>NC_051851.1:114732354-116228310 GCF_905115235.1 Hermetia illucens | reverse complement strand
AACTGTGCCTTGCGTTCAGCGAAACACGTTTCGATAGGGACATCACCCTATCACGTCGTTTTTGGGCAAAGCATGGTCACCCATGGGAGTACCTACGCCCTTTTACGACGCCTGAACGCCTTACCTGATGCGACCTTGGAGATCTGTTCTCAGGATAAACTTGCTATTCTGAGAGCAGAGGTTCAAGGGCGAATCCTTCAGGCAAGAGAGACACAGGAAAGGGGTTACAACTTGCGATCCCGAGCTCGTGAATTTCAGGTCGGAGATATCGTGTATAAGCGTCTCTTCAACTTAAGCAGTGCAGTAAAACGATATAATGCCAAATTGGATCAGAAGTTCGTGAAGGCGAAGGTCATCGGTCGAGTCGGAACGGTTCAATACGAGCTGGAGGACATGGAGGGTCGTAACCTGGGCATCGCTCACGCGAAGGACCTCAAGGCCTAATGTGGGTTTGGATCTCGGTCTACCTTTCCTTGTAACCGCCAACACCCAGCCGCTATCAGCAGTGAGGCCCTCACTGGTCTTCAGCTTTCTTTCCTCGAGCGGGTCTCGAAAACCCAGCTGCCCTGTAGTGACCGCGGCTGCGCGACGGGAGCGGAATTTCATTCGGCTCTTTCTTAATCAATTTGCTTAAACAATGCATTTAATAGTGTGCAATTGCCTTAAAGTTCGCCGCAGATTGCACATTATTCAATGTATTCAAGCGAATTGATCTTGACAGGAGGGGAATGATTTGCCGCATCCGCAGGCGCATGCGCATGTTGCCGCAACATTGCCTAGCGAGTGAGAAAGGCTATGTAGCGGGAATAGAAGCGGTGCACGAACAAAGGCAGCGAGAATGTTGCTGGGAGAAGGTTTTTGGCGGGAAGGAAAAACGAGTAGTGAGGTTTTTGATCTGGAGGAGTGAGGTTTTTGATCTGGAAGAGTGAGGTTTTTGATCTGGAGGAGTGAGGTTTTTGATCTGGAGGAGTGAGGTTTTTGATCTGGAGGAGTGAGATTTTTGATCTGGAGGAGTGAAGTTTTTGATCTTGAGGAGGTCTGGTGGACTTGGAGAAGGAAGGTGCCGCGGGTACTGAGAAGGAAAGGAGATGAGAAGAAAAAGAGGAGCAAAAATGTGAATTTTTAAAGTCGTGGAGAGAAGAGAAGAAGATCCGGAACATGTGAAGGTTTTCGCGAGAGAAAGAAAATTCCGTGAATAATTTCAAATCATGGACAAATCGTTCAATTGGTAACAAATGATAAATGCACAGTGATTTAGGGCAAGAAAGTAGAGTGCTTTGCGTTGTGACGGGATTGGTTCATTTTCAAACGTTGGGGATAAATTCCGGAAAAAATTTTCATTAATGGAAAGAGACAGATTTTGAACAGCTAGGAAACAGGTGAATTCGAACATAATATAATCATCGTTTCAGTAAGAGTTTAAGCAATACGCCTGCTGGATGACAAGTGTTACATATATATATTAACACATATATACACATATATGTATATTCATGATTAATTGTACTTAATTGTTTTTTTTTATAAAAATTTTTTCTAGAACCTGTTACACCAGCCGCCAACCGAGCTCGGCGTGACGACTAGAGTGAGTAATTGTTTGAATTTCCTTTTTTTCTTTATTTTTACTTTCTTTTTATTTTTATTTATTTTTTTTTCACTTGTTTTAGTATTTTTTTTTTTTTTATTTATTTCTTTTGAATTTGAACCACTGTTTATTTTTATTTTCATTTGTGGTGTTTATAATAAATCTTACGGAATTGTATAAATAATGTTGGAATAATCGGAAGTAGTTTGAGGACTCCCTCCCCTTAGTTCCTCCTTACTCCCGCGGAATTCTCATGAAAAGGGACATCCTCTAAAAGAATAACTGGCCGGAGGATGTCGAGGAAGGGTGGGAACCTCACCGGCCGCGCCTTGTTCAAGATCTGAGGCGGAAGGGACGGCAATCGGGAAGGCGATCCGTCGTGGATTTTCCACTACTTGATCGCGGCACTCGGGTCCGGAGACAAACGGCTCCACGCGCGCGGTCGAGCCGTTTTTTTTTATTTTTATTTTCCAATTTAGCTCGCGTTCTGGTTTTATTCGATAGGCCGTCGCGAATTCCTACGAAAAATTCGATTTTAAAATCCGGTGCGGACCCACGCACCGGTAAAGACACGTTGTTTTAAGTAATGAAGCGTGAGGGATCAAAGCGCTCAAAGGACCCCCCCACATTCCCGAGCCTGGCTAGCACAGAGGCGTGCAAGAACGTGTCGACCGAGAGCTTTGATAGAGCTGCAATCTTCGTGGGCGGACCTTCACGGTCAAATTTTCCCAAATTATTTTAGCTTTTTGGGATAGCTCTGCCCTCTAGGTCGTTATCGGCCACTCAAGGGATCGACTTGATCTCCTATCTCCATACTTATCATTACACTCTCTTAAACTTAACAGATGACGCCAAGACTATATATAAAGGGATTCAGAGGCCAAATGGTCTCACCAAATTTTGTGACAATAGCCTTAACCGTTTATGAATATATTTTGTGTGTAACAAACAGACAGACGGTCAGACAGACATTCAGTCGATTCTAAGCAAGTTCTGTTTCACACAAACTTTTAAAAACTGCTAGGGAGAAGTAGGTTCTTCATACATTATTTGTCAACGTTATAAATTCAAAACGATTCGTAGCCAAGCATTTATAGATTTTGATGTGCCAAAAATTTGTGTGTCCAGATGGCTCAAGTGGTTAGAGCGCTGGGCTGCCGTAGCGGAAGGTCGCGGTTCAAATGTCACTGGTAGCAGAGGGATTTGCTATCGTGACTGGATGTCGGACACCAGTCGTCTCAGCTGTGAATGAGTACCTGAGTCAAATCTTCTTTTTCTTCAGACTTTGCCCCGTTCGCAAGCGGGGTCGGCTCGTCGTGATCGGTTTCGCCATTTTATTCTATCTAATTCCTGATCTGGATGCAATCTAAAAGTCTCGCGAGCCCCATCCAGCATATCCAGTCATCGTTGCTTCGGCCTGCCGTTTGGTCGTTTACAATCGACTTCGATGTTCAGACCAATTTTGGCAAGTGAATTCTCGTTAGTGCGAATTACGTGACCTACTTATCTTGCAGTTTTTCCATCGATGCAATCCCATATATCGATTGCGGACACCCTCATTTTGGATGTGATCAAAACATGTCACGCCACTAGTCCAACCAAACATGTTCCTCTCAATTACCGCAAGACGCCGTTCATTGTCTTTTATAGTGGGCCAACACTCAGAACCATAGAAAGTGGCAGGACGGACGACATTGCGATGAATTTTAGATTTAAGATGTTCGTTGATACGTTGATTACAAAGAACACCAGTTGTGGAACGCCACTTTATCCAAGTTGCGTTAATGTGAGAGCATTTCATAACGCGGTTCTCCATTGATGATCCATGATCCGAGGTATTTAAATCGCTCAGTTCTGGGCAGAACACTGTCGCTGACAGTAATTGTGCATGTTACTATATTCCAGGTTATGCCTTCTGTGTCATTTTCACATAACTGAAGGTTCCCTTCAAGGCTTGAAAATTGAAATCGTTTTCATTTCTGTGAAGAACATTAACCAAACTTCGAAAATGGATAACTTGCTTCAAGATATGTTTTCGAGGCGTTATTGGCTGATAGCATTGACCCGAGATATTTAAATCGCTCAGTTCGGGACAGGTCATTGCCGTTGACAGTGATTGCGCCTGAGTGCAATCAAAGTAATAATTTCATTGTCTCCTACAGTGTATTGTAGTGTACCATTACGATTTTGAATGAAGTGCTCTAACACACTTCAAGGCCCTGATCCAATTGGATTGTTGCAACAACGATTATTATTATTTAAAGTTTGTTTGTTAACATAAAATGCCGTGTTTCAAATCTGCCCAGCAACCTTGCCGATTCAAAGCCTTTCTTGTGAAACTAGACCTCTTATTAGGATACTCGAGTTCTTGCCCGAAGTGAACCATTTTTTAAGATGCCTGCTACCACTACGTATATTGCGGACTTAAGTGTTTTTCGGCCGGTACCTTCATGCATTATTCCGTACTCACTCCGTTATTAAAATCGGTTTACTGCCGTGTCTGATTGTCTGCCTGTCGCATGCATTTTCTCCGAAACGGTTACTCCTTTTGTTATGAAATAAGACTGAAAAGTGGGAGCTATGAACCTTCACGAATGCAGTAAAGTTCTAAATCGAGTTGGGGGGTTCAAACATACATTTTTTCACTGAACATAGTGATGTGAGGTATCAAATGACAGGTATCGATTGGTACTTTCCAAAGCTGGCCGTAGTTAGTGCAAAAAGGGGAATCGCGGGACTGAAAATTGATCAATCCTTTCACGGAGCCATTCTCAGGAGTTACCAAACCGAAAAATCTAAAAGAATCACGGAGTTACCGCTATACGTTGTCCAGGCTCCGAAATGTCCTCCTCTTTGAATGTGAGTATTACACTATATTAAAATGAATAGTATAAATGGCACAGATGTCCAATCAAATATTTTCATATCATACTTGAAGGGCCCAGCTTATTTGTTATTAATGTTAACGCACTTATCTTTTAGGCAAACATTTTTTGTTTAAGTCAGAGTTTTCGAATTCGAAAGCCAACTACTATTAACAAAGTTATAGAAGGTCACAGTTTCGCAAATTTTAGTAAATCTGTATGAATTAGTCGGGACAGTAATGTGTGTGTACATATATGTCCAATAGAATAGACATGTGTGTACGTTAGTACGAGTGGTATTTTCTTTAAGTGTATATATGTACTTTTGTACACGGAGTAAAGTGGAAGTTCGTGAAGATGCGTTGCATGCATTTTAGTTATGCACGAATGGAAAACCGTGCATAGAGAGTTTCTCACATAAGATGAACAGAAAGCCTTTATACCCTAAGCGCCCAGTTTTCAGTGTCACGACCTGTTTCTACGAACACAAGAATCCATGATCTTCATCACGATTTTTTCGCGTTAAATAAAATATGTGCGAAAAAAATTTGTTGGTGAATGAAATTCTGGAGCTATTTAAACAGGATATCGAATCGAAAAATTATAACGAATAATATTTTAGAAGAAAACTACTGTCTACGATTGGGACCGGGCAAAAGTTAAAACTGGGAAATCATTTTAAGCGGGAGAATCATAACTCTTTACGAATTTTCTACCCGCTGGTTAGAAAGGATTCACTTACTTAACCATTATCAGCATTATTACGGCATCGGTTAGCGCTTGAGTATTATAAAAGGAATAGGGAAAATTAAACGGAAGCTCTCTTGGGCTAGTTGGCCGCGGTCGATAATAGAGTCGATAAGGTCATATGAAGAATATGTCCCTAAAAGGTTTTTTTAGAATAGAATTCAACAATTATGTCGGAAGTTAATACTTAGATTAGAGATTTAGTAGCCAAGCATGTCTACGCTGTCACTATCGAGGAAGACGGCCTGATAATCGACTCAGTTTCTTAGTAAAGAGGCACAAATGCACCAGATGTATTAAGTCGATAATCGAGTCTAAGCATCTCTCTTGTAATTTATTCATCTTTATAATTTTGTGGCAATATTATGTCTCACTTCAAACTCATCCTCCAACCCGACCACCCGAACCTACTTGCCCTTTGTACCGCATTTACTATTATTCTGAAAAAAGAATAGCTTCTTATTGGGCGTTGCCCAATAAGAAGCATTGCCCAATAAGAAGCTATTTGATTTCTCAATCAAATGAGTTCCCTGACTGTTCTAGAGCATATATCGTTCCATCCGTGGTTCAAAGAAGGGCAGAAAATGAAGTAACGCCACAAATGCGGACATGAGATCCTTCAATCTGAATGATTATACACTGAAATAAGAGCAGAACTGTACTACTGTAAATAGTATAATAATGAGTATACAATACAAGCTGCAAAAAAGAGTGCATCCGGATAGCGAGGGATGTGGCTAACATGAACACACTGGTCTAATCCAGAATCTTCCCCCCGCCGAGCAATATTTTGTTGTCCCATTGCTAGGGCGTATTAACTAAATTTACCGGGTAGTGTGCTATTGTCCCAAGCAGGCGCTGGGAAAGGTCGTTGTAGTGTCGGTCCTGGTAAGCGCCCATTTATACCTTTCATGACGCATATTGCTAATGACCTCCAGTGACCGAGTTTGCTGTCAGCGTTTTGATAGCGTGGTCTGTTCGAGGCATGTTTTTTTCTTCATTATTCCTTTTTCCGTTCGTGCCTGGTCCTTTAATTTCATTTATTGTTCTATTCTGTCCTCTTCTAATGGCCCGCAAGGATGGATTGAGAGAAAACTTGACACGATCTTTTTGTGTAAAAGGCGAACCAACTATATAAAAAAATATCCATATAAGGGTATTTTGGAGCCTAGATGTCATGTCCGGATGGGTCAGTTGTTATAGAGTCAGGCTGTCGTACCGAAAGTCGTCGTTTAAATCTTACCGTTGCCAGTGGAATATCTGAGTCAAATCACGGCCACTAATCACTGGTGACTGTAATGGTGACCAAATTGTCTTCTCCAGGGTACAGGAATCCGGAGGTGCACTGACTGTTATAGTTGTGAATGAATTGCTCTAACACACTTCAGGCCCCAGATCAAATCGGATTGTCGCGTCAACGATTATTATTACGTGTCATATAGGAATATCATTATTGTGTTGGTTCCTTAAGTGCTGCACCGACCAGGCCTCCAAAACATTTCTTGAAGTAAGTTGTCCATTTTCGAAGTTCGGTTAATGTTCTTCACAGAAATGAAAACGAAAGGAATCTTCAGTTATGTGAAAATGGCACAGAAGACATAACCTGGAATATAGTAACATGCACTATCACTCAGCGACAGTGATTTGCCCAAATCTGAGCGATTTAAATACCTCGGATCATGGATCACCAAAGGAGAACTGCGTTATGAAATTGCTTCACGCATTAACGCAACCTGGATGAAGTGGCGTTCCACAACTGGTATTCTTTGTGATTGACGTATCAACGAATATCTCAAATCTAAAATTTACCGCAATTTCGTCCATACTGTCACCCTCTATGGTTTTGAGTGTTGGCCGATATAAAAGATAATGATGGGGGTCTTGCGGTAATGGAGACGAAGATGTTTGGTTGGACTAGTAGCGCGACACGGTTTGATCAGATGCGAAATGAGGATATCCGCGATGGTTATGGGGTTGCGCCGATCGTGCAAAAACTGCAAGAGAGGCGTCTTCGATGGTAATGCGTGCTAACGAGAATTCACTTGCCAAGATTGGTCTGAACATCGAAATCGATTGTAAACGACCAAAGGCAGGCCGAAACAACGGTGGCCTGATATGCTGGATGAGGATTTAAAAGCCTCGGGATTGCACCTAGATCAGGCATTTAATAGACCCAAAAGGCGAAACCGATCACGACGAGCCGATCCCGCATGTGAACGGGACAAAGGCTGAAGAAAAAGAAGAAGATAGTAACATGCAGCTGCCATTTCAGGGAAAGCAGTTCATGAAAGAACATCAGGGGTTACTGGAATACAGTACGAGAATCTTTTGATCAAATTGCTTTTTAACTAAATATATTCTCAAAACGAATAAATATATATGCATATCTAGAACCATAATCATTCAAGGGAGAATACTTATATAGTACAGGGGAATGTACAAGGATTGCTTACTATGTTTACTGATTATTTACTTCCGGATATTGCTTGGGGTGGCTATGTATCTCTTCACACAATTCAAAATGAAAATAGAAGATACCCAAAGTGCGAATCCAACTATGATTTAATAGGTTCGGTTGCGAGTTTGGAAATCATTCTAATGTTAGGACATTCAAACTTCGGGTATTCTTAGCATATGGAAGCAACATGAAGTTATGAAATTGTGGCGCAATTTGAGCGCGATATATCGATAACATTTTCTTTTTCCTTCTGCCTTTGTGAATAGGTTCTATTCTTGTTGTGCAAAAAATTGACCACTTTCTCGAATTTTTTTTTAAAGCAAATTACAAAACTTTTCTAAACAATCATTATATCATCTTAAAGTGCATACATTCATAATTTTTTTCATTGAAAAATCTTATAAAGTTATGTTACAAACGACTGGCGAAAAAATGTATTTTAATATGTTGCGATGGACGAAATTGTGGCGGACCAGATCATCTGAACCAAAAAGTTTAAACTTCAGGTCATTTATGGTACCGATTCTTTTCTTTCAACGATCAGATTTGAGATTTTAAGGACGTATTCTCAGATAGATATACTAAAAAATGCTATCATATATATATAATTGACGATCGATTTTTTTCAGTCCAAGGTGGGGTTAATCCCTTAGAATGCCAAAACTAGTTCGAAAAAATAATGTGCAAGAGTAAAGAAGAAAGCCTTTTAAAGTTACTACACCCACAACTTTAATGAATATCAAAATTAATAGTTCAATTTGGAATCAATATTTTTATGTAATACGATCTATTCATTTCACAATAAAATACTTTTGCAAAGATATAGCTAAATTTCTGAAATTAATGAATTTACGGAATATAAAAAAGCATATCAACATTTAAACATTAATCGCCAAATATGGTCCAGTTTAAATTTTCATTTGCATAAGCCGCCTTTACAAAATTATCCGAACGGGCTACGAAGTTGCCGGTATATTATTTTCCCTAGAAAACTATCCAGAACGTCACCATTAAAATGAAATCTTACTTTATATTTCATCTCACTTGAACATCACCTTAAGGTATCTGAGTCCCTGGACACCTCCCTCAAAGCAGTTCCAATTGCGACCTGTATTTGTCTCACATCCACTTTTTACACTCCAATAAAAATGAATGCCACGATTGACACGAAATTTATCTGCCTTGGGAGGTGATAAAAATCATGTTGACGTGATTGAAAATCCATTCATATCGAGCCTGAAGACTATAGCGACAACCTTATGTTAAATTTTTCACTTGCATAGGGTGCAAGCCAGCCGTTGGGGATTGTTGTTTAGCACCTTCTAGTTGGACCAGATTCCAGCCAGTATAAAAGAAAAACTTGTGTTCAGTGCACACCTGGAAGTTGACTACAATTTTCTTCTTATCCTGTTATTTATGAGTGGCACTTTCCTTCGGAACTTTTATGTGCGTAGGAGGTTTAGTTTTTATGAAAATTGTTAAGAAAGTCACTTGGCGCGGCGTGGCTTATGGAAAGATAGTTACGAGACGCTTTATACGTAAATTGGTTGAGGAACATTGTTGTGGTGCATGTCTTTAAAGATGATGAGTTGTAGCTGGGGCTGTTAATAGAAGCATAATGTTTTCTACGTTTTCACTCCTTTCGAATTAACTCTTACAGAAACAGTATAGATAATGGAATAAGCCGTACAAGACTTTTTAAGTATTATAGAACATCTTAATTCATTCGAATCTGCACCCACTTAACTGCCATTTCCCTTCGCTGGAAACACATTACCCCGCCATATCGACGCACTTATGCCACATTATACGTCCAAGCTTTGTGTACATACTCCCACACTCATTACAGTAGGGAATATTACTTGAGAATGCTTATTATCGTCGTTGTCGAGAAGAAGAAAAACGTCGTTTGCTTTTCAATTCAGCTTTTCAAGTCTTGAATCAATTTTTCTCTGAAACACAGCAATACATAAATCCATATAGAATTGAAGATTAGAAGTGAGCTTTGAAGGTATCTGGGGGAAATATAGAGGGAAAGTTATTTGTAGTGACGTTCGACACAATAGTATAGTTTTAAAAGTTATTGACTATGTCGATTATGAAGCACATTCGCCCTTCCTTTGAAAGCAGTACTAGACTGGGTCTATTCTGATGTATCAGGAGTTCTGCAAGATTGTCCTCGGAGTATGCGAGTATTTATAATAAAATGCTAGTTTACCGCTAAATGATACTTCAACGTGAAATTTCCATGTTATGACAAAATTTCAATTAAGAATGAAACACACAGAATCGATGAAAAGGAAAGTATAGCGCCAATTAACTATTTATTGAAAGGTCCGATGCGTGACAATAATCAGCTTTTGATGTGCTCCTCCCCCGTCATTAGATTCCACTTTTGCACATGTGGTTCTTCAACTGGACTGACTTACATTCGACATAGTGTCCCACTCTGCTTTTCAAGTTTCAAGAAGGAAAGTTACTGTTTGCCAGGTATGTGGCTTTGTGAAATTCTCCAAACTGTTTTTCATTGATAAACGTAAGGCAGTGTTTTTAACTGTAGTAGATATCTTCGCATCTAGCTCACCTTTTAAATCGAATGACGCCGCGATGTTCGACTACTCAGCAGCTTTATGGTGCATGTTGCATGTAAGAAATACCTTACCCGCCTGCCAGTATCCTCCAGATTGGTGTTATTCCACTGCACCAAACCGTAAATGTGTAATGGAATGGAAACTAAAATCGAACCTATTATCCGTCCATTTTTGTCTTACAACCTGGTAATTAATAATAATAATAATTGTTTTTTTTGTGACACTTTTCTAAGTCCAGCTGCCTAGCAACACCCGCATTAAACCCTTTTCAGTCTTTGGTTTGCCGTCGAAATATATTGACTGACTTAATAATATATTGTGACAATATATCTTGTTAAAATGAAACGGAATTTAGTATCAAACAAAGCCTTAGCATTATGCTGATCTCATTGTTTTCATTCATCCCAAGTTTTAGTCCTATTTGGACTGGACCTTCTCGGGTTTTGCCATCGAGCTTTCAGCAAACTTCATTAAACCAAATCTACACCATCACCTTTGAATCTCAAATTCTGGTGACAAATATCAAATAGTCAAACCAGTAGTGGATAATCAAAAATACGACTCATCTAGCAAAACACTTTTGCGATCGGTATTTTCGTGCCTCATTGCAAACAAGTTGGTGATCAGTTTCTCCTGGCGTTTTGTCGTCCTTGGCTTTGACCCCTTATAATGCCAGAGAGAGAACAGTGTTAACAGAATATGAAAAAAAGCCAAATTAGGGGTTGGAATATAAGAAATATTATCCTCAATTTTTTATAAAATCTTGAAGAATATGATACCAAAAACCTCCCAGGAGGAAATGCAAGTTATAAAATAATAACGCGTCTTTTCAAAATCCGCTTCCAATTAGTCCAGTAGTAATAAAATCAAAGGAAAGGTTGACTTGGGTGTTTGAGAAAAAACAGTAATAATAGTAATAATGATTGGCGAAACAATCCATATTGGATCAGGGCCTCGAAGTGTGTTAGTGCACTTCATTCAAGACTGTAACGGTACACTGCAGTACACTGTAGGACGCAATGTGGTCATCATTTCGCTAGCCCGGCATTTTATCCTGATTTGACTCAAGTACTCATCCACAGCTGAGTCGGTTTGTTACCGATGTCAAGTCACGATACAAATCCCACTGCTACTAGCGAGATTTGGGCCGCGACTTTCCTTGTACAAACCGAATACTGCTCAGCAGCTAGGCGATTCCTTTTCCCAATATAAGGCTGATATATGTATCAGCGCTGCAAGAGATGCGCTGGACAGGGAACGGTTTCCTGGAGAAGAGCCACTACACTATATACCATAGCGGTCATCCAGTGCTCAAAAAATGAAGCCTGCTGTTGTCGGCTTTGAAAATATAAGCGAAAGGTTATGCATTCTGCGCTTGCGAGGCAAATTTAGAAATATAAGCCTTATAAACGTTCACGCCCCTACAGAGGAGACTGCAGGGTTGCAGAAGGATACTTGCTACTAGGCAGTTGTGTGGACCCTCGGAGAATGTCCCAAGTATAATATCAAAATCATACTTGGAGATTTCAACAGTCAAGTACGGACGGAGTTCGTATTAAAGCAATTCGATGGCTCCCATAGCTTTCATAGGGATACCAATGATAACGGACTGCGGGTTATTCAGTGAGCAGTATCGCACGAAGCGGTTGTTGGAAGTACCTGGTTTGCGCAGAAAGTGGTCTACAAACATACGTAGGCCTTTCCAGACGGGATCATTTTCGGTCATTTGACCGCCACCTCTCAGCATTGATGAATTTCAGAACATATAGGGGGCCAATATAGACTCAGATCACTATCTCGTTGGCATAGTGCTCCGATCAGGGATGAAGCACCATTAAATGGTTTTCATAATCACCTGAAGAGCATTATCAGGCCACAAACATACAGAGATTTGCCATGAACTCCGTCGAGCAGAGAAGAGATTTCACAGACGGAAAAGGGAAGCCTTGGAAAACCAACAGGTTTGTGAACTTGAAAAGTATTCGGAGCAAGCGCAAGTTTTACCAAGAAGTCAGTAGGATGAAGCCTCGATGTTCATCCAGCCGAGGCAAGGAGGGAATCTTCCGACAGAACAGGCACATTGGAACGATGGATTGAGTATTTTGATGGATTGCGCAACAATCAAAATATTGGCGGGACGCCTACTGAAGACGACGGACAATTATTGCCACTACCAAGCATAGAAGAAACAGTCCGTGCAATCTACCGGCTTAAAAAACATAAGTCGCCAGGAGCCGATGGAATTACAGCCGCATGGCTTAAATATGGAGACAACCAACTGCACCAAGGGTTCATTAACCGATGCTCAAGGTGTGGGACAGCGAATCAACACCTGATGACTTGCAACGAGGCATTATCTGTCCCATATATAAAAAGGGGCATATCACACAGTGCAGCAATTATAGAGATATCATGTTGCTGAGATGTGATAGATGGTAATATGGATATTCTCGACTATTTCGTTAAGCTGGATAGCCCAGAAAATCATTAGCCCAAATAAAAGATGCTGGAGGCTGGAATATGGGCATCAGTTGCACCTCTTTTCATCGACTTAAAATCGCCTATAACATCATAGCCAGGGTTAAACTGTACATGGCAATGGGGGAATCCGGTATCCGAACGAAATTGATAAGACTGATTAGACTGACCCTGACCAATCTGCGAGGCTAGATAAAAGCAGCAGGGTCACTCTCAAGAATACTTAACATCAACAATGGTCTAAGATTCCGTAGCCATAACGGCGAAATCTGTGAGCAATACCACGACCGTCTGGTTCTGGATAAAATCCGGCTCAATAGGTTGCGGTGGGCGGGTTACCTAATCCATGTGGATGAGTATGATCCAGCGTGGAAAGAGAACGAGGCAGACCCTACCTGAGATGGAGTGATGGCGTAGGTCAGGACTCCAGACAGTTCTTAGGGATATCAAATTGGTGGATTTCGTCGCAAAACGGAGGTGTCTTCTGATTCTGATTCCGAATCTGATGCAAATCGTTTGATAAATAAAAGAAAAAAGATTGTTGAAAAAAAATTTGAACTTCTCAAACTGTTTTATTATATATTATTAATGTAAATAATCAAGGATTTATCAAATACCGCTTATTTGTATATGATATTACTTATAAGTTAGTGTAAGTCAAGCTCATTAAAAGTAGCAATTCTTGATGGCGGGCGTGGTCTAATCAGTCTGAAATTTTGTCGTGTCCTTATATATGGCGTTATTATTTAATGTCTCAAGTCACAACTTTGTAATTTCATGGGTCTAATTTATGCCAAAATTTTCTTAATTCCGATCACTGTGCGTTGATCGAATCACCAAGATAAAAGTCGATTAGGAAGACTACGAAGTCAAATTTCTACGATACCGGAAATGCAACAATTTCGGAGCTCTCCTGTAGATGATGTGGCCTCCGTTAATGCCACAGACATTATGATGCTGTTGGAAAATGCGTCTGCGGCTGAGGATGAATTTCATTCGAGATCGATTTCAACAATTTGAACATGGGCTAAATGTAGAATGATTTGGTGTTTGTGCCTCAGTAGGACCAGTTGAATTTATTTTTTATTCCAGATGCCTTTTCTTACGGCTTTAAGTTAATTAATTAGAGAAATAGTTTGTTTTCCTAGTTGTCTCAAGGCACCCCTTCCGCTGTTTTATTGCACCTTGGAAATTAGCCGCTCACGATAACACATGGTGCGAAAAATAATGGTTGATGCATTTCTTACATAGATCCTAAGGTAACAGGAAACAAATGAAAAGTTGAAAAAAAGTCTCAGGTGAAGAACTATGGGTAAAATCAACTTTTGTATTTCATTGTGCCCTATTGGTAAGATCTGTACTTGTCTAGAGAGCTCTTGTACGGTGACTAAATGTAGAGCAGAGGAAACCCACAAAGAACTTAATCCGGCTCAAAAGAGCACTGGAACTTATAACAAATTAAGAGGCTTGCAGCGTACAGACTTCAAAAAGATGGTTTGTTAGTACTTTCTGTGTATGGGCACAGACAGGTTTGTCGATACTTACGGTACATGAATAGAAATATCATACATGAAATCATTAAACTAACTCTGAAAATGGGAGATGATTGTGGGTTCACCAGAGTTCGGCCAGGATTCCAAAGTCAATATCTCGATGTCTAAGGAGAATTGGAATCCATAGAGAGAAGTCTTCGATGCAAAACAGCCGAACAGGATTGAAATGGAGATCCTGAAAGGTTCAAGAACTGGTTACTGTCCTCTATGGAAGCATTTGCATACGAGGATTGTCTATAAAATATGCAAACTTTGCAATGGGAAGAAGGGGCGGCGGGAATAACAACATGGAAAGGGGCTCAACTAGGTGCACCTAATTGAATATCTCCTGCGCCTACCGGGGACGGGATCTCTCACTCAAATTAGCTTTAGCTGGGCGTACAACAAGCCAGCGCCTGGCAAGCTCTGAGCTTCTAAGAAGGATATACTCACTCCGAGAGTAGACATTCAGGATCGAATTACCCAGGGGTTCAGGTGGCGTAGACACAAACGCGTACAGTTTCTCCCGAAACGCAAGTTTTTAATAAACAGAAAGCCATATAATTATGGGCCGAATTCATTAAACGTTTAAATACCCTTTCGAAGTATTTAATTGAAATCGTTCACAATTTCCGATACAGTCCTTGACAAGGAAATCATTTGAGATTCCGAAATAAACGGCCGGTGTGACCGAGGTTTTATTAACCTTTTTCTTATGGTGGTTCTATTAAGCGAAACATAGTTTGACTGCACTTCGAATATTGTATCATCAGTTTAATAAACTGAACCGAAACGGCTGGATGAATGATATTACATGCGGGATATTTCGAAAAATAAGGAGGGATCTCAAGGGAGTTTCTCAACTTTTACTAGGCAGATTGAGGACTATTAGAACAAATCTTAATAAATTTCTTACTTCATGAGTGAGATAAATCCGTCAATTGTCTGAATTGTAGAGGGTATACTATCACGCATCTGCCAAGCAGACTATTTCTACAATTTCGAGTGTACATATATCGTGATTTAATCCTGTGCCAAAAATATATACTTCCAAAAATAGCGTGTCGGCACAAAACTCCTCTCCTATCAGTAATATCTACGGTACCCCCGCATTCAAAGTGCTAATAAGAAGCATTCTTATTGTGTTTAGGAGCGTATGTAAGATAACATAAATATTTATTCTAACTCATCCTAAGAAGTTACATGTTGACTTAGGGCAATTTGTGTATTTTCAATGTCGCCATAAAACTTTCAATCAACGTACGACCCGGTGATTAATGAATGCAGGTACTCATTAACTTTTCTGAGAACATACTTAGAATGAAAGAAATATTTAATGCGGATGCGCGCAAATAGGCATCCCAAATGAAATTGACTACTTGCGCTTCGTACAAATTTTTCAAGTACCTACAGTTCCAAATGATTAGAGCTTTGGGCAGTAAAAAACCTGGTTGATGCGCTGCAACAATATCCAGTGATAAAAGTTTCTATTTACCAATGAAATTCAGTTTCAAACCCCAACTATGAATGTAATTAAAATGTTCAGATTCTTTTGTTACGTGCCCAAATTAGCAAAGATTTGTTGCAAAGCAACTTGCCGATTTATAAAGTGATTGATTTGTTGTTTATGTACTTACGCAAAACACGGTCTTTCGGCGCACGTATATCCTGGTTTACATGTTCGTCCATCACCGACGTATCCAGAAGGGCAATGTCCACATCTCATGCCTGCACCTGTATCGTAGCACTCCACACCTGATCGCATTCATCGGGAGACCGAGAAGAAAGCAAGCGTACAACGAAAAATATAAGAAAAGTCATAAATAGATATCAGCAATAACATTTTTCGTTAAGGAGTAAAGGCGGAGTGTAAAGTTGCTCGTTACGGATAAGTAAACGTATATTACCCCGCCCGAATGAGTGGGTTGCTAGTTGCTATCAAGACGTTCTAGATAGTGATTTAGTGTGATGACGCTGTAAATGAAATGAGGTCTAGACTGGGGTGTTGTGATGAGTGAGTTCTTCGGTGGAGTAAACAACTGCTTGTCTTTATTGGAAAGAATTTTTTGGAGTCCGGAAGAAGGCATTATATAATATTAAAGATTAAATAAAAACATCCAAAAAATAAATAATATAAATATATATATATATATGAATAAATTGCTTAGGTGATTTAGGGTTAGGGACCAAGAAACTAGAAGTGTGAAAGGAATTCAAATTAAGCTCGTCTATGCTATGCTAACACTAGCTACATGTGTGCTAAGGTGAGTCTCGTCTGGTACCTAACAATAGAAACAACGAAAGGCTACCCCAAGGAGGTATGCTATCGCACCTTCTGAGAAGTATGTTGATTGACTCACTAATATGCGAACCGCTAAATTTGCCGGGGTAAAGGTCATGTACACTTTTGATGAACGGCACGTGAGGAACTAAAGGGCCAATAAACGCCCAAGTTTATGCTGATGATGTCGCTATGCTACCTTTTGGTTGGGGTCTTATAACGGTGTGTAGAATTAAACAAAGCGTCGTTAATTGGATTGATAACAGGTGCCTCAGGGATGCACTTTCGCTAAATCCAAATAAAACCATGCGGGTATTGTTTACTAAATGGTCTATAGCCCTTCAACTCTGCGAAGAAATGAAATATCTGGGAGTCATTCTAGGTAAGAATGCCATCTAGAGCGCAAAGATGAAACGTGCTCTCACAGCCTATGGGCTGCGCAGGCAGAACTTTACTTCGACATAAGGAACTGTCTGGGTATTACTGGAGCCATGAGCATAACACCCGGCGCAGCTCTAGATGCATTACTCAAATGCAAGAGCCGCTACCTGGGTGAATGACGAGCGGTTGGAGGGCAGGCAATTCGCAATAGGCAGTGATAGCCAGGCTGTACTATTGGTGTTAAGTAATCCTTTGATCACCTCGAAAATCGTTCCGGAATGTAGAAACTGGAACTACTCTGGGTACATCTGGTCATTATGGTGTAGAGGAAAATAAAATCTCGGAAGCCTTAGCAAAATGGCTTATGCTGCTTTCAAAGGCTGGTAACAAATGCTAAATGCTGCTAGACACACCAAACTTTTCCTGTTACAAGCTTACAAGCATACCGCGAAAGCCTATCCTGTCCAAAAGAAAGAAGATTTACAGAAATGTTGCGGCATTCTCACTGGCGATGATTCACTAGTTGGTCATATATCCAGAATAAGAAGATGATACGGCTGCCTCCCGCGGAATGAAAATTGCACCATAACTTTTTAAGTTGTGGCAACCGTGTTTCTTCAACATAATTAGAGAGGAAGGATTTGACTTTACCTCCTAGATCTCCCTTCCGGAGGTGGAGTTAGCATTCTACCATAATGATATCAAAATACCACCTCAACAGCCATAAGTTTTCAAAGAAATGCGACCTTCGCAATTTTGTAATGTGGTTGAAAGGAGGTCATCTCGCGCTTCAAAGTTCAACATTTGCTTCCTTGAAATTAGACTTGCAGACGGTCTCGTGCAGTTGCTTTTCCCAGCTGACATTTGGACATTAGTATAAAAGTTATTCCAACCGTCTCCCTCCCCCCCCAGAAATATTACAAAGGCATTTGAAAATCGGGGCTTTTGATTCGGCTCCTCCACCCCACTGAAAATAATTTGCGCCACTTTGTAAGTGAAGCAGAATGCCATTGAAATTAATTCCAGTTTGTCATAGATTTTCCTTAAGATTCACATTTCGTTCGTTTTTCGCATAATTGTATACATCCCCATTCATACATATACGTATCTGGAGTTGCCGGCGTATTTGTATAGAAATATTTGTTTCATCATATAAACTTTCCTTTATATTTCAAGCCTTTAGCCTTGACTTGCTCTGATACAAACAAAATCTGCATATTTCATCCTTTTTAAAGTTTAACTCATTGAACCGAAACGTAAAACAAATCGAATCAGGAATGCGCCTACCCAGAATCTATTATCGCTTCTTCGAAGTATCTAGCAATCGAGTGAATCGAGTGTGAACTTATCCGTCTGGAAAGTTTAATCCACATTTCCATATATTCCGAAGTCGAAAATGGAATTTTTTTGTCTGGGGTGTCCTTAGCAAACCGATTATGGATTCCGGCGAATACATTTAAAATTCAATTCTCTCCAGAAATACTATACAGTTGCATATAGAAAAACAATTCAAATTTTAAACGTAAATATTGGGAACTCATGCATTTAAACAGGTAAAATCTATTTTTAGTCATGTAACATATACAGGCATATATTATCTTGTGTTGAGGGCAAAGAATTTGCAGATATCAAATTGGTATTTGATGTACTTGGTTTTATTTATGAACTTAAAAAGATATTTCTTGAAATTTTTCTTTAGTACGAGTATCATTTTGGAATGACAGTCTCAGGTATTCATCTAGATAATTCCACCTGCAGTTATTTTCGAGATTTTGAATGAAACAAAACTTTATTAAAATTGATCTACTCCTGCAAAGCCGTTCCCTATGGGACCATCGGCTGTTTATTGCCGCCCTGAGAATTAAGCCAGCCAGCGTGAGGAATGCACTGCCCCACCGCGCATTAAATAGTGGCGATTTCGTGAAGAAGAAATGATCTCACTTACGCGATTACAAACCATCGCGAATGTGGAAGAATCGTGGAACCAAACGAAAGGCACGATACACAAAGTGGCCTCTACTTCCCTCGATGTCACCAAGGCGAGTAAGTGGTACATCAACCGAGATACTTGGCTTTGGAGTGACGATGTTGAAATGAAGGTCCGTGAAAAGAAACGCCTCTACCTCAAGTTTCTCAACGATAAAACGCCTGCTAATTGGCAAATTTATCAGAATACCAACCGGAAAGCAAAGAAAACGATCGTTGTCAACCGAGCGGACCATTACAAAAATCTTTGCAATGGACTGGACACTCGGGATGACGAGAGAGATCTGTATCGGCTTGCCAAAAGGCGAAACGAACGCACACAGGATATCGAACACTTTTGTTGCGTTAATGACAAAAACGGTACTTTGCTTACCAACCGTCGAGCCGCGACGTATAGATGGCGAATACTTCGAGCAGATATCAACTGAAAAATTTGCTCATCCTCTACTCCCCCTATCATTGCCGACATTTGGACCAGCTCCACCTGTCAGCGCAGCTGAAGTCGACGAGGCAATAAAACAACATCGAATCTGAGCTCTAGAAAAAGAAGAGCTAGGACCCAACACTGTGGCTCAGTGAATTCTTTAACCGGGTTATTCAGGAAGGTAGAACACCATCTGATTGGCGAGAAAATACCAAAGTTCCAATATGGACAAAGAAAGGTAGTCCAGCAAAATGTTCAAATTACCGTCCGATCCGGTTACTACCATGAAGATTTTTGAACGCATTTTTCAAAACCGTATTTGCGAAATCGTTGAATTAACCGTGAATTAAGCCAGATGTGCCAAGAACTGTGGAACTACTGACGCAATACACGCTGCGCGGTTAGTCATCGAGAAACACCGTGAGAAGCATGCCCTCTTTAGATTGCATTTCTGGATCTAGAGAAAACGTTTGACCGTGTGCCACATGAACTCATCTGGTATGCTCTACGACAAGACTTAGTACGCAAGGTTCAATTGCTCTACCACGATCCGAAAAGTAAAGAACTGAGCGATTTAAATACCTCGGGTCAACGCTATCAGCCAATGGAGAATTGCGCTATGAAATTGCTTCACGCATTAACGCAGCTTGAACGAAGTGGGGTTTCACAACTGGTGTTCTTTGTGATCGACGTATCAACGAACGTTTCAAATCTAAAATTTACCGCAATGTCGTCCGTCCTTTCGCCCTCTATGGTTCTGAATGTTGGCCGACTATAAGAGAACATGAACGGCGTCTTGCAGTAATGGAAACGAAGATGGTGCGCTGGACTAGTGGCATGACATGTTTTCATCACATCCGAAATGAGGATATCCGCGTTCGATATGCAGTTGCACCGATCGTGGAAAAGCTGCAGGCGTCTTGAATGGTATGGTCACGTAATTCGCACTAACGAGAATTCACTTGCCAAGATTGATCTGAACATCGAAGTCGATGGTCGAAAGGCCAAAACAACGGTAGCTTGATACGCTGGATAGGGATTTAAAAGACTCGGGATTGCATCCAGATCAGGCATTTGATAGGGCCAAATCGCGAGGCCGATCACAACGAGCCGACCCCGTTTATGAATGGGGCAAAGGTTGAAGAAAAAGAAAAAAGAAGGCCTACTTTGCATTTTTCTTTTGGTGGATGAAAACTACTACTTTGGGAACCTTATCTTATCTATCAAATTTTTGGTCTCTTACGGATTCCGGAGACTGTAATGTCCGAAGTGGAAGAACAACCACTTGCGGACTTGATGTTTCCTTGCGCAGTAGTGATTTTTTTTTCTAACCGCGCAAGTTGTTTAGTAGTCGACTTGTTTGGATGAACAATTTTTGTGAGGACAGATCTGATACCTGCAACGCTGGATTCCAGAATACTCGGCTTTTTGTAACTGCAGGAAGATAGTTTTCGGATAATTGCTCGATCCTTTTGGTAAGCGACAGTGATCCTCATTGTCAGATTCTACGATGGTAACCTCAAATTGACAAGATTAGAATTTCCAGTTGATATGACCATATTTCTTAAATCTCGTAGGTTTATTATGCTATCTAATTTACGCACTTTCAGTGGTACTCTTGTTTGCAAAAACCTCACTTAATCACTTTATTACAGCCAAAACACTTGTGTAGACTTGATGAATTAGAAACATATGTTTCTACTATAAAAACAAGCTGGGAAACCTTCAGTTATGAGAGGTTTTGTTTGCTTCTTATGTAACTAAGTATATTTGGGTGCAGAACTATCTAATTTGTACGTATCCCATTATGTAGATGTTTATTTAGTATGTCAAATTATTCACTTTAGTGTTATATTGATATTTAGTATTTTGAATTGCAGTAAATTTACACGGAAAAGAGAACTTTGAGCTACTGTAACATTATTAGTAATACTATGATTTTAATCAAACTTGGCGATATCATGCTTCATACTGTAGTCTATATTATTACATTTATGTAACTCTAAGATAAAATTAAGCGGGGTTCTTAGCCAATTGTCTGAAAAACACAGTAATAATTTGAGTAGGTATCATTATGAAGAGTATTTTGAGGCCTGGACACCGTATAAAGGGAGCTTCATGATTTTATTCAAATTTTTCGGTTGAATACTTTCTGAGAATGGCTCCGTTAAAGTAGTCATAAGCTCATCGGATTCGATATTCGGAGCTGTTCAAAAAGTACAATGTTAAACTGGTAAATTGGCATATAACAGGTTTATGTCAATCGTCGTAATGTGGCCCGAATTTGCCGAACGACTTCCCTAAAAGAGTCAGAATTGAAGACAGAGCTTCACATATGTTTTTTGAAGAAACCGAAGATTTATGGACTAGTTATAGCTTAGATTAATGGTCAGTTAAGATTTTTTGGTAAATAATCATATTCTAATTTTTAAATGCGTTTCTCTCGAGTCTGCATGTTGAAAATCGGCTGACACCATGGCTCAAAATCTCGGCCCGTTCTTTTTATACATTAAAGAAGGTGAGTAAAAACTCTAAAATTTACAAAAAAAAAGTTTAACAAGGCATCAAAAATGTACGTTTTAATATTTTCAATAATGCTTATTTGCGAACCGTGGTATAATGGAAGACCCCCTTCAAGAAATATTTAATTGATTTGAAAACTTCAGCCCTGAGATCGTTTTTCCGCTGAGCGAGAAAACTTTCAAAAGGGAAGGGGAAGCCAGAACGTAAATATCTGCAAAAAGAATACGGTGATTCCAAAGTAGCCCTAAGAAGATTATACAAAAAGGCAAATAAGGTTGCTTCGGATGAAGGTACTTTTACGCTAATTCGACAATGGAAGAGACAAAAATGACACTGCCACGGATGCCCGATAGACCACGCCGCATGCAATCTTAATGTTATTCTATGTATTTCTAAACACTTTGGGTAAGACTATGCGATAGTAGTGGTCATGAGCTTGGCGCGGGAAGGAGTGATTGTTGAAAAGTCTCCGCAGTGGTGACATGACTTTAAATTCGGCCAACTGGAGTCGAACAAAGAGCCTTCTGAGTAGATTGAATGTCCCTGGTTACCAAGCTCGGATAGTCGGGAGTCGTCTCTTGGAAAGGCTTGTCCAGTATAGAGACAGAGTATGGATCATGTTGTGAAGCATTTTATCATGGAATACCTGACTTTAGTGTGAAAAAATAATAATCGGGTATGATGAAACTTGATATGGTGGAAGAAATAGTTTAAGCTGTCCTCCTACTACAGGGAAACAGTTCCTGCAAAAACCAGGCTTGTAGGCGATGAACTACTTCATGTCTAACAAGTCTAACTAGCAAGGTAATGGATAGTCGCAGGTTGTTCATTGTAAGTTTGGTGAAACCTGTACTGCCATATGTGGGTAGCAATGAGTTTCGCTGTGATATTGCTGGTAATTTCGGCATACCACGCAATTGTCCTGAGAGCATTTAGGGTGGCATGAAATGCCTCTATGTTATCGACCACTTTCAAGAGAAGGAAATGCTCTCACTCTACTAGACACGTAAGGGAAATACTTCCGAATAAATTGCGGACACTATGAGACTTATGAGAGACTTACAGGAAATGGTAGCAATGATGAGATAACTCCGAACACTGCCGTTGATAGATGAGTCTTTTTAAATTTCCCACTACATCAATAAAAAGAGAGAGAGTTTAATTGATTAAGATATTGTTCTGGTTTGATAAGAAATTTAGTACAAATAAGCTCCCGGAAAATCGAGATATGCAAAATAAAAGCACGTTTGCGTCTGCCCTTTAATTTTAGAAACGATCTTTCATTTCAAATTCGAGCAAACAAGAAGTTCAAAGAAACCACCTTAATAAAACCCTTCATGCTTTACGAGAAGAAACTCACATCATACCATATATAATCACACGACCGAAAATATACCTTAAATGTATAGATGCAGATATACGTACCGCTTCCACATGGTTAATAGAGAATTAGTAATCTCGTGATCAAATTTACTATCGTCACTACACTTACCTGGGAAGCACGGATTTGCCGTTTTGCAGGAAGGCTGAGGTTCCCGAAGTGGCGCTGGTTCTTTGCATCCGGCACAATTTTCCATGATATTCCGTAAATTGGCGATCTCCTGTCGCTGGTGGGCGACATCATCACGAAGCAGCTTCACCATCTGCATCAGATCAGACATGGATCGCGTGAGGGCGTCTATCCAAGTTAATGCAAGCATAGGGGCAGATGATGGTGGCACGGTTTCCGTTGTTCAATTCATTAGGATGATGGCAAGGCGATGTCAACGGCGTCAATCCCCGACGGGACCATGAAATAAAATTGAAGATAACACGAAAATTAGATTACGATTGAAGATTTATTGTGAAAAAGGAATATGGGAATGGACTGGAGTTCAAGTGATTTATTGACGATATTACTTAATGCAATGGGAAAGTTATCTTCTCTCCGATTGTAAATGTGTTGCGGAAAGCGTTGCGTCTATTTAAATGTTTCAGGAAGATGAAGGATTCTGCATATGCAATGCTTGTATTAGCTTTTGCATCGTTATTGGATCGGTGTTCCCAGCATTTTTATTATAATTATTACGTCAGTTAAAACTTCCGTTGAAAAATTCAAAATTCTTTCAAATTTCAATACCACTACCAAGTGATGTCGGATCTTCAGATATATTGGCTGCTATTTATTTCAAAGAAATGTGTTAATATGATTTATCTTTAGTCTCTCCCCTGTCACCAATGATGTTTTCTTTGAATCCCTTTTTATTACCTGACCACAAACTATCCGAGATCATATTGTCCCAAGAGCTATAAACATCTTGAAGTGAATTACAATTCAAAGCACACACTTTTCAACAGTTAAGCTTACAAAATTAAAATCACATCTCGTTAGTTTGCAGCTGGAAACTGTCCGATAGTAGCAGCGATTAAGAAACAGATTAAAGCAATAAAACTGGAAAGTTTGTCAACAATCTGACGCAAGAAATAAATAGCACTTTTTGAGAAGAAAGTCATGAAAAGAAATATTTGTGCTCAAGAGCCGTCTTTGTGGCTGCCACGCATCTTAGCATCTTAAAGTTGAGTGTGTAGATTTAGTTCGTCGTTCGTACTTACCTTCACAGTCACCGTGCATAATTGGAATGTCACCGCGGCGTTGAGCCTCCTGTGTGTTATCGACAGGTACTTCATGCTGATAGCGTTCGCTATTCGTTTGATGATACCAATCTCGGATATCGCGTTTCTTGTTCTTCTCTGAAATATGCATGGTGAAGTCGCAGCAACATAGAAGGGTAAATCAAAGAAAAAGTTAAATGAAAACGAACACAACAAATTGGATTAAGTGAGTTACTGGAAGGTGAGGCAAATACATTCGGAAAACCAATACAACAAACCATATATTTCTATATTTCTCTGGAATACAAGATTCTAATTGCGTAGTACTGTTTCAGTGCCTTTCCTTTTCAAACTTCAGAATGGTCGCTTCAGTTCTTATCAGTAGATACGCCGGCTCTTTTCCTTTTCACTTTTTAATGTATCTTTCCCATATTCATGCTCTAGTGGCGTGTGTCCGTATTTTTTCACAAGGGAGTGACCTTCTACGAGAAAATTCAGGAAGACCAGGTAGCTTCAGCCTCTCGATAAAGAATATCAAAAGCATTCTCTAGCAGGTTGTAAAGCTACATGCTTTACATAAACGCAGAAATAATTCATTTCACAATTAGTTACAAAGAAACCTCCCAAATTTAAATGTTTCTTCGTGGACTTCATAGTATATTGCCCAGTGTGCTTATTAAATCTCCCAATCTCAATAAATTTTGAAATCTAATTGTTATTTATCACAGCCAAAATCACATGAATTGGAAAATATCACAAAGATACAGCTAATGAACCATCATGGAAACTAATTAGGAAAAAGTTTGGAATATTTTAAGACAATCCCAAGATCTGGTCAAATTAAGAGAAAAAAGTCCATGAATAAAACATTAAATTTCGGTTAATAACTAAATAACGAATGACTATCGGCGACAAACCTATACTCAATACATTTGTCATCGCACTTAAAATTTAAAAAGAAAAATGTTGTTAAAGTGCAAATCAGCCCATAAAAATGTCCATTTGAGTTTGTTTGTTGGCAATAAGTGATCTGAATAAGATTTCCGTGAATTTCTACTCATAGATGGAAATCGAGTGAAAAAGCACGTATAGAGTTTGGAATTTCCGATGGTTGATGATTTGGTTTTCGTTTTGTGTGAATTGTCGACATATGTAAGAGATTTAAAAGTAATTCATGTGATTCGGTTTCAAACCATAGATGGCACGAAAATCACATAAGCAAAAAATCAAAAGTAAGAAATGGGAAAAATGTAGGGCGTTGTCTACACAAAAGTTGCTCAAATATAAAAAGGCATTTTTCAAATAATTTGTCTGGGAATATTACAATTTCAAACAACTAGGAGGGCAGAGCTATACTTCACTGTAAGGAAATTGGTAACTACTGATGGTTCAAGTGAGCCGACATTTAAGTACCGCGTCCCCCTTGTATTATTGTGCTTTCTTTGGTTTCGAAAAGAGCAACCCGCTGAGGTTCCGGAATATGGTGCCAAAAAAAAATTGGATTCCAACACCTGAATGCTGCTAGATAGCAAATCGGGACAAGCAAACAGTAGTTCGGAAATTTTTCTAAAGATTGGTGTTCTCAAAGTGGAAATTAAGAGTTATCGGCAGCAAACGAACTTTTAATATCACAGATAAATTTTCAACGCTGTAAAATGTCGACTGCACTAGTCAAAGGAATATCTGACATGTGAGAATGCAAATTACTAAAATATCTAGGAGGAATCGATTTACTGACTTTCAGCTGGAATAGTAGCTCTTGTTAGAGAGTAGCGAGCATTGAACGACACCGCAAGGAACTATTCCTGGCTGCACCATATCCAAAAAGTCAGATTGAATAAAGTCTCATTGGCACATTGACGGAATAGAGAAGGTGACCCAGATCCTCACTACCAACATAAGGGAAGCTTCCAAGCCTTTTTAATATGCAAAAGAAGAGGAAAACATCATTGTGAATTTCGAGTTTGCGATGGCAGGGAAGACCGGACATTCTTCAACCGACCTCTGAAAATCGAGTCAACAGAAGGTTGAAATCGACAGAAAGCAGTTCAGAAAACTTTGAATAATAGCATAAGATCAGGCGTCTAGAAGATGTTTTTAGGAAGAGACAAACTCACTCGAGGCAACCTCATGTAAAAGTTTTAGTCAAAGAATCTGTAGTCAGCAACTGGATAACGTACATTTAGGAGGTACACAGAAAGCGAAGAGGGAACATCAAACTATTCGATTGAAGTGCATTTCAAGCCAAAAATGACTCTGGGCGGGTAGCTATACACAGTTCAGACTAAACTTTTGCATGCAAAACCAACGAGCTAAATGGGCATTTAATTCGGTTCACGTTTACAAATGTGCGGGCCTAAATCAAATCATTCCTGCTCTACGAGTAGAAGGAATAGAAGCTGGGTCGACACATTCGAAATACACCTACATATCACGCAATAACTGGCATAGTTTCTACGTTCAGGTTCATCATGAATGTTTGTGTTCGTCTTTGCACTGGCTGTTACTGTAGGTTTATCACTTGAGCTGCATTAAGGGTGATGATAATGACACTGATGTAGTTTCATTGAAAAATAGAAATAGAATGTGACTGTGTCAAGCGCGGAATCTCCTGCGGAAGGTGGAGATACACTGGAAAGCCCGGTAAGATCCACACTGGATCCACCAGACTCTTCTGCCAGCGGTAATGCGCGCAAGAAGCGTAAGACCAACACATCTGCTGTGGCGAACGCTTTATTATGCTCCGCACCAGGGCTTATATCCACGCGTCTCGCGAGGATTAGGACCGGTGTGCCGGGAGGTGATCAAATCAAGGAGAGAGATCTCAATGAAGCTGGCCCCTCCCATAGAAATACGAACACGAAGGCGCGAAGGAAGAGGACGTATGCGCAAGCTGCCGCCTGTATTTTGACTGCTGCCATGGGGGTTTCCTCCAAGGATGGAAATATGTCAGAGGGACAATTTACAATTCTTCGGAAATGCCTGTGGAAAAAAATGCTGGAGCCTGGAACGAAGCCACGATTTGCAGTGCACTGACGCCTTAAAGTGGCTTCAGCGGGTAATCCCAACTTTGAGTTCCGGCGGTCAGTCCAAGTTCACTGTTGTGGACACTGAGCTACGCAGGACAGAACATGTCGGATATTGATTACCGAACCCTTGAAGGAAACCGGAGGATATCATCCGCATGCTGGGTGAACAGAACCCAGGCATGGACTTTGGACACTGGAAATCTACAAACGTGGAGGGTTTCAACTTGGTATTCGAACTGGACCAAAAGAGTCTGAATGGGCTCATGGGATGTCACCATATGGTGCTCCACTTTTTCCTAGATAAACTGAAATTTAGTCATATCAGGAAACTGTAGGGCATCATCTCCGTTTTCAGAGCGAAGAAAAATGATGGTCTTTGACTCACACAATATAGAGCAAATTGCAGCATGTTCGGTGCGCTCTCCTACAATAGAGCTGCGCGCGGAAGAAAGTGCATTCAGGGGCGGAACCCCCGCATGGGGGCTTGCACTGGTGAAGTGACTACAGAGTGAATCCTACCTGCTAGTAACTTCTCCGACACCTTCCAAGGAACAGCCGAAAGACAGGGAAGCCAGAGACGTGAACGGAACTCAGCTCGAGTGATCAAATCTATGCAAACCGGACACTGCAAACCAATTAAGGTGCTAAGTGGAAAACAGACGAATGCTCTGCGGGATGAGATGAAATTTTTCATGGATGAGGACATGGGAACTGCGGTACCTCCGAGTGTGGATTTTCTCAAAGAAATCAAACACGGGGGGATCGAGTCTCTGGCGGTACGTTGTGGGGGAAATTCTGTCACACGCGGACGCTTCTCACTGGTTTCCATAACACAATAGACTAAGTTTATGTCGAAAAACATAAGGATTGGTCAAATCAACCTGCAGCATGCCAAAGCTCCATCCTATCTGTTGACAGCGAGAATCACAAAGTTACAGGATTTCCCCTACATCTTTCTGGTGCAAGAGCCGTGGGTTCGATTTAACAGAATCAGTGGCATTGGATCAGTGAAGGGAGTTAGGGTCTTCTACGATGAAAGATCCATGAGACCTAGAGCTTGCGTCCTAATTTCAAGACGGTTAGAGGAAACCATACTGAGACAGTACTGCTCCCAAGACTTAGCAACGGTCATTATACAATACCAGATAAATGGCGAGAGGCAAAATATCACAGTTGCCTCCGCTTTTTACACTATGATTCTTTGTATCCTGATTGGACTAAGTTCAATGAACTTCTTGATAATAAAATACAGTTTTCTAGGCGACTAAGGACTCCTTTGGCGCTGTAAGATGAATTGAAAACTCTGAACTGCACACTTTTAGAGTGCTATGAAGAGGCTTGTCCTATTTCCCGAGGCCAAAGCAGTAAAACGGTTCCTTGGTGCAAAAACTCAGGAAATCAACCAGGCGACTTCTGAACGGTGCTTGCAAAAATAATAAGAACGAAGAATGGTTAAATTTCGGGAACTCACAGCGTGAATATAGGAGGCTCGTTAGGTGTTCGAAACGAGACTCTTTAGAGTGTACTGTGAGGAACTGGAAGGCGAAAGAGAGACTTCAAGGCTGTGCGGAGTCCTCAAAAGGGATGAGTCGGCCAAGTTGGACTCTCTTAGAAAACCCGTCGGTACTTTCACGAGCTCCAGACTGAATTCAGTATAGACCCTCCTGGAAGTACACCACCCAGGAGAACGGGTGAGAGAGGTGGCAGGGGGAGAGTTGATGGTTCTTGCAACGCCTTCAACACCCAAGTATTGCAAGGGGAACTGGAACATTGCGAAAGCGGTTGTTACCCATGAAAAGGTGAGAGCTGCCACACTGTCCTTTGAGCATTTCAAAGCACCCGGCATGGATGACATCTATCTGGCAATGCTAAAGGAAGGTAGGAAGGAAGCACTTAGAGCGACCTCTAAGAAATATTTTTCGAGGATGTCTTGCTCTGGATTACGTGCCTTCCTCTTGGCAAAAGGTTAAGGTAGTCTTCAAACCGACACCTAGGAAAGATGACTATTCTAATCCAAAGAACTTCAGACAGATCAGCTTGACTTCATTCTTGCTGAAAGGTTTGGAGAAACTGGTGGAGCATCACATTCGTGGAAACGCACTTAGGTCACACCCACTTAGTGAAAACCAACATGCTTACCAGCGTGGAATGTCCTGTGAGTTTGCCCTTCATTCTTTGGCCACAAAGATAGGGGATGCAACTTTGAATGATGATTATGCGATGGGGGTGTTCATGAACATTGAAGGGGCTTTTGACTGTGCGCCTTTTCAAAAACTTTGAAAGCATTGAGAGCATGGTGTTGATGATGCTTCAATTATGCGAATCCATGCTATGCTAACGCAGAAATTGCTGTACGCTGAGGTGGGTGTCGATCGCTGTCTGACTGCAGAAGCAATGAAAGGCTGCCGCCAAGGAGGTGTGCTTTCGCCACTTCTGTGAAGTATGCTGATCGATGTTTAATTACTTCTCATTGTTTAAATTCTTCCCATTCTACCGAGTGATTTACTTCCAACCTCACTTGGTAATTCCCAAAGTAAAAAAAAACAGTATGTAAAAAAGGTTGCCCTATGCTCCACAAAGTAGTGAACAGAACACTTATATAAGATGCCTTGCGAGATATTTTCAGAGAGGAGTTATCTTTCCCTCACTGTGGTTCCTAGAAGGGAACTCAGGCTATGGCTTATGGAGGACGAAAGAGTCTTTGCGCAAGCACTTACAAACAATTTAGCTAAGGTAACTACCGGTAATGCGCACGAGTCCAATTTCGCAGATAACACACAGTTGTTCCCTCCATAACGGGCTCATGGCGGATATTGAAAAGACTGAACTGAGAAAATCACCCAACTATCGCGAGCAGGCATACCTTTACTTAAAACACTAATTGTTTCCAAGAAACCGCTCTTAAGTCAAAAATGGCGTAATTTGAAAAAGCAGACCGAAAATTAGTTTTAAAAATTACGTTGCAAGTCGAAGCACAAACCTAATTTTAGATATAATTCACAATTATTCAGGAGATCTGAACGAAATGATTTAAGGCGAAGCCTTCAAACTGGAGGTATGTCTGGTACATCAACCACTCTTTCACTTTCGTGCGTTGCCTTTCAGAGAAGCGCCGGAGAAACGAAGAACTATACGAAGGTTTGTAAAATATTCAAGTGTCAGTGCTGTTTGCTATATTTGTGAAGGTATGATTGAAACAGGACTTTCCTCTAGATGGAAAAATGACAATTGTGGACTAGCCCATATAAGCAACTACAGAGGTTGCTTCACTACCGCCACCATTAAATAAGACGGAACAACCGCTTTCCGGTGTAGGCCTGTATTAATAACAATTTCAAATAGCCCGATTTTGCGTCGAGGTCCACCAAATTGATATCCCTAACAACTATCTGACGTTTTAACCTATAATATCACTCCATATTCGACAGTGTATAGCAGGTCTTCTTTTCCTACCTAAGCCCCTATACCACCTATACTGAATAGGTCAAGAGTTCGGCGATTTAATGACCAGCTGTCATATGATCGCACGATTGACTTCTTCACCGCGTACGCACCAAAATACGCTCAAATGGGTGTAAAATTAAACTTATTTTTGTCACGCATTTTTCCATAAAAAATTGTGTATTTTATCCATGTTTATTCAATATGCGCAAAATTAGAATATTCATTAAACTTAGAATGGAACTTTTTTAGAGATATATGGAAGGTTGATGTTTGGAGTACAAGGAGTTAGAGTTAAATACTCTACATCGATAGTTACTATCCCTTGGCACATTATCATGGTAAATGTCTTCACGGTAATGTGCCGTGCCGTGATAGTAACTATCGATGTAGCATAGAGTGGTAAAATGCAAAAGGTTTCTGCAAGAATACGCAAGTAACAAGCATCAAAGGATCCGCTTTTCCTGACGGAAAGTAGTAACAAGAGTTCAAAGTGGTTACCCCCTGCCTCAGTGATGGTTAGATGGGATGTTAGCTACAGTGGTATCATACGCATGTGTTTTTGCGTAACTGTTCCTGACCGTAGAAATGCATCTTTCAATCTGAAGTATCAATCGGTGCATAACATTTCACTAACGAATTCCTTATCACATCAGATTGGAATTGCGGAATCGGCTTGTTGAAGGCATAAGGTTCTTCCATCTTGAATATGTTAAATTAATTTCATTAGTGACATATGCAACTATTCAGTGAGGATTTTATTGAACAAACGCAACCGAGTTTGAACGTACTAAGCAATATTTTATATGACTAATATCATAAACGAAACGCATTTGTGCTCATTTGAACCAAGTAATATCATTTTCTCCCACTTACGAAATGAAATACTTGCATATGTTGTATGTTTGCTCCAAATATCCCCGGCAATGAAACTTATGTGGTTTTATTCAATGGGATTATAACTGTCATCCCGGGATGATATTTTAACTATTTTACGAATGAGGCTAATTTGCCGATAGCCCTCTATAAGATAACGCCAATCTTTATCAACAATGAATCCTACTTTATTTGCATTAAGAAATCATATTGACTGAGAAGTTTTTTAATTAAACTTAAAGTAATTGTATTTGCCTGTCTTCTCACCTTATGCACTCGTAAAAATCCAATTAAAATTTATGGTAAAACCAACAAACAAATAAGCAGAAATGCAACCAATTCTGGCGTGAAGAGATTAAAAAGTCTCTCAATCACTTTTTAAAACCACGTCAAAAGGTGCGAAAAAACACGCATCATCACACCTGCCTACCTGTTCGTTGAAGTCGTACAAATGTACCTACACCGTCTCATATGCTTATTTATTAATTCGCGTAAACTCACCTTTATCACTGATCTTATTTTTGAGGAGTCGCTTGTTACCGCGTCGATTCAAACCCTTTTGGCAATTGGCACGCGAAAGAGCCCGCTCCACAGTCGAATCAAAATGGAGTGGATATTTGCGTTCCCGGAACTGTAAAATACGGGATGTTAAAAGGTAATTTACATAAGTACGTGGCAGTTACTTTAAAAGGTTATTAATACATGCATTAATGATTTTAATGGAAACAAGGTTTTGACTCCATAAATGGTTTTCAATACGGTGTTGGCGAGTGGCCATGTGGCTAACCATGATTTCATATGGAGGGAAATGCTGGCCAATAAGTGCAACAGTTTTAATTAAAAACATAAAGAATAGAGGTGGTGCGGGGCACATATTGATTCAGTTTCAATCAACTAGTAAACATCTGAACGAAACTTCCCAGTGCAAACTAAATACCATACAATTGGTAACTCTTCCATAAATTCAAATTAAAAGGCTGTCAATTGTATCCATTAACATCACTACAAAAACTCACCAATTTTACGACCGGATCGTCCATTTGAATGTACAATTTCGACAGGTTGAAATCCACTTCAAGTCGCGATGCTTCCTTGCAATCGACAAGCAAGGTTATAACGTTCCTTTGGAATAGGATGGCCAGTGAGCGGATCGTACTTGTTTCGTTCATTTCGGGAATTTCAAAATTCTTCGAAGTCGTTACTGAATTTACATTGATATCGAGGGCTACTCGCTGCTTCTTTCGATCCAAGAAAAAGGAAAGCTTGTGCTTAATCGTGGGGAAGTCGATCATAAATAGGGCCTCAATTGCAATATGCGACTTTCGACGAGGTCTGTTGGAAGATAAGACAATGAAATTTGTTTTGTTTTCAAAAATAAAATGAAAAAAAGTCGCAGTAATATTCGGTCACGGCATTATAGAAGAATGAACGCACCAAATAGCGGAAAATAAAGCTTGATTCGTAATTATTTTTTCATAATAACAAAAATAGAACCCTGCAAAATACACATATATATCCAAACAAAACAAAAAAACAAAACAAACCAGGAAACCAAAAGCTGGACACTTCAGGTATGAACGGTTTGGTGTATTTCCTATATACATAACAAAATATTCGATTGGACGTTTGTCCCACTTGTGACTAACTTGTAATGTCAGACTAGCGTGATTCTGAGACTCGAAAGTCATTTCAGAAAGTTTTTAGTAGAGACAATTTTCATCTATCATATTATATTGTTAATAACAGTGCGATTTCCACTAAACTTCCAGCACATTTCAATAGGACAACGCGGTGATCCATGTTTCGAACCAAACTACAATTTTTTAGGCGTTGAAAAATATCACATTGTTGGAATGGCCGCCGCTCTAAACCCGATAGAAAATCTGTAGATGACTTTATTTAACCGCATTTATGCTGAAGGGCGCAAGTACGAGACTCTATCAGCTCTGAAACTTTTCAGTGAACTGAACTGGAAAAAAGTTGGAAAAATTTAAATTTAAATTTAATTTTAATTTTTAAATTTAATGAAAAGACGTGTAATGAAAAGTACTATAACACGACAGATAGTTAACCGATTTTACTAAGATTCTGATTTCAACAAAACCTTAATAAACGAAGCATACAAATGATTTATGCTAGAACGAAGCACGAGGACGGAGAGAGAAAATTAAGGAAATTGCCCAGGAGCAACAAATAAATATTAAGCAAAAGGAACGAAAACATTTTGTTGAGGAATTGGAGAAAATTGGCGTCAGCATTGCGAGCAAAGCAAAACAAGCCTGCAAAGTAGTGAAGAATCCAAGTCGTGGATATCTATTCAAAACCACTCTTTGTAAAAGCAAAAACAAGCGGGAAATGAGCGTCTTATTTCAAAGAACTCCTCAATCCCTCGCACACAACTCAATATCCGAAACCAACAAGAAGGTATGGATCACTGTAGTATAGTAAGTAGTACCCACACTCAATGGGCCGGACTTGCGCGGAATTGGGAAGCTAATCCGTACACATCATAGGGACTAAACCACATATAGATACTACCAGATCTTGAGGGCCTATGATGTGTACGGATAAGCTTCCCGAATACATTCGCAAATCCGGTTCATTGAGTATGGGGGCTGCCTATTAGATATACCGTGATTTGGGTAACATTCGGGTACCTACAACGATATTCGATAGGAGAATAGAACGAAAACCGGTGGGAAACCCCCGAACGTGGTGTACAGATTCTGTTTATGAAGAGAGCGCATCAATGCTCGGATTTCGAAATTGGAGGAAGGACATTTTTAAAGCCAAGGCTCCAAATGGGCCGTGAAGCCTCGGCGACGACGTAATTGGGTAAATATCTTAAGAATTAGCTCCATTTGTCATGTTTTTTTTTGAAAAAACTGGACTTTCTTTGATGACCAATATATTATTATTTATTATGAACTTAATTTATGTGTTTTATTGTTATTTCCACATAGCCAGCAGTACTGCTGCAGGTCAACGGGCAAAACAGTGCTGATTCTTTTGAGGCACTCTTTCGTATCGGCTTAACAAACTGAGTGATCGAAAAGAGTTGATTCATCGGAAGTAGTCATATTCTATACCATCAGCTCAGGTTACGTGCAATTTATGGGATCATAGTGAATTCGTGAAGATTGCGATGAAGTGCTTAAATTCGATCATGAAAAGGCGCGGGCCAATGAACTTGAGGAGTGGTATTCGGGTGGTCGACAATCCATTATCGAAAGAACAAATAATTTCCGCTGGTCGAGGTACGCACCTGAAACCGGAGAGGCTGGGAAAATCGCAACACTTTTCGAAGCCTGCTACCTATTATATAGCCCAAAGTTGTTCCGAAGTATTGTTCTGAAATATTATAAACTTACACCACTCCATGCCCATGGAATTTTCCTATTGTCCACAAAGTTGGCTGAATGAATGAAAAAAGGGAAAACCGAAAACGAGGCTTTGTAAAGCGCGACAAGAGGAGGAACGGTGCCTATGATGAGTTCTTTGAAAACTAAGCAACAAATCACGCGGTTAACTTTGTTGGGATACTTGGTTGGTTGACTTATTAAATGTAGTTATGCTGCAAGCGGTGAAAATAAGACTTCCACAATGGTCAGGTAACAGAAGCCACTACAAACGACAATGCTTTCGACCAGTATATCACATCAAAAAAGAACTTGAAGGTGATTGTAAGCCTTTTGAGGAAGGAAGGGAACTTCACCAATTAAACAACATTTGCTAATTTTTTACCCTCCGCGAATTGTATGGCAAACTGCCGTAACATGCAGGATGCGCACTGCCCCTTGAAACAGAAACGAAAAGGAAGGTCTCTGCAAGGTTTTCACTTCCACTTGTCCGAAATTACTGCGACTCTGAAATGAACGAAAGAAAGGGTTGTTCGTCAAGATTCCGAAGAACTGTTCGACAATTGGTGGGGGATATTCGCATATTCCCTCAATAATAGTTAAAATGATCTTCGAACGCACCATCAAAAGTTTGATCGGTAGAGAACACCACAAAAGCTTGATCGAGAGAGAGAGCAGCTCCTCCATTAATCACATTAAAGCTTTTAATTATTAATCTTGACGCGAAATCCCGTCAATTTTTAACCGTATTACATCCGGTGAAGTTCCTGCTTTTGTGGAAGAGCTTTTTAGTTACCGTAATATGCGGATGCGGACTACTCCTCAAAGCAGAAGAGAAATCATTTTAGCCATCAATGTACCCAAACGGAGTAAAACCGCGGGATTGAGGGTCTCCCCGTAGAGTTGTTTATCGCTCCACCTGCAGTTACTGCAGATCTGCTGCTTCCCCTCGTACGGAAATCGTAGAAATCCGAGCCCCTTTCCAGAAAGTGGAAGAAGGAGATGATCGCCAAGATCCCGCAGAAGAGAACCCGCTTTGAATGTGACAAATGGAGGGGTATTTGCGTGCTCCTTGCGTCGCCAAGATAATAACTAAAATAATCTTGGAACGTATCAAAGAGCATCTCCAAAGCTTCATCGACAGAGAGCAGGCTGGTTTCCGCTCCAGATCCGCCTATATTCACCACATCAACACTCTATGGACCATTTTGGAACAGCGTACAGAGTTTAGATCTTCGCAGCACTCGCTCTTCATCAATTTACGGTAAGTTTTCGATCATGTTAATGGCGAGTGTATCTGGAATGCTCTACGTAGGAGGAGCATCCCGGAGAAACTAATAGCTGTTATCAGAGAGACATATGATGGCGCAAAATGTCACGTGCTGCATCGAGGTAAAATTTGGGAGGATTTTGAGGTTGAAAGCGGAGTACGCCAGAGGCGCATCTTGTCACCGATATTATTTCTTCTTGTTATCTGTGGCGTTTTCCACGCTGCCTTGCCCGGACGTAGAGAAATTCAATTGCTCAAACATTTCGACTATGCTGATAACAACTGTTGGCGCTTTTACTGGGTCATGGCTAATATTATTACTTCTTGTTATCGATGACATACTTCATGCTAGCTTGTCGGAAGAACATGGAGGAATTCAAACGTAGCCAAATGGCTCTAGATTTGTAAAGAGAGGCAAGTAGAGTTGTACTGAAATTAACACCAACAAAACCAAGGTTCTCAGCCTGACGGGTCATCGCACTCTCCCTATCTGCACTAATGGCCAGAGCATCGAAAGCTTCGATCAATTTGTGTAGGAAGCGTGGTTTCTGTGGACGGTGGCACCGAGCAGGATGTCGCTCGACACATTAACAGCGGTAGATCCTCTTTCCGTGCCTTGTCTGAAATCTGGAAATGAACTTACCTCAACACCATGATCAACTTGAAACTGTTCTGTGCTAGTGTCCTTTCTGTGTTGCTATATGGGAGTAGCACACGGAAAGTGAGTTCCATTGTTACTCAAAAACTCCAAGCTTTCGCCAAGACCTGTCTGCATTGTATCATCGGATTACGCTGGCTCGACACTATCTCAAATGGAGAATTTTGTCGACGCACAAACCTGCCAGACGTACGCAATGTGATTGGAAGACGGATGTGGTAGTGGATGGGTGACACATTAAGGAGGGGTGACAATTGCATTGCTGGCTAAGTTTTGTGCGATATTCCCCAACAAATGGTGAAGGGCAACTATATATTATTAATTTCAAGGAATTTTTCTACCATCGAAAGTTATGCTATCTAATAAAACAGCCGGCCGAAGCAGCTTGAGCACATTTAAGTGAACCGCCAACGGCGCCTCGCTGTTTAACATGGAAACACATCTTTCAGTAACAGTTACCATGCCTCGTGAGTGGACTGGTTTTCGGCTAGAAAGCAACAGTTTATAGTTAGAATGCACAAACGCCCTTCCTTAGCGGATTTGAGATTTGATTTTGTACGGTAATAGAAGATTCAATGACAGTACGCGCTCGTACTCCTTGGGGAAGAATGTTTTATTTCTCAAGCATTTCAAAACTCACGCCACCATTCCACCAGCAGAAAATAGGTGGACAGGAGAAAATAGAGAATTTGATGATCACGGAGCGGTAATTAATTTCGGGAAGATTTTCCATCATATAGCATATATATGTATGTATAGGTGATTTCGATGTAAAAAATTGATAAAAGTGAGAAAAGTGAGAATTGTAAAATGGCCTTCACAAACAAACAGGAGCGAGGTCAGCACACCGACTTTGTGATATCGCTAATATTACGTAGTTGATTCTGTAACATCACTAAAGCTGGAAGGCGTTGTACCCTATTATGTACAGTAGTTTTTCCTGTTAATATGCCCTACGATTGCTATCTGAAGTAAGGAAAAAAGCCATAAAAGCTTCCTGGTTTCAAACTCTAGTTAAATTAGGAAAGTTCGTCCTGCATGAGCATTTCCGCATGAAATGAATTCAAATCCCAATAGTATTCTTCGAACAACAACACCGGTCTGGCAAAAATTAAAACATTTTTTCCTTCCATGTAATATAAACGCAAGGTGGCTGGAAAACATTTATCGATTTACAGCACTAGCAGTATGTATAGAGTTTGGTTTTATTATACTTTATGCTCTGTTTCTAGATGAATACATAAAAGTTAAGAAATGAGTAGGAATCAGACCCTCTGGAAAACATGTGCTTTGTTTCACCGGGTGGTATCTATTTTATGCCCACAAAAAACTAGAATGAGGAGAACTACGAGTACTTGTCAAATATCAATCTCAGTAACGCAGAGCTAAATTGGCATAATTGGAGCAGAGGTTACGCCATTGACTATGTTATGTCTATTGATCCATAAATAGATGATAAGGATGAGTAACCAGTAGTGATACTTAATGAATTGGAAAATATTGCTCATTGGATCTGAAGCTGCTTGTGGTAAGAGGTATTATAAAAGCATACTTAACAATTCTTTTATTAAAAATATAACGGTCCGTGTTGGATAAAAGAAAATGTATCTTAGATAGATTATTCATTTTCGAGTCATATTATTCAGAGAACACGAAATGACTGAGTTGTGCGTTGTGACCTTAGTTTTGGCAGTTTCTTCAGACGAAATAGAAAGCACTGTATTGATAATAGTCAACGTCATACGTTTCACACAAAGCGTTCAACATTATTAGCACCTAAAGCAAATACAAACAAGTCGAAATACTGGAAGCTGGACGCTTCGGATATAAAGGCTTTGTGTTTATCATGTGTGAGATGTTTTTTATCCAGTCGTACGCAGTTAAAAATTCAAAATATTCCTTGATATTGTGGCGCGGCAGGATTCGCAGCATTCGAAATTTATTTCGAATGTTGCGAATGCGGACAAATTGATGGCACGGAACTCTCCACTTGTTTTAGAACTCATCACGGGAGTGGAGGACTAGCGGTGAGAAAATGCCGTTGGTTGAGACAGGGAAAGACCGCACGGAAATAAGCCAGTCTCTTCTGTCTTAACCACCAAGAAGGATAGGTATTAGCTATTGCGGTGCTGTGCCTCATAATTTCTTTACGTTATTAAGTGCGGTTATTAGATAAAAGTGATTTTTACGATTGTTTATAATACTTTGCCTACTTAGTGATAGCTTTTAATCAATCATTTTACCTAATATAAGTATTACTATCAATTCGATTATAACAATTGACTTTTGCTCTATCATTAAGCACAGCAATATCGTCCAATCTAGTCAGAATGGACAATGTCACTTATCACGAAAAGAATTGCAGTTGGATGAAGTTCACGGATTGAAGGCGGGACTTGTTAGACTTAGATTCCCACGTCGTTTCACTTTAATTTGGCTCGTGATACTCCACGCCTTTATACGTGACTCAGATAACAGCTCTATGTCTCTAAACTCTAATTCTTGCTTCATATGAGTTCATTTTATATGATGATGATTCCAGTGAAATACACAACTTTTTCCTTCTGTAGTAATAGCTGAATTGTCCTTAGAATGATGTCCTATATTTTGCAAAATTTTGTAGTTCCAGAATGAACTTAAGGTAAATTTCCAAAATATAGTAATATGCTATTATTAATTTTATTTGTGCAGATATCGATATGCGATATATTTTCACGCGTAGATTTTGTATAGATGCATCACTATCATTTTTTTCTGATTTTTCGGTTGGATAGGTTCTGAGAACGAGACCTGTTGCATACCCCCGCCTCCCTTAAACCTAAAATAGAATGACAAAATTCGCTGCATGTGTAGCGGTCCAAAGACCACATATTCTCATCAAATTTCGTATGACAGACTGTCTCTCTGCCAGAGACTTACGGACAGATATTGAATAGACTTAAAAAGGCTTGCTTTTACATCAAACCTTAACAAGTCGGGACACCGGAAGCTAGACGCTTCAGGTATGAAAAGTTTTATGTATTTCTTTTATAAAGAGATTTGAGTATGCATTTGTTCCATTAGCATGTAGCACGTAAAATGAAAATAGCCGCTTTCAAGTGATTCATAGTCTTGAATTTGCATAGAAACGACAGCTTTGACCTGGTATAACTTTGTTAGTAATAGCGCGATTTTCACCAAATTTGGCAGGATCGTGCTCTATACTGTAGCTTACATTGCTGTTGTTGCTTTTGTGATTCTAGGGTGAACTTAAGGGGGGTTTCCTGTCAATTACTGAAAATTATAGTAATATACTATTATTAACTTTATTTGAACAGGTATCGGTATGGAGGGTATTTCGGAGCCTAGGCATCATATAGTGGCAGCCCACTGATTTTTTTCAGATTTTTCGGTTTGAAAGTTCCTGAGAATGGGTTCGTTAAAAAAATAACCACTTTCAACCGCTCGCACTCCCCACATTTTTAAAGAAAGTCAAAACTAAGAGCGGCTTCGAAAAGTACTAACCGAGACCTTTAATTTGATGCCCCACATGGCTATATTTGATGAAAAAAAAATTTACACCCCCCCTTTTGCATGTATGGAGACCTCCTCTTAAATTCGATGTAACTCACTATATGCGTGATCATTCACAGTTCCCACCTTTCTACCAAATTTGGTGTTAATAGCTATAACCGTCTCTGAGAAAAATGCGCGTGACGAATAGACAGACAGACAGACGGACATACAGACAGACAGTAAACCGATTTTAATAAGGTTTTGTGTTTACACAAAACCTTACAAAGGAGTGCTTTAAACTTACAAATTGCTTCGGTCACGTTGCTCCCAGGAGCAGAGTTGAGGCAGATTTTAGAGAGCGATTGTTTTAGATTCAATGCCGTTCTAAATGAGGGATCCTTTGTGAAATTCACTCTGAAAAGTCAGAGAGAAATTCTCCCTACCAGTCCGAAACTATGCAATAATTACAAAAAAATTTTAAATTTTCATCAGAACAGATTTTTGAAGATAAATGTAATAAAGTGTAACTAATGATACCTTGTATCCAAGAACGATTGAATATGCTTTTGTTCACTGATGCAAGTCACGCAGTGTCAGATTTTCCTTTCACTTTTCAACCCATTTGCCCTAACATATTCTTCCAATTTTGTTGATTTCTATCCTATTCATCCTTACATTATCCATTGTTCAGTTTTGTAATCCTTTTATACTTTTTGCAACTCATGTTCAAGTAGTTACCTTACAACAGCCATTCAATTGTTGCCAGAAAGGAAGGACTACAGAAGAGCTCAAAACATCTTTGAACACATTTTTCATTCATGCATACAATGTAGATAGCTACGTAATTCATACCAGAATTTATGGGGCGACTGATATACAATTTTTCATATTTTCAGTTCACTGGATTAATATTTGTATAGAAACGAATTTGAACATTTTTGAAAGCTAATAAGATGACAATATACTTGCTTATTTACTAAAAGTACGATAATTCAAGGAAGAAACACAAATTTTCTATTTAGTAGAGACGAGAAAACTTTTACATTATTCCCACAATAACGTCTCCTTCGGTGTTCACCAACGAAGCGCTCCTTTGCCACTCCTCTTTGTCCTTTTCACTGACACAGGAAATCCAGCGTTCTAGGCAGATACTCCTTTCTTAAGAAGGGAAATCACATAAAGAGCTTATTTTCACGTACTTTTTTGAGATTATTCTTAGTGGGAAGAATTGATTGGAGTTCAATCAAATTTGGGCCTTATGTTAGTTATATTTTGGACAGCTTTTGAATTAAATTAATTTGGAATAATTAAAGCCAGAAAAAAACAAACAAAAGTCTTAGTCTGCTGAAGCGAATAACTAGAATTCCTCAACTGAGTGACGTGAAAATCCAAATTTTTTCTGAAACTAAAAGGGTTTTAACTTTGTTTTGCCAACTTCTTTCCTAAGAATATGAACCTTTCAGATACCACTACAAATTTTCAACATTAAAGATTTTCCAGGTGTTGAAAAAAATATTTCGATTTCAATCACCAGTTTTAAAGTTTTGTGTAAAATAAAACCTTACTTCCACTATTCACTCTCCTACAAAAAAAATGAATGTCTTCTTCACTGTATGAGTAAATTCCTATTAATTTTAGATTAAGCAAAACCAATATGACACATAAACAAATGTATTAGCTCTAGTTTTTCTGATTAAATTAAAGATTTTCGTTATGCTAAATATAAATTACATTACAAATAATTTGGTTCATTTTAGATTCTCAATTGTTAAAGAAAACATAACAGGTGGTTAAATTTATGAAGAATGAGTAACAGGCCCATGAGATGGTTGTCTTGTAAGTGACCTCTGGACCATCCCTACTTTTAAACCAGCAGTAATCTGCAGGAATGGCTTCATTCTAGCGACCCTGAAATCCCCGTTGTCTTGATTGAACCTTTTCAGATGCTCGTTACTGACAGCTGCACAATTAGATGGAAAAAATCGAGTTGAGAGTGGAGAAAATGGATTTTAGGGACATGTTAGATCAGAACTGGTGGTATTTTTGTGAATGTAGTTATCATCTCTTTTAGTTTTAGGGACTAAAAGAGATGATAACAATGATAATCCACGAATATCTCCTTTGAGAGCTTTCTTTTCTCTCTCTTCCAAAACTAAGTCGAAGGAGGGATCCTCCACAGTTGGTGAATTTTGGGACCAACAAAAATGAGTTCCTTGATTTTGCATCACTTAATCTTGGGAATTTTTCTCTTAAGTATTTAAAAGCTTGCCCTTCTCTGTTCATGGCTTTAACAAAATTTCTCAGTAAACCCACTTTTATATATAAGAGTGGAAGGAAAATTATTAAGATTTCTTGCAATATGCCTGCCTAAGAGTATAGCAGTCACTTCTAGACCGCCACAAAATTTCCACTTATCTTCAGCATATTTGATTGAGTCAAGGAGGGCTGTCATACTGAACTGCATGACCAATAGGAGGCAAGACGGCTTTCAAACAAAGCTTGAAAGAACCTATGAACAACCTCAATTCGGTTGGATCATGCCTCAAATTCCAACTTTTCATTAAATTATTAATTTTACAACAAAAACCAAATTGTTTTTCTTCTCGAAAAAGGAAGCACATCTCGTTGACGTTTTCGGTACATGGTGACTCCGACATCATTTTACAGAATATGCCATTGCTGTAACCTTGATACTAAAAGTTCCGCTTTTTCTTCTGACAAATCAACGTCTTGAATCAGAGTAATCTGACTCCGATCGAGTCAATTTGTGCGAATGATCATTCTTTTCTTCTAAATCAGGTTCATGTTCTTCCACACTGGCTTCATTGTTTAGTTCTAACTCATGAATGTGAACTGAGAACTGGGACGCTGTATGAAAGAAGAATCGGTCGAATAGCAGGTGGTAAATTATTTGGTATTTGAATTTTTTTCATTGACAATCCTGCTTTTATAGGCGGAGTTCAACAAAAATAGCAATCATCTAAATGGTTAGTAGGCTCTCGTCAAACGATAGGTACAGCAAAGGCCATTGATTTTTTTTGCCTTTCAGCCATTCTAATAATATTACTGAATATGAACTGCAACATATATGTGAAGCCCATGGCTTATTCTGATCTCCTACTTTCATACCAAAATAATGGCGATGGGCACTCTTCATCAAAGGTGCCAAATTGCGTTTCTGTGCTTGGATTTACACATTTTCGTAGCATGCTAATGTTACAGTTTTTGTCATAAGAACGCTATAAAACTAGATATTATGTATCAATAACGACAAAAATACTGTGAAATTTACCGTGGCAGTTATAATATCAATTATAAAAATTTATAATTTATATTTATTTGCATTTTGACAGCCAACAGGTGCGCCAATATCATAAATCAAATTTCCTACAGACCGAATATACAAAATATATGAGCAGACAATATTCGAGATTGTCACTAGTATCTTAAACCTCATGTATTAAATTTTGAATTTAGCAGATGAATAGAAAATACACTATTTTTCTGTCCGAAACATTTACATTGTTGGATAGTGTTATGCAAAAAATACCCTGAGAAATATTGATATAATGTCATCCCCTCCCATTCCATAATATTCTTTATAACTTTGTAAAGGATCATTTCTCCAATTGGTTCATTAATTTTGAATTGGAAATGTAAAAAGTCATTTCGCGTTTGAAAAGTCCTCTTCCAGATATGAAATCTTTCACTCCATATTAGGAAAAAAAAAATATAGTTGCAACAAATCAAATGTACTCGTACAAAGGACTAATGAGAAGTATTTATAAATTCACTTTTAGATACCACTATAAGATTACGTAAGGACATAAAGCTACTGCCTCTTGGGCACTCGAGAGTGAACCCGATAAGCTCTCGGTTCTGCCCCCCCCCCCCCCCCAAAAGTCTAAAAGAATGCATATTTCGAAGGGCGCGTCGAACAGTTTCCATACAATAGGAATCAGTAATAAAACCGCATTATATAATTAACGGCGAAATTTTGAAAATCTGGGAGAACCTGTCCCAATGAAAATCGATAAAAATTGAATACGCTAGATTCAAAAATTTGTAAAATTTCCAAAATTCAAAATTTATCGCCAAAATTAGGTGCCTGCAGTAGATTTCCAGCAAAACTAAATTGAATGAATTAGCTATAGGTCGGTTGGAGAACCTGTGTACTACGACTAACCGATTGCAGTACGCCAGCGCGTTAGTGGTATAACTCCCTATAGTTTCGTCTGAAATGAGGCCATTCTCGAGTTTGGGCGCAATTTATGTATGTTCATTTATTTGTATTCCTTGAATTTACATCCACCTTTTAATGAGGCTAATGACTATATGAATTTACATGATCGATATCGAAAAATTTGCGAATCTTGCCCACTAGCTGGCTGCAACCATGCAATCAAAATGTTTTAAATTTGAACACATTTTATTCAATTCTGATTGAAGAATCTTATTTTTTGAAAGGAGGCTCCAAATGGAATTGTTGGAAATAGCTTTCACCGGTGGACGTGGCCTGTAGTAGTTGGATGTACTCTCCATTTCAAACTTGTGAGTCATCTGATATTAGGAATATTTGATCCTGACTTAGCGAAAGTAGTTGGTAAGCAATATAATTCATGGGCGTGACGTGCCCATTCTCCAAGTACCTTCTGCTTATCATGTAAGGTGACTAAACGGAATGGAAACACTCTATGTGGGTTAGTAAGCTGAAAATTTCGGTACAACATATTTGGTACAGAAAAGTCAAAGAGTCAGTCTTAGACAGTGATTGAATTTGCGACTACGAACTCTGGCTAAGGAAAAAGATCCTCTTTCTAGAAGGTAAACACGCTGCACGGTAATGACATCGAGAGCCCTCAGAAACCAGTAGGCGGTCACCCACGTTTACGTGTCGTCAGTGCTTCTGCTCGTAGAGATAAGCCGTTTCCACGATCTAATTTTCGTCAAGTGGGAGGAAACTATTCTTGTTGTGGAACGATTAAAAATAAGAACAAACCGCCGGAGGTGCTGATAAGCATCACATCCCTTTATCTCTGGCGTGGATGAATATCCCGACCATCTTGCACAGCGCCTGGCGGCATTCGACCATCATTCTCAATTGTACAACATCCCTTAAGGTCCGACCGGATGCTATGGCATACCAACCAATGTGCAAAAGCTATGTAAAGCTGAACGATCTTCTTCCTGCGGATTTTTTTGTGATACGACCTGCAGTTTCTGCAGAGGTACCAGTTCCACACATACGTAAATCGTGGGAAACAGTTTATATATTGGAGAAGGGCAGTATTAATACCTCGAAAACTTCATCGATGAGGAATAGGTTGGTTTTCAATCGGGAGCCTGCTATATTGACCACACAACCAACCTTCGTCTCATTTGCAATGTGGGGAGTTAAGGTAATCGCTATCTTATTATGACGACGCGCAAAGTGTCTTGTGCTCTGAGCGGAATTATTTCCTTTCATTATAGGTGACGTCCTGAACATTTCGTTGGCTGGATGACGCGGAGGAATTTAATGGACACTATTATCTTTTTTGAAACATCTCTATAGACAAAAAATTACAGCAGTATTGTCATCTTTTATCTAAAATCTTAAAAGCCAACGATCTCACCACCAATATCAAGTTGAGGACGTCAGTCGATTTGAGAGAGGTAGGGGAACTTCGTGATGCTGGATGAAACAAATATAAATAAATAAATAAATAAATAAATGTATTTTTATCCCGATTTCAATCAAACGCTTATATTTTAGGTTTTTTAGTTTTAGGTGTTGTAAAACATTTCTGCTTTCTTTGAAATGTATTGCCATAAACCAACCATTGTGCGAATGCATCACAACAAAAACCAGGAATGATTCTTGGCCGTAGAAAAATGCTCCATTTTTGTTCCATTCCCGGAAATATCGAATAGAAAAAGAAGCGTAGATAGATAAAATGAAAAAAAAAACGTAAGGAGTCTTTCCTTTTCCTATTCCATAGCTAAGACAACTGGTCGCCGATATAAAAATGTGAAGTATTTCAAAAGTTTGCTGCTTTCTTAGACGAAAGTGTTGGATGTTTACTTTGCGGTTTAAATCTGAATAAGAATATGATTATAATCTGTTGATTTTCCATATACGATATTTAAAATATTTTTCCATTTAAAAAATATCCAAACGCCATTTGATATATATTCGGATTCCGAGAATTTTCTGAAAAAATAAATTCTTATAAAATAGTTCGAATCTTCTTATTATTTGGTGGTCTTGAATAATGTTCGTGAGAATAAAAGTTATTGCTTTTCACACATTGACAACACAATAATATATCAAAAAATTAAATGTATTCTTTAGTCAATCAAACGCACGAAATGAGAATTGACCAAAACTAGAAGGTCGAGCAGAACGTACTGATGAACGTTCAAGCAGTGGTTTAACATTTTATAATGTCGTTATGATAATTTGAATAATAATTCCATTTTTTATATTCGGGCATGCGCCAAAAACCAAACTTGCCAATTCATAAATCAGCGACTTATGTTGGTTACCATTTTTGTAGCTGGAAACACTCAACTTTTGTATCTTTTTCATTATCATGCGTGCGTGGGTGCATGGCTTCTGTCTATATGATCCAGTAAATCCATAGGAAACGCCTACGAAAAATTGATTCCAAGGAAAGTTTGGATTTGGCTTTTTGCCGTTCAATAAATCAGAAGCAAAGACTGTCGTTGATTTTCTAATTTTATGAATATGTTTGATTTGGAAAATCCAAAGTTTACCACAAATGAATGACGCGATTCTTAGCTTTATTTTATAGATGGATAATTTTCTTATTTTGCACAGAGTTAGCCTCCTGTTTGTTATTAATGTTTGAAAAGGTTGCAGTGGGCAGGTATCGACGATGGAGTATTAAACCTAGAAAACGCCTGCTAAACAGTGGTGAAAGCGTAGCATAGGTTGAAGGGCGAGAATGTGGATTTGTTCCCACGATGGAGCATAAAATCTTGCAAACGCCAGACTTTGGCTGTGCATACTGCGTTTGCGAGGCAAATTTCGAAATATAAGCCGTAATAATGTTCACGCCCCTACAGGTTTTTGAATTCGAAAAGTACATTGAGCAACTGCACCAGGCGGGGAAGTATTACCAACAAGTCAGCAGGATGAGGTCTTATACATTTCGATGCACACCCTGCCGGGACAAAGAGAGAAATCTGACTTTCGACCGAATTGGCATATTGTAGCTTTTGATGAGCTACTCAACAACCAAATATCGGAGAGTTGGAGGTTCTACCAGCTAAATACAAGAGACAGATACTGCCACCACCAAATATGAAAGAGACAGTCCATGCAATCCATCGGCTTAAGAACCGTAAGTTGCCAGGGGCCGATGGAATTAGAGCCGAACTGGTTAAATATGGACTTACTACATCAACCGATTCATCAACTTATGCTCAAAGTGTGGGACAGGGAATCAATGCCTGATGACTAGCAATGAAGCATTATTTGTGCCACAATTAAAAAGGGAGATATCACATAGTACAGCAATTATAGAGGTATCACGTTGCTAAGTGCTGTCTATAATATGTATAGGCGAAAAAAAATGCTTGAAATTTTTAAAGATGTTTCTTGCAAGAAAGAAGGATAGTGGACATCTGAAGAAAATAACTGAGACTCTTGACCGTCATGTTACATTGTGTCGAAAGGTGGAAAACCAAATGTTGATCCTTTCGATTGCTTTATTGTTGCAGCAATAACTGCACGACAGCGCTGTAGCGCTGAAGTCAACAAACCAAGAAATCATATTCATTCGAAATCTCGCACACTCTTACTCATTTTCTATAAGGTATGGCACAATATCATATATGAAATACATATATAATATCATATGTAACATATAATATAAAGATTAAAAATACATTCGTATATTAACGGAAAAAATCTTTTTCGCCACTGCATTCTCCGACATCTTGCTAGGCCGGATAGCCCATATGCCCAGAATATCAGCGGCCATTACCGAAGATACTTCCCTCCACGCAAAACAGTTAATAAATCAGATTTTCCCTGTGCAGCAAGCGATGAAAACATTGTTGGAATATGGCCATGAGTTGCACCTTCTTTGATCGGCTTGAAGGCCACCTACGATAGCAAAGCCAGGGTAAAACTGGATACGACCATGGAAGAATTCGGTATACCGGCGAAGTTGATAAGACTGACTTGGCTGACCCTGACTGATGTGCGAGTGCTCATAAAAGCAGCTGCATCACTCTGGAGACCACTCGATATCAATAACGGTTTAAGAAAAGGAGATGCCCTATCGTGCATACTTTTTAATCTGCCCCTGGAAGAAGTGATCTGCAAGAGGTACCATCCTCTTTAAATTGACGCAGGCGCCGCGAGATTTTGGGCTGCACACCAATTAAGTCAAGAAAAAATATATGGTGGCAACGTCAGCATCATAAACCAAAAAGGCAACGACATCAAATGACGCTGGCCAAATGAAAATAATAAAAATAGAAGACTACAACTTTGATACCGTTGATAATTTCTCCTAGCTTTGAAAATCACAACTAATAACAGTTACAACAAAGAGAGCCAACAGCCTATTCAGCTTATAAAAATTGTTCCGCTCAAAATGTCTCACCATACGGTGAAAGACCTTACTGAACTCTACAAGAGAATGGAGGATTCCGTAGCCTATATAATGATAAAATTTATGAGCGATATCATGCGTTGTTTGGCTCACTTAATCCGTAAGGATTACGATGATTCGCAAAGTCTATGGTAAGAAAAGAAGACGTAGGCCAGGGGGAATTGGTGGATCTCAGCGGAAAACTTATTAAGGCAGACCGATTACCGATTTTTGTGCTGATTTTCGATTCTGCGATTATTCAATCGCGATGGCGTGATCTTCCGAACAAAACTAAAACCGAAGTACTTTACTATACACGGTGATCGCTGAGAAATGTAAAATGGAAAGTTTTCTAATGGAATTGATTGTTACCGATTGTCTCAAGACGGAAAAGAATCGAAGTGAATTTAGATGAATACAATGTAAAGAAACTAAGTTATTAAAATGACTCAAGAGGATAATTCATGAAAAGTGATCATATGCAGGTCAATTGGCACTTAAGGGGTACTGTTTTGAAATTGCTCGAAAAGCCCGTCAAAAGTAAACTCGCTAAAACGATACGTGCTGCCGAAGACTTATTCTTACGGAAGTTCCGCTTTAGAGTGGGGAGATTGACAGCCAGTGCTGTCATGTAAGTTGTAGACGCCGTTCGTCCATCAGAGATACACAGCCGCCGATCTTGACGGGTGCTCCTCGTAACGCCTAACGTTAGAAATATCTTTAATTCGGTAAGATGGAAAGACATTCTAGGCACACTAGACAATGCTTTCCAAGTGGCGACACTCGAGGGCAGAGGAGGGTGTAAGTCAAATCGGGGTAACGCAAGGATCCATCCTAGAGCCGACATGCCAAAAGCGTCGCGGCGCTTTTTGCTGGACGCACTCTCGAACAGGAGCAAAGCAGACTTGGTATATTGATGCGACGGGTAAGCACATGGCCTCAGCCTTGCACTGGAAAAAACCGAAGTAGTCATCATGACTAAAAAGAGAATTCCGACCCTGCGTCCCATATCGATTGACGAGTCGACAAACGATTCAAAACTAACGCTAAAGCACCTTTGACTGACTCTTGACTCAAAGATGAACCTTTTGGAGCAAGTCAAAGCAACAGCAGATTGATTGTAGTTGGAGTAAGTCGGGTAATGGGAAAAATCGGTGGTCCTACGTCTAGCAGGCGACGACATCTCCTGATGAGTTCAACGCAGTCTATTTGGCTCTACTTCAAAGACATAAGTCATTCGTACTGTCTCTGAATCGACCGTGATGGTGATCGCGGGGGTGATCCGCATTGCTTTTCTTGCTAAGGAGCCTAAAGCCATACACAAGCGCAAAAGAGGAGAGCTAAGGGCGATGGTTGCTCGTAAAGAAAGGCAGCCTACACTAGATGAATGCCAACTCTCTTGACAAAATGAGACTAGCGGCAGACGGGAGAAGTCGGGTGCTAGCACGGTTCCTGGCTAGCTCTTTTCAAAACTCGACGGGAGTTCAACACTCTGTGTGTAAACAACAAAAAGACGAGCGAAACTACTTTGGTACTTTGGTAAAATCAAAACGCTTGTGACTTTGAAAGCATCCTTTGAGAATTTGCCATGTTAGAATGTAAACACAATGCACTCATCAAGGCTCAGTTTGTAGTTTTCAGCAGCCATTTGCGTATGGTAATTTCGCTTTTCGTAAAAACTACTTAAATGGAAATTTTCATTTAATTACTCACCTAATATGTCGCATCGAAATTACGAAATCATCTTTAATAAACTGCTCCAGTTCCGCCGATGCCACTGCAAGTAAAAATAAAACATGAAACGTGAACTTTTAACCGAATACTTAGAAAACTTTACGATATCAATTTACTCTAAAAGTTTCTCTTATTTCAATAAATTCCATAACTTATTGGCTGCCATCGCTAAACTGGTTTATGTTTCTATCAATGCGCAAAATCATCAGCGCATCGTTGGCGAATATTAATTTCAAATTAATTGGAAAACGTCGCGTAACGGTCATAATAAGGCAGGATTTGTACGCTATCTATTCCCGCCAATGGGCCAGATATCGCTCAGGTTCCCTAGGCGTATGCTCCGAAGTAAGTGCATCCATTAAATGCAAGACAACTGAGTTAGGCAGTTACCATTCCAATTAGACGCCGGCAGTTTATAAAATATTTGAAACGTGATCAAGCATTTAATAAAATTGTTGGTTTTAGTTGACAGAGAAATGAGAAATATTGCATTCAGGAGATATCATCGGTGTAAATTTACCGAGTCTCCAGAGCTGGAAATTACCAATATAATTAAAACGTAGTAAAAATTGCTACGGAAATTGGCCTTTAGGCCATATTAGGATGTGCGAAATCTAACGAGTTTGCCATTAGTCGTTTTTAACACTTATCTTGAACAAATTGCATAATTACTTGATTAGATGCAATTTCAAAAAGTTAGCAAATAATTATGTTCAATTTTACTAAGACTTCCTCTATGAAGAAGGCAAGATTGATATTCCAAACCAAGAACCATACATTATTGGTTTCATTTGATAATGGATGTTATTGTTTAGGCCCAGAAGGGTTTAAAGTATCACTTTCTAACTTTTGTTTCCTTCGCTCTTCCTTCTTGTCGCACAGATAACTATGAATCTCGCATAATGAATTCATTTCTGACACCACTCATTTTTCTTGTTCTGAAATTTCCTCTTTTTCATTGTCAGAATTATTTGATATCCTCCTAAATTTTATTTGGCCAGGAGTTTTTAAGAAATTATTGTTTGGTAATTTCGACAGGCAAAAACAGTAATTTTTGTTATTTATATATAGTATATAGCGCAAGACAGCCATCTTGTCATTCTCTGGCCAACTTTATCACCACCATATTTAATACTGCGAAGGTGCTGAACAAATACCGATATGAAGCAACCTGAGCTCGAATCTAGTTGCCCCATAGAGGCAGCTTCTTGATTTTTTGGTTTGGTAGTTCTTGAGAATAAAAATAACCGGTATAACTGTTGCTGAGGAAAGTGCGTGTGACAGACACACATAAGGTTACATAACATTTTAAAAAAATTCACTTTCATCCCTCATTACTTGGAGCCGGTATCGATCAGGGTATTATTGACTACGAGAATAGAAGAAGGAACATTTCAATAGTAAGGTGTTAGACACTGTGATCGTGATCAACTGCTTATATAACCCAGCTGTCTTTCGAGGGTGCCTTAATAGTCTAGCTGAGAATACTTTGCTCTTTGCCTCTTGGCCACGTTCCAAATGTTCGCCACAAGTGTCTCCTGATTGCCTAAACTTGGAAACGGATCGATGAATGTATGAAAGTGATGCGCTTGCGCTTAAGTATCGCGGCGAATATCGCGAAATACAGCGTATTATTGCGCTGGTTAAGGAGGTAGAATAATTTTGCATAAAGGAAGACCTGGCATATAGCTGCAAACCTTTCCTAACTCGATCAGGATCATCAATGGTCGCCTCCACAATGACAGTGATGAGTAGCTGAAGGAAGGAAGATAGGAACGGACACTTTACTGCAACACGAGTAATAGTATTACATCCAGTGTAGTTCTTGTCTTGTGGTGCTTCGCCGACTTAAACGGAATTACCGGGGGATCCCGAAGCTTTCCCAGAGAGTGAAAGAAAGACATAATTGTTAAGAATCCCGCAAATTTCAGCCCTGTTGCATGCTTCTGTCATTGAAAGAATAATAGCAAAAATAATCCCGAAAAACATTAAGGAACATTTCGAAAGGTTTATTTATTTTTTTTGTCAATAGGGGGACATCCCGAGTGCTCTACGGGGAGAAGCATTTCAGAGAAATTACCAGTTGTGATCAAAGCAACTTATGATGAGGCATGTTGAAATTCGAGTTCCAAAGCGGAGTCCACTACGGTTGCATTTTGTCACCGAAGTCATTTCTTCCTGCTAACGGCGATGTTCTTGATATTCACATGCCTTTGTTTTCCGTTTGCTCTCTCACTGATTCATGAACCTTGACTAAATTGCTCTTAATTTGGAAAGAGAGACAAATAGTGTCGAACTGAGAAAAGGTAAATACCATTAAAAGCCAAGCTCTCAGTCCAACGGGTACTGGCATTCTTCTCATGTGCATTAATGGGCAGGGCATCAGAGACGTTGGTCAACTACCTCGAAGGAGCCGTTTTTGCAGACGGTCGTACCGAACTTGATATCGTCTAACACATTAAGAACGTTGGATCTGTCTTAGATGCTTTGCGCAAAATGCGGAGAAGCTTCTGTGCTAAGGTTCCTTCTGTGGTGTTATATGGGAGTAGCACATGGAAAGTGTCGTCGGGGCACTTTAGCCAAATATTTCGTCGGGTGGGGTTAGATACCGTAAATTTATTGATCAGGAAGTCGGATTGGCAGTGAATTGAGGAAAAACGAGAAATTCGTCGTGAGTTATGCCATGCAATTGATCCCACAATAGTCGCATCATTTTCAGTGTATATGTCTACCTGTCGACATTACGTTAAAGAAATTCTCGCAAGATGCCCCATCTTTTCGGTTATAGTTATAGTGTAGATATAGTGTAGAATATATGGGCAAAGTGATTTTTTGATATTCGGAGTTGTTCAGAAATTAGATTGTTAAACATGTAATATGTCACATGCCAGATTTATGACGACCGCCGTAATAATAATAATAATAATCGTTGGCGCAACAATCCATGTTGGATCAGGGCCTTGAAGTGTGTTAGAGCACTTCATTCAAGACCGTAACGGTACACTAGGAGGCAATGTGGTCAGCATTGCGCTCGCCCGAGATTATTACCCTGATTTGACTCAGGTACTCATTCACAGCTGAGTCGACTGGTATCCGACGTTAAATCACGATACAAATCCCACTGCCACCAGCGAGATTTGAACCGCGACCTTCCGTACGACAGCCTTGCGCTCTAACCACTCAGCTATCCGGACACGTAATAAAGCTCGTATTTATCGATCGAGTTAGCAAACTAGGATAATTGCGATCCATTCAGTAGCTTTTTTATTCATTTAAGAAGCCTTAAAAAACATAAAAATCCAAAAAAAAAAGTTTAACACGGCACCAAAAATTTAGCTTTTAATATTTTTTAATAATTCTAGTTTGCGGACTGTAAGTAAGTCTGTACGTTAAAATGCCGTTCAATTTTTTCTTCAGGATGATCGCAGCGCCATCTAGCGTGGCAGTAGAAAAACAACTTTTTTCTGGAGATGGGTGTGTAAATTGCTCTGTATTTCAATAATAAACTATGCTATCGGGCTGGAGAAATTATTACGCATGCTCAAGGCAAGACAAAAATTTCTAGAAAAAGCGAAAAAAACGGCTGTCTGGCTTTACTAGGATTTGCCATGGTGGAGTAACTTCATCCGTATTTTTCATTGTCCCCCCTCCCCCTCCCTTGCATTTTTAATATCTGCATTTCATCGTTCACGGAATAATCGCAGTGGAAGTTTCACGGGAAGTCATTACTGCAAACTGTCAACGACGGAGAGTGGGCACAGTTTACACGATGTACCTCCCAATCGATAACTGTATATAATTTGTTCGTGATGAGAAAGTGGGCTTATTCATGTTGCTTTTCATATTTAGAATGTTAGCAACTAAGGTTTCTCCTCAGGGATAATCACTGAGATGCATTAAAGTAACTCGAAAGCGTACTCAACTGAGAACAAGCTGGTTTTCTTTCCGAATCTCTCAGTACTGACTACGCTACTTCTAGTGAATAAAATTCGACTCAATAGGTTACGGTGGGCGGGTCACTTAATCCTTATGTGTGAGGATGACTCAGCCTAGAGAGTCTATAAGGATAATATCTATGGTTGAAAAAAAGATGTGGCAGAACATGCCTAAAATGGAATGATAACACGCTGAAGCAGACCTAGTTTGGATACCAGTTGTTGCGACCTTGTTTCTACTGAAAGTTCATTTCAACAACCTTTGCAACCTGAATTCCAACATTATGTTGCTGAAATATAAATCGCAATTTTTGCCACATTGTTGTAAAATTCTTCATGAAGAATCGAATTTATGAATCTTCGTTGTATCTTATAGTAGCTCAAACCTCTACACTTCCACCATCATTCTGTCCTTCCCTCGAAAGCTTTCGTTCTGTCTTCGAACCACCGAAATGATAACTGATAACTGCCGCCGAGATGAATTTTTTTCGTCCTTAAAAGTTAGACAGCACAATATTCTTTCCAAAGCAAGTGACTTTCATGAAAGGCCATTGTGACTATTTTATGCTGCTCTTTAAGAGACTGTATTCGCAGCAATATCAAGCGCCGTATGGTATGCTTTGTTCGTGCGGTAATATTTCGTACATGTCTAAACCTAAGTTAAGTTAAGATACTAATATCGATGTGAGGATTATCCGCGAACAATTCTGCCTTAAGGACTGTGGGCTATCCAATCTTAGCCGTATTTTTTACCTTTTCTCACCACAATTTCCAGGGCCTGGAATAAAGTCACGGACCGCACATCGACTCCGGAAAATAATCAGAGCACTTTCAATCAAGGGTTTTTCTAATTGATGTTAATTTTTTAAATGTTCAATTCCCTCGCAATCCGCTGCTTTGCTTTACCCATTAACATGATCTACACAAAATTTGCTAGAAATCAACTTTAAATATCGAAAATCATTCGAATTGCCGCAGAATGTGTAGTGTCTTATAATTTTTACCTACCTAAAATGTTTTTTGTAAAACAAAACCTTATTAAAATCGGTTTACTGTCTGTCTGTCTGCCGGTCACACCTATTATCTCAGAAACGGTTGTTCCTATTGGTACGGCAGAGGGGGGTTGGAGTCTCCATATATGCAAAAACGGGGTATAACATTTTTGTTTACTGAATATATTCATGTAAGGTATCAGATCAAAGGTCCCGATTAGTCAGAAGCCAGTATAAGTTATGACGAAATGGGATGTGTTTTGAGGCCTAAATTTCAAATGTTTCTCTTGGTTAGATTCTGAAAACGTAACCTATTTCACTTTTCATTCCCCTGTTTCACCCAATATCAAAAATATCAAAGTTTGGAAATGTACTAATTGAGCCCTTTGATTTGATACTCCACACAGCCATATTCTATGAAAAAAAATGGCACTCTCCTTTTGTATATATCAGCAGGAAATGCTATACGTAAAGGAATTCACAGATCACACGTTCTTGTTAAATTTCGAGACAATAGGTTTAGCTATTTGCGAGTAAATTGAATGTAACAGACAGACAAACTTTGACTCGATTTTAATAAGGTTTTGTTTGACACATCGGGTTTTCCAGTTTACCTCATGCAAATATAAACATAAAGGGTCTAATTAATTTCCCAAGGGCAATTTACTGCTCCCGGTTGGTATCCGCAATTAGAATATCTGCCAGCTAGGTGTGTATTGGTACTTAGGTGCTAGTATATATTTTTATAATTTGAAGGTAAAAAATTCCGATTTCGTATGTACATGAATAACAAGTGGGGAAACCGGAAGATAGGCGCTTCAGGTACGAAAGGTTTTGTGTGCTTCTTCTGTGAGTATATTTGATTGTAGAACTATCCCATTTGTACGTAGCCCGTTATGTATATGCATTCAGCATTGGGGATAATATGCTTCATATAAACTTAAGGGGGGTTTTATTCAATTTCCCCAAAAATATGGTAATATACTATTATTAACTTAATTTGAACAGATATCGATATGGAGAGTATTTTGAGGCCTGGGAACCATATAGAGGTAGCTTCATGAATTTTTTCCGATCTTTCGGTTGGGTAGTTTCTGAGAATGGGTCCGTTAAAGAAATCGTTACTTTCCACCCCTCCCCCCACTCCCCGTCTTTCTAAAAAAAAATCTCAAAACTAAGACCAGCTTTGAAAAGTAGTTTTCGAGACCTTTCATTTGATACATGACTATATTCGGTGAAAAAAATGTTACACCCCCTTTTACATGTATGAGGACCGCCCCTAAATCTTAACCTAGAAGGATATCACTTACTGCATGTCTAAGCGTTCACAGTTCCCACCTTCTCACCAAATTTTGTGTCAATGGGTATAGCTGTTTCTGAGAAAAGTGCGTGTGGCAGACAGACAGACAGATTGACAGACGGACATATATATATAGTAAATAAGAGAAAGATTGGAGCTGTGTATCGCATAAGTGTACTCCAACCATGTTGCGCTTACAGAACCAGATCCAATGAAGCAGCTTGGGTGAGAGCAGGTCCCGGTTGAAATCCTGGCGAAAGAAATACAACGACTTTACGATCGAACGTACCTCACCGTAGAATCTCCTGCGCGTCGGCAACAGTTCGCACGAACTGAAACTGTCGCGGAATGGCAAGAGAAGTGGGATGAGTCAGAAAGAGGCCGCTGGACTCACAAAATCATATGGGATATCCGGAAATGGATCGAGCGACCCCACGGCGAAGTAACGAAATTCTTGAGCGAACACGGAGGCTATCGAGCATGCCTGTATCGATTTGGGCGTGATGATTCGCCATATTGCCCAAAGTGCCCAAATAGAGAGGACGCAGAACACGTCTTTTTTCATTGCCCCAGATTCTAAGCCCAAAGGGCTACATTAGAAGCTACAACCGAGGAGCACTTTACACTCGAAAATATAATGGAACTTATGGTGAAAGCAAAGGGGATATGGACCGAAGTAGGTAGGAAGAACTTATCCGAAAGAATGAACGCAAGAGTAACACAAATATTAACATGAGCGCAGATTAAATTCTGATCCAGCCCCGCGACGTAATACCAAATGGGAGTTCCGCGGGGAGAGTGGACGGAGAAGGAGGTGATTTTAGTGGGTAAGAGTCCACATAACCGTGTGGCAGGAGCCTGCGGTGGGTTGTGAAGCTTTCCACCTTCCATCGGAACCAAAAAAAAAAGACGGACAGACAGACATTGAACCGATTTTGCAAACAAAACCTTAAAAATGGTCATTGACTATAATTAATAACAATTAAATTTTGAGGGTATGACTTCAATCAAAGCGCTCCACCGGTTCGCAACACGTAATGTTAATACATGGAGAAAATATAGGTGAAATATATTCAGTAAATGAAACGTGGAATCCAAATCACATCCAAAGATTTTGTTGTTCGAGTACATGCACAGCTCCCGGAGACGGCAACATTTAAAGGAAACTTTGAGAATACCGTGAGATCCCTCTAACACGTACCTGTAGAATCCAGAGCAGCGATGAGCTAATTCGTGGAAATTTAATTTAAAACTCATAAGAACCCTCGCAACCATATAAAATAATTTATTGCCGCCCTAACGTTGTAAATTTATAGCTGAATAGTTCGTACCTGGATTTGCTTACCAAGCCCAGCAAATCCGACGCATCTAAATGTCCCATATTTCAAGTCGCCTCAACTTTTTTCATTGTGCAATCAAAGAATTTGTCAATTTTACAGACAGTGGCCACCATTTAACAACAAACCAATAAAAGCGGCCAAGCGCGTGTGACTAGAACACTTAACAATAACAGCTTAGAAAAATGTAAAAATTATGTTTTGTGTTGTTTGTCTTGCGGCACCGAGTCTGCACAGTCTGGAGGAACATGGCTTCCACACATCATTGCAGCTATTTCTGTCGTCACGGTTGCCCTAAAAGCAAATATTTAGGCATTAAATTGGGCCGAAAATTAATGAGATACCAGAAATATATTGCCCGATAGCAGAAGGAATTGGGATTTAATGCTCATAAAAAGGCCTGGCAAGCAAATGGGCAAGAAATCAAAATTTTACACCATTTAGTTTCTGCCTTGCTAACGAACATCCCATTAAGATCCCGCAGAGCAAGACGGTTGAAGGTGAAAAAATGTTTTATGAAACCAATCAGAAATTCTGGAGAACCTTTTTCCTAATAAAAACAATGAATATTCATTTTAACACGTTACATTGCATCTGAAATTGAGGATTATGATCTCTTTGTAGTTGAAATACCTTCGCCAAAAAAAAATATAAGCGTTCTCCTGGAAACATACCATCCACATGACAGCCAAGGCATATTCTCGAGAAATGGTTTAATTACCAGGAATTCTGAAACTAAATCTATTTCCACCATTTCATGTGCACACAACGTGTTAAACTGCACATGGATAATCAAAAGTGCGACTTCAGAAATCATCAATAAGGAAAGTGACTAGTTAATAACCATAAATCAATTTCAGATGAGCTGTTACCGGGTGTGGCAAAAACGCATCACCCGAAACCTGGACGTCCTCACCGTTTCTGGATAAGTCTCCGATATCGCGAGATCTTGAAAATTGATCACCTGCTGTTTAGTCACAGATTACACAGGCGTCGCTACCTGAGATTCGTAAAGTTCAGGTGAATTTGTGGTCAGGCATCGTATTGCATTGGTAGCGAGCAGCAAATCATTGGGAATGCGCCATTGCGCCGTGATTTCGATCTGATCTGATGCCATCTACAATTTGTTGACAATATGATCTGAGGTGGTCCACGCTTCAGCCAATGAGTAAGGAACTCAGGTGTTTTCTGACCATTTCTGGCAATGGATCTCTACTAGCACTGTGGAGTGGAGTCTATTGAGCCTAAGATATCCGGCAAAACTGAGACCTACTTCGAATCGCTTCTACGCAAATTACTTTTAATTAAAAGTGGCGTTGACTTCCTGCATGACGGCTTCTCGATCATAAAAATTTGAATTCGTTACAGTAATTCTCCGCAATTATGGTTAGACTAGATTGATTATGGGGAAATCATATCGCAATTCCAACTACCATGAAGCCAACCCACTGTGGAATCGTATCTTTCTAACCAATTCGTTTAGAATAATAGCAAATAATCGAGAGCGCTCGAATAATCGAGTACACATTAGATTTATGCTTTTGCAATGTGACCAAAAAAGGGCACGCTACATCCTACAAACTCCTCAAGCAACTCGAAAACATTAAAAAGCGAACCCGGCGACATTGTGGGTCTCAATCGTTAACTATTTCGCTGTTGTTATTGCACTGGTAAATACAAATTGTCATTAGCATAGCAATTAATAAATTCTCGCGCCTACGTAAAAGTGTGGAGTCAGATTGTGGCGTTCTGTTTGCTAATAATGACTAACCTAAATGTAAATAGCAAATAAAAATGTTTGACGAATGACATAATATAGTTCGCATTGTTTCTTAAAGGTTTCTTCTTTAATATTTATTTGTAAGTAAAAGGTGTGCTCTGGCAAAGTTACTTGGCTTTCTAAACGTTGTAATTTTACATTATGATCATTATAGACGATATACCGTTTGTGCAAGGACTTTGCATTTTTTTCTAAAAAGGTCATTAATCTAATTTGAATCCAAGAACCACACGGTGTTGAAAAATTACCCCCCGTTTGCCGGGGTAGTATTCACATTATATGTTAATCACTATCCTTGTATAGAGGGTCTTTTTCACTGGAGAATAGTGCAGGCAAAGTTAGTCTAAAGACCAAGAAAACGACGAACCATGTGCTGTCTGTTTACACTTCAAGCTAATTCAGTAACAATGACAAGTCGGCAATGCGGAAGCTGGACACTTCAGGTACGAAAGATTTTGTGTATTTCTTTTATAAAAACATTTGAGTGGACATTTGCCCCATTAGTTCCTAGCACGCAATATATCCATATATTATTCCATGGTAGGATCATGCTTAATATTATTGCCTAAAATTACTGCATAATTTCATCACTTTCGACCCCTCACACTCCCTATCTTCCCAACAAATGCCAAAACTAACTCCGGCTTCGGAAGTAACCGAGACCTTTCATTTAATACCCCACATGACTATTTTTGATTAAAAAAAATGTACACCCCCGTTTTGCATATATGGGGACCTCCCTCACCTAAATTCGACGTAGAATCATGTAACTCACTATATGCGTGAGCGATTATAGTTGCCACTTTTCCATCAAATTTGGTGTCAATAGCTATAACCGTTTCCGAGGAAATAATATTTTGTTATAGACAAAATCTTAAGAAAGTTTTGTTCTCATTACCTTGCTGCGAGTATTAAATATTTTTATATATATGTTCACTATGCGTGCGTCTAATAACTCACGATCATAGGAACTGTAGTCTCGTTGAGCGGGGTTCAGTTGCTTGGAAAGAAGCTTAACGGCTGCCAGATTTGGTTCGCTTTTTGGTGGCCCTTACGTCTAGCACTGCGTCTTACAGACGGAATGCCAGAAGTGTAGCTTTTGCCAGCTCTAGAAGCCACGCAATCAGGTGGGAGTCCTTTATCTTCGGCCCAGACAAATAAACATTAAGGATAGATTGATAGGGCGACCTAGGAGCAGAAACATATTCTTAACCGTATTTGGAAGGGGGGAGCTCTAAATCACTTTTTAGGGGTTATCAGGTGGCCGAAAAATATCAGCTGCGGTTATAAAAAAATGCATTTCACAACATCGAGTTCTAGATCGACCTCAGAGAAACTTTGAAAAATGCACTCGAGCGCTCAGCCTCAAAGGAGGACGTGATTAGAATATTATCCAAATATACAAAAGAAAAGTGAAGGTGTCGTAGTACAGAGTGGATGAATCACTGAAAGATTTACGCGGAATATAGCTCCCTGGCCCCAACTGGTCCCCCTCTGAGGATGATATGCCCTTTTTGAAGGTGATATGCGACTCTCCAGGATCCAAGCCTCTCGTCTACTATGACCGTTTGTGAGTAAGTTTGACCTTATCGTGCTATGGGGGGCCATGCCGCAGCGGACCTCCTAACCCTCATACTGGTGATAATCAAATGAGTAAACAAATTAAAAATATGAAGAAGAACAGCATACTGTGATGTGTCACCTTATGTGGTTGTTGCCAGTCCACTTGGCAATCCCTGTGATGTGCCACCTTATGTGATTGTTGCCAGTCCACTTGGCAATACCTTATTCTTCTTTCTTTCTAGATTAGATTATGGTTAGTCGGAGCAGCTAAATGCCAAAACTCCAGACTAACCAGCTATGGGAGCAGCAATTGCCTGAACTCCACAATGACCTAATCAAGCAGTGTAAATTATGGGAGCAGCGAATTGCTTGGACTCCACAGAATGAAACACGTTAAGCTTGAGTTTGATAGTTCCAACGAACTACGTATTTTTAATTTATATTTCCTTTTTTATACAATTTTTACCTATACTTAGTAGGCCGGTACATATCAATTTACAGTATTTTAGGAAAAATATTACATAGTAGGCAATGATAAGTTTACAGTATTTTTAGAGAAAATAATACATAGTAGGCAATGATAAAGTGAATAAGTTTACAGTATTTTACACCTTACCCCTTTTTGAAAAAAATGAATTGTCTTTAGGAACGGTAGACAATTCGTTTTTTCTTTATTGTTTATATTATGTATAGTTAGAAGTTTTTTTTTTTTTTTCTTTTTTTAACAATAATGAGTAATATTTTTAAAGTCTACTTATTGTAATAGTATTGTATTGGTATTGATTAATTAGGTGGTATATTTATATTTATAACAGTATAGGCAATTTCAAAGCAATTTTGTTTATTTTATTTATTTATTTATTCGTCTTAACCTATTTTTGTGAATTTTAGATATTTTATTGTCCTGGTCTTTTATCAGGCAATTTACATTGTCAATTGATATTATGCTATAAGGACCTTCATACAATGGGTCTAGTTTTCGTCTGTTTTCGACGGATAACAAAACTTGATCTCCTATTTTCAATGATAATGGGTTACATTTTGGGTCATTTTGGTTCTTTGTCTTTTTCTTTGCTTTTTCTAGAAGTTGTTTGGCTTTGCTAATGGAATTTTGTAATCTGTATTTTAGTTCATTATTGTACAAATCGTAATTATATATTGGTTCTGGTTTTGTTTTAGAGAGTTCTGAGGGTATATTTACTTTTTTTCCAAACACTAACTCGAATGGTGTGTAACCATGTATGGAATTGGGTGACGTGTTGTAACAGAAAGAGTAGTATTGTACCCAATCATCCCAATCGTCTTTGTTTTCGTTAACGAAACTTCGTAGGTATTCGTTTAGACACTTATGGTTACGTTCTAGAGCTCCTATGGTTTCAGGATGAGCTGGTGTTGCAAATATTTGTTCAATTTTTAGCAATTTACATATCTCTGAGAATACTTGATTTTTGTATTCAGTACCGAGATCTGTTTTTATTTTGTTCATGGGTCCGTAGTTTAATATGAATCCATGGACAATTGCTCTTGCAACAGTGTTCGCTTCTTTGTTTGGAATAGGTATTATTATCACATATTTGCTCAGATCACACTGCATAGTTACAGCGTATTTATTACCTTGGTTGGTTTTGGTAAACGGTCCAACTGTGTCTATGGACATGGTATCGAATACTTTGGTTGGTGTTGTTGTTATCTCTAGTAATTCCCTATTTTGTTTTTGATGTTTATTTTTTGTACATGAACTACAGTTTTTAATATAATTAGCGATTGTTTTTTTCATGTTTTTCCATTTGTATATTTCACGAAGTTTTTTATACATTCTACTCTGTCCAATGTGTCCTGCTGTTGGAGTAGAGTGATTATTATGCAATATTTCTATTATTTTCGATTTGTCCGTTATCGTAATTAGTGGTTTGTATATTTGGATATCCATATTTTTCAAAGTATGATTCGCTAGCGTTTTAAATGCGGTTGTATTTAATATAGTGAATAATTCACTTTCGGCCGATAGTTTCAGAGTCTTGATCTGAAACCTATTATTTAGATATTTTTCCAACTCTGTGAGTTCCTGCACTAATGCGGGTTCAATTGATTGGTTATTATTTAGATTTATATACCGCTTTATTTGGACTTTATTTTTATGTATTATGTTTATCTCTATATCAGTATTTTTATTTTTATATTGCGCAATATTAAATTTCAATTCCGGTAAATGCATTACTTCATTAGGTGATAGAACCTCGAAAACGTGCAGTTGATCAGGCTGCATGTTTTTGTTAGTAATGTGGTTTTCTGAAGTATTGTGAATGAGTTTTGATTGATTTGTGTTTTTGGTCATTGCTCTTGTTTGTATTTGCAAGATATTTTTCAGGTTTGTCAGGTCTGTTATATCTAGTTCTATTCTAGATAATGTATCTGGGCCAATGTTCTCTTTACCTTTAATGTACTGTATGTCAAATTGATATTCTTCTAGATCAAGCCTCATCCGTGTTAGTTTCGATGATGGGTTTTTCATCCCAAATAAGTAAATAAGTGGCCTATGATCTGTTCTTACTATAAAATGTCTTCCATAAACATATGGTTTGAAATACATTATTGCCCAATGAATTGCTGTTAGTTCTTTTTCTATGGTAGATTTATTTTTTTCACCTTTAGTGAATGTTTTGCTAGCGAAAGCTATTGGCAATTCAGTTCCATCTATTGTCTGTGATAGTATTGCTCCACATGCATTTTCGGATGCATCTGTGGATATTGTAAACTGTTGTTTAAAATCAGGGTACTGAAGTATGGGCGGGGACATTAATATTGTTTTAAGGATGTCGAATGCAGTGCTACACAGTGGTGTCCATTCGAATTTCACATTTTTACGCAACAATTGATTTAAAGGTAGGGCAATTTCAGCGAAATTTGGGACAAAACGTCTGTAATAATTACAGAATGCGACGAATCGTCTTACTTCGTCTGGGTTTTTTGGTACTGGAAATTGTTTAATGACTTCAAATTTTGAAGGATCAGGTTGTATTCCTTCGGCAGAGATCTGATGTCCAAGATATGCTACTTCTGATTGAAAGAATTTACACTTATCAGGGTTTAACTTTAAATTTTTGGCTCGTAAGCACTGAAATACTGACGTTAGATTTTTTAAGTGATGGTTTTTCGAACATCCAGTGACTATTATGTCGTCAATGTATAAGAAAGCTGTGTCGGGTGATAAACCTGATAATGCTATGGTCATCATTCTCTGAAAGCTATTGGGACCAATATTTAGTCCGAAGGGTAGGCGGGTAAATTGGTAATGTCCCTGGTTTGTAGAAAAAGCTGTGTATTTTCGCGATGATTGTTTTAGAGGTATTTGATGAAATCCAGATAGTAAATCTAAAGTGGAAAAATATTTGGCTCGACCCATTTGGTCAAGAATTTCATCTATTCTGGGAAGTGGGAATTTATCTGCTACCACTTTTTTGTTAAGATTACGAAAATCAACTACCAAACGCCATTTCTTATCTCCTGTTGATGACTTTTTAGGGACTAGTAGTATAGGTGAGTTGAAATGCGATGTTGAGTGCTCAATGATATCGTCGTCCAACATTTGTTTGACTTGACGATTTATTTCTGTTTTGTGGGCTTCAGGTATACGGTAATTTTTTGTGTATACCGCTGAGTTATCACTCAACTGGATATGTTGGCTATAAAAGTTGTTGGTGGTTAATGGCTCATTTTCCATATTAAAAATATCCGCGAATTCTCGGCATAGTGTTTTAAGGTCTTTTATTGCATATTCTGGTACGTGTTCTACGTTCAATGTATTTAACAATTTTTGCATTCTTTGTGTGTTATGCAATTTATCGGTATTGTTGTATACAGAATAATCCGAAAGGTGTTCCCATTGAGGGTTGAGGTTTTTGATTTTTACTGTACTTGAAGTGGTGTTTAGGATTTTAACTAGTGGGTTTTGAGGAGAAATAATTGATCCTGCTAAGAATATTCCGGGTTGTATTTCTTGTCCGGGTATAACTATGTCGTTTAAGAATTGATTGTTTAGTTTGCGTATTACTTCGCATCTGGGCGGGATTAAGATTGTGTTCCGTGTAGGACCATCTAGAATTGGAATTTCATGAAGAATATTATTGATATTAATTGTCAATATCCAGGTGTCATAGTCGATTATTGCCCTATGTTTAGTAAGGAAGTCTAAACCTAGAATCGCATCTGCGTCTAGTGGAAAGTCATTAGCAACTATTTGGAATGTGTGCTCAATTGAAAAAGTACTATCGAATTTTATATGGGTTTTTGTTGCACCAATTGATTCTTTTTGTACCCCAGTAATGCCCTGTATTGTGCATGTGTTATTTGGATAGTATATTTGATTATTGTCAATTTTTCCCCGTTTAAATATAGAAATGTCAGCTCCTGTGTCTATTATAAAGGTACATGTTGCGTTGCACATGTCAACGAAAGCTCGTACAAAGCTTGTGAGCGATGGATTTATAGTATGGAATGTGACCTTTCTTATTGATTTCCCCCCAACCGATTTTGGTTGGTTCCTAGCACCGACTGAGGGGGTTGGGATTCCCCCGAACTCAAATGGTTTATATTTTGTCGGTTGTTACTGTTGTTCCAGAAGGGTCTTCGGTAATTGTTGTTATTATTTCTGAACCTGTTATTTTGGTTGCGGTTATAATTTTGGTTTCTATTTGGAGTATTGTTTCTGTTAAAATTTTCATATGAATTTCTATTTGCGGTATTATTAAAACTTTGATTATTACGTCGGTTTTGGTTATTGAAGTTATTATTGTGATTGTTACCTCTTCTGTTTGTTTTGTAATGATAGACATTTTTGGGAATTGGTTTATCGACTGCAATTGCCTTTGCAATTGTGTCGGATAGATTTGTAAGATTACCGGCACGCAAAATTAATGAGGTTTCGCTGTTCGAAACATTTTCCGCTATTGTTTGCATTGCAAATTTTTCGGCTAATTTCTCTGCAGTTTCGCCCTCTGCGACTTTTTCTGATATAAAGGCTCTTGTCAATTGCCTTGACAAGTCCTCTATTTTATTTGTAAAATCAGTTAATTTGGTATTTCCCTGTTTACAACTTTTAAGTTGTGCCAGAACGGCATCAGACGATATTTTTATAGAGAATTTTACTCTCAGTTTATCGATTAGTTTAGTTATTGTGTTTAATTCCTCGGATACCGTGTATTTGGCTTTGCCGGTTATCCGGGTTTTCACAAATTTAAGTAGAATACCTTTGTGTTCTACTGGTGTGAGTTCGTTCAATAGTGAAACTGACTCAATGAAGGATTCTGTTTCCTCTGGGTTTCCGTCAAAGTATTTGACTAAAGCTGTGGCTGTTTTAATGTCGAAAGCCATGTTCCCTAATTGTTGTTTGTCTAATATTGAAAGTATTTCAGCAGATAGTTGCTGTATTTCCTTGCAAACTCCCTTAATTAGAGTTGCTGTTTTAACGTCTGTTCGTATATTTTGTTCAGTCGATTTTGCGTCTATTAGTGTTTGTTCAATTAATTCGCGTTTTTCACGTATAGTTTTTTCACTGTAAGGACGATTTACACTTTTCCGTAGATTTATTAGTGTAATTTGAAGTTTCTCTTTTAGAGATTCTAATTTGTCCATTTAGAAAAAGCAAAGAATAACATTTTCAGACATCTACTTTTATATTGTTATATTGTCGTGCTTTCAATCATGTGATATAAATACTAACATTATTTAGAACAAACAAAAAAATCATTTATTATTTATTACTATTACATTTATTAAACTATCATAATTCTAATTTGGAACAAACATTTTTTTTTTTTATATTATTTTACTGATTAACTTTATTATTTTTTTTTGCATTTTTTTTAAATAATTTATTTCTTTTTTAACTTTGGTTATTAAATATTTATACTTGTTGGTCTCTTCTGGTGTAGCTGCGATTTCCTCTAACCGTTTATATTTTATGAACTGCCGCTGGAGTTCTCTTCTTCGTCCTCCTTTAGCGCTGACAGATTCGTTATTGGATAGTCGTTTCGTACGTTTCTTATATTCTTCTATCGTAAGGCGTCGAGGTCCCGCAAGTTTATCATCAACCGTAGTTGTCGATGTTGATTCTGACGGCTTCCAGCGTGGTGGTTGCTCTCCAATTTTATATAGTGTTATGCCTCCATTGTTTTGCTCTGGTTTTTTGAGCAATTGCCAGATTTTCTGGTAAAGCTGGTCGAACTTTTCCCCAATGTCGTTCATTTACACGACCTTGATTTCCAAATTTTCACGATAATAAGTAGAAACGCTAGTAAGCAGAAGTCTTTAGACTGTTACTTATGTATGAAGTCTTTAGACTGTCACGGTCGCCATGTGATGTGTCACCTTATGTGGTTGTTGCCAGTCCACTTGGCAATCCCTGTGATGTGCCACCTTATGTGATTGTTGCCAGTCCACTTGGCAATACCTTATTCTTCTTTCTTTCTAGATTAGATTATGGTTAGTCGGAGCAGCTAAATGCCAAAACTCCAGACTAACCAGCTATGGGAGCAGCAATTGCCTGAACTCCACAATGACCTAATCAAGCAGTGTAAATTATGGGAGCAGCGAATTGCTTGGACTCCACAGAATGAAACACGTTAAGCTTGAGTTTGATAGTTCCAACGAACTACGTATTTTTAATTTATATTTCCTTTTTTATACAATTTTTACCTATACTTAGTAGGCCGGTACATATCAATTTACAGTATTTTAGGAAAAATATTACATAGTAGGCAATGATAAGTTTACAGTATTTTTAGAGAAAATAATACATAGTAGGCAATGATAAAGTGAATAACAAGGTATTTGGCGACCGTGACAGTCTAAAGACTTCATACATAAGTAACAGTCTAAAGACTTCTGCTTACTAGCGTTTCTACTTATTATCGTGAAAATTTGGAAATCAAGGTCGTGTAAATGAACGACATTGGGGAAAAGTTCGACCAGCTTTACCAGAAAATCTGGCAATTGCTCAAAAAACCAGAGCAAAACAATGGAGGCATAACACTATATAAAATTGGAGAGCAACCACCACGCTGGAAGCCGTCAGAATCAACATCGACAACTACGGTTGATGATAAACTTGCGGGACCTCGACGCCTTACGATAGAAGAATATAAGAAACGTACGAAACGACTATCCAATAACGAATCTGTCAGCGCTAAAGGAGGACGAAGAAGAGAACTCCAGCGGCAGTTCATAAAATATAAACGGTTAGAGGAAATCGCAGCTACACCAGAAGAGACCAACAAGTATAAATATTTAATAACCAAAGTTAAAAAAGAAATAAATTATTTAAAAAAAATGCAAAAAAAAATAATAAAGTTAATCAGTAAAATAATATAAAAAAAAAAAATGTTTGTTCCAAATTAGAATTATGATAGTTTAATAAATGTAATAGTAATAAATAATAAATGATTTTTTTGTTTGTTCTAAATAATGTTAGTATTTATATCACATGATTGAAAGCACGACAATATAACAATATAAAAGTAGATGTCTGAAAATGTTATTCTTTGCTTTTTCTAAATGGACAAATTAGAATCTCTAAAAGAGAAACTTCAAATTACACTAATAAATCTACGGAAAAGTGTAAATCGTCCTTACAGTGAAAAAACTATACGTGAAAAACGCGAATTAATTGAACAAACACTAATAGACGCAAAATCGACTGAACAAAATATACGAACAGACGTTAAAACAGCAACTCTAATTAAGGGAGTTTGCAAGGAAATACAGCAACTATCTGCTGAAATACTTTCAATATTAGACAAACAACAATTAGGGAACATGGCTTTCGACATTAAAACAGCCACAGCTTTAGTCAAATACTTTGACGGAAACCCAGAGGAAACAGAATCCTTCATTGAGTCAGTTTCACTATTGAACGAACTCACACCAGTAGAACACAAAGGTATTCTACTTAAATTTGTGAAAACCCGGATAACCGGCAAAGCCAAATACACGGTATCCGAGGAATTAAACACAATAACTAAACTAATCGATAAACTGAGAGTAAAATTCTCTATAAAAATATCGTCTGATGCCGTTCTGGCACAACTTAAAAGTTGTAAACAGGGAAATACCAAATTAACTGATTTTACAAATAAAATAGAGGACTTGTCAAGGCAATTGACAAGAGCCTTTATATCAGAAAAAGTCGCAGAGGGCGAAACTGCAGAGAAATTAACCGAAAAATTTGCAATGCAAACAATAGCGGAAAATGTTTCGAACAGCGAAACCTCATTAATTTTGCGTGCCGGTAATCTTACAAATCTATCCGACACAATTGCAAAGGCAATTGCAGTCGATAAACCAATTCCCAAAAATGTCTATCATTACAAAACAAACAGAAGAGGTAACAATCACAATAATAACTTCAATAACCAAAACCGACGTAATAATCAAAGTTTTAATAATACCGCAAATAGAAATTCATATGAAAATTTTAACAGAAACAATACTCCAAATAGAAACCAAAATTATAACCGCAACCAAAATAACAGGTTCAGAAATAATAACAACAATTACCGAAGACCCTTCTGGAACAACAGTAACAACCGACAAAATATAAACCATTTGAGTTCGGGGGAATCCCAACCCCCTCAGTCGGTGCTAGGAACCAACCAAAATCGGTTGGGGGGAAATCAATAAGAAAGGTCACATTCCATACTATAAATCCATCGCTCACAAGCTTTGTACGAGCTTTCGTTGACATGTGCAACGCAACATGTACCTTTATAATAGACACAGGAGCTGACATTTCTATATTTAAACGGGGAAAAATTGACAATAATCAAATATACTATCCAAATAACACATGCACAATACAGGGCATTACTGGGGTACAAAAAGAATCAATTGGTGCAACAAAAACCCATATAAAATTCGATAGTACTTTTTCAATTGAGCACACATTCCAAATAGTTGCTAATGACTTTCCACTAGACGCAGATGCGATTCTAGGTTTAGACTTCCTTACTAAACATAGGGCAATAATCGACTATGACACCTGGATATTGACAATTAATATCAATAATATTCTTCATGAAATTCCAATTCTAGATGGTCCTACACGGAACACAATCTTAATCCCGCCCAGATGCGAAGTAATACGCAAACTAAACAATCAATTCTTAAACGACATAGTTATACCCGGACAAGAAATACAACCCGGAATATTCTTAGCAGGATCAATTATTTCTCCTCAAAACCCACTAGTTAAAATCCTAAACACCACTTCAAGTACAGTAAAAATCAAAAACCTCAACCCTCAATGGGAACACCTTTCGGATTATTCTGTATACAACAATACCGATAAATTGCATAACACACAAAGAATGCAAAAATTGTTAAATACATTGAACGTAGAACACGTACCAGAATATGCAATAAAAGACCTTAAAACACTATGCCGAGAATTCGCGGATATTTTTAATATGGAAAATGAGCCATTAACCACCAACAACTTTTATAGCCAACGACATTTTTGGCCCAAAGAATTAACTTATTAGCTCCCTTTTACATTATCTCCTCGTTTATTGAGAATAATTAGTGGGTCGCCTCAAGATCACTTGGCGCAGAACAGTAGAGGAGGAGTGCTAGCGTCTCGCGAAGTCCTGGAAGGAGTTGAAGTTCATTTCAATAAACGGTAACCTATAGCGCGTTTGCATGAATTTTCTGGAGTTACCTTTTATCTTTGTGCGACCTAACTGAGGTTACCAGAAGAGCACAGTACCAAAAAAATGTAAATTACACCAGTCATAGGCAATATCTACTTATCAAGATATCACCAGTAGATTCCTATCCATTCGCAGAGCATTAGCCTCTATTACAAGGTCGAATAAACCATTAAAATGAACACATTAGCTGAAGGCAATGTACCTCTACGAATGCCGTTTTTTCCATCTTTTTACAAGATGCTTTCTTCTTTTACCATCATCAGCGAACTGTAACACAAATCACATCGCGCAAAACGTTACATCTTAATCGTCGAACGTGTGCATACTTTACCACATAACCCACACCCATACATTCCCATTCTATGTTAATTTTAAAAAACTATGAATGGCTTTGCACTTTCGTTTACGATAGACTCCAAAGGTCTCCCTCTCTTAATGGTCTCTTGACGACTGCACGTATCAATGTGAGCTTCATGATTTCTATGTGATAACTTCATAACTTGTTACAATCATCATGTTATCTAGATACATTTTTACTGAATTAATTTGTATCTTTAATTGAGTGAAAAATTTATGGGTTGAATCGAGTTGAGTTTCATAGAGTGAAAATATGAAGGGGAAAGCTGAATATTCAGTCATATTGGCGCTTGTCGAGTTCTAATCAGACGAAAACGTGCTTTATGCTTTTCACAAGGTATCTTAACACCGCGTTAAATAGTTCAAGGACTCGAAAGGATGACCTTCTCACAAATATTCACTGTCTCTGGACTCTGGATTTGAAAATGTACTTGCATGATGCGTTGCTAGCCCTGGAATATAGTCGGGGTTTTTGACGCTGAGCTTTCCACTTTATCATTGACACATTTCCTCCTCGTTATCTAACATATCCTTATCACCATTCTGTCTTGACTGAAAGACATGGAGATTCAATGGGCAATATCTTTTTTTCCCAGAAGCTTTGACTATGCTGGTCCCCCTCTGGTTGCTTCTTCACGAGTCATGGACCTTGGTCAAAAGGTCCCTGACTTGGTCCGACTCGGACAGAAGATAAACAGTTATAAATCTAAAGTTCTCAGTCAGTAATCGAGGGCATCGAAAAGTACAATCCGCAAATTCAAGAAATCAGCCACCGTCAGGATCCCCGACGATTCGTCGAGACCATTAACTTTTATCGACGTTTCGTTCGCAACGCCGCCACGATGCAAGCCCCTCTCAACAAATACTACGCAAGGACCAAGAAGGGAGCCAAGAAGGATGCCTTCGAAGGATGCAGAAACAGCCTAGCCGACGCCGTACTACTCGCCCATTTTCAGGCCAACGCCCCCTTGAGGCTTACTACTGACACATCCGACGGCGCAGTCCTGGAGCAACAACAAAATAAACAGGAGCCCCGTTAACTTTTTATCAAAAGAAACGAAGCGAAATACAGCGCTGTCATACGTGTTTGCCCAGTCAACTGACAAAGCGACACCTCAGCTGCATAGCTCAGTTTACAAAGGGCTTTCATTTCACTCCTGACCCAAGCAACGAAGTAGCAGATGCGCTCGCTCGTATCGAAACCACCGAACCGCCTGCCTTCATCAATGAAGATGAGTTGTCTCATAAGCAATCCCTGGACACGGAGTTACGGCACCTGCTTCGTGACAACACCACATCCCTGAAGCTGATACGCAAGCGCTGCGGTTTAGACAAAGAGATCGTCTGTGATGTGTCTCTTGGATGTTTTGCGCCCCTTCGTCCCCGCCCCAGACGTTTCTGGTACCCGATGAGCGTTTTCAATACGTCCATCATCATAAGTCCCTTGACTGTTTCACAGAGTTGCAGGTATTGGTTAACTGTAATAGACCAGTTCTCCAGCTGGCCTGAGGCGATTCCAATGGATGAACAGACTGCAGACTCCGTGGTGAAGGTATTCTACAATAATTGGGTTGCACGCTACGAAACGCCTCGTACGATTACAATCGACCAGGGTACTCAATTCGAGTCAGTCTTCTTCCAGTCGCTAGCCAACTTCATCGGATGCTTTAGAACTAGGACGTCGCCTTATCAACCCGCGTCAAACGGAATTGTCGAACGTTTACATCGCACACTTAAGACTGCAGTTGTATGCCACGGGCAAAACACTGCCTGACCAGACATGCTGCCCACCGTCCTATTAGGACTTCGTACTAGCTGCAAGGAGAGCCTGGGCATTTCGTACGCGGAGGTGCTCTAGGGAACTACCCTATCGCACCCATGAGAATTCCTCGTTCCTAGCACCGAATCAACGGGCCCCCATGAGTTCCTTACCATTCTGCGTAAAGTTCGCCCAGTACCGATAACCCACCGAAATCGACAGAGAACCTTTGTGACTAAAAAAGTTAGCAAATGCTCTCACGTCTTTCTGCGCGTGGTTGCCGCGTGGAAGCCTGTGTCGCCACCCTACTCTGGCCCGTATTAAGTCCTTCAGCGTCTGTCGGGCATCGACGTGAACGAACGCCGAGTTAACGTGTCTACCGAGAAACTCAAGCCAGCGGCCTGCAACCCTCATCCGAGTATGTTTCCCAAGCAGCCCTCAAGTGTCCACCTTACGTGAAGGCACATCTCCGAAGCGCTGAACACCAGATTAATACACCCAAAAAAGGGGAAGTTGGAGCCACAGGCAACATTGCAAGGACTACAACCAAGAAAGACCACTACTTAAAAAGCAGGGATAAGTAAATACACGTCTGAGATCAGTATATCAGACGCCAATAAGGAAGCAGGCCTCAGTGACGCGAGTTCTAAATACTACCTGCGGCATCTAAAGGAAGAACTGAAACCAGAAGGGGCATGCAGACTCAGGACAGATCTAAGACATCATTTTCGGGGCCTAGAAAGCCGGGAGTAGCTGAGATTAGCCCACATGAGGGGAATGCTGCCAAAAAACCTAAATCTGAACGCAAAGGGGGTAAGTCAGGAGTGAAACCAGGAATAATGAAGTCAGTCATTAGCAATGCCAGTGGGGTCAAGGTCATTCGACTGGCCATACAGCTAAAGACGTTTCCAGAGCAAATACTCACTCATGAGGAGCAGGAAACTGTCCAAGATGCTGCCGTCAGGCAGGTATACAAGGGATGGTTTGCGAAGCATGTGTTCATCAAGATACACTCTCGACTTGTAATAGGGTTGATATACCACCGTTTTAGAGACGGACCACCTAATTGCTCAGAATAATAATCTTCATCATCATCAACGGCGTAACTACCGGCATCCTGTCTAGGCCTGCCTTAATAAGGAACTCCAGGCGAGGCCCACGAATTTGATATACCTAAAAAACTCTCTACCGTCCGACCTACGCCATCGCTCTATCTCAGGCACGGTCTGCTTCGTCTTCTTTTTCTACCATAGACATTGCCCTGATAGACTTTCCGGGCTGGGTCATACTCATTCACATGGATTAGGTGACTCACCTACCGTAACCTGTTGAGTCGGATTTTATTTATAACTTGACGGTCATTATATCGCTCATAGATTTCATCATTATGGAGGCTACGGAATCATCCATCCTCGTGTTGGGGCCAAAAATTCTTCGGAGGATTCGTCTCTCAAACGCGGCCAGGATTTTGCAGTTTTTTTGCTAAGAAGCCAGGTCCCCGAGGAATACATAAGAACTGGCAAGATCATAATCTTATACAGTAAAAGCTTTGACCTTAAGGTAAGACGCTCCGAGCGGAGCAGTTTTGGTAAGCTGAAATAGGGTCTGCTGGCAGCCAACATCCGTGCGCGGATTTCATCGTCATATCAGTTATCGGTTGTGATTTCCAATCCTAGATAAGAGAAATCGAAATAGAAACATTTTCATACGCGATTATAAAGAGTCTTCAGAAGCATTGTGGAAGGCACACCTCCTCGGCTGCGATGCCCACGCCCACCATGATCTGCAGAAGTAGTGGAACCAAACGAAGAGGCGAGTATCTTCTTGAATTTATCCTTAGCAATAAGCTAGAAATGTACAATATAGTGACCAGCAATAGACAAGCGGAAACTCTAGGGAATACCTTGAAGAACAGACTGGTCAATAATTACAAGGTTTCAGATCAACGCTCTATGTCGGATCACAGAATACTCTCATTCGATATTAAAGACAACTCCGATGCAAAAAGAATAATAAGGAATCCCAGAAGAACGGATTGACGCTCCTATCTAACGCACCTGAGCAACAATATGGCTCAGCAACAGCGGTGGACAACCTGATCAAAGTCTTCATCGACCCATATGAGGCCAGCTATCCGGCGGAGACAGTTAAGTATTCAAGAGATGATGGAACGGGAAGCTAGCTAGGACGAGGACAGATGTGCAAAAAGAATTCAACCGGGCAAAACAAACCGTAGACTGACCGAGGTACTAAAATGAATTAGCTATGTATAAGTAGCAACGCGATCAGTGAAGCAAAACGGATCAGCTTGAGAGAATTCTGTGAAGAGATAGAATAAGCCACAGATGCAAGCATTATACAAACCTATAGCCAAAGATTTTGTTTGTATAATGCTTCCATCTGTGGTGTCCGGATAGCTGAGTGGTTAGAGCGCAAGGCTGTCGTACGGAAGGTCGCGGTTCAAATCTCACTGGTGGCAGTCGAATTTGTATCGTGATTTGACGTCGGATACCAGTGGACTCAGCTGTGAATGAGTACCTGAGTCAAATCAGGGTAATAATCTCGGGCGACCGCAATGCTGACCACATTGCCTCCTAGTGTACCGTTACGGTCTTGAATGAAGTGCTCTAACACACTTCAAGGCCCTGATCGAACATGGATTGTTGCGCCAACGATTATTATTATAGCCAAAGACAGGGGAATATCCTCTATCTGATTGAAGAAGGAAGATGGGACATTTACCGAGAATGAGGAGGACAGAGTACATCTGCTTCTCGAAACTCATTTCCCGGAGGCGACATCATTCCTTGTGACAGAAGAAGAAAGGAGGATTGGAAACTAGGAAAAGAGGTATGCTCAGAAGCTAAAGTAAAGTGGCCAGTGGAAACCTTTAAACTAATGAAATCAACCGAAGTAAATGGCATCTTCCGGAATTCCGGAAAATTATCTTAGATATCTTTTAAAGGTGGTAGCGGGCAGCATGGCTCTGGGATATATTCCAATAAAATGGAGCGGGCAAGGGTGGTTTTTGCTCCGATTTCACCCTAAATCTTTCAGAGTAATTTGCCTAACATTGTTCGTGCTCAAAATAGTGGAGAAAGTCATAGACAACTAGTTGTTGGAAAGCTACTGGAACTCTGATGACTTGTCGGCCTATAGCAGGGAAAAAATTAGGTTGCACCTCAAAGATACTATTTGGATACTTACTGTAATAGTAAGGACAATGATTAGGATTATGATTAGTGATGATGACATTAACAAATAAAGAGAAACGGCTGAATACTATAACCACCACAGGGTCTGCATTCGCCACTGGGTTTAGGGACCATGTGAATGGACGAAAACCAATAGCTGCCTGAAGGTCTGCAAATTTCGAACTCTTTGCGGTGGTGGTTATGGACGCACATTAGAAAGGACCCAGTAGTTTTGATGTAGTGGCGAATGTTATGCTTAATCGCCTCAGAGATACTTCGCTCGGTAGTAATGTCGTAGTATTTTTGAAGAAGTTCGCGAATAGGTGAGTCCACAACTTGCAGTGAACCGCTATAACAAAGCGCCAAGAAAAATTTTTTCCTAGAAGTCCTAGAGTCATATCTACTTGCCCGTAGTCAAAGTACGGATCAACGCGGAATTTGCTATAGCGAATTTTGAAGGTTGTTTCGGGACTTTGGGAGCACCGAGACTCCACCGCCTGGCAGTGGCGGCGGCTGCTAATGCTGCCACGCTGCCAAGATGCGCGAGGAAAAGAGTGAGCGTTGACATCTCCCGTCAACAACATGGAAGTGACTCAAAACTTTAAAAAACGCTGAAAATATTGAATATCAGCATGGTGCCATCGAGTGGCATGCATCAAATCGAAACTAGGCAAGGATCCAGCGGAATATACAAAGTAATGTGTCCAGATTGAGGAAAAAGCTACATAGGATAAGATAAAAGATTGTTTTGGTGCGACGAAGAGTGCACTCGAAAGAAGCGGAAACGAAAAAAAAAGAATGAGCGTAACGTTGAAATCGGTGATAGCAGGGTACACCAATGAGGAACGACAAAACTTAACACGGAACAACGTATATGTGGTTAAGAAATACGGAACAGCAGAAAGCTAAATGCAGAAGAGGACTGGTGATCTTATGGAAACCAGAGGGTAACTGAAATCAATTATATCTCAATTTTTATAACCCATTTCCATTAATATGAATTAAAAGACTAGGCGCAGCTATGACCGCAGTGACGAGAAACAACTGACTGTCGAATAATAAAATTTAGGAATCGTGCCCGTCTTCTCCTATCCTCAGAGTGCCTTCAACTAAAATTAAGTGTAATACCAAATGGGTGCGCGACTCACGTTACTCCGGGATAACTCTCACTCTTAACTAGATTGTCAGCAAGAAAGGTGGCGGACGGATCAAAGAACTGATATGAACGTCAGTTGCTAGTGCCAGGCAACACTCATCCAATCATGTAAGGTATTAAGGTTTTCATTTTCGGTACAAAATAGCGAATATTTATGCTGAATGAGGTTTATCATTCAATACCTATTTCCATACGCTATAGAAGCTGGCGCTGGGAAATACAGGGCTTGGGAAACCCGTAGTCAGCAGTTGTTGGGACTGACTATCAATATCCAAAGGCCACAATGACTCAGTGGTGGAATTTTGGCTATTATAGCATCAACTGGTATGAGCAAACGGAGGGAGTAGTTGCGAATCCAAAATCCATTCAGAAGAAGTTCAATTTTTCGTAGATCTCCTCCACATACTGGCAGCAGTCACGCGAGTTAGGGTGCACTCCTCAGTAGTGAGGGCGATGTGGGAAGCAGGTAAAGAAAAAAATGTTAACGTCAAATTTCTCGGACAATATGACGCGCACAGGCTCGTTGGCAGCTGTCCTCATAACACTAGGTAATGCAATTATGGAACACTCTGGCTTTATTAAGGATCCCGGGAATATTCACTAGCAGCATTAGCATTAGATTTGTGTACGGGAAGGTGCAAGACAAAACGCTGAACGGAGCCAGGTGACACAAATGATATCCATTCAAACGAGCAGAAGAAACCGTGGAAAAGGCTGGGGGAACGATTGAATGGGCCAACGGTATATCAAACCACAGGCGACAAAAAACGCTCAACTCCCAGGAATAACGCGAATAATCATATATCGACATTCTCAGAAATATGGAGCCATATCAAGAACACGCCAATTTGGGGAGAAATGTTGGTCACATAAAACGGTTGCGTGAAGGAAACTCCACTTTGCAGTTCAAGTGATTCAACAATATAAAAGGGGACGAATTCTCAAATCAAATTGAATAGTCCTTAAGGCAGGAGATCTCTGTAGAGTAGATGAAATGTGTGTAGACGAAATAACCACCAACAAAGAGGCTCATGAGGCCTTTGAGAAAGAATTTTACCTTTACAGTGAGAAATTACGATGGAACACAAACCGCAGTGATCCGGGGAAGCAACACATAAACTATTGACATCAAAATGACTAAATATAAGTTGAGTTGTGTATCGGTTTCGAGAGCAAGCGAAACTGAAGTAATAAGTAATAAGTAAGTCGAGAAACCGGAAGCTTGGTACTTCAGGAATGAAAGGTTTTATTTGTTTCTTCCCATTTGTACGTAGCCCGTTATGTATATGCATTTAGCATGTCAGACTACTCACTTTAGTGTGATATTGATATTTAGTTGCAATAAATTTACACGGTAAAGCCAATTTTGAACTGCTGTAATTTAGTTAGTAATAATATAATTTTAATCAAATTTGGGGATAATATGTTCCATATTATATTCTATACTAATACAAATTTTTATACCCCTAGGATAAACTTAACCCCCCCTAAGTTTACTCAATTTCCCCAAAAATATGGTAATATACAATTATTACCTTAATATGAACAGATATCGATATGGAAAGTATTTCGAGCCCTGGACACCATATAGAGGCAGCTTCATGATTTTTCCTCAGATTTTTCGGTTGGGTAGTTTCTGAGAATGGGTCCGTTAAAGAAAACATCACTTTCAACAGTTCGCACTTCCCGCCTCTCCCACAAATGTCAAAACTAAAACCGGAATGAAAAAGTACTAATCAAGACCTTTTATTTGATATCCAACATGACTATATTCGGTGAAAAAAAGGTACACCCCTCTTATGCATGTATGAGGGCACCTCCTCCCCCCTTAATCTCAACGTAGAAAGATGTTATTCATTGCATGTCTGCGCGTTCACAATTCCCACCTTCTCACCGAATTTTCGTGTCAAGCGGTATAGCCGTTTCTGAGAGAAGTGGGTGCGACAGACAGTTAGACAGACAGACAGACAGTGAACTGATTTTAATAAAGTTTTGTTTTGGAAACAAAACCTTCAAAATGGTGACTGTAGATTATCGGCACATTGCAGAAAGAGAGTTTTTGGAGATGCTTCTCATAGTCGCCATAGGCAATGGTGGCCTTTATACAGTGTATATTGATTTCTGGTGGAAATTTTATTCAATTCCCAAAACTGCAGCCGAATTTGAGGCGCGTGGTGAAAAAACTTGACATTTAGCGAGGTTGGTCGGAAATTAACTCTCAGAGAGGCATCTCTAGTACAGTATCACAAAAGGGTGCATAAAGTTGTGATACAGGGTGCTCTGCTGTGGAACCGGCCTTAGAATATATAGAAAAACCCTGTGAAGGTTGGAAGGTCTTCTTAGAACAACTATTGCTTTGAGGAACGGCACGAAGTTCTCTGAGGAGATAAAACTGAATGCACCATGATGATGATGTTAGATGGCTTACCCCAAAGTATAATATTCAAATATTGGATAAAATCTTGCTGCCACCTTCCAACAATTTCATGTTTCGAAAGAACATACAAGCTCCCATGTTGTCTTTTAATGTGATGAATATTTGAGCAACGCGAGGAAGATACGTAAATCAAACTGGATAAAAAAATGTAATGTGTGACCTGCTTGTGCCCTAGGCTGTTCTTGACAAAAACTGTCAAACAGCTTCGTTCAATAAAAATAAAATAAAATATGTATATTTACCTGGATCGATTGACAATGGCATGGCGTAGCCAATTATGGCACTGAATATTACAAGCACTCCCAGCCACCTCATTTTAAGCCTCTATGATATTTCGGCGTCGTAAGTTCACTATCCCTACATGTATATACGGAGATGTTGAGATGAAGTAAGTGTGCTTGGTCTACCGTTCTCCTGTAGGCGTTCTGTGCCTAATTTCTGGAATTAAAACACAAAAAGATGACAATCAATTAAAATGCTTGAATGAAATGTTAACATACAACTACTGATCAAATAGTAATTAATTTGGGCAGGAAATAAAATATCGCGTTGATGTGACATCAAGAAATATCTGATTGTGGGCGGTTGGATAGTCAAGGTCGGTTTTAATAAGATAGCATGGTGGGCTTTTACAGGTGATCTCCATAAATTTTCGGGACGAGTTTAAAACAAAAATAGATACGCATTGTCGCGGTACCTACATATTTGGTGCTCATCATTAGGCAGCGACAAGATGCCGTTTTCTGGCATGTTTGCGATTTGCAAGTTAAATTAACAATATTACATAACTTCTAATTAATCCATGGCATAGAATTTCGGTACCCTAGATAAAAAGGCCATGATTTTGCTGAATTAAGGTTATTTTCCCAACACATTTTGAAGGGAGACTTGTAACTTATTCGGAATAAATATGTTGTCAGTTATTTATTTGGTCTTATACAAAGTAACATACTTTGAAGAAAGAAACATTAAGTTAAACTCGGTGGATGTAAATGGTGATCATATTTGAATATGGAATGAACACCATTCTTCACTTTGTTTTCAGGGTTCCGTTTTTAGAAACAATTACTGTTATTGAATTACAAAATAAGCACTGAAGAAGGATGTATGTTGTGTCCGAAGCACGACTTTGCTACCTCAACATAAATAAAATTCTATCGTTAAATTGGAAACCTTTCCTTTTTTACTTTTATTTTAAAAAGAACTATAGTAAACTAAGGAACTATTTTTTATAAAACTTATATTGTTTTTTTCTAAAGATCGGATGACATACCTTACAGGTTTATTACGAATGTAAGAATGTCTGACCGCCTAGTGGAAAATTAAAATGTAATAAATGCATTCCTAACTTCTGGGGGAGGACTTCATAAAGTTGGAAGAAGTTAACGTGGTATATTGGTTCATAAGGCACTTAATGAAAATGTTGGTCTTTTAAACGAAACGTACTTTAGTAAAATTGTCCTGGAAGATATGACTTATAACAACCGTCAAAGTATGACACAATAATGGTTATCTAAAATTTTGAAAACGGTGCTTTAATAAATAAACGAGGTACAGTATAAAATTTTATCTTTCCAGATATGAGTAGCTTATGTTTCAACTTGGTTTTAACAGCACTTTTCACATCCAGAGCGCAATTAGTGTTTTAAAAATTGCGCGTTTTGAGAAATGGAGTAACATATTGATTTGGAGTTTGTTTTATTTTGAGGATAAAGAATGAAATCAAAATAAATATATAAATTTTGCTGTTTTTATAGACAGGGTTATTTTCTATGCGGAAATTGCCTTATTTTTTGATACTTTATCCAACTTCTGCTTTTTTTACCAAATCGTGAACCCGAAGAAGAAAGTGTAATCGCAGTTATAATTAGAACACACTTAGTTATGGCCCGAACTAAAACTAACGAGATCGGTTTAAAAGTAAATTCTTTTGGCGGTTTTTAAAAAATTAAATTTCAAAATGTGCAGTGAATTAAAAAAAATATATAATAATATACTATTATTGGGAGGTATGGTCGAGAAAGTGTTCTTTCTATATTTTTTTCAAATTTTTTGATGAAAGCACTACTCAATAATGTTGTGTTAAATTTTTAGAGTGTTTGTGGCAAAAACAATGGGGAGATCTAAGTCGTTCCGCTTCGATCTGTTGAACTTTTAAGCGATTTTCCCACACTTCACGTTTCCAAAGTCGGTGGCGTTGTAGTTGAGGATGTATTACAGCGATTCTTTTGAAAGTTTCCTTCTATAATTCATGATGTAACGCGTTGATTGTTTTAAGTTTGTTGTTATTTTTTATTTTACAGTAGGAAATATGATTTTTTAAGCAAAAGTGGCATTTTTTACTTTTCAGTCTTACCAAAAATTTAAAAATCATTACAAAAAGAAAAACTCGACAGCGTTACCTGGTGAAACTCAGATGATCGAATCATGAGTTGCAGTCGTAACCGCAAAACAACTTTTTTTGGAGACGTCCCCGAAGATTTGCTGCCATACAATGGCAGCTCCTTGATTTTTTTCAGATTCTTTAGTTAGCCAGATTCTAAGAACGGGTCAAATATCATAACTGAGGACTGCTTTCAAAATTATTAATCGAGACTTTTTCATTTGATATGACTATGTTCTGTGTCTGGTTTCCTGGCTTACGCCATCGCGTCATCAGAACCATGGTCAGCCACGTCTCCTTTTTCTACCACAGATATTGCCCTTATAAACTTTCCAGGCTGGGTTATCCTCGCCCACATTAAGTAACCCAGCCAGTGCAACCTATTGAGCTGGACTTTATCCAAAATCAGCTTGCGGTATGACTCATAAATTTCGTCGTTAGGTAGGCTGCGGAATCATCCATGCTCATGTTCGGAGAATTCTCCTCTCAAAAGCGGCTAAGAGTTCGCAATGTCTCTTGCAAAGAACCCAAGTCCCCGAGGAATATATGATGACTGAGGAATATATGAGCGCTGACCATATGATGAGACGTTTTAAGCGAAACAACTTTTTGTAAGCTGAAATAGGCTCTGCGGTAAGCGATGGAAAAACTGTTGGAATATACAAATAAATTAAATTAATTAAATTAAATTTTCATCGACTTTAAAGCCGCCTTTGACAGCATAGCCAGGGTAAAACTGTTCACGGCCATGAGAGAATTCGGTATCTGACGAAATTGATAAGACTGACTAGGCTGACCCTGACCAATATGCCAGGCCAGATAAAAGCAGCAGTATCAGTCTCGAGATCATTCAACATCAGCAATCGTCTAAGACAAGAGGATGCTCTATCATGCGTCCTCTTCAACCTGGCTCTGGTGAAGGTGATTCGCGATGCAGATATAAATGCAAGAGGCTCCATCCTCTTCAAGTCCACCCAACTACTGGCCTATGCTGACGATATCGACATCATGGGAAGAACAACCTGAGATGTACAGTCTACCTTGATTCAAGTCAAGTAGGTGGCGCGAGATTTCGCGCTGTACATTAATGAAGGCAAGCCGAAGTATATGGTGGTAACGTCAGCACCGAACACCAAAGAACGAACACCATCAAATCGCACTGGTCAAACGAAAACAATAAAGATACTGGACTACAACTTTGAGACCGTTGAAAATTTCTCCTGTCTAGAGTCAAAAATCACAACCGATAATAGCTACGACGATGAAATCTGCGCACGGTTGTTTGCAGCCTGCGGAGCCTATTTCAGCTTACAAAAACTGTTCCACTCGAAACGTCTCACCATAGGGTCAAAGTTCTTACTGTAAAAGACAATGATCTTGCAAATCGTCATGTATTCTTTGTCGACCTGGGTTCTTAGCAAAAAAAATGCGAACTCTTGGCGCCTTCTAACATGAGGATGGACGATTTCGATCCGAGCGAGAAATCTATGAAAGATAGTACGACCGTCTGGTTGTGGATAAAATCCGGCTCAACAGGTTTGCGCCGTTGATGATAATGAAATAGTCCCTGTTTGCTGCCAGTAACCATGTGCGAATTTCGTCGTTGTTCCTATTAATTCCAGCTCTTAGAGATTGTTCTTCTGCATGCAATCTTCCCTCGTTATGCTTTAAGATATTGAAACATAGTTTAGAAGACAAAAGTTCTGGCGCGGCGTTTGCTCGAGATAAATCTTGGTGTGCTGAACCTAAGGCAGGTAGCACCTTTGCAAAATGACATACTAGGGTACTTAGTACCAATGAAGTTACTTAGTTCCTCTACTGAACCAACAAAACCACGTAGAAGCCCATGTTAATGAGCGCTTTGCATAAGATGTAGCGCCGCCCTCGCGATTGACAATAGTCAACTCAGAGTGGGCTTCGATTATCCTTAAGCGTTAATGTTCATTACAGATGGTATACGTGCGTGAAGTCGCTCAATCTCGCAATAGGTGCATTTTTTCGCGCGGATAAGAGAACGGTCGGTGGCTGCGATATGGGCATGTACATTACACACCAGGAGATGTGCGTGCATGGGCATTTTTATGCGGGGGCCGGGTAAGTAGGGAGCAAACGCCTACCGGTGGATAAAGTTGATTATGAAACGGATATCCTGAATTCAAATCTAATATGAAGGACGAGAAAGGCAGTTTATTTGCGATACAGGGCTTCAGAAACCTAGTACCGGCGGTTTTTGAAGTGGAATAGCGGGCTCCTGGCCGTCGATACCCAACGATCGCAAAGCCTCAGTAGTGGAAAACTTGACTACTTTGCAAGAGTTCAAAACTTAGAAGGTCACCCCCGAAGACAAAATTAACCCTAGGTTCATCGCGGGAATTCGAAAGGAACACTATTGCAAAAGACGAACGTAAAAGGCAGCAAACTGCAACGGTGTCTTTTTAACTGGGAGAACGCATAAATGAACTCTGTAAGTTCATCAAGGAGAGGCGGAATATCCACCAAAACGTAAAGGTTCTGATAAGGGGTTAGGTTGGTTAGGTTACGTTCTCCTATATTAGCGCGGTGGATGAGAAAAACGTCCAAGCGTCGTGCGGCAAATTCACACGGGAATTACAGGTGACGTCTCCTCAACATAAGGCTGGTCAGAATGCGGGCATACGGAGTAGGGAGGTAATAAGTGAATTCCGTGGTACCAAGTAAACGGTCAAGAAGAAAAAAGGCTCTTCGCCAAAGAAAGCTGATCTGGTAAAAGTTTCGGGTAGTTCTTTGATTTCGACCAGAATTTCGACAAAATGGGAAAAATTTACAGCTCGTAACCCCAAACGACGTGGACAGGCGGCAAAAAGCGGCAGAAGGAGAGAAAGAAGTTCCGTCTGAAAATAATCATTATCTCCAAGAAGGAAGATAGGTCTTACGCCGATATCGTTCGGAAAGTCAAAATCCGGAAATGGAAACTCGGCCAATTGGGTTGACCTAAATTCATCCTGGCTAAATTGGGTGTCCTTGGTTACTTAGCTCGGATAATAGGATGTTACCATACGAAGGAATATGGTGTGACAGCGGGTGTTCCCCAAGGCTCCGTATTGAGGCCCTTGCTGTGGAACATAATATATGACGAAGTGCTCGGATTTCGCGTACCAAAGGAGGCGACATTGATTGGTTTTGCAGAAGACGTTGGTAGCAGTTGCGAAACACACGCAGAACGTGGAACTAGAAGGAAGTGATACCAATCACGATATCAAAGCATGGCTATAAATGGTGATTATTACCAATCGTAGAAAAACACGAGGCCGTTTTAGAATCAATCATTAGATACCTGGGGATAATGATCGATGCCGATGATGAGTTGGGCTTCAGCAGGCAGCTAAGACTAGTTCATCTATAGCAAGGATAATACCTAAAGGCCTGGAGGAAGAGAAATATACTGTTCAAAGAAGTGCAACAACCTCTGCTTAGTTGAAAACAACGATACGAAGTGAACGTTGTATTTATGGTATCTGTATGCAATACAATACAAACAGTAGTTTTGAACATCTTTTTAGAGAAGTGTGAGGTTTTGTTTGGGAGCATCAATTATAAACCGGTAAACCGGTCTACAAAAGGAGTAGATATTTCTTAATTCAGTGAAATGTACCTGAAGCTATTAGCACTTATTTCATACTTAGGAGCTCATAAATCAGGCGCCGTTGATGTTCATTATCACAAGTTTCTAAGATTTTTGAATGTCAGGATTACGCTAAATGCATATACATTACGTGCTAAGTACAAATGTCCTCTCAAATATTTTTATATGAGAAGTACATAAAACGTTTCATACCTGAAGTGTCCAGCTTCCGGTTTCCTAGCTTGCCCTTCTATTATCGAAAATACACCCTAGAAATGTGGTAAATCTTTAATTTAAAGTCGGTAGTGTAAATTGGAAAAGTCACCCTTTTTAATTTTTGGTAAATGTGCTCTTACTTTCAACAACCCCAAATCATCTATTGAGAAATCGTTAAATAACAAGGTGACCAGTAACAATACACTCGTGTTGAAGCTGTCAAGCAATACCCCAGCATACAATTGGCTGCGTTCTAGATTCCTTTGAAGGAGAAACCTTCCATAATTTACGACGTTTGAAGTAAGAAGGTGTATTATCTTTTCTTCATGTATAAAGAAAAATGTAAATTCCTGTCCAATTCAACACGTTTTCGTGTATTAAGCTTCTAACATTCATAGAGTGTAAAACTATTCCCACTGGAGGAAACATCGGAAACGAAAGAATTACATCCGACTTTTGAATAGAAACCTTTCTCTATGGAAACAGGCTGAAAACCCCACACGTACGAGCAAGAAAACGTATGAACAGAAAGAAGTTATTGTTGAAATAATCTTTTATAGAACTGGATAAGAAACTGTAGATAGACTGCTTCTATTATGTCGAATGCTTATTTTTGAGCCATCTGGACCATTGTAGGGAAATCGATTTTGAAGGCGCGAGCCACCTTGCATTCTAAACTTTATATTCTCCCAGTTTTACTGCCGTCGATGGTCAATGGATGCTTTTGTTATTGACCAATAAAATGCATTCCTTTCTTTTTTTCTGTCGTTTTTGAATTGAAAGAAAAGCTAGAACCCACGCAGTATTTAGTTTTGGAATTTTGTATTTTTTATTTTTATTCGTGCAATGCTGAACGACTGGAGACGTATTCGTTGAATTTTAATATTTTCGATGTTTTGATTTAGATGCGACTTTAAGGATTATACTCACGTTAAAATCAATTTTCATTTTTTTCATATGGAAATTTTTGTAATTCAACAATGGTTGCAGATGAGAACGACTTCAAATTTGTAATTTTTATGGAGAATAACTAAAATAGGACAAATCTTCGGTAACTTGTTTTAGATGGCATGTCGTTTCACCTTCGATTAGTCAAGGGGGGGTCGAGAATATGTAAATCAAAAAGACTCTACAGAGGTTTTTTGGGGAATATTTGTCCAATACTGCAAAAAGTGTCTAATGGCTAAGCTCCTACAAAACTTAAGGGCAGATATACAATTAAACGAAAAAGGAAAGGTGATTTTCCAAATTGTATTTCTTTTCTTGTAACTAGAAGTCCACAGCCAGCAATTATGAAACCACACAGATTTGAAAACAATGTAATGATTTGGGGGAAAAAATTTTTTGTAATATGAATAAAAAGAAAATGACGAAGTTATGGCACATCATTTCGGGTGTTAAATCGATGTACACTCTCCCCCTGCGTAGTATTTGATCGGGACAACGTAATGGCATTTTATTTTAAGCAAGTATTGCTTCTATATGAAGAGGTCCACCGTGACAAGTCACGTTGAGAAGCGTCAACAATTTGACTAGTTGCGGTTAACATACATCAATTCCACTCTCCCCACTGCATCATCACCATTGCCGTCACTTTGGGCTTCGTAAATTAATTGTTATTATTTGCACAAAGATTAACATTGATTTAACTTTAACTTTATATAGCTCGCTCGCATGGCTCACTCGCCCGGTGACGTTATTAGGCGCTTCGATTAAAGCCTGCATTGTTTCCGCCTTTTTCAACTGTGAAATATTCGCATTGCCCGGTATGACACCAGTTACAAAGGAGGATGGAGGAGTAAGGGCTTAGAAAGAGGTCACTTAAATTGAAGGGCCGTTTTCACATACTATCCAGCTAAACATCTAGGAAAAATCAGGATGACTACCCTATATGACATCTAGGTTTCAAAATAATGCTTATTCCGATATCTGTTCAATTAAAATTAATAACAACATAGCACTATTTTTTGAAAAGGTTCATTTTAAAATAGTGAATATCGGTAGCAATGTAGGCTATAATATCAGTACTATATTGGCAAGTTTGGTGCAAATCCTATTATTATTAACATTGTACAATTACTAACGAATAGTAGGTCAAAGTTGTCTTTTTCCCGTAAATTAACTACACCTTTAGTTACCATATGTCCCTGTCAATATCACATTAAAATGGATAGTCTGACGTAGTTAATATAGATACACTAGAACTACATCACTTCATCATTGGCCGTCCAATGTAGTTAAATTCCTGAGCAAGAGTAAGTTTCGGCCTAGCATAAAGGGAAAGGTATGGCGATGACCAATAGACTAAGGCTGTCGTTTTCTGGTAAAATAATCAATCATTTCAAAAAGTTAATTTGTTATTATTGTACCGTTATTCCTTACCAGGAAATAACCTGTCAGAATCCAACAAATCCCCAGTGTAACCTGTCCACCGTTTGGTTATCCACCAATGGTTATGACGATTAATTCACCAAAGCTCTAAATCATACGAGTTTAAGCTAAATCATACGAGTTTAAGCGTGGAAAGTATGTATGACAATCTTAAAATTGTGAGAGCCGTTGTTGATTGGTGAACGGTATAACTACCAGGCGAAAATATTTTACAGCTTCTGAAAAATTGCGTCAGAAATATTTGAAAAACTAGCGCTTCATAAAAAGGTGCAAAATTCATTGTGAAGAACCGAAGAAGGATAACCGAAAACGGCGAATGGCCCGTCCTTAAAGGCAATTCAACTGAAATATCCCGCCTCTATGTGCTTGCTTGCTTCTGCACTTTTTTTTTGCCAGCTAGACTGCGTGTATCAGATATCCGCCATTTTAGTTCTGTAGCAAATGTTCATTCCGATTCTTTCTGGCAGAGAAAAGCTGTTTATCATCATTCCGTTCTCTAATATCACACGAAAATAGAGGCCATTGCACGAAATGGTATTGAAAACATTACCAATCAGTCGAAGACATTTAACCATTCAGATTTAAAGGGGTCAGTTCGTGATCGTGGTCAGTGAGGCAACGTACTTTGTACTAACATCAGCAAAAAAAAAATAAAATACTGAGATCAGGGATAGAGATAAGTAAAGTAAAGTTGGAGTTATTCCACTACGCTAAACTTTGCCTGATTTCTCTTTGTGATAGGTCCCTCGACAAGCCGACCAAGAAAATCCATCCAATGTTGAAACAAAATGATCGTGTTAAGTCCTAAGCCTCGGAAAAATATACAAAAGTCGACGTGGCAGTGCGGCCTTTGGTTCTGTCGAGAAATGGGCAAGGGTTCTTGAGGTATGCACGACGTCAGGACATAAGTAAATTAGTCCAAGCAAAACAAATACGTGTCTGCACGCTAAATATTGGCACTATCAATGAAAAGACTAAGGAACTTGCAAGAGACCTTCTGTGCTCTATAAGAAACCCGATAGTCTGCTTCCAAAAGCTGCGACATATAACGCGAACGCAGTGAACGTGGCTAAAAACTTCCCTATTTTGATAGCTCACACACTCAATACGGTATTGATTGTTGCCTTCCGATTCAAGCAACTGAGAAAACAGCGTGAGGAAGGCACTGGGTCGCCACGCATTAAATGATGCTGATTTTGTGAGAAGAAAGGAGAAATGATCTCACTTATGCGATTAACGACCATTACGAATGTGGAAGAATCGTGGAACCAACTTAAAGACACGATAAACAAAATGGCCTATGAAACCATAGGGCCCACGAAGCCAGGTAAGATGTACGAGGCTCAAACGTGAAAAAAACGCCTCTGACACGAGTTTCTCTATAATAAAACACTGGCCAATTGGCAAATTTGCAAGAATACAAAGCAAAGCAAAGAAACTGATCGCTGTTACCCGAGCAGTCCATTACAGAGATCTTTACGATAAGATGGACACTCGGGATGGCGAGAGAGATCTGTATCGACTTGTCAAAGCCGCCACTTCTGTTGCATTAATGACAAGAACAGCACTTTGCTTCCCGATCGACGAGCCGCAACGTATAGATGGCGACACTATTTCGTGCAGATTTCAACTGAAGAATTTGTTCGTGTTCTACTTCCACAATTATTGTCGACATTTAGAGCAATTTCTGCCGTCAGCGCGACTGAAGTCGAGAATGAAATTTTGGGGAAAGCAACAAAACCTCGCAACATGGCCTCTGAGCTCTGGAACATGAAGAGCTGTGACCCAAAACTGTGGCTCAGAGAATTCTTCAATCGGATTATTGAGGATAGAAGTACACCATCTGACCTGATTACAGTTGCAATATGGAAAAAGAAACACAGTTCAGCAGAATGTTCAAATAACCGTTCCATCCGTGAAACCAAGGGGGTTTGTCAAGAACTGGGGAACTACTGATACAATACACACCGTGCGGTTACGCATGGCGAAACTTCGTGAGAACCATCGTCCTCTTTACATTGCATTTCTGGATCCTGAGAAATCGTTTGACCGCATCCGCTACGAACTCATCTAGTGCTAGAAGAATCCGTGCATTGGGTTAAATTACTCTACCACGATTCGAAAACTAAACTGCGAAGTGTAGCGGATGTATCAAAACTATTTCGTTTCTCCGTCAGTGTTCATGAATAAAGTGCCCCCTCACCACTCCTCTTTGTTCGTGTTATGGACACTGTCATACGGGACATCCATAGCAAAAATGATCTCGACCATGGAAGACGGTCTTAGATTGAATCTGAATAAAACTGAATTTTTGACGGCCGATTCCCACGAAACGGACACCATCATTGTCAATGGCAGTGATCTGCTCAGAATTGAGCGATTTAAATATCTGGGATCAAAGCTGTCAGCTAAAGGAGAACTGCATTGTGAAATTGCTTCACGCATAAGCGCAACCTCGATGAAGTGGCATTGGTGTTTTTTGTGATCGACGTATCAACGAACGTCTCAAATCTAAAATACTCCCAATGATTCTGATTGTTAGCCCACTATAAAAGACAATCAATGGCGTCTTGCGATAATAGAGACAAAGACGTTGGGTGGCTGGACTGATGGCGTAGCATGGCTTAATTTCATCCGAAATGAGGATATCCGCGGTCTCAGTTTAGTTGCACTGATCGTGGAAAAATTGCGAGAGAGTCGCTTTCGATGGTATGGTTATATAATTCACACTAACGAAAATTCATTTTCTAAGATTGGTTTGAACATCAAAGTTGAGGGTAAGCGACCAAAATTCCGGCCGGAACAACGGTGGCTTGATACGCTGGATGGGGATTTGGTCAGGCCTTCGATAGAACAAAATGGCGCAACCGATAACAACAGGCCGACCCCGCTTGTGAACGAGATAAAGGCTTCAGGAACAGAAGAACAAAAAAACTGAGCAAGAATTAGCAGCGTTCACTGGTCAGTAGTCAAATCAGGAGCAGAGGAAATTTGCCGACATCATAGTTAAACGGAGGGCTCGCCAGAACATAAGCCCGAATGTCGTGGAGAATCACGATGGCCAAACAAACGAACTAAGCCCTGCAAATTCACTTTAATTGAGTAAGACTTACTCTTTTTACTTCTAAGCTCCATACATACATACACATAACAACTTACAATATTTTATCTTAAGTTCCAACTTTGCAAGGACTAAATGTCAAGTACTATGTTGAAACACCATAAGTAGATAAAGCTAGTTTTGATAAGAAAAACGGATATAAAAAATAAAATATATGTACTACTGTTGCAGTTACACTAGCATAAATCGTGGTGTTGGACCGAGGCCAGAAAACTGAGCTTTTTGTATTTCTGCTTCTGATCGTGCTTTGGAGTTATTATTGGCGGTGAATTGAGAAAGTTCTTTCGGGAGAATCAATTAGGAAGAAAATTGTGAAAACTTTTAACGCTATTATTATCTATCTAACTGCCGCGATGAAGGAATGATGATTAGAAAGTTTGAGATACAACAGCGGTAGAGAATTTTGAATTAACTTCTAATATGCATCGCTTGTCATGTTTTAAACACATGTATTATTGGAACAACGTTTTTAGTTTGGAGCTATCTCTGTAGCAAATTTAAATTTAACTTAGAAATAATAGCTGGTAAATGTGGGCGAATTAATGCATCAAAGAATGTGGAATGTCATGTATAATAGAGTGGTTGTGCTTCCCCACCAAGGGGAGGCTACGATTGTCGGCTTTGCCGAATACCTGGATGCAGTACTTACAGAAGAGCGGCCAGAGGTTGTGAGGGCCTACGTGTCAGAGACAGTGAGAGTGGTTAAGGATTAGCTGACCCTGGCGGACGAGAAAACGGAAGCGTGGAAGAATACTGTGAAGGTGGAGGTCGGTGGATATATTGCTACCTTGAAGCCGGCTATCAAATATCTGAAGGTGATGATTCATTGTTGGCGGACCAAAACACATATAGAAGAATGCTTTACGTGTCAGGTGTTTGCAAATACTCGGAGAAGAAAGCAGATGAATTGGGTTAATAAGTTGATGGTTCGGCACTTTGCAGTGCTGAAGGCGCCACACAAAGCCCGAACGAAACAACTACGGTTTAATATGCAAGACAATAATTTAAGGACCTCTCTACGCCACGTGGGTAAAGCTTACGGGAGATGTGCAGTCCCCGATCCAAATAAGCAGGACCCCTTACTTAACGTAAAAGTTGTGGTAAAGAAGAGAAGAAGAATGTTAATGCATTACAAATTTGAAAACATAATCACTTCATCGTTAAACAACTGCTGCAGGAAGTGTATTATATAGTAGACTCACTGTGTTTGATCCAAGCTCTGCATAAGAAGTGGAAGATTAGAATTATATGGACAAAATTTTTCAGCCATTTCTTCTTATTACATTTTTATTTACGTGGATGCTGAGACTTCTGTACACGGTTGATTGGTAAAAACCTGACACCTCCAAAGTGCATTGCACGCGAAACTCCCAAACTTCCGTATTCACTCATAATTCATTTTATTCACAATAAAACAGGAAGAAATGACTATTCGTGCGAAGTGGCAGGAAAACATGGTGCCGAAAGTTTCAAGACAGCAACAAGTAAATACGAAGAAGAGGAAATACCAGGACCTGGACGCACTCTTGTCGTGTTTTGTGTTTGTTCGACATCAAGTGGAAACGTGCATAGCTAAGAATATAAAATATTCCTTCCTTCCGTTGTAAATAATGGTTAGATTGCGTTGAAACAGGAATTATCTCCGATATTATCGCCTATACTGTTACTAATTTTTATACTTCTAGAATGAACTTAAGGGAGGTTTTCCGGTAAATTTCTAAAATATGGTAATCTACTATTATTAACTTTATTTATGCAGATATTGGAACGAAATGTATTTTGAGGCCTAGATTTTGTATAGCCGCATCATTGCAATTTTTTTCAGATTTTTTGGTTGTACATATAAGTTTGGAGATCGAGACCTGCTTTACTTTTCGGGTGACACATTTTGAGCCCTCAGTCCCCTATGTTTCACCCAATATCGAAAGTAGGAAAATTTTCGAAGAATAATAAACGAGCCTTTCATTTGATACCCCACATGACCATATTACGTGAAACAAATTTTACTCCTACCTTTGGCTCTTTCAAACCCAACACAAAATGGTACCATTTGCTATATGTAAAGGGAATCATAGACCACAAGTTCTCGCCGGATTTCATGACAATTGATTCAGCCGTTTTCGAATAAATCGGGTGTGACAAACAGACAAACATTGAATCGATTTTAATAAGGTTTTGTGTTTACCTATAATGGAAAAATGAATATCCAGAATAGCAGGGATATGCAAAAAATAGAAATTCATAATATTACCAAATATGTGCTAATCAATTGAATTATGCAATATAGATTTATTGGAAAGAAAAAAGTTCCATAAAATACATTCGCAAGTAAACGTTCACGTTAAAAAATTGAATTTGAAATTTAAGGTAGTAGTACAGTGTGACGATTTAAAAAAATATATATAGTATTGAAAAGGGACTCAGATTGAAATTCAAAGTAATTGAAAAGTTATAGAAAAAAGAATGGATATAAAAATAGAAATTAGCCGACAACAGCTACATCAATCGTCCCTTCTATATAATATCCACGATATAGGCTTAGACATTATATAAAAATATATACTACTACGAGAAAGCATTTAGGAGCAACTCATTAGTAAGTTCCGTTACGAAATATATATTGTCAAAACTTTAAACACGTTTTCAAAGTTTCGGGGAAAGACAAAGGCTACTTGCCCAATTTAGTTGAAATTTGAATACCTTATTCTACACATCCATGCCTATATGTGGAACCTCAAAAATATTGAATTTTCTCATAGCCAATATTTTTTTTATAATTTAACATAAAAAATACAATAATTTTGAAGAAAAAAAAAATCGCACAAATTCGCCATTTTTGTCTACAGAATAGAAATAATTTTTTTTTTTTTTGTATTCGGGCCAGAACAGAATGCTATGTGCTTCCCCGTGGGAGATGGTCTTTTTTTCATGGGGCTTCTTGTTAGCAACTCATTTGCATGGCTTCAGATGCAGTAAATTCATCGGAAATTGATAAGTTTGAACTGCTATAACTTTAGGGTTAATAGACGGATTTGCGTGAAACTTTGCGTGCGTATGTGAGACAATGTCCTCCATATTGGTGCATTCGGTATTCCGGATGAACTTAATGGAGGTTTGTCAGTCAATTTCTAAAAGTTGGTAATATACTATTAGTAAGTTTTTGTGAACAGGTATCGGAATGGGATATATTTTGAGGCCTAGATTACAAATAAGTGCACATTCCTGATTTTGTTCGGATTTTTGGGTTGGGTAGTTTTTGAAAATGAGTCCTGTCTCACTTTAAAGGTGTGCCTTTTGACTCCTCACTCGCGCACTTTACAATTCACGTCAAAACTAATATGGGATTTGAAAAGTACTAATCGTTACCTTTCATTTGATACCCACGACTATATCCGATGAAAAAAAATGTTACATACCCCCTTTTGCATGTATGGGGAGCCCCCTTTTAAACTGCACGTAAATTTATGTCACCCACTGTATGCGTATGATTTTATAGTTCATATCAGTAATTTTCAAATCGGCTACCAGGTCAGCAATGCGACTTAGAGGAGTGGATGACAGCGAGAAAAGCGGAATCTAACAGATAATTCCCCGATTGTGAATCTTATATAGGGCAAACCACAAGACTAATAGCAGACCAACGCATGCCAGACACATCATCGAGGAGAAGCGTACAATAACGGAGGACAAGTCAAGTGTAATTAAGGAGGCTAATGACTTCCATGAATTAGATGCATTATAAAGTTTCATTTTCCAATAGAAAAAAGATTAGCGGCGACCTAGGAAACATCAAGAGTTAATAGGTAAACCATTAAATTACATAACTAGCAATGAAAGTCTAAATCCATGTATTTAAAGGACAAGGTCCATGTATTTAAAGCAGGTCCATAAGGAGGTTAGACTATCATGTGCATCTACCATAATTTTTTCAGATTTTTCAGTTGGGTCGCTTCTGAAAATATAGGCTTGAGGCACCCCTCCCCTGTGCAATCAATGTCAAAACTAATATCTGCTTCAGAAAATACTCCTCTTTAGGGGTGTGAGGACCCTGAATTGATGTATGATCATGACGTCAACTCACGTTTTGGGGTGCAATAAATTCCCATGAAATGGAAAGTTTTTCCTTCTATAACTTTGTTAATAATTATTCAATCTTGCCTGAATTGTGACCTATATTACCCTTTACCCGGATGGCAATTTTGTACTTCTAGAGTGGACTTAAATGTTGATTATTACGCTAAGAGCGGAAACACAAAACATGATTTTGGAACATCGTAAAGGAGTAAACGGTAAGCTTCTGGATGTTACCAAAACCAAAACTAAGGACAGCTCAGTGGTTAGAGCACTAGGCTGTCGTACGGAAGGTCGCGGTTCAAATCTCACTGAGGGCAGTGGAATTTGCATCGTGATTTGACGTCGGATACCAGTCGACTCAGCTGTGAATGAGTACCTGAGTCAAATCAGGGTAATAATCTCGGGCGAGCGCAATGCTGACCACATTGCCTCCTATAGTGTACTGTAGTGTACCGTTACGGTCTTGAATGAAGTGCTCTAACACACTTCAAGGCCCTGCTCCAGTATGGATTGTTGCGCCAACGATTATTATTAAGGACAAACAGTTAAAAAAGATGGATTTCTTTCGTTTACGGAATCTGGTTTCGCACGTCCACCCACCCCACGTCACCAATGTCTCTCTTTGTTCGAGACAGGTAGATGGCAAGCAAAGACTCGTTTGAAAAGGGAAGAAACCTTTGGAAGTTTTTTATGAAGTTGTTTCCAGCAAAATCGGGAAAAGGGTTATCGAGAAGGCAACAGAAAAAAAAGTGCGATCCAAACTCTTAGCCAGCTCCACAGAGGAATCAGAGGTGCCTCAACTGGGATATGGAGAGATTAATGATTTGCTCGCAAATTTAGCATCTACAGATACACCCGATTTTGCTGATTGATATTGAGAATGAAAATAGTTTTGGCTATTAATGCAGTTGTAAAAGGTTCACTACAGCTGCAGCTATTAATGCACTTCTGAAAGAGAAGAAACCAACGATTATTGGAACATGTTTTTGTTGGGAGTTGACTAGTTGCGATTCTATCGACCCAATACTCTTCAAGTGATATGAAAAAACTCGTTGTGAATTTTACAGATAACGACACAAATAATATGTTTCTGAAATAACGTTGAAGAACAGAGGTCTCAAGGATGCAGCCCACATTACTAAACTAGCTAGTTTTAATCGGGAGGAATAGCTCTAGTCTCGTATTGGACAAAAACCAACAGAACATGGTCCTATAAAACCCGCATCCCAAGTTCCTTATAAACTACACAAACGATTGGAAATTAAAGAACCTCTTCCAAAGGTTTAATTTCGAAAAATATTCCCTCCAATGCAAAATAAATATTCTTAAATTGGCTCAGAATCATGCCAGTGTCTCAGAAATGAAGCTTTTCAAAGTGGGTACAATTATTTTCCATCGGTCACTTAAGATCAGCGCAAACACTATTTAGTGCTGTCAAACTGAATAAGTTGACTAACGATTTGGGAAACAGCCTTGAAACCAGCTTCATGCATGATTGGTTTCTGAAGCTGACATATTTGAATTGCGACCTTTGCGAAAAGTTTTCTTCGTCTCAACAAGCTGACATCGGAACCAAAGAACATGAGACCACACATCTAATGTGCGATACCTGAGTTCTCTTGAATGCTCATTTGACGATTTTTCATAACTTATTTTCCCAGAATCACAGAGCCAGAACGCAAACACGATATCGACCTCGTTAAGCGCCTTAAGAAGTCCACCAATATAAAAAATAAAAGTTAATCCAAGTACATGCTTTACAACATGGTGCGGCGCCAAGTAATTTTTCATCTTTACGATCAAAACGTTCATCTCTTAGGGCTCAAAGATTTTAATCTTATTTCGCCTCCGCCATGTCCAGATATTGTATCACATAAATTTTACTAAATGCATATTTAAAATGCAGAATCAAAGGAGAATTGTGCAAAACGATTTATAGGTTTTAGAGTTTGTTGAGGAAAAGTGGAGATTTTATTTGATGCATTTGAATGTTTGTTCTAGTCAAATCACCATTCCATGATTTAAGAGCGGCGGGTTCTATAAAATAAAAAGATACATGAATATGCATACACGGACCATGTAGAATTAACAAGCAGATTTAGTAGCAACTTTAGAGTTATTACAAGCCCAAAAAGGCGGAAATTATAGAGTCAAAAACTGATGATTAACAATGAAAGCATAAAAGCATTCGGGTACACAAAAGCCCTTAATCTTTGTTCTCTTATACAGAGTTTGTGAATATATGTTATTAGTTATGAACATATAAAAATCGCCGATATATGGTTGCATTTGAAAGTCGGACTATAAGGTTATTCAGTTCCCAACAAATAAATTTTGAAGAAAATGTTAAACATAATTTAATTTCATATCATTATTGTTATTCATAACTAAATCCGAAGTTGTCATTTCTCAAGAACAGCCTCAAAATCTTTCAATCCAAAATCTATATAAAGAAAAAGGCACATATTACTTTAAAGTAGACTACCCCCAGTATCCTTCGTTACAGTGTCTGTCGCAACATTTCATGAAAAATTATTGTACAATAATTGCACTTTTACTCAAACACAATAGATACAAAACGACGTTTCATAATACCAAATTAAATCACAAGCAGTTGACTTCGATCTAATGTTGAATAAAGTACGCTAGTTTGCTATATGGGATGTCTCGTTTATGATGGTACAAATTTTAATGGTGAATAGTATAACATGGAATAGGTACTCTATCTTTTACCGTTACAGAGTTATACCGTGACCTTTCCTATAAAATCAAAACTTTCCACTCACTCTATCGTTCAATTTCAGATTTGATACCATTTTTATTTTTAAATTTTTTTATTTAATGTCTAATATTCCTAAATTTTCCATAACTAACTCCATCATTTCTACATGTCATTTGAAAGCCAACATAATGTGGCAAATTTTAACAACTTTGCAGGTTTGTAAGTTTAAAGTACCGTTACAATATGCATATTGAAATTTAGATAAAAAAATCCGCTTCGAATTTGTTTAAAATTTAAACAGTTATATCTTCCAAGTGATAATGAGGTTTGCGATTCAAAATATACCCAGTTATGAGAAATTTTATGTAGTTTTCGAAAATGTAGGGAAGGTCACGCTTTTTGACAGTATTCACGAAAAACGCTATAACTCTGTAACGGTAAAAACATTTCCATGCACCAATTTTCCCCAAATAAATAGTAGTATCCACCATTCAATTTTGTACCATAGTAAACGGGACACCCTGTATAGTTTGCAAAACAAAACCTTATTAAAATCGGTTCAATGTTTGTCTGTTTGTCTGTCTTTCTGTCTGTCTGTCTGCCACAAGCACTTTTCTCAGAAACGGCTGTACCGATTGACACGAAATTTGGTGAAAAGGTGGGAAATGTGGACCCAAGGCATGCAGTGAGTGATATCCTTCTAGGTTGAATTTAGGGGAGGCCCCCATACATGTAAAAGGGGGTGTAAAATTTTTTTCACCGAATGTAGTCATGTGGGGTATCAAATGAAAGGCCTCGATTAGTACTTTTCAAAGCCAGTGTTAGTTTTGAGATTTATTAAAAAAACGGGGAGTGGGAGGGGTGGAAAGTGATGATTTCTTTAACGGACTCATTCTCAGAAACTAATAAAAATAATAATCGTTGGCACAACAATCCATATTGGATCAGGGCCTTGAAGTGTGTTAGAGCACTTCATTCAAGATCGTAACGGTACACTACAGAACACTGTAGGAGGCATAGTGGTGAGCATTACGCTCGCCCGTGATTATTACCCTGATTTGACTCAGGTACTCATTCACAGCTGAGTCAACTGGTATCCGACGTCAAATCATGATACAAACTCCACTGCCACCAGTGAGATTTAAATCGCGACCTTCCGCTTCGACAGCCTTGTGCTCTAACCACTCAGTTATCCGGACAGCAGAAGAAACTACCAAACCGAAAAATCTGATAAAATTCATGAAGCTGCCTCTATATGGTGCTACTCTCCATATCGATATCTGTTCAAATTAATTTAATAATAGTAAAACCCCCTTTAAGTTTATTTCAAAGTTATAAAAGTTGATAGTATAGTAGTATAAAATATAATATGAAGCATATTATCCCCAAGTTTGATCAAAATGATACTATTACTAACAGAGTTACAGTAGCTCAAAATTGACTCTCCTCTGTAAATTTACTGCAACTAAATACCAATATCACAGTAAAGTGGGTAGGCAGACATGCTATATGCCAATGCATAACGGGTTACGTATAAATGGAATCGTTCTACACTTAAATATACTCACAGAAGAAGCAAACAAAACCTTTCATACCTGAAGCGCCCAGCTTCCGGTTTCCCGACTTGTTTATGGCTGGAAATGAAGACACTGCCTCGCCAGGTTACAACAGTGTGTGGAATTCTAACAGGTTAAAATCACCCGAACTTTCTCCTTCACCGCGGAACCGCCGCAGGGCATTACATCGCGTTGAAGGCTACCCTTTAACTACATGCACATGGGGGTGCAACATTGTTCATTGTTTTGAAATGAAAAATTTTGATAGAGCAGAAAAGGGACAATTAGTTCAAGAACCCGTCAATGTTGACATTTCAGTACCAAAGGTACTAAATTTAGTACTTTTTAAAGTTCATCAGTGCCTCAGTACCTTTTCCCATTTTTCAGTGCTTAGGTACTCTTCAACAGAAATCGTGGGAAAGTTAATATTTGGCAATATCATGTTTTGCCAAAAATGACAAAATGACCGAAAAGCTGAACTAGTAAGATTGCGGTGGATATGATCACTTTGTGAAATAAGTTTTAATTCCTGTAAAATTGCAAAAACAAAGTCGCGATTTCGGTGAGTGCAGTCCACCATATTATATGTATTCCTTTTTGGACCTTTCTACTACATAAAAAATAACAAAAATTGGTCAAATCTTAAATCTAAAAAACAGTTTACATCCTTCTCCAACGTAGCTAATTATTTTAGTTTTGATATATTTACAAATAAATCATGAAGGCAGGAAATTTTTCCTCTTTAGGCGATGGTAATGAGTTTTATGCGATAAGCAACTTGGATGTGAAACAAGTTTATCAAAGTATGTTAACTTCAACTGATTAATTTCGTCGTTTATTTGTAATATCCCCAATTCACGGTGGATACTATATTGTAGTTTCTGATGTACCACGGTACGAAAGTAATCCTTCAATATTTTAGACCACATTCTTTGAAGGATTTCGATGGATGTGCGAACAGATTCCCGGCTGTGGCGTTCCACAACTGGTGTTCCTTCATCCAGGTTGCCTTAATATACGTATATATATTGCGTGTTAGGTACAAATCGGACAAACGCACATTCAAATACTTTTATAAAAGAAATACACAAAGCCTTCCCAAATTGTTTTCTTAAAAGCGGGTCTGTTATTTTTCAGCACTTTGGTTAATCTGAAACTGCACCTTGAAACTCAGGTGTTGCATGCAGGGCAGTTGATGTTAATACTTCAGTGAAACAATGTACAGCCTGGTCGAGTTCGATGTTTGATTTCAAGAACACATTTGTTTTTAAGGCATTACATAGGCCTTTTTTGTTTCATCGATTCCTCAGCTGTTATCCTCCGATATAAAAGCTTCACCTTAAATAGAGGCTGTGGTACTCTGAATTGGTTCTTAATGTTATATATCGATTTAATCTTAAAGCCCTCTTCTGAGACCGCTTCAGAGATTTCAATCTACTACTAGCCCTTTTGCTACTTTTAAGCTAGAATGTGAAGTAATTTTCCCCTGACAAATCATAGCCTTTGGTGACTTTAAGATAGTCGCTTTTGCTGTAGACCTCAACTTTTGTCTCGTCAACATTGCCTTTTTTCATTGGAACAACATAGAAGTGGTTGCGTCCAATCTTCTGGGTTAAGGAACTAACTAACGCGAAACTGTTACGTTTACGTAAGTACATTGGCCGAGGCTTGGGTAATTTGGTGTTTTTAACAGAATGTCCACTATCTTCGTTCTCAGCAGAATGTCCATTGTCTTCATTGGGAAGTATGCTGAATCGATTCTGTGGATGTTTGTTAGCCAGTAATGTTTTAGCAATTTTCGCTGCACTTTTTTCCTTGTATGATTTAGGGCTTGGCTCCTCAAGCGTTTGGAGATGACTAGGATGTACCTATCTAATCCTGTCTGCACTTTTTTGGGTGGTCGCCGTTAGTCTTTATTTGCGTTTTGGGTGAAGATTCACTGTTGACCTTATTGTTGGCTTTTTGGTTCCCACCGCTGGATGTCAACATACTTCGGCTTTCCAACTATTTCTCTTAAGCAGTTTTCATATGGAGCTGATCGGGATTGGAATACCTGCGCATTTGCTCAAACATTATAATATAAGGCATAAAATAACACACTAAGTTGGATATAAAGTTAGACGACTCAAACGACGTCATTCGCAGCTCACTATCTCTCGATTGGAAGAAGGTGTTGCGACATTCACGAGCATGATAAAAATAATGTAACCAATATAGGAAGTTATTAACAAAATTTCTCTTTATGTGATTCAATAGCCTTCCAATTCAGTGCATTGTATTCTAACACTAAAATTGAAGCTAAATTTGGTTGATTTTTAGTTAGAATTGGCTAATTTTTGTTGCGTTCAGTTAAGTTCATTTTCTTTGTTTTCCTTGTCTTATTTGTGTTACGTAAGAATAAATGTTTTAATCGCGTATCTAAACACGTATGAGAAGATAACATGAAAATATCGTCTCATATGCGTTTAGATGCGCGCTGTTAAACTCCCCTAAAGCAAGTTTTTGCAGTGCAACAATAATAAAGGCAGGTTACAGTTTGCGAGATACACGGGGATAACACAAAATACAACAACAGCAGAGTTGAAAATCCTTGCATCTTCTGCAGTTCTACGACAATGAAGACAAAAACCTGGATCTTGCAAATTAATCGGCACAGATAGTCCTTCTAATCATCATGTTCCGTCAGGAATTGTATCGATGATAGTTATTTCGACAAACGATGGCCAATGCCTTCTTCGAGATTAAGGATGGTTTAGTCAAACTGAAGCGCACCATCAGTGCAAATAAAATTGGGAAAAAGTAGCAGGAAAATAAAGGCATCATGTATACACCAGACTCCACAAAGGATTGAATAGGATCGGAATTTAATCGTACATCCTATTTCATAGGAGATAGCTCTACATCAAACTCTTTGGAAAACCCGCCATGATAGTGTTATAGAATTTATGGATTAAATTCTATGAAATTGAGCAACATTATATTACAAATTATTCCTCTTCAATGACTGCTAACCAACTGTCTTTTTTTTACTTTTTCTTCTTATGACGTTTCTCGTCACCTACTCTCTTCCTCACTCTTGCAGCGAGGTCCGAACTGAGTGGAGCGCCGGTGACATCATCTGTCCGCTGGTATTCGCGATATTCGAAATAAATTTCGACTGCCGCGAATCCTGCCGCGCCACAGTCTATTCTTACGTCACTCATCCATATCATGGAGAAGTAATTTGGACCACCTTCTTTAAGAAACTAGGAATGCTAGTTTCAACAAATAAGTTTAATGTACTCCTACTGACGGATTTGATTGCACTTTTAGGGTGTATCAATGCCATAACAGAATATGCGCAACAGGTTCGCTTATTTAACTCAATTTGGCACCTATGACTTCCACCATAAAACATGTCATTTCTATATTCTATGACAGGAAAAAGGGCTAGTTCCCTCTGGGTTAATGAGTCTATAATCACGTCATCTTGGAGAGTAAAAAGTACAAACGTTGTAATGTGGAAGAGGAAAAGCAATCCGGGGCAATGGTCAAATTACCTTATTATGTTGTCATTCTACAGCATGAACACTTTCGAATGCATTTTTCATAACCGCATTTGAAATTACTACTACAAGAACTGTTCACACAATACACACTGTGTGGTTTGGCATGGAGAAATACCGTGAGGAACATTCCATCCTCTACATTGCGTTTCTGATCAAACTTAGAGAAAACTTTTGGGGGTATATCGCAACATCTGTTGCCGGAGAGTCTTATTGCTCCACTGCCATCCAAAGAGTAAAGTTCGAATGCGCCCTCCTGTCACTCTCTTGGTTTTTGCCATGAACATCACCCCGACGGAACAATCAGCGTCCAGCGCCTTATACACTGGTCTATCTAAATTATGTTTTTTAACGCCTCACAACAAAGCCGATCACGGGTACTTTGTCCAAAAATGGAATGGTCGAAAACCTTTTTTTCCAGGTTGACTCAGATTAACGGGGACTGGTTATCCACAACCAATACCACGCACGTGTGCTGCTTTCGTTATTCACCTGAGGACTTGTTTCATCACAATAGATGCTAGTCATTGCTTGGGAAGTAAATCACCAAAATCTGTCCCGAAGAATTTTTGGAACAATTACCTGACACATTATTTGTAGGGGTCTCCCAGAAGAATTTCACGAGTTCTTAACATCATATGTATCTGAGCTGATATTCGGAGTGAACTACCACGGAACGTACCCTGAACTGAAAAAAAAATTGCATCTTGTGCACTGCAGGGCAGTGTCTTGGGCTCAAGACTGTTTCTGCGGTATACCCATGATATTCCTTGTTGTAAAGAAGTGAAAATAGCGACAATAGCGGATGAAATTATGGAGAAAGAGAAAAAAACAAAAACATCTCTTGGCCACATTGTAGAATGGACTAAGAAATGGAAAATAAAATTATACGAAAGCATTAATTTCACAAAGAAACAAGTCGGAATACCGGAAGCTCGCGCTTCAGGTATAAAGGTTTTGTGTTCAAATTTCAACGCACATTTTTCTATCCGTACATAGCTACAAATCCAACATAACCCTTCATATTTTTCCAAACTACGAGACATACGTACATATTGCAGTCCTAGATATTACCCTCACCCTAAACAAACAAAGTGCCTATTTCCGAATACTGTACACATATATGCACGTATATAAATTGATCGTACCCATATTTCCGATTTACTTCTTATCTCTATTTGAATTAGGCACTACCCGCAAAGTTCATTAGCACGCATATATTATATACCTACATAAACATATGTCTGGTTGACAACTAACTAAAAAACTAACCCAAAATAATTCTCTGCGACCCAATACATAAGAACTCATTTCGTTGTGGTATTGACGAATTGATATGTGATGATGACGTCATGCAGGTTGTAAAGGGCACGAAATTCACAAAAAATTGTAAAGTTTCACCCCCTATAACTTTGTTAATAATAGTTGGATTTTCTTCAAACTTGACCAAACTGTGCATTATGTTCTTAATTACACGCACGCCAATTTTGTACTTCTGGGATGAACATAAGGGGAGCACCGGGTAAATTTCTAAAATGTGGAAATATACTATTATTAACTTTATTTCTGCAGATATCGGAACCGGATATATTTTGAGGCCTAGATTTCGTGGAGATGCAAAATTGCGATTTTTTTCAGTTTTTTCGGATAGATAGGTTCTGAGAACGAGACCTGTTACACTTTTTGGGGGTCGTATGTGGAGCCCTCACTCCCCTATGCTTTACCCAATATCAAATATTGAACCAATTTCGGAAAGTACTAATTGAGACTGTTCATTTGATACCCCACATGGCTACATTCTGTGAAAAAAAATTTGCACCCTCCATTCACATGTATGGGGAGCCCCCCCCCTTAAACGTAACACAAAATGGCGCCAATTTTCGTGAGAATCGATCCTGCCGTTTCCGAATAAATCGGGTGTGACAGACAGACAGACGGACGGACAGACGGATTATCCAGGGGTTATTCCCTCAGCAAGAGGAGGGCATAGACAGCTTCCAGCGACCTCTGAACGACACGGCAATACCGCCAGTCACCAGTGACGAACTGCTGGAGATCTGCACTAGGATAGGAGATAACAAAGCTCCGGGTCTGGATGGCGTGCCGAATAAGGCTTGCCGTTAAATCCAGACCGGACATGTTCGCTGAGTTGTTCGAAGCATGCGTGTCCGAGGGGATATTTCCTGCATCATGGAAACGACAGAAGTTGGTGCTGCTGCCTAAGGCTGGCAAACCTCCAGGTGAGCCAACCTCCTACAGACCTATTTGTCTTTTGGACACTGTGGGCAAAATGCTAGAGCGAGTAATCTATAATAGATTACTCCCGATTATTGAGAGCCAGGGAGGTCTCTCAGATCGGCAATATGGGTTCCGTAAAGCCAGATCAACCATTGATGCCATCAAAATGGTTACTGGCTTGGCCGAACATGCAATCCACGGAAGGGGCAGTACTAACAAATATTGCATAGTAATGACCCTGGATGTGAGAAATGCATCCAATTCGGCCAATTGGAACCTAATACGGGAATCTCTGGCGAAGATTGGTATTGCCGCTTATCTTGCAACTATTGTCAACAGCTATTTACAAGAACGGAGGCTTTGGTATGACATCGATGGCGGACCCCAAGAGTACGTTGTCTCCGCGCGTATCCCACAGGGCTCCGTACTGGGCCCACTGCTGTGGAACATCATGTACAACGATGTTCATAATCTTCCTCTTCCGGAGGAAGCCACGGTGGTGGGCTACGCCGATGATATAGCGCTGGTTGTTGTCGCAAAGCATCTCGAAGATGCTGAGTTATACTCATGCGAAGCGATCAGTTCTGATAAGGGTTGGCTTGAGAGTTCTGGTCTGATACTTGCGGAGGAAAAAACGGAAGCGGTCCTTATCACCAAGCGCCGTAAAAGAAATTTTGCCCGTATTCAAATTGGGAATCATATCATCACTTCTAGGCCTGCGATCAAATACTTGGGAGTGATGATAGATAGGAAGCTTAGCTATAACCCACACATGCAGTATGTCTATGACAAAGCATCCACTGCGAGTGTGGCCTGGCAAGAATTATGCCGAACGTGGGAGGGCCACGGCATGCTTCAAGGTTGCTGCTTATAGCTAGGGTAGTGAGTTCGATCCTGCTCTATGCAGCTCCAGTTTGGGGAAAGACATTGCAGGTTACATTTAACGGTATCAAACTATATTAAGTTCAGTCTACAGGAGAACAGCCCTAAGGTTGTGCTCAGCATTCAGGACTGTCTTAGATGATGCAGAATTCGTCATTTCTGGAATGAAACCCATTGACATCTTGGCAGATGTGATGACGAATGTATATAATGCGAAGTCTATCTCTCCTTTATCGCAGACGAAGAAAGCCGAAAGGGATAGATCGCTAAATAGTTGGCAAGAGCGTTGGGAACGCTCGGGAAAGGGTCGGTGGACACACAGGCTCATCCCTGCCATCAAGGAGTTGTTGGAGAGACGGAACGGTGAGATTAATTATAATCTTACTCAGTTTCTCAAGGGGCATGGAGGATATCGCCAGTACCTGTTCAGGTTTAAACTGGATACCTTACCCGACTGTCCAAACTGCGATGGAGTCCCAGAGGACCCAGAGCATGTATTCTTCCACTGTCCAAGGTTTGTGGAGGAAAGGAAGAGCCTAGAGGAGACTCTAGGAGAGGTGCTTGTACCAGAGAATCTGTTGCGAAGAATGCTAACATGTCAGGAGGACTGGGATGCGATCAACTCCATGGTCGTATCTATCCAGAGCAAACTGCGAAAGGCGGAGGAGATCAGAAAAGCGCGGTTAGGTACGCCGCGTAGAGACGAAAAGGGACCAAGCTAAAATGAGCTGACTCCGCCCCGTGATGTAATACCGTACGGTGGTTCCAGGGGGCTTGGAGGGAGTCGGGGGTGGTTTTAGTGGGTAAGAATCCCACACACTGGCGTGTCCACGCCAGTGTCTTTTGAAGATTTCCACCTCCTCAAAAAAAAAAAAAAACGACGGACAGACAGACACCGTCTCGATTCTAATATGGTTTTGTTTCACACAAAACCTTAAGAGAATCCAGTTAAAGTCATGTCTCAGGCGAGTGAGGTTTAATAATTATATATGATACTAGATGCTAAGCTCAGCTAAGATACATCCAAAGAAAGAAGGACGAATTATAAGCCAGATACAAATACATGTACTAGATGTTAAAGAAAAATTCCCAATTGATCGTCGGCGACAACTTGCTAATTTATAAGCAAATCCAACTCTGGTGCTGTTCCAAAGAATTAAACCTGAAAGTCATAGAGACATTCCAAATAAAGTGGTGCTGAGACGACTGAAAAAAGTAAAGCCAAATGACTTACTACCATCAATGATGCCTAATGATATAAGCTGCTGAGTAACAGCCAGTTCCTCAGGGAAGCCAACCGAAGTGCTGGGGTTGACCATAGGGCCTTCACCCCAAAAAAACCAAACTTATGTAAATATGTAAGGAAACTGCTGGATGGGAAAATTTCAATTGTAGCTTGGCGGGAGGTGATTTTATTGGGTAAAAATACCACACTCTCAGGGATGGTAAGTCCTGAGATTAGTGTTTTGAGGATTTCCACCTCTTAAAAAAACTTTGACACATAATTGCAAAATGGCCGTTTCAATACCTTAAACAAAAATAGGCTAGCAAATGAATCAACAGATTTTTTCCTTCCACTGAACAGGAAGAAAAATTGGAAAAACATGTACTGATCGTTGCAAATACATGCTTATTCGAGTTTCCTATATTCAATAAATTAGGGATTGAAAAGTCTTCGGTTTCAATGGTAGTCACCTCCAATTTTGTTATGTAATTTATGATCTCTCTCCAATATAACATCTGAAGCCACCACTTGGCTCTTGCCAAAATAATGTGTTTATTGAAAACCTTGAATCAGTAATTAAACAACATAATTTCGATGATTACAGTGCAAAAACCAAATAACCACCTCCTAGAAGCAAGGACTAAAAAGTATATAAAATAAAACTAACAAACAAGCGCGGTTTGTACGAGTTGAGAAGATGAATTGAATGCAAATATATGTACATATATGACACTTCTAACTTATATATGTAGTGTACATGTATACATTAGGGCGTCTATCGATGATGTCTGTCAGAATGCAGCTATTACTACGATATCACTATTTGATTGTGGTGCTGAAACCTTTTCAATCTACCTTTCGTTAAATCCACTTTTGAAATTTGTTCGCCTGGAATCTGATCGTGTTCTACATTTTTATACCACCTGACATGCTAATAAAGTTGTAGCTCACATTTCAACAGAATATTCTGACCGATTCTCTATTTGTAAGCCATTCTAGTAAGCAGATTTCCTATTTCTTTAATCCGACATATTCCATTTTTCAGTGGATGAAAATTCCAAAGATTATATTTGATTCCCATGGAAAAGCTTCTTTTCGCTTTTTTATCCCGGGGAAATCGATTTCGCGGCAAATGCACACTTTTAGATTAGGTTGCACACTAAATACGTCGTCACATGACTATTTTTAATATCAACCCTACGGGCCGAGAAGTGTGTCAAACACACCTATTCGTTTCCATGGCATAACGATGAATGATTTCGACACAGAATGCACAAATTCAAATTCTATACAAATAAGCTAAGAATAGACAAGCATTTCGGAGGTGCATGGAAATTTACGACAATGACTTTGTGAAAGTATGATTAATCGAGGGGCAAACGCCTGAATGGTAATAATCGTTATGGACAGCTACGATTTAGGGCTATCTACTCAGTCCATAAGTGTATTCCTATTTTTCTCTGTAGGTTTCATTGTAACAGGTTATGTTTTATAATACAAGGATAGTTGTAAATTTCGTAGTCTATTTTCATTTGAATCTTTAAGATTTTAAGAGCTGCATACCCGAAATTCTATCAAAGCCGATTCAGCGTAAGTTTGTTTACTTGTGTTTCTGTTTGTCTGCCCCTTCGCTTGTGACGATTGATTTAATGCAAAAGTGCTAAATGCATTGACACTGGGTTTAATGAGAGTATTTGTCTGTGACACTCTCTATATGCCGCATGTTATATGATTTTACGTTGAGTTGAAGCTTGCGCAAGGAGACCGTAGCTTTCTCAAAATATTGTTAACAGCTTTGAAAATGAAGCAGTTAAAGCAGAAACCCACCTATCCAACAAAAAATCCTAACAAGTCGGGAAGCTGGACGCTTCAGGTATGAAAGGTTCTGTATATTTCTTTTATAAAGACATTTGAGTGCGAATTTGCCCCATGAGTACGTAACACATAATATACGCGTATATTATGTAAAAATATCCACTTTCGGGTGATATTGAAATTCAAAATCTTGAATGTCCAAAGAAGTGACAACTTTGACTTATTATAACTTTGTTAGTAGTAGTGCGATTTCTACCAAACTTGGTGAGATCAAGCTCTACATTATAGCCTATATTCCGTGAAGGGGGTTCTGCTGCCAATTATTGAAATTATAGTAATATACTATTATTAAATTTATTTAAAGGATTATCGGGGTGGGAGGTATTTCCGAGCCGAGCCAGTGGCAGCCTTCTGATTTTTTTTCAGATTTTTCGGTTGGGCAGCTTCTGCGAATGGCCTCATTAAATAGATGACTACTTTCAACCTCCCGTGCTCCCTGCCTTTCCAACAAACGTCCAGACCAGCTTCGGAAAGTATTAACCGAGACCTTTCATTTGGTACTCCACATGACTATATTTGATAAAGAAAAATTTACGCCCCCCCCTTGCATGTATGGGGACCCCCCTTAAGTTCGACGTAAAAGATGTAACTCACTGTATGTGTGAGCGTTCACAGTTCCCACCTTTCCACCAAATTTGGTGTCAATCGCTGCCACAGTCTCCGAGAAAAATGCGTGTGACAGACAGACAGACAGTAAATCGATTTTAATAAGGTTTTGTTTTAGACAAAATCTTAAAAAAGGGCGTACTTATGCAAATATGGATAACTATATTTCGAGCCAGTTGCTCCCTTCCTCAGTGCTTAGAATATGATTTTATTATAATTTTAATAGCAAAGAAGTTTTCCTTTCATGGGATACTAGCATTCACACAACATCACACACATCACTGTAGTGAAAGATTCTCTTAAGTTTTTCTTAGTTTCGAGAGTGGAAGTTTGGTTGAAACTCCATGTTTATTAACAAAGTTATAGTAGGTCAATTTTGTCAGTTTTCAATCAACTTACTGCCCCTAAGGCATAGGATGTACCCGTAAGTATCACATTAAAGGGGTGCTTCCAGTGTGTAGAGCCCTTACAAGGCATGAGCCGGTCCAGTTGGACTTTTCTAGAATAATGGATGGATTTTTCTTGAGCCCCAGAGAAGTCTTGGAAATACAGCAGGGAACGCAGATAACGGAAATGGGACTGGGAGAGCTTCTGAAAAACTTTCAACACGAAATCGTTTCATTGGAATTTTGAACACTGTGAGATCGTTGATTACTAATGCAAAAAAAGAGAACGACTATCCTGTCTTTCCTTCAAAGCATCTGGCATGGGTAGTTGTTCAGCGATACTAAGTGACATAGAGGACTTTTCACTGTGTGCCTTTCGAAAACTTTGTAGTGCTGCCAAGGGGCTTGGTGTCGATCGATATGCTCATGCTGATTTCATACTTTGGTAGCTATTAATCGAGATCTCGGGACGGTGTGTAGAAATATAGAAGGGGACTGGAGCAGGCGTCTACCATTTGAATAGAATTGAGAAGTGGATTTTTCCTTTGCACGGTGGTTGATCTTCGATAATCTCGAAAATCCTCCAAGAATTTACAAACCGATTAAACTCAATTTTTAGATTCAATATGGTGGAATTATAAAAAAAGCAGCAGGATCACTCTCAAGACCATTCGACATCAACAACGGTCTACGACAAGGGGATGCCCTATCATGCGTCCTCTTTAACCTGGCCCTCGAGAAAGTGATAAGTGATGCTGAGGTAAATGCAAGAGGTACGATCCTCTTCAAGTCCACCCAACTACTGGCCTATGCTGACGATATCGACATCATGGGAAGAACGACCCGAGATGTACAAACTGCCTTCATCCAGATCGAGCAGGCGGTCATTGGGGCGAGATCTTGGGCTGCACATCAACGAAGGTAAAACAAAATATATGATGGCAACGTCAGCACCGAAGACGAATCAACCATCGACATCAAACCGCACTGATCAAACAGGAAGAATAAGGATAGGAGAATACAACTTTGAGACCCTTGACAATTTTTCCTATCTAGGGTCGAAAATCACAATCGATAACAGCTACGATGATGCACGGTTGTTGTCAGCCAACAGAGCCTATTTCAGCTTACAAAGACTGTTCCCTTCGAAACGTCTCACCATAGGGTCAAAGCTCTTACTGTACAAGACAATGATCTTGCCAGTCCTCATGTATTCCTCAGAAACTTGGGTTCTTAGCAAGAAAAATTGCGAACTCTTCGCCGCGTTCGAGAAAAGAATCCTCCGAAGAATTTTTGGCCCCCTATATAAGGATGGACGATTCCGTAGCCTATACAATGACGAAATCTATGAGCGATACCATCATCATTGTGGATAAAATCCGACTCAATAGGTTACGGTGAGTGGGTCACTTAATCCGTATGGATGAGGATGATCCCACCCCGAAAATCTACAAGGGCAATATCTATGGTAGAAAAAGAAGACGAGGCAGACCCGGCGTAGGTCAGGACGCCAGACAGCTTTTACGGATATCGAATTGGTGGACCTCGGCACAAAATCGGGATGCCTGGAGTTCCTTATTAAGGCAGGCCTAGACCGGATACCGGTTGTTGCGCCGTTGATGATGATGGTGATGACTTCCATAACGTAGCCTTGATCCGACGGAGTGAAACTTTCAAATGATTTGTTGTACTCTTTCAATAGATATAATATTGAAAAAGCCATGTAATTCAAAAATGTAGATGGAGCTGTTTTTGCTGACAGCGGCGTCGATATCAATGTGGCTTGGTAACAGGACAAACCAACTCAAACACCAACTTCAGTTAATCAGTCTAACACAGAAATTGACTACCACACACAATTTTAAAGTAGCACAGGGATGCTTGGATTATTTGACAACAGAGAACTACGTATTCCGTCGTACGGATGAGATACGTAACCGTGGTTCATTTGGAGATAAAGAAAGAATGGTGATTCTGTTATCATCTCTTTTGTTTGATGATATGCTAAATCTTCAAATGTATCCTATCCTCTGGATTCCCCTAAATGAACTTTGAATTGCTGTTAAGAAGAATAAATTCATTGTTTGTATGCAAATATGTTTTTTAATTATTTAGATAAATTTAGATAAAATTGTCGAATACAATACAAAACAATTTTAATTCCACAAACCTGATCCTCCAAGTGAAAATCGATAAAGTCTTAGCAAAACTTATTTACAAAGCCCCTATCAGCCAACGGCATATACATATATTCAATTGCAGAGGTATCCAGCTAATGTTACAACTACTTCAATGTATTTCCATGCCAAAACGCCTCTACTTTCAACCTCATTCCTTCGTCGTTCGCCTTCAACCTGCCCGGTGGTCATAAAAATATATTTTTCACTGGATTCACCTTCTTTTTGTATCTTAAACCCATTGTGGATTGTGGTTGATAGTGTTCGGTGGTCACATTAAAGTGCACCCCGTCTTCAGCTTTCCAAACAAGTCCGATTGCATTCAATAGGCGATCTATCATGGGATCTATTTCAATAGCATCCGCCCAATCCTACGATGCTACCGCACAATGCCATGACCTTTTCAGCGACTTCTCTTCATGTTCCCTTTTTGGGGAACATCGCAGCACCATTGCCGTCGTTTCAAAAATTTAAATTGAGGAAAATCCAAAGAATTTAATTTGAAATTTATCACCAATGATTGACAATCGGTAATTGAAGGGTTGACAGCTCAAGTGATTTCCCGGGCGTAAACCCTCGGCTTCAGGCCTCATGTCGTTGATTGGTAATGATGGGTTCAATTCATGATAATAAGCTCCCTTCGTTTCTCATGGGCATGCATGGAGAAAGTTTTGGAATAGAAAAGTTGAAAATGAATTCATCCTGTCTTACCAAAGCATAAGATATTAAAAATGTGGGGGTCGCGTTGAAAATTTAATAGAATTTCGATTTTAATTTTCCAATCTGGTTTTGGATACGGATAAATTCATATATGTATTCAGAACTAAGAGAGAATTCTGACCGTACCAATACTATAGGATTGCATCAATAATAAGAAGCTGTTCTGATATTGGCTCTGAAATCAGTGTAGTTATTTAGTCAGTGTTAAGGAACGCTTTGCCTTTAGTTTCACCTCCAATTGAATAGGGGTTGAAGACTATCACTATCAAGTCGAAGTGATCGCTTTTTCAATTTTTTCTTTCTTTGCCCCTGGTCAAACCACGTGACTTTTTTTAAAGATGTTGGGTTTTAATATGGGTCAAAGTAAATGAAGCCTTATACGGTATCTTCAAATGAATGAATGAATGAATGAATAAATAAATTTGATTTTATCGTGGTTAATTGGGATAAGTAACAAGGTTAGATCAAAGTAAAAACTTTATCCTGTTTATAACTCGTATGACAATTTCGGCAGTACCGATTTAGTTCTGCTAGGATTCGACCAAAGGTTTTGAAGAATTTTGTAAGTACATATTGGATTGGCCCTAAAATAAAAGATCGACCAAGGTTCCCTTCTCAGAGTTCGATGTTGGCAACATAACGACCTTTAAATTGTTCAATTTGGGACCAGAACGTTTTTCTTATGGGATCTCGAGACGCTACGTGATTTGAGATGAGAACATACACCAGGTATGCACCTACGCGATTCTCCCGATGCTTGCATATACAGTGAGCATTTAGCACTAGCCTCCGGGAGCAATGCTCTAATGTGAAATGTAAATCTTCTTCGGTTCACAGGGATTTTTGTATCAATATGAAGCCCTTCAAAGTCAAACAGTCAAGCCAGACCATTATAAATCTGTTTTGACCACTATTTCGCAGCATTTCTAGAAAAAAATCGGTTGCAAAGGAAAATCATCGAAATTTTACTGCATCATGACACTGGAAGATCCCACGTCTTAGCCGAGTTTTTGGATGGAAACGGCATCAAACTATACCCCAAGCTACAGTGCGAACCTATCCCCCATGATGATGTTCCTCGAAATAAAATTTCCCCTAAGGGTGCGAAAATTCAGAACCAAAAACATAAGGAGCTTGCAGAAGACGACACAAATTTATATTTCAAAAGTGGCAGAAAGAATAGCGAAATATGATAACAACTGAGGAGGTTATGTATGAGGTTGGAGAGCGGCGCTACGCACTTGGACCCTAATGGTCTATTGTACACAGCGTTTTTATAACCACTTTTTAGAAGCCCTCGCATGCACCTGGATATTTCTGTTTTACCTCGTGCACAAAAGGGCACATATCTATGGATTTAAATCGAAAATAGTCACATATGTATTTACATGTATGTAGAAAAGAGTTAAATATCTACTGCTGTGTACTTTGTAAGATGTGCTTATATATCTCAAGTGACTGAGACTGATTTCCATACCACTAAAAAACATTAAATTAGTGAAAATAAGTTTCTCCCCGTATTTATTGGTTTTGGTACTTCAGACTTTTCAATTTATTGTCGCACTGATTTATTAGTTTACATCTACTCTGCGACATAGAACGCCAACGCAGTACAAATGGCTGTAAACTTGCCTACTTTGGTAACTCACACACTGATCATAGTGTTGGCATTACCATCTATGAGAGTTTCCCTGATGCCATTGAAGAAGTGGAACGGTTTGATGACCGGCTGATGAAGCTCACCATTATATCAGCTGATTGTACAATTCACTTCTTCACCGGGTACGCACCGCGGACAGATCAGCCTGATGCCGAAAAAGATGAATTCTGCCAACTTTTCGATGCGATGACATATAAAGTACTTGATGATGATAATAATGATCATATGAGTGAAAAGACAGTTGACAACATGTGCCATGGGGTAAAGGGTTTGAAACACGCAATGACGGTGACAAGTGTATAGTCGATTTTGCGGACACACATAACTATGTACTTGTGAATACATCGTTCATCAAACGATTGTCTCATCTCCTTGCAATCTAAAATGGGAGCAGCAAAATGCAAATCGACTAATATATTCTCATAAGACGCCGACATTTTACCACCTTAGCATAGCCGCTTCCTTTGAGACCATCACCTTCCTCCACAAAAAACCCGAATTTATGGCCCGATATTTGACAGTGGACGAAACATTGCTTATTATTATTTCACACCGGAATCCAACGATCGTCATCTTGTGAACCGACTCTAAACCGTGCAAAGACGCAAAAGTTGGCTGGCAAAGCTATGGTATCAGTATTTTGGGATGTCCATGGTATAATATTCAAGGGAAAAAACATCAACAGCGACTATTACAAAGCGTTATTGGAGCGTTTGAAGAATGAAATCGGAGAAAAATGGTCCCATTTCAAGAAAAAGAAAGTATGGTTTCATCAAGACAATGCACCGTGTTGCAAATTAACGAAAAAAGGTAAAAGTGCATGGATTGGGCTTCGAATTGCTTCCGCATCCACCGTATTCTCCAGTTCTGGCCCCAGCAACTTTTTTCTGTTCTCAGACCTGAAGAGAATGCCCGCTGGAAAGAAATTTACCGCGGATGAACAGAAAATCGCCGAAACTAAGACCTACATATTTTGAGGTTAAAGACAAATCGTACTATAAAAATGATATCGAAAAATTGTAAGATCGCTATAATCATTGTATTGCCCCCGAAGGAACTTTTCACCAGGGAACATTGAGGAGGCCTAAGGGGTTTGAAAATAGTACCTCTAGGTACCCTCTAAGGTCGGCGAATTTTCTACCGATCTCCAAAAGGTGAGGCATGGTTAACTTTTTCCATCACATATTTCCACTCAACGTTGCTACTATAAGGACCTCACTTTTTGCTGTTAACCAAAGAAAGGTTAGGCTCATTGTAAATGTATTTTACAGGTTTAAGATAAGGTAAGGAAGAAAACGGGGAAAATGCGATCATAGCAATCTATTAAAGAGAGAAAAACCTCTCCACTTCTCATGGAGGAGAAAAAGTTGAACAAGTTTAACTTAGATGAGATGAGTGGTAAAATAAATCGTAGTAAACGCCAGAATAGTTGCGATTCAGGAACTATAGAGAGGTTGGAAAGTACGATATGGTGGTTCCGCATTGATACGGGCAAAAGAATGGAGTGGTGTTAGTGAGTGTGAATCGCAGGCACTGCTGCAACCTGGTGTAGCAGTGTTTTTTCAGGAGTGGAAATCCATACGAAAAAGAAGGGTCGAAACCGAAACCGAACCAAAAAATGTGCCCCAACTTTTTACGTTTTCAATTAGTTTTTAGGAAAAATAGAGAAGATTTTGAATCAATTTCTATAACAACCCAAGCTTGAGCGTTGCGTTTTTCATGTAGATAGAACTACTGTGTTTTCCATGTAGATTCCAATGATTAATAAATGGACAAACATGAAAATTAGAAGAAATAAGATGCAATCTTGGAAATTAAGGCAGGTAACTACCCGAAATTTGCAATCCGAATGTTTACGTTCATAAATATGTTATCCAACACATGAAATCCCAAAACTTTTAATTTGAATTACATTAATGAGAAAGTGGGAAAAATTTATATGATGATACTTCTAAAGGAAAAGAACGTTACCAATCCTCACAAAATTGTGGGTAAAAAGGATGTGTTTTTAGCCTATATTAGAAATTACACGATATTCAATCAGCCGAATAGTTCCCTTCTTTCTTATAAGGAACTAACACGCTAAATGACAATCTCGAAATATCTTAACACCTGGAACACCTGGCCCTGAATACTTACCGAAACTGCCCACTTTAAAATGAGGTAGTTTCTGGCGTACCTGAAACTAGAAAACAATATAAGTAAGAAACTTTAGCAATAGCATTGAGTGCGAGGTTTTATAGTCTAATAGAAATATATTTATGCATGATCGGTCGACGAATTTGAAAATGGCATTATACATTCCTGAAATGAAATTACCGCAGCTAATGCTATTTTCGTTGTATAAATACTTCAAACCACCGGAAACTATTTCGGCAAACCGGGATTATCTGGATAGGTCTGCTGTTGCCAGAACGAAACTGAGTTTAAGTCCAAACGTCCCTTTCATGTAAAAAAACAGATTTAAGGTAACTGAAATTCAGCCGACCTTGGAATAAAAGCAGAATGACGTTTATATGTAAAAAGGAAGAAAACATCTAACTGAGATTTAATCCCTTGCAGCCCCATCAGATTTTGCATATAAACAACGAAAGAAATACTTTACATATTAAAACATGCATGTAAAAAGCACGTGATAAATGTATGGGTCTAGCCGCGATAATACGACAATTTAAGCCCTTGAACACGACCTGAACAGCTTTAATTGAACATAAAGCGTACACAATCCACCTTCAGTGCATGTCCGTGTCCACATTCATATCACACCTTATGACAAATTAATTAATGGTCAACAATAGAATGTTTGTGTAGCCTAGGAATGCTCGTGTGCAGATGCATCTTGCGAATGTACATGTGTATGTACCTTTATTGCCTTTTATTTTCACTTTCTTAGCTAGCGTCGACCTTCTACAAGGATTAGCACTTAATGAGTGTACAATGTCAGACATGGATACGATTTTATGAGCCTCTACTCGGACCTTGTCCAGTGTTTCGGAAGTGTACCAACGAGTTACTCCTGGAGTAAACGTTGATTGACGCGAACCGGACTGAGGGGGATCTTCCAAAGCACAGTATAAACGAGGAGGGTTTCTGCGTGCATATTCGCTCATAAGACGACATGATTGGATATTAGTGTATTAACATAATTCATCAAAAAGCTAAATCTACTGCAATAGAGCAATTGGTATGAAGTATCTAATAATGGGCAGTTCTTCAGGTAGCATTCCTTCTCCCCTTCCTAACAGCATAGGTGCCTTCAATCATTATTGAAGTAAAATGTTTGGAATCACAGGCATCAGTGTTTAGGAGCGCCTCAAAGTGTATAAATTTATGCGCTTGTGGCTCCTGAGCGACTCCTGGTAGTTCGATGTCAGGCATATCAATGGCTCGATCTGAATGCTTGTGCAGCACAAGCGATATCAGCCAGAGTCTGCCTGGATGCGCAGCACCTCACCAAGAACAAATTGAACCTTGTAAAAATTTCAGATATGCGAATAGTTTGAATTCAGCCTCCAACCAACCATAGAAATACTGAGTTCCCTAATGCTTTCAGTTATACGCAGGTGCACACCTTTCTAGCTGGTGGTAGATCGCAAACGCCAAATGCATTCGTGTATCTTTGGTAGGACTTGGAGAGTTTCGATTTAGTGACCCGCACTTTTCCTTTTCTGCATCAACAGATGATAGGTGATGTAATTTATCATCGGAACTCCATCGAATGTGTACAGAGCAGACGCCTCGCGTTTAGCTTGACTTGATCTTGAGCTTGCTCGGATTATGTTTACCATTTGATAATCGTCTCAGGCTATAAATAATCCCCTCGTTGAACGTCAAAGGGATTTGCATTTGGATTACGACGATTACATCCACACAATATGATGCTGTGTCGGCTTGTGTTTTGTTTGAAATTGTTATAAGCTCAAAAATTTGATGGTGTCTTTTATTGACTGTATTTATATTCTTTATCATGTCACATGAGGTTAGATGATGGTATAAGCTAACTAAAATTTTGAGACGATTGAATTAAAAGGCACCTTCAACCACATCTTACAAAGAGAACAATGGGTATTGGAGGTGGATATTTGAGCGAACAGTTGTGGGTCGCAAATAGCATCCGCTGACTATACTGCAGGGCTCAATTCGAGATTCATACTATATAATAATAAGCTGCCGGAATAGTTGCGAATGGATTCTCCAAAAACCTGGTACAAGGATGTTACACAACGTAATATATACAGTAGGCTAATTCCATTTTTGCTTAAAATAATGAAAGTTTGTATTTTGCCTAGACACTTCCGGTGGTTCATGACATGTAGCATCATAGAAAAAGTGCGTCTATAATTTGCATTTACCTAAGAAGAGGTTACATTTGTCTTTAGCTGGAGCGAGAGCGGAGGGAACCCTGATGGTAGCAGGCGTGAATTTAGTGTTGAATTAATGTTTAAAGCAACCGCAAGAAAACTGAACATAGGAGGTTCAACGGATTTTCAAATTTTATGAAGACCGCGATGGGAGTTGCGTGACTAACATGCCGCGCATAAGGGCTGGTATTAGTGCCGTACTACCACGTGGTTGCGAGCACATTGCGGTGAGTTGCTGCAAGCACGTAGCGGCATCTGCCATAACAATAGATATAGCACAACTGTTGATGGCTTGCCACATCCCAGCACATTCATTTCGAATTAATGGTAATGGATCTTAATCGAATTATTGAATTGTTCTTCTAGAAAGTGAGGAGAAAATAAGTAGATGCATCTATGATCAATTTTTCGGGGGTATGTATTTTCTGATAAGACCAGATGAGGAAACACATACAAAAAACTATCTAAGCGACATCGACATACCAACACATTAAATACATGGATTTCGGGCTACTTATCTACTTCGTACTTACCCGAAAGGTGTACAAAAGATTCCAAGCCAATTTGCGCTGGACTTGTTCCTTCTGTATACAGTCCTCTTGGATAATCTTAAGGCGCGCCCTCATTACTTGGGAGCCGGTTTCGGACTGGATATTGAGTGCAAGATTCTGGCTCGGAATGAGAAACATTTCGATATTATGATATTACACGCCAAGCGAGACGTTCGATTGAGAGGAGGCCAGTTGACTGCAGTACACGTGAGGCTTCCTAATGGTGACATTGTGGGCGTTATAAGTGATGTGAGTGTGGGGTCTGACGACACTTTCCTCGGATATGTAAAGAAACACTGGCTTGTCGATCGTAACCATAATAGTGGAAAGTTTGTGAGTTTTTGCAGCTTCAAGCACTCAATCATAGGTGGCACATTGTTCAAGCACAGAGCTTTCAACAAGGCCAGCTATATTTTGTACCAGAAATCAAATCCGTCACATTGTAACATTAGATTTCGAAATTGTCTTTTAAAAATGGATTACAAGAGAGGCATTGACATCGACCTCAAAAGGGATCAACACGGGCTGTTGCATGTACTGCTTCTCGGTGCTGAAATAAATAGCTTCCACCACTCGAGTCTAAAAGCGACCACTTATACGACCCAGCTGTCGTTCAGCAGGGAAAGAACTGGTTTGTCGCCATCAAGAACAGATGTTCCGTACAGTCCGCCTAAGAATACTGGTGACCTTTCATCATTATCAACGGCGCAACAACTGGTATTCGGTCTAGGGCTGCCTTAATAAGGAACTGCAGCCATCACGGTTTTGCGCCGAGGTCCACCATTTCGATATTCCTACAAGCTGTCTGGTGTGCTGACCTACGCAATCGCCCCATCTCAGGCAGGACCTGTCACGTCTTCTTTTTCCACCAAAGATATTTATTTATTTCTTTATTTAATTAAGACAATATACAGAAAACAAATTCCTTGTTGCATATTTTCCTCAGAGAGAAGAGCAAGTGAATGGCTTACCTTACGTTTAAAGCTAAAGCAGAAGACAGAGTCAAAGAACCTGTAGGGGTTGTAGGACCGGCATAGCTTCGGGATCGGAGAGTGAAAGTAAATCTCGAGCTCCGCGAAGGGTACTGCAAAAATGTTCGCACTGCGTGTGTTCTGAGACGCGATGCGGAAAGTAATATCCGAACTGAAAGAGCAGTCTATCAGGCAATTGCAGAATTTGAAAAGAGTACACATATCAAGGAAGATACGGCGTTGCTGCAGGGGAGGGAGATTGAGGGTACGGGGTCGTGACGGATAGTCAACCCATGGAAGATTCTTATTGTAAAATAGGATTCAGGTGAATTTGCGTTGTACAACTTCAAGAGCATGAGATGCAGAAAGGGTGACCAGACTACACAGCAATATTCATGGATGTTTCTGACAAGGTGGTTGAGGAGTTTTAAGGAGTGCTGAATTGAGGTAAAGCCGGAGGAGGAGCGATGACATTTACTTGTTCTCCCTCCGACTCATAAAACTTGGGCAGATGACTCTGGGTTAGGAAAAAGGGACAAGCAGACTCATATTCAAAATAAACACGAGCATTGAATAATTTGTATATCTAAGAAGCGTTGTTTGTTTGTGCGGCATCGACCTTTCATATATTCTTAACATATTTATTTATTATTATTGTGGTTTATGTTATAAAATGGAATTAACTACCTCAGGATTGTGGGCCAGTGGAGGCCCTGGACTACGTGATGCAGAATAGTGAAGAAAGGTCGAAAGCTTCCTGAAAAATCGTGAGGAGAGCTGAAGCACATTACCACGAACTAAGAAGACTACATGCAGGAGATTCGTTTTCCAGAGCATTGCTTAAAATTGAGTGGGGGAAAAGCATTGCAGGTGAATTCCGTGCATATTTTTCTGGTGTTGGTGTCGTGTATGTGATGCACAGGATGGAGAAACATACACAAGAAAACTATCCAAACGTCAACGATACACGCGACAGTTAGATATTCCGTACCTAACCCGTGTATGTATATGCAATGACATTCCGCACCGCTTACAAACTCGATTTATTCCTCCTCTTGGACCCCACATGGACTGATAGAAAGATTGGGCAGAACGTAAAAAGTACCACGATGCAGTGGGCCACCCCGATGGTAACTACCATCCTTTCTCATTTGGGTCCCTAAATTTTTTGTCTTAATAATTCGATTTTCTAAAGTTCATTACCATTTTGGATTGAATTTTCCGCACCTCAGTATAGAAGTACATATTTCAAGGTTCCATACTCGTGGAGCGGTTGTGGCCCATAATTTGTATTGGACATCTAAATTGGGCTATTTGTTGACAAACATATGTCAAGAATATTGTGTTTAATAAAGACAACATTGTTCAAAGTCAAAACCATCGGTGACGAAATGAACCCAGTCAATTTATATTTGGACATTCAATTGAATGCAATATTTCTAATTGACTTCTGTCTACACATCAATGAAGTTCAGGGGCAGTAGGTATGAATCAAATATTGATCTTTTCCAATACTGGTCCAAGGTGACTCAATAAAAGCGTATCTAAATATACGTGTCCCCCTATCAAATATGTATTGAAAATATTCCCGACATTGATTTATGCAAATTCTTTCATACATCTGAGTTTTGAATCCTTCAAGCGATAACTCAATTTTCATTTCAAATAAAGACATGTTGTAGACAAACAACCAAATCGATTCATTGCCTTGCTTCCGTGTTCAATATGTAAGTGTTCTTCAGAAGTCTGTTCTGTATTTCAAACAATCAACATCTTGGCAAAGGTGGATTCCAATACGAGAATTTGGCTGTGACCATTGAACCGTTCGAAATTTTCGGAGAACTGATTCGTGAAGCATCAGATATGCTTAAATGGAGTTAGCACTCTGGATTGAATTTGACTGGTTTTTATTTTGTAAATAGCTTTATTGAAATATGATGGCTGCCGAGTGTGAAAACTCCCAGCAAACTGCCTTTTTATTCGACATTACAATAATTTTACCATAAATCATTGTCTTGAGGCTTTTGAGTGGATATTGGTCAATAAGATAGCTGTGCACATATGTACCTATGTTTAGTTAAGGTGAAATGGCGTATTGGAGTGTTTGGTAAACAGATAGATTTAACATAACGTGTCTAAAACGTGTGGCTATTGTTTATATTCTAAATTATGTTCAATTGCACAATCGTTTTACACCTTTTGATGGCACTCGAATTACAACGGAAGCTACGAGTAAAGCAGTTAAGGCAACAATTTATAAAGATGTAAGTGGGCCAAAGAGAGCTGATTGATGATTTTTTTCGATTTCTTCCTTCCTGAATTTGTTGTGGCTCAACATCCCCAATCGCTATGGGAAGTAGCGACGTCCAATAAAAAAGTGCAGCATGGATCAATAGTCAAGACCTCTTTACCTTTATGCGCTGGAGTAGGCACTATTCAACATTGAAATAAAAAACAGCATTTTCTCATTTCTGAAATTCGACAACATCGCCGGCGTTTATTTCTTGTAGGTTTAGTTATTGTTGACTAAAAAATGAAGGAATCAAATCTTTTCAGAGCTTTTCAAATCAACAATAAGCATCCTAGATAACCAATCTCACCAATGTAACGCTTGCATAACTCTTTGGAAAGCTGGCTACGAAAAAAGTTCCTCCTCGCCAAATATATTCTTGAAATAGTATTGCATCTGCAATAGTAAATGTGTGAGACATTCCATTGCAAAATATGCAAACTCAACAAAACAAAATATACAATGAAACCAATGATCATCTGAAATAAACTATTCACTCTCATGTGGAAAATAAAAATGATCGACTGAAAGCCGTTAATTATCAGAACACCTAATGTAAAAATATACATCGCGCAGAAACCACGCAATTCGCTCACCTGAAAACTGAAGTCCTCGAATCTGCGAGATCAGTAATCCTCCGCAAATTAGAAACGAGACATACATATTAGAGATACGAAGTGACCAAAGAGTATTTCAATAATAAAAAGATCTGATTTTTTTAGGATTTGTAACGTATCATATAAGTAGCACTGAACGTCTGGCCCACATTCGTTAGGACCTATTCCAATCTCAAATTTTTACTTTTAGGCTAGTATGTGACCTGGTTCATGAATAGCTCACCATTTGCGGAAAAGATTTGGAGTCGTGTCAGAAGGTGCAGACGGTTTTAATCAGTTTTAAAACTATGCACTGGAAGCTGGACCCTTCAGGTATGAAAGATTTTGTGTATTTTTTTTTATAAAAAAAATTGCATTTGTCCCAATAGTACTTAGCATGCAATATATTCATATACTATGTGAGAATATCCGCTTTCGCGTGATACTAACCTTCGTCTTGAATTTCCGCAGAAGCGACAACCTTGACCTGTGCGATTTCCCTCATCATACTCTATTTTATAGCCTACATTGCTGCACAATTTCGGAATTCTAAGATGAACTTAAGGGGTGTTTTGCAGTCAATTAGTAAAAATTATTGTAATATATTATTATTAACTTTATTTGACCAGATATCGGTATGGAGGGTATTTCTGAGGCTAGACAGTATTCAGCGGCAGCCTTTTGATTTTTCAGATGGGTAGTTTCTGAGATTGAGTCACTTTGGACCCCCGTGCTCAGCACATTTCGCTTTGGAAACCTTTTATGGCTATATTTGGTGGAAAGGGAATTTACACCCTCCTTTTGCATGTATTGGGACCCCCTTAAATCCCACGTAGAATAATGTAATTCACTATACGTGTGGGCGTTCACGGTTCCCACCTTTCAAGGAAATTTGGTATCAATTTCTGTTAGGATTTGCGAGAAAAATATGTGTGACAGACAGAGAGCCAGTAAACCGATTTTAATAAGATTTTGTTTGACACAAAACCTTAGAAAAGTGTAAATGGACTTGTTGCCTCTGAAAATGCTCCATTTTTTATGGGATGGCTTTTGGTACTTATGACTGGAGTAAAATTTACCGTTCTTTTTTAGGGAAAATCATCTGAAAAAAAGAAAAAAAGTGGATCCAAATTATGAATATCTTTGCTCAAAAAATAGTCTTTCAGAAACGAGCCGTTGATCGTGTTCCAGGCACGAAGGAGAACGGATTGGGAATTCCGTGAAAGAAAAGAATATACCCGGTTAATAAAAATGTTATCAATGCAGTTTGTTACGCTTTCTAAAGGTCGTATGCTACATCAAAGCAAAAGCTCAGAAGACTTCAAAGGCCAATGTACCGGAATTTTTGAATCTTTCCTGGCACCAAAACGTCAAATGGAATTTGTGGATTTCTGTAGCTGTAGCTTCGTCATTGGTGGCATATTGTTCGAGCACCGAGTTTGTTGTAAGGTAATTCGAATTTCAACTGACCGACAGGATACTATGAGCAGCGGATTTAAGATTGTTTTTCCTGGATGTGCGCAAGAAGAGAAGCGTTGAAAGGGATCACCATCTGATGATCATGCATGCGTGTTGTATCAGCCCCTTCTCACACGGTTGTAGAGCTGCAACCTCGCAGGTTGAAGGTTTGTATGAAGAGTTTGCCAGCCGGGCAGCTGATATACTGAGCCAAAGTGTTCTTTTCTCGGGTGCTACGCAGGTCGTCCATCACATCCCAAAGGGGCTGTCTACGATTACGGAATCATAAAAGTGGATCGATGACCGGAGAGATTGAAAGCTCTGTTGATCGTTACGAGGAACGGCAGTCGCTGGATGTAATAATCCTGAAAATCGGGTGCGACTTCCATTTTTATTAAGGTTTTGTGTAAAACAAAACCTTATTAAAATCGATTCAATGTATGTCTGTCTGTCTGTCTGTCACACGCATTTTTCTCCAAAACCGCTAAACCGATCCAAACGAAATTTGGTGGACAGATGGGAACTATGAAATCCCATACAGCGAGTGGCATAAATTTAGGTGGAGTTTAAAGGGGGGCTCCCCATACATGCAAAGGGGGGATTCAAAAATTTTTTTCACCGGATATAGCTGTGTAGGGTATCAAATGGAAGGTCCCGATTTGTACTTTCCGAAACTGACATTAGTTTTCGCATAAATTGCAAAGTGCGTGAGTAAGGAGTCAAAATGTACGCACTTGAAGTGAGACAGGACTCATTTTCGGAAACTACCCAACCCAAAAATCCGACAAAAATCACGGTAGTGCGCCTAGATGAAATCTAGGCTTCAAAATATGTCCCATTCCGATATCTGCTCAAATAAATTTACGAATAGTATATTACTACTTTTTAGAAATTTACTGAAAAACCCCCCTTAAATTCATCCTAGGACTTCCGGATTCTGTACCAGCATAGAGGACAATATTTTGTGTATATGCGCTAAATTTCATGGAAATCAGGCAATTAACGCCAAAGTTATAGCAGTTCAAACTTAGCAATTTCGCGCGAGTTTACTGCTTCCAAAGCCATGCAAATCGGATGCTGACGTCATAATTACCCGGAATACTTGATATTCGCGTGGAATATTTAAGTCGCATTTATGAAGAATCTATTTATCTGCAGCCCTTTTTAAGGTTTTGTGTAAAACACTTATGTGAAATCTAATCTTCGAGAGATGTCCCATTCCGGTATCTGTTTAAAAAATTTACTCATAGTATATTATCAACTTTTAGAAATAGACTAAAAAACTCCCCTTAAGTTCATCCTAAGTGTACTAAATTTTGCACCGACATAGAGGACAGCCTCATGCATGCACATGCCATGAAAATCCAACTATTAGTGGGAAAGTTATAGCAGTTCAAACTTATCAATTTCGTGCTAATTAACAGCATTCTAAGCCATACAAATAAGATGCTGACGTCATAATTAACGAGAATAATTGAAATTCGAGTAAGATATTAAAATTCCATTCAAGAAGAATCTAATTCTCCCTAGCCCTTTTTAAGGTTTTGTGTGAAACAAAACCTTATTAGAATCGAGACGGTGTCTGTCTGTCCGTCTGTCTGTCTGTCTTTTTTTTTTTTGTTGAGGAGGTGGAAATCTTCAAAAAGACACTGGTCTGGACACACTAAATAAAACCACCCCCGACTCCCTCCCTGCCCCGCGGAACCACCATAAGGTATTACATCACGGGGCGGAGTCAGCTCACTCTAGCTTTGTCACCTTTCTTCTATACGCGGCGCACGTGACCGCGCTTTTCTCCTTTCCTCTGCCTTTCGCAATTTATCTTGAATAGATGCGATCATGGAGTTGACCGCCTCCCAATTCTCTTGATGTGCTAGCATTTTCGGTACCAGATTTTCTGGTACCAGTACCTCTCCTAGAGTCTCTTCTAGATTCCTCTTTTCTTCCACGAATCTCGGACAGTGGAAGAATACATGCTCTGGGTCCTCTGGGACTCCATTGCAATTTGGACAATCGGGTGAGGTCTCCAATTTAAACCTTTGAAGGTATTGGAGATATCCTCCATGTCCCGTGAGAAACTGGGTGAGATTATAATTAATCTCACCGTGTCGTCTCTCCAACCACTCCTTGATGGCAGGAATGAGCCTGTGTGTCCACCGGCCCTTTCCCGAACGTTCCCACCGCTCTTGCCATCTATTTATGGATCTCTCCCTCTCAGCGTTCTTCGTCCGCGATGAGGAAGAGGTTGGCTTTGCGTTGTATATATTCGCCATCTCATCTGCCAAGATGTCAATCGGCATCATTCCAGAGATGACGAATACTGCATCATCTGAGACAGTCCTGAAGGCAGAGCATACCCTCAGAGCTGTCCTCCTGTAGACTGAACTCAGTTTGGTAGCATTCCCTGACATCCACAACGCCTCCCTCCAAACTGGGGTCGCATAGAGCATGATCGAGGTCACCACCCTGGCTATAAACAACCTAGAGGTATGCCGTGGCCCTCCCACGTTCGGCATCATCCTCGCCAGGGCCATACTAGCAGTGGATGATTTATCACAAACATACTATAAGTGTTGCTTATAGTTGAGCTTCCTGTCTATCACCACCCCCAAGTATTTGATGGTCGGCTTGGAAGTGATGATATGATTCCCGATTCTAACACAGGCGTAATTTCTCTTCCGGCGCTTCGTGATGAGGACCGCTTCCGTTTTTTCCTCCGCAAGCGTCAAACCAGAGCTCTCCAACCAGCATTTGACAGCACTGATTGCCTCGCTTGAGTATAACTCAGCATCTTCAAGATGCTTTGCGACAACAACCAGTGCTATGTCGTCAGCGTAACCCACCACTGTGGCTTCCTCCGGAAGGGGAAGATTAAGTACATCGTTGTACATGATGTTCCACAGTAGTGGGCCCAATATGGAGCCCTGTGGGACACCGGCGGAAACAACGTACTCCTGCGGTCCGTCATCAGTGTCATACCATAGCCTCCTTTCAGTTAAGTAACTATCGACGATAGCAGCGAGATAGGCGGGAATACCAATCTGTCTGTCTGTCTGTCTGTCTGTGTTTTTTAGCCATTTGTATATGAATATCAATTACTCCAACCAGACATGTGCGTATGTAGGTATATAGTATATGCGTGCTAATGAACTTTGCGGATAGTGTCTAATTCACATAGATGTAAGAAGTAAATCGGAAATATGGGTACGATCAATTTATATACGTGCATATATGTGTACAGTATTCGGAAATAGGCAGTTTGTTTGTTTAGGGTGAGCGTAATATCTACGGCTGTAAAATATACGTATGTCTCGTAGTTTGGAAAAATATGAAGGAATATGTTTGATTTGTAGCTATATACGGATAGAAAAATGTGCGTTTAAATTTCTTACATAAGATGAACACAAAACCTTTATACCCGAAGCGCGAGCTTCCGGTATTCCGACTTGTTTATATTTGATGTTGGTTAAATTGTTTTCATTCGCTAATAATATTAAACTGAGAGCGTGAAGCGTATGAGGTTGACCATTATCAACATAGGGCTTCGCATCAAATGATTTATTTAAATCGCTTTCTAGAAAATAGAGGGCAATGGAATTTTTAGCTATATTACACGGAGCTGCCGCGCACTCGTCCCTCCTCACATCTTTTTCTTTTTCTTCAGCCTTCAGTTCACAAGCGGGGTCGGCTCGTGATGATCGGTTTCGTCATTTTATTTTATCAAATGCCTGATCAGGATGTAACCGCGATACCTTTAAATCCCCATCCAGCGTATCAAGCCACCATTGTTTTAGCCGGCTTTTTGGTTGCTTACCATTGCTTTCGATGTTCTGATAAATGCTGGTTGTTGAATTCTCGTTAGCGTGAATTACGTGACCACACCATCGAAAACGCCTCTCTTGCAGTTTTTCCACGATCGATGCAAACACATATCGATCGCGGATATTCCCATTTCAGACGTAATCGAAACTTGTCACGCCACCAGTGCAATGCAACATCTTCGTCCCCATTACCACAAGACGCCGTTCATTGTCCTTTATAGTCGGCCAACACTCAGAACTATAGAGAGCGGCAGACGGACGACATTGCAGTAAATTTTAGATTTGGGACGTGCGCTGATACGTCGATCACAAAGAACATCAGTTGAGGAATCTCACTTCATCCAGGTTGCATTAATGCGTGAAACAATTTCATTACGCAGTTCTCCATTGGCTGATAGCGTTGACTCGAGATTTTTAAATCGCTGAGTTCTGGCAATGGCAGTAACCAATGGAGAACTACGCTATGCTCCTCACATAGGGAAACACAAAACCTTTTATACCTGAAGCGTCAAGCTTCCGGTTTCCCGACTTGTTGATTTTTATATCAGAAACTCAGGTAATTAAATTATTTTGATCGTAGCTCCGTTACTATTTACCTAACTGGCATCCATCATTCCGCATTTCAAAGGCCTTTTCCAGCACTAGCTCTAGATCAATTTCCACATAAAGTTACTGATTTGCGTTATTAGACCTTGAAAGTATTCATTTTTTTGAGACATTAGGAATTTACGTTTGACGAGCCATAACCCGGTCTATATTGTATCTACAAAAAAATAAAAAGATCCATTCTTTTGTTGTATTTAATATGCGTTGTTTCTGTTTAATATCATTTCTGTCCGAAATGCTTGGTTTTAGAGTTATTTACGAAAAACCGGTGAAAAACGTGCATTTTTTCGATGGATGGAATAACTGAACCACTTACCACTTTTACGAAAAAATTTTACTAAACATTTTTTGCGTAGAATCGACCATTTAATCGATTTATATGGTTATTGCGCTAGTCAGGGAAGCGGCAGATGCAGCAGAACGCAATGATTTCAGGAATATATATCGCATCATGAAGAAGCTTACATATCTTTTCTATGGTCCTATGAAGAACGTTGGTGGTCAATTTCTCATTCATGATGATGAACAACCGAAGAGGTGAAACTAACACTTCATTACGGTTCTCAGCCTTTGTGATAGAAATGGCTTGTCACCGTAGCATGCGGATACGGGCAGCTTCTCCAAGAAGAAAAGAAATCATTTGGCCCTTCCGTGCACTGGAGCGAAATAAAACCGCTGGGCTTGACGGTCCCCCTGCAGAGCTATTCACCGGTCCACCTGAAAGATACTGCAGATCTACTACTTCCGCTCGTGCGAATATCTTAGGAATCCGAGACCTTTAGCAGAAACTGGAAGAAGGGATGATCGTTAATATTCCAAAGAAGGGCTCTCATTTTGAGTGTGGTAATTGAAGGGGTATGTGCGCGCTCTCTTCTTTAACAAAGACAATAAGCAGCTAAACTAATCCTGAAACACATCAAGAAGCATCTTGAAAGCTTGATTGATAGAGAGCAAGCTGGTTTTCGTACCGGATCCTCTTGCATTGACCGCATCAACATGCCTGCGTATTATTTTGAAACAGTGTACGTTGTTTAGATGTTCGCTTTACCTCCTCTTCATCGATTTCGTGAAAGTTTTTCATAGTGTGAACAGAGCTGTGTCTAAATTAATAGCTATTATCAGAGCGACATATGATGGCGCAAAATGTCATGTAATACACCGAGGTAAAATCTCAGAAGAATGTAATGTCGAAAACGGAGTTCGTGAGGATTTCATCTTGTCGCCGACAATTTGTTATCGTACATCGACTGAGATAAAATTATTATAATTTTGAAATCCTCTTCCTCCTTTTCTCTTGTATTATAGTAAGCCTTGCAGCAGTACGGTTGAACCAGTTGCCAAATCATAAATCCCAGTTGGCTCTTGGAGAATGTTTCATTTATTCCATTTTAGAACTATTACAGTAGCTGTTATTAGAGTGATATCCAGTTGCCCAAAATGTCAAATACTGCATCAAGGTAGGTCTGAAACTGAAAATCGAAAACAGACTTCATTTTTTGTGTGTAGTCATATGAAAAGTTACCAATTAGAAGAAGCAAGGTCTGTTAAAGTGCGCACACATTGAGGAAGTGGGGCTAATTCATTGTTGCGTACGTGTTGAAATGGAATGCAATTTGTTATACTTGCTAATGAATGGAACGCTACAACTATGTGACACAGAAAGGAGTAGTACGAGAAATTTTGGAAAAGAGAAATTTTGGAAAAGCTGAATCACAGCCACAGAAGCCCCGTCGTGCCACGTAAGCGTGGTTAATTGGCTATACCCGACATAAAGCCAATGCCTACCATATAAACATTTTCACTACTTTTTATTTTCAGTTCTCTCTATATCGTTATCCTGGTCTTGATTCTAATTATTAAATCTGCAATACGCAATCGAATTTTATCATTTCTGGTTGTTGGCCAAATAGTTCTGGTGTAAGTTTTCTTTGAAGAAAAGGCTCATGCGAATTGCTTCGAAACCTCAAGATTTTGATTTTGATGGTTTCTAATTCTGTGGTTGCTGTATTTCTTTCGCCCCTTGTCAGCTCGATTATTTGACTATCTGCGGTATAAATTGAATTCTATCTGCTTCGTTGCAAATAAAACTCATATATTACTGTTCCGATAGAAGCCTAGTTGTGATCTTATAACTATGATTACCCAGAAGCAGAGAATGTAAGTAGTCGAGGAAAGCAACTTCCCTGTCGCAAGGCTTGTACCCTCAGATCCAGCCTCTAGAATAAAAATAACTTATTCTAAGTTTAATAAAGGGGAAATCGGGTGGCATACCTCTATGATAATAACTATTCCTATCAATTGGAAACTTCATACAATTATTTTCACATTATTTCCGAAAACACCGTCGAGTGTGGGCGGCAACGAATTCAGTAAAGTGCACTGATAATTCAATTTCAGTAAAGATAGCTTAGAATTCGGTGAACATAAATAGTTCTGTAGTTGAGACCACGAAAATTATTGTCGCTGATATATGTTATTGTATACACCTCTTCTTTTCACTCAATGATCATATTATCATATGTAGTGGAACAATTTGTCTTCCTTTAAGTTAGGTATTGCGCCCCCTCATCTATGATTGAGTCTGTTATTATCTACAAACAATTTTTGAAGATGACCGTTATAAATGGGAAATAAATTATTCGGAAAAAATTATCAATTCAGATCATATGTGCAACCATTGACACTAACAAGCGATGCTTACCCATAGCTCCGTTATGGGGACTGGAACTAAAAAAATGGCGATACGAACAGCCTCACAACTGATCTGCATAAAATTATATTTTCCAAGAGAAGAAGGCGGCAGAATTGTCAACTAAATGTTGGTGCCCCAGTATATGGACGATGACATATATTCTGTAAGGGAATACTGGTCACATGTTTATTAGAAGCCCGAGAATCAAGAATATGGTAGCGTACTACATATTACTTTAGCGCAATGTGATAAAGTGGCACGCTCCGGAGTCGGTTTGAAAAGCACGTATCTTGGGAATGCGTCTTACTACATACTGTATTTACCTAAACAGATTCACAAAGTTGCAAAAAGTATCAAATTTGCTGGCCAAGGGCCTATTTCCACGGAGTGACAAACAAATACCTGAACTGCTGAGTTTTCTTATACCGTAAATTGTAGCGTAATTCCCAAGAAGCTGAGGAAGCGACTTCACCTGGATTTACTTCGAAGAGACAACAATCAAATCGTCTACTTCCACTATTCCACATTACACATAAATAACTGCTGGGAGCCAGCAATAGGAACGTCGGCGTACGCATCTTGAAAACAACTTCTTAAACAAATGACGACGAAGGAGAAAATCAAAAGTCTGAGTTCTACGCCCACGTTCCCTAGGCCTGGCTTATGTAGATATGCAAAGGTAGATGAATACATCTTCATATGCAGATACCTGGAGCGCCAAAAAAATTTCTTCTTATTGTGCTTGGTACTCGTACTATGTGGCATAGGAGCCATAAAAATGGTTCATTAAATGATCAGTAAATATGCCCGCTTGGATCTAATTTTATTAAATAGATTTGAAAGACATTCCAGCTCCAAGATAGGCGAGATCAGAAAGGAACACTGCGGAGAATAATAGGATAGTCTAATCAGAGGCTTAAACTCCGATTGACATAATTGACGGCCGTTAAATCCGCCTTACGACTCCAATTTTCAGCACTAAGTGATACATGTGACCCGAACAGAGTTGTAGGCGAGCAAGTCCAACCAACATTTAGTCCATAATGAAATCAATTTTTGCCAACATTCGTTCAAACTGCGATCACCTTTAGTAAATTGGTAACTATTAGCCTATCTACTCTCAAGCCTGCGTGATTAAGCCTTGTGATCAGTAAGTATTTAGATAGGCAGTCATATTGAGATAAATAATCGTTACTTTTGACAGGGCTATTTTCTAGGTGCAGTGATACTCGGAATTATGGTTCCCACAAGAAAATTAAGAAAGGAATTAAGAAAATTAAGAATGGAATGGAATTCAATGTTTTAAAAAGATTATTCAGAGGGGAGGGGTTGCCACACGGATAAATAAAAAGCACACTTTGAATGGCCTTTTAATAGCAAATTTACTAAAGTAATCAGAGTAATTTACTAAACTTGGAGATGCTTTCAAACTGTCTTCAAAAACAGAATGGCGAAAGGAATATCGCAGAAAACTGGAGCATATTGGGCTATTAGCAGAACAGGAGTAATAGAATTCGCTATTCCATCAATATCCTAGGATACTACACTCTTAAGCTTCAAACGCACTTCGAAAAAGTGTTAAGACATACTCATAAAAGTTCATAAACTGAAGCTAACGCAACGGAATCGTATTAAAGTAGTGATCATGAGTACTCCGATACTTCTTTGCATAGTCAGCCGCGCGTAGGCCTAAAGAAAGGGGGCGTAAAGGCGAGGATTCTTCCTGGGCCCGGAATTTTCTTGAAGATCCAGAAATAAATTAATGAGAAAAATGGATAAGAAGCAGCCTGTATAGTTTTTACTCAGAACTTTATATCATAGTTTTCATTCCGAGTTCAGATTTTCACATGATTTTCACGTCGGACCCGGATTTTCTCTCTACGACTGTGCACGTGCAAGGTAATTGTGCGCAGAAGGCGCCACACTGTCTCCACTCAGCTGATAGGGGGAAAATCGATAAATATACAGACTTGAGAACTGATTGTAACCCTTAACTGAAATCGAGCGACGTAAATGGTGTCGTGGGTCCAAAATGGCCCCAATTGGAAACAAGTCGGGAAACCGGAAGCTAGAGGCGTGAGGTAAAAAAGTTTTTGTGTATTTCTTTTATAAAAACCTTTGTGTGGACATTTGTCCCATTAGTATTTAGCTTGCAATTTTTGCATATATTATGTGAGAATATCCTCTTTCGCATGATACCGACATTCAAAGCCTTGAATTTGCACAGAAGCGGCAATGATATGCCTACATAAGTGCATTGCGTGATTCTAGGAGGAATTTAAGGGGGGTTTTGCACTCGATTACTAAAAATTATAGTAATAAAGTATTATAAACTTTATTTGAACAGGCATCGCTATGGAGGGCATTTCGGAGCCTAGGCATCATATAGACGCGGTTTCTTATTTTTTTTTCATATTTTTCAGTTTAGTAATTTCTAAGAATGGGTCCGTGAAAGAAATAATCATTTTCCACACCCCGCACTCCCCACGTTTATAACAAATGTCGAAACGAAGACCGACTTCGGAAAGTAATAACCGAGACCGAGTCATGACTATATTTGTTGAATGTATGGGGACGCCCCGTAAATGCGGCGTAGAATGATGTGACTCACTGTATGCCTGAGCGTTCACAGTTCCCACCTTTCCACCAAATTTGGTGTCAATCGCTATAACCTTTTCTGAGAAATATGCGTGTGCCAGACAAACGGACAGACAGACCATAAATCCGTTTTAGTAAAGATTTGTCTTAAAAAATAACAAACTAAACGTAACTATTATTATGCTCAAGAAGATGGTTTTGGGTTCTCTTTTCGATCGATTTGTTATGTTTTTCGTGAACAAATGGTGTCAGTAAAACTATGTACATATTAATATTGATTGCATTTCATAGGTTTAGATAATAGATAATTACACACATTATTCCGAGCAACTAATATACTCCACTTTTCACATTTTTGTTTCAAATTAATAGAAAATAATATTTATAAATTCAAATTGAAACAAGTCAGAATACCGGAAGTTTTGGGTATAAAGGTTTTGTGTTCATCTTATGTCAGAAATTTTCTACGCACATTCTTCCATTCGTATATGGACAAAAAACCAAAAAACTACAAGATATATACATATTCCAAAGGTAGAAATTGCCATCATCATCAACGGCGCAACAACCGGTATCCGGTCTAGGCCTGCCTTAGTGAGGAATTTCAGACACCCCGGTTTTGAACCGAGGTCCACCAATTCGATATCCCTAAAAGCTGTCTGGCATCTGTCTTGCACAGTAAGAGCTTCGATCCTATGCTGAGACGTTTCAAGCGAAACAGTTTTTGTAAGCTGAAATTGGCTCTGTTGGCAGCTAACAACCGTACGTGGATTTCATCGTCATAGCTGTCATCGGTTGTGATTTTCGACCCTAGATAGCAGAAATTGTCAACGGTCTCAAGGTTGTAGTCCCCTATCTTTATGGTTTTCGTTCTTTGGTTTTTGGTGCCGACATTGCCATAAAGTACTCCGTCTTGCATTCATTAGTGTGCAGCGCGAAATTTCTGGATGAAGGTAGACTGGTTGTTCTTCCCGTAATGTGAAAATCGTTAGTGCAGTCCAGTAATTGGGTGGGCTTGCAGGACCAAATTGAAGAGGACGCATCCCCTTGACTTAGACCGTGGTTGATGTTGAATGGTCTCGAAAGTGATCCTGCTGCGTTTATTTGGTCTCGTACGTTGGCCAGGGTCATCATTTCTTCAACGGACCCATTCTCAGAAACCTAACCCAACCGAAAAATGTGAAAATAAATCACGAGGCTGTCACTATATGATACCTAGACTCCGAAATACGACATTCTTTCTAATAAAGTTAATAATAGTATATTACTATATTTTTTAGTAATTGGCTGCAGAACTCGCCTTAAGTTCATCCTATTTTGCAGTAATATACATAGGCTATAATATAGAGCATGTTCCTACTAAGTTTGGTGGAAATCGCACTATTGCTAACAAAGCTATAATAGATCGACTTTGTCGTTTCTTTTCAAATTCAAGACTGTTGATGTCAGTATCACCCGAAAGTGGATACTCTCATATAATATTGTATATGGATACATTACGTGTTGCGTACTAATAATAATAAGCAAATAATAGCTTCCAGTTTCCCGACTTGTTATACCTCGTTACACGTCGTCTGGCATTGATTCGCTGTCCCACACCTTGAGCTAGTTGAACCACTTGGTGTAGTTGGTCGCCTCTATATTGCACCAATTCGCCTGTAATTCGATCGGCTCCTGGCGACAAATGGTTTTTAAACCGGTGGATTGCAAGGACTGTTTCTTTTATTTTTGGTGGTGTACTTTTCGAGTTTACAGACCTGTTGATTCTTCCGGGTTTCTTTCTTCCGTCTGTGAAGTCCCGTCTCCGTTCGACAGAGTTCTTGGTAAGTAGGTAGATATTATGCTCTAAACAAACAAACATTGCCTATTACCCAATATTATACGTCTTATTATATCCATATTCCGGTTCACTTCGTACACATATGTACATATACAGTATGTATATTAAATTCCGCTGGTTTAATGTCCAAATATATTTATCTGAATTAGACACTACCCCAAAGCTTCATTAGCAAATTCATATAAACACATACACCTGCCTGTCACGAGTAATTGATATTGATATATAAATGATTAAAAAACTAAAACGAAATGTTCCCCTGCGAACCCCGAGTTTGTTGTGGTATTGGAGAATTGATACTTTATGATGACGTCATAGACGTCTTTGAATGCAGGAAATTCACATAACATGTAAAAGTTTTCCTTCCAAAACTTTCTTAACAAGAGTTGGAATTCCATAAAAGTTATGCCTAAGCATAACATGCTTTATAACACTGCCAAATGTTGTACTTCTACCGTGAACTTAAGAGGGTTTTCGGCTAAATTTTTAAAATATGCTAATATACTTTTATTAACATTGTGCAGATATCAGGACGGGCTGTATTTTGAGACGTGAGATTTCGCTTAGATACACCACTGTGATTTTTTTCAGATTTTTGGCTGGATAGCTTCTGAGAACGAGATCTGATACAATTTGTGAGGGTCATATTTTGAGCCCTCACTCGCCTACGTTTCACCCGATATCAAATATGGGGCCAATTTCGAAAAATACTAATTGAATTCTTTTATTTGATGGCCCACATGGCCATATTCTGTGAAAAAAAATGCTGCACCCCCCTTTCGGATGTAGGGAAAGCTCAACACAAAATGGCGGCACTTACTATATATAAAGGGATTCACAGACCTCATGTTCTCGTCAAATTTCATGACAATCGGTTCATCCGTTTCTGAATTAATCGGGTGTGACCGACAGTCTTACCTGTACAATATTGGGAAGGAACAAATCGAATCACACCAGGATGGGGTAAGATTCTTCAGCAATTCTAGGCAGACACAGAAGAGGTCCTTTCTGACAATATTGCCAGAGACATATAGAGAAGGGTTCCGCACATTGTCAAGAAGACTAAGCTCGACCAGTGGAGTGATCGGATCCTCTCCTGTTGGTGAAAGGAATTCAATGACTTGAGGGCTTTCTAGGGTGGAAAAGCAGGAGAAGATAATATATTAAAAGGTTTCAGGCTAGCTCTGTTTGTTTTACACAAAACCTTAACAAGGGTCAACCAAATCGGATAGTACAATAAATTGCCGAGCAACCCCAAGAAGCATCCGAAAAAACATGGTGTTACAAAAGAGCGCTAACACAATTCATATGAAAAATGCGCTGTTCTGTCTTTTCTTGTTAGTTCTTGCATGAAATTTCCTGACTTGCCTTTTAAAAAAAAACAACTATTGCGAGTTTCGATTTAAAATTTTGAGGGATGATTTTTGCGACTATAAACCAAAGAATCTTATCGTGAAAAGCGACCTTCATGCAGAGGGCTCACCCGCATTAAGATCTAGTAAGTTTTCCACACAGTCTTAGAAAGTGAAATCGCCAACCGTCCATAGACAATCTATATGGGAAAACGACTCAGTGAATTGTAAAAGTTTCAAGCGTCGATAGCCTTTAGTGTACGTTAATCCTACTGCAACGAATTAAGATACGTGTTGCTGACAGGCTTGAAAAGTTGAAAGACTGAGTAAACTTATCGCATTTGTCACGACGTTGATGATTAATTCCTAAGTCGCTACTTTGTTTACCTTGTTCAAGATTTCTGTAGGCGTGAAATTCGTATGGAAAATCGAAGTTAATTTAGCGTTAACATAGCCCGTTACACATATCCGTTACTTCGACTAGATTAGACTAAACCAGGAAGGAAAGACAAACTCATGAGTAATAGTATTTTGAATCATTGCACAGAACACCAACATATAGGAATGCTATTATGCGAAAGAACGAAAACTGGGAAGAGGAGGAACTGCAATGGGTTTTTTTTAATGAAAATCCGCATTTTCGGAACCATCTGACTTTCATCTCTTAAGAGTGGGATTCCAGCGATCAGTATCTTTTCTTGCAAGCAATGAAGTATTAATCAATTTTTTACCCCAGATGTTATCGTTATCACTCTTGGTAATCACTATTCCCGGTGTAACCAGTAGCAGAGATGCATTTCACTTGGTCTTTTAAACTTGCTCACGGACATTTGCATATCCAGAAACAATGACCAAATCGCTAATGTTCATGTGATAAAGATCGTGTGCAGTGCAGCAAGGTGACTGCATGCAATTTGCTCTTACGCACATGTTATTGGCGGCGTCATTTGTAAGATCACTGGGAAGCAAATGATTGTGGCTCATATCAGTTTACAATATCTACAATCCTCTTGGAAGCTACCTTGGCTAGACATATTTAATATCTCCGCATTGCTTATCTGAGAAGATACCATGAGAATAATTCCAGTGGGAAATGAACATCATCAGGGCCGAAAAGAGTCAATAGGGTGAGTGCTCAGCAAATTTATTTAGGTAAATTTTCAATTTTTGCAATGTCGGAACTTTTTAAGTTAACTGATTGCTTTTCACATGGTGGGAATTCTAAATGAATTGTTTAAAGTAATCTTAGGTTTTCAGAATCTACACGAAGTTCGTGCGAAAAGATGCTTAAGGAATAAATAATATCTACGTAGTCAACATTCTTATGCCGAGTAATCTATTCACACACTTTGTTTAAAACAGAGCTATGGAAATTTAGGTAATGCAGTCTCAGTAACCTTTTTGCTCGTTAAGGAAGCCTAGGACAACTTAGCGTAGAAGTATGAAAGTGGAAATCATTGGTAAACTCGATTCTTTGCTATCTGAAAATAAATGTGATATCCAAGTCTGTCCGTTTTTCGCCGTTACACTTTCTCACACACCGCCTAAACAAACATGAAATTCTCGTTCAACACCTAAACAGCCTATGTGTTTCCTCTATCTTTCTTCGGGTGGCCGGTTGGCCGTAGTCACTTTCGTTCCATCACCGGCTGCATCCCATCCGTGTTCCGGACGTGGAAGTTCACCATAAGCGAAAGTGCGACCGAAATATAAAATATAAAATGCTTTACGGTTCTGAGGTTCGCTTCAATGAATATGTTCGTAGAAATTCCAAGGCGTTCAAACTGTCGTTTCATGGTAACATACCCACCATAGCTTTATTTACAATAGAGAAATTCACAACAAACTTTCTGGTATTTTTGTTTTTATCATGCTTTACATTCTTCTGTGTCCGTGTAGCTGAGTGGTAAGAGCACAAGGAAGGTCGCGGTTTAAATCTCACTGGTGACAGTTGAATTTGTATCGTGATTTGACGTCGGATTCCAGTCAACTCAGCTGTGAATGAGTACCTGAGTCAAAGCAGGGTAATAATCTCGGGCGAGTACGATGCTGACTACATTACCTCCGACAGTGTACTACTGTAGTGTACCGTTACGATTTTGAATGAAGTGCTCTAACACACTTGAAAGCCCTGATCCAATATAAATTGTTGCACCAACGATTATTATTATTATTATTCCCTCGGACGCAGCCTTGTCGTGATGTGGATTTGTACAACAGGATCCTTGTCTCTACTGCACGGTAAATCGCTATCTTCTCAGATAATCACTGTTTTTCGCGGAAACTGAACGAATCAACGAAACAGATTTCAATGGTACAAGCCCCTCCAATTAAAATGCTAACGCAAAAGCGGTGAAGAAGAGGCCGTATGCACAAGCAGCAGACAATAAGACAGTTCTCCATCCTACAGGAATGACTGCGGAAACTGGGCCAAAACTAAGGGTTAATATTCAAGGTTTTTCACGATGGGTTCCCCCAATGTATACATTCACCCTTTGGTGGAGTATCAAGCGTCAATCACATAGCGCGCTGATGATATTGCTTCAAATTTGCTCCAGCAAATATAATCCCAGCTATAAGTGCTGACGGTCACCGGGAGGACACCATTTACATGTCAGAGGTCGCGGTGAGGAAGACGGGATGGCAACCCTGTCGGCCAAACCAAAACCAAGTGGCCGAGGAGAACCTCCATAGTGGTGACGCCAGGAGACGCTGTACTCACTTTGGCTTGCCGGCCTAATTAGGGCGATCAGGCCCAAGTCCGCACGGGGACTCATCTGAAGTGGCAAACTGGTCACGAAACCTCACCAGGGGTATTCTGGTACTATGGGAACTGAGATAGCCCCTGGACTCTCATACTTCGGGTGAACTCCCGTTGTACGTGAGTACAGCTCGGTTATTTGCGGTTGGCCCCCTAGTGGAAGTTTTTTGGGGGTTGTTGGTTATGCTCAAGTGAGAAGAGACCTTCGGGCCTCGGCTTGGTGTTGCGTTTCAACACGGGTGCCATACTCCTTAGTTCGGCAGAGATTTAGGTAGGTCTTGCATCCACCAGTATGAATGCTAAGGCATATACTTGGTACAGACTGGTACCCTTGTTGCTTGTCACAGCAGGGCTCTGATTGTGGTCGCAAAATCAATCCGTGTCTTAAGAAGACCGTGGGATTAATTCGTCCAGATAGGTGCTCACGTAAAACCCTCACTGCCGGATGAAAAGAACCCGAGCATTGTTTTCGGGCACTAGGGGACAAATTTCACAAATGCTGGGAACCCCAAGTCCACATACATAAGGGGATTATAGCTTGCACAATATGGCTCTCAACATTTTTCTGGAAAGACTGAAATATAAGTTTGAACTGCAAGAACTCACAGCGAATATAAGCGGATTGTAAAAAGTTCGAAACGAGAATATACTGTAAGGAGGTATGGGGATGAGGCAATCAAGCTAGATTTTCTTAGAGAATGTAAATCTTCATGTACTTTTTTCAGTTCATTGGGAGGTTTCCGCGAACCTTTGCTACTAAGGGAAGATATAAAGAACCCAGAGTGACTTAAAGGATATATTTTTCCAGTCTCTCTTGCAATAGGTTACGTAACTACCTTTTGGCAGAAGGTTAAAAGAGTTTTCATACCTAAGCCTATTTAGGGCCAAAGAACTTTAAATAGGTTACATTATTGAGAATGCGTTAAAGCCACATTAACTAAATGAAAACCAAATTGCTAACTAGCGTGGAAAGTCCAGTGAATTTCTAAATTTTTTGGGTTCAAAGGTGAGTATGCGATGTTTTGTAGATATTGAAGAAGCCTTTGCGTGCGCACCCTTCCGAAAATTTTGTCATGCCACCAGTGAATATGGTGTTTATGATACTGTAATTTAGTAGATCTATGCTATACTAACGGAGAGATTGTGCATGCTGAAGTACTCGTAGGCGTTAATCGCTATCGGCCGACCGAAGCAATGAAAGGGTGCCCCAATGAGGTGTTTTATGGTCACTTCTATGGAGTACACATATTGATCGACTCACTACTATGTGATCTGCAAAATTTTCTATGCACACCCAAGCTTATGCGGATGACACAGCTGTGCTAGCTATTGGTCGGGACCTGGGAACTTTTGTGGTCCAAATTGTTCTGATGTGTCATGCGGCTGCAGAATTGATGTGTACCTTTGTCGCCAGTTTCAGTAGCTCAGCTTCCTTTAAATGATCCTTGACCCGAGTGCTAACTAGGCGTTTATTTTGCCCTTAATAGGTAGATGACTATTATGCCACCTTTCTCCTTCAGTTTCTTGAGGTCCTTTTCGGTGTCTAATTGTATTTTGAGGGTGACATTCCCACTTGATCCTATTACCTCGACACCTTTTTTGGGCATGATGCGTCGCAAAGGTGGGAACTTTTCGGCCGAGTTTGCAATGCTGGCTCGTTTCTGACCCGGACACATAAAATGGACAAAAAAGAATATGATAGGCGAGTACATGAGGAGCTAATATCTGGGCGATACTTCTAACTAACAGCTAATACGTTACCGGCAATTTCAAGAATTAGGTATTATAAATAGAAGCCACCATGGAAGACGAATCTCTTTCTCAAATACAAAATAATAAAAGAAGACAACGCATCAAATTCGACATATACAAGAAGCCAATGGAAACACAAGGCACCATAGTTAGGACATTTAGCCGCACCAACATAAAGTGGCCACTTGGCTTTTATCTTTATCAATACCCTTCACGACAAAGGTTTGATAAAGAAAAAGTAGATATTACGCAGGTATAAAGCTTTTTTTTGACATTTTATATAAGAATATTTGTGTGCACGATGCATGCAACTCATAGTGCATGAACATTGAATATACCCTATATTCAAACAAATATAATATCTTAGCAGATATCGTTTTTGGTGCCTAGATACCACGTGCATGGGCCACCATTATTTTTTTTCAGATTTTTCGGTCCTTGAAGTAATTGACCCTTTTTGAACCCGCCCACTCCTCCCCTTTGCAAACTAATATTTACCTTAAGTTCAACTTGCAGGAATTTCGTTTATGATAAAAGTGCTTGTTACAGGCATACAGAAAGACGGAGACACAAACAGTCAGTTTTCAACAAAGCCTTAAAAATGGATTTTGACAAGCTGTAATTTATCAAGGAAGAAACACGAAATCCCGGAACGGAATCGGGCTGCCGTCCTAGTCTACTTTATTGAGCTATCGTAGTTTCTGTTTATCTTCTCTGTTCATTGTGCACTTTTGTGTGCCGCTTTCTTTGTTAATACTTCTTATCCCCCTTTTGGTGTCACTGCTACTACATTTTAGTATGGCTTCTTCTGGTGGATTTTTTGGAAACAACATAGTTAGGAATTTGGATGACTTTTTCCGATATAATAGATGCCTATATTTTTCTCAAAATTTGCTATTTCTTGATATCACTTGATATCTTCGAATGCTGGATGTACTTTTTGTAAATGTCAGTTCAGTGAAAGTTACTTAATTCGTCACGTAGTGCATAATGGTAGTATTAAAACAGATCGTCTCCCGTAAAATGTTTTTGTAGTAGGAAAAATCTTTCATTTTTGTACATGCGCATCACCTTTAATTGTCTGATATAAACAACATTAAGTTTACCAACGATAATACCAGTGTTTTCTTCATAGTTGTCTTATAACATTCTATACAAAAAGCAAACAATATTATTGAATATTAAGAATTTGATCCAAGTCAGGGAGCAGAATTTTACACCTCGACAATTATTTCCTGATCACGAAACTCATTCCACAGAAAAGTTACATTAGATACTTGCTTGATGTGAGTTCATTAATGCGCAGTTGTTGAAATGGGAAACCGCACTTTGGCTTGCCTTTGCCGATTATACAAAATCCACACATAAATCGAAATAAACCTTGACTTTTCAGATGGGTTGCAATTTTGCTTCTTGGATTATCCGCTTTAATAAACATTAACACGGTATTAAACTCCTAGGATGGGATTTCTACTTTCAAAAATATATAATATTCCGTCTTTAGAGATTATCGGAAGATTATCTCCTAAAGAAAATTCGACATATTGAACGCATGTAGTTCTAGCAAGAGATTGAGCAGATTATCTTTTACTAGCACAAACATTTTGTTGTTTTGACCTGCTTTAAAATTACATCGTATAATTTTCAAATATCACGTGCTCTTGCTATAGGCCTTCCTTGCAAAACCCCACTCCAATCGATTTACTGTCTATATTTCCGTCCATCTGTCTACAAAATATCTACATATCTAAATCAAATCTACCAAGAAGAAGACGGATTTATTAGATTTATGTCCGTATGTAGTGATAACAGGAGAATGTCCCAAATTCATAAGCAAATCGACTGCTTGTCCACATCGCACTACATATATGTCCTAAATGCACATCGGCTACATATTACTTCCAAAAGAAGGGTGATACATATATAAAGAAAGGTGGTATATAGAAACAAGTGGGGAGACATGCAAAAGGCGGCTGTAGATTTTTTTTTATCAAATATAGTCATGTGGGATATCAAATTAAATGTCTCGGTTAGTACTTTTCGAAGCCGGTCTTAGTTTTTACTTTTGTTGGAAAGGTGGGGAGTGCGGGGGGTTGAAAGTGATCATTTCTTTAAGGGGGCCATTCTCAGAAACTAGTCAACCGAAAAATCTGGCTCCGAAATACCTTCCTTACCGATATCTGTTCAAATAAAGTTAATAATAGTATATTACTATAATTTTTAGTAATTGGCTGCAAAACCACCCCCCCCCCCCCTTAAGTTCATTCTAGCACCACGAAATTTTGCAGTGATGTAGTCTAAAATATAGAGCATGGTAGAAATCACAGTATAACTAACAAAGTTAAAATACGTTGCTTCTTTGAAAATTCAAGACAATATCATCCGAAAGTGGATACTCTCACATAATATATGCATATATTACGTGGTACGCGCTAAGAAATACACAAAACCTTTCGTACCTGAAGCGTCCAGCTTCCGGTCCCCCATTATTTAGCGTGAATTGCATGCATTCTAAAACGTGTATGAAGTCATCGTAGCATGTCAATTCTTCAATATCACAACAATATGAACTCACATGAATGGGAGGTCGCAGGGAAACATTTCGTTTTAGGTAGATATATTTGTACGTTGAACAAGCGGTATTCAAGATATTTACTTTATATATATACTTTTATGCACGAACTAAATCGAAAATGTGTGCACGATCAATTTATATACATGCATGTATAAGTACAGTATTCGGTAATAGGCAAAGTTTACGGTGAGCATAACATCTACGTCTGTAATATGTACGTATATCTTGTAGTTCGAAAAAATTTGAAAGAATATCTTGTGTTTTTAGCCATATACGAATGGCAAAATGTGAATGTGTGAGATGAACACAAAACCTTTATACCCGAAGCTCAAACTTCCGGTATTCCGATTTGCTTATTGGATAGATCGGTAACTCATCTATCCCATAATACGGTAAAGAAATTTTCTAGTTAACTTCGTGTTTCTTTAGATTTTGAGGGCGTAGAACCGAGGGATTATTGGCTCGAGCACCCAGGAGTTAGTCATAATGTCCTTATAGCGTAATGTCCTTAAGTAATCTTATAGTGCTATTTATAAATACTTGGCTTCAGTCCCTTGCACGAATGCATTTGTCTGTAATTAAGGGTGAGAAATATCTTCATGATCGAAACACTTTTTTTTTAAACGAGTTTTTCTCAAAATGGTTTTTTTTTCGTGTTTGCATTACAAAATTTGGACGTATGATTCCTTAAAAAATTACAGAAAATCATCATTGGAATAGAGTAAAATAAAGACTCAAAATTTATTAACGACGTTATGTGGTTCGCATGCTACAAACTTCCTTTAAGCGTCGGGGCAGATTGTCCCACAATTTACAACGATTACAAAGTCATTTTTGATAAAATGTTTATGGGGTAGGAAAAACCGAGAAAAAAATGAAACGAGCCTGTGCAGTAATAAAACGTTTAGATTTACTCACCATGCTAACTTTGTTTCCCTTAGAATGAGTACCTGAGTAAAATCAGGGTAATAATTTCGGGCGAGCGCAATGCTGACCACATTGCATACTACCAGGTACTGCAATTCTGTAATGTACTGTTACGGTTTTGAATGAAGTGCTCTAACAAACTTCGAGGTCCTGTTCCAAATGGATTTATGTGCCAACGGTTATTATTAATATGTATGTCAACAGGACAACAAAAAAGTTGAAAGTCACTAACCACACAATATTTATGTGGTAGGGTTGTCGCCACACACTACTTACATATAAAAGGAATCGTAACCTCATGAGTCTATGTTAAATTTATTTTTTGGTACTAAATTACTACTACTACTAAAAGTTTCTACACGATAGTTGAGCTCTAAGTCTTCTTTTTCTTTAGCCTTTGTCCCGTTTACAAGCGGGATCGGCTTGTCATCATCGGCTTCGCCATTTGGCTCTATCGAATGCCTGATCTGGGTGCAATCTCGAGGCTTTCAAATCCCCATCTAGTGTATCAAGCCACCGTTGTTTAGGTCTGCCCTTTGGTCATTTACCATCGACTTCGATGTTCAGACCAATCTTGGCAAGTGAATTCTCGTTTGCACGAATTGCGTGACCATATCATCGGAGACGTCTCTCTCGCAACTTTTCCACGATCGGTGCAACCCCATAACGATCGCGGATATCCTCATTTCGGATGTGATCTAAACGTGTGACGCCACTAGCCCAACGTAGCATCTTCGTCTCCATTACCGCAAGACGACGTTCATTGTCTCTTATAGTCTGCCAACACTCAGAACCATAGTTGAGCTCTAAGTACTCGATTATATTTTTACTATTGTATTGTGTTCTTTTCTAATGATCCTTTGACACTTTCTGGACATAGAATATTTTCAGATATTACAACTAATTTCTTTAGAGTTTCAAAAATCAGATCATAAACGTGATTTTGGTAATAAGTTATATTGTAATATGCACTCAAATGCCTTCCGAATCAACTAGCAAATTGTTGTCTGTCTCTAATCTCGATACACGTTGGTGTCTAACTAGTGGCAATTCTTGGACCGGTGGGATGGATGGGCTTATTATATATTGTTATATTCACGACTTGCTTTGTTTCGGCTAATTTCGACTACGTCAATGAGAATTGTCCCCATATTTCTAAATCGGTAGGCCACGAGATTCACGTTCCCAAAGGACCACTGTGGCCCTGTAAATGGCCTCTGTATGATTGTGCATTGTGGTTTATGTTGAAACGGGTAGGATCTATTATACAATCATATCATAATAAGGTGCATTTCTAGGTAAGCTTCGGCTTGGGCAGTGAAGTGAGAGCGAAATGTTAACTAATCATCTCAGTCATGCAAATTGTAATTAAAGCAAGTATCAATAAAATCAAACCCCTCCTTGAGATTATCCTTATTTTTATTACGATACATGAAAGATATTATATCTCCGAGTGGTCATCAAAGGGATTACATTCATAATTTTTTACGAGAATAGAAGGTTCTTCGGGTTAGAATATTTCTGATAAAAGATCAAGGGAAAATTAGTTTCGATGGAAACATTGTCGATTGTAATATAAAACACACAGTAATCTTGCCAGTGAATGGAAAATTCAATTTATGAAACAAGGGCAATAAAAACAAATCAGTATCCCGCCGCGTCAGATGGTAAATATGGTTGTGAGTTAGCCTCGCGATCTCATTACCCCGGGTTCGAATCTCGGTCGCTTTAGATATTTGTGTGCTGGCACTGCCGCTTCGGATATGACATTTCTTATGCAAGATGACGGTTCCTTGTGAACATCCGTAATGTGCATGTAGTATGTCAGTCTATTCACTTCAATCTTGTACATTTTATATACAATGCCTTATATTGTTGACAAACTTCCTGACAGGCTACGTATTACATGGTGAACACCCTCCATTCAGCCGTCAACAGAGCTCTAAGTTACTTGCGTTCGTTGATCCACCTCAGCGTTTTCGCAATCAGTCAGATCTTTTAGGCAACCGCAATAAAGGCACGCAGGCAAATGTAAGCGAACATTAAATTTAGCACGTCCTTGTGTGTTTAAGCAAAGAACCCAGTAAGAGAATCAAGTCGGGAAACCGGAAGGTGGGCGCTTCAGGTATGAAAGGTTTTGTTTGTTTCTTGTGTGAGTATATTTGAGTGTAGAACTATACCATTTGTACGTAGCCCGTTAAGAATATGCATTTAGCATATCAGATTTAGTACTTCGGTTTGTAAATTTACACGGTAAGGCAACTTTGAGCTACTGTAACTTTGTTAATAATAGTATGATTTTGATCAAACTTGGAGATAATATGCTTCATATTATATTTTATGCTACTACCAACTTTAATAAATGGCTGCTACTACCAACTTTAATAAAGGCGGGGAGTGGGAGGGGTGCAAAGTGATGACTTCTTTAACGGAGCCATTCTCAGAAACTACACAACCGAAAAATTTGAAAAAAATCATGAAGCTGCCTCTATATGGTGCCCAGGCCTCAAAATACTCTCTATATCGATATCTGTTCAAATTAAGTTAATAATAGTATATTACCATTTTTTTGGTTTCATCTCAAAGTTATAAAAGTTGGTGGTAGTATAAAAGATAATATGAAGCATGTTATCTTCAAGAAGAAGCAAACAAAGCCTTTCATACCTGAAGCGCCCCGCTTCCGGTTTCTCGACTTGTTTAATAAATTCTATACATACTCATCCGTATATCTTCTACTAATAAAACGTATTCATGCCAGTCGAGTGTTTCGGGACAATTGTAAAAAACAAGCTTCTCAGTGAAATATGCAGAATGAAGGACGAATTTAAAATGTACCTGAATGACCCCGTCTATGCTGTTATAACATCCCCCATCCCCAGATAACAGGAAGCAACGCCAGAGCCATATGCGAGAAACAGAAAATGGCAGGGTGAAAGTGAACTTTGAACGGTATTATGGGAATTGGAAACGATCTCAATCTAAGTTCTTAAAGACTTGAAGGAAGAGCGCGAGTTCAAAGCAGTTTTTGTTAGTCAGGAGGTGAAATTGCGCTAAATAAAGGTGGTACTAATAAAGAAAGAAGCTGATTAGATTGGAAATTACGTAGAAACCTGCTCAAACTATAAACTTTCCATTCCGGTCCTCGATATGTGTATGTATCAAGATTAATTATGAAGTTCACCCAACTTGAAAGGGCTGTTTGTAGTTGAGGAGATCCCGTTACGCAGTAGTTATTCGGGCTCCACGGAAATTATCAGAAGTACGTGAAATGTCTACAATCAGTAGTAGAAAGCCCGGATGTTAGCGAATAGTACAGTTAAACTAAGTTGCTCGAGGAAAAGTCTGAGTAAAATGAAATTTTGTGCTATTTTTCCCGATTAATTTGAAGGAAATATAAAAATGTCTAATTAATCATATACTCTGCAAGGGTGTAGTATTTAAAAAATAATTAGTAAATAGTACTTCTCTCTGGTTTCCCCACACATAAGATGTTTATTTTCACATATATTTTCAGATTTTTGGGGGAAAAATTAATTGGCATTCAATTCAATTTGGGCATTACCTTAGTTATATCCCGAATAACTTTCGAGAATTTTTTTTTTTTGAAAATTTAATCCAAAAATAAATAAAAATTTACGGGACATTATTCCACATGTCCTAACTTGAGCTCTCCAACTGTGGCACGTGTAGCGACTCCAATTTTTATTTGAAACCAAAAAAGTTTTAATTTTACATCACTAACTTATTTTCTAGGAATACGAGCCTAAACGCAGGTGAAAATAGTCAAAATCAAAATTTTTGGAGGTGTTCAAAAAAAAATATTTCGATTTTCACCATTTTTTCACTATTTGTGTGAAAAAGGCACCCTTAAAAATACGGTATCATCTCAAATGTTCATTTTGCTTGTAATGTTGAAATAAATCGTACCTCGGAATTCCATAATGATCGGTTCATTACTTTTTTAGTTAGAATTTCCGCAAATATAGAAAAAGTCATTTCGACAAAAACGCGTTTGAAAAGAATTGGTTTGAAAAGTTCCCTATCAGATATGAATACTGACATCAAGTATTTATAAACACAGTATTTACATAACGCTGCAAGATTTGGTAAGGACATTAAAGCAATTACTTCCTGGGCGCACGACCCTGAGCCTGTACCCGATAATCGTTCGGTTCTAAGCCCATAAAATCTAAAGCAACAGGAATTTCACTTTGAAATTTCTGCAGCGTATTCTAGGAAAGATAAGCTCACGATCTATACAATAAAAATGGCGATTCTGAAAAGCCTCTAATCTAGTTTCTAGTTTCCAAAATAACCCAAAAATTTGTACCGTATAACAGAAATGACCATATACCAAATCTGTGAAAACTCTACTAAAATTTGTACCGCACTTTAAGAACGATGGGTCATATGAAAAGACCCAATGAATACGTTAGAAGAGTTAAGTATTTCCATTGGTGTAGATGAAGTAGCTTCAATTACATGTACTTACAATCTAAGGTGTGCTAAGGCTAATTTAACATGTCACTCAAGGCACGGAGGGAAAAGTTTCAGTGGTTGTCTCTTAACCAGTAACAACAGCAGATCATCAAAAATTAAATTTGTATCCATCAACTTTATGAAAAGTTTTGCGTAAAATTGTTGGATTACGCTCTTTCGTGTACAGGAATTAAAGCCGCAGTATTGAAGGAGGCATTGCTATTAATCCACAATTTCATTTGAAAATTTTGTCCGATGATGAAGCATACTTTAGGTTCGTTCAATGGCTAAATCAGTAAACAGAATTATCGCATTTGAAAAACTATTAATGTAGAAGCTACTTTTGATACACCATTACGTTCAAAAAAGGTCTCCATTTGCTGCGCTTTAAGGGCCGGTGGAAGCATCGATCTATATGTTTTCATTTTTGGAAATGATGATGGTCAGAGCATGACAGCCGTATGTTCTACAGAGGCATGCTTACTAACATTTCCATGCCAGATTAGAAGGCGTTACTGTTGTTGATATGGCGCCACATGAAACACAGCGCACAATGCAATAACCTTACTGGAGGAAACAGTTGACGAATGAATAATTCCATGAAGTGGACTTGTTAACTGGCCCATAGTACTTATGACATGACTCCTTTGGATTATTTTCTCCGAGAATAAACGATTAATCAGAAACCATGGACGACTGATTTACTGCGAAAAGTGAGTCAAAATTGAACATCCATATACAAACATTAATGCTATAAAATCTATCATGAATGCTAGTTATTAGTTCTCTAGCTTCATTTCATAAATTCCGCCGTTTGGTATATGGATTAAATGATTGTGAAGAGACATATACCACAATGACAAGGCACAGATCAGCTATTATAAAAGAAGACTCCCCAAGCCGATAAACAGAAAGCGAAACTCGCTACTTTGCAGGAGCTAATAGATAAAGTGGATGGGGATCCGTTGAGACTCACTTATAAACTGATCATCCGAAAAATCTTGGCCTTAAAAAGAGATGGGCCGATTTGTGGATGATGACAATAGCACGGAATGCATTAAGGATTGCCCACTTTTTATTAGAAAGAAGTGGAAGAGGTAGTCCTCTCTATGAAAAATCAAAAGGGGTTAGGATCCGACGGTATCCCTGTAGAAGTATATAAAAAGATGTTACACCATCGGCCGGACCTATTGCTAGGAACATGCAATGCTTGTCTAAAGGGGGACATTTTACTTGTCGCTGTACTAACGACTCTATATGCTTGGCACAGCCGAAGCCTAAAAGAAGAATTGCCGAAGTGATACGTGCTATTATTCCCAAAGCAGTTCGGTTTTAGGGCAGAGAGATCCCCTGTGGATGCGTCTTCCTACCGCCTGTAATGGTGATCGCGGGAGTAAAGTTCGTTGTCCTCTTCATAAGGAATACAAAACCACCTACAAGCGCAAGGAAAAGGATTCAAGGGAGATAGTTACTCGTGAAGAATGGAAATATATACTAAATGAGTGACAACTTTCTTGGGAAAACAAGTCAACAGGCAAATGGGTTGCGTGGCTCATCGCCAACTTAAGTAACAGATACGAACATTGACAGTGAGATGCTTATTCTCGCGAAAAAGATTGGACTTGACCATTAAAGGCACCAGACGGCAATGGGGACTTTTAATTAACGCCTTTTTGTGAATGGCATTCCCTGACTTGAAAACTCCCTATGGAAGGATGGGAGGGCTAACCCGAAGTAATGTATCAAATAGCTCTGAGCTAGTTCTCCGATGACGGGGAGACTTTAATTAGTTGTCGGAGCGTGGGAGTCGTACGCATATTTACCTACCCATCCCAAAGAAGAAACAGGTATATTGCCAAATATGGTAAAAATGGGAAATAAAACTAAAGAAAATACCTCGTAAACAGAAAACGGATCTCTAAGCTAGGAAATTAGAACCAATTTAGAGCAGCATATGTAAATAAATGGTCTGCTCTAATTTCCAAACTTTTCTAACTTCTGCGAGGTCGAATTTCCGAGGGGCTGCTGTATAAGGTTTTAAACAACGTCGAAGTTAAAATGAGCAGATTCCACGGTAATTTTACAAGATATGGGGGACTTATGGCTGCTTCAATTGCAGTTACATATATTTGAGAGCGAAGTCACGAAGGAATTACCAACAGGTTTCGAGCCTAGCCCTGCAGTAGTAAGGAGCTCCAAGCGCGGCGTTTTTTGCAATGTTCCATCAAATTGATATTTCTAGCAGGGTCTTCACTTATCCCAATACTTAATTTTAGACAGGATCTGCAACGGCTTTTTTTTCTAACATTGATATGGCCCCTATTGACTTTCCAGACTGGACCGTTTTCACCAATATGGATTAATTGCCTTGCCTACCGTAGCCTATTCAGCCAGATTTGATCTACCAACGTCTATAAGTTTCTTCGCTTTTTAGTCTTCAACTAATAAACAGCTTGTTATTCTTCGTATTCTCTTTATATCTGAAATGCTTATGTACTTTTTTTTCACAAAATATAGTCACGTGGGGAATCAAATGAAAGGGTTTGGTACTTTTCGAAACTCATCTGGTATGCTTTACGACAACACTTCGTGCCAGAAGAACTCGTGCGCTGGGTTCAATTGCTCTACCACGATCCGAAAAGTAAAGTTCGAAGTATGGCGGGTGTATCAAAACCGCTTCGCGTCTCTGTTGGAGTTCATCAAGGAAGTGCCCTCTCACCACTCCTCTTTGTCCTTGTTATGGACACCGTCACACGGGATATCCAACGTCCAGCGCCCTACACACTGCTTTATGCAGATGATGTTTTCCTAGCATCTGATAGCAAAAATGATCTCGAGCAACTTGTTCAAAAATGGAACGATCGCCTCATGCAACACGGTCTCAGATTGAATTTAAACAAAACTGAATTTTTGACGACCGATCCCCATGAAACAGGCACAATCACTGTCAGCGGCAGTGATCTGCCCAGATCTGAGCGATTTAAATACCTCGGGTCAACGCTATCAGCCAATGGAGAGCTGCGTTATGAAATTGCTTCACGCATTAACGCAACCTGGATGAAGTGGCGTTCCACAACTGGTGTCCTTTGTGATCGACGTATCAACGAACGTCTCAAATCTAAAATTTACCGCAATGTCGTCCGTCCAGTCGCTCTCTATGGTTCTGAGTGTTGGCCGACCATAAAAGACAATGAACGGCGTCTCGCGGTAATGGAGACGAAGATGCTACGTTGGACTAGTGGCGTCACATGTTTAGATCACATCCGAAATGAGGATATCCGCGATCGTTATGGGGTTGCACCGATCGTGGAAAAGTTGCGAGAGAGGCGTCTTCGATGGTATGGTCACGCAATTCGTGCAAACGAGAATTCACTTGCAAAGATTGGTCTGAACATCGAAGTCGATGGTAAACGACCAAAAGGCAGACCTAAGCAACGGTGGCTTGATACGCTGGATGGGGATTTGAAAGCCTCGAGATTGCACCCAGATCAGGCATTCGATAGAGCCAAATGGCGAAGCCGATCACGACGAGCCGACCGAAAAGAAGAAAAAGAAGAAGACAAGGGACACAATGTGTGCCTGAAAAGTGAAAAAGATCTCGTTCTCAAAACGTATCCAACTGAAAAATCTGAAAAAAAAAAACACAGTGATGCACCCATACAAAACCTAGGCCTCAAAACACATCGCGTTCCGATATCTGCTTAAATAAAGTTAATAATGGTATATTACCACATTTTTCCGATTTTTACCCAAAAAACTCTTCTTAGGTCCTGGTAACAGTATAGGTGATAATACTGGGCATAATTCTAGAAAATTTGACCGCAACAACAATAACAATTATTCACTAAGTTACAGAAAGTTAAAATTGTTTGTTTTATGTGAATTTATTGCACAATAAAATGTGTATGACGTCACCACCATAGAAAATGACCTATATGAATGATGGGTTCCAGGCGACATTTTAGTTTTCCTTTCTTAGCTTTTTTTTTAGTTATTTGTATTTCAGTATTAGTTACTGGTGACATACATATGTACTTATATGTATGTCTAACGAGGTTTGCGGGTCGCGTACAACAAAATGGTCATGTGGTGTTAGTACCAGTGGTATTTACTTTAAGTACATGTGTGTATGCTTTTGAGCACGGGGTGAACTGGAAGTATGTGCAGATGATACGTTCGATCAATTCAGATGCGTTCATATGTTACATAAAATATTTATGCATCACTATGTGATAAAAGGCAATGTGTTTTTCCGATGAGCGTAATATTTATATTTTTAATATGTATGTATGTACATATTTATATCTTGGAGTTTGGCAATAGATATATGAGAGAATATTTGCATTCTTAGCCATAGAAGAATGGAAAACACATCACATAACATGAACACAAAACCTTTATACCCTAAGCGATAGAATATAGTCTCGAGAATTATCCCCCAAAACTCAAAATCGAAACTCGGAGTAGTTTTTTTTTTAAATTTTTTTTTTTGTGAAGGAATTTTAAGTCATTATTTAACAAGAAAACAAAACATCATAGGAATTGTATTAACCTCTTTGTGACATCATGTTTTTCTGGATACTTTTAGAAACTGCTATTTATTATTTAACTCCCTTGATTGGTTTTTCGTTTTAATTATTATAGCTACCAAAATTCTATTTTTTAACCTATCCCATTAGTTCTAGTTCGGGCTATAATTATATGTGTTCTAAATAAAACTGCATTCTTTTTCGGTTTCACGGTTTGGTCAAAAAGTCAGGAGAAGTTGGAACAAGCCTCAAAAATCTCTGACGAATCACAATTTAAAAAACATATTCCTAAATGCGCTGTGATTTTAAAAGGTGCCCTTAAGTTGAGGCCTTGGACTGCTGAATGAATTATTAGCAATCTCACCCCAAATGAAGTAAAGAATATCAAATTGTAAACAAAACGCAAAGAATATATAGTATCTGAACATTGTAGCGAATTGTACATAAAAAATTGACTCCTGACTGAGTTTTGACTTGAAACAATTTCAGCAAATTGAAGAGACAAATTTAATCTACAATACTGGCATATTTATAAAATGTGAATGTAGTTAACAACCGAATTATCTCGAATTATCATTTCAAATTTAAATACACTTCACCGGAAGTAAAACAAGAAAAAAAGGTTTTACTGTAGTAGTCTCATTTTTACGAAAATTACCAAGGGATCGATCTTTAGCGATTGGTGCAAAAATAGTTTAGTGTTCACTGTTAGATAAGAAATCATATGGGATAGTAAAGGTTGCGGTTTCGTCGAAGAAGTTCAAAATTACGAATGTCTGTGTATGCGAGGCTGGAAACAGTTGCTCTATCTCTCCTTTCTTGTGTAATAGCACCTTAATTTTCTTGATTATTATCCGAACGTTAAAACTATATATTTGGTTGTAGTACAAGTAAATAAAGAATTTAAATATTAGCAGCCCATTGCGGTTCTCAAATTTTCCGTCGAAAGGACCGCTCTGATAGCTTGTCTCTGCCTGAATCCAGATCTCAAAATGTGTAGAAAGGTGCTTTCAATTTTGGAAATTAGGTGAACCATCCTGAACTGACCTTATTTCTATATCGTGGCCACAATGGGTTTTTGATTCGTATCTATGCACATCTTTCTGCACTTAAAATTCACTTTGAAAACTAGACATAAAGTATATTTTCATACCATGGATTCCAATACCACCATTTGATTCTTGAAAATCTGTCCGCAAATTGATAAAAACAAGATTTTTATCTACATATGGTATCAGTAATAATGCAGAAAGATACGACCATCACCGCGATCACCATTGCCATCATCAGCGTCATGTTGATGATAATCCCGATAGGTGAGCGTACAACAGTAACAGTGCAGCATGCAGAGCTGAGCCGCGGATCAGAAGACCATCAATTCTGGTTTTGTCGCACGGCGATCACAGGAGCGATACAAGGCGCAGAATGGAATAAATAGTAGATGAGCGACACGAAAAAAGGAAAACGCACAAGGTCTTCCTGCTTATTTTAGACTAGAACCTAGTAACCAGTTCGCTATCTATTCTCTTCACAATCAGATACACAACGCCTGCAGCAGTGAGGTTTTCACTACATACCGACTGATAGTACCTAATTCGATCATTCAAAGTGAACTGTTATTACAAGTTAGCACTGATCGACTTGGCGGTAATTTTGAAAGAAATCGATAGAGCAGGTGCTGTATACACCAGAAAGTTAAGTACCATAGAAATGCGATCGATAATGACTAATTACAAGACTACTTACAACCTCCTGATAATCCAAGTAGCTATTGCTGTAATTTGCTGGAGTGGAAACAGGAATACGCAGGCCACTTTAGAGTAATTACGGGTAATGGGGACCCTTATCATAAAATCAGCTTTGCACTTCAATTTTCAACACCACATAATAATCTTATTTTCACCACCCCTTCGAGAACCGAAAACCGCCCGTGCGGTCTTGATCAACTCAGGAATATAAATTCAAATAATGTACGGATCGTAAAGTGATTCCATTTGGCGCCACAATGAATTCTCGAATCCTTACTACGATCCACACTCTTCAATAGCTTACGATCGCGTTCTCAAGGTACAATACCTCCACTGCACCTCTAGAAATGTTCTAGGTGTTCCTTACGAATAGGAAAATCACTTCCACAGACCGTTCTCAATCTGAGCTCGAATCAAACTGAATAACAAACATCTGAACACACCGACCTACAGTGATGAACTAAATGTTCGAAAAGCTGTCCGCCGCAATTAATTCCAGCAGAAAAGACAGCAGCAATCACGGTGATCTTGAGCAATGCTACGAAATAGCGGAGACATCTCATCTGGACCACAAAGTATCTATGTTTATCATTCACGTGTGGAGAGATATACGATATCCAAAGCAACATCGGGCTCAACTGGCGAGCAACATGTTGACGAGCGACGCTTTGGACAGCCCAACATCCACGTAAGATACACAATCCTCCCACGAAAGATACTCGCGCCCATTAAACAGATTGCCTTCACGTGGATTGATCTGAGATTTTTTTGAGCGTGCACGTTTGAGAAAAAAATCTCACAGGTTGGAGTTTTACCATTGGAAATTGGGTGTAGAGTTGCCTTCATTAGTTTTCTTTCCTATCAGAGTTTCCTGTTTAGTTTCCGTGCTACTTCCAGCAAATTGAAAAGATTTAAAATGTTATTAAAAATATTTACAATAATATGTAGTTCTCGACGAGGAAGTCACAAGATAAATGAAAGGAACCAGTAATGATGTGAATATATGATATGTATTTAGTAGATGGAGCGAAATCACGGCAGGTGACCAAGAAGATTGAATTATTACGCCGGATTCACACACCTGCCAAACCTTAACAAACCGACGCAAATTTTTGGTTTGGTTTGAGTAGGTTTGCAAGGGTTTTGCCGATCGGTTGAATGTCGCTTTTTTGACACAAATCAAAGGGAATTTGATTGCTCAGAAACCACTGACGGACTCACAAACGTGCGGATGGTGATATTTGGTTCCCAAAGTCAAGCCAAACTTTTATGGAAGTTAATGGTTAATGCAACCTAATTTTGAATTAATATTATTGATATCGACTTTTTGACGGATTGTGGAAAACAAAACTTTTTTAAAATCGGTTCATTGTTTGTCTGTTGACACGAAATTTGGTGAAAAGGTAGCAATTATAAATCACTAAAAGTTCGCTGAGTTACATTGCTTGTGTTGAGTTTATGAGGAGTCCCATTACATTTAAAAAAATTAAAATTCATTTTGAAAACTATAAAGTCTAAAGTGGTGTGACATGAATGTGCCTAGTGACCAAGATCTCTGGAATATTTTCTGGCAAAGCGTTCTCCCAGCGAATCCGTTTAAAAAATAAAAAATAAACAGTCATTCCAGACGAGGCATTATCCTCAATAACTGTTATATCCATTTACAAGAAATTTGGTGAAGAGTTGGAACTGTGAACCCTGAGTAAATGATATCTGTTAACGTTGAGTGTAAGGAGTGATGCCCCATGCAAAAGAGGGATGCAAACCTTTTTCCCCCAAATGTATCAATAGCTCGGATACCCCAAGCCATGTGTTTCTCTTCTCTTCAATTGTAAAGTGGGGAAATGCGGGTATTAGAAAGTGGTTACATATTTTAAGGTGTATGTGGTGTGGTTAGTTATTTAAGGGGACTCTCGAAGGCTAGGAACTTGGTCCATGTTTACTCAAATTCGTCATAGAAGAATCGAATACAGCAGCATAGAAGATGTGAAGCTAACTATTATAGATAAAGCCCTTTCCAGAGCAAATGATTTGTGCGAATGGTTCTTGCAAAATAATGTATAATTGAATTTTTAACTATATACACCCGGACCTGCCATGCACTCAATGTCCATTACATAACCTTTCATATCTGAAGCGTCCAGCAACCGGATTTCCGACTTGTCTTAATATTTAATATCTTCAATCATCTATGTTTGCCTCCAATCCAGTTCAGAGTCATTTGACGATGGTCCATGACCGGGCGAGAAAGCTAGTAATCGTCATATTTGATAGCCAAGTTGAAGTGCTTAATAAAAAAGAGGGTCTATTGCGCCCCCCTCCACGTTACCTGCCAAGGGCAATATAAAGGACATCAGCCATAATGAGAAGAAAAATATCGGTTCAAAATGTAATCTGAATGAGCTCCGCTTTTGGTTTTAACAACACTCCCTGTTCACGTGCTCCAGGTTCTTCAAGAAATCGATGAAAAGTAGATGAAGCGGTGATTTAAACTTCGTCACCGTTCCACGCTGATCTCAAGCATGTCGATGTGGTTAGCACAGGAGGATCTAGACTGGAAACAAGCCTGCTTTCTGTCAATTGAGTTTCCAAGGTATTCCTTTATGCATTTCAGATTGGTTTTGGCTAATATTTTTTGGACAACAGTAAGCACATAAACACCACTCGAGTTTTTGCACTTAAGACGAGCACTCTTGTACGGAATCTTACCGATCAATCCTTTCTTCCACTCATTGGGGGAGATCCCACAATTTGCGAATTAGTGGAAATACTACTACAGAGTACTGCGATGATACGAAACAGGCATGGATTGATATAAGCTTGAAGCTTCTGAATAACAATGGTGTCAGTTTCGTCGTGCTACTTCCGTATACACAAAGGGTACATTGGCACGGACTAGCCTGAACTTAATGTCGGTATTGAGATAGTTTCATTTCCATATTTATACAAAACAAATTCCGATGCTAATGTCGGTAGCAATAATACTGTTGAAGAATACAAATTGCCGAAGTTTTCATTGTTATTATCATTAATTTTTAATATACATACCTGAGAAAAATTACTTTAAATATACACAGGTCCGCATGGATCCCACAAACTTTACGGAATTTCAACTTTTTACTAGCTTATAATTTGAGTGCAAAAGGAAATGTCTGCGGTGATCTTTTAAAAACATTTCAGAATAGTTTTCAAATCTAACTTACAGCTAATACGGATAAGAAAATTTCGATGACACGTTACACTGGGAGACTTGGTTTGGTATCTTCAACTGGCTTTGTGTGCTTATTTTTCCAAGCTAGACAGTTGTGAATCAAACAAAATAAAAACTGAAAAAGTTGGCTGGAAGCTAACCCAGCTAGGACCGCTACATATTATTTAGAATGAAAAGGGAATACTCAATCCAAAACTATTATTTTTCTCTTCTTTTTAATAATAATAATAATAAGCCCGGAGGAATTTCCTCCCTTCCTCACTGTGAGGAGTACCGACCTTATCACTCAGAAGGACACCGTGTAGGACCCCGCAAACACAATACCGATTGCTTGCTTACCAACCCTCTACGAATTCATTACGTCCATTATTAGTGGAAGATTCAATGCGCACCTTGAGACCAATAACGTTCTGTCCGAGGAGCAGAAGGGCTGCTGAGTTTGGTCAAAGGGTTGCAAACAGCAACTCATTATCGCTACGGTAATTGTAGGACAAGCAACTAGAGGCCAAAGAAACCTCTTTAGTTGCTATACCGGTTATTCCAGGGCTTTCGATAGTATCCCGCATACCTGGCTAATCGATGTCCTACATCAGTATCCCATTGATCCCAAACTAAAATAAAGTTTTTGGACACAGTCATGGAAGGGTGATGGGTCACCTTATCAGTGCGTACATCTGAAGTTGCCAATACCTCGGATCCCATCCATATACGGAGGGGCATCTTCAAGGAGGATTCATTGAGCCCCTTTTGGTTTTGTATGGCACTGGACACCCTTTCATGGCTACTGAATGATGTTAATGAGCATGGTTTTGCAATAAAGTATGGGCTACGTGCTAAGTGCGAACTAACACACTTGATGTAGTTAGATGATATCAAGCTGTATGCTAGTTTGACGGCCATCTTGGAAGTCTGACGGAGTTTGGATTAGACAAGTCTCGAATTCAAGCCATTCACAAAGTCATCACGAGTCGCATGCCGGGCATAGCATTGGTGACCTCCGCATCGAAGCTATGACCGAGGCAGAGTTCTACAAGTACATAGGAATTCTGCAAGGAACCCATACTTGAGTTGGTGATCTGAAGGATGTTCTGCTGTTCGAATTCCTGCGACATGTAAAGCTGGTACTGAAATCACATCTCTCGGGGAAGAATAAAATGAGCGCGATGTAGCACTAGCTTATGCATTCGGAATATTGCTGTGGACGAAGACCGATTTGTAAAAGAGCACTTCATTTGAGACCATAACGGTAAACTGCACCGTAGGAGGTAATGTGGCCAGTATTGCACTCACCTGAGATTATTATCCTGATTTGATTCAGGTACTCATTCACAGCTGAGTCGACTGGTATCTGAGGTCAAATCACGATACAAATCCCACTGCCACCAGTGAGACTTGAACCGCGAAACTTAAGGGCGGTTCCCAGTCAATTTACTAATAATATATAGTAGTAATAATAAATATGCTAATATATTATTATTAACTTTATTTGAGCAGGTATCTGTTTGGATGGTATTTTGTAATCTAGGCACCATAGAGTAGTAGCCTCGTGATATTTTCTGCATTTCCTGAGATTGGAATTTCAAATGTTTGGGGTGGAGAGGTTTTGAGGACGAGACGTGTTAGACTTTTCGGGCCATACATTTTGAGCCCTCACTCCATTGTGTTTCACCCAATATCAGAAATATCAATTTCGAAAAGTACAAGTCGAATCTTTCATTTGATATCGCACACGGTCATATTCTGTAAAAGAGAACTGTACACCCCTTTCGCATTTCTGGGGAGCCCTCACTTAAATTAAACAAGTCGGAATACCGGAAGCTCGCACTTCGGGTATAAAGGTTTTGTGTACATCTTATCTAAGAAATTTCAACGCACATTTTTCTATCCGTATATAGCTACAAATCCAACATACTCCTTCATATTTTTCCAAACTACAAGACATACGTAGACATTACGCTCACCCTAAACAAACAAACTGCCTATTTCCGAATACTGTACACATATATGCACGTATATCAATTGATCGTACCCATATTTCCGATTTACTTCTTATATTTTTCTGAATTAGGTACTACCCGCAAAGTTCATTAGCACGCATATACTATATACCTACATACACACATGTCTGGTTGGAGTAATTGATATTCACATACAAATGATTAAAAAACTAAAACAAAATAATTCTTTGCGACCCCATCCATAACAACTCATTTCGTTGTGGTATTGACGAAATGATATGTGATGATGACGTCATGCAGGTTGTAGAGTGCACGAAATTCACAAAAAATTGTAAAGTTTTACCCCCTATAACTTTGTTAATAATAGTTGGATTTTCTTCAAACTTGGCCAAATTGTGCATTATATTCTTCGTTACACCCATGCCATTTTGTACTTCTAGGATGAACATAAGGGGGGGGTGCCGGGTAAATTTCTAAAATGTGGAAATATACTATTATTAACTTTATTTGCGCAGATATCGGAACCGGATATATTTTGAGGCCTAGATTTCGTAGAGATGCACCACTGTGATTTTTTTCTGATTTTTCGGTTGGATAGGTTCTGAGAACGAGACCTGTTACACTTTTTGTGGGTCATATTTTGAGCCCTCACTCCCCTATGTTTCACCCAACATCAAATATTGAACCAGTTGCGAAAAGTACTAATTGAGACCTTTCATTTGATACCCCATATGGTTACATTCTGTGAAAAAAAATTTTGCAGCCTCCTTTCACATGTATGAGAAGCCCCCCCTTAAACTTAACACAAAATGGCGTCAGTTGCTGCATGTAAAGGGAACGGCAGATTACATACTCCTACCAATTTTCGTGACAATCGGTCCAGCCGTAATAAGTTTTGTTTCACACAAAACCTTAATAAAAAGCGGCGCCACCACCTATATATAAAGAGGTTTACAGACCACATGTTCTCATCAAATTTGGGGGCAATGGCCTCAGCCGTTTCCTGATAACTCGGGTGTAACAGACAAATAGACGGACAGATATTTAATCGATGTTAAGAAGGTTTTGTTTTACACAAGGTATTCCTTGAAACGACCTTATACACAGCTATGCCGGCATCTCTTCATCAATTTCAAGACCGATATGATAGCATAGCCAGGGTACAGTACCGGAAAATCACAACGCTAAACACAAATTTCTATCACAGCTAAGATTCGAACCTGCGGCATATTTTCTGCAGATGTAAGAAATGTCTATATTTTACATTTTTATCTGTTTGAAAGCCTTATCAAATGAAATGTGGCGATTAGTACTTTTCGAAGCGAATATAAGTTTTAACATTTCCTGCAGAAATTGCCCAACCGATAAGTGAAGTGAATTGTGGGCGGGTCCTGTGTGTATATATATTCATTCATCCCTTGGTGGGGTATAGCGCGTCAAGCACAACTACGTGCCATCGCTCGCAGTTACCTGAAACACCCTTCAGCATGGCGTAGCCCGCAATACAATTGTCACTCCTCCTTAAAGTGCGACCTATCCACTGCCATACCACGTGTTCCGATCACTGTAGGTACGAGTGGCAGACCTGTGCGCCGACCAAGCTCGTGGTTTGAGATAGTGTCTGGTCAGTGCACTCCCATGAAACAACGGAGCAAGTTTGGAGCTTTTGAGTAACAGTGGAGTTCAGTTTCCATATGCTGCTCCCATATGACAAAACAGAAAGAATACTAGCACAGGACAGTCTCAATTTAATCTTGATGTTAAGATAAGTTCGTTTCCAGATTTTAGGCAGGTCAGCGAAAGCGGATCTATCTCTGTTAATGAGTCGAGCAGCATCCAGTTTAGTACCACTGTCGGTAGAAACCATGCTTCCTAAATACACAAATTGGTACACGCTTTCGATGCTCTGGCCATTAATGCATTACGGACAAGATAGCATGAAGAATATCGCCGATAACAAGAAAAATAATATCGGTGGCAGAATGCAACCCTTGCGGACTCTGTTTTGGACCTCAAAATCCTCTGTGATTTCCTCTCGGTGCAGCACGTGACATTTTGTAGTTTTTCTGGAATGCCCCTCCTGCGTAGTACACTCTAATACACTCCCTGTTCACGCTATTGCCGAGATTTCGGTACGAGTGGAATCGGGCGCAACGCTCAAGCGAACATAAGCGACCAACAGATGGTGATCCCTTTTGAGGCCGATGTCGGCGAATCTCCTGTTACCCACATGCAACAGAAAACTTTTAAATCTACTGCTGATAGCGAAGTGGTCTATCTGGTTGCTCGTATCGTTTCGGTCAATTGAAACCCAAATGACCTTCTGGCAAGCTCTGGGCTCGAACAATGTGCCATCAGTGACGTGGCAGGGGAAGCTGCAGAAATCCACGATTATCGTTACGGTCTTTAGGGCCATGTTTCTCCATCACATATCCCAGCAAAGTTTTGTGAGAACCCACCTTAGCACTCAGATCTTTCATCACGATCATAATGTCACTTTTATTAAGCCTCCCATGAACTGCGTTTAATTGCTCGTAGAAAGCTTCCTTCTCCACTATATCGGATATCGCCGTTGATATGTAGCATTGTACTATTGTGATGCTCCTTAACCTGGAACGGAATCTTGCAGTCAAAGGTCTGTCAGAAACCGCCTCCCTGGTCAAGAGAATGGTAGTAGTCAGAAGCAACCCGACACCGGATTCGTGTCTGCTACCACTTGTCTTTCCAGAGTACAAAAGCACATTGCCGCTAGAGGGAGAGGATTACTCTTCAGAGTCCCACCATCTTACTTTGCTTAAGCCGGAATGCCCAGGTTATAATATTAGAATTCCCGCTCAAGTTGGAGAAAACGAGCATTCCGAGGATTGTTGCTATTTTTATCGGGGAGAGTGCGCACATTCCAGAAACTAATCATAGTTCGTTTTTGATTGCCAAAGGTCGTTGCCGTGAGGTCAATCTCTATCCGAGGTGTTTTGACGTTTCGGCAGCAATAAAGTTTCAAAGTTACTAACCCAGAAATTTCTATTTATTTTAGTCGCCTCTTACGTCAAGCTGCGAAGACTTTAAGTGTGTTCTTAAACCCCAACTCACAGACCGCATTAAAACGTATATCACCTACGAACCGCTTCGGCAAATCTGGTTCCTGGGCAGAGATGAGACAACGTCTGGTAAGTTGACTTCTAACTTCCTTGACAATGGTTCAATCTAAACAATATAAGTTTCATTTTATTGAAAACCTTTTTAAAATGAATTTATTGTCTGCCTCTCTGTCATCCGCACTTTTTCAGAATTTATTATATCTATTGAAATGAAATTTGGTGAAAAGCTTGGAACTGTGCTGTGAGTAACATCATTCATGCAAAAAAGGGTATACAATTCTTTTTCATCGAATATAGTCATGTTGGATATCAAATAGAAGGTCTTGATTAGTACTTTCCGTGTTACGAGTAGTTCTGACATTAGTTTTAAGAGGAGACCAGCCCCAACCTAGACTCAAAACGTGAATTTCTTCCTTTAAACATGTATATTTTTTTCAATATTTTGCCTTTTTTAAGTAGGGTAGGTGAATGCGTTTCCGCACAGAGTCTTGGACTCCACCTCACACACACTGTTATCAGAGAGCTAGTCTGGAACCGTTTGACACATTACTTCGGGCTAACCCTCCCGCTCTCCCGATTCCGCAATCTTCAAGTCAGTAAATCCCTTTCACCAACTGGAGGAGAGAGAGGAGGAAGGGAGTTATTAGTTCTGGGAACCCCTTACCATCCGGTTCCTCCACCGGTCGAGTTCAATCTTCTTCACGCTAAAAAGAGCTCCAACGTAATGCACCACATAAGTCTAGCTGCCAACGCTCTTCAGCATCTCTCTGATAATGTTGTTCGGAGAGAGCTCCCCTGTGTCTGCATAAAGCTTCTGACATTGAACGCCCCAAGCAGCAAGTCTGGCTAAACTAACTCCAAATATCAATTAATTGTTTTGTATGTATCGATATTTTTCAACTCAACTCAAAAGTGGGGAGAGATATCAGGTTGATTCTTTTTTTGTTTCATTAAGAACATACTGATTTATTCGCAGAAATCTTTTGGAAGAATTGGGTTGGAAATGTAATCCAATAGGGACATTGTAAACAAAGGACAATAATCAGTATGTCTTTGTTATCGTAGTTACTTTTTTCCTTAGACCACGTTCAGCTATTGACACTGCCGAGATATATGTGGGCTCATGTTGAGTCATGTTATGTACCACAAAAATTTCATTGACATTCCTGCAGCCGTTTCTCTGAAAAGTGTTCCCCAAACTTAAAAACACGATTTTCCTATAAAGCCAACTTTCTCAAATCGATATTTTGCGTCATGGGCTTCTTTATCGAGTTTACTATTCATCCTCAGTGTAGCCTTCCCATTATCTTCACTTTACGGTTATTTTATGGGGTGTGATAACCAAAAATATTTTTTAAACGTTTTCGGAAAAAGTTTTTTTGTTGTTTTTTGGTCTTTTGCCTTATTAACCTTATTAAAATCGATTCACCGTCTGCCAGTCTACCTGTCACACGCACTTTTCTCCAAAACGGCTAAACAGATCCGAACGAAATTTGGAGGATAGATGAGAACTATGAAATTCCACGCATACAGCGAGTGACATAAACATAGGTTGAGTTTAAAGGGGGACTCCCCATATATGCAAGTGTGGATTTAAACATTTTTTTTACCGGATATAGTCGTGTGTGGTATAAAATGAAAGGCCTCGGTTAGTACTTTTTGATACGCCTTAGACGCATTCATGGACATCGAAGGTCCCTTCAATTATGCCTCATTCGCGGCGCAATTTGTGATGCGACAAGACAGCATTGAATCGAACCGCTGCTAATCAGTTGGATGCTTCACACACAGAAGTCTATTGAAGCAGGATGTCTCAGGGGCTGCCCACAGGGAAGGGTTCTCTCTCCACTGTTATGGCTCTTGGTAATGGATACCCTGTTGTGGCTCCTGGAAGAGAAAAAAGTCTTCGCACAAGCATTTGCGGACGACCTAGCCGTAATAATTACAGACAAGTTTGCGGACACAGTATGTGACCGCTTGAGTGCAACTCTGCATGAAATCCACAGTTGGTGCCTCCGCAATGGACTCACGGTGAAAGCTAGGAAGACTGGACTAGTTATGTTAACTGGGAACGTCAAGTGGGAGAGTTATACCCTACCCACATTGGCAGGGTCGGAAATCCAGCTGACATAAACAAGCAAGTACTTAGGAGTACATTTCGACTCCAAGTTAACGTGGAAGCACCATATCCAGGATCAATATCAGAAATCCTGCAGATTGCTCTGGTGCTGTAGAAATGCGATAGGTAAGACCTGGGGACTTTCACCAAAATGGATATACTGGATGTATACATCCATAACAAAACCCATTTTGGTGTATGCATGCATCGTCTGGTGGCCAAGACTGAACTTTGCTAACAGCAAGAAGCTGCTAAAGCAGAGTCAGAGACTTGGTTGCCTAATTATTACTGAAGCAATGAGTACTACGGCGACTGCAGCACTTGAAGCTATCCTAAATTTACCCCCCATTCACTTGGAGGTGAAATGGAAAGCAGTCAATGACGCATATAGGCTCGATACCATTGGGGCGTGGAAAGGCGGCCAATCACTCGTTCATCCCTTGACAAACATCCGGTAGCCCTGATGCCGACCGATCATATAGTTTTCAGATTCGTCTTTGAAAAGACATACATTGCCGTAATCACCGAAAGAGAACAATGGTCGACAAATGCCCATGAGTCTTTTCAGATTACAGACTTAATAATCTTCACCGACGGGTCAGTCATGGAGGGTGCAAGGGGCGTAGGGGTGTTCTCGGAGTATCCGATTATAGAACTGCTCCGACCTGTCGGAAAATTGACGACCATATTCCAGGCGGAGATATATACCATTTCATTGGCAGCAGAAGAATGTCTGCGACAAAAACCACTCGAATCTGTTCCGACAGTTGGGCGCCATTATCAGCACCAAATAGCAATGGCATATCAAGCCAGTTGATTTGGAGTGGGGAGGTGCTGCTGAAACTTGGCCGACTGAACGAAACATTCCTGATGTGGGTGTCGGGGCACTCTAACATCGCTGGTAATGAGGAGGCTGACAGACTGGCTCGCCGAGGGTCTGGATCCACAATGGTGGGGCCAGAACCAGCTCTTGGAATCCGACCATCTACTGTCAAGTCTACTCTGAAGGGTGAAATTGCAAGGGTTCACGCAACCGAGTGGAGAAATTTGGGCTCTTGCCGGCAAGCGAAAATCCTTGTGAAAGAGCCTAAAGCCACTAGAGCGGCAGTTTTGTTGTCCCTTAAAAAGTGGGACATGAAAACCCTAGTAGGGCTTTAAATGTACACAGTGAGGCAGGACTCATTTTCGGAAACTGTCCAACCCAAAATTCCAAAAAAAAATCAAGAAGGTGCGCATATATGAAATCTAGGCCTAAAAATATGTGCTATTTCGATATCTGCTCAAATAAACTTACTAATAGTATATCACCAACTTTTAGAAATCGACAAATAAACCCAATATAAGTTCATCCGAGGAACCGCGTAGAGGACAATATCTTGCATATGTATGCCAAATTTCATCAAAATCTGGCCATTAAACTTATAGTAGTTCAATTTACCCCTTCTAAAATCTTGTAAATAAGATGCTAACGTCATAATTAACGAGAATAATTGACATTCGCGCGAAATATTAAAGTCGAATTTATGAGGAATCTAATACTTCACCTTGCCCTTTTTGAGGTTTTATGTTAAATCTTAGCCTCAGAAGATATCCCATTCCGATATCTGTCCAAATAAACTTACTAATAGTATATTACCAACCATTAGAAATTGACTGAAACACCCCCCTTAAATTCATCCTAGGGGTACTACATTTTGCACCGGACAGAAGACAGTATCGTGGATACGCATGTGAAGTTTCATGAAAATCCGGCTATTAGTGTAAACATTATAGCAGACCAAGCTTATCAATTAAGCCATACCAATAAGATATTGACGTCATAATTAACGAGAATAATTGACATTCGAGTGAAATATTAAAAATCCATTCCCGAAGAATCTACTTCTCCCCAGCGCTTTTCTGTATTTGTTGTAGGTTAAGTCCTTCACATTTGCTGATAATATTATACTCCAAGTGTGAAGCGTATGAGGTTGACTATTATCAATACATTGCTCTCCATCAAATGATTTATTTAAAACGCTTTGTAAAAAATAGAGAGCAATGTAATTTTTAACCATGTACACCCGGAACTGTCATGCACTCGTTGCTCCTCATATAAGGAAACACAAAACTTTTTATACCTGAAGCGTCAAGCTTCCTGTTTCCCGGCTTGTTTATTCCTTTTGGAGGTATAGGTTTGGTGGAATTTTTTGAAGTGGTTCCAGTTTTGTGATCTTTACAATATTTGTATCAAAATTTGCAGAAAAAAATACATTTTTAATTAATAAAAAAAAAATTTCGTCATTTTTGGTTTTGGGAGTGCGAGAGCTAGAAAGCGATTATTTCTTTCACGGACCCTTTCTCAGAAGTACCTAGCCGAAACAGCTGCAGCAGCTCTTATACAATGTCTAGGTCCCAAAATGTCCTCCATACTGATATCTATTAAAATAATGTCAATAATAGCATATTACTAAAAATTATTCTATGTTAGAGTCGTACTACAGGGTGCGGCAGCATAACTTCCTTTTTTAAAATGCGCGCCACTCAGTTAGTTGATGTGATAGCAGAGCGCTAGTGGTCTCGTTCAAGAGGGGATTTCCCACGGCTAGAAAATTTGGATTTGGGGGACACTTGGTTCCAACAAGACGGTGCAATAGCACACACTTCAAGAGCATCGATGGCTGTTTTGAGGGAACACTTTCCAGAGCGCCATATCTCAATTAGAGCCGATTTGGAATGGCCGGCACACTCTCCCGATCTGTCCTCTTGTGATTTCTTTCTATGGGGTTTTTTTAAAACCCGTGTTTATGTGAACCGTCCAAGAAGCCTACAAGATTTGAAGACCAACATCCAAGAAGAAATTGCCAACATAACACCTGCTATGCTAACAAGAGTCATGACAAACGCCAGAAATCGGTTTACGCAATGTATGGAGAATGGGGGACGTCACCTAACAGATTTGATCTTCAAAACAATGTAAATAAAAACTTTAGACATGTACCTACATTATAAAAAATAAATAAATATTTTCCGATGCATACAATAGTTTTTATTGAGTTTTGAAAAAAGGAAGTTATGCTGCCGCACCCTGTATAATGTAGCAATATGAACAACAATATAGAAAATGACAATATGGTAAAAAGCCTACTGTTACTGACAAAGTTATAGTAAGTCAAGATTGTCTCTTTATGGTAACTTTACTGCAACCAAAAATATTCAATACTAATATCACACAAAAGTGAATAGTCTGACCTACTCAATACAAATATACATTACTGGCTACGTACAAATGGAACAGCTGTGCACTCAAATATTCTTACATAAGAAATAGACAAAACCTTTCATTAGCGAGAGGAACGGAGGTCCGAGCTTCCGGTTTTCAACTTGTTTCATTATGTATAAAACTACTGTGACTTTTAATGCCACCTTGATCAATCAGTCAAGGCAAACTATCAATGGGCATAAGATCAACTTGGTGGGGGCAAAATGATTTTGGGGGAAAATTAAAGGCAACTGCACTAATCCAAATAGAATCGTTAAGTTTTTAACTCTTGGGTATTCTAGAATGGAATAATCAAAATATCATAAAGCGAATAAAAAACTTCCGACCTGGAGTACGAGCTGCAACCACATTACCTTTTACCGATATTTATTGTGCAATGCCCAAACCCCGTCTAAAATCTCGCCTACTATACTAACTGCTGAATTCTTTTTTGATCTGGAGTCTACTATAAAAGACCTCGTGCGTGGGTTGTTTGAACACGATTAAGCCACATTGTCGGCATTCTATCTCATAATATCAGACACAATCTAGGCGTAGTGGATACTGTCAGATTACTTTCCACCGCGTTGAAAGAGCTGGCTGTATTTACGGAAAGCAACTTAAGGTATGAACTCATATCATCGTCCTCTGGATTACTCGAGCTCCAGAGATATCTGACGACTTCGGAGTATCTTTAATTACTGGCTCTTGGAAACATTTTCCACAATCTTAGCACACCTCTCACTGTGGATGTGTGGCAACATTTATAGTGAGATATAGTATTTGGATTTTCTATCATGAAATTCATTCTGCTGCCGGTGTTGTTGTTTTTAAAATGTGTGACTAAAGGTTTTATTTTGAATTTGCTTTTGTTATCCAAAAGGATGCATGTACAGAACTTTCAATTAAATGCAAAATTAATTTATCCAAATGTTTTACATTAGGATTCCACCACCTTCGAGGACTAGTTTTGATTATGAACACCTGCGTCTGTAGTGTCTATCTTTGTGAAAAGCAATTCATCCTATTTGAATTCTGTTGAGGGTGAAATAGACCTAAATTAATGACTAGTGCCGATAAAAAATGGACAACTCCAGGAAATTTTCACAAAATTATGTTCAGCGTGCTTGTATGTTAATTAGGCCTTGTGGAGGAAAAGATACTTGGTTTGAGGCTTAATCAAAAATTTATATCGAAAGACTGTTCCATATAACTCTAGGATCTCGGGAATAGTTGAATTTATTCCTTTTGGCGAATGCATGCATATCTGAAGTTTAATCTAATCACAATTCAGGAAGGGAAAAGAGCCAAGGCCACTTGGAATTAGAAAAATATCATTTTGAAGACGATCATCCTCTTCTGATCCTTCTACCCTCCAGAGGATATAACCAATGGGTATGGGAAACCCAGCCAGCTAAACCAACACCAACAGCTTAGCTACTAAATTCTATCTCCACCTTCAAGTGCTGATCGTTGAGAGGTCTTCATTAACGAAAAACTGCAATTAGAGAGTCTTCGCGCCTGAAATAAGTTTGAGTAATTGACTTATAAAAAACCTCCTGCGTAGGGTCTTGACCAGACTTGGAAATCATTCTGATTATAATCATTTTCCACGAATTCGGTAAGTCGGAGCATCACAATAAGAATTTGAATGCACTACAGCAACTAGAAGAAATTTTTTCATCATTGTCATAGTCATTCATCGTACCCAGGTACTTTCCTTGAGTTGCTATCTGATGAAATTGGCAACGCGATCGGCTTTAAATTGCAAACTGTATGCGAATAGTTGATTAGAGGACACTTTGCAAGTATTGAGCGAAAGCAAGGCCTTTGTCTTTGTCCCTTCTTGCCTAATCTTTCTTTAACAATGGAATAGGGAATTGCATCATTCCGCAGCGTCTCTTTTTAAGATTTTGTTTGCAAAACAACTAGTACTTTTCGAAGCCGGTATTAGTTTTGAGATTTGTTAGAAAGGCGGGAGAGGGAGGGGTGGAAATTGATGATTTCTTAAACGGACCCATTGTCGGAAACTACCCAACCGAAAAATCTGAAAAAAATCGCGAAGTTGCTTCTATATGGTGCCCAAGTTACAGTAGTTCAAAGTTGACTTTACCGTGTAAATTTACTGCAACTAAATATCAATATCACACTAAAGTGGCTAGTCAGACGTGCTAAATGCAAATACATAACGGGCTACGTACAAATGGCATAGTTCTACATTCAAATATACTCACAGAAGAAGCAAACAAAACCTTTCATACCTGAAGCGCCGAGCTTCCGGTTTCCCGACTGGTTTCTTCTTCTAAAGACGTTCTCCTGTTCACAAGCGGGGTCGGCTTATTGTTATCGGCTGTACCACTTTATTCCATTTTATTCTTTTTGAATAAAGCCTGATCTGTATCGCGAAGTTTTTCAATCCCATCCAGCGTATCAAGCCACAGTTTTTCAGCCGGCTTTTTGGTCGTTTACCACCGACCTCGATGTTCAGACTAACCTCAGCAAATGAATTCTCGTTAGTGCGAATTACATGACCATACAATCGAAAACTCCTCGCAACTTTTCCACGATCGGTACAACCCCATAACGACCGCGAATATCCTGATTTCGGATGAGATCAAAGCATGTCACAACACTACGTAGCATCTTCGTGTTCATTACCGTAAAACACCGTTTGCTGTCATCTATAGTCGGGCAACGCTCAGAACCGTAAAAAGCGACAGGACGGGCGAAATTGCGGTAGATATTAGATTTGAGATGTCCGTTGATACATCGATCACAAAGAACACCAGTTGTAGAACGCCACTTCATCCAGGTTGCGTTAATGCGTGGAGCCATTTCATAATGCATTTCTCCATTTGCTGATAGCATTAACCTGAAATATTTAAATCGCTCAGTTCTGGGCAGTGCAATCCCTCTTTCATGGGGATCGGCCGTCGAAGATTCAGTTTCATTGAGATTCAATTTCACATCATATTGCATGCGGCGATCGTTTCATTTTTGGACAAGTTGCTCAACATCATTTTTGCTATTAGACATTAGGAAAATATCATCTGAAGAAAGCAGTGTACAGAGCGCTGAACGTAGGATGTACCGTGTAACAACAAAAAGGTAAGAAAGCCCTTCCTTGATGAACACGAACAGAGACACGAAGTGACTTTGATATGCCCGCCACACTTCTAACTTTACTTCTCAGATTGTGGTAAAGCAATTTAACCCACCGCGCCAGTTCTTCTGGTACTAAGTGCTGTCGTACAACATACCAGATGAGTTCGTGTGGCTCGCGGTCAAATACTTTCTCTATATTCACAAATGTAATGCAAACATTGTGATATTTTCCACGGTGTTTCTCCATGAGTAGCTCCGCAGTGTGTATTGCATCAGTAGCTCCGTAATTCATGACAAACCCTGCTTGATTCACGGTTGTTTCAACGATATCCAGTTGTCTAGAATGCATTCAAAAATCTTCATGGTATGAAAAAGCAAACAGATAGATAATTTGAACATTCTGCCGGACTACTTATCTTTTTCCATATTGGAACTGTGGTACTTTCTTGCCAATCAGATGGTGTTCCACATTCCTCAATCATCATCATCATCACCAACGGCGCAACAACCGGTATCCGGTCTAGGCCTGCCTTAATAAGGAACTCTAGACATCCGGGTTTTGCGCCGAGGTCCACAAATTTGATATACCTAAAAGTTGTCTGGCGTCCTGACCTACGCCATCGCTCCATCTTAGGCAGGGTCTGCCTCGTCTTCTTTTTCTACCATAGATATTGCCCTTATAGACTTTCGAGGTGGGATCATCCTCATCCATACGGATTAAGTGACCCACCCACCGTAACCTATTGAGCCGGATTTTATCCACAACCGGACGATCATGGTATCGCTCATAGAATTCGTCAGGATTCTTCTTTCGAACGCGGCCAAGAGTTCGCAATAACCCGATTAAAGAATTCACTGAGCCACAGTATTGAGTCCCAGCTTTTCAATTTCTTGAGCTCAGATGCGATCGAGGACTAGTAACTAGTAGTTACTAGTCCTCGACTTCAGTGGCGCTGACAGGTGGAATTACTCCAAATATCGATAATGCTTGTGGAAGTGGAGGATAAACCAATTTTTCTGTTTAAATCGGCTCATCAGTCGGTAAGCGAAGTACCATTTTTGTCATCAACGCAACAGAATGCCATGATCTCATAGGAAACGCAGTCAGTGGTGGTGGTAAAATGTCGGCGTCTTATAAACATATAGATGATTTACGTTTTACTATTCCCACTATAAAATGTAGGAAGATGAGACAATCGTTTGATGAACCATGTATTCTAAGCGACTTTATTGTTAAAATCTTAACAATGACGGCACTGATCAAGTTTTGAAGGTATGGGTGTAATGTAGGGAGTGTGCCGATGACCCAATTTCATCATTTTTCATCAAAGCAAAGCATTTCTATTCACTTATATCATTTAAAATACTAAAAGGAACTACAATGTTATACTTTAAATTTCATGGTGATATTACCTTGTTGAATGTTTAAATTTTTATACAAACTGAGATTTCCAGCGCTACTTAGGATTTATGATTTTCGATTTTGTGTGGCCACAAAGACATAAAATAAGTTATAACCTTGTGATCTTTTTTAAATAACTTATAACCATTTCTTTATTTGTTGCTTTTACAAATATATGCTCTTTGTTTTGTTTTGTAGTTTTCTATATTTTTGTCACCTTTTATTTTAGCTTGTATTTCATATTGGTTTTGATTGAATTTTATATTTATTTTTAATTTTTTTTTTACTGAAATCTTGTTCTAGAAATTATAGAACATTCATAAAATTAGATTAACATGCAGTTGAAATAATTTTTTTGATTTGAAGACTCCCTCTTCCCCCCTCTGTTCTTGAACTCATAATACTCACACCAATAAGGAGCATCTTGATGATGAAAAGGCCATTTGGGACATCTAAGGCAGGAGAAGCATCGACTAGGGATGTGGATGGCTGGATGTGGTTTTTCATTTTGCAGGTTCCGATGCGCACCCATGCATTGGTATAAGGATACGTGAGGTGTTGTTAAACGACACGGGCGGGACTGAAGTGTTCAAAGGACCCCTACCCCCACATTTCGGTATAATAATTTAATATATGGCTAGAAGTGCAAAAAGAGCCAATTTTTGGCAAGTTTAGCACTGGTCATTGCTTAAGGTTTTCTGCTTTGCATGAGTTGCATTTTACGGGTTACCTTGCAAGCTGAAAGAAGAATATCACGAAATAAATGCAAACTTCTCAGGATTTCCTAACTAGGTTTAAAGCCTGCCTCCAAGATGGCTGGTGATTTCACATATGACTTATGGTTCGTATGATAGTTGCCCATGTTAAGTGACTGGTTAAAATATTATATTGATATTTAATTTTATTTTAATTCCATGACCGTATTTCGAACGAAGCACATTTGCTTTTAAGTTGTTTTTGAAAATAAAACCTTACTAAAATCGTTTTACTGACTTTTTGTCTGTTTGTCCATCTTCTTGTCTGTTTGAAAAGGTTAGACCTATTGACACGAAATTCGGTGGAAAGGTGGGAACTGTGAACTGTGAAGTGGATAACATTACTGCACATTGAATTTAAGGGAAGGGGTGTCCCAAAACAGACAAATGGCATCTATTCTTCGAAATACTCTCCGTAGCGATATATTCTCAAATAAAGTTAATAATAGTATATTATTAAATTTTCAAAGTTCACTGCGAAGTTCATCCTAAATTCTCAAAATTTTGCAGTAATATAGGATTTAATATGAAATAGCATACTGGAAAGGTAGTGTAAATCCTAATATTATATTATTAACAACAATAGTTGATCAAAGTTGTCCGTAAGAGATAAAATTTTGGTGCCACATCGAATTGGATGTCGGGTATATTCAACGTATATACACCACAAGCTATATATAAATGGTACCATCATGTACAGAAATATTCTTCTATAAAATATGAACAAAACCTTTCATGCAAGAAGCACTAGCTTCCGGCTTTCCGACTTGTTTTTTTTTGTTGATGCAGGCAATTTTTTTATAAACTTATAGCATAATTAACGGCTGCTCGCACCTAAAATTCGACAAAAATACCGGATTTGAAAAATTTAAGAACATTTTTTTTAAAAATGAGGCAAAAATCGGTAAAATTCAAAATTAATGACCAAACATAAGCATAATATTTTGTTTGACTGCAGGTTGCAGTCCCACAGGTTTCGCATTCTTTGCATTCCGGAGCTACATTTGGATACTGCAGCCGCTATTTCGTTTTTTTGTAACACTTACATATCAACGACTCAATAAAGGAGCATGTAAAATTTTAAAGTTTATTTTTTTGTAACAGTTTTAAAATGATTTCCAATTAGACTTGAATTATCGTTTAAGAGAGGTTATCTGCATTCTATCAATAACTAAATAACTGCAATTTCAAGAATCTGTTATTCTCACGAGCGTAATAAATAATGTAGTAATTCCTTAAGTGGACGAATCGTAAGAGGCATCACTGTTACTACATTTAGCTCACTTTAATTGAGGAAATTGGAAAGACGATTTGGGGTATACTACTCTCGTTGTATCCCGGAGAAGAATATCATGCATGTACACGTATATATACAAACACATTCGCATATGTGCTTCCATTTGCTGCGATAACATTATAATAGCTCAAGAGAGACAGTCTTGTGTGCCTTATCACCTCAAATTTGGTAAATAGCATGTGCAGAATTACGCAATCTAAGAAAGTTGTTTGTAAATAAGTAGTCACGATCAGTAGAATGCCCGCGTGAAGCAGAAAAAGAAATTAAACTATTTGAGGATAGGTAGACACTGTAGAGCACATGAATTATGAATCCCGGTGTCCGACACAAAACCTAGATATTATACCACGTTTGGACTACTTACCATACCCCAAATTACCTATATGATTGATTATTAAATAATTTGGTGCAGCATTAAACAAGAGGCAACAACGGAAATACATTAGGATTAATGGGGTTGTTTACAGACCAATCATTCCAATTATTACCTAAGCGAACCCCATCTTTCGCAGGAATAAGATTAATTGGATCCAATCTTCCCTCCCTGCGTCGTCGATATCATCCCTAGAAGACTAGCGATTGAATGCCACAGTAATAATTGCTCATTCACGAATAATGAGATTTATAATAGTAAATCCTAACCGGCAAAGGCAAATACGATTGCGAAATATAATACATAGTTGATAATTGTGTATGCCGATGATAGTATACAGTCAAGTGTTTATTCCTAATGAACTGTTTCTACGGTTTTGTGTTAAACCATCTGCCCCTCTATCTGCCTGTGTGGCGCAGACAATTTTTCAAAAACGGTCACTACAATTGATTCGAAATTTGGTTAGAAAGTGTGAACTGTGAACCATCGGGCATGTCATGAGTAACATCGTTCCTCGTTGACTTCAAAGGGTTGGGGGGGGCATTTGTACATAAGGGAGTCCAACATTCATTTCACCAAATATAATCGTGTAGGTAAAATGAAAGGTCTTAATTACTATTACCGAAGCTTGCATCAGTTTTGAAGCTTTATGCAAATGGGGGAGTACAAAGACTGGATCGCAATCATTTCTTCCACGGACCCGTTCTCAGGAAAGGAGCTGTCATTATTCTGCGCCTGGGCCTCAAAACACCCTCCGTAACGATACCTGTTTAAATAAAGTTCCTAATAATATGCTACTATAATAATAATCACGACACAATCCCGGCGATCACCAGGAAGTATGTTCGACTTGAGGTCATTGGGGAAACTGGTGACCGAGAGTCGATGGGGCACAAGCGGCGGCATCAACAACACCAAGCCGCACTGCAGGCAACAGTTTCAGTACTCGCCGAAGCACTCTTCTCCAACATCCAACTGAGGTGTCAAAAACCGTGTATAGAATCCTCGGATAAGGATCTTTCGCATAGACCAGGTATTCCCAGGCTCTATGCATCTCCAGATTCGCTTTCGTGTTATTGATTTGAGTGACCGAAGAGACCCACCATGGAAAAATTGTCGCGGGACATTACTTGGCTGATTCAAATCAGCTCTGGCAATGCCAGCAGACGGGTGAAGAATAAAGTGCAGAGGGTTTACAGGAACAATGATATCCCCAGTGAAACACCCGTAGTTTCTGGACACACTAAAGCAGAAACTCTCTGTCATACGTAGTCGGTTTCGACGGTATGACGAAGTCATTCCAGATGTGTCCACAATGCAATGTACGATCACTCAACGGATCCCAACAGAGCACAGCCAGTTTTTGGTGACGGAAGCAAAAGAGTATTAGGCCCAGCATGCTGAGTGAATCACCACTGAAGGCACCCGCCATGTCAATATGCCTGACATGAATTCTGCGGATGTAACTGAAGTGAAAGTTCGACGAGCCATAAACAGCTCGAAGAACTGGAGGGGCCCAGGTCTGGATCGGGTGCAAAATTTCTGGTATAAGAAGTTTACCAGCTTACCCAGTCGGTTGGCACACAGTATAAATCAGATCATGAGTCGGCCGGAGGAATTTCCACCCTACCTCACAACGAGGATTACGTAGCTTATCCCTAAGAAGGACACGGTGCAGGACTCCGCAGACACAAGACCGATTACTTGCTTATCAACCCTCTACAAATGCATAACGTCCATTATTAGTGGAACGGCCAATGTGCACCACGAGACCAACAACATTCTATCTGAGGAGCAGAAGGGTTGCCGAGTTGAGTCAAGACGTTGCAAAGAGCAACTCATTATCGACTCGGTAGTTGTAGGACAAGCAACTAGAGCCCAAAGAAACCTCTTTAGTTGCTATATCGATTATGCCGAGGCTTTCGACAGACCTACATCTGTATCGTATTGATCCGAAACTAGGTATTTGGCGGCAGTCATGGAAGGGTGGTACACCTTCATCTAAGGGTGTCAACACCTCAGAACCTATCCATATATGGAGAAGAATTTTGCAGGCCGATTCTTTGAGTTCCCTTTGGTTTTGCATGGCACTGAACCCCTTTTCATGGCTACTGAATGATGCTAGAGGTATGGTTTTGCAATAAAGTATGACCTACGTGCTAAGTTCGAACTGACACAATTGATGTACTTAGCTGGCATCAAGCTGTATGCTAGTATTGACGACCATCTTAAAAGTCTATTGCCAAGAGTAGATATGTTCAGCTGTGATATTTGGATGGAATTTGGATTGGACAAATGCCGAATCCAAGCCATCCGCAAAAGTCGTCACGAGCCGCATGCCGGGCATAGCATTGATGACCTCGTCATCGAAGCTATGACCGAAACAGACTTCTATAAGTACCCAGGCATTCCTCAAGCTACCCATGCTCGAGTTAGTTATCTGAAGGATGTTCTGCAGTCCGAATTCTTGTGACGGATAAACTTGATGCTGAAATCGAATTTCTATTCCCTACCGCTTTATTGGCTTATCCATTCGGAATATTGCCGGGGACGAAAACCGATCTGGAAAACATCGGAGGTAGGGGCGTGGTTGACGTGGCGGCTCATCATCATCGAGAAATCGATTCACTACGCGCTTCTTTTTGCAGCAGAGGGCAGGCGAGTCCCTTGCAAGCGGCTGTCTTTAGGGCAGACTGTGGGCTGACTCCACTTAACTTGAAGGATCGATACCCTATCATGCGTCCTTTTTAACCTGGCCCTGGAGGAAGTGATCCGTGATGCTGGGGTAAATGCAAGAGGTACGATTCTCTTTCAGTCCACTCAACTGCTGGCCTATGCTGACGATGTCGACATATTGGGAAGAACGACTCGAGATGTACAAACTGCCTTCATCCAGATCGAGCAGGCGGCAATTGGGGGCGTCAGCGCCAAAAACCAACCAAACAACAACGTTAAACCGCACTGGTCACACGGGAAGAATAAAGATAGGAGAACACAACTTTGAAACCGTTGATAATTTCTCCTATCTAGGGTCGAAGATCACAACCGATAACAGCTACGATGATGAAATCCGCGCACGGTTGTTGTCAGTCAACAGAGCCTATTTCGAAAGGTCTCACCATAGGATCAAAGCTCTTACTGTACAAGATCTTCCCAGTGCTGTATTCCTCGGAGATGGAGGTTGTTAGCAAGAAAAATTGCGAACTCTTGATCGCGTTCGAGAAAAATCCTGCGAGGAATTTTTGGTCCCCTACATGAGGATGGACGATTCCGTAGTCTAAATAACGACGAAATCTATGAGCGATACCATGACCGTCCGGTTGTGGATAAAATCCGGCTCAATAGGTTACGATGGGCGGGTCACTTAATCCGTATGGATGAGGATGATCCCACCCGGAAAGTCTATAAGGGCAATATCTATGGTAGAAAAAGAAGACGAAGCAGACCGTGTCTAAGATGGAGTGATGGCGTAGGTCAGGACGCCAGACAGCATTTAGGGATATCGAATTGGTGGACCTCAGCGCAAAACCGGGATGTCTGGAATTGCTTATTAAGGCACACCTAGCCCGGATACCGGTTGTTGCGCCGTTGATGATGATGATCGATTTTCCAATTCACTGAGTGGGGTAAAGTCGGATCAAGAGCTAGTCGATGAACGGAAGTCGCAGGCAAAGCATGGTTAACACGTGAATTGTCTTTGACAGCCATTTGTCGATTTGCATTTGTCGAACAGATGGTTATGTGCTAGGGAACTCCTTACTAAGACGGAGGGATTCATGTATGCCATGCAAGATGGCGTGGTCACCACCCGAGTTTGTATAATAAAAAGCTCATAATGAAAGAGCGGGTGGAAAACGACCAGTGCAAAATGTGCTTGCCTTGATGTTCTGGGACTCTCACACAGTCTGGCTCACACCATGCAGGATTATACCATTCTGCATACGTGCTCGATGTTGCGGGGAATTCTCCCATTGGCCTATAATCAGCTACTATCACCAGCGCCCCCTTGATTATTAAAGTAGGTAGGATCGCCCGAGCCTAAATGCTCAGCACTTATTAGGTATTAGGTAAAATCCGATATCTGCCGAAAATGTGCAAACACGGAAAATAATAATAATAATCGTTGGCGCACCAATCCAATTAGATCAGAAGGGTGTTAGAGCACTTCATTTAAAACCGTAACGGTACACTATAGGATTACAGTATCCCCCCGAGATTATTACGCTCATTTGACTCAGGTACTCTTTCACAACTGAGTGGACTCGTGTCCGACGTCAAAAATATACTACTATATTGCTTAGAAATTGTCTGGAAACCCCCTCCTTAACTGCATTCTAGAGTCATGTAATCAGCTAATCTAGGCCATAATATGGAGCATGAGGGTATTGGTGTACTGGTTGAAATCGCACCAGCACTAACAAAATTATAATAGTTCAAAGTTGCCAATTTGGGCAAATTCCCTATATTCTAAGTTCTTGCCAGTATTACACTAAAGCGAATACTAAACGCAGAAAATATCCACTCAAAGGCACTTTCAAAAAAAATAGGCAAAACCTTTCATACCTGAAGCACCGAGTCTGTGTTTTTGGACTAGCTTGCAAATTGTAAATGCTCCTCACTTTAGAGAAGGTTCAGGATGCATGGTTCGAAATAAAAGATTGTAGCCCACCCTGAATTTGAGATCACACTTTTTTGTTAAATATTACCTTCTATCCATTGGATGACTTTTCATCAAGGAAACAAATTGAGAACCTTCAGTTGGACACTTCGGGTAGAAATCTTTTGTATTTTCCTCATGTGAGAACCTTCCTTTCGATTTTCCATTTGTACGCAGCAAAAAAATTCACAATATTTCTTCGTTGGTTCGTAAATACGAATATATGAATATTGAACACATAATAGGGGAGAGGGAGATTTGTTATAAGGGTTTTCATGAAGATCGAGAAGTACTATTAATTTTTATTTTGTCCATCTGAATACATCGGAGATTTAGTTTGACTTCAAAAACAGCTTTTGACATGTTAAGTTGCTTGAAATTATATTTACAAATTGTTTTCACAAAAGGTATTCTAAGTGCACAGGCCAATCACATTTAGTGCAATAAATGGAAGACACTTTATAGAGATGCAAAAGTCTTTTTCAATCTCACAAGAACTTGATACTTTTTTACGGCTGCAAAAAATGCATGGCCACTGCCCTAATATGACGGGAACGGTCGTTTACTGCTTCCTCTTTTTGTAATGATTAAATAGGTTTGGGCGATAATAATTTTCAACTTACCGCCCAACTGAAGGCCCACCAAACACCAACAGTGCGCGACTGCGAAAAACGAGCTATAAGATAACTCCTAAATATACTACTGCTCGCAGAGTGGTCAATCTGATTCCTCATATGGCGTCGGTCAGTTAAAACGTAGCTGATTTTATGGCTGCAAGAATGTGCGTGAAATGGAGAGGTGGTGGAATCTATAGATATCCAGAAACCTCCCACTATTTCCGCCATAGTCGCCAAGACCATGTTTCTCCATCGCATGTCTGAGCAAGGAAGAGACTTTGGCATTCAGAACACCTCTCACAATCATTATGTCACTTGTAGGAAGCCTCTGTTGAACTTCGTGTAGTTGTTCATAGAAAGCATCTTTCTCCAATATATCAGATGTCTCCCTTGGTACAAAGCATTAACCTGGGCTGAAATCGTGCAGTAAGTACCTTTTTAGAAAGCAGCTTCGTTGTCAAATGAGCGCATCTTGTGATAGCTGTCAGAAACAACCCAACACAAGATTCGCGTCCACAGTACAACACCACTTTGTCGTAGGTGTACGCGAGAAGGGAGTTGTCTTCAGATTCTCACCATCTTATTTCGGTTAGGCGCAGAATGTCCAGCTATAAGCTGGAACTCACGCTCAAATTGGACTAAGCGAGCATTCTGAGGATCCTAGCTACCGTCATCGAGGAATGTGCGCATTCAAAAAAAAAAGATAGTCCGTTTAAGATAGCTAAAGGTCTTCGGTGTGAGGTCAATCTCTATCCGGGGCATTGTTGACGTTTCGGTAGCAACAAAGTTTCAAAATTTGCAAGTTGCTAGCTCCGATATTTCTGTCCCTTTTAGTCGCCTTCAGCGAGAGCAGAGGAGACTTTCACCATATTCCTAAGTAACAACAACAAAAGCTGCCTCGAAATCGTCGATAATTTGTACCTGGCCGTTCTCATTACAACAATGAAATCCCCACAGAACCAATTTGCATTCGCATGCAATTTGCCTTAGCCGGAAACAAGCGTTACAAATACATTTGATAATATCCAGCGTGAACAAGCCTATCTGAACTTTGTCACGGTATTCACATAGCATGCTGGTTTCGAGCCCAGATACAGAGGGTTTAGGGCAATGTACTTTGCATTATCATCAGTAAAACAAATATAAACAAGTCGGGAAACCGGAAGCTGGGCGCTTCAGGTATGAAAGGTTTTGTTTGCTTCTTCTGTGAGTATATTTAAGTTTAGAACTATTCCATTTGTACGTAGCCCGTTATGTATTTGCATTTAGTATGTCTGACTACCCACTTCAGTGTGATATTGATATTTAGTTGCAGTAAATTTACAGGGGAGAGTCAACTTTGAGCTACTGTAACTTTGTTACTTCATATTATATTTTATACTACTGCCAACTTTCACAACTCTGGGATAAACTTAAGGGGGGTTTTACTATGTTAATATGTTATGTTAATATACTATTATTAACTTAATTTGAATAGATATCGATATGGAGAGTATTTTGCGGCCTGAGCACCATATAGAGTCAGCTTCAGGAATTTTTTCAGATTTTTCGGTTGGATAGTTTCTGAGAATTGGTCCGTTAAAGAAATCATCACTTTCCACCCCTCCCACTCCCCGCCTTTTCAACATATCTCAAAACTAATAACGGCTTCAAAAAGTACTAATAGGCATTGAACCGATTTTAAGAAGGTTTTGTTTTGGAAACAAAACCTTAAAAAGTTAGATCAGTAAAAGTGATAAATAAAGTGTAGTTGGAGTTATTCCACTACGCTAAATCGTACCTGATCTCTCTTGGTAACAGGCCGACCAAGAAAATGCATACAATGCCGTTAAAACAAAGTGATCGTGTTGAGAGATTCTAAGCCTGTGAGAAATAGTAGGGCGCTCATCTCAGTAGGCGCAACAGGTAGGAAGGCATCAGGGCGAAAGTAAATTAGTCTGAGTAAAATAAATACAATGGTCCGGTGCCAGGAGCTGCGACATACAATCCGAACGCGGTAAAAATTGCTACAAATTTCTCCATTTTGGTAACCTACACATTCAATACGGTGTTGACATTGCCATCTCGCAGGGTTTCCGTGAAGCCATTACGCTCGCCATTATTATATCAGCTGATTGCACTATTTACTTCTTGATCCCATAGGTGCCACTGACAGGTCGACCTGATGACGCTAAATATGTCTTCCGGTACATTCTCGATGCGAAGACATGTAACGTGCCTGATGATGACCATATCATCATTGCGGGCGACCTTAACAAGTGCCATAGGGGAAAAGGTCCTGGAGCACGCAATGAGTGTGTGAATACATCGTTCATCAAGCGATTACCTCATTTTTCTCCATTTTATAGTGGGAACAGCAAAATGCAAATCGACTATATTCTCAAAAGATGCGAACATTTTACAACCGTCACTGACTGGAAAACCGTTCCTTGTGAAACCATCGCACTTTAACATCGGATTGAATCTAAACAAAATTGAATTTTTGATAGCCAACCCCCATGGAACAGGCACTATCATTGTAAATGGCAGTGACCTATCCAGAATTGAATCACGAGAAACGAGGATATCCGTGATAGATGTGGGAGGAACAGATCGTGGAAATATTGCGACCAACCAAGATATATTCTTGCCAATCAGATGGTAAGGCATGACATTGAGAAAGGGCGACACGACAAACCCATCCACTTGAGGGAAGAGTGGAGCATGGTGGCGGCTCTTTGAATGCAAAGGAATAGTTCATAACTTGTAGATTTCGCATTTTGAAGTAGCATGGACTGATCCCGGATTTAAATCCTGTAGAGAATGGTTGGGCATATTTGAAACTAAAACTAAATAACAATGCAACTCCACCAAAAGACATTAATCAGAAGTAAAAATATTGTATTTTGTTTTATCTTATGTAATGTTAGGTTTTGTTGGTTGAAAAAATAAACTATTTATCAATGTAAATTTTTTTTTTCAATACAGAAAAAATAACAACTTTATTTTTCCAAAATTATTGGCCCAATTTCTAACCATCTGTATGTATGCATCAGTGTACGGGAATGGACAATGTTCGTTTGGGATGAATATAATATTTATGTCTTTAATATGTACTTACTAACATATATCTTCAAAATTAAAAATATATAAAGGATGGCTATGTGGATAAACAACGTTCCTCGCTCAGAATAAACACAAAACCTTTATATCCTTTTTACACCTTTTACCTTTTTGTATTTTCGAAAACGACAGTTTAATGAAATACTTTAAAAAAAGGACAAGCAAAGAAAAAGAAACAAATTTCTTATTTTAAGTAAAGGAAATTACTAAATATTGAGAATACTTGGACTAAATACTGGTTTTATACACATACATTCTATTTCAAACGAAATTAGGAAAAAGTTATTTCCAATTAACTGTGTTAACTCACTTAAATTACCAAATTTTACAGTTATTCGAATTGATTGATAATTCTAACTCTCTTGATTCAGGTTGGGCGGTTTCTGTGAATGGACCCCTTAAAGAAATGATGAATTTCGACCCCCCGTGCTCCCCACTTTTCCAATAAATTTCAAAACTAAGGCCGGCTTCGAAAAGTACTAAACGAGTCCTTTGATTTGATACCCAACGCTACTATATTTGGCGAAAAAAATTGTACACCCTCTTTTTGCACCTATGGGGATCCCCCTTAAATTCGACGTAAAAGGAGTTCACAGTTCCCACCTTTCCACCTTTCCACCACATTTGGTGTCAATCGCTATAATCGTCTCCGAGAACGGGACGGACAGAGAGCCAGACAGACAGACAGTAAATCGATTTTAATAGGATTTTGTTTTACACAAAACTTAAAAAATAGGAAATAGATTATGTCCCCGCTGAACTTATAAAATCAGGTCCAGGTCCATGAACCATGAATACTGATTGGTTAGCACCTGGCTCTGAAGCAGGTTATATGAAAGTGAATGGTGAACACAAAAGCCACATTGCTCTCTACGTCCTGCCAAATCGTTACATACGCGGATGACATAAACATCATGGCGCGATTTTTCACATCAGCAACGAAAATGTTTGTAAACCTCCACAAAACAGCAAGTAAAGTTGGTCTACGAGTTAACGAAAACAAGACGAAAACTATGACGCAAATAAGAAAGTGAAACTTCAGGAGCGGCCAATGGACGTTCAACTTATGGGCGATACTCGGATACCTAAACGAGTATTGGAGTATTTTCATTTCGAAATTGGAGGACGCAATTGACGGGTCAAGATGGTTGGAGTAAGACCTTTTTAAAAGCCAAGGCCCGTGCTGAATTGTCGTGCCTTGATGACGATTTCCACAGCCTAGAGGGCTTAATTTCGGGCAATTATGAGGTTTGGAAACACATCTGTGTCCACTCATAAGGTAGACTGTGCTCCTATTATATTGTCTCCAAAAAATGTCAACAGTTTCATTGGCCAGGCAATTTAAGGACTGTGATCTTAAACCATTCTGACAAGCTACCACAAAACTAAAGCTTAAATCAAAGTCTTTCATTTGATAGCCTTCTACATATGTACGCGTAGCCCCCTTTACATCTAATATGAAATCTTGATATTTACTACATGTCTATGATTTCCTAGTTTCCATACGCCCATCCATCAGATTGCACATCAGGTGCAACCATTTCTGTATAAAATATGTGTAACCCGTAGGCAAGCAGACAGACAGTAAACTGATTTTAATAAGATTTCGTTTTTACAAAGTCTTAAAAAATAATACTGTAAACCCGTAATTTGAGAAAAAGTCCAGGTTCGGCCAATGAGGTAATCACAGGATTGCCTAACCAGAGGATTCAGAATCCATTAACATTTAACTGGAGTCTGGAAAACCATACACATCCATAGATACATCGTAGACGTATACGCGGAGAATGATCTGATCACGTCTCACATCTGAAAACACCTTTCATAAGGAATATGTCCGCATTACGTCTATCAAATTCTCGTAAATATTTCAGTACAATCTCTGGAAGATTTAAAACTTCCTAAATCATCTCTTAAACCGAAATCCATAGCTTCAACTTCTTGCGTTTCGTGCGGATATACATAAGTTAAGGACAGTTCATGTTATTATTTATCAATTTCCGGATTCTTACGGAATTTCTGAGAAGTTGTTCATTAAAATTGAAAGTAAAGCTTTCTTTCCAATGGATGAGGAGCAAGCAAGAGCTCCCCAAGGATTTTAAACGCCCCCTGGGGTACATAAATTTTTCGATTCAAGACACACAGATTGCTATTTGATTTCTTTCATATTTGATTGCATGCCTCATTGAATTTAATATAGGCGAGAAAATTGTAATATCCTGTCAACATTCAATAAAGGGTGTAACATTTCAATTGAAATACGGGCACATGTCAACGCTATGTGCCTAGCTACATCAATAACAGATTTTCCCATACGTCAAGAAATACTTTGATAAGTGTTGTACTTCCTTGCATATATGGATCTAGGTAAGCGTGCCACATTCGGGAAAATCGATTTTGTACGATTCAAGCTCCTTGAAACCCGTTCAACTGCCACAATTGAAACTCGGCAGATTTTAAATGGAAATGTTCTTAAAAAAGAAAACCCGGCATCAGAGAAAATTTTCAAGAACTTTTAATATGTTATCTGCATATGTTTGAAAGGGAATTTTTTATATGCAATAGTTCATGTGTAGGTATATGTATGCACATGGCTTTTCAAGAGTTCTGTCAGAACATACATACATATAATACTTTTTGCGTGACCCGATTTCTATCATTTCCCGGATTTCTGCCATTTCTTAGCTGTGTAGATGTCCGAAGCCATCCAATGTGTCTTTTTCTATCTCTACATCCAGCTCAAGATTCTTCGTTCCAAAAACAATTCCTACCATCCAATAACCCGAAAGGAATGAAGTAAGTAAATAAGTTTAGGAATTCCAACCGAAAGTGAAATGTAATAGAAATTGTATGTAGATATATTATACTAATGACTCTGCGCAATTAGTAAATGTTGGAATACCAGCTAGCTGTTACAGGTATTCTACCTGACCTTCCCTTATTTGGCCTTTTAGAGTCGGAGAACCGTTTCGTGCCTTTCAAGAGTCGCTGGAAGGATTGGTCATGTTTTCAAAAACGGTGATAGTCAGAACATTTAATAGCAGAGTTGGGCAAAATCGTAATCATGATTGTGTGATTGTAATAACGTAATCATGCAATTATAATCATGTACTCACGAAATCATAATCATATAATCATAATTGTTTAATCATAGGTCTGCATTGCGATGCGATTGCCCGATCTCTTTCGGAGATGATAGAAAGGATGCTTTTCTATGCTTGGAGCAAAGGGTATTTGTTATCAGTTATAATGGATGACTAGAAGGAATAAAAAATTTCTGGAGTCGTGCCCCAATTAGATGGTATTCGTATTGCTGACATGTGGTTTCAGCAGTACGGCGCCATAAGTTGCACAGCACGCAATGCAACTAATCTATTAAATGAAACATTTGAAGAACGATTAATTCAACGAAATGGACCTGTTAACTGACCACCTAGTTCTTTGTGATTTAAGACCTTTAGTTTTTTTCTGAAGATATGTAAGGAGGCACGTTCACACCGATAAACCAGAAACATTTGAGCACTTGCAAAGCGAATTTCGATACGGCATTGATGAAATACTGCCCGATCTGCTGCGAAAATCGAGTCAGAATTGGATGTCCAGATTACGCTATGTGCGTAGATTTAACATAAAGGCAGTAAGTTTAGAGGCTCTCAAACTTAAAAATTCTTTTGAATGTGATCTCGATCGCAGTGTCCAACAAGATCATTTTCCAAATTACCAAACGTTTCTACTCAAACCTATAACTGAAAAAAGTTCTCTTCTCCCAAATTTAGTACTCCTAACCTCTTTTAACCGAGAACCCTAAGTTCTAGCTTTGCACTATCAGAATTTAAACTGAACACAATTTTGAAGGCCTAGTAATTCCTCTTGTGGTTCGCTAACTTTCGAGTTCAATGAAATTGAGCAAGGTTTCCATTGCGAAAAATATAGATTTGAAGGTACAAGATAGAGTCGGCTGAGCACCAGCCTCTCCATTTCGTTACCCAAAGTTCGAGCCTAATCTTCGTAGATATTTTGCTGGCCTTCGTATTTGTCTAAGCTTGCAGTGAACTTATTATTTTTACAACGTTAAATGTAAGGAAACTGAAACGCAAAATAAATAAATAAAATAATATTATAAAACTAACAAAACTCCACCGTAGCCTGTCCCAAGCCCGGATGTGAAAGGAGAAGGGATGGGTAGCTTCTGTCTGAATGGCTGTACGCCCTCTCAGGCGCCACGATGGCCAAGGGCATTTCTCCATCTGCTGTAGCTGTTTCGCCAAAAACTGTGCCGACCACTTCAGCAGGCTCGCGTAGACAGCGGATGAAATCGATTGAGGATATCAACCTCTTTATCATCCGCTCATGCTACGAAGTTGCTACGAAAGTTGCCCCAAAGATCAAGGCATCAACAACACCAAGCCGCACAGAAGTTTTAGTGCTCGACGAAGCACTCTTTTCCACCGTCCAGATGAGGTTCGGGACGGATTCGAAAGAGGATGTATAGAATTCTCGGAAATGGATCCTTTGTATAGGACAGGTATTCCCAGGCTCTTTGTGTCTCCAGCAAATCCGAACTACAATCATTTGTGCATTGCGGCTGCCAGATTGTACGGTCAGAAGAAGCTTTCTCATTATTGGGTTGAGTGTGGTGAAGAAATGGAAATGGGAATTGGGTTGAGTGAGGTGAAGCAATCTACCATGCAAAATTCGTCTGGAACGCCAGCGCGACTTATTAAGGCAGGACATTCATTATCATCAACGGCCCAACAACCGGTATCTGGTCTGGGCCTGCCTTAATAAGGAACTCCAGACTTCCCGGTTTTGCGCCGAGGTCCACCAATTCGATATTCCTAAAAGCTGTCTGGCGTCTTGGCCTACGCCATCGCGCCATCTCAGGCAGGGTCTGCCTCGTCTTCTTTTGCCGGGTGGGATCATCCTCATCCATACGGATTAAGTAACGCGCCCACCGTAACCTATTGAGCCAGATTTTATCCACAACCGGACGGTCATGGTATCGCTCATAGATTTCGTCGTTATGTAGGCCAAGAGTTCGCAATTCTTCTTGCTAAGAACCCAAGTCTCCGAGGAATACAAGAGGACTGCAAGATCATTGTCTTGTACAGTAAGAGCTTTGACCCTATGGTGAGACGTTAGATAGTGCCGCGCAGCAGCGATGTTAACGAGAGAATATTGGGGTGGGTTTTGCGGGTAGCCCGCCCAGCATGCAAAGGGGATCACCGCTGAAGGCAGCCGCTATGCCACTACGTCGAGCACAAGCTCGTATTGAAATCGCAATGAAGTAGGCGCACTGAACATATTCGCTATCCTCTCACTGGCATATGCATTCGGAATATTGCCGTGGACGAAGATCGATTTGGAAAACGTCCAGGGGTGGATACCTTGCACGCGGCTGTTTGTAAGACAGACTGTGGACTGACTCCACTTAACTTGAAGGATCGATCTTTTAAATCCTATGAGTGAGGTGAAGTCGGACCAGGAGCATCGAAGGCAATGCACGCTAAACACGTGAATTGTCTTTGGCAGCCACTTTTCGGTTAGCATTTTTCGAACAGATGGCTATGTGCTAGGAGCTCTTAGCTGAGATCGAGGGACTTATATGTGCCATTCAGATGGCGTGCCTATAAAAAGCTCATAATGAAAGAGCGGGAGGAGAACGACTAGTGCAGAATATCTGGTTCGACGTTACACATTGCACATTGGACCATCTCATTTCTGGCTGCACTGTTATGGCACCGGTGCAATACACGAACAGGCACAATACTTTTCAAAACTTTGCATAAAAGCAGGAGCTGATCACGGAAACATGTCCGGTTTACCGACATGAGCCGCAGGCAGTAGTCGATAGTTCTGCTTACAGCATGTATTGGGATCGGGAAGCCTGACATGCTGTTAGTTGACAAGACGGGTCGGTCCGTTTATATTATTGATGTTGCTATCCACCATAATAGCAACATTGAAAGAAACTACGTGGAAAAGAACTATGAGCCACTGGTTGGGGAAATCAAAGAAATTTAGCATGTCGAGGTGGTGGTTGTGGTTCCCATAATATTGACAACTACAGGTATTGTACTTAAATCCCTCGCGGCTTCCTTTGATGTCCTGGGACTCTCATACTGTCTGGTTCAAACCATGCAGAAGTGCGTCATTCTGCATACGTGTTTGATGTTGCGGTAAATTCTCGACGGATTCTCTCACTAGCCTGCCACCGGCCATCACCCGTTTATCTTTTAGGTAAGTAGGATCATCCGAGCCTAAATGCTTGCACTTAGTGCTAGTATTAGGTAAAATCCGGCATCCGCCGAGATTGTGATAACTCAGAAAAGACAAATAGACTGCATGGATGGCTTATACTCCATAAAGTAGTGAACAGAAGACATATAAGTAACTGACTATCAAATCATACGTTTTTCACAAATAGCACTGCGCTTGCAAACACAGAGAAATTTTTTACTCAACAAAAGGCAATATGGTTTGAAAGTTGGCAGTTTCATGAAACGAGAGAAATAGGTTAACTTTTTACATAAACATGGCACAATCTTGTGGGGAGAATACTGAAAAAAATGACAGTCAAACGCTTGATTCATTTTGCGAATTATTGGTAAAGAAACAAGTTAGTACTCTTAGCTTTTTCTCTTTAGACTTTATCTCGTTCAGAAGCGAGGTTGGCTCATCGTAATCGGTTGCGCCATTTTATCTGATTTGCATGCAGTAGCGGACTTTCCAATCCCATCCAGGATATCAATCCGCCGTTGTTTAGACCGACTTTTGGTCGCTTACCATCGACTTCGATGTGCGGACCAATCTTGGCGAGTGAATTCCCGTTAGCCCAAATTAGGTGACCATAAAATCGAAGAAGTCTCTCGGGCAATTTTCTCAAAATCTATGCAACCCCATTTCGATCGCAGATAACATAACATCTTCGTCTCCATTAACGGTAGACGCCATTCGTTGTCTTAGATATTCGGTCGGCATTCAGAGCCTGGTTTACCGCCAAAATTGTAGTGAGTTGGTCTGGCTTTTTCAACCCTTTTTCAAGTTCCAGACATGCAATGCAAAGGGGGTTATATTTCTCACGGTGTTTCTCCATGAGTAACCTCGCGACATGTATTCCGTCGGTAGTTCCGCCATTCTTCACAAACCGGTTAGATTCGCGATTATTTGACCGATTTTGCGAATACGCATTTGAAGAATACGTTCAAAAATTTTCATGGTATGGGACAGTAACCGGATCGGACGGTAATTTGAGCATTCTGCTGAAATAACTTTCTTTTTAAGGTTTTGTTTGTAAAACAAAACCTTATTAAAATCGGTTTACTGTCTGTCTGTCTGTCCGTCTGTCTGTCTGTCTGTCTGTCTGTCTGTCTGTCTGTCCGTCACACGCATTTTTCTCAAAGACGGTTGTAGCGATTGGCACCAAATTTGGTAGAAAGGTGGGAACTGTGAACGCTCACGCATATAGTGAGTTACATCCTTTTACGTCGAATTTAAGGGGGGGTCCCCATACATGCAAAGGGAGGGTGTAAATTTTTTTTTCATCAAATATAGTCATGTGGGGTATCAAATTAAAGGTCTCGATTAGTACTTTTCGAAGCTAGTCTTAGTTTTGACATTTGTTGAAAAGGTGGGGGGTGCGGGGGGTTGAAAGTGGTCATTTTTTTAACGAACCCATTCTCAGAAACTACCCAACCGAAAAATCTGAAAGAAATCAGGGGGCTGTCACTATACGGTACCTAGGCTCCGAAATACCCTCCATACCGATACCTGTTCAAATAAAGTTAATAATAGTACATTACTATAATTTTTAGTAATTGACAGGAAAACCCCCCTTAAGTTCACCCTAGAATCACAAAATTTAGCAACAATATAGGCTACAGCACAGAGCATGATCCTGCCAAATTTGGTGAAAATCGCACTATTACTAACAAAGTAATACTAGGTCAAAGCTGTCGCTTCTCTGCAAATTCGAGACTATGAATGTCAATATCACTTGAAAGTGGCTATTTTCACATAATATATGCATATTTTACGTGCTACATGCTAATGGGACAAATGCCCACCCAAATCTCTTTATAAAAGAAATAAACAAAACCTTTCATACCTGAAGCCTCTAGCTTCCGGTTTCCCGACTTGTTTCATATTGGAACTGTGGTACTTTCATGTCAGTCAGATGGCGTTCTTCCTTCCTCAATTACCCGATTGAAGAATCCACTCAGCTACAGTGTTGGGTCCCAGCTTTTCGCTTTCCAGAGCTCAGATGCGATATCGTCAGGTCCTACTGCTTCCTTCAATTTCGTTTCGTTTTATTACTTCCTCGACTTCGACGGCGCTGACAGGTGGAATTGCTCAAAATGTCGGCAGTGCAGGATGCACAAATTTTTCTGACGATTGGTAAGGAAAATTCCGTTTGTCGGAACAGAAGTGTTCGATATCTTTTATGCATTGATGTTGTTTTTGACAATGATTTGACTTGACGGGTCCTCTTGCCATCCCGAGTGTCCACTTTACCGTAAACCTCTGTGTAATAGACCGCTCAGGTAACGGCAATCGCTTTTTTTGCATTCCGATGGCCATTCTTGTAAATAGGCATTTGGCCAGCGTTCTATCATCGGGAAACTTATGGTAGAGACGTTTCTCTTCATGGACCTTCATTTGAACATTGTCATTCGAAAGCCAAATATTTTGGTTGATGAACCGGTTACATGGCTTGGATCGAAATTTTTAACTCGGTTCCACAATTCTTCCATATTCGTATAGTCGATGTGCGTTTTAGAGTTCCCACTGTAAAATGTTGGCAGATGAGACAATCGTTTGATGAACCATGTATCCGAAAGTACAAGGTGCCTGCAAAATTGAATATGCGCTCACCCGCCCTCCGCTCGCCCTCACTGTGCGCGCTTCACACCCTTTTTCCTTATGGCACCTGTTGGCGGCCATCAGCAGGCGTGTCACAGAAGTTGCCAGAAAGCATCTTTCCCGGCATCAGGTCGACCTATCTGTGGTGCGCATGTGGCCAAGAAATAAATAGTGCGATCAGTTGATATAATGGTCACCTAGTCATTCGACTTCTTTAATGGCGTCACCGAAATCCTCTGAGATGACTATGCCAATATCATATTGAGTGTGTGGGCTACCAAAATATAGAAGTTTAAAGCGATTCTTACCACGTTCGCGTTCTATGTCACAGCTTTTGGCGCACACACATTTAAACGGCCGCCAGTTGCTGCAATTGACGGTATTTGCAACTGTTCACTATTCTTCCTGCTCCTTGGGACCCCAAGTGCTCGAGGAGGGCGATCAGATCCGAGTCTGCAGGGGACTCATCTGAAGTGGCTCTTGCCACCTAGTCCCACCGGACGTTATTTGATACCTTGGAAATCGGGATGGTCCTCTGAGAGCATATGCTCCAGGAGAATGAACTGGAAGATGTGCTCCTGGCTCCGTTATTTGCTCACGTTAAACCTCCAGGACCTTCATGCCCCTTGGGGATTTACATCGTCCCGTAGAAACTTCGGTCCGCTGAGGGCTTATAGCGGATTAATATTACGATTATTGATATCGGTACAAATACGTGGTTTTCTTTTGGGGCTTGCACTTGAATTTTATTGTAGTGAAATAATAACAGTGTGAAAACGAAACTGATAATGCAGTAATTGTTCTAGTTGTTCAGTCCGACAAATGGTTGTATTTCAGATGCCTTCATATCCTTCTTACATCCTGAGTAGTTTGTTATGGTTCATTAAAATTTTTTTTAGAACTGCGAATATGCAAACCTGCCGGTTACGATTCATTTCAGATCGAACTTAAGCATGATCGATTTAAACGAAATCTGATATGAACGGCGTATTTGGAATTTGAGGACACATATAGCAAGGTTGGAGCACAAGGCTGCCGTACGGAAGGTCGCGGTTCACATCTCACTAGTGGTAGTGGGGTTTGTATCGTGATTTGACGTCGGATACCAGTCGACTCAGCTGTGAATGAGCACCTGAGTCAAATCAGGGTAATAATCTCGAGCGAGCGCAATGCTGACCACATTGCCTCCTATAGGTTATCCTGTAATGTACCGTTACGATCTTGAATGAAGTGCTCTAACGCACTTCAAGGCCCTGATCCAATATGGATTTTTGTGCCAACGATTATTGTTATTATTATATAGCCAGGAATATTCTGAATTTTCAGCTATGTACGAATGGAACTTGAATTGGAAATTACACAGACAAGATGAACGCGAAACCTATACTCTCCCAAGCATCTAGATTCCGGTATTCCGACTTGTTTTTTTATAGAGGATGGTGCATTGCGTGGGTAACATACCAGCCTCTGCATATTCAAAGGCTTCAATTTCGTTAACTTAAGGGGGCGTTTCCATCTGGGATAAAATTTGGTTTGTACCGGGTTTCCCCAATAATTTAGTGTTAGTCTCGCCGATTTTTACGAGCTATACTGCCTCTATTTTTCATTTTCATTTGTGAGTTCTCCAATTTGATAAACTTTGCAGTTGCATTTTATTAGGCTTTCAAGTTTTTCAACGGTTTCCGTTAATTACCTGATTTATTGATTTGCTATTATTCGTTATTATTTTCTATGGGCTTGCTTTCGTTGGCAAAGACTTGACCTCAGTCTGTGGCATCTAGACTTCCACTCCATGCTGAACCCAGCCAGATATTTTATTTATATGAGATATTTCAACCCCTAAAGTTCGAATTTCAAAGCAATCCAGTTTAACTGAAAGGGTTCAGGTCCTTGTTTGTTTTTACTGCTTCGGTTTCATATTGACTGTCATTAAAGTGGATGCCGAAAAGTTCGGAGAAGGGCTGTGCCAAACTTGAGCCCAACAGTGACTTGTTTTCACAATAACTAAAGACTACAGCCCATACATAGGAGCTGACGACGAAATCGTCATCGATTGCGGATTTATGATTTCCAGCATCGATTGCGTGTGGCATTAAACTTTTTACTTGATACTCTAGGGTCAGGGAACTTGCAATGCCTGCCTCGAGCCATGTCAGAGTCTTAGGCCTAAAGATATTCGAGGAACCACAACAGTAGCAAAGACAGTTTTGATATCCACGTCATGAATAGGATATTAGAACCGCGCCCGGGTTTCGAATTTGCTCCAAAAAATCAAAATGTAAAATCCGGCCCGAAATTGATTCTGGAGAGTATCATCAAGTCAGGTTCCAGATGAGAGTCGATATAATATACGAAGCAAGCTTCTTTCTCAGTTAGACTGGCATCGCACCAATATAAGGAGATCTGAACTACCAGAATGCTGCTACCCAAGAAGATTCAACTTTCAGCACATTTTTCGGAGTTTTATGGAGACAAAGAAGTGTTGCGCACGTTCGACCGCGTGGAGAGTTGTGCAAGCAAAATTTCGGGAATAAAGGCTGTATGAGGTGCAGCGCATTGGTATTGAGGCTGCAAGCACATAGCTGCGAGTTGTCATAAATATCTGTCATAACAACATATATTGCACAAGTGTTTATGGCTTCCCACGTCTCAACGAGAACTAAAGCCAGAACTTCCTTAAAGATTCTTTTAATGGATTAATGGTTACGGGATTTTCATGGAATCACTGAGCGACTCATGATTCAAAATTCCTCTATGGAAGCTTGGTGGAAGTAAAGACGCGCAACATTTTTGGTAGCAGATCCATGTTTGTTCTCCTAGGAAGTGAGGAGGAAACAAGTGGATGCATCTAAGATCAATCTTTTGGATGCATCCGTTTTCTGCTAGGATAAGAAGTAGAAACACACACAAGAAAACCACCTAGATGGCATCGACCGACATACCAATTCATTAACCGCATGGGTGCTGAACCACTCGCCTACCTCGTCCCTACCAGAAAAATACACAATAGGATTCCGTGCCCCGTTGCCGCTGAAGTTTCTCCTCCTGTGTATAGTCATGTTGCTACCAAAACAGGCTCGGTTAGCTAAGTATTACTGGAGCGATGAGATAAACGTCGTCCACTGCACTCCAGTCTATCCTGATTCGAGTCCCCATTTATTTTGTCGGGGAACTCAAGGCATCTTATGACGCATCTTGACTTAATACGAATAGTGCGTGCAAAGGCGAGCAACCGTATAATCATGCGTTGATAACCCCGGGCAAACATGAGATAGCTCAGATTATGTGGTTTCCTAATTTGCCTTTGAAAAGGCAAACTGTATTTTATTCAAACAAGTCGGGATACCGGAAACCGGTACAAATCAACGACATAAATACTATTTTTACCCTAAATAAATAAGCAATGTGTATTACCGCATGGCGATGCATGCATATATACTATATGTCCGTATCAAAATAGATCTAACGCATCTTCAAGCATTTCCACTTTACTTCGTGCACAAAGCATACATATATATGTTACGTACGTGAATTAAAACCCCCTAGTAGCCAGGTGCACGAATGTCTATTATGTTGGTTACTACCCGCAACCTTTATTAGCATATAAATATCCATCTACATGTCTACTCGGAGCATGTGACACTGAAATGCCAAAAAACGAAAAATTAGAACGCCCCCATCGACCTTATCGTTCATATAAGTGCATTTTATAATATATGTCTTAGGCGCCATAATTTTACCTGAAATGCGAAAATTTGACGTTCCATAGCTTTGTTAGTAATAGTTAGATCGAGTTCAAACTTCCCAGAATTGTGTCCTATATTATCGCCTTTGCTGATATCAAATATTGTACCCCTGGGATGAACTTAAAAAGGGCTTTGCGGTTAACTTCTAAAACAAGGTAATATACTATTATTAACTTTATCTGTGCAGATATCGTAATGGGGTGTATTTTGAGGCCTAGATTTCATATAGTTACATCACTGCGATTTTTTTTTCAGATTTTGCGGTTGGGTAGATTCTGAGAGCGAGACCTATTTCACTTTTTATTCTGTAAAAAAAAATGTACAGCCACCTTTCGCACGTATGGGGAGCACCTCTTAAAATTCAACACAAAATGCCGCCGCTCGCTGCATGTAAAGATACAAATTTACAATCGGTTTAGCCACTTCCGAGTAAATCGGGTGTGGCAGACAGACAGACAGACGGACAAACGGATAAGTGATCTATACGTGTAGAGCTACTACGTCCTACCCATAAATTTGAAAACATGATATACAACCTTGTTTTCTATACAAGAGGACAATTATAATCCGTGGGTATCGGGCGGAGAAGGAAAGGATCAAATGCAAAGAGTGGAATTTTATTGGAGGCAGTTGGGCATAGCCCTTGTCAACGAAGGTGATACAGGCATTTTCCAGAAAGGAGGATCTACCCGAGAAGGACATCAGGCTAGTCTGAAAAAATATGGGACGCGCAAACATTCATAGAAAAATGGCCAATCCATGCCAGGGGATCAACGTACTCTTGAAGTAGACCCAACGGCTGGTGAAATGCTGACCTACCCAGCTTTCGCTCGGTTGCCACTAAGCAGGTAAAAACCTCAAACGGACCAAGAAGGAATGATATAGGAAGCTCTGCTCGGAGGCGGACGATAATTCGTGGGAGAGCAATAGTGGCTTCCAAGGCCCCGCATGTGGGAATAAAGCCCCGGATGTGAACAAAGTTTAGAATAGGACCTTTACGCTCTAGACTGGACAGCATAGAAACAACAGAACCTGGTGCTGCTGCGTAAGGCTAGTAAACCCGTAAGCTATCGCTCTGTAGACCAATATATCTTTTAGATATTAACTCGAAAAGCCAGGACAATAAATTGCTTCCAGTTTTTTGAGAGCCAGCTTAAAAAGGAATGTATATTTTTTTTCACCGAATATAGTTATGTGGGGTATCAAATAAAGAGGGCAAAAGAGGGGAGAAGAGGAGCCGAAAAATGATCACTTTTTTTAAGAACTCATTCCGACACGATAACAAATCCCTTTGCCACTAGAAAGGTTTGAACCGCGACCTTCCGCTACGACAACCCAGCGCTCTAACCACTTGAGCCATTCGGACACACAAATTGGAATGCCCGCTGAAATATTGTAGCTTCCCGACTTGTCTTCTTTTAGGAGGAGGTGAATATCTTCAAAAGATACACAGGCCAGTGTGTGAAATTTATACCCACTAAAATGATCTCAGCTCCTCTCATGTTCTATGGAATCACCATAAAATATTACATCACTGAGCGGAGTTAGTCACTTTTCTTCTATATTTCGCGTCCGTAACCTTGCTTTCCTCATCTCTTCATCCATTCGCACCCTACTCTGGATTGATCCGATTATGAAGTTGATCACATTCCGACCTTCTTGACATGCTAGCATTTTTCTTCACCAGATTCTCTGCTATCAGCACCCCTCCTAGAGTTTCCTCTAGGTTCCTCCTTTCTTTCATGAATCTTGGACGTTGAATAAAAAACTCAGCACTCTGATTATACCCACTGCATGATATTTTAAGTGGCTTTCCCCAAATTGGAAATGGATATAACAACATTGAATGCCTAACGCTAGCTGTAGGTAGCCTATATATAGACAGCGACTCACCCACGTCCAGAATCATTTTTGCCAGAGCCTTGCCTGCTGGCGATGCCTTATCACTCGTCTTGTTTAAAAGTAAGCTTTGTATTTGTCATTGCTCCCAATTGGAAGTGATAATGTGATTGCCAATGCTAATGCGGCGTGATTGCTTTTCCTGCGCCTGGTAATGAGAATCGCTGCCGTGTTTCCTCGGGAAATGGCGGTCCAGCACTCTCTAACCAAGACTTTAACAGCACATGTTGTTTCGCATGAGTGTAACTCAGCATCTTCGAGCTGCTCCGTAACAACAACCAGTGCAATGTTATCGGTACAATCGACCACTGCGCCTCCTCTGGGGAAGATTAGGTATATCGTTATAGGCTCTGGAGGCACCCACGGGAACAACGTCCTCGTCTGTCATTGATTTCATACGAAGGCATTTTTTCTGCTAAATAACTATCGACAATGGCAGCCTGAGACTTCCTTGTTAAGGTTCAATCGGCCGAATTGAGCGCATTGCTCTCGTCCAGGGTCACCACTATATAATATTTATTGGTGCTACCAATTATATGAATCGCGTTCTCGATCAAGGCAGCAATCAGTTTCGTGGCATCAAGGGTTCATCTAGGTTTACGCACATGTTTTACATAAAACCTTACGAAGTGATCGTGATTGTAATCAAATCCACCCGATTTACAGCCTGTGCTGATGATATTGATATATTTAGGACCAAATGTGACTTCGACTCTTGAACAGAAACTAAGCATATTGCATTACTAAAGGTAAGAAGTTACAATTTCGAAGAACTTAAATCATTCTTCTATCTAGAACCCATTTTCAGAATGTATCAAACCGTAAAAATTTTTAAAAATGGCGATGCCCTGTATGAAATCTAATACTGAAAATCCCGATATCTACTAAAATAATACTAATAGCATATAACTATATTATTTCATAGAAATCTCCATAAAAACCATAAACAGAAGATTTGTATATGATTTGTGGTTTCGTCGAGGGCAGAGGCAACTTATCATACCCTGCTGCCCTGGCAGCAGCGTGACCGAAGGTGATAGGAGGTGATATTTGTTCCCTTATATAAATTCACAAACACGTGTACAATGTGTACGAATTATAACGAGGACAAAACCCGTCTAGGTTAGGCCTAAGCCGGCCGAAGCTAAATTAAATTTTTGTTTGGCAATCGGGCAGTTTTAAGTCCGCCATCCACTTCATGAAGAAGAATTTTCTCATTTTCATGTCACCGGGGTAGAATGGGTTCAGATATACAAGGTACAGTTTCTGATCGCCTTTAACTCGGAAATGGCCAGTGATGATTCTTGTCCATGTCCCTCCCCGTGATAACCCTGGATAATCGTGAAATAACCGGCGTGAACAACATTCTAATACATAAATGGGAAAGATCTAAAAACATGAGAAGGGGCAATGGGTTCGTTCTACACATTATAAGGCAGATCTATTCGCAAAGCATCTAGAAAGTACCTTCCAACCTCTAAATACACAACCGTCTACATGCTTAACGCCAGTCAGGAAGGCTACGAACTTATAACAGGGAGAATGCTGAAAAATTGCCAGAAAAGGGCTTAATCAAATTATTACAAATAATTAATGCAGATTTTAGATTAAAATACGTTCCTCGACAATAGAAAGTGACCGAAGTTATAATGGTCGCAAACCAGGGAAAGAACCAAGTAGAGTCGAATCGTATCGACCAATATCGCTACTCCCTAATGCAGCCAAGCTATTTGAAAGGCTTCTCCTTACGAGACTGAAGCAAATCATTGTGGATTGAAATCTAATACCACCTAACCAATTCGGTTTCCGCGAAAAGCATTCCACATTCCAGCAGGTGCATAGGATCACCAACAGGTGCACAGGATCACGAATCCGATAGAAAATGCCACGGTAAAAAGCAGATGTGCTCAGCCATCTTTCTCGATGACGCCCAGGCGTTTGATAAGGTGTGGCAATAAGGTCTATTGCATAAATTACACAGGGACCTCCCAGGAAAATTTTCAATATCTTAAAGTCATACGTCTCACAGCGCCTATTTAGAGTGAAATACGAAGGAAGTTAATGTGAACTGCAAACAAGTCGGGGAACCGGCAGCTTCAGGTACGAAAGGGTTTGTGTATTTCTTAGTACGTAGCACGTAATATATGCATATATTATGTAAGAGTATCCACTTTCGGATGATATTGACATTCATAGTCTTGAATTTGCAAAGAAGCAACAACTTTGACGTATTATAACTTTGCTAGTAATAGTGCGATTTCCACCAATCTTGGTAAGGTCATGCTCTATATTATAGTCACTGCAGAATTTTGTTGTGCTAGGATGAACTTAAGAGGGGTTTCGCAGCCAATTACTAAAAATTATAGTGATATACTATTATTAACTTTATTTGAACAAATATCGGTATGGAAGGTATTTCGGAGCCTAGGCGCCATATAGTGGCAGCCTCCTGATTTTTTTCAGATTTTTGGGTTGGGTGGTTTCTGAAAATGGCCTCCTTAAAGAAATGATCACTTTAAACACCCCGTACTCCAACTCCCCTTCTAGTAAATGTCAAAACTAAGACCCGCCTCGAAAAGTACTAACCGAGACCTTTAATTTGATACCCCACATGATTTTATTTGGTGAAACAAAATTGATACCCCCCTTTTGCATGTACGGGCGACTGAAACATTTAAGTGTGACACTAGATGCTAAGCTCAGCTAGAAAAGACATTCTAAGAAAGAAGAACGAGCAAAATGTCAGATATACACAGATGTACTGGCTATTGGGGTGTATTTCCAGTTAACCATCGACAACAATTAGTTATTTTATAAACAGATCCTGAGGCCCATATGGACGTACGCTCTAGGGATGTGCCAAAAACTCAAACATGAAGGTCATACAAACGACTTTGTGTTCATTCTCGCCGGCACTCAAACCATAGAGAGTGACTCTGCGGGCGATATTACAGTAAATTTTCGACACGAAACCTTCGTTGATATGTGGACCATATGAGTTCACTTTATTTTGGTATAATTCATTGATGTAACGTGATGACATCGTAAGCGTCTTATGGTGCAATAAATTTCCATCAAGTAGATTTTCTCTAGCTTTATTAATAACAGTTATTATTTATTTTACTAACGCTAAATCATGTATTTCTAGGATAAACTTCACTTCAGGTAAATTTTCACAATATGTCAATATACAATTATTCGCTTTATTAGAGCAAATATCGGTTTGGCTTGTATTTTGAGACCTAGATTTCATATAGATGTATCATTTGATTTCTTTCACAGACCACACGTTCTCACCAAATTTCACGACAAAAGCTTCAGCCGTTTCGTAGTGAATCAGGTGTGACAAGCAAATAAGCAGACATACAGACACAAAACCTTAAACAAGTCGGGAATCCAGAGGCTAGACGCTTCAGGTATAACAAGTTTTAGATAAGTGCCTGACAGCTCCATGTGTACGTAGTTAACAATTTCATGTGAAGAAGGTAACCTACAACAGATAAAATAAAGGGCTGGGGAGAATTAGATTCTTGATGAATGGAATTTTTAAATTTCACCCGAAGGTCAATTATCCTCGTTATGACGTTCGCATCTTGTATTTCTTAAGATGCAGTAAATTTGCGCGAAATTAATAAGTTTGAATTGCTATCACTTTGGCACTGATAGCCGGATATCCATGAAATTTGACAATATTGCGCGATACTGTCTTCAATGCTGTTGCAAAATTTAGTACTCCCAGGATCAACTTAAGAGGGGTTTCAGCCAATTTCTAAAAGTTGATAATATGCTATTAGTAAGTTTATTTGAAGAGATATTGGAATGGGATATACTAGATTTCATATAAGCGCACCACCCTGATTTTCCCAGATTTTAAGATTGGGTAGTTTCCGAGAATGAGTCTTGTCTCATTTTCAGTTTGCACATTTTGGCTCCTTATTCAGGCACTTTACAATTCACGTAAGAACTAATATCGCTTTCGGAAAGCACTAATCAATGCTTTTAATTTATTACCTCACATGACTATATTCGGTGAAACAAAATTACATCCCCCTTTTGCATGTATGGTAAGTTTGTATCACTCACTGTATGCGTGGGATTTCATAGTTCCCAAGTGTTCAATTTCGTTTCGGAGAAAAGTACTTGTGGCAAACAGACTGAATCGATTCAAATAAGGACTTGTTTTACACGAAACCTTAAAAAAGAAGAGACGCTCAGACCGATAGACATACAAACACTCAGCCAATGAATTCTATTTAATAAGGTTATGATGTCCACCAAACTTTAAAATATCTTATCTATGTATTGTTGATATTCTTGAAAGAAGATGGACAACGTGTTTGACGATAATAATCGATTTGGCATTTGCTGAATCACACCGAATGTAATTTCTACCTTCGGACCCCTCATTAAAATTATGAGTACGTATTAATCTAAATACACCGATTTTATTGGCAACCGAAAACCATTTGAACCACCTTTAATCAACTGAGTAACCCGCAATTATCTCACCTTGATTAAGAAATAATTTAGACTATCGGTTACAAAATATTTTGCCCAAACCATCGAAAATTATAGGTCTCTATCTGATTTATAACACAAAACGGGACCCATGTCAGTATCTTCATTCAGAAGTTGATTTATGTGCAGAAATATACCCTATTTATTCAAAAATATACATTTAACGTGAGTATAATACATATTGATTAAAGTAGGATATGCTTTAAAGAATCTCATCTTCCACATGATCAATAATATTCGCAGAGTATATATTCTGCTGAGTAACTTTAAGAAGAGATAACATTATTTTATTTATATGAATAACTCAATAAGGAAACCCTAATTTTGCATCTCTCAATCTCGAAAAGATTTCTGATAATTGTTTTCAAGTTCATAACCGAAAAATAAGTGTCCAAGGACATCTCCCAGAAATGGCCCACAATTTCATTCACGAATAATATCATATTGGAAACTTGTTTACAAGATATTCTATTTCTTCTTCAAAATAATAATGACACCAGAAACCCCAGCCGTTGACTTTCATTCGGGCACTCTGATGTTCACATCATCAATCGAAAGGATATTTTAGAAAGACATATGTGTATGAAGGAGGACGGTCTTGACTTCCATGGCGCATTATGATGACGGGCGTCGTATGCAAGTGTCTCGATAAATTGGAACTGATAAGACAGAACTAACGTCGCCATCCCCAGCGAAGATATCATGTTGTGCTGTTTCCAGGACTTATTATTTACGACTCGGATGAATCGAATGATTGCTTTACTAGACGGTGTTTCTATGACTTTCAGAAATTTAACTAATATGGATTGGTGTCAATTAAAGGTTTGTCTAATTAATTGGGGTTGGATAAGACATCAGATAGGAAGAAATCGCCGAGGGAGACAATGATTGCTGTCAGTAGAGAAGTTAAAGGTTCCTTGGAAAATGATTCTTATGTTCACTAAGTACTTAATAGAGACAATCAACCTGATAAAGGGAAAGTTGCGAGAGAATAAACACCGTTCCATCTCTCGGTTACCAGGTCGCCGAAATGGGGAGGAAATATGAAATTTTCGGGACTCAGGAGCCCCACAGCGTTGGGTAAGGAAAAGAGTATTAAAAACTATGTACACACCAGGCGGGAAGAAATTGACGATTCAACGTGGATATTGTTGTAGTAATCTGTATCGCGGCCTAATTTCATTTAGAAAGCAAAATTAAATGCAGACAAAAATCGATTAATACAAGTAAAATCATTTTATGTCTATAAGGGGAAAAACCACATTAGAAAGCTTAGTTCCACATACTTTTCTGAGCAATCTTTTAGGAACAAAAATTAATTGGTATTCAATCGGAAATAGTTACCTAGGCCCTCGAGCCTGAGCCCGTACCAATAATCTAAAGAGCATGAATTTTTCTTTGAAATTTTTACAACGCTGTATGGGATAGTTTAGTTAACGATTTATCCAATAAAAAATTGATTCTGAAAGCTTGCTAATGTGAAGGGGGGGCTTCAGGGTAAATGTGGGTTAATGATTAAATCGCTAGAAACTTTCAACAGAAATTCGCAGTTTACATTTTTCTAGTCGCAAACTCCGCCATTTTATTAATATAGTATGCTGGTCCCAAGCCCAGGTAAAGGAGGAACGTTTGAGGCAAGGTACTCTGCACTATCCTCAGTAAAACAAAAATAAAATCCTGAGGCCCCGCGACAGGTCGACCAAGGAAATGCATACAATGTCGTTACAAACATGATGATCGGATTGAATCACAAACCTCGGAGAAATGCTAGGGCGTTCACCTCAGTCGACGCGGCGGGCCCCGGTCCTGTCGAGAAATGAGTAAGGGTTCTTGAAGCATGGACGCCGTCAGGATGTAGCAAGTTAGTCCGAACACAACGAACAAAACAAATACGTATCTGCACGCTAAATGTTGGTACCCTAACTGGAAAGACCGAGCAGCTCGCAAGAGCCCTTCGCAAAAGGCGCATTGATATCTGCGCTCTGCAAGAAACCCGATGGTTTGGTGCCACATGCTGCGACATTGAAAGCAAACGCGGTAACAATGGCTACAAACTTATCTATTTTGGTAGCCCACATATTCAATATAGTGCTGGCAAATCGACTATATTCTCATAAGACGCCAACATTTTACCACTGTCACTGATTGCAAAATCGTTCCCTATGAGACCATCGCACCTCGACATCGGCCGTTGTTGCGGTCCTGCGAATTAAGCCACCGATAAAACAGCGTGAGGAACGCACTGGCCCGCGACGCATTAAATGGTAGCGATTTGGTCAGAAGAAAGAAGAAACGATCTCCCTCATACGATTGCCGACCATTACGAATATGGAAGAATCATGGAACCAAATGAAAGACACGATCCATAAAGCGGCCTCTGCCGAGATACTTGGCTTTGGAATGATGATGTTGAAATGAAGGTCCTTGAAAAGAAACGCCTCCACCACAAATTTCTCGACGATAAAACGCCTGCTAAAAGGCAAATTTATAAGGATGCCAACCGGGAAGCAAAGAAATTGGTCCCTGTCACGCGAGCGAACCATTTCAAAAATCTTTACGATAAACTGGACACTCGGGATGGCGAGAGAGATCTTTATCGACTTGCTAAAAACCGTAATGAACGCACACAGGATATCGAACACTTCTGTTGCGTTAATGACAAGAACGGTATTTTTGATTACCAACCGTCGAGCCGCCATGGATAGATGGCGAGAATACTTCGAGCAGATTTCAACTGAAGAATTTGCTTATCCTCCACTTCCACAATCATTGCCGACATTTGGGGCAACTCCACCAGTCAGCGCAACTGGAGTCGAGGAGGCAATAAAACAAATGAAATCGGGGAAAGCAACAGGACCTGACGACATCGCATCTGAGCTCTGGAAAGCGAAGAGCTGGGACCCAACACTGTGGCTGAGTGAATTCTTTAAACGGGTTATTCAGGAAGGAAGAACGCCATCTGACTGGCAAGAAAGTACCACTGTTCCAATATGGAAAAAGAAAGGTAGTCCAGCAGAATGTTCAAATTACCATCTGATCCGGTTACTGTCCCATGCCATGAAGATTTTTGAACGCATTCTTGACAACCGTATTCGCGAAATGGTTGAAATAACCGAGAATCAAGCCGGATTTGTCAAGAACTGCGGAACTACTTACACAATACACGGTGCGCGGTTACTCATGGAGAAACACCGTCAGAAGCATCGCCCTCTTTACATTGCTTCGTGTCTCTGTTGGTGTTCATCAAGGAAGCGCCCTCTCACCACTCCTCTTTGTTCTTGTTATGGACACCGTCACACGGGATATCCAACGTCCAGCGCCCTACAGACTGCTTTATGCAGATGATGTTTTCCTAGCATCTGATAGTAAAAATGATTTCGAGCAAACTTGTTCCAAAATGGAATGATCGCCTCATGCAACACGGTCTCAGATTGAATTTAAACAAAACTGAATTTTTGACGACCGATCCCCATGAAATAGGTTCAATCACTGTTAGCGGCAGTGATCTGCCCAGAACTGAGCGATTTAAATACCTCGGATCAACGCTATCAGCCAATGGCGTCTTCGATGGTATGGTCACGCAATTTGTGCGAACGAGAATTCGCGTGCCGAGATTGGTCTGAACATCGAAGTCGATGGTGAACGACCTAAAGGGAGGCCGAAACAACGGTGGCTTGATACGTTGCATGGAGATTTAAAAGCCTCGAGATTGCGCCCAGATCAGGCATTAGATAGAGCCAAATGGCGAAACCGATCACGACGAGCCGACCCCGCTTATGAACGGGACAAAGGCTGAAGAAAAAGAAGAAGAAGAAGACATTTTCTAGTCGCAGAGCTATTTGCACCAGACATTGGTTGTCGGACATTAGACGACTGTCAATAAGTTCCTGACCGAACCAGAGTGAAAACTCCAAAGTAGCAAAGTAATGACCACATTGCCTAGTCATGTGTTTGGAAAAAAGCTGGTTTAGACTTGTTAGTTTGAGCGGGAATCCAAAGGAGAATAACGTTGTGTGCTGCCCAGTTTGTTCAGAGCGTCTCTCGCTTGGAAGATGGCACCACTGAGTACAAGGACTTAATGAACACTTGGCTGTTGATCAGAGTGATTTTGTTACGCTGGGGGCTAAGATCACGCTCCAGCCAACGATCGCCCTGCAATACCTCCTGCAAATCCACTTGGAATACATTGCCGAATTCCGGAAGACTGTTTTACTCGTCTACACGGTTTACACCCAAAAAACCATCGCGCCGACTCCACAAACCATTTTTAATCCGTCGGTGATGAATACTGTGTTATAACCTTGCAAAATGTCACAAATTTCCTACTCTGCCACGATGGGAAATTGTACATCAAAATTCCTTTTGACCGATCTAATCAATACATTACTCACTTACCAGGATGTCCATGTGACCATCGGGGCAAATTCTTTTCTACTATGTATGCATGTAAACTGGGCAGGCCTGGGTTTGTCAGTGAGTTCTAAGTACAAAGCCCTCTCATCATATCTAATCGCGGCACTGAGTGAAGTGCTACCAGATCAGTTGCTTTGCTAATGTGATGTCAGATAAGCCATAAAACCTTCCCTCTCCCAACTAGCTAACAAATAAAGTGTTATTTGACCTGCTTAACCAAAGAAGCAACTTGAATACTCTATCTGTCAATTAAAGCTGGAGTATGTACAAAAAAATTCGCTTCTGGGAGCTTCGACAAAGCGAAAAACCGTGGAAAGAAATGAGAAACGAGATCGTTCGTTTCGCACAACATGGAAAAGCATAACCAAGGACATACTTAGTTGAAACCTAAATGCTGTTACACGCTTGTTATGCCATCCTAAGGGACACCCAACAAATCATGACTGAAACTGAATGATGACTCTTTTTGACCCGTGGTATCAGTTCAGATGCTACCTTAAATGACCGTGTATATATAATACCATATCATTTGCTTGTTAAATTTTTTGCTGCACGATAAAAATGTTTGCCAGACATTGATCTCAGGGCCATGATTTTCTGCCTTTGGAGCGGATTTCGTAGAATTATCCATTTGAAGGTTTCAATGACCCGCGACCGGTGGCGGTACTTAATATCTCCAGTCTCCCAAAATAGCTTTGTGCATGGGTAGACAAACATGCCATTATTCCAGACCGAAACATTATACGTTGCTTGAAACGGTCACACCCGTTTTACCTGAAAATGACGCAGATTTTCACCATATTTTTTCCAGCACGACAGCTTACTTCATCCTCAAGGATCAAGGTGCTTCTTGCCTTTTGAAATGTCGGCAAATGGCTTGTTCTCCACGCGATCATCTTAAGGGGGTCATCTGTCATCTGCCATGTATCTGATCCGATGAATCGTTTTTCCCACCAATTGCATCCAGATATAGGCCTTCCGAGATTATCATTGTGCCAAAGCATCCATCTAATTAAGTTAATCATTAGATACACGGAAGGAATTTGCATGCCCCATAATACAACGCAATAGGGTGCAGTTGTTGTCGCTGATACGGCATGAATTTTAATTCAAGGCCGTTTCAGCGGAATCACGATTAGCGGGAACGGGACCGCCTGATTGGATGGACAGCTGATCAGCTCGACATATAGAGATAGATTTGATCTTTTTTGGGTTAAGAGTGGTCACAGGGATAGGACGGCATTACGAATTGGGAAGTTTTTGGTAGGGAGTGCAGGTTCAGAGTGAAGGAGTTTTCGCTTTTGGATTATGGGTGCAAAACAGACTGTTTCGGGCATCGAAAATTTCAATTAGCTGTACGCGGTGACTGTTTTTCCGTGTGCTCCATTTCGTGAAGAGACGAAAAATGTTGTGAAAGTCCGAGCGAATAAACACGACTTGGTGGAAAATAACTTTTATTTTGTTATATGTATTTGCAGCTCTTCAGGAAATTTTGGCTCCGGGAACGTACAATTTTAAGGATTATAAGCTAAACAGAACCTTTCGCATCTGTAAATTGAACCGCTTTTTAAAAAAGTGACTTGTGGGAAGTCTAATCGACTGGAAAGAGCAACAAACGAATTTAATGCTATGTGATCAAGAAAATATAAAAATAGAAAGACGACTAACGGTTTCGTCCAGGGCGGAGGCAACTCATCAGGTGCTGGCCTACCTCTGCTTTGGGAACAAAATGTCATGGGATTATTTTTTGTTTCTTCTTCTTTTCGGTCTAAATAAAGTAGAAACATGAAATTTCCATAAATTTCTTTAATTTAAAGACTTTCTCCCCCATAACTCCGCAAAATTCTTTTCATAAAGGGCATCGTCCAATAAAAAGTCCTGAAGATGCCAAGGCAAGCTGAGAACTTCCAAGGCCGTGCCTCACAATACATTTGAGGGCAGGTGAAACATCGATCGAGGATCGATCCATCGTGAATCCTCCCTCTCGATCGCGGCGCTCTGTTCCACACACGCGGTCAAGCCGTTATTTTTAAGGTTTTGTGTATTACTATTATTCTGTTAAGGGAAAGTCGCACCGCGTCCTTGAAGAACTATTGTGCCCCTTTTACTGGTTATAGTATACCTGTTGATCATAGTATCTCAAGTAGGACTGTAACCGTTAGGAACTTTAGTATGTTCCCCACTTCCACAAGTTTCAGCTTTGCATCTGGTATTAAGTGTTCTCCCAGATGTATCGACCTACTTTGCACAAGTGCCGGACACTGTCCCAGGACGTGCATAGAGGTTTCGTCCTCCTCCTCACAGAACCTGCAGGCAATGTCCGTAGATATCCCTAGCTTCCCTAGGTGGTAGTTCAGCCGACAATGACCAGTGAGAATTCCCACTATGATTCGAAGGTTCTTTTTGGTGAGGTTTAAGCAATCCTTTGTGCGCATGGGTTCGTATCCCCCAATAAGCACCCTGGACTGCTCCATCCCTGGTAGGCCCGCCCAATATAGTTCCCTCAACCGTTTCTCTTCGTTTCTTAGATTCATAGCCATGAAACCGTTTCCGATTCCACAGAAGGGTTCTGGCCCGTGTAAAGGCATCCCTGCTCCCTTCTTGGCTAGTTCATCCGCTGCCTCATTGCCTTCCAGCCCAACATGGCCTGGAACCCAAAGTATCCAGACCTTGTTGGACGAGCCGAGTGTATTCAGTTTCTCAAGGCATTCCCATACCAGTTTAGAGTTCACCTGGTTGGACCTAAGTGCCTTGATCGCTGCTTGGCTATCGGTGAGAATAGCTATGTTCTGCCCCCTGTAGTTCCTTTGCAGATTAAAGGAGGCACATTTGTCTATGGCGTAAATTTTCGCCTGGAATATGCTAGTGTACCTGCCCATTGGCTCAAAGTACATTTTCCTTGGACCAATGACACCGGAACCCGCTCCCTCTGCTGTGAGGGATCCGTCAGTGTACCAAGTAATCAGTTGCTGGTTTAAGCCGTATGTCGCAGCCACGCTCTCCCAGTTTGCCTTGTTACTCCAACGTGTTTCAAACTTCTTATCGAAGTGAAACCTCGTTGTCATGTCGTCCCTCGGTATCAGTAATTCGGGATACCGCCTAGAAAGGATATCAATCTTCCTTCGATTTAGGCAGCTCCCCGCCTCACTCATGCTACCGGCCATCCTGAATATTGATCTCCTTGCCTGCATCTGTATGTGCAGATGGAGAGGGGTTAATCCCAGAAGGACCTCCAGGGATGCCGTTGGGCATGTCCTCATTGCCCCACTGATACACACGCAAGCCAGCCTTTGGAGCTTATGTAATTCCCTGGCTTGTGTGCTGAGTTGGGTTCTTTCTGCCCAGATTACCGCTCCATAGGTAATCATTGGTCTTACTATTGCAGTATATATCCAAAGTAGTATCTTCGGGCTGCAACCCCATTTTTTTCCTGCTATGGATCTGCAAATCATCAGAGCCCTCGTGGCTTTCCGACAAGTGTTTCCGACATGGTTTTGTGTAAAACAAAATCTTATTAAAATCGGTTTACTATCTGTCCGTCTGTCTGTCATTCACACGCATTTTTCTCGGAGATGGTTGTAGCGATTCACACCAAATTTGGTGGTATAGGGGCAGTTTGAACGTTGACGTGTACAGTGAGTTCCATAATTCTACATCGAATTTAAGGGGGGAGGGCCAATACATGCAAAAGGGGGTGTACATTTTTTTCATCACATATAGTCACCTGGGGTACCAAATGAAAGGTCTCGGTTTGTACTTTCCGAAGTTGATCTTAGTTTTGACATTTGTTGAAAAGGTGGGGAATACTGGGGTCGGAAGTGTTCATTTAACAGACCCATTCTCAGAAACCACCCAATCAAAAAATCAAGAGATTGCCACTATGCAGTTCCTAGCCTCTGAAATACCCTCCATACAGATATCTATTCAAATAAAGTTGATAATAATATATTGCTATAATTATTAGTAATTGGCTTTAAAGCTCCCTTTAAGTTCATCCTAACACCACGCAGCAACGATGTAGGGTATAATATAGGGCATGATTCTACCAAGTTTGGTGGAAATCGAACTATTACTAACAAAGCTATAAAAGGTCCAAGTTGTCGCTTCTTTTCAAATTCAAAGCTTTGAATGTAAATATCACCTGAATGTGGATATTCTCACATAATATATGCATATATTACGTGCTACGTACTAATGGGACAAATGCACACTCAAATGCCTTTGAAAAAGAAATACACAAAACCTATCATACCTGAAGCATCTAGCTTTCGGTTTCTTGACTTGTTTTCTACTTTGATCATTCCGTTTCAGCTTGTGTGCTGTTATTTCGGCTGGCCCACGTTTATCATTTTTAAGGACGTAGTGCGGACACACACACCACACATCATCATGAATTTTTATAAAATGACGCGTAATCATCGAAGTGTTCGAAGGACCCCCCTTACATATTTCCAACCACTTTCACAAAGGCAGTGAAGTGAATAAAATTGTTAAGAACAACAGTGCGGTGTTATTCGGTAAGTGGAAATATTATATTTTACTTAGTATACTGGTCCCAAGCCCAGCTAAAGGAGAAGGGTTTGAGGCAACGCACTAAAGTGCGAGGATAGTATAAATACTATCCTCAGCTGAGATCAAGGGAAGAGATAACTAAAGTATGATTGGAGTTATTCCACTATGCTAAGTCCTACCTGATCTCTCTTGGTGACAGATCGCGCGTCAAGCCGACCAAGAAAATGCATACAATATCGTTACAAACAAGATGATAGGATTGAGTCACAAACCTCGGAAAAATGCTAGGGCGTCCACCTCAGTCGACGTGGCAGCACCGGCCTCGGTCCTGACGAGAAATGGGCAAGGGTTCTTGACGCACGGACGGTGACAGGACGTAGGTAAGTTAGTCCGAACAAATATGTGTCTGCACGCTAAATGTTGGTACCCTAACTGGAAATACCGAACAGCTCGCAAGAACCCTTCGGAAAAGGCGCATTGATATTTGCGCTTTGCAAGAAACCCGATTTTCTGGTGCTATAAACTTCTGCATTTTGATAGCCCACATATTCAAAACGGTGTTGGCATTACCACCTCAGAGGGTTTACATGATGCCATTAAAGAAATCGAACGATTTGATGATCGGTTGATGAAGCTCACTGATCGCACTATTCACTTCTTCACCGCGTACGCACTACAGACAGGTCGACCTGATGCCGTGAAAGATGCCTTCTGGCAACTTGTCGATGAAACCGATGTGCCTGCTGATGACTATGTCATCATTCCCGGCGACCTGAATGGTCATGTGGATGAAAAGGGAGACGGTAACAGGTGCCATGGAAGAAAGGGATTTGAAGCGCGCAATGAGGGTGGCGAGCGTATAGTTAATTTTGTGGACTTAACTTCCTGTTTGTTAACTTCCTATATTTTATAGTGCCAATAGTTGGACGCAATTCGACTATATTTTCATAAGACGACGACATTTTACCACTGTCACTATTTGCAAAGCACTATGAGGACACTATGAGCCCATCGCACCTCAACATGACCGTCTTTCGAATCAACCTACCGGTAAAATAGCGCGAGTAGCGCACTGGCCCGCCGGGCATTAAATGGGGGGGGGGGGGGGGGGGGGGGGTGATTTCGTGAGAAGAAAGAAGAAATGGCGTGATTAACAACCAGTACGAATGTGGAAGAATCGTGGAACCAAATGAAAGACACGATCTACAAAGGGGCCTCTGCAACCGTCGGGGTTACTTAGCCGTGGCTTTGGAATGATGATGTTGGAATGAAGGTCCGTGAAATGAAGGTCCGTCTGAACATCGAAGTGGTAAGCGATCAAAATAATAATAATAATCGTTGGCGCAACAATCCATATTGGATCAGGGCCTTGAAGTGTGTTAAAGCACTTCATTCAATACATTCAATTCAATATACTATAGGAGGCAATGTGGTCAGCATTGCGCTCACCCGAGATTAATACCCTGATTTTACTCGGGTACTCATTCTCAGCTAAATCGACTGGTCAAATCACGATACAAATTCCACTGTCACCAGTGAGGTTTGAACCGCGACTTTCCTTACGATAGCCAGCCAAGCGACCAAAAGGCTGGCCAAAACATCAGTCGCTTGATACGTTGAACGGGAATTTAAAAGTCTCGAGATTGCACCCAGATCAGGCATTTGGTAGGGACACGTGGTGAAACCGATCACGACGAGCCGACCCCGCATGTGAACGAGACAAAGGCTGAAGAAAAAGTAGAAGATTTTTAAAAAAAACATAAGTTTCATTTTAAAAGCAAGTAAACAATATATTTCCCTGCGGGGAAACTCCAAACTCCCAGAAACTCGTTTCCAATTGCAATGTGCAATGAACAGTCCATGTAGGCGAAGTTCGCATCAAGTTGGCAAGATTTGTTCACATACTGCGTTTCACACTGCTAATTCATTTCACACACACATACACACCGTTTGATTTTTCCCAAAAAGCCGACACGGATCGTCGGCAAGTGCTAACCAACTGCCACATACCAAGTAAAATACCCTGTCCACACGTTTGCGTTACGACTTGCCAGCAAGCGTATGGACGGGCCAGATCGTCGACAAGCGCTAGCAACCACACTTGAACCGACAATACTTTCGGTTCATTGATCCGCTTCCATGATTCCGCAGACGAAGATATACCTAGCCTTTGTGGGGTCTGGCCTCACAGCTCAAGATTAACTAGAAGCATATTTCTTAGCGGTCGCACCTTCGTTTAGATTCCATCTATGTCGAATGCTATGAAGTGCTCAAAGGACACCATCATTGGTAATCACCAGTTTCATAGCGTTCAAATTCTCCGTGCAACACTTTCGTAGCGATGTTCGTGAAAGTTTCGCGCAGTATTGTAAGAGGATCCAACCTGGCTGACTTATCTTTCTTAAAAAATCTGCACAGCCTTAAAAACTCATTTTCCCTTCCAATTCCTTACATTTTATTCAAAATGTGTCTGGCTTTGAGCACTATACTAGCCCCTTATATTCACGTTATGAGTTTCTGAAGTTTAACTGGACTTTATTTTTATGACTTTCATAAGCATTATCAAACAGTCGTCTGGTTGCATTCCCCAGATCGAGAACTGGAAAAACGTTCTCGATACCACTAGGGAATCAATTCACCACATTTGCCTCAAATTATAAAGGAAGGCCACTCTAATACGGTGCAATTCAGAGTTCCCAAATAATTTTCTATCACCCGAGGAACTCTAGGGATCAGCACTTTTTTGCCAAGAAATTCACTGAACTTTGTCTAATCTGTTTTCCTGGGATTCCGTTTTTGTCTGTTCCCCTACAGAACAAACTGAATTCTAAGTAACAGTGGTCTGGTAGTAAGACTTCGTCTAGCACCTGCCAACCAACTTTGGTTTCACGAATGCCCTTATGTCCATGGTCATCAGATCAGCAAAAGTGATAAAATGAAGTAGCTTCTCTCCCCTAGGATTGCATTTTCTACTGCCCCCACAAATATGCTGAGCTTTCAAAGCCTCTTGACTGCATATAAACTAGGAGATCGCTTAGCTCTTGCCTGGGCGGAGAACTCAAAAGTTTCATAGAGTAAGTAAGCATAGGCAACTATGACGTTTCTCCTCTTGTCAGTAATCTGGCATTTTAAGATAACAGGAACTAATTCCTGGGAACAGAATGGAAACATGGAAGCCTGTAACAGTTTTGGCATCAGGAGGCAGCCTTAAGGGGAGAAACCAAATTAGAGGGCATTTTTTCACGTACTATTTTGTGATTAGCGGGATGAATTATTTGTAATTCAATAAAATTTGGACATTATATTAGTCATATTGTAAAAAAAACTGACAATTTTTTGAAAAATTTAAGTCAAAGATAAAAGAGTGCGACAATATCTCTAAAAGTCGTAACTAGAGTTCTTCAACTTCGGGATATATAGTGCCTCCAATTTCTATCTAAAAAACTTTTAGTTTTACATCGCTAACATATTTTCCAAGAATATGAACCTCTACGTACCTAAAAATAGTCAAAATAAAAAATGCTGCAGATGTTCAAAAAAACATTTCAATTTTATCATTTTTGCCACTACTTATGCGGAAAGCACCTTTAAACAAGTCGGGAAACCGGAAGCTAGACGCTTCAGGTATGAAAGGTTTTGTGTATTTCTTTTATAAAGAGATTTGGGTGTGCATTTGTCCCATTAGCATGTAGCACGTAAAATATGCATATATTATGTGAAAATAGCCACTTTCAAGTGATATTGACATTCATAGTCTTGAATTTGAAAAGAAGCGACAGCTTTGACTTAGTATTACTTTGTTAGTAATGTTGCGATTTTCACCAAATTTGGCAGGATCACGCTCTATACTGTAGCCTGTCGCAAAATTTCGTGATTCTAGGGTGAACTTAAGGAGGGTTTTCCTGTCAATTACTAAAAATTATAGTAATGTACTTTTATTAACTTTATTTGAACAGGTATCGGTATGCAGGGTATTTCGGAGCCTAGGCACCATATAGTGACAGCCCCCTGATTTTTTTCAGATTTTTCGGTTGGGTAGTTTCTGAGAATGGGTTCGTTAAAAAAATGACCACTTTCAACCCCCCGCTCCCCCCACCTTTTCAACAAATGTCAAAACTAAGACTGGCTTCGCAAAGTACTAATCGGGACCTTTAATTTGATACCCCACATGACTATATTTGATGAAATTTACACCCTCCCTTTGCATGTATGGGAACCTCCCCTTAAATTCGACGTAAAAGGATGTAACTCACTATATGCGTGAGCGTTCACAGTTCCCACCTTTCTACCAAATTTGGTGCCAATCGCTACAACCGCCTCCGAGAAAAATGCGTGTGACGGACAGACAGACAGACAGTAAACCGATTTTAATAAGGTTTTGTTTTACAAACAAAACCTTAAAAACGATATTATCCCAAATCTTGGTTCATATTCTTCGTAAATCATAAAGAATCACATCTCCCAATTTCATAATAATTAATTAATTACTTTTTGAGCTAGAATTCCTGCAAATATGAAAATCATCATTTTGGGAAAAAAGCATTTGAGAAAAAGTATTTGAAAAACTCACTTTCGGATATGACGATATTTATCGCTCTTAATTACAAACAAAATACAGTTACGAAAAATACCAATGCACTCATGGAAGGTACTGACGCTAAATATTTATAAATACACTACCATTACGAATTACGTGACCATACCATCAAGGACGCCTCTCGTGCAATATTTCCACGATCGGTGCAACCGCATATCGATCGCAGATATCTTCATTTCGGATGTGATCAACTAGTCCAACGCAAAATCTTTGTCTCCATTCAACTGAACCCATAACTGTTGTACCAGAAATATATAAGGACAGTCCTGCATCTTTTCAAGAGAAGAGGCTGAAGAGTCCGCTGCGTCCAGTGTTTGGCTTACCAGGATTACAGGCTTGTCCCTATCTTCCACCGAAAGTTCCGCTTCTTTCTTTCTCTGGAAACCCCAGCTTATTTCGTAGTGCCTACCGCTGCCGTTGGCTGGAAGCATTTCCATATTTACGATGTCTAGGCTGCATGGATCCGTTTCTACATACCATTATTAAACTGATTCCGTTCGCATCACTAGCTTTTTTCCCCCTTAATCCTTTAGAGGCAGAAGAGAAAGTTATATGAGGCAAGATTTAAGCTGCATTCCCCTCGCCTTTGCGACCGAAGTTTCCTTCCGCCGAGCTTTCCTGTTCCGATTTATCAAAGAAGTAGAAAATAATGTCACCGGCAGGCCAATTGTAGTTGAATTCTCAGTTCGTCTCATTATGGTAATGGCTGTAACCTCCTTTCTGGCTGACCGTAGTCACTGAGTGCAGGCAAAGTGGTTGGTAAGATTTAGCACAGCCTACCAAAAATGGAAAATATTGAATGGAGTGATGGCAGCACTTGGACCCATATTCAAGTTAAGTCTGCTCAAAATACAATAATATACATAGTTAAGTTCCATGATTTTACTACAATCGCTATTGTCCTTTGACAGACCTAATATACATAAGTCGGGCACATGAAGCTCCTGGTCTTTTTATTCTCCTACTCTTTAAGCGACTTCAAACCAGAGACCTGCTTAGTAAAGCACTAATCACGGTTTTTCATTTAATGCCGCACACGATTATATACAGATAATATGCTTCCATGGACAACTATCTTAACTTTTTAAACGTTTTTAAATTTTAATTAGGCGTGTAAAACACAAAAGAAGCCAACACCAAGAGTTCAATCCAAAGCATGAATCCTTCCTAGTAAGCGTCCGTCAAACTCTCAGTTGATTTTAATATCCCAGTCATATTATTTTACATACATACATATATTAATTATATATATGTAAAAATTATCTGAAATTGTATGCATATTCTAAGATATTTAATCTTCACATTAACCCGATATTAAAGGATGACGACCTGTTCAGTCGTTTATTTCAACCCTAATTCCCTCCAACGCCTTTAATATTCTTTCCGCTTATCGTAGCTTTTCAGGGGTCATGGTTGTGTGATTCCTGCAACATCCAACGTCCTAAAATTGTCTGTACTCAGTAGACATTCAATCTGTTTTTCATTGCTTGTAATTTTCATATTTCGAAAAGGCCTAACCATTGTAGACACTATTCCTCGTACTATTTTATTATATACGTTTAACAGCATGCGAATGTAACTGAATTCTATTTGCTGCAATTAATTATTGGGGGGCAGAATTCGACGAAAGTTCATAGACCGTATATTCAAATGTTCGCCTTTTTGTACCGCAGCCCTGCATGTATATATATGTATAAAATATTAATTTATATACGTGACGTGGGCTAAAAGGCTGACTTCTACAGATATGAAATTTGCGTTCAAGTGACATCCGGCGAGTGACTGTTGCCATACTGTGAATAATCGCTTGTGGGAAGTAATTGGTTTATTCTTATCAGTTCAATAGTACCCAATTTTGCGATTCCCAAAGACATCTCATCCTTCAATTTTTCGAGTAATTCAGCTGTTATTGAATAGCGGACAAAAGAGGCAGGAGATATTCGAAGAAATTTCCATGGAACGATTTTTGCAATAATGAGACTAATACGCGTTGCATGTTGAACAGCAAATAGGAAGCTTCGCGTAATTTTATCACATGCGTACTGCTTCATCTAATCCATGAAATAGAAAATGAAATAATGGGATCTATAGGTTGTAGCCAAATAAAGTCACTAACGTGAAGATAAGGAAACTATACCAGCTGCAAATTAACAATATCCAAAAAAAATCTTATAAAACGAGTCGGAGGCAGGAAGCTCCGCGCTCCAGATATGGAAGATTTTGTGTATTTTTTGTTTAAAAAATATTTGATTGCACAACTGCATTTAGTATGTCAGAATATTAACTTTCATATAATATTAATACTCAATGTCTTGGGTCTCAGTATATTTAAACAAAAGAGACAACTTTGGACTACTATAAGCCATCTCAAACCAGATCCTCTACGACTCCTCTCAAACGCCCCGCATTGACGCCGTCCTAGCCCGTCATGCCCTAAAATTCTTAGACAAATCTATATCCCATCCAAATCCACTTATCCTCTTACGAGTATCTCTCCAGTCCCGTAACCTCCTTTTCGACCCCGTCGGTAGAGTAATCTTCTACAACAGCATTTACCCCTCATCCCAGTTTTCAAAACCCACCCATCCTCAGCGCCACTCCTAGCTTCCTTTCCTAAACCCCTCCCGCATACCCCATCCCAGCCCACATCCTAGTTCCTTCCCCGCCCGCCCGCTTTTATAAAACAAGTCGGGAAACCGGAAGCTGGGCGCTTCAGGTATGAAAGGTTTTGTTTGTTTCTTGTGTGAGTATATTTGAGTATAGAACTATCCCATTTGTACGTAGCCCGTTAAGAATATGCGTTTAGCATATCAGATTTAGTACTTCTGGTTGTAAATTTACACGGTAAGGCAACTTTGAGCTACTGTAACTTTGTTACTAATAGCATGATTTTGATCAAACTTGGAGATAATATGCTTCATATTTTATACTACTACCAACTTTTATAACGCTGACATAAATTTAAGGGGGGTTTTACTCAATTTTCCCAAAAATACGGTAATATACTATTATTAACTTAATTTGAACAGATATTGATATGAAGAATATTTTGAGGCCTGGATACCGTATAGAGGTAGCTTCATGATTATTTTCAGATTTTTCGGTTGTGTAGTTTCTGAGAATGGCTATGTTCAAGAAATCATCACTTTGCACCCCTTCCACTCCTCGCCTTTTTAACAAATCTCAAGACTAAGACCGGCTTTGGAAAGTACTAATCGATATTTTTCATTTGATACCCCACATGACTATATTTGGTGAAAAAAATGTTTACACCCCCCTTTTACATGTATGCCCCCCCCCCCCTAATTCTCAACGTAGGAAGATATTACTCACTGCATGTCTGCGGGTCCACAGTTCCCACCTTCTCACCAAATTCCGTGGCAATCGGTATAGCCGTTTCTGAAAAAAGTGCCTGTGACAGACAGACAGATAGACAGACGGACCAAGCCATACAATGTACTGGGAATCAGACACACAGCGGCTTTGTGTGGGTGAAAATAAACGGGGTATATGTGTACAGCTGTTACGCCCCACCAAGTCTGACACTGCCCGATTTCGAAGAAATGCTTGACAGTCTTGTTCTCGATGCAAGGGGTCGTAGTCCAAGGGTGATTGCTGGGGACTTCAATGCTTGGGCCCGTGAGTGGGGTAGCAGGGAGACAAATGCAAGGGGCCGCAGTCTATTAGACGCTTTTACACAGTTGGATGTCGTTCTCGCCAACGAAGGATATGTAAACACCTTTCAGAAAGGTGGTCTACCTGAATCGTAGACCTAACTTTTGTCACTGGCACTGGCACGTGGTATCTCTTGGTGCGTCAGCAAGCACTACACCCACAGCGATCACCAGGCAATCTTCTTTGGACTATGGGTGGAGTCATCGGGCATAAGACCATCATGCCCGAAACCGAGAAAGATGTCAGGCTGGTCCGCTAAAGCTCTGGATGAGCAGACCTTCATGGAGGTGTGGTTAGACCAACCTAATAAAGCAGGCGCCTCTACGGAAAGAGCTGCCCATGTGGCCCAATGCATCGCCAAAGCGTGTGGCGCGTCCATGCCGAGGAGGTGCTCTTTCCCCAGTAGAAGACCAAACTACTGGTGGAATGCTGAACTGGCCAGCCTTCGACCAGCCTGTCACCGAGCCAGAAGAGCGGCTCAAAGAGCGGTAGGCAGAATCGACCAAGGGCAAGTGCGCCTATAAGGCAGCTCGCAAAACCCTCAAGCTCGCCATCCAACGGAGCAAGAGGGAATGCTTTGAGGAGCTCTGTTTAGAAGCGGACGTAAACCCGTGGGGGAGTGCCTATACAATCGTGATGGGGCGATTCAGAGGGCGATCATCTCCGCAAATCACGTGTCCTTCACTCTTATTAAAAATTATCCAGGGATTATTCCCTCAGCAAGAGGAGGGCATAGACAGCTTCCGGCGACCTCTGAACGACACGGCAATACCGCCAGTCACCAGTGACGAGCGCTAGAATAGGAGATAACAAAGCTCCGGGTCTGGATGGCGTGCCGAATAAGGCCCTCAAGCTTGCCGTGAAATCCAGACCGGACATGTTCGCTGAATTGTTTGAAGCGTGCTTGTCCGAGGGGATATTTCCTGCATCATGGAAACGACAGAAGTTGGTGCTTCTGCCTAAGGCTGGCAAAACTCCAGGTGAGCCAACCTCCTACAAACCTATTTGTCTTTTGGACACTGTGGGCAAAATGCTAGAGCGAGTAATCTATAATTACTCCCCGTTGTTGAGAGCCTGGGAGGTCTCTCAGATCGGCAGTATGGGTTCCGTAAAGCCAGATCAACCATTGATGATATCAAAATGGTTACTGGTTTGGCCGAAGATGCAATCCACGGAAAGGACAGTACTAGCAAATATTGCATAGTAGTGACCCTGGATGTGAGAAATGCATTCAATACGGCCAGTTGGAACCTAATACGGGAATCTCTTGCAAAGATTGGTATTCCCGCTTATCTTGCAGCTATTGTCAACAGCTATTTACAAGAACGGAGGCTTTGGTATGACACCGATGACGGTGTCTGACACTTGCGGAAGAAAAAACGGAAGCGGTCCTCATCACTAAGTGCCGTAAAAGAAATTTTGCCCGTATTCAAATTGGGAATTATATTATCACTTCTAAGCCTGCGATCAAATACTTGGGAGTGATGATAGATAGGAAGCTTAGCTATAAGTCACACGTGCAGTATGTCTACGACAAAGCATCCACTGCGAGTGTGGCCCTGGCGAGAATGATGCCGAACGTGGGAGGGCCCCGGCATGCTTCCAGGTTGCTTATAGCTAGGGTAGTGAGTTCGATCCTGCTTTATGCAGCTCCAGTTTGGGGAAAGGCATTGCAGGTTACATCTAACGCTAACAAACTGAGTTCAGTATACGGAAGAACAGCCCTAAGGGTGTGCTCGGCATTCAGGACTGTCTCAGATGATGCAGCATTCGTCGTCTCTGGAATGATGCCTATTGATATCCTGGCAGATGAGATGACGAATATATATAGTGCGAAGTCTATCTCTACTTTATCGCAGAGGAAGAACACCGAAAGGGAGAGATCTCTAAATAGATGGCAAGAGTGTTGGGAACGCTCGGGAAAGGGTCGGTGGACACACAGGCTCATCCCTGCCATCAAGGAGTGGTTGGAGAGACGGAACGGTGAGATTAATTATACTCTTACTCAGTTTCTCACGGGGCATGGAGGATATCGCCAGTGTTTCGGCGATATCCTAAACGGCCTCTTCCAATGGGCTACCCTGCTTGGGCGTTGGCCAAGCTCGCGCACTAGCTCCTGGATGTTTAATTAGAGGACCGTGGTTCCTCTCGTTCCGGACTGCCGAAACTTAACTTCGGAACGATGGGGTAATCAAAAACTACTGGAACAGAATAGGCTAAAAGGTTAGGAATTATACTTACGTTGATTGGTTTGGATTTAGTTAAAGAAAACACTCGCGTTTCCACTTCTACAAACCTTTTATTACTAAACACGATATTCTACTTTTTTCTGTTTAACAATTTCACTAACTAATTCTATAGCGAGTTAAAGAAATTACCGCGCGAAATAAAGTGTTCCCGGTTAGAACACTTTAGCTCTGTTCAGAGGCTTTTTGACTACTCAAAATTAAATGTAATGCTATTCTTTAAGTCACCTATGTTTGACCCTTCCGTGTTTACACATTGGTTTGAAAGTGTTCTTGTACACAACACAATAACACTTGTTTATTATTATAAATTTTCTTGCTGGCGGCAAATCGACACCTGCTGTTGCGCTGCGAATTGATGACACGGAAGAAAGTCATGTCGAGGCCAAATATACCATTTGGTAAGTAACATGCTGTTGCAATGGCGGAAAAGAATCTCGCGATGTCCAAACAGGCCATTTGCATAGCATGTGATGTAACGACGGAAGAGGTTAAATGCGCATGCAGACTGGGTTTCATGGGGCTCGCTCCAAAGATGCGGCTGCTGGAGAAAATCCGGCGAAATCGCTTAAACAGCCAGTACCTGTTCAGGTTTAAACTAGATACCTCACCCGATTTGCAAACTGCGATGGAGTCCCAGAGGACCCAGAGCATGTATTCTTCCACTGCCCAAGGTTTGTGGAGGAAAGGAAGAACCTAGAGGAGACTCTAGGAGAGGTGCTCGTCCCAGAGAATGTTTTACAAACAAAACCTTAAAAATTAACGAGTGGAGGTTTTTTTCGACTTTTCCTCCAGATCACATGTACATAAGTTATGTTAATTTAGACATGTAATTTTATAGGTTAAATAAAAATTGTTGTTTTTCGCAAAAATTGTTGGACTACTATAAGTTCGTCAGTAATATTTGGAATTCGCCCAAAGTTGGTGGAATCATTGTATACGTTATAGCTGATATTGCTGCAAAATCTTATTGGTATTAGGGGTGTTTCCAACCCACTCTAAAAACATAGAAATATACTGCTTTTAATTTTATTTAAGGTGCATAGGTGCATCTTCATCATATTTTCAGAGTAGTTTTGTTGAGTGGTTTATGAGAGTGGATCGCGAAAATAAATGGTCACGTTTCTGGCCCCTGCATTTGAAGACGAACAAATAGACAGGGAGACAATGAACCGAGATAAAAAAGGTATTGTTTTATACAAAACCCTCAAAGTTATTGTACAATTTATTGAACTGGTCGGTTTAACTACATATGCACGAAACCAGGATCTGGACAACTATAAGTATGTAAAGTTTTGTGTATTTCTTACATAAATATGTTTGTGTTGAGGTTTGTCCCATTTGTACCAAGCTCGTAATGTATATGCATATATAAGCTAGACTATCCATTTTAGCGTGACATCGATAGTCAGACGAATTCGGTTCATCAGGTAACGGCTCTGAAAATCTGCAGCGCATTTAGACGTTAGACGAGGAAGTACTGTCGGTGGTGGGTATGATGAAATGAGTATGCTATACTATGTATGACATATGCAGGAGCACACAGAACGCAGGAATGCGGCACTATCTCTAGCAACGAAAATGGGAGGAATCTGCGAAGGGTGGGTGGACGAATAGTTTCATTCCTTAGGATAAGGCTTGAGCAGAAACACAAGAAACCAAATACTACTATTAACCGATTCCTCGTGGAACATCTGCACCGGCTTGAGTTCAATGATTCGTCAAATCGTCCTGTATGCGGTGGGTCATCAGAGGACACAAAGCAGATGATATTTCTCGATGAAGAGGAAGAATCTGAATCAAGCATTGGGAAATAGTGTGTGCCCGGAGGGTATAGTTGCGGAGATGCTAAAGTCGAAGTAGAGCTGACCTACGGTTTCCCCGATAATTGCAAAAGAAAGAGACGCTCACGCAGCTGAGCTGGAGCGGACGTGTCTTGCATAGGAAAAAACATGGGACCTGGTGTCAGTGAAATTTGAATACCAGTAGGGGTACAAATTATATTATATCATAAACCAAATGTGTTTCTAGACAAAAAAGTAAAAATAGATGTTAGTTGAATAAGTTATGAGACATTATATTAATTTTTAATTGTTTGCAAAGTATATGTATGAGTACGATAATTATAATCTTCTTTTTCTTCAGCCTTTGTCCTGTTCACAAGCGGGGTCGGCTCGTCGTGATCGGTTTCGCCATTTGGCTCTATCGAATGCTTTTAAATCCCCATTTAGCGTATCAAGTCACCGTTGTTTAGGCCTGCCTTTTGGTCGTTTACCATCGACTTTCATGTTCAGACCAATCTTGGCAAGTGAATTCTCGTTAGCACGAATTACATGACCATACCATCGAAGACGCCTCTCTCGCAACTTTTCCACGATCGGTGCAATCCCATAACGATTGAGAATATCCTCATTTCGAATGTGATCAAAACGTGTCACGCCACTAGTCCAACGAAACATCGTCGTCTCCATTACTGCAGGAAGTCGTTCATTGTCTTTCATAGTTGGCCAACACTCAGAACCATAGACGGCGACGGGACGGACGACATTGCGGTAAATTTTAGATTTAAGATGTTCGTTGATACATCGATCACAAAGAACACCAGTTGTGGAACGCTACTGCATCCAGGTTGCGTTAATACGTTAATGCAATTTCATAACGTAGTTCTCCATTGGCTGATAGTCTTGACCCGAGGTATTTAAATCGCTCAGTTCTGGGCAGACCACTGCTGCGCTCCATGAGTAACCGCGCAGCGTGTATTGCGTCAGTAGTTCCACAGTGTTTAACAAATCCGGTTTGATTCACGGTAATTTCAACGATTTTGCGAATACGGTTGTCCATGGTATGGAAAAGGAACCGGATCGGATGGTAATTTGAACATTCTGCTGGACTATCTTTCTTTTTCCATATTGGAACAGTAGTACCTTCTTACCAATCAGATGGTGTTCTTCCTTCCTGAATAACCCGATTAATGAATTCACTGAGCCACAGTGTTGGGTCCCAGCTCTTCGCTTTCCAGAGCTCAGATGCAATGTCGTCAGGTCTTGGGGCTTTCCCCGATTTCATTCTTTTTATTGGTTCCATGATTCTTCCACATTCGTAATGGTCGGCAATCGTATGAGTGAGATCGTTTCTTTTTTCTTCTCACCAGATTGCCACCATTTAATGCGCCGCGGGACAGTGCGTTCCTCACGCTGTTTTATCGGTGGCTTAATTCGCAGGACAGCAATCAACGGCCGATGTTGAGGTGCGATGGTCTCATAGGGAACGACTTTGCAATCAGTGACAGTGGTAAAATCTTGGCGTATTATGAGAATATAGTCGATTTGCGTTTTACTGTTCCCACTATAAAATGTAGGAAGATGAGACAATCGTTTGATGAACCATGTATTCGTAAGTACAAAGTCATGGGTATCCGCAAAATCGATTATACGCTCACCACCCTCATTGCGCTCCGAACCCCCTTTCCCCCATGGTACTTGTTACCGTCTGCCTTTTCACCCATATGACGACTATTTTGTCAGCACGCACATGACAAATCTTTTCATCGAAAAGTTGCCAGAAGGCATCTTTCTCGTCATCAGGTCGACCTGTCTGTGGTGCATAGGCAGTGTGGAAGTGATTAGTGCGATCAGCTGATATAATGGTGAGCTTTATCCATTATCAAATCGTTCAATTTCTTTAGTAGCATCACGGAAACCCTCTGAGATGGCAACACCATATTGAGTGTGTGGGTTACCAAAATACAGAAGTTTATAACCATTTTTACCGCGTTCGCGTTCAATGTCGCAGCTTTTAGCACCAGACCATCGGATTTCTTGCAGAGCGTAGATATCAATGTGCCTTTTCCGAAGGGGGTTCCTCGGTCTTTCCAGTTAGGGTAGCAACATTTAGCGTGCAGACACATATTTGTTATGTTCGTTGTGTCTATCCTACCATGCCCTTTTTATACCCTTATCGTGACACTTTCTTGTCTTTCTTCCTTTGCGAATAGGTTGCTTACTGCAAATGAGGCATGATCCTACTACAACCTTCTGCCTGAATTATCTTGCAGTTTCTTGGCAGTCTTAACCTCTACTATACTTGATTTGTCCTTTTAACTTTCCATCGCTAATCATTGGTTGATTTCGCATAATCGGTTGATTTGAAGCTTGATCTTCAATCGTCAGCATTGCTAATTCTTCTGCGAATTGTCGTGAATGTGAGTGTGTTAGTTTCCGTTGGTTGTTCTTTTTGGGAATAACTTTATTTTATTTTATTTTTGTAATAAACAATGCAAGCACCAAGAAAGGCAATATCAAGGGTATTGAGGAAAAATATTAGTGACCATCTGTATTTTCGCCGTTAAGCATACCTCGCGTACATTTGGCCCATAGTATCGACGTTACAATAAAACATAATAATTTGTGGCTATGTCATCATCTAAAAATATATATATAAAAATATTCCTTATAAAAGCTTTATACCTATATTAGTACATCAAATATTTTGTTTTGTATAAAATCCCGCTGATGTATAAAATATATATAAAATGCGTGGAAAGCCTTTTATATTCTTACAATAGAATGTTAAAAAATATTTACAATGCATAAAAATACTGGTCAATATGCGAGACTACCCAAGCTGTGCTAGTAATAGCGGCGCCGCGCTTATATCTTTCTTCTTCGAGTAAACGAGACGTACTAAACTAAACTGCCTTCCGAATGTATAAATTTGTTCAAAACTATACCAGAATATTTATCAGATATCAGAATATAGAGACCCTTCTTTTGATTTACCTTTTCAACTCAAGGAGCTTGGCGTCACCTGAATAAAGAAGGTACACTGGGTGCTATACCTGATTTAGCATTACAAATCACTACTTGTAATTCAATAATATAATAAAAAAAACAACTATATACTACTTTAAAAATAATCGTTGTCGCAACAATCCATTTGAACTTACTTTGAGCTACAGTATCGTATTATAAATCTGTGCTTGGGTACCCGGGTACCCGGGTAGTAAACAGCGTAGATTTTTCTTTTGGATGGTAGCACAAGGGTTAATAATATTGAAAGGAAATTTTAAAATATTGACGGTACTTTGACTTGGCCAGCTGTAAGTCCAAACTTGGGTTCAGCCAAAAATGTCTAGAAATCATTCTCCGGTATTGTTTGTGATGGGAAACATTTTGAAGATACAGAAAAAGAATTGAAAGCCCCTCAAGAAGCATCAACAAATCGAATGGCTGAAAATGATGAAAAACTCCCTAATTTTCCATTAGCAATGTCTGATAAATGTATTCGATGCAATTGTAACAAGCAAACAGAAAAGAAAATATTTCTACATCCATTTGACGACGAATACTTGATTATTTCTATCAAAACAGTGGAATGTCGAAAAGTTTTGCAACGCGCTATACGACTTCCATATACTAGCAGTTCACGCTTTCGAAACCGTTCTCCACATTGATGAAAAGTGAGGGAAGTGCTTAGATCACCTAAGCTCATGCCTGGACGAAACCGCATGTCGTCTGGTTGGTTGCGTGTTAGTTCAAAGCAGAAAGGCCCATGAACCAAAAACAGTAGAATCAACTTCTCTGGGATTGGTCCCATCCGCCATCAAGTGGATGACCGACACAGGACTCACCCAATCTTTAAACAGAAAATTTAGTTTCGCTTCATTCGGCCTGTTTTGAATATACTTGTAATTCATACTACCGTTCATAAAATGATATATAAAGGGACAAATACTACCTTCCCCCCCATCACGCTGCTCTCAGGGCTGAGGTGAGGAAGCGTCTGATGAGTTGCTTCTACTAGACAGCTTGAAATTGGTCATAGAAAGGGAAGCGAAGTGCTGCCCTGGGTTCCTCCATTTCACTGTAGTTATATCATCGAAATTCTAGACCAAGCTGGAAATAGTAAACATCCTGCGTGCCCCCGAAGGCGTAGTCGAGGAGCATGCACGCGTTCGGCAAACCAATCATAAAGCGATTCCGGCAAGGAAGCCCCTGGTAAAGATATTGAGAGCCCGAAATAGGTAAAATAGTTGGAGAAACACTTTTTGAAATACCCCGCGCCTAGGGATCTTATTCGTCAAATCTCGGCAACCGAACACTGTTCTCATGACGTGATAAAATCGGACAATAACAGTAACTTTGGAAAGTGAAAAAAGATTTTCTGGCTTGATCACTTACTTACGCCTTTCTCACTGAGCTCTCGGGTGCCAAATTATTTTCTTTCGTAACTTCTACTAGAATCCCAATAGGGCCTTCATAAATTATTTTCGTAACTCGCGCTCAACTAGACTCACTTATCTTTTTAAGGTTTTGTGTAAAACAATAGTCGTGTACGGTATCAACTGAAAGGTATCGATTTGTACTTTCCGAGACTGACATTAGTTTCGGCGTGAATTGCGAAGTGCGTGAGTAAGGAGTCAAAATGTACACACTTAAATTGAGACAGGACTCATTTTCGGAAACTACCCAACCCAAAAATCCGAAAAAAAATCAGGGTGGTGCGATTAGATGAATTCCTCAAAATATGTCCCATTCCGATATCTGCTCAAATAAATTTACTAATAGTATATTACCAACTTTTAAAGATTTACTGAAAAACACCGCTTAAATTCATCCTAGGACTTCCGAATTTTGTACCAGCAGCAAGGCAATATATCGTTTATACGTGCTAAATTTCATGGAAATCTGGTTATTAACGCCATAGTTATAACAGTTCAAACTTATGAATTTCGTGCGAATTAACAACATCCTAAGCCATACAAATAAGATACTGACATCATAATTAACGAGAATAATTGACATTCGAGTGAAATATTAAAATTCCATTCAAGAAGAATCTAATTTTCCCCAGCCTTTGTTTATATTTGATGTAGATTCCATTCTTGGCATTTGCTAATAATATTAAACTTAGAGTATGAAGTGTATGAGGTTGACTATCAGGGGTTTCCATCAAATGATTTATTTAAAATGCTTTCTAAAAAATAGAGGGCAAAGGAATTTTTAGTTATGTGACACGGAGCTGTCGTGCACTCGTCGCTCCTCATATCTTTTTCTTCTTCTGCAGCCTTTGTCCCGTTCACAAGCGGGGTCGCCTCGTCGTGATCGATTTCGTAACTTTATTTTATCAAATGCCTGATCAGGATGTAATGACGAGGCCTTTTAATCCCCATCCAGTGTAACAAGCCACCATTGTTTCGGCCGGCTTTTTGGTTGCTTACCATTGACTTCGATGTTCAGACCAATATTGGTAAGTGAATTCTCTTTAGCGTGAATTACGTGACCACACCATCGAAAATGCCTCTCTCGTAGTTTTCCACGATCCGTGCAAACCCATATCGATCGCGGATATTCTCATTTCAGACGTGATCAAAACGTGTCACGCCACCAGTGCAATGCAAAATCTTCGTCCCCATTACTGCAAGACGCGTTCATTGTCTTTTATAATCGGCCAGCACTCAGAACTAAAGAGAGCGTCAGACGGACGGCATTGCAAATTTTAGATTTGAGACCTCCGTTGATACGTCGATTACAAAGAACACCAGTTGTGGAATGCCACCTCCAGGTAGTGTTAATGCGTGAAGCAATTTCATTACGCAGTTCTCCATTGGCTGATAACATTGACTCGAGATATTTAAATGGCTGAGTTCTGGCAATGGCAGTAACCTGCCCAGGACTGAGCGATTTAAATATCTGGGGTCAATGCTATCAGCCAATGGAGAACTACGTTATGATCCTCACATAGGGAAACACAAAACCTTTTATAGCTGAAGCGTCTAGCTTCCGGTTTCCCGACTTGTTTTAATTATATTTGTCCTTCTGTAGTTTACTGGCATTTTATATCTTAGGTCGGGGTAATTTTATTCGAAAGCGGAACATTTAGACGGTTTCAGTTTGTTGATTTCCATCAAACTTCCTAAGATCATGCTTGAGATCATGATCATAGTCTGGAGTAATAATAATTTACTATAACGCATTTGCAACAATATTTTGTATAGATGGATTTCCGCTCCCTAAACTTTTCGCCATTGCAGAAAATGTAAAAAATAATATTTGCTTCAAAAAGTGCTACTTGAGACCTGTCATTTGATACCCCACATGGTCATATTCTGTGAAAAAAAATGTCCCCCTTGGTATTTCCACAATGTTGATCTCCATGAAGTCTTGAAGACCAGAAAAATAGTGGGCACCTTCGAGGAGCGTACGCAAATTCTAGAAACATAGTTCTATTGCAACATGTGGTGTTAGTTCCTGTAAGGTCAGTCTCTGTCAGAGGCTTTGTTTATGTTTCCGTAGCAATAAAGTTTCCAAATTTTAGGTTGCTTACACATAAACTTCTATCCATTTTAGTCACCTTTAACAAAAACAAGGAAGATTTGGAATGTTCGTTTCATTCAACTCTTTAGACAAGTCGGGAAGCCGGAAGCTCGGCGCTTCAAGTATGAAAACTTATGTTTGCTTCTTCTTTGAGTATATTTGAGTGCAGAGCTATTATATTTGCACGTAGCCCGTTATGAATGTGCATTTAGCATATCAGACTACTCACTTTAGTGTGATGTTAACATTTAGTTGCAGTAAATTTGTTAGTAAGGGTATGATTTTGATCAAACTTGAGGATAATATGCTTTATATTATATTCTATACTACTGCAAACTCTATAACTCTAGGATAAACTTAAGAGGGGGTTTTAATCAATTTCCCCAAAAATATGGTAATATACTATTATTAACTTAATTTGAACAGATATCGATATGGAGAGTATTTTGAGGCCTGGACACCATATAGAGGCAGCTTCATGTTTTTTTTTTTCAGATTTTTCGATTGGGTAGTTTCTGAGAATGGGTCCGTCATCACTTTCCACCCCTCCCGCTTCCCGCCTTTGTAAAAAATGTCACATCTAAGACCAGCATACTAATCAAGACCTTTCATTTGATACCCAACATGACTATATTCGGTGAAAAAAATGTATACCCCCCTTAATCTCCACGTAGAAGGATATCAACTCCCGCCTCATGTCTGGGCGTTCATACTTTCCACCTTCTCACCAAATTTCGTGTCGATCGGTATAGCCGTTTCTAAGAAAAGTGTGATAGACAGACAAACAGACATTGAATCTGTTTTAATAAGGTTTTGTTTTGCAAACGAGACATTAATCAACACTGGACATTATTTCCAGAATGTAAATGTTATTATTACACCAAAAATAATAAATTATGGAAAACGTTGAGACCAAAGATTTAACGAAATTTAAAACAAGTAATTCAAACTTGAATTTTTCCATCCAACTACATAAATATACTCGTACAGTGCGTTCATGATTGATAGAACAACTGAGTTTTTTGCGAACGTTTCTAACTGGTGTAATAAACTTTTAATTAACCCTGAAATTTTTTCGGCAAGTACTTGCATAGATAACGCGATAATCCCGATTTTTTTTAATTCCATCAATTGTATTATTTTGTGTCCATATGGCTCAGTAGTTAGAGCACTAGGTTGTCGTACGGAATGATTTGTACCATAACTTGACGGCTGTGGATTGTTGATGCCAATGTTGTTAGTTTTTCAGCATTATCATCAACGGCGCGGCAACTGGTATCCAGTCTAGGCCTGCCTTAATAAGGAACTCCAGACATCCCGGTTTTGCGCCGAGGTCCACCAATTTGATATCCCTAAAATCGTCTTCTTTTTCTACCATCGATATTGCCCTTATAGACTTTCCGAGCTGGATCATCCTCATCCATAGGAATTAGGTGAGCCGCCCACCGCAACTTGTTGAGCCGGATTTTATCCACAACCAGACGGCCGTGGTATCGCTCATAGATTTTTTCATTATATAGTCTACGGAACCGTCCATCCTCGTGTAGGGGGCCAAAAATTCTTCGGAGGATTCTTCTCTCGAATACGGCCAAAAGTTCGCAATTTTTCTTGCTAAGAACCCAGGTTCCCGAGGAATACATAAAGACTGACCAGATCATTATTGTTTTCGTTTGCGTTGCTTTTTGGCGCGGACGTTGCCACCACGGACTTCGTTTTGCCTTCATTAGTTTTTCAACCGTTCAGAAATGATAGAAAAACAAGCATAAGAACGAAGATTTTGGAATTATGTTTATAATAATACATAATAATATTACATTGTAAAACAAGCGGAGGAAAAAGTGTGTTAAATGAATATGGGAAAGGTCAAATTTCTGCGCTTTATGAAAGGACCTGTCCAATTGTGATATTGGTCATTATTTGAGCTAAATCCATGGTATTATGGGAATATTTTTGGTTGACCCTTACGGTAGGCGAAAATATTCTGGTTGCTCGCAAGTAAAAAGTTGACGTGAAAAGGAGAACATTTTTAATTCTGCGTCAAATGCAACAAAGGGGAGTCGCAGACTTTGTAGCGAATTAACGCTTCAAGTTGGACTCCTGACAGTTTGGAAAACTGTAAAAGATTCATCGAACCTACATCACATGCGAAAGCTTAATAAGGTAAAACAAGTTCCAATGTGTGCTCTCAATATTTTCAGTTTTCTATACTTAAAGTGACTGGTCGGATTAAAGAAGGTTTGCCTTCTAAATTGACCTTTACGTTTTATTGACCTAAAGCTATTATAATAGAAAATCCATAACACATCGTAGTTCAGGACATTTACGACGATTATCGCCATTTTAACAACACTGCAGAGTTCAAAAGGGCAATCAAGGATAGCTTGTTGTTGTATCAAAAGCGGTGGAAAGCCAATTCAATAAAAGTTAGAAGTTTATGCACGTTTGAAAAAATGGTCAATTTAAAATAAATGAACGCTGTAAGTGATACAATTAACAGATTTAAAAAAAAAGAAGAAATAAATTTATTATCTATGCAAGTACTTTCAGAAAAAATTTCAAGATGATTGAACATTTCTAAGAACAATAATTAGAATTGTTCAACAAAATTGGTTCTATAATTTATGAACGCACTGTACATATGTCATATGCTTCTTCTTCTTTTTCTTCAGCTTTTGTCCCGTTCACCAGCGGGGTCGGCTCGTCGTGATCGGTTTCGCCATTTGGCTCTATCGAATGCCTGATCTAGGTGCAATCTCGAGGCTTTCAAATCCCCATCTAGCGTATCAAGTCACCATTGTTTAGGTCTGCCTTTTGGTCGTTTACCATCGACTTCAATGTTCAGACCAATCTTGGCAAGTGAATTCTCGTTGGCTCGAATTGCGTGACCATACCATCGAAGACGCCTCTCTCGCAACTCTCCCACGATCGGTGCAACCCCATAATGATCGCGGATATCCTCATTTCGGATGTGATCTAAACATGTGACGCCACTAGTCCAACGCAACATCTTCGTCTCTATTACCGCAAGACGCCGTTCATTGTCTTTTATAGTCGGCCAACACTCAGAACCATAGAGAGGGACTGGATGGATGACATTGCGGTAAATTTTAGATTTGAGACGTTCCCTGATACGTCGATTACAAAGAACCCAGTTGTGGAACGCCACTTCATCCAGGTTGCGTTAATGCGTGAAGCAATTTCATAACGCAGTTCTCCATTGGCTGATAGCGTTAACCCGAGGTATTTAAATTGCTCAGTTCTGGGCAGATCACTCCCGCTGACAATGATTGTGCCTGTTTCATGGGGATTGGTCGTCAAAAATTCAGTTTTGTTTAAATTCAATCTAAGATCGGCATTCCATTTTTGAACAAGTTGCTCGAGATCATTTTTGCTATCAGATGCTAGGAAAACATCATCTGCATAAAGCAGTATGTAAGGCGCTGGACGTTGGATATCCCGTGTGACGGTGTCCATAACAAGAACAAAGAGGGGTGGTGAGAGGGCGCTTCTTTGATGAACACCAACAGAGACACGAAGCGGTTTCGATACACCTGCCATACTTCGAACTTTACTTTTCGGATCATGGTAGAGCAATTGAACCCAGCGCACGAGTTCTGCTGGCACCAAATGTTATCGTAAAGCGTACCAGATGAGTTCGTCTGGTAAACGGTCTAATGCTTTCTCTAGATCCAGAAAAGCAATGTAAAGCGGGCTATGCTTCTCACGGTATTTCTCCATGAATACAGTTCTTGACAAATCCGGCTTGATTCACGGTTATTTCAACCATGTCGGGAATACGGTTGTCAAGAATGCGTTCAAAAATCTTCATGTTATGGGAAAGTAGACGGATCTGACGGTAATTTAAACATTCTGCTGGACTACCTTTCTTTTTCCATATTGGAACAGTGGTACTTTCTTGCCAATCAGATGGTGTTCTTCCTTCCTGGATGAAGAATTCACTGAGCCACAGTGTTGGGTCCCAGCTTTTCGCTCTCCAGAGCTCAGATGCGATGTCGTCAGGTCTGGTTGCTTTCCCCGTTCTTGTCGTTAACAGAAGTATTCGATATCCTGTGTACGTTCATTACGGCTTTTAGCAAGTCGATATAGACCTCTCTCGCCATCCCGAGTGTCCAGTTTATCGTAAAGATTTTTGAAATGGTTCGCTCGGGTGACAGCGAACGCTTTCTTTGTTTCCCGGTTGGCATTCTTATAAATTTGCCAATTAGCAGGCGTTTTATCGTCTTGAAATTTGTGGTAGAGGCGTTTCTTTTCATGGACCTTCATTTCAACATCATCATTCCAAAGCCAAGTATCTCGGCTTGATGACCCCAAGGGTTGCAGAGGCCGCTTTGTGAATCCTGTCTTTCATTTGATTCCATGATTCCTCCACATTCGTAATGGTCGGCAATCGTATGAGTGAGATCGTTTCTTCTTTCTTCTGACCAAATCGCCACCATTTAATGCGTCGCGGGCCAGTGCGTTCCTCACGCTGTTTTATCGGTGGCTTAATTCGTAGGACCGCAACAACGCCCGATGTTGAGGTGCGATGGTCTCACAGGGAACAACTTTGCAATCAGTGGCAGTGGTAAAATGTTGGCGTCTTATAGTCTATCGAATATAGTCGATTTGCGTTTTACTGTGATGATGAGACAATCGTTTGATGAACCATGTATTCAAAGTACATGGTCATGGGTGTCCGCAAAATCGATTATACCCTCGCCACCCTCATTGCGCGCTCCGAACCCCTTTCCCACATGGCACCTGTTACCGTCTGCCTTTTCACCCACATGACCATTAAGATCGCCGGCAATGATTATAGAATCGTCAGCAGGTACGTGACAAGGCCTTTCATCGAGAAGTTGCCAGAAGGCATCTTTCTCGACATCAGGTCGACCTGTCTGTGGTGCGTACGCGGTGAAGAAGTGAATAGCGCGATCAGCTGATATAATGGTGAGCTTCATCAACCGATCATCAAATCGTTCGACTTCTTTAATGGCATCACCGAAACCCTCTGAGATGGCAATTGCCATTTTAAGTGTGTGGGTTACCAAAAAGAGAAGTTTGTAGCCATTTTTACCGCGTTCGGGTTCAATGTCACAGCTTTTAGCACCTGACCATCTGGTTTCTTGCAGAGCGCAGATATCAATGCGCCTATTCCGAAGGGCTCTTGCGAGTTCCTCGGTCTTTCCAGTTAGGGTACCAACATTTAGCGTGCAGACACGTATTTGTTTTGTTCGTTTTGTTCGCACTAACTTGCTTACATGCTGACGCCGTCCATGCGTCAAGAACCCTTACCCATTTCTCGATTGGACCGGGGCCCGTCGACTGAGGTGGACGCCCTAGCATTTCTCCGAGGTTTGTGACTCAATCCGATCATCATGTTTGTAATGCCATTGTATGCATTTTCTTGGTCGACCTGCCGCGGAGCCTGTCACCAAGAGAGATCAGCTAGGATTTAGCATAGTAGAATAACTCCAACTATACTCTATTCATCTCTTTCCCTGATCTTAGCAATTTAGTTTTGTTTTACTGAGGATAGTACAGGGTACGTTGCCTCAAACCCCCCTCCTTTACCTGGGCTTGGGACTAGCATAATATGTTAATAGCTTATGATCACAATTAGACGAAAGGCAAAAGTAAGGTAACTCCAAAATCGTTTGTTATTTTAAACAGAACACCCATATACAGGAAAATTAATATTGCCTCTGAATACTTCCTCTGTAATTAACATTACCGATAATTTAAATAAAATATTTAAGGCATAGAATACATTCCCTATGTATATATACAAAGTTGATTTCCAATCTTTAAACCATTCGTCATCATTTAAAATTGATAGCATGATGAAGATAAACTTATCCGTAATTTTAGGCTTTGGTGGAATAAAACTACAAACTTTCAACATCAATTTTACGCATCTCATCACAATGACCGTCATACGATCATAATTTCGACACCATAAGATTATCATCTCGATGATGATCTTCATAATAAAGTGCACATAAAGCCCAAGAATTATGTCGGAGGCTGAGAGGAAGACACCTATTGATGAGTTTCCGACGTTGATGCGTCCGGAGTTCTTAAATTCAAATAGCGCCAAGGCAAATCAACGATTGGTGAGTAAATGGTTTGGGTGTGCCAGGAAATTTTAAACATAATGATTCCCAAAATTTCATAATTTATTCAATGCAAGAACAACAGCCAGAATGTTTGTTCAACCCATGCTAGGGATTCGAACTGGTTGAACAATTTCATTCAGATTTAACCCATTAAGCACTATGAGTTGATCTATTTTATTATATCTATAAATATGTTGTGGACCAATGTCCGTCAGAAGAAAGTTTGTGAGACGTGCTTCACTTGAAAACAAACTATTTCTTCAATCCTACCTTTATCAATCCTATGAGAAAAGACCAATAAGGGGCGAATGTCAATCGGAAAGAGCAGAACCAAAATGATTTGACTCACAAGGGTTAAGCGCCTATCAAAGAATATAAATTCAATGCAAACACTTTGTCCATTGTTCTGAAAAATCTCGGCAAAGTGTAGGCGTAGAAAATTGACTGGCCAATTAAATGAAAATCATGGCATCATCAGAACCAAAAAAATATGTACGTTTCCTGTTAGCCTTCAGCCACCTTCAAGTCTTATCCGAATCTTGTATTTCTACTCGAATGTAACATATTAAATCTGTTTTCGAAAGATACGAATCATTTGTTTTACTTCACGATTAATTTAATTGCACCTCCAAATGCTGATTTCACCAAATAAAGACGATGCAATTCACACATTTTGAGAGTTATCATTTGGGCAATCGCGAAAACGCATAAAGTACGTGTTGGATTTGGGACGAGATACTGTTAATTAAATTCCCACAATTTACAACAAAGTATATCAGATAAATTCTCTAATCGTTCTGGTTGACATTCGAAAATAAGTGTTCGTGTTCAAGGAGCTGAAATACTGCAGGGAATTGAGAACATAGAGATTCTCTAAGGCAATCTTTTAATTATGTACCCAACCAAATTGAAGGTATAAATGTTTTTGGTAATTCATATTATTAGCTGATTTTTACCGACGTTGAAACTTGGAACTTGAGCCCAAACATGGGAAATTTCTATTTTTCTGAATAATTCAACAAAACACCAATTTCGAGCGATAACTAAAGCTGCGCTGCATGTTACATGGAGGATCCTACGATTTTCGCTACATATTGTCAAAGATAATACAGGGTGCGGCAGCATAACTTCCTTTTTTCAAAACTCAATAAAAACTATTGTATGCATCGGAAAATATTTATTTATTTTTTATAATATAGATACATGTCTAAAGTTTTTATTTACATTGTTTTGAAGATCAAATCTGTTAGGTGACGGCCCCCATTCTCCATACATTGCGTAAACCGATTTCTGGCGTTTGTCATGACTCTTGTTAGCATAGCAGGTGCTATGTTGGCAAGTTCTTCTTGGACTTTGGTCTTCAAATCTTGTAGGCTTCTTGGACGGTTCACATAAACACGGGATTTCAAAAAACCCCATAGAAAAAAATCACAAGGGGACAGATCGGGAGAGCGTGCCGGCCATTCCAAATCGCCTCTAATTGAGATAAGGCGCTCTGGAAAGTGTTCCCTCAAAACAGCCATCGATGCTTTTGAAGTGTGTGCTGTTGCACCGTCTTGTTGGAACCAAGTGTCCCCCAAATCCAAATTTTCTAGCCGTGGGAAAAAAAAATTCTGTAGCATGTTTACATACCGGTCCGAATTCACTGTCACTGTAACCTCATTTTCCTCAGAAAACCAGGGACCAATAATTCCAGTTGAGGGAATTGCACACCACACTGTGACTTTGGGTGAATGTAAAGGCTTTTGATGCAATTCTCGAGGGTTGGTGTCAGCCCAGTAGCGCATGTTTTGTTTGTTAACTGACCCACACAAATGAAAATGGGCATCATCGCTAAAAAAAACAATAGCACCCTCGGGAATGACATCAAGAAGAAGCTCACACGCGTTCATCCGAGAATTGAAGTCACATTCTGAAAGTTCCTGCACCATCGCCATCTTATAGGGATGAAAATGAAGATCATCACGAAGAATTCTTCTCACAGAACGATCGCATAGTCCAAAGGCAGATTCGTGTTTGCGCGCAGAACGCCGTGGCGATCGCAACATTGACGCTCTCACTGCTTCAATGTTCTCAGGTGATCTAACGGGTCGAGGGACTCCAGTTCTTCCTTTTGTCGCACTTGCAGTTTGTCTGAATGTAGTGACCCATGTAACAATTGATTTTCGGTCTGGGACGGGAGCCAACGGGGCTAAATTAAAGCGATTCCGAAATGCACGCTGTGTTGCAATAAGCGAACATCCGCTTGAAAAGTAAACCTCAACGGCAAAGGCACGCTCCTCACTATTCCAACGCATGATGGCGACTGAACCGTGTCGGGCCAAAACTATACAGTATACAGTACCCTCTTGAACGAGACCACTAGCGCTCCGCTATGACATCAACTAACTGAGTGGCCCGCATTTTAAAAAAGGAAGTTATGCTGCCGCACCCTGTATAATGCCTGAACCTTTCTCAGAAAATATTGTTGAAAAAATCAACTATTGATCAGTAAGTAAGTTCCAGTAAAACCATACAAACGAAGGCACGATGGAAAGAAAACGTGAGGAGACATAGGTGAAGCTTGCGGAAATGGCGATAGGACACAGATCAGAATAATGAAACCAGTTAGACAAAAAACCTAAAACTAATTTCGAAAAAGTCGACAGTTTTATGCGCTTGTGGACTTACAGCTCTCACAAAATCGAAATAGACGAAATCAACAACTTTCTACTTCACACTACTAACTGCAAATATGCACACAAATCGTCATCTAGCATATCAAAAATTCTTTGCCCAATCGGCCATTTGCACAGATCAGGTTTAACAGTCCTCATTAGTACAAGTTGCATGACCATACCATCAGGAACATTTCTCTCACAATTTTTTCACAATGGGCCCAACCCCATATCGATTGCGATTCAAATGCGATCATAGTATGTTAGGTCACTGATCCAATGCAACATCTTTGTTCCCATTACCATAAGGCGGCGTTCATTGTCTTTGAGAATCGGCCAGACTCACAACCATACAGGACAACAGAGCAAACGGCATTCCGGTAAATTTTGACTCTGAGACATTAATTGATGTGTCGATCAGAAGAAACGCAATTCATCGTCAGCGGAAAGCATTGATTTAAGGTACTTGAAGCGTTTATTTGTGGGCAATGGCAATGCAGATAAATAGAATGTAATTATCCGTCAGGCTGAGAATCTTGGTTTGGTTGGTGTTTATCTTCAGTCCGACTCCGCCTGACATCATTTCGAAATTCAGAGCTATTCGCCCAAGGTTTGCAGCTATTTGAAAGAGCAGATAGACGCCATGAGCATAGTCGAGGTGTTTGAGGAAAGATGTCATAGTTCATTGACGTCCTCGCCATCGTCTGCATAAGACTGCACAGAGAACGTTACTCACAACAAAAAGGAATAGTATCAGCGACAGAATGCAGTTTTGCCGGACTACGTCTGGAAATCCGAAGTCCTCTGTAATGTTACCTAAATGCAGTACGTGACATTTTACACTATTATATGCTGCTCCAATGATAGTTATTAGTTCCTACGGAATGCCATGCTGTGTAGAGCATTCCAGATACATTTCCTGTTTACGCACACTATTGACAATCAACATCAACGTCAATGTAGAAGCTACCCGAGCTCGCGCCGTTCTTTAATGCGCTGCAGGGTAATTTTAATTATTATCTTTGTAACGGTGGGACGTATGATACAGAGACACAAAACGGTTTTGATATCATATATCTGCCACACTTCGAACTAATAATTACCGTTGGCACAACAATCCAGGGCCTTGAAGTGTGTTAGAGCACTTCATTGAAGACCGTAACGGTACACTAAAGTACACTGTAAGAGGCAATGTGGTCAGCATTGCGCTCGCCCGAGATTATTACCCTGATTTGACTCATTCACAGCTGAGTCGACTGGTATCCGACATCAAATCACGATACAAATCCCACTGCCACCAGTGAGATTCGAAACGCGACCTTCCGTACAACAGCCTTGTGCTCTAACCACTCAGCTATCCGGATCGTTATAGATCAATTTAACTCAGCGCATGAGGTTCCTCTGGAACAATGTGTTGCCGCAAAGTATACCAGATGAGTTTATGTGGCACACGTTCGAATGTTTTCTTCATATTCAGGAATATAATGTTGAGTGGGTAGTACTCCTCACGATGCTCCCCCATGAGTAACCGCGCAATATGTACTGAGTCTGTATTTCTGCATTTCCTGACAATCTTAGACGATGTCGGAAATGCAAATATCAACCATGCATTCAAAACTATCTTTCGTTTCCAGTATTGGATCAGTCGTGCTTTCTTAGCAATCGGAAGGTGTTCTACTCTCCTCAATAACCCGATGCAGAAAGATGAGACAACCGTTCAATAAACCATGTGTTGATAAGTACAAGGTCATGGGTGTCGGCAAAATCGACAATACCCCTCCAACCCTTTATCCGCCATTGCCCGTTTCGTCCACATGGCCATTAGGATCGCCCTTCCACTTTTTCTTTAGCCTTTGTCCCATTCACATGGGTTGGCGCGTATAAGGACAATATAACTATCGCAGGGCACGTTACAGGCCCTTGCATTGAGTAATAACCAGAAAGTGTCCGAACTGCTCAGTGGTTAGAGCGCTAAGCTTTCGTAGCAGAAAGTCACGGTTCAAATCTAACCGGTGACAAATTTCTATTGTGGTTGAATGGCTGATACCAGTCCGCTCAGATGTGCCAAGGTATAACCTCGGTGAGCCCAATGCCGCCAAATGTCTCCTAATGCCACGGTCTTGAATGCAGTACTCTAATACGCTTCAAGGCCCTGATCGAATTATATTATCGTGCCAACGATTATAATTATTATAATTGCCAGAAAGCGGGATTCTCGGCGACAGATCAATTTGTTAGTGGTACGAATATTATGAAGAAATGAATCGTGCTGAGATAATAGTGGATTTTACCAACCGTTCATCAAATCTCTCAAATTCTTCAACGGCGTCACGGAAATCCTCTGAGATATCAATGCTGACACCATATTCAGTAGTATCCAGTCTATGTCTGCTTTAATAAGGACATCCTAGTTTTCCCCCAAGGTCCACCAATTCAATATCCCTAAAAACTGTCGGATGTCCTAACCAACACCGTCGGTCCATCTGAGGCAGGATCTGCCCCGTCTTTTTTTTTTCTACGATAGATATTGCCCTTATTACCTTTCCGGATTGGATCCCCCTCACCCATACGAATTACGGAACCCGGCCACAGCAGCCTATTTAGCTGGATTTGATCCACAACCAAACGGTCGTGGTATCGCTTATAAATTCCGTCGGTCTTTCATCATCATGTACGGGACCAACCAATTTTCAAGGATTTTTCTATCGAACGCGGTCCAGAGTTCGCAATTTTTCTTGCTAAGAACCCAAGTGTCTGGAATACATATCTGAGGACTGGCAGGACCATTCTCTTTTATAGTAAAAACTTTAATCCTATGGTGAGACATTTCGAGCGGAAAAGTTCTGAGACCCTAGATACGAGAAATTATTAACGGTCTCACAGTTGGTTGTTGTTGGTTCTTTGGTTTTTCGTGCTGACGTTGCCACCATGTACTTCGTCTCACTTCATGAATCGCGCGTAGATCGCTACCTCTTCGATCTGATGAAGATAGACTGTGCATCTCGGGCTTTTGGCCCAGTAGTTGGGTAAAATTGAAGATGGTGCCTCTCGTGAATATCCTTTTGTCTTAGACGGTTGTTGATCTTGCATAGTCCACACAATAGGTTTCGGAATTTGCAGGACGCGGTTGCTCGAATGGGAAGAGTAGAGAGGATGACTTTACAAAACTTAAGAGTGACACTAGTGCTATAGATGAGGAAGAAAAAGAAGAAGTCACCAACCACAACAGTTCTCTTTTCACTCTTTATTTGCTCCGGCTTTTATATACGGCAAGTTATAGTTGATTTTTTAAGATTTTAAATAAAAAAGGTCCTCATCACAATCAGTTCACTATTTATCTACCAATCGACAAGTAACTTATATTCAATTGAACTCAGTATGTAAATATATAATACGAAAATTATCTTTTACATAGCGTGGTGCTAGTTCTTCTATGTATGTATAAGCATGTGAAAAAAATTGGATTCTCAAATAGAAGTAGGGCATATCCATCATCTTCACCAGTTTTGAGCTACAGTTTTTCAATCTATGTGGTTTATTGTCTTACACGTTGCTGTTGACTGAAATCAATGTGGGAATTGGGATTGAACTGAAGCTGGCAAATGTTTCAAACGTCACATCAGTAACCTTATTAAAATCGGTTTACTGTCTATCTGTCTGTCCGTCTGTCTGTCTGTCTGTCTGTCTGTCCGACACACGCATTTTTCTCGGAGACGGTTATAGCGATTGGCACCAAATTTGGTAGAAAGGTGGGAACTGTGAACGCTCACGCATATAGTGAGTTACATCCGTTTACGTCGAATTTAAGGGGGGTCCCCATACATGCAAAAGGGGGTGTAAATTTTTTTTCCTCAAATATGGTCATGTGGGGTATCAAACTAAAGGTCTCGGTTAGTCGAAGCCGGTCTTAGTTTTGACATTTGTTGAAAAAGTGGGGAGTGCGGGGGGTTGAAAGTGGTAATTTTTTAACGAACCCATTCTCAGAAACTACCCAACCGAAAAATCTGAAAAAATCAGGGGGCTGCCACTATATGGTGCCTAGGCTCCGAAATACCCTTCATACCGATACCTGTTAAAATAAAGTTAATAATAGTACATTACTAGATTTTTTAGTAGTTTACAGGAAACCCCCCCTTAAGTTCACTCTAGAATCACGAAATTTTGCAGCAATGTAGGCTACAGCAGCATAATCCTGCCAAATTTGGTGAAAATCACGCTATTACTAACAAAGTTATACTACGTCAAAACTGTCGTTCTCTGCAAATTCAAGACTATGAATGTAGATATTACTTGAAAGTGGAAACTTTCACATAAGATATGCATATTTTTCGTGCTACATGCTAATGAGACAAATGCACACTCAAATCTATATATAAAGGAAATATACAAAACCTTTCATACCTGAAGCGCTAAGCTTTCGGTTTCCCGACTTGTTTAACTTAATGATATAATGATATTATAAACTTCCCACAGCCGCGTATATAACCACGCTGTTAAGTCGAACCGGAAATTTCCCTTTTTGAGTCATATGTCAATGTTTTTTCATTTGAAAGAATACTAAAGTTTATCATATGTCATATGCTATAGAATAAGATTTCGCTGAAACGGCATAGGTCGCTAACTAATATCCTGACTTCTTGGGAAGTTATCCTAAATTGTTGGAACATACTTAATTTGGGTACACGGTACCCATTTCGCCGGAAGTGACATCAAGTCTCATTCATTGAGCTTGGAAATGCTCAAGGACAAATAGGAACTGAAGGATCTCTAAGAAAGCGGAGGTGGCATTGGGTACAATATTAATTCAGCACGTGTTTATAAAGAATTTCCGGAAGAAGAATATGAAATGACAAATAAAAAGTTTTTCTGTGCCTCCAGTTCCATTATACAATTGTAATGTTCGGTTTTCAACATTAATTCTTAAGAATATACAAATAAGTACTGCGAAGGTATGCATATAATTATGGCTATATTTTATACATAATAATCACTGAATGCTTTCTTCTTAAAACCAGGGGACAATCGTTGAGATGGTGTTATTGCTGACGAAAATTATATAATTAATATACAGTGACGGAAGAAAATATCCTCAAAATTTTTAAAGATGTTTTCTTTAAAAAACGAATGGATTTTTAATTGTTATATTATATATGATTTTGTGAATAAGATGTGCAATTTCAATTTCTGAAAAAAATTATCATAAAATAACCACTTCCTTTATGACCATTTCTGTCAAATTTTTTCGCGAAATAAAACCTTCCAATTTATAGTTCTTTTATTGCAAAGAAAAGTTGGGAAACCGGAAGCTGGACGCTTCAAGTATGAAAGGTCTTTGTGTCTTTCTCTTATAAAAGCATTTGAGTGAATATTTGTCCCATTAGTGACTAGCCCCTAATATTATATATTCATATAATATGTGAGAATATCCACTTTCGCGGGATACTGACATTCAAAGTGTTAAATTTGCACTGAAGCGACAATTTCGACATGTTATAACTTTGATAATAATAGTGCGATTTCCACTACATTGCTGCATTCTAAGATGAACTTAAGGAGGCTTTCGCAGTCAATTACTAAAAATTATAGTAATATACTGTTATTAACTTCATTTGAACGTATATCGGTATGGAAGAGTTTCGGAGCCTAGACACCATATAGCGGCAGCCTTTCGATTTTTTTTTAGATTTTCCGGTTTTGTAGTTTCTGAAAATGCATCCGTAATCATTTTGGACCCTACGCAGTCCTCACCTTTCCATCAAAGGACTAACTTAATTTGATATCCCGAAGACTATCATCATCAATGACGCAACAACCGGTATCCGTTCTAGGCCTGCCTTAATAAGGAACTCTAGATACCCCGGTTTTGCGGAAAGGCCCAATTCTATATCCCTAAAAACTGTCTGGCGTCCTGACCTACGCCATCGCTTCATCTCAAGCTGGATCTGCCTTGTCTTCTTTTTCTACCATAGATATTGCCCTTATAGACTTTTCAGAGTCGATCATCGTCATCCATAGGGATTAGGTAAGCTGCCCACCGTAATTTGTTGAGCCGGATTGTATCCACAATCAGATGGTCGTGTTATTGCCTATAGATTTCATCGTTATGTGGACTATGGAATAATCCATCTTCATGTAGGAGTCCAAAAGTTCTTCGGAGGAATCTCCTCTCGAACACGGCCAAGAGTTCCCATTGTTTTTTTGCTAAGAACCGTCCCCGAGGAATACATAAGAACTGGCAAGATCATAGTCTTGTACAGTAAGGGCTTTGAGCCCATGGTAAGACGTTTGAAAGGAAACAGATATAGGCTCTGTTTTCTGCCAACAACCGTGCGTGGATTTCATTGGATTATATTTGGAGAAAAAAAATTACACCCCCCTTTTTTCGTGTATGGCGATCTACTCTACTTCTGGTGGTGGTGCTCTGAGGTGGCGGGGAGGAAGACGGGGCGGCAACCCTGTCGGCTGAACCAAAACCAAGTGGCCGAGGAGAACCTCCACGTTGTGACACCAGGAAACGCTGTATCGCATTGGCTTGCCGGCCGTGATGCAGTAGGCGAATGCTTCAAGGCTTAATAAGGGCGATCAGACCCGAGTCTGCACGGGGACTCATCTGAAGTGGCTTCGGCCACGAAACCTTACCAGGGGTATACTGGTACCATGGGAACCGGGGTAGCCCCTGGACTCATATGCTTGCATATATTCATATATTCCTGTCGTATATGAGTACAGCTCGGTTGTTTGCGGTTGGCCCCCTAGTGGGAGCTTCATGGGGGCTGTTGGTGATGCTCAAGCGAGAAGAGACCTTCGGGCTTCGGCGTGGTGGTGGTTCAACACGGGTGCCGTACTCCTTAGTTCGGTAGAGATTTAGGTAGGTCTTGCATCCACCAGTATGAATGTTAACCATGTACTTGCATAGACTGGTACCGTTGTTGCTTGTCACAGCGGGGCTTTGATTGTGCTCCCAAAATCAATCCGTGTCTTAAGAAGGCCGTAGGATTAAGTGTCCACGACAGGTACCTACGTTAAAACCCCAAGGACTTAACTACCTCTCGTGGCAGATTGGGCAACGATTGAATTGTTATTCATGATAATAATCCCAAACTTTCAGCTGGAATGGCGGAAAGCTAGCTGGCTGACAATCATGTGAATGCCCTTTAATGGTTTGCATAAACCGCTGACTTGAATCTCATCGAACATCTTTGGGAAATCATTGACAAAATGGTCAGGGAACATAATTTCAAAAGAACAACTGATCTGTACACGTTCAATGAGTAAGAGTGTGCGCCGTTTGCAATGGATCCGATTTCTTGGCTTGTTGACTCCACGCTTTAGCGCTGTCGTGCAGTTTTTATTGCGAAACGGAGCAAAGCGATCGAAAAGGTAGGAAAGCATTTGTTTTTGCGTCCATATGCATAATGTCACGTAAATAAGTCATAAAAACAAATTTCATTGTCCACCGCAAAATAATTCTAGCCGTACCTGTTGTGACTCCCCACTAATTGTCGTTCTAATCTAAGATATGAGGATACAATTTTAAGCGGAATCTTTCAAACAATACGGTCACGCAGACAGTTTTGGGTCTCAGTTGATTTCCTCCGGTGTCCGCTAACTTTTTCTTGCAACGGGGTCCGTGTTAGAAAATCGGACTGACGTGCCTAAGTTATTTGTAAAAAAAGCTGGCTAAAATTGAAATTTTTTTCAACAAGTGCAACATTTTTGATTTTGATTATTTCCACCGCATTCAGGTCTACATTCGTAGAAAATAAGTTAGTAATGCAAAATTAAAAGCTTTTTGGTTTCAGAGAAAAATTAGAATCACTACACGTGCCGCATTTGCAGAGCTCTAGTTTGGACTTTCTGCGAAATAATGTAGCCTAACATAATTTTTAAAGAAAAATTCTTTCCCACTAGAAGAAAATTAAAACAAGTCGGAATACCGGAAGCTCGCGCTTCGGGTATAAAGGTTTTGTGTTCATCTTATCTAAGAAATTTCAACGCACATTTTTCTATCCGTATATAGCCACAAATCCAACATACTCCTTCATATTTTTCCAAACTACGAGACATACGTACATATTACCGTAGATATTACGCACACCCTAAACAAACAAACTGCCTATTTTCGAATACTGTACACATACATGCACGTATATAAATTGATCGTACCCATATTTCCGATTTACTTCTTATATCTATCTGAATTAGGCACTACCCGCAAAGTCCATTAGCACGCATGTACTATATACCTACATACACACATGTCTCGTTGGAATAATTGATATTCATATACAAATGATTAAAAAACTAAAAAAAAAAATAATCCTTTTCCACCCAATTCATACGAACTAACCCGTTGTGGTATTGACGAATTGATATGTGATGATGACGTCATGCAGGTTGTAGAGTGCACGAAATTCACAAAAAATTGTAAAGTTTCACCCCCTATAACTGTGTTAATAATAGTTGGATTTTCTTCAAACTTGACGGAATTATGCACCATGTTCTTCTTTACACCTATGCTAAATTTTGTACTCCTGCGATGAACATAAAGGGGGTGCCGGGTAAATTTCTAAAATGTGAAAATATACTATTATTAACTTTATTTGTGCAGATATCGGAATCGGATATATTTTGAGGCCTAGATTTCGTAGAGATGCACTGCTGTGATTTTTTTCGGATTTTTCGGTTGGATAGGTTCTGAGAACGAGATCTGTTACACTTTTTGATAGTCATATTTTAGCCCTCACTCCCCGATGTTTCACCCATTCAAAATATTGTTTCGAAAAGTACTAATTGAGACCTTTCATTTGATACTCCACATACTACATTCTGTGAAAAAAAATGTTGCACCCTCCTTTCACCTGTATGGGAAGCCCCCCTTTAAACAACACAAAATGGCGCTGCATATAAAGGGAACGGCAGATCACATACTCTTACCAATTTTCGTGACAATCGGTCCAGCCGTTTCCGAATAAATCGGGTATGACAGACAGACAGACAGACAGACAGACATCGAATCGATTCTAATAAGGTTTTGTTTCACACATGTGTGAAAATAGGCCTTCTAATATGCCCCCAACCTTAACGGGAAGTTCCTTATATAGAAGAAGACGGTATGTCATTTCTTTTTAGAATATGGTGATGCGGGACATTAAATGAAAGGCTTCAATTAATATTATTGATTTTATTTCAGATATATGGGTCCCAAACAGTGGGAGAGATCTCATTCTAAGGAAACCACACACACTATGTGAAATATTAGCTCCAAATTTTATTTCATGCCGATAACGGCTCAAATAAAGTTAATGATAATTATATTTTACAAATTTAGCTATTATAAAATCCCTTTAAGGAGGTCATCCCGTCTGAAGACGGTTTTTTTTGGCTTTTTTTAGAAATTTTTTGTGAAGAACTGGATAAAGGTGCAAGCACGAATTTCTCACCATAGATTTACTAATATCTTGAGCATCCATAATAATTTTTCCAGCCCGGTCACATAGTGAAATACAGAGCAATTTATACACCCACCTCCAAAAAAAGGTGTTTTTCTGCTGCCACGCTAAAGGGCGCTGCGATCATCTTAAAGAAAAAAGTAAACGGCATTTTAACGTACAGACTTAACTACAGTCCGCAAATTAGGATGGTGGTCAAAGGGTAGTATTGGTCCCAGGGCGAAACGTGGATTGGTACCCATGATGGAGCATAAAACCTGGGAAATGCCTGCTGAACCAACACCAACAAGCTCTACTACCAAACCCTATCTCCGCCTCCACGTGGTGTCCGCTGGGAGCTCTTTCGTAACGAAAAGCTGCAGACGGAGAAGGATGAAGGCGAGTCTCCCGCGCCTAAAAACGGAACAAACTGTACCTCCAGGTTGGGGGTTGGGTAAGGATGACAACCCTACACGGAAAACCGATGTTGCGGAGCCACGAAAGGAGCCTCGGACAGGATGGACTTTACAACGACGAACCCGGCAACGACAACGGATTAACAAATCGCATTTTCTCATGGAACGTGCGCTCCCTGTACAGAGATGAAGCTGATGAGCAGCTAGCCGATATCCTGTCCCAATATAGGGCTGATGTAACAGCGTTACAAGAGATGCGATGGACAGAGACCGGTTTCCTGGAGAAGAGCCGCTACACCATACATTAAAAATGAAACCTGCTGTTATCGGCACAGGCCTGCTGTTATCGACATAAGCGAACGACTATGCACTCTGCGCTTGCGAGGCAAGTTTAGAAATACAAGCCTCATTAACGTTCACGCCCCTCCAGAGTAGACTCAAGATTCGGAGAAGGATACCTTCTACGAGGCAGTAGAACGAACCCTCGAAGCCTGTCCCAGATATGACATTAAAATCATACTTGGGGATCTTAACAGCCAAGTAGGGAAGGAGCCCGTATTCAGGCGATACGTTCGCTCCCATAGCTTACACGAAAAAAACAAATCATAACGGACTGTAGATTATTCAATTAGCAGGGTCACACGAAATGGTTGTTGGAAATAACTAGTTTGCGCGGAAAGCGGTCCACAAACATACGTGGGCCTCTCCAGACGGAACCACTTTCGACCAAATTAACCACGTGTTGATCGAACGCCGCCACCTCTCAGCCTTGATGAATGTCACAACATATAGGGGGGCCAATATAGACTCGGATCACAATCTCGTTGGCATGGTGCTCCGAGCTCGAATAACAATTCAACCTAGAATCCCCTCTGACAATCAGGTGAGAGTGAACACTGAAGCCATCCACAATACAACCCTCCGCGACACCTATAAGAGGGAAATGGATGCCGCAGTAACTGCAGTCAACAGAGGACCTGGAGATGAAGCATCAACAAATAATCTTCACAATCACCTGAAGAACGTTATCATGGATACGGCCACAAACATACTTGGCCCCAGCCGCAAAAGGAGTCGGAACGGCTGGTTTGACGTTGAATGTAAGCTAGCAACGGAACGGAAGAATGGCGCATACCGAGTAATGTTGCATTCCCAAGAATGCGGGCACGCGCAGAGACTTATCACGAACTCCGTCGAGCAGAGAAGCGACTTCACACACGGAAAAAGGAAGCCTGGGAGAACCAACAAGTCAGTGAACTAGAAAAGTACAGGAAGCAATCGCACTAGGCGCGGAAGTTTTACCAACAAGTCAGCAGGATGAAGACTTACACACCTCGATACTCATCCTGCCGAGACAAAGAGGGAAATCTGATTTCCGACAGAATGGACATATTAGAGTGATGGGTTGAGTACTTTGATGAGCTACTGAACAACCAGAACATCGGCGAGTTAGAGGTCCCGCCAACTGAAGACGACGGACAAATACTGCCACCACCACGTTTAGGAGAAACAGTCCGTGCAATTCATCGGCTAAAAAATCATAAGTCGCCAGGAGCCGATGGAATTACAGCCGAATTGGTTAAATATGGAGGCGACCAGTTACACCAAGTGGTTCATCAACTTGTGCTCAAGGTATGGTACAGAGAATCAATGCCTGACGATTGGAAACGAGGCATTATCTGTCTCATACATAAAAAAGGAGGACACAATACAGCAATTATAGAGGTATGACGTTGCTGAGTACCATCTATAAGATATTCTCCCCTATCTTGCTAGGCCGGACAGCCCCATACGCTCAGAACATCATTGGCTCATACCAAAGGGGCTTCACTCCAGGCAAATCAGCAAAAGATCAGATTTTCTCTGTGCGACAAGTGATTGAAAAACTGTTGGAATATGGACAACAGTCGCACCATCTATTCATCGACTTTAAAGCCGCCTATGATAGCACAGCCAGGGTAAAACTGTACACGGTCATGAGAGAATTCGGTATCCCGACGAAATTAATAAGACTGACTAGGCTGACCCTGACCGATGTGCGAGGCCAGATAAAAGCAGCAGGATCACTCTCAAGGCGTACAAACTGCCTTCATCCAGATTGAGCAGGCGGCGCGAGATCTTGGGCTGCACATCAATGAAGGCAAAGCAAAACCAACAACATCAAACCGCACTGGTCAAACACAAAGAAGAATAAGGATAGGAGAATACAACTTTGAGATCGTTGATAATTTCTCCTATCTAGGGTCGAAAATCACAATCGATAACAGCTACGGTGGTGAAATCCGCGCACGGTTGTTGTCAGCCAGCAGAGCCTATTTCAGCTTACAGAGACTGTTCCGCTTGAAACGTCTCACCATAGTGTCAAAGCTCTTACTGTACAAGACTATGATCTTGCCAGTCCTCATGTATTCCTCGGAAACTTGGGTTCTTAGCAAGAAAAATTGCGAACTCTTGGCCGCGTTCGAGAGAAGAATCCTCCGAAGAATTTTTGGCCCCCTACATGAGGATGGACGATTCCGTAGCCTACACAACGACGAAATCTATGAGCGATACCATGACCGTCCGGTTGTGGATAAAATCCGGCTCAATAGGTTATGGTGGGCGGCCACTTAATCCGCATGGATGAGGATGATCCCACCCGGAAAGTCTATAAGGACAATATCTATAGTAGAAAAAGAAGACGAGGCAGTCCCTGCCTAAGAAGGAGCTATGGCGTAGGTCAGGACGCAAGACAGCTTTTAGAGATATCTGTTGTGTTTATGACAAGAACGGTACTTTGCTTACCAACCGTCGAGCCGCAACGGATAGATGGCGAGAATACTTCGAGCAGATTTCAACTGAAGAATTTGCTCATCCTCCACTTCCACAATCATTGCCGACATTTGGAGCAGTTCCACCAGTCAGCGCAACTGAAGTCGAGGAGGCAATAAAACAAATGAAATCGGGGAAAGCAACAGGACCTGACGACATCGCATCTGACCTCTGGAAAGCGAAGAGCTGGGACCCAACACTGTGGCTCAGTGAATTCTTTAACCGGGTTATTCAGGAAGGAAGAACACCATCTTACTGGCAAGAAAGTACTACTGTTCCAATATGGAAAAAGAAAGGTAGCCCAGCAGAATGTTCAAATTACAGTCCGATCCGGTTACTTTCCCATACCATGAAGATTTTTGAACGCATTCTTGACAACCGTATTCGCGAAATCGTTGAAATAACCGTGAATCAAGCCGGATTTGTCAAGAACTGCGGAACTACTGACGCAATACACGCTGCGCGGTTACTCATGGAGAAACACCGTGAGAAGCATCGCCCTCTTTACATTGTCTTTCTGGATCTAGAGAAAGCGTTTGACCGTGTACTACACGAACTCATCAGGTATGCTTTACGACAACACTTCGTGCCAGAAGAACTCGTGCACTGGGTTCAATTGCTCTACCACGATCCGAAAAGTAAAGTTCGAAGTATGGCGGGTGTATCAAAACCGCTTCGTGTCTCTGTTGGAGTTCATCAAGGAAGTGCCCTCTTATGGACACCGTCACACGGGATGTCCAACGTCCAGCGCCCTACACACTGCTTTATGCAGATGATGTTTTCCTAGCATCTGATAGCAAAAATGATCTCGAGCAACTTGTTCAAAAATGGAATGATCGCCTCATGCAACACGGTCTCAGATTGAATTTAAACAAAACTGAATTTTTTACGACCGATCCCCATGAAACAGGCACAATCACTGTCAGCGGCAGTGATCTGCCCAGAACTGAGCGATTTAAATACCTCGGGTCAACGCTATCAGCCAATGGAGAGCTGCGTTATGAAATTGCCTCACGCATTAACGCAACCTGGATGAAGTGGCATTCCACAACTGGTGTCCTTTGTGATCGACGTATCAACGAACGTCTCAAATCTAAAATTTACCGCAATGTCGTCCTTCCAGTCGCTCTCTATGGTTCTGAGTGTTGGCCGACTATAAAAGACAATGAACGGCGTCTTGCGGTAATGGAGACGAAGATGTTGCGTTGGACTAGTGGCGTCACACGTTTAGATCACATCCGAAATGAGGATATCCGCGATCATTATGGGGTTGCACCGATCGTGGAAAAGTTGCGAGAGAGGCGTCTTCGATGGTATGGTCACGCAATTCGTGCAAACGAGAATTCACTTGCAAAGATTGGTCTGAACATCGAAGTCTATGGTAAACGATCAAAAGGCAGACCTAAGCAACCGTGGCTTGATACGCTGGATGGGGATTTGAAAGCTTCGAGATTGCACCCAGATCAGGCATTCGATAGAGCCAAATGGCGAAGCCGATCACGACGAGCCGACCCCACTTGTGAACGGGACAAAGGCTGAAGAAAAAGAAGAAGAATAAGAATTGGTGAACCTCGGCGCAAAACTGGGATGTCTGCAGTTCCTTATTAAGGCAGGCCTAGACCGGATGCCGGTTGTTGCGCCGTTGATGATGATGATTAAAAAACGTTTTTTTTGAATTTTCGATTTTCTTACGGCTTCTTCAATGAATAAAAAAAACTACTGAATGAATCGCAATTATCCTAGTTTCGGACCGTAACACGCCTTGATCACATCCAAAATAAGGATATCAGCGATTATTATGGGCTTGCACCAATCGCGGTATTAGCACCTAATTTTCTCTAACGAGGATTCACTTGCAAAGACTGGTCTAAACACCGAAGCCACGATGGCTTTATATGCCGGATGCTGATTTGGAAGCATCCTGCACAAACACCAGAACTTAAAACTGGGGCTATTTTAGGCAACCTCATCAGCGCCCTTTGCGAGAACCTTCATTATGAAATCTTGGCCTCGTTCGAAGTTTCATTCGCTTCCACAGTCATTCTTGTGGGATGGTAAATTGTCCCTGGGTCATTTTGTCGTAGATGAAATTTTTATAGCAGCGATCAGAAAATGGCTACAATTTGGGCATTGGTGATCTTCTTTCCCACCTCTGTGGTCGCATTCCTATGAGAGGGACTAGCTTCGTTGTGATCACTCGTAATGATTTGATTTCTTTCCAGCACTGCGGTCCGATATAGGCCCTAGTACGCATCACAACAAAGCATATATTTGTTGACCTTACGTATCTTGCCCGAGTTAAAGACTCATAAACAGCTACAAATAAAAATATCAATATATGGCATACGAACCACACCCAAGTCCGTACATGTCATACTGACCATAAATGACCAACCGATATAAGAAAAATCCCAAACCAAAAGTATAATAAAACAATATAAGATAAGCAGGCTAGTTACGTAGGCATAAGATAAACGGAGGATAAAAATACGCTGAATACTGAACGGACGCGAGTTCTGTTACTTGAGCTCTGTCATCAGACGTAGTTCAGCCAGACAAATATAATTTAAAGCAACAATGTTGTAACAGGATCTAAATAAAGAATCTACGCTAATTTCCAAAGTATCTTTTCATGATTTGCAATCAGCCTGAACATTTAATTGGCGCCTTAGCCCTAACCAAAGAGTCTACTGCGTCCAGTGTAGATCTAACGGCGGGTTATCAGTTTACCTTCACCACAGCCAGTCGAGAAACCACATTCTTGTCCTGCCCCAACGAACTCCACTTTCTTCTTCAACGTTAGGGTAAAAAGTTCTAATTTGAATTAGAACAGGACTTATTCCCAAAAAAATTATTTAATAAAATACACCTTACACCGATCTCCTTTCAAATTAAATTAATTTAATATCAGAGTAAATGGATGCGTGTGTTTGCCATTTACTTTATATATAATAATAATAATAATAATCGTTGGCGCAACAATCCAATTGGATCAGGGCCTTGAAGTGTGTTAGAGCACTTCATTCAAGACCGTAACGGTACACTACAGTACACTGTAACAGGCAATGTGGTCAGAATTGCGTTCGCCCGAGATTATTACCCTGATTGGATTCAGGTACTCATTTACAGCTGAGTCGACTGGTATCCGATGTCAAATCACGATACAAATTCCACTGCCACCAGTCAGGTTTGAACCGCGACCGTACGACATCCTTGTGCTCTAACCACTCAGCTATCCGGAGACATTTACTTTAAAGCTCGATTAAATTCATTCTGCAAATTGTCCAGAAACGTCAAGCATTCTGCAAAGCCCAAATGACCTACACTTTGTATAAATGGCTAGTGATGCAACGAAACGTCCTTACATATGAAATTACATACACCAAATATTTCACACCGGAAGCCCCAAAATTCTGCTTTCCAACTTATTTGGTCGTGGATGTCTTTAATGTGCCCACCTCTCTGAGTGTGCTGAATGAGTTCTTTGTTCTGTCGCCTGGTTGAATGACGACTAAGGTCTTGTGGAAACCTTTATTGAAAATGGTTCGTTGTGCGTCTTTCTGTTTAACTGTCTGTCGCACTTTTCTGGCGAACAAATACACCTATTTACCAAAACGTGATATGTGAAATATAGCTCTGTGGCATATCAAATGAAAGGTTCGATTAGTAGTTTCTGAATTTGGACTCCATACTACCCGGAGGAGAAATGGGTCACTTATTTTCGTTGCTTTTCTCAGAAACCACCCAACCGAAAAATCTTCAAATTCTTCCTTTTCATATCGATATCTGCTCAAATAAAATTAATAATAGTTATTTCCGAATTGTCACAGTCAGATTCTACCTAATACTAGCACTAAGTGCCAAGCAATTAGACTCGGACGATCCTACCTACTTAAAAACTAAAGGGGTGCTGGTGGTGCTGGCCAGTGGTAAGTCAATGGGAGAATCCGTCGGGAACCCCTCGCAACATCGATCACATATGTAGAATGGTGTGCTTCTCCATGGTTTGAACCAGACTGTGCGAAAGTCTCAGGACATGAAGGGAAGCCGTGAGGGGATGTTATCAGCTAACAGTACGTCAGGCTGGTCCCAATACATGCTGTAAGCAGAACTATCAAGTACTACTTGCGGCTCATATCGGTAAACCGGACATGTTACGGTGATCATCCCACACTTGTATGCAAGGTTTTGATGGATAACCTTACATACAGCATTATGCCTGGTGATGTATTGCACCGGCGCCATAACAGTACAGCCAGAAATGAGATGGTCCAACGTATCTAAAGCTGAACCACACATTCTGCACTGGTCGTTCTCCACCCGTTCCTTCATGATGAGTTTTTTATAAGCTCGGGTGGCGACCACGCCCTTCTGAAAGGCTGCTGCATACAAAAGTTGAAGTGTTCCCTATGTTATGTTATATATAGTATATTTAATTTATTGCTAAGAATAAATTCAAGAAGGGACTCACACCTTCGATTGGTGTCGCTGTTTCCCAAGACTTCGTAATGGGCTTTGGAATCCCCGGCAAGCGATGCGGCAAGTGGTACCGCCCTAATCTCACAATAGTTTACCAGTCTAGAGATTAGCTTCGGATGTTGTCTCTTGGGAAGTAGCCCGATACCATGACTGCCTCTCGAGTACTCCTCCAACTTCCAGGGAGACTCGGATAGCCACTAGGTCTCCTCAAGCACCCTCAAAGACATATACTATATATTTTAAATTACGTTTAAAAATGATGCAAGCTTCTGGTTTTTCGCAAGAGGAAAGACACTTCCTCGGCTTTTCCTTGTGCACGTGCACAGGCATGTTGCCAAATCTATAGTTAATATGGAAATTCCTTGGTTCGTTTACCCCATCTACGCCGATCGTGAGGAGTTTACTCTTGCTCTCCACCTTGCATCCGAACACCTTCCACAATCGGGTATGAAGATCCTCATTCTGAAGGAATGTCAACAGTTCTGCTCCTTTCCAGTCTGACAATTTACGCACTATTGTCGTAACCCACTCTGCACTCTGCGATGCGCAGTCCACCAGTATATGACCTGGTCAAAAGCCTATTCCCGTGAACACAAGTATCGCAGTCCATCTTTAGCACATCTGATTCCTGCCTTCACCCCTGACCTAAGAGGTTTCCACCCTTCTTGAGTTCAGGTTTGGGTTTTTTTGGGAGCATTCCCCTCATATAGGCTAATCTCCGTTGCCCGCCCCTTCTTGGCTCCGATAAAGATGGCATAGGTGTGTCCTATACCTTATTAAGGACCTTTTCTAGTTTTAGACTTTTCTTCAGATATCTTAGGTACCATATAGTACAAGCGCCACGTGCTTTTGCTTGTTCCTGCTTTTCGAACAGTGGTCTTTGTTGGCTGCTATCATCGCATTGTGCCAATCCACTGCTTGATATCCAAACTTCTCCCTTTCGAGGTGTAATTACCTGGCTCTCAGGAGATGTGCCTCCTCCTGTTTGGTCAGTTTGTGTGCGACACGGGGTCCCGGTTTTAAGGTTTTGTGTGAAACAAAACCTTATTAGAATCGATTCGATGTCTGTCTGTCCGTCTGTCTGTCTCGGTCTGTCTGTCTGTCTTTTTTTTTTCTTTTTTTTTTTTTGAGGAGGTGGAAATCTTCGAAAAGACACTGGTCTGAACACACCAGCGTGTGGGATTTTTGCCCACTAAAACCACCCCCGACTCCCTCCCTGCCCCGCAGAACCACCATAAGGTATTACATCACGGGGCGGAGTCAGCTCACTCTAGATTTGTCACCTTTCTTCTATACGCGGCGCACGTGACCGCGTTTTTCTCCTCTCGTCTGCTTTTCGCAGTTTATTTTGGATAAATGCGATCATGGAGTTTACCGCTTCTCAATTCTCTTGATGTGCTAACATATTCGGCACCAGATTTTCTGGTACCAGCACCTCCCCTAGAGTCTCCTCTAGATTCCTCCTTTCTTCCACAAATCTCGGACAGTGGAAGAATACATGCTCTGGGTCCTCTGGGACTCCATTGCAATTTGGACAATCGAGTGAGGTCTCCAATTTAAACCTGTGAAGGTATTGGAGATATCCTCCGTGCCCCACGAGAAACTGGGTGAGATTATAATTAATCTCACCGTGTCGTCTCTCCAACCCCTCCTTGATGGCAGGAATGAGCCTGTGAGTTCACCGGCCCTTTCCCGAGCGTTCCCACCGCTCTTGCCATCTATTTATGGATCTCTCCCTTTCAATCTTCTTCGTCCACGATGAGGAAGACGTTGGCTTTGCATTGTATATGTTCGCCATCTCATCTGCCAAGATGTCAATCGGCATCATTCCAGAGATGACGAATGCTGCATCATCTGAGACAGTCCTGAAGGCAGAGCATACCCTCAGAGCTGTCCTCCTGTAGACTGAACTCAGTTTGGTAGCGTTCCCTGACATCCACAACGCCTCCCTCCAAACTGGGGTTGCATAGAGCATGATCGAGGTCACCACCCTGGCTATAAGCAACCTAGAGGTATGCCGTGGCCCTCCAACGTTCGGCATCATCCTTGCCAGGGCCATACTAGCAGTGGATGATTTGTCGCAAACATACCGCACATGTTGCCTATAGCTAAGCTTCCTGTCTATCACCACTCCCAAGTATTTGGAAGTGATGATATGATTCCCGATTCTAATACAGGCGTAATTTCTCTTCCGGCGCTTAGTGATGCGGACCGCTTCCGTTTTTTTCCTCCGCAAGTGTCAGACCAGAGCTCTTTAGCCAACTTTTAACAGCACTGATTGCCTCACTTGAGTATAACTCAGCATCTTCGAGATGCTTTGCGACAACAACCAGCGCTATGTCGTCAGCGTAACCCACCACTGTGGCTTCCCCCGGAAGGGGAAGATTAAATATGATACATCGTTGTACATAATGTTCCACAGTAGTGGGCCCAATACGGAGCGCTGCGGGACACCCGCGGAAACAACCTACTCCTGGGGTCCATCATCGGTGTCATACTAGAGCCTCCTTTCAGTTATATAACTATCGACGATAGTAGCGAGATAGGCGGGAATACCAACCTTCACTAAAGATTTCCGTATTAGATTCCAATTAGCCGAATTGAACGCATTTTTCACATCCAGGGTTACTACCACGCAATATTTGCTGGTACTACCCTTTCCGTGAATTGCATCTTCGGCCAAGCCAGTAACCAATTTGATGGCATCAATGGTTTATCTGGCTTTACGGAACCCATACTGCCTATCTGAAAGGCCGCCTTGGCTCTCAACAACCAGGATTGATCTATTATAGATTACCGGCTCTAGCATTTTTCCCACCGTGTCCAGGAGGCATATGGGTCGATATGAGGATGGTTCACCTGGAGGTTTACCTGGTTTAGGCAGAAGTACCAGCTTCGGCCGCCCGGCGCTTTATTGTCTCCTATTCTACCGCAGATATCCAACAGCTCGTCTCTGGTGACTGGCGGAATTGCCGCCATATTCAGAGGTGGTTGGAATGTGTCGGTGCTCTCCTCTTACTGGGGGAATAACCCCTGGATGATTTTTAACAAGAGGGTGGGGCACGTGATCTGCGGAGATAAATGGCCTCTGAATCGTCCCATCACGATTCTGTAGGCATTTCCCCACGGGTTTATGTTCGCTTCTGAGCAGGGCTCCTTAAAGCACTCCCTCTTGCTTCGCTGGATGGCAAGCTTGGGGTTTTTGCGGGCTGCCTTATAGGCGCGCTCTTTTTGCCCCTGTTCGACTCTACCTACCGCCCTCTGAGCCACTCTTCTGGCTCGGTAGCAGGCTGATCGAAGGCCGGTCAGTTCATCATTCCACCAGTAGTTTGGTTTTCTACTGGTGAATGAATACCTTCTAGGCATGGACGACGCGTCCATGCTTTGGCAATGCATTGAGCCAGATGGATGGCTCTTTCCGTAGAGGTGCCTGCTTTATCAGGCTAATCTAACCACACCTCTATGAAGGTCTCCTCATCCAAAGATTTTGCAGACCAGCCTGAAATCTTTCTCTCCGTCTGTCTGTCTGTCACACCCAATCTATTCGGAAACGCCTGGACCGATTGTCACGTAAGAGTATGTGATCTGCCGTTCCACTTACATACAGCAACTGGTGCCATTTTGTGTTAAGTTTAAGGGGGAGCTCCCCATACAGGTGAAAGGAGGGTGCAACATTTTTTTTCACAGAATGTAGCCATGTGGGGTATCAAATTAAAGGTCTCAATTAGTACTTTTCGAAACAATATTTGATATTGGGTGAAACATAGGGGAGTGAGGGCTAAAATATGACTATCAAAAAGTGTAACAGGTCTCGTTCTCAGAACCTATCCAACCGAAAAATCCGAAAAAAATCACAGTAGTGCATCTCTACGAAATCTAGGCCTCAAAATATATCCGATTCCGATATCTGCACAAATAAAGTTAATAATAGTATATTTTCACATTTTAGAAATTTACTCGGCACCGCCCTTATGTTCATTGCAGAAGTGCAAAATGCATAGGTGTAAAAAAGAACATGGTGCATAATTCTGTCGAGTTTGAAGAAACTCCAACTATTATTAACAAAGTTATAGGGGGTGAAACTTTACAATTTTTTGTGGATTTCGTGCACTCTACAACCTGCATGACGTCACATATCAATTCGTCAATACCACAACGAAGTCAGTTCGTATGAATTGGGTGGAAAAAGATTATTTTTGTTTAGTTTTTTAGTCATTTGTATATGAATATCAATTATTCGAACGAGACATGTGTGTATGTAGGTATATAGTATATGCGTGCTAATGGACTTTGCGGGTAGTGCCTAATTCAGATGGATATAAGAAGTAAATCGGAAATATGGGTGCGATCAAATAGGCAGTTTGTTTGTTTAGGGTGTGCGTAATATCTACGGTAATATGTACGTATGTCTCGTAGTTTGGAAAAATATGAAGGAGTATGTTGGATTTGTAGCTATATACACATAGAAAAATGTGCGTTGAAATTTCTTAGATAAGATGAACACAAAACCTTTATACCCGAAGCGCGAGCTCCGACTTGTTTAGTTTTAGTTTTCTTTGCTTTAATACGTGTACTTATTTGATTCCCACGAGCATGGAAGGTCCACCCGTAGCACTGTTGAGTCAAACTTACTCACTGAGGCGACCAGGTATCAGTGAAATTCTGTTCAAATACAGTCAGTTACCCCCGACTTCAAACCATCCAAGAGGCACGGTTCGCATTACACCTTGGATTCGAAGAGGGGTTTTTCAACTCCCCAGTCTATATCCGTTGCGTTTTGTTAATAGTTAGGTCACCTCGTACTGGGCGTGGTCATCATCACTCAGTAAAAATCTTGGCAAACAAGAGGCTTGACTACATAGAAAGCCACATATTACGCTAGAAGAGAGACACCTCACACTCAGAGAGTGGTACGTTGGCCCAGCGAGCTATATTCCCCGTCAGTCTATCCTACAATGCACTATTTGATCCCAAAGTCTTCATTAAGTTCATTCTTGAATCATAACATTTTGTGATAGTCTACGTGATGATAGAAACTCAATACTGGAATGTTTAATGGGAAGCCTATTACCATTACAATAATTAATAATTAATTCATGAGATCACTATACTTTAATATCATAATATCGCTGACGTAGAGTATACATATGCCTGGAGATTTCATAATCAAAGTTTACAAGGGCGAAAGCCTCCCCCAGAGTCCATCACTGCCTTCATTTCAAAATTCGCATACAAATTTTCGCCAGGAATTATCAGGGGGAGGGGGGGGGTCGAGTAAAGGATTTGAAACCAGTGTAGCTATCCTTAGAATAGAGACATTTTCATAACCGGTAGTAGGAGGCGCCATGGCTTCCCTTCCTTCATTCAATGTACTCCCATTCAACGGAAGAGCAGAAAGAAAGCCACAAATTAGATAGGAGTAGATGGACATGTCCATCTTAATGGGTAAGTTTTTGCCTTTGTTGGTCAATTTCTAATGAAACTGGAGTGGTTTGTTTATTTTAGGGCAACAGTCAATATTTTCTTTGCGACAATTATCGTACTATTAAATTTTCAATAGCTTCCACAAAATTCCTTGGTTGAAAATAAATGTAAACTCTGATCAAATTGAGCAGCTTAATTTAATTTAACATTTATGTTACTTAGGAACAGATTTTCGTGTTTTCTATTGACGTCACAGAAGAGTTGAATTGCTAGTGAAGACAAAAGCCAGCCAACCAAATTGTGGCGGAGTGAAGTCCAAATCCGAGGGTTTTCCCGTGAATATTTTATATACCAGGAAGTGTTTTATAGATAATCAGGCAGAAAACAAAAACTTTGCCACTAATTAACTAGTCTATATTTTTGCCTACTAAATTCACAGAAAACTGCTTATGAAAAAGCTTTGTAGTGGCTCTAAAGGCCCTCATAAATAGCTATCATTCTTTTGGTGTCTTGTTAAGGGGGTCATCCCGTGCGAAGGCCGTTTTTTTGCCTTTTTTTGAAAAATTATTTTGGAGGACTGGATGAAGATAGAAACGTGATTTTTTCACCATATATTTATTGATATCTCTAATATATGTGATAAATTTTTCAGCTTGATATCGTAGCCAGTTTTTGGAATACGTGTCAATTTATGCACCCATCTCCAAGAAAAAGTGTTTTTCTGCTGCCACGCTGGAGGGCGCTGTGTTTATCTGAGGAACAAAAACTAAACGGCATTTTAATGTGGACAATATTCCACGGTCCGCAAACTAGGATAATTAGAAAATATTCAAAAGTAAATTTTTGGTGGGCTTTTAAACTTAATTTTTTGAATTTCGGTGTTTTTTTACGGCTTTTTTTATGAATAAAAAAAAAAACGACCCGTCCGATTGCAATTATCCTAGTTTGCGGACCGTAGAAATATGTATTAAAGAAGTCGTGAAAATTTCAAATAATTTGGTTGGATAGATTTTGAGCTATGGTGGCAGCCGATTTTCAAGATGCAGTTTGGAGAAAAACGCATTTGAAAATTTAAATGTGATTATCAACAGTAAAATTTTAACTCACCATTAATCTGCTATACCTGGTCCATAGAGGGCACCCTCCGTTTTTTCAAAACAGTCTTGTAAGGCCGATTGTTGTTCTCTGGTTTCAATTCTGGCTCTTTTAGCGAGGTCAGTCGATCGTCGTTCGGACCGCCAAATTCGCGCTTCATTACGACGGTCGACATAAACCTGACATATGTGACCAACTTGACATCCCATTGTCACTAGGATTTTGAGAATGCCATTGAATCCTTCATTGAAAATAATTACAGCTAGAAAAGTGGCTATTTCTACTACCTTGGCCCCAGAATGAAGGTGTTTAAGAGCGGAAGTCCAGATTAATGCATTTAACAACTCATTGTCATTCTGGGTCTCTCTTCCTAAATATCTGTTCATGAGATCATCTCGTGGCTAATCTTCGTAGATTGGTTTGATGACTGTTTGAACTTTTTCAGTCAAAGGTGTCTTCTCGTTGTGGAAACTATCGAGTTAGTTTCCGCTTCGCGCCATTTGCACCAACTGTCCTTGCCTGCTGGACAATTTTAATGCTGAGGATTTTCGTCTGTAGAACATTTATGGAAGAAGGTTGCCCAAATTTCTTGCTTTATTCCTTCTATCGAATTTGCGTGTCGACGAATAGCTAGCCCGAAAAATGTAGTGAGGTCGTTAATAACTTTATCAGTAAGTTTTCCAGCCCTATTTTTACCAATGCCTTTGTAATTCTTCTTTGCATTTCTAAGCCGCGTTCCCATTCTTTTCTCGACATATCCTACGCATTCCTTTTTTACTACTACGTATATTTTATTATTTGCAGAAATTTGCAGAAATACCGGAGAAAACTCCAGCAAAATCCAATATACAATATACAAAACTTGTCGCAATTGGAACATCCATGTTCATGCTTGCTAAAAGTTTCTTTACTGATGTTGATGCGAAGTCCTTTTTCTTCTCTGATAAGTATCGATTCCCATGAAATACTCGTTTTTTAGTGCGAGCATGACGTTGAACGTTAAAGCGATCTCCCTTCGTACGATCCATTTAAAAAAATCACTGAACACACAAACAGCACAACACTTACAACAAAATATAACTGAGTTTAGCTTGAAAGCTTTTCAGTGCTCACTCTAGACTGGATTATCCTTTTTATTCCAAACAGAAAATAAGTTTAGACAATTGATTGGTTTTCCATCTTTTTATATTTATACCTGTGCTCGAATTTATAAGGCTCAGGTAAAAAACTAACAGGTAAAAAAAGATTGGATGCTCTTTCTCATTGAGTACTCTAGCCACGGCTGCAAACTCCTTACCTGTTTAACACTGTAATTTCTGAACGACTCGGAATATCGGAAAATCCCTTTGCCCACATATTCTCCACTATATATAGATACAATTCATGCCAAAAACAAAAAATCGATTTCTCCAACCCGACACACGGGATGACCCCCTTAATTTCCCGAAAGCCTTTGCTGTCTTTATCAATTAGTCGAACTCGATGTTCTCATCGTTTCATTTTCCAGCTATTACAGTTTACTTATTATCTTATTCCAACCACTTGTTTGAAAATTAGGGGCCTCAATTCCTGGAAGAAAACCTAAGACACCAATTATACTTAGCGATGGGGGTTTCCGTAGTAAATTTGGGAATCGCTGAGTTGGATACAACTCAATGTTTAAAGGTACTAACACCATTCGAGAAAAAGGAGGTTGAAATTACAAAAAACATAAGGGCTGATTGATGCAGGGCCTAGTTACCTTCTATTCAATTTATTGGCAGCATATTATTCCGGAAAAGACTGACGCTTATATTATGTCAAGCTTATGATAGCTCCAATCACGACGAAATTTCAACTAATTGTTAAGGGTTTGTGTAAAACAAAACCTTATTGAAATCGATCGATGATATCGGTTTGTATAAAACAAAACCTTACTGAAATCGATTCACTGTCTGACTGTGTGTCACACACGCTTTTCTCCAAAACGGCTAAAGCGATCTGAAACACATTTGTTGGACATATGGGAACTTTGAAATCCCACGCATACGGTGAGTGACATAGATTCACATGCAGTTTAAAGGGAGGCTCCCCATATATGTAAAGGCGCGATCTGCAAATTTTTTTCATTGAATATAGTCATGTAGAGTATCAAATGAAAAGTCTCGATTATTACTTTCTGAATTTAATATTAGTTTTGACGTGAATTGGAACCAGTAAGGAGCCAAAATGTAAACACTTAAAGTGAGACAAGACTCATTTTTGGAAACACAACGCAAAAATCCGAAAAAAATTAGGAAGTATAAAATCTAAGCCTCAAAATATGTCCCATTCCGATATCTGCTCAAATAAACTTTCTAACAGCATATTAGTATCGTGCATATGCGTGCAATCCGGTTATTAGCGTCAAAGTTATAGTAGTTCAAACTTATCAATTTTGTGGGAATTTACCGTATCCTAAGCCATACAAATAAGATGCTGACATCATAATTAATGAGAATATTTGACATTCGAGTCAAATGTTAAAATTCCATTTCTGAAGAATCTACTTGTATGCCATCTCCCCAGACTTTTTTAAGGTTTTGTGTGGCTACCCCGACTATTACGAAAGTTGGTTGTGGTGGTGGTCTGTGGATCCGTTTATATACAGCAGGCGGCGCCATTTTATGTTAATTTTAAGGGGGGGGGGGGGGGAACTTGACATATATGCGAAAGGAGGGTGCATATTTTTTTTTCCACAAAATGTGCCCATGCGGGGTATCAATTAGAGCTTTTCGAGGTTGGTCAATATATTTGATATTGGGGGAAACGTAGGGGCGTGAGGGCTCAAAATATGACCTTCAAAAGTGTACATATCAGGTCTCGCTTTCAGAATCTAAATCTGAAAAAAATCACACATACCGTTCCGATATCTGCAGAAATAAAGTTAATAATAGTAGATTAGTATATTTTTTAAATTTAGCTGGAAACTCCCTTAAGTTCATGCTAGAAGTTCAAAATTTGGCAGTAGTATAAGGCATAGCATAAGGCATAATTCTGGTTTGAAGGAAACCCAACAATTATTAACAAATGAATGGGAGGGGTTGCGTCATGCATGGTATCAATATCAATTACCCGAGAGAGATATATATGTGTATTTAGGTGTATATGATAATGAAACTTCAGGGAAGTGCCAAATTCAGACAGATATTTCTGTTCATTGATTTCAAGGACACATTTGCTTTTAAATCCGAAGAGAAATATTTCCGATACTTAACTGATCAGTTTTCTTTTTAGTCGGTTCGATAGACTCGGTAGGAATTGGTTAGAGATTTTAAAAAATTGTAAGAGCCGGCGAATGGTCGGAATTTAGATCAGAGCAGTGTTGCGGAAATAGTTAATTTTTATATTTCTCGTCGTCGAAAACGATAAGATCATAAAATTATATTTGTAGGTGAGATGCGTCTCCAATATAGAGAGGATATCGATCCCACTGTTGACAAGGAATACTTGTAATTCCATTTACGAGTAATGTTGATTAATTCCATTCGCATTCCAGTGGCATTTTGTATCAGAGCTCATTTTGCAAGAGAGGTTTGGAGCATCTGGTTTCGCATCAGCTCTCGCATCATGTTTTGCTTTAATGCCTTAAATTGGTTCATGCTTCGAATGAACTGGACCATTATAAATACCAGATTAACTGCTGAGTCGGTTCGTTGTATTGATAAGCTGGACTGGGGTGGGGGGTAGATCGCAGGAAACAGTGTTTGGGTTTAGATCGCCTTTTGAAGGTTCTTTTAGCTAGTGGTTAGTGGTCCGGATCTTTGGCAGAGGCGTCTTCCTTGCCTAATGGACATTTTGCTGTAGAATGGAGGTCACTGCATATGAAGCATACACTTAGAATTGCACAGTATGATTTGGTGTGTCAAAAACCTTGAAAATAAGGCATTGTATAAGCCCTTTTCGTTTCATCGGTTCTTCAACTGTAACTATCCGATGAAAAAGGTAACGGAACTTATAAATGGGGTGTGCTTCACCTTTGATGATATTCTTAGGCTCCGCCTCCAAATCCACAATTCCATCAGGTTATACTTATGAAACGTACTTTCAGTCTAGTCATTGAAATTGAAAATCGGGTGCGACCTCCGAATTCTTTTAGTCAAGACTGATTGATATGCAATTTGGGGTGGGAGTAGAGCGTGGCATAAAAAACAAAAGTTATATAACGCGATACGCGAAGGGGTATGCAGGTTTTCGAAATATCCGAAATATTCCAACCATGTCGTTTCTCATCGAAAAAATGCATATTTTTAAACGCTTTTTCGCAGAAACAAAGCATATTAATAAAGTAAAGAATTAAACTGAAGACGAAATACGGACTATAACTCAGTCGTCAAATGTAACTTCTTAATGGGTTTTGCTTAGAACATTTGGTGAGATATCTTTTTTAAAAGCATTTTCTAAGCACATACATGAAAATAAGCCTTCTAAGTGGTTTCCCCCCTTAATAATGATTCGCAGCTGTTTTAGTTCAAAGAACTTCATTTATTTATGAAGCGAATGCAAACAGTTGCAATACGAGATATATAACGATGTTTTCTAGATTTTTTTCACCAAGATTTTTTTCACGAGGTTAGTAAACGTTTATGCAAAATAGGCTAATTAATAAAAACATATTGTTTTTTAAGAAATGAAACGGGAAAACATTTAAAAATAGTGGGTCCACAGTTGGAATGGCTTGCCGCAGAGACAATAACTAAATAAAGGCTCATTCGAAATCAAAAATTCAAAAAGTATTTATTAGCAATCGCATTTTCTAGTCGCTGAACGAAGGATTTGTCAAAAAGAAAACTTTTAAAACAACGGCGGTGTCCGTCCGTCTGCCTGCGCGTGAGATCATGGTTTATCTCGCTTTGAGTTTGCTGTGTCCACACCTTGATGCTGGGAATCAATTTGCGGGTCCATCGACTATTTTCCGCTCGTTTCCACCGTTGTTGCCACCTGCTTAATGATTCCTCCTTGTCCTCCTCCTTGTTATTCAAGTGCCGATCAGAGGAAACATCGGGTCCATCATAGATGCTCGTCACCTCATCGGCTAAAATGTCGATCGGCATCGTCTAAGATGGTTCTATAACCACCACGCTAATCTTTTGAGCATTACATGCGATATACAATGCAGTTAACAATACTGGCGCTGCGTAGAGCAGCATAGAGCTCATCCCTCTAGCTATAAGCAGTATACGAGTGCATCGCAGGTTCCCAACATTTGGTATCATCCTCGCCAGGGCCATGCCAACATTGGACTCCTTGGTGCAAACATGTTGTAAGTGATGCTGCCTCGAATCTATCATCACTCCTAGATATTTAATTGCTGATTTTGAAGTGATGATATCCTTCCCCATTCTGATAGGGGTAGTCGTTTCCTTACATCGCTGCATGATAAGAACCGCCTCTGTTTAATTCTCCGCGAATGCAACACCTGCATCTTTCAGCCACTTGTATATAGCAGTGATTACTCCGGATGAATACAATTTTACATCCGCCAAATCTTTTACAACCACAATCACCACTATGTCATTGGTGTAACCTATTATTATGGACTCACTAGCAACTGGGATTTTGAAGAGATAATGTCCCACAATAGCTGTCCCAGAATAGATCCCTGTGGAATACCCGCAGGGACAATTTATTCTTTGGTTCCATTGTCTATGTCGTATCTTGTACCCGTTAAATAACGGTTGACTAGCGCAGCCAATGACTTCGTTATGAGGTTCCAACTATCCGAGGTGAAGGTGTTTTACACGTCAAGAGTTATCACGGCGCAATACTTGCTAGTCTCAACCCTTTCATGCATCGCGTTTTCAGCTAAGCCAGTGACCAGTTTAATGGCATCAACAGTTGATCTGGCCATATGGAAGCCGAATTGTGAGTATGATAAGCCTCCCAGATTCCTATAGCCGGAAAAAATCTGTTGTAGATTATTCGCTCCAGCATTTTCTCAAATGGTGCCCACATGTTTATCATAGTGTAGACAGGTCTGTAGGAGAATGGTTCACCAGGTGGCTTACCAGTCTTAGGGAACAACACTAGTCTTTGTCTTTTCCATGCCTCGTGAAAGATCCCATCCGCCAAGCATGCTTCAAACAACTCTAGTAATATGTCTGGCTTAGACTAAACGATGCTTGAAGCAACCCCTCTTGCTTCGTTGTATAGCTAGCTTCAGGTTTCTTTGGACTTCCTTCTAGTCACTCACATTGCTCTCAGGCCCGATGACACGCCGACCAAAGATCAGACAATTGACTATTCCACTAGCCGTTGGGCCTTCTACTGGCTTACACTGGAAAGTATAACGTCTCGGTATCGATGAGTCGCATGCCATCGCGATACTTTTCGTTATATGGAGGGCCCTTTCCAAGGATATACCAGGTATAATGTCCTGGTCCAGCCACACATTTATGTTTGCTCGTCAATTACTTTCGCAGATCGACCTAACGGTCTCACCATTCTTGGACCAGCAGATTTCCAACGGCTTGACTTGCTCTCTCAGTCAAAGGCTATTGCCTGGTGATCGCTGTGGGTGTAGTGTTTACTAACGTTCCATGACATATCGGAAACAAGTAAAGGACTAACAAAAATGAAATCACAACCGAACCGGGCCCCCTTTCCGGTAAGTACTAACCTGACCGTCATTAGTTAATAAGATATCTAACTATGCGAACGCTTCCAAGAGACAAAACCCTCCTGCATTTTTCAGTGAACTTCCTCATTTTGTGGCCCAAGCATTGATGACGATGACGTATGGTCCCCGTCGTTTTGAATCCAAGATGAATCTGCCCAACATGTCCTCAAATTCGGGACACTTGCCGCTTTCGGTAATATGCCGCTGTCCAGGTCCTCCTTTCCTTCTCACAATATGAATTTCCTTGTAACATTTCCGAGCAATGGGACCTGTTTCTCCACGTCTGCATTGGTTAGACCGATAAACCGCACTTGTGCATACTCTGAGCGGATGTCCGTACAAGAAACAGTTGAAGCATCTCTTCAATGAGATTTGCATTCTAAAGTGACAGACTACCCATCCAATATGGACCTTCCCGACATCTAGCAGGTTATGCGTTGCTTCCGATGATGGTCGTCTGTATATCCCCATATGCCTTTCTAAGGATTACAATGGATCCCTCCTGCAAGTCGTGCAGCTTGACCTACTCCGCTAAGACAGTTCCTCAGAAGTGACCTCATTTAAATCCTTGCACTGGATATCATATTTGTAAGCACGTACAGCAGCACTTTTCCCAAACAACTTGACTTCGGCATTGGTGTATTCGTTCTTTTTCAGTTCTAGCATGATATCTCCCTTTTGCTTCTTACATTTCCCGCCAAGTCTTTGAGATTAGGGTCAGCTTTCATTCTTCTTAGTATGTCTGCATAGGACATACTACCCATGCTTGAAAAGATGATCGCTTCAGCTAGTGTACCTTTTGAGACATCGGCTCCCTTGGTGGCGCTAGTGTTTTTGGCACTATTTTCCCGCCTACCGAGGTTTTAGGCCCACTTCACGCTTTCTCAATGCGGGTGATACGTCCTTTTGTTTTTTGGGACGCTGCTGACTTCCTGGATGTTCGTTTTACTTTTCCCGAACCTTCTCTTTTCTCTGCCTATCCACGTGTACAAGGTTGGGTGTTACTTGCGTTGATTGCTTTACCATCGAAGGAGTAATCTTAGGCCTCTCCCCCTTTCGCATCTTCCCGCGATTTGTTATAGAGAACCCTAATAGTTTTCACCATATGCTTAATTGCTTGAGGCACGTTGTGTTTATCTTTGATAAATTCAATTTCACAGTTCTTTCTCCAAGCCAAATGAAGCATGATTCTTCCAGGTCGCCGGGGTTCCTTTGGCCTAGGTCTTTTTCCACCTTGGATATCGCAAGAGATCTCATAATCATTCACCTTCTCCTAAACGAATCCGGCTATCGATCCCGAAAAGCTTTCCCTAGCCCCTTACGCTTGGATGCGGCTTTTGGCACTTCCTGTTGCCCCCCCCCCCATTGCGCATTCTTCTGCGCTTTTGTTGTAGGTGTTCTAGGGAGCGATATGTTCGGTTTATATTCCTCCTTGTCTAAGCTATCTAGAGCATTATATGCCACGGTGGCCAAGCTGCCCACCACCGAAGCACTGCAGTCGAGGCATATCGACGACCGAGAGCCCGCTTGCCCCCTCCCAAAAGCCGCCGGTACTGGGGTTCCGAGCAGCTGCACCGTAATTCATACACTTTGTCTGCGTTTAAATTGGTTTGTCATTTGGTTTGGTTTATTTTTTTTTTTTGTTTTTGAGGAAGTGGAAATCTTCAATAGATATTCGCTTGGACACGACACCCACTAAAACCATCATTGACTCCCCCCTCCCGTGGAACCACCATAAAGTATTGCATCACGAGGCGGAGTCAGCTCACTCTAGTTAGGTCACCTTTCGTCTTTACGTACCCGCGCTTTTCTAGTCTAGGCTTTTCACAGTTTGGTCTGGATAGATGCGACCATGCAGTTAATCGCGTCCCAGTCTTCCTAACATGCAAGCATTCTTCGCACCAGTTTTTCTGGTACGAGCACTTCTACTAGAGTCTGCTCTAGGTTCTTTCTTTCTTCCACAAATCTCGGACGGTGGAAGAATACGTGCTCTGGATCCTCAAGCCATCCAATTGGAAATTTGGTACGGGCGATATCCTTCATGCCCCGTAAGAAACTGGTAACATTATAATTAATCTCATCGTGTCATCTCTCCAACCACTCCTTTATGGCAAGGATGAGCCTGTGTGCCTACCGACGCTTTCCCAGCATTCCCAACGCTCTTGCCATCTATTTAGACATTTCTCCCTTTCGGCGTTCTTCGTCTACGATAAAAGAGAGATAGACTCCGCATTGTATATATTCGTCATCTCGTCTGCCAAGATGTCAATGCGCATCATTCCAGAGATGACGAATGCTGCATCATCTGAGACAGTCCTGAATGCAGAGCACATCCTTAGGGCTGTTCTTCTGTAGACTGTACTCAGTTTGTTAGCGTTAAATCTAAAATGCAATGTCTCTTTCCAAACTTAAACTGCATAGAGCAGGATCGAACTCACTACTCTAGTTATAACCTGGAAGCATGCTGTGGCCCTCCCATGTTCAGGATTATCCTCGCCAAGGCCTACCAGTGAATGATTTATTGCAAACATACTGTGGGTGTTGTTTAGAGCTCAGCTTTCTGTCTATCGTCACGCCCAAGTATTTGATGGCACGCCTAGAAGTAATGATATGATTCCCAATTTGAATACGGGCATCATTTCTTTTACGTCGCTTGGTGATGAGGACTGCTTTCGTTTTTTCCTCCGCAAGTGCCAGGCCAAAACTCTGTAGCCAACCCTAAACAGCACTGATCGCCTTGCATGAGTATAACTCAGCATCTTTGAGATGATTTGCAACCACAACCAGCGCTATATCTCGGCGTAACCCACCATCGTGGCTTCCTTCGGAAAGTGAAGATTAAGTACATTGACTTTACGAAACCCATACTGCCGATCTGAGAGGTCTCCTTGGCTCTGAACAACCGGGAGTAATCTATTGTAGATTACTCGCTCCAGCATTTTGACTCACCTAGAGATTTACCAGCCTTAGGCAGCAGCACTAACTTCTGTCGCTTCCATGATGCTGGATATATGCCCTCGGACATGCACGCTTCGGAGAACTCAGCTAACATGTCCGGTCTGAATTTCACGGTAAGCTTAAGGGCCCTATCCGGTACGCCATGCAAACCCCGAACTTTGTTATTGCCTACTCTAGTGCAGATCTCCAACAGCTCGTCACTGGTGACTGGCGGTAATGCCTAGATAAGTTTTAACAAGAGTGTTGGGCACGTGATCCCAACACGATTCTATAGGCATTCCCCCACGGATTTTCACCCGCTTCCGAACAGAGCTCCTTACAGCATTCCCTCTTCCTCCGTTGGATGGGCTGCGGGCTGCCTTCTAGGCACGTTCGTTTTGCTCTTGAACGATTCTGCCTACCACGAGGAAGGCTGGCCAGTTCTTCTACTGGAGAATAAGCACTTTCTAGGCATGAACGCGTCACACGCTTTGGCGATGCATTGGGCCACATGGACAGCTCTTTTCGTAGAGGCGCCTACTTTATTAGGTTAGCCTAGCCACACCTCTATGAAGGTCTATTCATCCTGAGCTTTAGCAGACCAGCCTGACATTTTTCTCGGTTTCAGGTGTGATGGTCTTCTGCCCGGTGACTCCACGCTTTCTGAAAAGTGTTTGCATAACCTTTGTTGGCCAGAATTATATACAACTGTACAAAAGCATCTAGTAGATTGCGATCCCTTGCATTTGTCTTTTTGTCTTTCTGCTACCCCACTCACGGGCCCACCCTCACCTTTGGACTACGACCCCTTCCGTCGAGAAAAAGACTGTCAAGCATTTCCTTGAATTCGGACAGCGTCAGACGTGGAGCGTAAAAAACTGTACGCATATACCCCGTTTAGTTTCGCCCACACAAAGACACACGGCCCTCTGACTCCCAATACATTGTATGGCTTGTCGACCGCATCCCCATATCACCGCCACCAGTTCAATCTGTAACCCATTCGCCACCGTGACGGTTTCTATCGTGTTCGCTAATGATAGCAATTTCCACCTCCGATTTGTAGGAGGTCTGCTCCAGTAAATCTTAAGCGGCCCTGCAATCATTGAGGTTTATTTGAATAGACCTCATTTTTCCTTCCTAAATTCTAGGCATTTAGTACTTCCGGCAAAATGCCGATAATCCCGTCCCTCCCATCCTTCGCACAGTAAGCATTTCGGGTTCCTCTTTCACACCCCCTGCATCTATTGGATGGGTTATTTGCTGGCATTTCCGCCTAGATCTTTCAGGTCGGGGTCAGCTTTAATCTAAATTTCCCTTCCTGTAGGTCACAATTGCTTCTGGGCGAATTTTCTTTCTTTCTATTGTAACTATCTTGGTCTATCCATCGTTTTCATTCCCCTTGTATTTTGCCGATTCGATGGCCGGAACTCGCTCTAGGGGGACCTGCTTTTTCTCTTCGATGGAGACGGACAGACGGAGCTATGAGGAGTGTCCAGATCTCCCATCAGGCGTGACCCCAGCTGGCGGATTGGGGCATACCTACAGATGTGTAAATATGTGTTCATGCACTTTTCTTTTCTGACTGTGCGTGGGCTAGTGTTTGCTCATCTCTGGTGCGTGGACCAAAATGGCTATGGGAAGGATACCCAGAACGTAAAACCACCTTCACCCAGCTTGAAGCAAAAAAAGTTTAGTTGTCCGAGTTTATCAAAGACAAGCACAACGTGCAACAAGCCATGAAGAACATGATTAGGGCTATTAGGGTCCTCTAATAGCGATGGGTGGACTAAAGTTACCAACAAAAAAACGAAACGAAAAGCAAAAGTGCGAACTCGTCCAGATGCACTTATTATCTCCAGTAAGAGCAATCTGTCCTACGCGGAGATACTCAGAAAGGTCAAAGCTGATCCCGACCTAAAAGATCTGAGCGGAAATGTGAACAAAATCCGAAGAACCCAGAAAGGGGATCTCATGTTCGAGCTGAAAAGATCCAGCGGTGGCAAAACTGATGACTTTCGCAATCAAATCAAAAACTCACTGGGGAGAATGCTGCAGAGCGTGTCCAAAAGGATGAGATCTATATACAATGTAAGGATTTTGATGAAGTGACATCGAAAGGAGAAATTTGTACCGCTCTGAAGGAGCAATTCAAGCTGAAAGAACTTACCGAGGAGTCTGTGGGCTTACGAAAAGCCTATGGTGGCACTCAAACGGCCACAATACAAGAACCAGCGAAGGCAGCGCAGGTGGTGTTAGCTGAAGGGTCCGGATTAAATGGGTTGTCTGCCGATTAAGAGAACAAACTTCACTAAAGAGTTTCTTTAAACGCCCCATGTTTGTTATGGGTCACAGATTCGACTGGTGGAGCGGTGATATGGGCTTGCAGTCAACAGGCCATACAATGTACTGCAAGTCAGGCAGTCAGTGGGCAGTGGGCAGTGTGTGGGCGAAAATAAGTGGTGTATATGTATACAGCTGCTATGCCCCACCAAGTTTGATACTGTCCGAATTCGAGCGAATGCTTAATAACGAAGTCCAAAGGTGATGTGTGTGTTTCAGGTGGGGGATATGAAAGGCGATTGCTGGTGATTTCAATGCATGGGCCCTAGAGTGGGGTAGCAGAGAATCAAATGCTAGGGGGCAATTTATTAGAAGCTTTTGCGCAAATGGACATAGTTTTGGCTAACGATGGTGCTGTAAACCCTTTCCAGAAAGGGGGGTCAGGCTCGGTTGTAAACCTGACCTTTGTCAGCCTTGCGCTGGCGCGTGGTATGTCCTGATGCGTCAGCGAACGCTACACCAATAGCGATCACCAGGCAATCTTCTTTGAGACATGTGTCGAGCTACAGGGCAAAGAGCTATCATGCCCGAAACCGAAAAAGATTTCAGGCTGGTCTACAAAATCTTTGGATGAGCAAACCTTCATAGAGATGTGGTTACATCAACCTGATAAACCAGGCGCCTCAACGGAAAGAGGCGTCCATCTGGCTCAATGCATCGTCAAAGCATGTGACGCGTCCATGCCTAGGAGGCAAGTTGGTACTGCTGCCTAAGTCTGGTAAACATCTAGGTGAACCATCCTCATACCGACCCATATGCCTTTTGGATACTGTGGGAAAATGTTAGAACAGGTAATCTATAATAGATTACTCCCGGTTGTGGAGAGCAAAGGCGGCATTTCAGATCCGCAAGATGGGTTCCGTAACGCCAGATCAACCATTGATGCCATCAAACTGGTTACTGGTTTGGCCGAAGATGCGATGCACGGAAAGGGTAGTACCAGCAAATATTGCGTGGTAGTAACCGTGGACGTGAAAAATGCATTGGAATCTAAAACGGAAATCTTTAGCGAATTTTAGTATTCCCGCCTATCTCGCTGCCGTCGTCGATAGTTATTTAACTGAAAGGACGCTCTGGTATGACAGCGATGACGGACCCAATGAGCACGTTGTTTCCGCGAGAGTCCCGCAAGGCTCCGTATTGGGCTCACTACTGTGGATCATCATGTACAACGATGTACTTAATCTTTCCCTTCCGGAGGAAGCCACAGTGATGGGCTGCGCTCACGACACAGAACTGGTTATTGTCGCAAAGCATCTCGAAGATGCTGGGTTATACTCAACGAGGCTGTTAAAAATTGGCCAGAGAGCTCTGGTCTGACACTTGCGGAGGAAAAGACGGAAACTGTCCTCATCACTAAGCGCCGGAACAGAAATTACTCCTGTATTAGAATCGGGAATCATATCATCACTTCCAAGCCGACCATGAAATACTTGGAGGTAGTGATAGACGGAAAGCTAAGCTATAAGCAACACGTACAGTATGTTTTCGGTAAATGATACACTGGTAGTATGGCCCTGGCGAGGATGATGCCGAACGTGGGAGGGCCACGGCATACCTCTAGGTTGTAGAGCATGTTTTCTTCCCCTGTCCGAGATTTGTGGAAGAAGGGAGGAATTTAGAGGAGACTCTAAGAGAGATGCTAGTACCAGAAAATCTGGTGCCCAAAATGATAGCACAGCAAGAAAATTGGGATTCGATCAACTCTATTTAGCCAAACCAAACTGCGAAAGGCAGAGGAGAGGAGAAAAGCGCAGTCACGTGCGCCGCGTATAGAAGAAAGGTGACTTAGTTAGAATGAACTGACTCCGTCCAATGACGTAATACCTTATGGTGGTTCCGCGGGGCAGGGAGGGAGACGGGGTGGTTATAGTGGATAAAAATCCTACACGCTGGTGTGTCCAGACCAGTGTGTTTTGAAGATTTCCACCTCCTAAAAAAAGACGGACAGACGGATGGACGCAAAGACGAACAGGCAGACAAAAAGACATTGGGCCCATTTTGAAAACGGTAATGTAAGCAGGTCTCCAATAATTCCTGCCTCAACTTTCTAAATTTCTAATTCTAAAAATTAAATATGAACAAATTAAACCGTTCAACTGCTCTTATGAATCCCTAATAATTAAAAACCAATTACACTGTAGTGTTACAATTTTACATTTGGAAAGCTAGTTCCTCTACACAGCTTACTCTATTTTCAGAGACAAACCTTGCATTTTAGGGGATAGTTATAACTATAAATCATCGTTTACTCTAATGCTTTAGTTATCCTAGTATTTGAATCACTACGATTTCAGTGGTGGGAGCAAAGGCGGCGATAGTTTTTAAGGTTTTATGTGAAACAAAACCTTATTAGAATCAAGTCGATATCTGTCTGTCCGTTTGTGTGTCTGACTGTCTGTCTGTCTTTTTTTGCCCATGGAAGGTCGGGAGCTTCAAATGCTACCGCTAGCTCCTGTCAAACGGTTATGTGGGACGCTTATCCACTAAAATCATCTCCTTCTCCTTCCACTTTCCCCGCGGGACTCCCACTTGGTATTACGTTGCGGGGCTGGATCGGAATTTATTCTGCACCCATGTTAACATTCGTGTTTCTGTCTGTCTGTCACACCCGATTGATTCAGAAGCTGCTAGACCGACTGTTACGAAAATTGGTTGGAGTATATGGCCTGTGCCGAAGGAGGGGGCAAATTTTTTTTTCACAGAATGTGGCTATCAATTGAAAGGGACCAATTAACACTTTTCGACACTGCTCCCATATTTGATCTCGGGTGAAACGTAGGGGAGGGAGGGCTAAAAATATAACCACCAAAAAGTGTAGCAGGTCTCGTTCTCAGAACCTGTCCAACCGAGAAATATGAAAAAAATCACAGTGGTGTATCTAAACGAAACCTAGGCCTTAAAATGCATCCCGTTTCAATGTCTACCCAAATGAAGTCAATAATAGTATATTTCCCTATTTTAGAAATTTAGAAGCCGGAAACCCCCCTAAGGACGCTCGAAATACAAAATTGGGCACTTGCATAGGGTACCGCCCTGGTCTATTGCTCTGATTTGAATCAGGTTCTTATTTATGTTACAGCTAAGTCGACTGGGATCTGACTACTAGTGACGAAGTACAGCCTTCCTGTGCGACAGCTTATTGCTCTAATCACTGACACAGCTGCAAAAGCTGAGGATTTTCAATTACCCCAGAAGAAACTCTTGAGTTAGACAAACTAAAAGGGTGACTGAAACAAACTTCATAAAACAAGCATTTTGATTTAAAGGTTATGTGACATGTGATGTTGAAGCTTAGCTGGTAGTTTGACGACTTCCCTAGAAGCCTGCACTCCATTTCTCGCTCGTCTCGAGTGGATTCCACTTCATCGCGTAGTCCCTAATGCAATTGACGCCCCCCTTTATATGTGACCTACCTACCTACTGCCATTTCCGTGTTCCGATGAAATACGCGCACTGGTGTTAGGCCCTTGCTGCGACCAACTTCTTCGTTTGTAATCCCATTCCCATGTGCTACTAGCAACGCAGAAAGGACACTAGTACAGAACAGTCTCAATTTGATTCTGGTGTTGTGGTAGCGGCATTTCCAGATTTAGACAAGGCAGCGAAAGCAAATCTAGCACTGTTAACGCGTCCGTAGAAACCAATTCCAGGATAATTTTAGTTATATCCTTTGCGAGCGCAGAGGACGCGCAGATACCTTCCAATTGGCACACTAAAACTCATGTCCTTTTTTAAAATCTTAACAATCATCCCTTCCCCTCTTTGGGAAAGGTCTGGGACTCCCAGGATTTCCGATAGATTGATGATGAGGATAGATTGATGGTCGAAATGATATCTCTTCTGCTTGGGGGAACAGTCCGTATCCGCATGTCCACGTTGACTAGCCATTTTATCCACAAAAAGAGAAACTTGCCGGATGGGCAAAAACCGTGATGAAGTGTTCTTTCCAACTTTTCAGTTGATCGTCATCGTGGACAACAAGTCGACCGTTAACGTCCTTCACAGAATGGAATAATTTGCGACCACGTTCAAGCCCTTTCGTGATACAGTGTAAACAATAACAAATTCCTTCAACCCTTCCGTTCATCGATCTGTTCTGCAATTCCACCGTCAACCACATCTCATAATACCCTTCCGGGACGTGAGCGACGATCAGCATAGTAGCCGAGAAAAAAGAATTTTTGATGACAGCTCAATGCTCATCGATATTCTCTACTAGATTACTACTCGTATGTGTATTTACCGTCTGATCAGCAAGATTTGTCCCCCACTGTCCAGCGACACCTGAATTATACAAGCGTGCAGAGTTGAACTTTGGGGTCACAGGTCCCCAACGATCATCAGATGGTTCTCAATTTCGAGGTCAATATCTGTACCAACTTCTAAATCGATTGCTAATCGCAAAGTTGTCAGTCTGATTGCTCGTATGGTGTCGATCAGGTGAAACCCAACTGACCTTTTGGCAGATTATGTGCTCGAACGATGTGCCACTAATGACAAGTCGGTGCAAGTTATGTTACGGTCGAGCAGACTTTACTTTCCCATCACATATCCGAGCAAGTTATTGTCAGAGCCAACCTTGACATTCATATCACCTATTACGATCACAATGTGACCTTTAGGAAGCCTCCCCTGAACTGAATGTAATTACTCGTAGAAGCCATATATCGGAAGTTTCGATGAATGCACAGTACTGTACAATTGCAATGCCCCTACTCGTGAACCGGAAGCTTGCAGTCAGAAGTTTGTCAAAAGCCGGCGCCCAGGTATAGAGAGCGCGCCTTCGCTTCTGCTATCACTTGGCTTTCCAGAGTATAAAAGCACATTGTCGCAAGAGGGAGAGGAGCACTCTCCAGAGTCCCACTATCTTACTTCGCTTAGGTCCAGAATGTGCAGCTTATATCGTTGGAATTCCCGCTCAAGTTAGAGAAAGCGAGCATTCTGAGGACCCTCGCTATTGTTATTGAGGAGACTGCCCATATACCAGAAACCAATCATAGTCCGTTTCCGATAGCCATAGGTCGTTGCTGTGAGATCAGCCCCTATCCGAGGCGTTGTTGACTTTTCGGTAGCAGTAAAGTTTCAAAATTGCTGGTCACTAGCCCACAAATTTATATTCTTTTTAGTCGTCTCTTATGACAAGCAGGAAAAACTTTAAGTATATTCTTAGGCCCCAACTCACACGACTGTCAAATTGAAAATTCAGAAATTATCAAAATTCCACGTTGTTTTAACTGGAGTTCTCTCCAAAATTTAGACTTTTAAGGATTTCTACCCATAATAGACGGCTGACAATTATTAAGCGACAACTAAGAAACACATTCCGCATCCATTTGTATGGATTTCTATATCTGTACACACAGGGAATTGAGCTGTCCTGAAGTCTTTCCATAACTTTTTTTCCTTTGAACATACTTTTATTGCTCCGAAAAAATAAATTTATGTTATTACATAGACATAATAGCATTGAAATCCACCCCGCATATCAACAAGGTGCACAGATACGTAGATGCCATGTGATCTTGGTTTCGATTTAGAGGAAGTGTTATCTTGGGAAAATTATTTTTTTCCAGGAAGTTTACTACGCGTGTTTGTGGTTATAGAAAGTTGATGTAAATGTGTAAGGAATGCCGTGCGCGAATAACCAAATTGGAATCGCCCTTGTGGAGTGAAGGTTTCTCTAATATTCCGTGCACTCCAAAAGGCTATTAAGTAGAGGGTAGGGCACAGTTGTAAACCGTACTAATAATAATGATGTTAAAGGAAAGTTGCACCGCGCCTTTAATGGTTATTTTGTACCTATTAACTATATTACGTCGGCAAGAATTTGAAAGTAAGTTTTCTCAGAAAAGGTTATACCTATTGTCATGAAATTTGCACTGCAAACCCCCACACATGCTGTGAACTACATTGATGCACGTTAAACTTAAGTGGGATTTCCCAAACACGTAAGGGATTGCGCAAATTTTTTTTCTAACCGAATATAGCCAAGTAGGGCTTCAAATGGAACTCGATACTAATCGAAAGTACTAACTTTCGGAAGAAAATATTTGTTTTACCACTGGTTGAAAAGGGGGGGGGGGGCAGGGAATGCGGTGTCTGAAAATGTATGCATTACTTCAAGGACCCATTCTAAGAAACTATCCAACCGAAAAATCTGAAAAAAAATTATGGTAGTCTTTGCACTATCTAGGTCTCAAAATATTCTCAGCTACGATATCTGTTCACATAAAGCTAATAACTATGTATTACCATATTTTGAAAATTTACTGCGAACCCCACTTAAGGTCGTCTTTGATCAGTAAGAGTAGAATAGTAGAATATGTTTTTGTATTAACCATCACACTGGAAAGTTTGATGGAAACCCTACTATTATTAACAAAGCTATAGTAGGTGAAAATTGCTTCTTTCTCGACAAATTATTACACCCTAATGTCATGTATATACACTACGAGCTACCAAATATTCTTATATAAAAACTCAACAAAAGCACTCGTAAATTAAGGGCCGAGCTTCCGGTTTCCGACTTTTTATTATTTTGTTGAAAGCAAAACCTTATTAAAATTGGCTCACTGTTTGTCTATCACCTGCACTTTTCTCAGAGATGGTTATTTCTGTTGTCACAGATTTTGGTAGAAAGGTTGGAACGGTGAACCCCCACATATGCGGTTATATTGTTCATTACATTGTTCCATGGTAAACTTAAGATGAAAGAGGGCTGCAAATTATTTTTTCACCGGCTTGTGCTATGTTGATCCACGCATATGGTATCTAAGCCCCTAAACATTCTCCTTTACGATAGGTGCTCAAATATAGTTAATAACAGTATATTATTACATTTTTAAAGTTGACTGCGAGCACTCCCCCTGCAAACTCCGAAATCCTACAATTACTGCCAAAGTTAAAATATTTTGGATTTAAGCTTCCATCGCAGTGATTTGGCCTTTTTCCGGCGTTTTCCGGATTTAGGGGCACGCAATTTGTTTCTATAACCAATATTTCGCGAGCAGCCTGACTCACTTCTTCAGGGCAGACCTGAGACAGCCTCAGCCGGACTGCTCCCGAAACGTTACAGATAGAAACAAATCACATGGCCGAAAATTGGGAAAATACCCGAAAAATGACAAAATTATAATGCTAAGAGATGAAAAATCAGTACTACATCGAATTGAATATTGAGCATATTCAATATACGTATACACACTATGAATTATGTATGAGTGGCACCACCGTGTACCCAAATATTCTTACATAAAAGATCAATAAGCCTCTTACACCTGAATGACCGAGGTTCTGGCTTCCAACTTGTCCTTGTTTAGGTGAAGTTTCTAAACTAGATCCCCAGCTATTACATGACTCGATTGCACGCAGTTACAACGAACGAACTAAGACAAACCAGTAACCAGTCGGGAAACCGGAAGCTGGGTGGGTATGAAAGGTTTTGTTTGCTTCTTCTGTGAGTATATTGAAATGTAGAACTATTCCATTTGTACGTGGCCCGTTATGTATTTGCATTTAATGTCTGACTACCCACTTCAATGTGATATTGATATTTAGTTGCAGCAAATTTACAGGGGAAAGTCAATTTTGAGCTACTGTAACTTTGTTAGTAATGGTATGATTTTGATCATACTTGGGGATAATATGCTTCATATTATATTTTATATCATTACCAACTCTGGGATAAACTTAAGGGGGGTTTTACTCAATTTCCCCAAAAATATGGTAATATACTATTATAAACTTAATTTGAATAGATATCGATGTGGAGAGTATTTTGAGGCCTGGGCACCATATAGGGGCAGCTTCATGCATTTTTTCAGATTTTTCGGTTGGGTAGTTTCTGAGAATGGGTCCATTAAAGAAATCATCACTTTCCACCCCTCCCACTCCCGGCCTTTTCAAGAAATCTCAAAACTAAGATCGGCTTCGAAAACTACTAACCGAGACCTTTCATTTGATAGTCCACATGACTACATTTGGTGAAAAAAAATTTACACCCCCTTTTACATGTATAGGCACCCCTCCCCCCCTCAAATTCAACCAAGAATGATATCACTCACTGAATGTCTGGGGGTCCACAGTCGCCACCTTCTCACCAAATTTCGTGTCTATCGGGCAGGCAGACAGACAGACAAACAGACGGACAGACAGACATTGGACCGATTTTAATAAGGTTTTCTTTTGCAAACAAAACCTTAAACAAGTCGGGAAACCGGAAGCTCAGCGCTTCAGATATGAAAGGTTTTGTGTATTTCCTTTATAAAGAGATTTGAGTGTGCATTTGTCCCATTAGTACGTACCACGTAATATATGCATATATTCTCTGAAAATTTTCACTTTCAAGAAATATTTACAATCGTAGTCTTGAATTTGCAGAGAAGCGACAGTTATGACCTAGTATAACTTTGTTAGTAATAGGGTGATTTTCACCAAATTTGGCAGGATTATGTTCTACGCTGTATCCTACATTGCTACAAAATTTTGTGAGTCTAGGGTGAACTTAAGGGGGGTTTCCCTGTCAATTACTAAAAATTCTAGTAATGTACTATTATTAACTTTATTTTAACAGGTATCGGTATGGAGGGTATTTCGGAGCCTAGGCACTATATAGTGGCAGCCCCCTGATTTTTTTCAGATTTTTCGGTTGGGTAGATTCTGAGAATGGGTTCGTTAAAAAATGACCACTTTCAACCCCCCGCACTCCCCACCTTTTCAACAAATGTCAAAACCAAGACCGGCTTCGACATGTACTAACCGAGATCTTTAATTTGATATCTCACATGACTATATGTGATGAAAAAAAATGTACACCCCCCTTTGCATGTATGGGGACCACCCCTTAAATTCGACGTAAAAGGGCGTAACTCAGTATATGCGTGAGTGTTCACAGTTCCCACCTTTGTACCAAATTTGGTGCCAATCGCTATAACCGTCTCTGAGGAAAATGCGTGTGACGGACAGACAGACAGACAGACAGACGGACAGACAGATAGACAGTAAACCGATTTTAATAAGGTTTTGTGTTTACACAAAACCTTAAAAAGGAACTCGATGTGAAATAGCATCCATTCTGGTCACAGCCGCCAGTTTTGCAGAATATTTTTTTTCCATTATATTACACTATTCTATTCTATTCTATTACACTATGTCAACTTAGTCTCTATGCAAGTTCACGGATTTCATGGTGTTTTGTAAAAATTGCATGCAGCAACCATTTACGTGTGTATTAAGGAATAGGATAGATCCGCCATCGTTAAACTCCGAACATTAAGATTGAAAGTTGCCCTCTTGATAGCAACTACATTAGAAGCCTACGGTTGGGCTAATATCAGTTCCTATTACTGGGTGGACTCAATGATTATAATAACTTTAGAGTACAGAGTCAAAGTGGAAAGTCGCTAATCTCACTATTACTATAATGACTATTACTCAATGTTTCACATCAAATAATGTCGACATATATATGTATAAACAGCGAAGCAAATCCAGCGGATTTCGCATCCCATTGAATACTTCCGAAGCGGTTGTTTGAGCACAGATTGTGGGGGAGTGGACCAGACTCACTGAGTGAACATCGGCACAAATGATCAAAATCGAAGTTTCTTTGCAACGGAGCTGTCACTAACGCAAATTTTGTCGCAAAGTGCCCAATACCCCCTATTACCCTAATCTAGTCAGCAAACATTGTCATCATCGCTTGATGCGCGGTCCTTTCGAACTAATAAATTCAACAATTCGGACGAGATACTGAATTACTGATGGACTAAACCCGGTCAAACAGTTTGGGAGGAAATGCAGGCGCTCCAAATTGAACGCAAAATTGGGTAAACAATTACAAACCGGCATTAGGTCCACGACCAACGAAGCATATGTACATAGTTGTGTTCATACATCTATCTGTTGTCTTGAAGTCGCTGACAATCTAACCACAAAAGCATGCATTGTAACAATTAGAAAGTTGGTCGCGAAAATAAGTGTCTATCAAAACTTGATAATTAACAACGGTACCAGTTCTTTGGGGTGGACAAAGTATTACGTGAAGCATAATTCAAAAGTATGAAGCGCATTTTGGTAAAACCAATTGGAATGCACTTGTTAAACTTGGGAAAGATGTTCACACTGTTAATACAGGTCGAAGCTGGCATGAGCTCGAGCCCCTTACCACCACTGAGCACTGACGCACAAGATCTAACCACATTGATTCCTCAACCCTTATTGACTTAAGAACACCTACTCGAACTGCCCGACGGAGATACGGAAAACCTATAAAAAAACTCAAGCAAGCACTTTCGAAAATGCGGCGGCCAACTTTTCAAGTCGCTTCATCCTCTGAAATCACGGTTCAATGGTACGAAAATCACGATAAATATCCTCCAGAGACCACTATGGAAGAACCAGTGGTTCTTCACTAATCTTAGCTCATAACCTATAATTACAAAACAATTAATCATTTAAGAAAGTCATCGTCCGAGAATTACTACCATGAAAAAATACGCTCACTTAAATTTCCTTACTTCTGAGGTAGTTCGTTAGCATTTAATTCTTCACTCACACAATTAATGATTCCTCATAGGATTCACATAATTTTATTCCAATGATATAATTGTATACGTTTTACTTAGATATAAGTGTCAGGTGATCGATGTGGGTGTAGTCTTCACTGACGCACCAGGACCTACCATGCGCCAATCCAGAGCTGACTAAGGTTACGTCTACGATTGAGGCAGACTCCCTTCATTGGCCAAAATTATATTCAACTACGCAAAAGCGTCTAATAGACTGCGGCCCCATGCATTTGTTCTTGTGCTACCCCACTCAAGGGCCCATTGAAGTCGTCGGCAATCACCTTTGGACACTAGACTGTCAAGCACGCCTCCCTGTCGGTTTCTATTGGGTTCGCTGATGATAATAATTTTCACCTCGGATTCATGGGTGGTCTGCTTGAATAAATCCTGAATGACCCTGCATCGCTGCCCTAAATTCTGGGCATATATATAGCTGTAATACCGTCCATGCTTTCCTTCGCACAATAAACATTTGGGGTCCCTATTGCACTCTTAACAATATGGTCTTTCTGATGGTGCATGCCATCGCGAAATTACCAAACATGAAACAATTGCAGCACCTTTTAAAAAAAATTGCTTTCTCAGGTAGCAGACAACACCGCCTCCCAGCCGTCAATAACTTATGCGCTGCGTCTACGGCTAATTGTAATGTGGCCATTTGATTATTGCCATGGCTTTTCGCAAGCCCACAAGGGACTCCTCAGCAAGTTCTTGCAACTTGAACCGTTCCTTCATGGCAATGCCAATTTCTCCTTTGGATGTCACTTCATTGAGATCCCCTGCCCTGTATATAGACCTCATGTTTACGGACCGTACCATGACATTCTCCACAAGTGAGTTCTCAACTTGGGTTCGGAAACCATTAGTGCTGATATTTGCGCCTGGACCTTTTAAGTCGGAATCAGCATTGACCTTTATCAATATCTCCGCCTAGAACAAATTTGACTTCCTGGAGATCACAATCGCCTCTGGGTGAATTCGCATACTTGCTTTCTTTTTTGCCGTTTTGTTAACTACTTTCGTCCGTCCACCGTTTTGTTCCCCTTGAATTTTGCCGATACCATTACGGGAGCTCCCACTTCGGGGGCCTGCTTTCTCCCTTCAGTACTTTTAGTTCCATTTTTCGGACTTCTTTCCCTCTTCCCCTGATTTCCCAAAGGATCCACATCTTTTTCCCGCACTCCCTTGTTTGGTGGCAGAATGATGGCAACACGATCAGATGCCGGTTGGGCCGCCTGTGACACCATTGGGGCAGTAGTTTACACTTGTCCTTGGAATTTTGTTCTTCCTGCTACGATTTGTTGTAGAGCACTCTAAAAACTCTCACCATCTTTCTTATGACTTGGCGCACGCTGTTTATGCCCTTGATGAACTCAGACAGCTCAACTATTTTTTTCACCAAGCTTTCACCCCAGACCAGGGCTCAGATCTCCATAAATCCCAACCGACAACCAACAAGATTGTTGAGTTTGGATTTTGTAAAACAAAGACCAAATGAAAGCTAACTGTGTGATTATTTTTATTAAAAGGAAGTCTAATTACATTCATCGCATTGCGTCATCATCGCAGGGAATGGATCGACATGAAAAACCCATTTCTTCTATTCGTCATCGAGCTCACCTTACTGATATTGAAATGCTGGCATCCTGGATCTGTCCCATTATGGGCACTGATGAAGCCTTTCTATTTTGGACACAAATATCCCTTATTTTTCGCCCATCTCTAGAAAAGATTAACCTCTTACGACCACACTTGCCATTCCATTTCATGCTAATTGCAATTTTGTAACAAACTTTCTATTGAATTCTGTCTATACCGTGCACGCGAAACGTTTGATATCAATGCAATTCAGTTACCAACTCATACTCTTGAATATGCAAAGAAATGACAAGTTTGACCTATTATAACTTTGTTAATAATAGTGTGATTTCCACTAAACTTGGTAGGATCATGCTCTATATTATACATCACTGCAAAATTTCCTGGTGCTAGGATGAGCTTAAGGGGGTTTTGCAGCCAATTGCTATAAATTATAGTAATATACTATTATTAACTTCATTTAAACCGATATTGGTATGAAATTTTTTCGGACCCCAGGTACCATATAGTGGCAGCCATATGATTCTTTTCAGATTTTTCGATTGGATAGTTTCTGAGAATAGGTCCGTTGAAGAAATGATCACATTCGACCCCCCGTACACCCTACCTTTCCAATAGAAGTTAAAACCAAGACCGTCTTCGAAAAGTACTAATCGAGACCTTTCATTTGATGCCCCACATGACCATATTTAGTGAAAAAAAATGTACACCCCCCTTTCGCATTTATGGCGACCTCCCCTTAAATTTGACGTAAAAGGATATCACTGTATGCGTGAGCGTTCATAGTTCCCACCCTTTCTACCAAATTTGGTGTCAATCGCTTCAACAGTCTCTAAGAAAAATGCGTATGACGGGCAGACAGACGGAGAGACAGACAGGCGGACAGACAGCAAACCGATTTTAATGTGGATTTGTTTTACAAAAAACCTTAAAAATAGCTAATCAATGATCAATAGGTTCTTATCACGGCGTAACAATGACGAAGCTTAAGCTCTCAAAATCAACGTGCACCCTCGAACGCATCGCCGAATAACAGTGTTTACTATAAACTACTTTAAAAAATACGTTGCCACCAGAACATTGAAAAAAATCTAACTAAGTTTAGTATCATAGAAATACGTATTTTCCAAGAACAATAATAATAGCAACTAAATAATAAGCATATATATATGGAAAAAATATCATGTTCTTGAAATAAGATGAAAAATGCGAGTGGCCCCAGTTACCCAAAATTTTAGAGACCATCATATTGAAACGTATTCCTATAGAATTTGACGATTTATTGTGCCGAAAATACCTTTCGAACTACACATTTTCACTCAAAAAATAAAAATCTGTTGGTAAAATAGTTATTCTTGAGTTCATACTTCCTTCGAGACTGGTATTGTCATTTATAATATTACAGATAACTTCAAAACTTTCAAAACAAGTGGAATTGGCATAGAATGTAGTTCAACTTGGAGTCGGCTGTAATACCTCCACAATATTTCCTTCCTCCTAATTTCCTTTTCTGCTTTTTACGAAAAACCACTCGAAAAATTGCAACAAATTCTGACTGAATTCTGCTCAGTGAAAGAATCGATATTTCCTTGGAAAGATTTGATTTGTTTTCAAGAATTTTCCATTTGCCCAAATACTGGAATTTGTGGCATATTCAAAACGAGGCAAGGATAAAAGGAATTCAGGAAATTTAATAGGTTTGAAGTTAAAAATAAAGGATACTTTGTTGTGCATTCAAGCAATCATCTTATGAGAAAAGTTTCATTGCTACCTCTCTTTGTTAGTGCCTCCCGCAATTGGACTTTACGTGGCCTGTTGAACTCTATCCTTACAATTTCAACAATATTTAAAATCTTGCATTGCAAATATTATACAAGGACCAGTTCAAATATGGTGTTTTCAGATTGAATTTCCTGGAATGATTTCCGGAACAAGTTCCTACGAACAGAAGTGTATTTAAAATCCTTCAATAATGTCACTCCTTGTATCTATTCAATAGTTATCCGTCGTAATCACCTCGTCTTTCGTATCCCGTTTCATACTATCTGCACCTCTTGAAAATGGTGTTTTCATCAAATGAAAGTGTTGGCTATTATTCACCATTAATAGGTAGCACGCCTTTCGGAAGCCCTTGGAACTATGAACGGCATATCTATCCTTAAATACGTTACATAAATCTTCAGCACTTTCCTTCCTATCAAGAGTCCAGACAATTTAGATGCTCATTATTTGGAAAGCTGAAAGCAGCATGTGCCTGAATACCAAATGCTTTTGTAAACTTAATTTGAATTTCGGTCTCCCCATATTACTTGCGTACGCTTGGGCTTGCATACGTAAACACACATTTTGCTACTTGTGCTTTATACATAAGTACATGCATATCGTTTTATCTATATAAACATTACACAAAATTGGTTTGACCTTTTTAGAGAAAAGAAGAAGTTAGGAAGAATTAGTATGCCAAGTTATACATTCTTTTATTTTTAGAGGGAAATGGTGATGAAAATGTCCACTTGCTCGATTGTTCCAGGATGCTCTCCGAAGGATAATTAAACGAGCGGTCACTTATTACTAAAAAGAACTTCTGAGAAATGAGGATCGGAGACAAAACAAGTAATCGATTTTCCAAAAAATATTTCATAGCTGGTATCCCTTCTAGGAAAATATTAATTCAATTAAAACGAGTTCTTTGCAACTGAACCGCTGAAATTACTTACGTATATTATGTATCTTGTTTACGTTCAGAAAATCAACCATGAAATTGAGTTTTCAGATCGTAGAAAGCTGGAAAACTCGCTCTGTCCTCCAAGAGAAATCAAATAATTGCGTGTATTCACCGAATCACTTGTGGTTCCCGCTTATCTGAATACCAACCGTGGATCTCCAACCTCCAGATCCGGTTTTACCTACAAAACGCATTTGACTGACAGCTTGGAAATCTTCTGATTCTTTTTATCTCAAATTCCTAGATCTTCTACCTCCTGTCTGAATGAACAATTAATTAAATTTACTTCTTTTCAACGTTTAATTTAAAAATTAATCCTAAAAACTAATCAATACTGCTCGCATTATTATCATCTAGATGGATGCCTCTTGCAACTGTAATCCTCCTGCTCAGCTTCTTCCCAAGTGTGTAATTGCTCTGTAATCGCGAAGGCGTATGGCCTCTGAGCACTCAGTGCGAAGTGGTCCATTGTATTCTAAATCCCCTTTTAACGGAATATTTCAAATTCGCTCATATATCGCACAATGTCTCTTGGTGAATGTGATGTTACTGGAACTAGAGTAAATCAGCACAAAAAATCAAATGTTTGGTGCGTCCCTAGGCGAGACCGGATAAACACGTATTACCTCTAAAATTACGGAAAATTAGAAATTTTCTTACTTTTCGACAGGATAAGATTTGCAATATGTTTGTTTGATTTTGAGGCATTTAGGCTCTGCCACTTATTTTAAAAGATTAGTTGAACTTCCTTTTGTTAATACATCGGAGATTTCATTTTCCCCTTCACCTCTACGCAAGCCGCTGTATATTGTCCCAAGGAAAAGCCACCACCTCGTTTTTTTCCTAAAAAATGGACTCCTGATCCGCTTTAAAACCATCGGTATAGAAGGCGTCAGTATGTCCCGGCACCCATTGCTCTGACTCGCACCCGTTCTCTCCACGTTTGAGTTTAAATTTATATCTTTTACCAAATACATGCATGGGAATTCGAGAATCGAAAAGCTGCAAATTGAGCAATGCATCTTGAGCCGCTTTGGAAATTGTGTTTATAAGGCTGGTAATACTCAGACACAGAATTCTTTGCAGTAGGGTTAGATTATAGGGAAAACTCTTTTGTCTCACCTTAACCCATCACCTATTTACTTTACCACATGAGTCACCATGTTAAGGCAAAGGTCCGTCTGTATAGCTCATATGTTGGGAGAACTCGTTTTACCTTTACCTGCACATGTTTGCTTCAAGGAAGATTCTTATCTTAAATAATTTCCATATATTCTTTTTGTTTGGAAAGTTCAAAGGTTATTCCCCACATCTTTGAAAGACAAAGACAATTTAGTTTCTTGCCTTTTATAAATAATATCACTATCACGAATCAAATGTACTAAAAGCTCGTACCTGGTGCACCAACTTAAAGTTAATCAAATCAACGGTGCGTTGTATATTTCTATACACTGTTCCGGGATCCCGACTAGCAGTTAGCACAGCGACGTCATCCGCTTCCGCGTTTCGTTGCTTCTTTTGTCTATGCGTTGGCATAACAAGGATAAAGTTTCACTATCCACGAACAGCCTTATTGCGTACAAGCCTTTCAGGCTTGCGTACTCTATCTCTCGCACTCCCAATTCTCTCTCTCTCATTGGCACCACCTGGATCCCTAGATGACATATCTCCACATTCCCTCAGCACGAAAGTCTCACGCGGGTTTTCAGGAAAGTTTAACCTGACCGGCTCATCCCTTTAAAGAGCTCTGCGCAGCCTTGAATTCGCTTTGTCATCTTCCAATTCCTCACAGCATGTTCCCATATGGAATTATGATGTGGGGCTGCATCAGAATTTATCCTGCACTCGTGTTCACGTTCCTGCTCCTCACTCGTTCCTTCTTCCTGTCTAAGCTTGGCATGGATAACTTCATCACTTTTCCGACTGTAGTTCATATCCCTTCGATTTTAGTATATCATCATGTTTTCCTGGAATGAAGTGCTCCCTAGTTATAACTAGTTGTAGCTGGATGTATTCTGCATCCTCTACAATGTTGGGGCAATTTGGATAGTGTGGCGAATCGTCATGCTTAAATCGATAGAAGTAGGGTCGATAACTTGTACGCTTAGAACTTTTGTTAGGTCGAAACTTGCTTTGCCGTGGGGTCGCTCAAGCCATCTCCGAATTTCCGTAAGATTTTGTGGGTTCATCCGCTCCGAGCGATGGGCCTGCGTTCTCCAGCCAGGACATAATGTCAGAGCTGTTTCGTTGGCGTAGATATTGACTTCATCAAGGGAACGCGAAACAATTGTCAGCCCAATGTCGTCCGCGAAGCCGATGGTGGCCACGCCCTTTGGGAAATCTAAGGTCAGCACTTCGTTTTACATAATTATCCACAAGAACGGCCCTAGAAAGGACCGTTGTGGAACTCAGCATTTGTTTGGTATGATTTATTTACGAAGAATCTACTTCTCCCGACCTCTTTTTAAGGTTTTGTATAAAACACTTGTGTGAAATTTAAGCCTCGAAAGATGCCCCATTCCAATATCTGCTCAAATAAACTTACTAATAGTATATTACCAACTTTTAGAAATTGACAAAAAACCCTCCTTAAGTTCATCCTAGGAGTACTAAGTTTTGCACCGGCATAGAGGAAATCCGACACTTAGGGTCAAAGTTTTAGTAGTTCAAACTTATCAATTTCGTGCCAATTTACCGCATCCTTCTTCTTCTTTTTCTTCATCGTTTGTCCCGTTTACAAGCAGAGTAGGCTCGTCGTGATCGGTTTCGCCATTTGGCTCTATCAAATGCCTGATCTAGATGTAATCTCGAGGCTTTCAAATCCCATCAAGCCACCGTTGTTTGGGCCGGCCTTTTGGTTGTTTACCATCGACTTCGATGTTCAGACCAATCTTGGCAAGTGAATTCCCATTAGCACGAATTGCGTGACCATTCCATCGAAGACTGCACTCTCGCAATTTTTCCACGTTCGGTGCAACCCCATAACGATCGCGGATATCCTCATTTCGAATGTGATCAAAACGTGTCACGCCACTAGTCCAACGCAACATCTTCGTCTCCATTACAGTAAGATGTCGTTCATTGTCTTTTAAAGTCGGCTCTCACTCAGAACCATAGAGGGCAACAGGATGGACGACATTGCGGTAAATTTTAAATTTGAGACCTCCGTTGATACATCGATCACAAAGAACACCAGTTGTGGAGCGCCACTTCATCCAGGTTGGGTTAATGCGTGAAGTAATTTCATAACGCAGCTCTCCATTGGCTGATCGCGTTAATCTGAGGTATTTAAATTGCTCAGTTCTGGGCAGATCACTCCCGCTGACAGTGTCTGTGCCTGTTTCATGGGGATCGCTAGTCAGAAATTCAATTTTGTTTAGATTCAACCTGAGACCGAGTTGAGGGGATCATTCCAACTTCGGACAAGTTGCTCGAGATCATTTTTGCTATCAGATGCTAGGAAAACATCATCTGCATAAAGCAGTGTGCAGGGCGCTGGACGTTGATCTCCCGTGTGGCAGTATCCATAACAAGAACAGAGAGGAGTGGTGAGACAGCGCTTCCTTGATGACCACCAACAGAGACACGAAGCGGTTTTTATATACCCGCCATACTTCAAACTTTACATTTCGAATTGTGATAGAGCAATTGAACCCAGCGCACGAGTTCTTCTGCCACCAAATGTTGTCGTAAAGCACACCAGATGAGTTCGTGTGGCAGGGCGATGCTTCTCACGGTGTTTCTCAATGAGTAACCACGCAGCGTGTATTGTATTGTTCCGCAGTTTTTGACAAATCCGGCTTGTTTGACTGTTATTTTAACGATTTCGCGAATACGGTTGTCAAGAATGCGTTCAAAAATCTTCATGGTATGGGAAATAAATCGAATCGGACGGTAATTTGAACATTCTGCCGGACTAATTTTCTTTTTCCATATTGCAACAGTGGTACTTTCTTGCCAGTCAGATGGTGTTCTTCCTTCCTGAATAACCCGATTAAAGAATTCACTGAGCCACAGTGTTGGGTCCCAGCTCTTCGCTTTCCAGAGGTCAGATGCGATGTCGTCAGGTCCTAGGGCTTTCTCCGATATCATTCCTTTTATTGCCTCCTTGACTTCAGTTGCATTGACAGTTAAGCCCATGAGTGTTTAACGTAGGTACCTGTCGTGGAGACTTAATGCTACGGTCCTCTTCAGACACGGATTGATTTTGTGACCACAATCAGAGCCCCGCTGAGACAAGCAACAACGGTACCAGTCTATACCAAGTGCAGGCTTAGCATTCATACTGGTGGCTGCAAGAATTACCTAAATCTCTACCGAACTAAAGAGTACGGCACCCATGTTGAAACGCAACACCACGCCGAGGCCCGAAGATCTCTTCTCGCTTGAGCACAACCACAACCACCATGAAACTCCCACTAGGGGGGCCAACCGCAAACAACCGATCTGTACTCACATACAACGGGAGTTCGCCCGAAGTATGAGTACAGGGGCTATCCCGGTTCCCATGGTACCAGTATACCTCAGGTAAGGTTTCGTGACAAATGTGCCACTTCAGATGAATCCCCGTGCTGAGTCGGGTCTGATCGCCCTAATTAGGCCTTTGGAGCATTCGCCTACTGCATCACAGCCGGCAAACCAAAGTACAGCGTCTCCCGCTGCCACCACTATGGAAGTTCTTCTCGGCCACTTGGTTTTGGTTTGGCCGACAGGGCTACCGCCACCGCGGCGCACCAATTACATTGACAGGTGGAACTGGTTCAAATGTCGGCAATGGTTGTGGAAGTGGAGAATGAACAAATTCTTCAGTTGAAATCTGCTCGAAGTATTCTCGCCATCTATCCGTTGCGGCTCGACACTTGGTAAGCAAAGTATCGTTTTTGTCATTAACGCAACAGAAGTGTTCGAAATCCTGTGTATATTGGTGTCGGTTTCTGGCCATCTCCCAGTGTCCAATTTATAGTAAAGATCTTTGTGGTGGGCGGTGCCAGTATTTTATAGTCGAGAAATTGGTGATGGAGGAGTTTCTTTTCAAGGACCTTCATTTCAACACATCATTCCAAAGCCAAATATCTCAGTTGATGTACCGTTTACGCGGCTTAGTGACCCTCAGGGTTGCAGAGGCCGCTTTGTGAATCGTGTCTTTCATTTTGTTCCACGATTCTTCCACATTCGTAATTTTTGGTAATCGCGTAAATGCAATCAATTCTTCTTTCTTCTCACCGAATCACCACAACCATTCGATGCGCTGCGGGCCAGTGCGTTCTTCACCCTGTTTTATCAATGGCTTAATTCGCAGGACGGTAATCAACGGCCGATGATGAGGTCCGATGGTCTCATAGGGAACGGGAATCAATTGAAGTGGTAAAATGTTGGCGTCTTAGGAGAATAAAGTCGATTTTCGTTTTACTGTTCCCAATATAAAATGTAGGAAGATGAGGCAATTTTTTGGTGAAGCATGTATTCATAAATACAAAGTGACGGGTGTCCGCAAAATCGATTATACTCCACGATTATTACGCGCTCCGAACGCCTTTCCCCCATGGCACCTGTTACCGCCTGCCTTTTACCCACATGACCATTAAGGTCGCCGGTAATGATGATATAGTCGCCAGCAGGCACGTGGCAAGTTTTTTTATCGAGAAGTTTCCACAAAGCATCTTTCTCGGCATCAGGTCGACCTGTTTGTAGTGCGTACGCGGTGAAGAAGTGAATAGTGCGATCAGCTGGTATAATGGTGAGCTTCATCAGCCGATCATCAAAACGTTCGTCTTCTTTAATGGCATCACGGAAACCCTCTGAGATGGCAATGTCAACACCATATTGAGTGTGTGGGTTACCAAAATAAAGAAGTTTGTAGCCATTTTTACCGCGTTGGCGTTCAGTATCGCAGGTTTTGGCACCAAACCATCGGGTTCCCTGCAGAGCAAAGGTGTCCGGATAACTAAGCGGTTAGAGCACAAGGCTGTTGTACGGAAGGTCGCGGTTCAAATCTCACTGGTGGGATTTGTGTCTTGTGTCTTGATTTGACGTCGGATACCAATCGACTCGGCTGTGAATGAGTATTTGAGTCAAATCAAGGTAATAATCTCGGGCGAGCGCAATGCTAACCACATTGCCTCCTACAATGTACTATAGTGTACCGTTGCGGTCTTGAATGAAGTGCTCTAACACACTTGAAGGCCCTAATCCAATATGGATTGTTGCGCCAACGATTATTATTATCATTAATGGGATTTTTAACTATGCACACGCGGAACGGTTGTGCACTCATCGCAGCTCACATAGGGCAACACTAAACCTTTTATACCTGAAGCGTCAAGTTTCCGGTTTCCCAACTTGTTTTAGATTGCTCTGCTATTTATTATTCGATTTTTTTTATCCTGCTTTCAGGTTTTGACTAGAACAAAACCTTATTAGAATCAATTCAATGTCTAACTGTCCGTCAGCCTTCCTGTCTATCACATCCAGTTTATACCTAAGCGGTTATTCTCACAAGTTTGGTAAGAACATGTAGTCTGTTAATCCTTTTACATGTAGGAATTGGCGCCATTTTGTGTTGAATGCAAGGAGGAGTAAAATTTTTTTTCCAGAACATAATCATATGCAACGGCTCGCTCGATAAGTGCCTTTTGAAACTGGTCTTGCAGGCTCAAAATGCGAGCCTCGAAAAGTGTAACAGATCTCGTTCTCAGATAGAACCTATCCAATCGAAAAATCTGAAAAAAGATGGCAATGATGCACTTATACAAAATATAGACCTCAAAATACATCCCAGTCCGAAAACTGCTCTTATAAAGTTAATAATACCATATTACCATATTTTCGAAATTTACCCGAAATTATTTTATTTTAGAGATTTACCCGAACCCCCTCCCCTCTCCAAGTTCACCACAGAACTACGAAATTACCAATTAAAGCAAGAATGTAATGCACAAAATCTAATCAAGTTATAGACGATGTACCCAGAAATATTAGGAAGGGGAAAAGTAATGTCATATTTTGTCAATAGATGGCGACACTTAAATATATCTTGTGTTCTACTTATCGCATCGGGTCATAGTATACGGCTATTTGAATTGAATCTGGGATACAAGTGTCTCTTTGAGAGTTTTATGATCGTACGTTTCAGTCTCAAGTTATACCGCGTCATGGATGGATGGAGCCCACCAAGGAAGAAATTCGTCATATTTTACATGTTTACTACCTGAGAGATAAAAATGCAACGAAGGCGGCAAAAAAAAATTGAAGTTTATGAGCCCGATACTGTAACGATTCGTACAGCACAGCGTTGGTTCGATCGATTTCGTTCTGGTGTAGTGTATGTCGAGGATATACCCCGTACTAGTAGGTTAATCGTCGTAGAAACCGATAAAATCGTCGAAATCATCCAAGTACACCGGCGTGTGAGCATTCACTCATGGATAAGGACCGTAAAACCGTTTGGAATCATTTGCAGAAGATTGGATTCCAAAAAAAAGCTGGATGTTTGGGTGCCACACGAGTTGACGGAAAAAAATCTCTTGCACCGAATCAACGCCTGCGATGACCCATTTTTGAAGCGGATGGTGACTGGTGATGAAAAGTGGATCACGTACGAAAATTTCAAGCGAAAAAGATCATGATCGAAGCGCGGCGAGCCGGCCCAGCCATCGCGAAGCCCGGATTTACGGCCAGGAAGGTTTTGCTATGTGTTTGGTGGGATTGGAAGGGAGTTACCCACTATGAGCTGCTCAACTAGGGCCAGACCCTCAATTCGGTCCTCTACTGTGAGCAACTCGACCATTTGAAGCAGGCGATTGACCAGAAGCGGACAGGATTGGTCAAAAGGAATGGTGTTCTGTTCCACCAGGATAGCGCTCGGCCTCAAGCATCTTTGATGACCCGTCAGAAACTACAGGAGCTCGGATGGGATATCCTATCGCACCCACCGTATAGTCCGGACCTGGCACCAAGTGATTACCATCTCTTCCGGTCCATCCAAAACGCTCTTGGTACTACTAAGTTCGCCTTAAAAGAGGCTTGCGAAAACTGGCTGTTTGAGTTTTTTTGCAAATAAGGAGGGGGGTTTTATAACAGAGGGATAATGGAGTTGCCTTCTAAATGGCAAAAAGTTTGCGAACAAAACCCCGACTTAAATCGGATAGTTCTAAGTATGTTAAGGCGTTAAAATTCGATCACAAATACGACGTTACTTTTTCCCCAACCCAATATACATTTTTAGCTATATAAGAATGGAAAAACATGCATAGGAAATTTCTCACAACCTTTATACCCGAAACTACCGACATTCCAACTTGTTTGTTTCATTTTCTGGACAAGACTTTAAAAATCTGTATTTGGACTTAATAAGGTTTTACATTTTGATTGGTCAAAAACATCTTGCGAAATTTTGAACCCGTCAGGTATAGTCCAGCATCAATTGGATGCGGACATAGGACCCAAAAGAATTTGTTCAGCTCTGGCCAAGCTTTGGTCCAAAGTATGGACGGAATTACGCTCAACATAATTCGTAGTCATATTGTGTTCTGCGAATTATGTAAAGGAGCACTGAGCATCTGCAAGCCGCTTCGGCCACGGTGCTCCCAGTGGAGATGTGAGGCAGCGTCTGACGATTTGCATTTGCCCTGATAAGAAACCGTAAAGCCGTCATCGCCTAATATTCTCAAATTTATGTTATTTCATTTTCCAGATCTCATAGTTTTAAAAACATTACTAATGGCGCTCTGAGTGTGAAAAGTGCCCTTTGAACGCCGACCACAAAGGTTGAATTCACTGAAACTCCAGCAGTAATATCTACTTGCAAGCTAATGTTATATTGTAAATGCAGCAAATATTGCGTTAATAAATATAATATATAGTGTATTTAAAATAAATACTGTCGGCTTGAAAACAAATATAATCTCTGTATCAGCTATACATAGAATATTTCCATGAGTTAGATCGTACTTTTTTCAGACATACTTTCCATTGAAATTGGGATCTTTTTAAGGCTTTGTTTGCAAAATAAAACCTTATTAAAATCGGTTCAATGTCTGTCTGTCTGTTTGTCCGTCTGTCTGTCTTTTTATTTTGTTTCTTTTAAGGCGGCGGAAATTTCACAAGACTCTGGCCTGGGCACGCCAGAGTGTGGGATTTTTACCCACTAAAACCTCACCCAATCATGGAATTGATCGCATCCCAGTCTTCCTGGCAAGATATTATTCTCCGGACAAAATTTTCCGGTGATAGCACTTCACCTAGAGTCTCCTCTAGGTTCCCCCTTTCTTTCACGAATCTAGGGCATTGGAAGAATGCGTCCGCTGGGTCCTCTGGGACCCCGTCGCAGTTTGGACTATTAGGTGAGGTGTCCAATTTAAACCTGTACAGATATTGACGGTATCCTCCATGGCCGGTGAGAAACTGGGTGAGATTATAATTGATCTCCCAATGTTTCTCTCCAGCCACTCCCCGATGGAAGGGATCAACCTGTAAGTCCAACGACCTTTTTCTGACTGGTCCCATCGCTGTTGCCATCTGCTTATCGGGATCTCCCTTGCGGCTTTCTTCACCTGCGATAAGGAAGAGATGGACCAGGTGTTATAAATGTTCATCATGTTGGGTGCCAGGATGTCAATCGGCATCATTCTCGAGGCTGCTGTCCTTCTGTAAACCGTACTCAGTTTATATGCATTGCCTAAGACCTGCAGCGTTCCCCCAAACTGGGACTACATAGAACATGATAGAACTCACCACCCTGCAAGTGTACCGGGGTCTTCCTACGTTCGGCATCATGCTCGCGAGAGCCATACTCGTGGTGGATGCATTTTTGCAAGTATGCTCTATATGCTTCTTAAAATCGAGTTTTGTGTCTATAATCACCCCCAAGTATTTTCCGGCGCTTAGTGATGAGGACCGCTTCCGTCTTTTCCTCAGCGAGTGCCAGTCCAGCACTCTCCAACCAAGCCTAACAACACTGATTACTTCGCTTGAGTACAACTTAGCATCCTCCAGATGCTCTACGACCACAACCAGTACTATATCATCGGCGTAACCCGCCACCGTGGCCTCCTCCGGAACGGGAAGGTTAAGCACATCATTATATATGATGTTCCATAGTAGTGGGCACAGTACTGCTCCCCGCGGAGACAACGTACCGCTTGGATCCATCATCGGTATTATACCAGAGTCGCCAGAGACTTTCGAATAAGGTTCTAATTGGCCGAGTTGAATGCATTCCTCACATCCAGGGTCACCACCACACAATATTTGCTGGTATAACCCCTTCCGTGAATTGCATTTTCGGCCAAGCCAGTAATCATTTATTTTGATGGCATCAATGGTTGATCTGGCTGTACGGAACCCATACTGCCTATCTGAAAGGCCCACTTGGCTCTCGACGATTGGGAGTACTTTATTATAAATAACCCGCTCCAACATTCTCCCCATAGTGTCTAGAAGACATATGGGTCTATAGGAGGACGATTCCCCTGCCTCTTAAAAAAAGTCAAGCGATGACGGCTTTACGGTTTCTTACCAGGGCAGAGGCAAATCGTCAGACGCTGCCTCACCTCTGCCCTGGGAGCAGCGTGACCGTAGCGGCTCGCAGATGTTGAATGCTCCTTTATATAATTCGTAGAACACGACATGCCTACGAATTATATTGAGCGCAAATCCGCCTTATTGACCAGAGCTTGGCCAGAGCTGAAATATTCGTTTTGAGAATGAGCCCAGGGCAGAGGTGAGGCAGCGTCTGACGATTTACCTCTGCCCTGGTAAGAAACCGTAAAGCCGTCATCGCTTGACTTTATTTAAAAGTTTGGGTGCAAGCCCTAAGCGAGGGGTCCGTGGACCAGAAAAGAGGGAGTAAGTTGCTCCCCAATTGGTCCGGTCCTGCATTAAGTTGATGCGGACTTAGGACCCCCTTCATTCTCAAAACGAATATTCCCTCTTATTCCGCTAGATGACGAGCTTGAGATTCTTGCGGACTAACCTAGAAGCCTGCTCCTTTTACCCTTGATCGATCCTACCTATTGCCCTCTGAACCGTTCGTCTGGCTCTGTGGCAAATCGATCGAAGGGTGGCAAGTTCACTATTCCACCAATAATTGGGTCTTCTAGTGGAGAATGAGCATCTCCTAGGCATCGACGCGTCACATGCTTTAGAGATGCTTTGTGTAACATGGAAAGCTTGTTGGAGGTGCCTGCTTCGCTAGGCAGGTCTAGCCACACTTCCATGAATGTTTGCTCATCCATGGCTTTTGCAGACCATCCTGGTGTTCTGTTGGATTTCGACTTCCGGCGCGCATATCCTGCCTTGTGGCTTCGTCCTTAGTTCAAAGGTGATTGCCTAGTGGTCGCTGTACGTGAAGTTCTCGCTAACTTGCCAGGACATATCACGTGTCAGCGCAGGGATGGCAAAACTCAGATATACAATTGAACCAGTTCCCCCTTTCCGATAAGTGTTTACATCGCCTTCATTAGCCAGAACTTCATCTAACTGGGCAAATGCTTCTAATAAGCACTGCCCCCTTGCATTAGTCTCTTTGCTGCCCCACTCGATAAGCCGACGCATTAAAGTCACCGGCTATCACCTTTGGACCTCGTCCCCTTGCGTCGTGAATAAGATTGTCTAACAGGCCTTCAAACTCAGGAAGTGTGAGGCTCGGTGGAGCGTAGCAGCTGTATACGAATATACCGGTTACTTTGCCCACATAAAGCCGTTAGCCGCCTGACGCATGCTATATTTTATGGCTTGACGCGCACACCCATATCGCCGCTCCACCAGTTGAATCTGTGACCCATACATCACCGTAGAAATTTCTGTACGGTTCACTAATGATAGCAACCTCCATTGCGGATTCGTAAGTGGTCCGCGCAAGCAAATCTTGTGCGACCCTGCAATGATTAAGGTTTATTTATATTAACCTCATTTTTTCACTGCAGTTAACGCTTTCCTAAATTCGGGGTATCCCGTCCCTCCTTCGCACAAAATCGGCAAACAACCCATCCAATCCGAACCTCCCCCACAGCCAACAACTTCTGCGCTGAATCCACTGGCAGTCGCATTGTGGCCGTTTGAGTACCATCATATGCTTTTCTTAGGCTCACGATAGATCCTTCGCTGAACACCTCCAACTTGAATTGTTGCTTCAAGGCAGTGCCGATCTCTTCTCAGGATGTTACCTCATCGACATCCTTGCACTGGATATAGATCTCATGTTTTTGAGAACGAATCGCGACATTCTCCCCAAGTGAGTTTAAAACTTGGTTACGAAAGCCGTCAGTTTCCCCCACGCTGGATTTTTTCAGCTCAAACATGAGATCCCCTCTCTGGATCCTCCGGATTTTGCTGCCATTTCCACCTAGGTCGGAGTCAGATTTCACCTTCTTCAGTATCGACGCATACGCCTACGGGCGAATTCGCACCTTAGTCCAAGCACCTTATTTTCTTTCGGTTTCGCTTCGCTAGCCGACGTTCCTACTTTGGGCACTTTAAGCCCTTGTGAACTTTTAGTTCCGTTTGTTGGACTAGTCAAGACTTCTTTTTAAGGTTTTGTTTGCAGAACAAAATCTTATTAAAATGTCTGTCTGTATGTCTGTCACGGGCACTTTTCTCAGAAACGGCTACACTTATTGACACGAAATTTGATGAAAAGGTCGGACCTGTGGACCCCCAGATATGCAGTGAGTGATATTCTTCTACGTTGAGATTTAGGGGGGGCGGGGGTCCCTATACATGTAAAAGGGGGGTGTAAACAATTTTTTCACCGAATATAGTCATGTGGGCATCAAATGAAAGCTCTTAATTAGTACTTTTCGAAGCCGGTCTTAGTTTTGAGATTTGGAAAAAAGGCGGGGAGTGGGAGGGTCGGAAAATAACGATTTCTTTAACGGATCCATTCTCAGAAACTACTCAACCGAAAAATCAGAAAAAAATCATGAAATTGCCTCTATATGGTGCCCAGGTCTCAAAATACTCTCCATATCGATATCTCTTCAAATAAAGTGACTAATAGTATATTACCATATTTTTGGGAAAATTGAGTAAAACCCCCCTTAAGTTTATCCCAGAGTTGGTAGTGGTATAAAATATAATATGAAGCTTATTACCCCCAAGTTTGATCAAAATCATACTATTAGTAACAAAGTTACAGTAGCTCAAAGTTGTCTTTCATCATCATCATCAACGGCGCAACAACCGGTATCCGGTCTAGACCAGCCTTAATAAGGAACTCCAGACATTCCGGTTTTGTGCCGAGGTCCACCAATTCGATATCCCTAAAAGCTGTCTGCCGTCCTGACCTACGCCATCGCTCCATCTTAGACAGGGTCTGCCTCGTCTTCTTTTTCTACCACAGATATTGCCCTTATAGATTTTCCGGGTAGGATCATTCTCATCCATACGGATTAAGTGACCCGCCCACCGTAACCTGTTGAGCCGGATTTTATTCACAACCTGACGGTCATGGTATCGCTCATAGATTTCGTCGTTATGTAGGCCACGGTATCGTCCATCCTCATGTAGGGGGCCAAAAGTTCTCAAGAGGATTCTTCACTCGAACGCGACCAAGAGTTCGCAATTCTTCTTGCTAAGAACCCAAGTTTCCGAGGAACACATGAGAACTGGCAAGATCATTGTCTTGTACAGAAGAGCTTTGACCCTATGGTGAGACATTTCGAGCGGAACAGTTTTTGTAAGCTGAAATGGGCTCTGTTGGCCGACAACAACCGTGCGCGGATTTCATCATCATAGCTGTTATCGGTCTTTACCATGTAAATTTACAACCGAGCTACATACAAATGGGATAGTTATACAATCAAATATACTCACAGAAGAAACAAACAAAACCTTTCATACCTGAAGCGCCCAGCTTCCGGTTTCCCGACTTGTTAAAAGTATACTATTGTACGAAAAATCCTTATATGTATGCGGAAAATCTTAAGTCTGTTTTCAGCTAGTATTCTATATCCCGGAGAACATAATGTGGAAACCTTCGTAAAAAGGTATCGTAAAATGCTGTAAATTCGCCATAACTTTCAATGTTCAACTTAAACGTTTCCCAACGTCTTCAACTTTAGAGCAAATCTCCGAAATATACTTACACTTTCTCCCTAACCCCTTAAGTACTTATTGATATCTTCCAAGAAAATTGGGTACGGTATAGCTTTCATGCTCATTTGCATATCTTGTTTAATTTTTTTTTCTCCATTCAGATCCACGTCGAAGTACTTTTACCTTTGCAAACTCCTCGTACTATACAGACTTTTTTACCCATTCGTAAAGCTGAGCAATGTACACGTGGCACAGTTTCCGAAAAATTTTCCTTGTGAATGATTTTAAATTTTCCAAACTTCACAGCATTTACCTTTTTGTAGACAAAAGCTGACGATAGTCGTTAGCTAAAAAGATGCTTCAATTTAACGTATCTTCAAGTAGGGTAGGAATATTTGAATATGCAAAAGGAAGCCATCGACTCCGACTGTCTCTTCAATAAATTTTCCGATGTTCACATTGCGTACGTAAGCAAAGTAATGTATTTAGAGCTTGTTGAACTGATTCTACTCATAGAAGCTCAATAGATTCCAGGTTCAATAAGAAAACACCTGTTTAGCCACTATTCCACAGCATTGAACAGAATCCAGACTATCATGAATAAAAATTAATAGTAGATAAAAATAGCGGAAAGGCACTTAAATCTGGAAAAAATGAGCTGCAGAATAAAAAGCTAATCGAAATCACATTAGGTAAAAGTTTCCATCGACCGCTTTGCATACCACATTTGAAATATTGCATAAACGTATCGCCAGTTAGTCGTCTCCTTCGCCCAAGAGCATTCAAACGGCTAATTTGTGCGAAAAAAAATTTTCTTTAACAGAAACGGAGTGAATCGCGAACGATATCGAACCGGTTCATAAAAATTGTCCTGCCAAATAATAATGACGACAGAGTACACTCGTCATCATATAATTTTAACAGTTGCCCGGTAGTAAAAGTTTAGTATCTAACTTAGCTTGCATTGGTTCCAACTGCCATCACCAACCATTTATACAAAAGTACGCAGAAAATATGGACAGGCCCTGCAAACTTACACATTGGTGCTGAGTGCCAGGTACGTACTTGAATGATATTTTGCGAGATTTATCATATCTTTTCAATTTTCATCTATTCAGACCCCAGTCTTACTAGAAATGCACACGATCATGACTTAACCTGTGTTAGCACCGCCATTTTTAAATGTTTGTCCTATCAACTGCCACTTACGACTACTCATTACTTTGTTAACGAATATTTGGTTCCTAACCTGATTTGATTTGATTTTATTTTTTAATAGTGTCTCACTTCTAACATAATCACTTATATTTAGCTAAATTTTTTATTTGGCCCTCCCGACCTTCTCCGTAATTCACCTTATATCTAAGGATGCATCCCTTGGTGACAGCGTGACAGGGAAAGTGCGATAACTCATCAGAGTGAGCACCTTGATGTTGTCGATATTTATCTTCAGTCCAACACTACTAGCCTCTCTTTCCATTTGGCCAAGGTCCATGACCGAATGAGAGAGCAAACAGATATCTTCAGCGTAGTCAAAGTGTTTGAGGAAAGATGTCATAGTCCATTCAATTTCCGCACGTCCTCCGGATAAAGCAGCATTGAGAACATTACGGATAACAAAAAGGAATAATATCGGTGACAGGAAACAACCCTGAGGGACTCCGCTTTGGCCCTCAAAATCTCTCTGACATTTTAACTCGGTTCAGCACATGGTATTTTTCGCCCCCATATGTCGCTCTGATAATAGCTATTAGTTTCTCCAGAATGCCCTCCCCATGAGTAGAGCACTCCAGATACACTCCCTGTCCACCCTACCGAAAGCTTTGTCGAGATCGATAAAGCACAGATGCAATGGAGATCTAAACTCTGCGCGCTGTTCTAAAATGATCCTTGCGGTGTTGAAGTGGTCAATGCAGGAGGATCCCGAGCGGAAACCAGCCTCCTCACTATCAACCTTTTAAGATTTTCTTTGATGCGCTCCAGGTTTCTTTTAGCTACTATCTTTGCGACGACAGGTAGCACGCAGATATCCCCCCAACTCTTACACTCAAAACGGGTCTCCCTCTTTGGGATCTTGTCGATCATCACCTTCCTCTACTCTCTGGGGAAGGCCTCTGACCCAAGATTTCCATACGAGTGGAAGCAACTGATCTGCATTAACCGTAGGTACAGCGATAAATAACTCTGCAGAAAGACCATTAGGCGTAGCGGGTTTCCTCCGTATAAATATGATGATGGCGGAAACGATTTCTCTCCTGCTTGTAGGATCTTTTCATCAGTAAGGGGCGTATCACCAAATGTGATACGCTTAAGAACCGTGGCGAAATGTTCTTTCCACCTCATCAGTTGCTCGTTATCGTGGATGAGAAGTCGACCGTTGTCATCCTTAACAGGACCATGGAAAGATTTATGACCACATGTTAGCTCTTTCGTGATTTCAGTGCGTTCTGTGGGATTTTCCGCTTCCCTGACCAGCGCAATAGCAAATTCTCTCTTGTCTGGGTGTACCCTACTCTGAACCTGAGTTTTTAACCCCTTCCATTAATCAATCTGCTTCCTCAATTCCGCAGTCAGCGGACGTGGCCGCTGATCTGTACAGAACCCAAGGAAAGAGCATTTTTGAAAGCAGCCCAATACTCATTGATATTCTCAGTCGGGTTACTCATTATATCTGCCATCCGATCAACAAGATAGCTCTCGCACTGATTCTGGAATTTCGCTTCACATCAGCTTACTGAATTTGAACTGAAATTTCTATGATTTCTGTTGCAACAAGAAAATATCAGTTATCGGCGGGGTTACCTTAAAAACTAATTTTCCCGAAATTAATTGCTCGATAGGTTTCGGAGACCAAATGTATTTACAATTAACTGTCGGCAATACTTTCGGCTCTTCGGATTAAGGGAGGAGGGGCTCCCCATATATGCGAAAGAGGGGGGTATTTTTTTCCATGAAGTATCAAATGAAAGCCTCGATTAGTACTTTGCGAAACTGATCTTATTTTTAATATTCAATTAAACACAGGGGAGTAAGGACTCAAAAAATGTGCCCCAAAAAGGGGAACAGGTTTCCTTTTCTCATTCTAATAATAATCGTTGGCGCAACAATCCATGTTGGATCAGGGCCTTGAACTGTGTTAGAGCACTTCATTCAAGACCGTAAAGGTACACTAGGAGGCAATGTGGTCAGCATTGCGCTCGACCGAGATTATTACCCTGATTTGACTCAGGTACTCATTCACAGCTGAGTCGACTGGTGTCCGACGTCAAATCACGATACAAATCCCACTGTCACCATCGAGATTTGAACCGCGACCTTCCGTACGACAGCCTTGTGCTCTAACCACTCAGCTATCCGGACAACTCATTCTGTCCAAATCTAAAACAAAGCCATGCATCCACATGAAATCTCGCCCTCAAAATACATCCCAGCCCGCAATCAACACAAATAAAATTATTAACTGCTTATTACCATAATTTAGAAATTCTAACGAAAATTCCATTTAAATTCATCCTAAAAGTTCAAAGTTCAGTATAAGTGATAACATAAGACACAATTCTGGATAACATGAAGGCAATCCAGCCATTACTAAAAAAGTTATAGAAAATTAAAGCTTTGTCTTTCACGCGAATTTATTGCGCTCTAAGAAGTGTGTGACGTCATCATCATATAAAGTGAGCTCACATAAACGCGGGATGCATTTTAGTTGCCCTTTCCTGGTTCTTTTACTTATTTATATGTCAGTATCAATTACTTGAGGCAGACAGACAGGTTTTTCAATTTTGTAATTACATATATCCATGGAGTAAAATAGGAATGTTTAGATGCGTGCGATCAATTTACAGAATAGCTGCGTGCGAATAATACTCGCGAGCCTTGCGGTGTGTACGGACATCGTTCTCTTTGACTTGTGAGGGTTTACCTGTCAATTTTGGGGATGTAATTATTTAGTGAATACTTTGTGTAATTGTATGTATCGAATGCAGTGTGATTTAGTGGAATATTCTATTTGTTCCTCAGCTGATTTGACATTTCGTCGTAATGTTTTTAAGTCACAACGCGAAGGCGATCAAAAGCTGACATAATGGTCGCAGTTCGACGCAAACCTCCAACCAAGCGCCTTGCGTGCACGCCGCGAGGCTCGCGAGTGATATCGGAACGCAGCAAATATATGCGGATATACATATATACGCATTAGTATGCGGTAATAGGCAACATTTGTATGTTTAGGATGGGCACAATATTTATGTCTTCAATATGTACAAAGTTTGGAAATATATGAAGAAATATTCGTGACTATGTTCGAAAATAAAAATGTACAAAGAACGCAAAATCTTTATACCCGAAGCGCCCAGCTTGCGATATTTCGACTTGTTCTTATCCCGCAACCTTTCTTCTACTAGTCTTACATAACAAAGGTTATTGGTTTCATATCCATTTTAAGGTTTTGCCTAAAACAAAACCTTATTAAAATCGATTCACTGTCTATCTGTCTGTCAGACGCACTTTTCTCCAAAACCGCGCGAAATTTGGTCAACATATGGGAACTATGAAACCCCATGCATACAGTGAGTGAAATAAATTTACATGCAGTTTAAAAGGGGGCTCCCCATACGTGTAAATGGAGGATGTAAAATTGTTTTTCATCGAATATAGTCACGTGGGGCATCAAATGAAAGCTCTCAATTAATACTTTCTGAATCTGATATTTGTTCGACGCGAATTGCAAAGTGCGCTAGTGAGGAGTCAAAATGCACACAATTAAAGTGAAACAGAAGTCTTATTAGGAAACTACCCAGCCCAAAAATCCGAAAAAAATCAGGAAGGTGCGCTAAGATCAAATCTAAGCCTCAAAATATGTCCCATTCCGATATCTGTTTAAATAAAGTTACCAATATTATATTATCAACTTTTTACTGAAATTCATCCTAAGAGTACTACCACCAAATTTCGCACCGCCGTAGAGTATCGTGTATACGCATATCAACGTTATAGCAGTTCAAACTTATCAATTTTGTGCGAATTAACTACATCCTAAGCCATGCAAATGCTAACATCATAATTAACGGTAATAAGTAACATTCGAGTGAAACATTAAAATTCCGTTCCTGTAAAATTTACTCCTTCCCAGCCCTTTTCAAGGTTTTGTGTGAAACAAAATTTTCTTTCATAAAATGTTGCCATGTGGAGTATCAAATGAAAGACCTGAATTAGTACTTTTCGAAACTGGTTCCATATTTGATATTAGGTGAAACGTAGGGAAGTGAGGCTCAAAGTATCGCCCACAAAAAGTGTAACAGGACTCGTTGTCAGAACCTATCCTACCGAAAAATTTGAAAAAAATCACAGTGGTGCATCCCTACGTAATCTTGGGCTCAGAATACATCCGGTTCCGAAATCTGCACAAATAAAGTTAATAATAGTATATTTCTACATTTCAGAAATTTACCAGACAGCCCAGAAGTACAAAATTTGGCATGGGTGTAAGGGATAACATATTGCAATTTGGTCAAGTTTGAAAAAATCCAATTATTATTAACAAAATTATAGGGGGTGAAACTTTGCCATTTTTTTTTTGTGAATTTCGTGCATTCTACAACCTGTATGACGTCATCCTCACGTATCAATTCGTCAAAACCACAACGAAATGACTTCTTATGAATGGTGTCCCTAAGAATTATTTTAATTTTTTAGTCATTTGCATATGAATATCAATTACTCCAACCAGGCATGTGTCTATGTACGTATATAGTATATGCATGATAATGAAGTTTGCGGGTAGTGTCTAATTCAGATGGATATATTCGTCCATTAAACAAACCGTATTTGATATACGTACTATATATGTACACATGTATGCTTTTGTGCACGGAGTAAATATGGGTACGAGTTTATATACGTGCATATATAGTATATGTACAGTATTCGGAAATAGCCAGTTTATTTTTTTTGGGTGAGTATAATATCTATGACTGTAATATGTACGTATGGCTTGTAGTTTAGGAAAATATGTAGGAATATGTTGGATTTGTAGCTATATTCAGGTGCGTTGAAGTTTCTTACATAAGATGAACACAAAGCCTTTATACCCGAAGCGCGAGCTTCCGGTATTCCGACTTGTTTGATCTTTTGTAGGTTAAGTTCTCCACACTTTACATTTTACATTTGACTATTATCAGTACAGTGCTATCCATCAAATGATTTTGTTTAAAACGCTTTCTAAAAAACAGAGGGCAATGGAATTTTTAACTATATACACCCAGGACTGTCATGCACTCATCGCTCCTCACATAGGGAAACACAAAACCCTTTATTCCTCAAATGTCAAGCTTCCAGTTTCCCGACTTGTTTATCTTTCGATTTCGAAAAGCCGTGTATCATACATGTAGATTAAATTTGTCCCATGAGCCATGAGCAACTCTTATCTTTGCAATACAGAGAAAAATATGTGTTGTTAATGTCCTGACGAGTAGAAAGTCCAAAACCTTTAACTGTAGTAGCATATACAATTCAGCTCAATTACAGTATCATATACCCCTTTCTCGGCCAAAGACGTGGTGTAGATGGAATCGCGAAGCGCGTATCAAGCCACTGTTGTTTCTGTCAGTCTTTTCGTCGTTTCCCATCACCTTTGTTGATGAGGCCAATTTTGGCAACTGCATTCTCGTCAGCGCGAATTGCATGTCCAAACCATCGTAGACGCCTTTTATGCAAGAGAAGATTTCTTCCTTATTCAATATACACACTATGATATCTATATATCTTCTGTGATCCTGCAGTGAGCACAGGGAAGATATAAATATAATATAAATAAAAATAAAACAGTTGCACATAATAATCGATAATACCATCAAAACAAAAAGATAATGCAATACTTTAATAAAGAACTTTGATTGAAACGGGAAGCTGTAAATCATTTGAACAATCGCGGATTACAGAAGGGGAGTTCAAAGCCCTTTCCTATCTTGTGACGGATTTAATTAAAACAGGCCTTTGAAAATCGAAATTGATTTTCTAGCAGTTATTTTCAAGTGAACGAGCAAACGAACTTATTCATACTTCTTAACTTCCGTCATTAATGAAATTAGTACAATGCTGGGCAGCATCCTCGTAAAGACACGGATTCGTGAATCCCTCTTCCTGATATTCGGTCCCTTGACATGAATAGTAAGCCAGAATGTACATTACCGAATTTCTTAGTTGTGTATTAGATGCTATACACGTATTTGAAGGGAGAAAGGAAGAAGTGCAAAGGAGCCTGATGATGTTATACTTTCTCCGAATTCGATAACAATCAGCAAAGAGCAGACACTCAATGATTTTCTATGAAATTCATAGAGTACTATTGAGATGATTTCGACCGTGCGTATTACTCACCATTTTTGCTACAGATGAATGAAAATTCATTTCCGGGATCTAAAAAGAAACCTAAAAAATTGTGGGGAGTGATTGAAGTGCAATAAAATGTACACCAATGAGGTAATTATTTTTGCAAATTGAAATCCCGCCTGATATTAAATAGAGACGACTTCAAGAACTTCTATATAGCTACCATTCACCACTTGATGAGGCATAGCGCGCCACCCATACCTACCCGCCATCGCTACCATCCATCACTTCCTGGAAATCTAACGCCCTTTCTCTACTGTTCGTCCTCAAGTGCTTCTAAGGCGATCCACGCGCCGGTCATCTTGGGAGAGTGAGTTCCACTATATAGGGTAGTCAGCAATGCAAATTTCGTCCCTACTTAATCTATAACCTATCTATTGCGACTTGCGCCTTATCATCAACTCGCCCACGGTGGACGCCTTGCCCGTCGAATAAGTTCGTTATGCGAAATAGTATCCTGTCACTGTATTCTCATGACACGACACAGACACATATTGGACATTCATAACTTGAATTTGGTGTTGGGCTTTTTCAGATTTTGGAGAAAACAGCAGATCCATTGGTGCTGATGCGACAAGCAACATTCAGTTCGATGCAACCGTCCCAAGAAACTACGCTTCCTAGATATACAAATTGGTCGACGCTTTCGATGCTCTGCCCATTAATACAGATAGAAAGAGTGCGACGACTCGTCAGACTGAGAACCTTGATTTTGTTGATATTTATCTTCAGTTCGAACTCGGAGAAATAACATTGGTGATACAACGCAACCCTGGTGGACTAAGGTTTGGACTTGAAGTTACTATTGAATTTTACCTCAGTGCAGCACGTCACATTTTGCGCCTCGCCACACTTAGTAGTAATTTATTTACTAACCGTTCCCCAGATAACCGTTCCAATACCCACTTTTTAAGGCCGTGTGCGAAAAAAAGGAATGGAAATTTGCGGGCTAGCAACCTTCAAATTTTGAAACTCTTTTGCTGCCGAAACGTCAACAATATCTAGGGCAGGCACTGACCACCCGGCAACGATCTTTGGCTATAGAAAACGAACTATTATTGGTTTCTGGAATGTGTGCACGTTCCTCGATAGCGGTAGCGAAGGTCCTCAGAATGCTCGCTTTCTCCAACTTGAGCGGAAATTCCAACGAGATAAACTAGACATCCTGGGCCTAAACGAAATAATATGGTGGGACTCTGGAGAGTACTCCTCTCCCCTCTGCGGCAATGTGCTTATGTACTTCGGAAAGCCAAGTGGTAGCAGACACGAATCCGGTGTCGGGTTGCTTCTGAATTTTACCGCAAAGTGTCCTTCTGTCGGTCTTCTGTCTCTCAAACCTTAGGGTTGGTTTCAGACGAACTTCTAACTGCTAGATTTCAGTCCAGGTTAAGGAGCATCATACTTGTACAATGCTATGCACCAACGGAAACTTCCCATATAATGGAAAAAGATGCTTTTTAGGAGCAATTAAATGCGGTTTAAGCGAAGCTTCCTAAATGTAAGATTGTGATCATGATAGATGATTTGAAAGCTAACGTGGAATCTAACAACACCTTGCTTGAACATGTGATCTGAAAACACTGTCTTGGCGACCGTCACTGTAATTGTGGGAGGTCCGTGGATTTCTGCAACGTCCACCGCCTCGTCATTGGTGGCAAATTGATTGAGTACAGAGCCTGGCATAAGGTTAGTTGGGTTTCAATTAACCGGCGCCGTACAGACGGACAGATTAATAGAAGGGGTTACAAACACTATTAACCGCTTCAAGTGATGATGATGAGCGAAATCCGGTCATTCATTCAAAAGTTATCGTTATCGTCATCGGTCGACGTCGATCTACAATGACGAGCAACTGAAGAAGCGGAGAAAATATTTCACAACGGTTCTTAAGCGTATGACATCCGGTGGGATTCCGCCCATTGTGGATGAAGTGATCTGCCACGTGCTGCGGAAAGGCAACAACTCGGAGGATCTTGTGGTCCAAAGCGGAGTCCTCCAGGAGTGCATCCTTTCACCGTCCAAAGGACGTGGAAGTGTTCAATAGAAAATGACATCTCTCCTCAAACACCTCGACTACGCTGATGATACCTGTTTGCTCTTTCATCGGATCATGGACCTTGGCTATCTGGCCCTGAATTTGGAAAGAGAGGCAAGTAGACTTGGACTGAAGATAAACACCAACAATTTAACAGACCTTCGCACTCTCTGCAATTTGCATAGCTAGGAAGCGTGGTTTCTGCCGACGGTGGCACTGAATGCCACAAAATCCGCTTCCGGTGGCCTGTCTAAAATCTTGAAGTGCAGTCATCTCAACACCACGATCAAGTTATATGGAAAATCTTAGTGGGCGCACTGGCCTGCTGTCATACACTTTAAGGAGCGGCAACAGTTACGTTGCTCGCTACACCATGTAGTGAAATCCACTCTCCCAAGACGGTCGATGAGTGAATCGCCGCCAAGGGAACCTGGTGCAGAACAATAGGGGAGGAGTGCGAGCGTCTCGGAAAGTCGTAGCTGGAGCGCATTTCAGGTAACCGCGAGCGATGGCGCGTAGGTATGGTTGACGCGCTACTCCCCACCAAGGGGTGAATGGCAACCATATATTAGTACATGTGGGTTACAATCTATCTACCTACCTGTTCGCCTCTGCGGAGTTGCCAAATCTCCCATCAGGCGCGTCCCTTCATGCGGATAAGGGAATGCTCGGCGAATGTGTCATGGGTATGCACATGCACGCATCCGGAGATATGCGTGCATGGGCATGCTTATGCGCAGGCCGGGTAGGTGGGAAGTAAACGCCCACCCGTGGATAAAAATTGGCTATGATAAGGACACCCAGAAATTAAACCAAATATGGAAGAGGAGAAAAGTAGTTTTTTTACGGTGCAGGGCAGAAGATGAAAAAAGCCTCTTCACCAAAGAAGGCGGAGCCGGCGAGAGTACCCGCGAAAGTCGGTAATCTCACGATTGCAGCCACAACACCTACAAAAGTGGAAAAAACCAAAGCCCGGAGGCCCGAACAATGGACTAAGGTGAGCAACAAGAGGAAGAAGGACAAAAAGAAGCTCCGCCCGGAAATAATAATTATTTCCAAAAAGGGAAATATGTCCTATGCCGACATCCTCCGAAAGGTGAAGTCAGACCCGGAATTGAAGGATTTGGGGGATAGTGTGAGCCGTATCAGGCGAACACAGAGGGGGGATCTGATACTGGAGTTAAGTAAATCCGCCGACAAGTCGGCCGATAACTTCCGCGGGAAGGTGGAAAGTGTACTTGGAGCGGAAGCTGAGGTAAGAGCTCGGAAACAGGAGGTAGTGGTTGAATGCAAGAACCTAGATGAAGTCACCTCACGGGAGGACATCTGTGCTGCGCTAAAGCAGCAGTTCAACCTTGGCGATATAGACCAAAGTGCCATAAAAAGGATGAAGAAGGCATATGGCGGCACACAGACCGTTTTTATTAGTTTGCCGCCGGAATCAGCTATTAAGTTAATTACCGCGGGCAAGGTAAGAGTAGGTTGGGTTGTGTGCAGGCTCAGGGAGCAAATCTCTCTAAAGAGATGCTTCAGATGCCTCGATTTCGGCCATTTTGCGGCGGCATGCACTAGCCAGCATGATAGGTCGAGGAGTTGCAGGAAGTGTGGGGAAGTGGGCCACCTCATCAAAGATTGCACCGGAGATCCACGGTGTATGCTATGTAGTGGGAAAGAGGGCGTGGACGGCCGGCATATTGCGGGAAGCAGCAGATGTCCGGTATATAGGAGGGAGCTGAACCGCACAGGCAAATGAGATTGATACAAATCAATCTCAATCACTGTGAGGCAGCTCAGGACCTGCTCTCGCAAACCATTCGAGGGTCGAATGTCGATGTCGCGGTTATTTGCGAGCCGTACAGAAACTACGGCGGTGCGACTTGGGCGGTGGATGCGTCTGGCAACGCGGCAATCTGGGCGTGCGGAAGACAGGCCATTCCGGAAGTCATGCCCCCCCCCCCCGGCCAGCCGGTTTTATAAGGACGAAGGTCAACGGTGTCCATATTTACAGCTGCTACGCTCCTCCTAGTGCAACCTTAGCACAATATGAGGAGATGTTAGACAGTCTGGTGTTGGATGCTAGAGACCGCAGCCCTAAAATCATTGCGGGCGATTTCAACACGTGGGCCCTGGAGTGGGGAAGGCGATCGACGAACACCAGAGGTCAAATTCTGTTGGAGTCATTTGCGGAGCTGGACATCGTGCTGGCCAACGTTGGATGCGTGCCCACCTTTCGAGGAAGAGGGTCGGGTTCGATCGTTGACCTGACATTTGTTTGCACTTCACTGGTGAGGGGGATGGCTTGGCAAGTGAGTGAGCACTACACCCACAGTGACCACCAGGCCATCTTCCTCCACATTGGGAACCGGGGAAGCAGTCAACGACGCTCTGGAGGTGGTCTATCGGAGCTTTCGACGAGGAGACATTCCTGGCCGCATTGGAGGGAGCCCATGATCCGGATGGAACAGCGGTGGAAAGGGTCACATAACTGTCTCAGCGTGGAACCGAAGCATGCGACGCTACGATGCCACGACGACGTTTGCACCACGGCAAGAGGCCAAACTACTGGTGGAACACGGAGATCGCTGCCTTGAGATCCTCTTGTCTCCGAGCGAGGAGACTTTCCCACAGGACAAGGGGAAGGCCGGAGCACCAGGAGCATGAGGAGGAATACAGGGATATGCGAAACAACCTTAAGAAGGACATTCGGAAAAGTAAGTGGGAATGCTATCAGAAGCTCTGCATGGAGGCTAATACGAATCCGTGGGGTACAGCCTACCAAGTTGTAATGAAGAAGATCCGCGGGCGAAAATCACCTCAGGTGACATGCCCACGGCTCTTGTTGCAAATAATTGCAACTCTTTTCCCGCAGCAGGAGCAGGACGAAAGAGAACCCCAACTGGCAGCTCAGCAGGACGTCTTCTCGATCCCTGATGTTACCGAAGAGGAACTTTGGGAAATCTGCAGACGCATTGAGGACAGCAAGGCTCCGGGATTGGACGGAATTCCGAACAGGGCTCTGAAGGTGGCGGTCAAGGCCAGACCAAGGTGGTTCGCAAGCACATTCCAATCGTTCATGGCGGAAGGAGTGTTTCCCGCCCAGTGGAAGAAGCAGAAGCTGGTCTTGCTACCGAAGCCTCGAAAACCACCCGGCGTGCCCTCTTCATATCGCCCTATTTGTCTCTTAGACACCATGGGGAAGATGTTGGAGAGGGTGATATACAACAGGCTGCTCCCGTTCATCGAGCTTGCGGGTGGTCTTTCAGAGCGGCAATATGGGTTTCGGCGAGCCCGTTCTACGGTCGATGCAGTAGCAAAGGTCGTGGAATTGGCTCGAAATGCAATGCCATGGGCAAATGCTGTGCTCTGGTGACGCTAGACGTCAAAAATGCTTTTAACTCAGCCAACTGGGGCTGGATTAAGGGCACTTTGGCCAAACTGGGTGTTCCTAGCTACTTGACTCGGCTCATCGAGAGTTACCTTTCGGACAGACTTCTCTGGTACGAGACGGGCGACGGGCCGAAGGAGTACATTGTGACAGCAGGTGTGCCTCAAGGTTCTGTATTGGGACCGCTGCTGTGGAACATAATGTACGACGGAGTGCTTGGCCTTCGCGTGCCGGAGGAGACAACGCTGATTGGTTTTGCGGACGACTTGGCGGTAGTTGCAATTGCAAAGCATCCCGAGGACGTGGAACTTTATGCAAATGAAGCCATTCATACCATCAAGTCATGGTTACAAATGGCCAAGCTGGACCTGGCGGACGAAAAGACGGAGGCGATCCTCATTACCAACCGTAGTAAGAACAACACGGTTACCATCCGGGTTGGTAATCGTGAGGTCGTCTCAAAATCGGTTGTCAAATACCTGGGGGTGATGATCGATGTCAAGCTGAGTTTCAAGGGACACTTGGATTATGCGCGAGAGAAGGCAGCAAATGCCAGCTCATCCCTTACAAGGATGATACCTAACGTGGGAGGGCCGAAGTATAGTCGCAGGCTACTCATCGCGGGAGTGGTGAGGTCGATCCTGCTATACGCGGCCCCTGTCTGGGCGGGAGCGTTGAACCACCCTGTCAACCGGAGGAAGATATGTTCGGCATACCGGCCAATTGCGCTAAGGGTGTGCAGCGCATTTAGGACGGCGTCGACGGAGGCAGTATGTGTTATCGCAGGAATGATTCCTATAGATCTTCTAGCGAGTGAGGCACACTGGCTCTACGAAAAACGGAAGGCAAATCCAGCCGAGGTGAATGCGGATTTCCGAAAAGCCATCAGGAGAGAGTTGTGTGGCAAGTGGCAACAACGATGGGATAACTCCGACAAAGGCAGGTGGACCCACACATTGATCCCGTGCATCGAGAAATTGGTCAACCGAAAGCACGGAGAATTGAATTACCACTTGACACAGTTCCTTACGGGACACGGTGGCTATAGGAAGTACTTGCATCGCTTCGAGTTGGACGAGTCTCCCAACTGTCCTGAAGGCGGTGCTACACTCGAGGACCCGGAGCACGTTATGTTCCATTGTCCCAGATTTCTGCAGCAGAACAGGAGGTTGAACAGCATCTTAGGGGCGGACATCGAGCCCTCCAACCTGGTGGAAGAGATGTTGAAGTCGGAGGAAAACTGGATGGCGGTAAACGAGGCAGTAGCCGTGGTGCAGACAAAACTCCTGGAGTTGGATCGAGCTCGGAAGGCGGCGCGACGGAGACGTGACATGGACGAGCTGGTATAGCGAACCAGAGCCTCCCCCGCGAAGTAATACTTCACGGTTGTCCCGCGGGGAGGGGCGGAAGAGTGGTAGTGGTTTTAGTGGGTGTGAATCCCACACACTGCTGCAACCTGGCGCAGCAGCGTCTTTCTAAGATTTCCACCTCTATCCATAAAAAAAAAAAAAAAAAAAAAAACCTACCTGTTCGCCTATTTATCTGTCTTGCTGCCCGCCAATCTGTCTATCATACGCATTTAGCATGGAAACAGTTGTAACTATTGAAAATATTAGCATTTTTTTGGTAAATCTGGAAGCACACCTATGCTCATTCCACGGTCATCGAATTTGTCAGTAATGTAGTCAGTCCACAGTATAAGGCACGACGCTTGAAAGTCTGGTAAAAATTCTACTGTTATTAACGAAATTATAGCAAATTAAAGTTATCTCTCATGCACTAATAGATTCTTACATAATTGACGCACAAAAGCATTCATACTTCAGGCGACGAATTTCAGCTTTCCAACTTTTAACTGTTAAATGTTTCCACAATGGGAAATGTAATGCGAAATATACATGGCTAACTTACGTTTCACATTCCTGACTGTATGTAAATCAGCGGAAACTAGGATTGAATTGAATGACTGCACATTCGTATTCACTTGCTTTATTATACCCAGTTTTGAGGAAGTAAGGAATGAAACACGGGTGTGAAAAGTTTTGTATCCTTTTTATAAAGGAAAATTTGAGTGGACATTTGTCGCATTTGTATCTAACTCGTAACGTATATACATATATTATGCCAGACTAATCCCTTTTGTGTGATATCAAACTTGAATGGAGTAAATTTGCACAGAAGCGACAAAATCAACCTAATTTATATCTCCATCTATCTACATCGGGTCTATTTCGGAATTTGGAAACCGGATGACTTCGTGGTTTTTTTTGCAGATTTTTTGATTGTTTAGCTTTTGAGAATGGGCGAAATAAATGATAGCTTTCCACTTACCCCTCCCTCCTCCTTTGTATCAAATGCTAGAACTGAGACCAACTTGGAAAAGTACTTATTGAGACCTTTTGATGTTCCACATGTGATGCCCCACTTAACTATATTCAATGAAAAAAAAATTATACCGCTCTTAAATATTTGTAAGCCCCCCGCCCTCCTACACACAGTGCATGAAAGACCATATACACACCAAATTATAATTATAGAAGTAACTGTTTCAGATGGGCGGACCGACAGACAGCTTTTATGTGAAACAAAGCCCAATTGGAATCGATTCGATGTCTGTCTGTCCGTCACTTTGTCTGCCATACCTGATTTATTCTGAAACGGCTAAACCGGTTATCACCAAATTTGGTGAGGCCATGTGGTCTATGAATCCCTTTACATACAGCAAGTAGCGCCGTTACGTATTGGATTGAAGGGGGGAGGCGGCTCCCTATGCACTCCCCACCTTTTCAACAAAAGTCCTACACTCCCCACCTTTTCAACAAAAGTCCTACACTCCCCACCTTTTCAACAAAAGATAAAACTAAGACCGACTTCGAAAAGTACTAACCGAGACCTTTAATTTGATACCCCACATGACTATATTTGATGAAAAAAAAATGTATACTCCCCTTTTACATGTATGGGGACCCCCCCTTAAATTCGTCGTAAAAGGATGTAACTCACTGTATGCGTGAGCGTTCACAGTTCCCACCCTTCTACTAAATTTGGTGTCAACCGCTATAACCGTCTCCGATAAAAATGCGTATAACAGACAGACAGACAGACGGACAGACAGTAAACCAACAAAACCTTAAAAGAGCTAGGGAGAATTAGATTCTTCTTGAAAGGAATTTTAATATTTCACTCGAATGTCAATTATTCTCGTTAACTATGACGTCAGCATCTTATTTGTATGGCTTAGGATGCTGTTAATTCCCACGAAATTGATAAATTTGAACTGCTATAACTTTGACACTAACATTTAGATTTTCATGAAACTTGGCATGTGTATGTACAAGGCTGTCCTCTATGTCAGTGCAGTTTTTTAAGTCAATTTCAAAAAGTTGATAATATACTATTAGTAAATTTATTTGAGCAGATACCGGAATGGGACATATTTCGAAGATTCATCATCATCATCAACGGCGCAACAACCGGTATCCGGTCTAGGCCTGCCTTAATAAGGAACTCCAGACATCCCGGTTTTGCGCCGAGGTCCACCAATTCGATATCCCTAAAAGCTGTCTGGCGTCCTGGCCCACGCCATCGCTCCATCTTAGGCAGGGTCTGCCTCGTCTTCTTTTCCTACCATAGATATTGCCCTTATAGACTTTCCGGGTGGGATCATCTTCATCCATACGGATTAAGTGACCCGCCCACCGTAACCTATTGAGCCGGATTTTATCCACAACCGGACGGTCATGGTATCGCTCATAGATTTCGTCATTGTGCAGGCTATGGAATCGTCCATCCTCATGTAGGAGGCCAAAAATTCTTCGGAGGATTCTTCTCTCGAACGCGGCCAAGAGTCGGCAATTTTTCTTGCTAAGAACCCAAGTTTCCGAGGAATACATGAGGACTGGCAAGATCATAGTCTTGTACAGTAAGAGCTATGGTGAGACGTTTCGAGCGGAACAGTCTTTGTAAGCTGAAGTAGGCTCTGTTGGCTGACAACAACCGTGCGCGGATTTCATCATCGTAGTTGTTATCGGTTGTGATTTTCGACCCTAGATAGGAGAAATTGTCAACGGTCTCAAAGTTGTATTCCCCTATCCTTATTCTTGTTCGTGTTTGTGTTTGACCAGTGCGGTTTGATGTTGTTGGTTGATTCGTCTTCGGTGCTGACGTTGCCACCATGTATTTTGTCTTGCCTTCGTTGATGTGCAGCCCAAGATCTCGCGCCGCCTGCTCGATCTGGATGAAGGCAGTTTGAACGTCTCGGGTGGTTCTTCCCATGATGTCGATATCGTCAGCATAGGCCAGTAGTTGGGTGGACTTGAAGAGGATCGTACCTCTTGCATTCACCTCAGCATCACGGATCACTTTCTCGAGGGCCAGGTTAAAGAGGACGCATGATAGAGCATCCCCTTGTCGTAGACCGTTGTTGATGTCGAATGGTCTTGAGAGTGATCCTGCTGCTTTTATCTGGCCTCGCACATTGGTCAGGGTCAGCCTAGTCAGTCTTATTAATTTCGTCGGGATACCGAATTCTCTAATGGCCGTGTACAGTTTTACCCTGGCTATGCTATCATAGGCGGCTTTAAAGTCGATGAACAGATGGTGCAACTGTTGTCCATATTCCAACAGTTTTTCCATCGCTTGCCGCAGAGAGAAAATCTGATCTGTCGCTGATTTGCCTGGAGTGAAGCCTCTTTGGTATGGGCCAATGATGTTCTGGGCGTATGGGGCTATCCGGCCTAGCAAGATAGTGGAGAATATCTTATAGATGGTACTCAGCAACGTGATACCTCTATAATTGCTGTACTGTGTGATATCTCCCTTTTTATGTATGAGACAGATTATGCCTCGCTGCCAATCGTCAGGCATTGATTCGCTGTCCCATACCTTGAGCACAAGTTGATGAACCACTTGGTGTAACTGGTCGCCTCCATATTTAACCAATTCGGCTGTAATTCCATCGGCTCCTGGCGACTTATGATTTTTTAGCCGATGAATTGCACGGACTGTTTCTCCTAAACTTGGTGGTGGCAGTATTTGTCCGTCGTCTTCAGTTGGCGGGACCTCCAACTCGCCGATGTTCTGGTTGTTCAGTAGCTCATCAAAGTACTCAACCCATCGCTCTAATATGCCCATTCTGTCGGAAATCAGATTTCCCTCTTTGTCTCGGCAGGATGAGCATCGAGGTGTATAAGGCTTCATCCTGCTGACTTGTTGGTAAAACTTCCGCGCCTGGTGCGGTTGCTCCCTGTACTTTTCTAGTTCACAGACTTGTTGGTTCTCCCAGGCTTCCTTTTTCCGTCTGTGAAGTCGCTTCTCCGCTCGACGGAGTTCGTGATAAGTCTCTGCGCGTGCCCGCGTTCTTTGAGAATGCAACATTACTCGGTATGCGGCATTCTTCCGTTCCGTTGCTAGCTTACATTCATCGTCAAACCAGCCGTTCCGACTCCTTTTGCGGCTGGGGCCAAGTATATTTGTGGCCGTATCCATGATAACGTTCTTCAGGTGGTTGTGAAGATCATTAGTTGATGCTTCATCTCCAGGTCCTCTATTGACTGCGGTTATTGCGGCATCCATTTCCCTCTTATAGGTGTCGCGGAGGGTTGTGTTGTGGATGACTTCAGTGTTCACTCTCACCTGATTGTCAGAGGGGATTCTAGGTGGTATTGTTATTCGAGCTCGGAGCACCATGCCAACGAGATAATGATCCGAGTCTATATTGGCCCCCCTATATGTTCTGACATTCATCAAGGCTGAGAGGTGGCGGCGTTCGATCAACACGTGGTCAATTTGGTTGAAAGTGGTCCCGTCTGGAGAGGCCCACGTATGTTTGTGGACCGCTTTCCGCGCAAACCAGGTACTTCCAACAACCATTTCGTGTGACCCTGCTAATTGAATAGTCCGCAGTCCGTTATCATTTGTTTTTTCGTGTAAGCTATGGGAGCCAACGTATCGCCTGAATACGGGCTCCTTCCCTACTTGGCTGTTAAAATCCCCAAGTATGATTTTGATATCATATCTGGGACAGGCTTCGAGGGTTCTTTCTACTGCCTCGTAGGAGGTATCCTTCTCCGACTCTGCAGTCTCCTCTGTAGGGGCGTGAACGTTTATGAGGCTTATATTTCTAAACTTGCCTCGCAAGCGCAGAGTGCATAGCCATTCGCTTATACTTTCAAAACCGATAACAGCAGGTTTCATTTTTTGGCTGACTAAGAAGCCTACTCCGAGCACATGGTTTACTGGATGACCGCTATAATATATGGTGTAGTGGCTCTTCTCCAGGAAACCGGTCCCTGTCCATCGCATCTCTTGCAACGCTGTTACATCAGCCCTATATTGGGACAGGGTATCGGCTAGCTGCTTATCAGCTTCATCTCTGTACAGGGAGCGCACGTTCCATGAGAAAATGCGCAAATCGTTGTTCCTTTGTCGTTGCCGGGTCCGTCGTTTTAACATCCGTCCTATCCGAGGCTCCTGTTGTGGCTTCGTAACAGGTTGTTTTCCGTGTACGGTTGTCAGCCCTACCCAACCCGCAACCTGGAGGACCAGTTGGTACAATTTGTCCCGTTTTTAGGCGCGGGAGACTCGCCGTCATCCTTCTCCGTCTGCAGCTTTTCGTCAAGAAAGAGCTCCCAGCGGTCACCACGTGGAGGTGGAGATAGGGTTTGGTAGTAGAGCTGTTGGTGTTGGTTCAGCAGGCATTTCCCAGGTTTTATGCTCCATCGTGGGTACCAATCCACGTTTCGCCCCGGAACCTATACTACCCTTTGACCACCTTTGAAGATTAGATTTCACAAAATGTTTTACACAAAACCTTAAAAAGGGCTGCAGATAAATAGATTCTACATAAATGCGACTTTAATATTCCACGCGAATGTCAATTATTCCGGGTAATTATGACGTCAGCGTGGCGGTATTCAATATACGCTGAGTGGATAGCTGAGTGGTTAGAACGCAAGGCTTTCGTACGGAAGGTCGTGGTTCAAATCTCACTGGTGGCAGTGGGATTTGTATCGTGATTTGACGTCGGAAACCAGTCGACTCAGCTGTGAATGAGTACCTGAGTCAAATGTATAGAAAAGACACATTGTTGGACCCAAGACATAGACTACTTAGACAACAAATTGCCCAGATCTCTTCAGGAAGCATCTTCTTTTTTTTTTTTTGTGCGTACACGGAGGTGGAAAATCTTAGAAAGACACGTCCGCCGCAGCTCCGCCGCCCGAATGGCGGAACAACAGCGGGCGCGTGTGGGATTCACACCCACTAAAAACCACCCCCGGTCTCTCCAGCCCCGCGGGACCACCTTTGAGGTATTACTTCACGGGGTAGGTTTGCTCTTAGGCACTCATCCTTCTCCTATTTACAGCTTTCCTCCTTCTTTGTTCTTTCAGCAACTCCTCCTGCATTTGGATGATTGCGGAGCCAACCGCAAGCCACTTCTCCTCGGACTCCAGCATCTCAGTAACCAAGCTCTCCGGAATCCCGCTCCTGCCCAGCACCTGGTTTAAGCTCCTTCTCTCCATCGCAAATCGTGGGCAGTGAAACATCACATGCTCTGGATCCTCCGGTATGCCATCGCATCTTGGACAGTTCGGAAAATCATCCAACCCAAAGCGGTGCAGATACTGCCTGTAGCAACCACCGTGTCCCGTGAGGAACTGGGTAATGTGGTAGTTGGTATCCCCATGTTTTCGCTCAAGCCACACCCTAATGTTGGGAATGAGCCTGTGCGTCCACCGACCTTTCGCAGACTCGTCCCATCTGCGTTGCCAGAGATCAAGCGACTCTGACCTTGCCGCATTTCTACGCTGTGCATACCCCTCCATATGTCTTGCATTGTACAGGACACTCATTTCTTTGGCCAGAATGTCAACCGGGATCATGCCTGCCACCACCAATACTGCCTCATCTGATGTGGTTCTAAAAGCACTGCAAACCCTCAAAGCCATCCGCCGGTAAACCGAGTTCACCTGCTTCCGTCTCTGAGAGCTTGCAAGCGCCTCTGCCCACACAGGCGACGAGTAGAGCAGGATGGAGCGCACCACTCCGGCTAACACCAACCTCCGGCAATGTTTCGGCCCACCAATATTTGGCAACATTTTTGCAAGTGCCGTGGTGGCACTGGCTGCCTTTTGGCATGCATACTCTAGGTGGTCCCTAAAACTCAATTTGGTGTCAATTATTACCCCTAGGTATTTAATAGCCGGCTTTGATACGACCGTATGTCCACCGACCTCCACTTTTACAGTATTATTTTTCCTGCGTTTCGTTATTAAGACCGCTTCCGTTTTCGCGTCCGCCAAGGTCAGCCCGGCCTTTTCTAGCCAGGACTTTACCGCTCTCACTGTTTCCGTTGCGTAAACCTCCACATCTTCTGGGTGTTTTGCTGCAACAACCACAGCTAGGTCATCAGCAAAGCCGACAATTGTAGTCCCCTCTGGGACGGGAAGAGCAAGCACCCCATTATACATGATATTCCACAACAGGGGATCAAGTACCGATCCCTGTGGTACCCCGGCTGTGACAATGTACTCTTTGGGGCCCTCATCCGTCCCGTACCAGAGAGTCCTCTCTGAGAGGTAGTTTTCCACTAAATTCGCTAAGTATCCGGGGACACCTATATCAGCCAACGCCCCTTTAATTCTACTCCAGTTGGGCGAGTTCAATGCGTTTTTGACATCCAACGCCACCACGGCACAGCAGCCGCCAGAAATCAGTGCACCTTTTGCCAGGTTTACCACCATGCCAATTGCGTCCACCGTAGAGTGGGCGCGTCGGAAACCAAACTGGCGTTCCGACAAACCATTGCTGGCTTCGACGATGGGCAGGAGTCGGTTGTAGATGACTCTCTCCATCATCTTCCCCATTGTATCCAACAGGCAGATAGGACGATACGACGCTGGGTTTCCAGGTGGCTTGCCAGGCTTCGGAAGCAAATATTCCTTCTTTTAGGTACGCCTCGAAGGTGTTGGCGAAAAGGTCGGGCCTAGTCTTCACTGCCAGTTTCAAAGTTCGGTTGGGGATGCCATCCAAACCTGGGGCCTTGTTGTCACCGAACCTACTACATATTTCCCGCAGCTCCTCCACAGTTACAGGCGGTATTATGCCGTCATTTGGCTGGACAAAAACTTGCCTTCCCCTATTTTCGTGGTGAGGGAACAGAGTGGTGACAATCTGTTTCAGGAGGCGCGGACAGGTCACCTGGGGTGATTTCCGCAGCCTTTTCATCACCACTCTGTAAGCCTCGCCCCAAGGGTTTATGTCGGCATGGTCGCACAGCTGTTTGAAGCAGTTCCTTTTGCTCCTCCGAATGGCTTCCTTTAGGCGGCCACGCAATTGCTTGTGTGCCTCCTCTCGACCGTCGCCACCGGGTTTTCCCCTGAGCCTCTGGCAAAGCCTCCTTGCCCGAAAACATGCGCCTCGCAAACTTGCGATTTCATTGTTCCACCAGTAGTTGGGTTGCCTACTGGGGAGCAATCGCCTTCTGGGCATAGTAGCATCGCATGCTTCCGTCACCCATCGAGTGATCTGGGTGGCTTTCTCTCCAGCCGTACCATTCAGGGATATGTCGGATTTGAGCACCGCGGAAAACGTGTCCCCCTCGAACGCTTTCACTGTCCAGCCAAGCATACCACCCGGCATTTTGCGAAAACTGATGATTGATCTCTATGCAGATTGCCTGGTGGTCGCTGTGAGTATAGTCCTCACTGACATGCCAAGCGATTCTACTGGCTAAAGTGGCACTCACGTATGTCAGGTCCACTATAGACCCCAGGCCCCTTCCCCGGAAAGTGTACGAAGACCCAACATTCGCCAGTACCACTTCTAGCTCCGCGAATGCTTCGAGGAGAACACGTCCCCTCACATTAGTTATCCGGCTGCCCCATTCAAGAGCCCACGCATTGAAATCGCCTCCTATTATGATCGGCCAACGTCCTCTTGCATCCAAAACAAGAGCAGCAAGCATCCGCTCATACTCGACGAGTGTAGCGCTGGGTGGAGCATAGCAGCTGTAGATGTGGATGCCCTTCACCTTCGCTCTGATGAAGCCCTCCTCCGGGTGCTCCATTATTTCCTGGAAGGCTTGTTCTCCACAAGTCCACAGCGCTGCTTGGCCCGTTTGGTCCCTGACCCAAACGCTACCACCGCGGTTTCGGTATGGTTCACTTAGTATGGCCACATCGATGTTTTTCTCGCGGATGGTTTGCGCGAGTAGATCCTGCGCCGCCTCGCAGTGGTTGAGGTTGATTTGTATCAACCTCATCTGCGATTTGTGCTAAGGGCTCTCCTGTATTCCGGGCACCTGCTGCTGCCTGCAATGTGCCGATGCTCCACACCCTCCTTTCCTTTGCACAGTAGACAATTTGGGTCAGCTTCGCAGTCCTTGCTGATGTGGCCTTCCACTCCGCATCTCCTGCATTGCTTTGACCTGTCATTTATGTTAGTGCATGACTTCGCAATGTGACCAAAGCCAAGGCATCTAAAGCACCGTTTTAACGCCACCTGTTCCCTAAGGCGACACATAACCCAGCCTATTCTCACTCTCCCTGCTGCTAACAGTTTGAGTGCGTTCTCCATTGGTAGGCTGATGATGGCGGTTTGTGTTCCCCCATAGGCTTTCCTTAGCATTTTCACCGCTGACTCTTGTAGTCCGGCAAGATCGAACTGTTTCTCCAACGCTTCGCGAACCTCCTCCTTCGTCGTGATTTCATCTATATCTTTGCAGATTATGGTGATCTCCGGCCTGTTAACTCTTATGTCGGCTTCCTGCCCTAAAGTCTTCCCGATTTGGCTTAAGAATTTGTCCGCGGTTACATCCTTGGATTTCTTAAGTTCCAACATAAGATCTCCCTTCTGCGACCGTCTAATACGGCTGACGATGTCTCCCAAATTGGTGAGTTCGGGGTCTGCCTTCACTTTCCTGAGAATGTCGGCGTATGACCCTTCGCTTCGTTTGGAAATGAAAATCACCTCCGGTCTAATCTTCCTCCGATAATTTCTTTTCCGCGGTTCTACCTTCCTCCAAGCTTCCGCATCCGCCTTTGAAGGTTCGATCCCTTTTCTCGAGGTAGTCACTGCAGTATTTTCCCTGGTAGCTTCAGACGTACTTTTCATGAACTCCGCCTTTTTGGGAGTTGAGTCCTTTTTTCTTTTCGGGGTTTGCTGGCCTGTTGAGTCATTCAGCTTCTCGCGCAGCCTCTTTCCCAGTTTCTCCCCTTTTGTGTTTTGAACCGGCGTTACTTCAGTTGCCTGGTTCACTTTTCCAATCGGCGACTTCCCTACTCGTTCATCCTGGGCCTTGCCGTACGTCAAACGGATGCCTCTTATCATGGCCCTTATATTTTGGTGAATGTTCCTGCGCTCCTTTATAAACTCACACAGCTCCATGATCTTTTTACCGAGGGCAGTAAAGGCAGCTCCAGACTGATCATTGCCCAAAACATCGCTCGGGTGAATCGGCGTCAGCGATTCTTCCTCATCGACGACTCCCGCTATACGCTTCCCACTGGGGGTAGCGATCGTGGGGGCTTGTGCCCGTGTGGGAGGGGATCTGCGAAAAATCGAGCTCCTTCTGAACGGATCCATCACTGGAGCCAGTTCAAGTTCCTCCCGTACGCTTGTAACATTAGATGCCACAGTAGCCAAAGTTCCCACTACTGAGGCACTGCGGTCGTTGGATATCGACGGCCGGGAGCCCGCTTGCTCACTCCCAAAAACCGCCGGCACTGGGTTTCCCAAGCCCTGCACCGTAACTTCATTCTTCTTCTGCTCCTCCATGTTTGGTTTCATTTCTGGGTATCCTTCCCATAGCCAATTTTTATCCACGGGTGGGCGTTTACTTCCCACCTACCCGGCCTGCGCATAAACATGCCCATACACGCACATCTCCGGATGCGTGCATGTGCATGGCCGTGACACATTCGCCGAGCATTCCCTTATCCGCACGAAGGGACGCGCCTGATGGGAGATTTGGCAACTCCACACAGGCTTCAGGAAGCATCTAGAAAGTACCTTTCAGCTTCTAGATGCAAAAGCGTCTACATGCTTAACCTTAGTCAGAAACCATTACCAAGACCCAATACCCCGTGTGAAATTAAATTAAGGCAGAAATTAAAACAAATATGCTTCCTAATAAAGCTCCTGGCTATGAACTTATAACAGGGAGAATACGGATAAATTGCCAGAAAAGGGTTTAATCAAATTATTACAAATAATTAATGCAACTTTCAGATTAAAAAACGTTCCTCGACAATGGAAAGTAGCCTAAGTTATAATGGTCCCTAAACCAGGGAAGGAGCAAAATAGAGTTGAATCGGATCGACCAATATCGCTACTTCCTTCTACAGCCGTTTGAAAGGATTCTCCTTAAGAGGCTGAAACAAATCATTGTGGATTAAAACCTAATACCACTTACCCAATTCGATTTCCGTGAAAAACATTCCAAAATCCAACAAGTACACAAGATCACAAATCCGATAGAAAATGCAATGGAAAAAAGCAGCTCTGTTCAGCCTTTTTTGTCGGCGGCAGCCCATGCGTTTGATAAGGTCTGTTATAAAAATCGTTATGCCTCCTAGAAGAATTTTTCGAGATCCTAAAATCATAGGTATCCGAGCGCCTGCTCTGCAGTACACCAACTACAATTTATTTCAGTTCAGAGTATGTTCCTTCTTATTTCACTCTGAATATGCCATGCTGTGCCCACGTTTTGAGTGCGTCACAATTACTGTGGTCAGGTGATCGAAGTCGACTGGCAATAGTCGATTTGTTCAGCAGTGATATTCGGAAGTCTGAAAAAGACCTATAGGTTTCTAATTCCGCTGTGGAGGCGCAAGCTGCTTAGCGAGGATTCGTCCATGCTCCGCACGAGAATGATGCAATTCACCACGGAGTGAAACTCCCCTGCCTGAGTGGCTCGCCTACCTGTGGGTAGCGGGGTAAAAGTCACGAAGCTGGCGGAGCAATCGTGGAAGTAAAAAATATAGAGAGTGATCGGTGAAAAAGAGTTGAATGAATTTTTTCCTGAATTGATTTTTAAAAAAATTTAAATGTCACTGTTTTGTACTTGAGTTTTCATAATTCATAAATGTTTGTAATTGAGTTTTCATAATTAATAAATAATTAAAATTTCCTTGATGCGTTAGTTGCAAGCCACAACTGGTGACCCAGTACAGGAAGCAGCAGGGCTCTTTCTTTCGAGATTCAAAACGATACCGACAAAACAATCGCCGCCGTCCACTAACGACCCCGTGATTATAGGGACCCAAACTATTACTCCGTGCCAGATTCTCGTCAAGTTGTCAAGGCAGATTCAGGATCAAGGAATTCAGACGGAGCCAGTGGAAATTAAGCAGCAGCCGAAGAGAAAAAGCGCACCGAACGCATCGAGGTTTAGCAATAGATCATCAAAGAAACAGAGAAACACTACGACAGAAAGAACTTCCGCCAGCAGCACTCATTTGGTTAGGAATAAGGGGGTCATCCCGTGTGTCGAATACGAGAAATAGATTTTTTGGCACAATTGTATGTAAATATAGTATAGAATATATGACCAAAGTGATTTTTTGATATTTGGAGTCGTTTGGAAATTACAATGTTAAACTGGTAGTATGTCACATACCCGTTTTATGCCGATCGCCGTAAGAAAGCGCGTATTTATCGATCCGAATGACTATCGAGTGACTTCGCTAAAAGGGCAAGAATTGAAGCCCTGGCTGTACATATGCTTCTTGAAGAAACCTAATGCTTATGGACTAGGTATGGCAAATTAATGGTCAGTTAAGATCTTATAGCTAAAAATCACATTCTACCTTTTCACTGTGTTTTTCTCGAAACTGCATATGGAAAATCTGCTGCCACCATAGCGCAAAATCTATCCAACGAAATTCTTTGAAATTTGTTCGACTTTTTGAGAACATATTTCTACAGTGTGCAAACTAGGATAATTGCGATTCATTCGGTAGTTTCTTTTCATCATTAAAGAAGCCTTCAAAAAACATCAAAATTCACAAAAAAAAATATAACAACTCACCAAAAATTTAGTTTTCAGTATTTTTTAATAATCCTAGTTTGCAGACTGTAGTTGAGTCCGCACGTTAATATGCCGTTTACTTTTTTCTTTAAGATGATCGCAGTGTCCCCTAGCGTGGCAGTAGAAAAACACCTTTTTTTGGAGATGAGTGTATAAATTGATCAGTATGTAATAACGAAATATGATATCGAGCTGGAAAAATTGATGCTCAAGATATTGATGATATGGTGAAAAATTCATATTTGCATCTTCATCTAGTTCTTCACAAAAAATTTCTAAACAAGTCGGGAAACCGGAAGCTTGACGCTTCAGGTATAAAAGGTTTTGTGTTTCGCTATGTGGAGAGCATAACGCAGTTCTCCATTGGCTTATAGCATTGACCCGAGATATTTAAATCGCTCAGTTCTGGGCAGGTTACTGCCATTGCCAGAATTCAGCGATTCAAATATCTCGAGAGGCAGGTTACCGTCATTGCCAGAACTCAGCGATTTAAATATCTTGAGTCAATGCTATCAGCCAATGGAGAACTGCGTAATGAAATTGTTTCACGCATGAACGCAACCTGGATGAAGTGGCATTCCCCAATTGGTGTTCTTTGTGATCGACGTATCAGCGCACGTCTCAAATCTAAAATTTACTGCAATGTCGTCCGTCTGCCGCTCCCTATAGTTCTGAGTGTTGGCCGACTATAAAGGGCAATGAACGGCGTCTTGCGGTAAAGGGGACGAAGATGTTGCATTGCACTGGTGGCGTGACACGTTTTGATCCCGTCTGAAATGATAATATGCGCGATCGATATGGGTTTGCACCGATCGTGGAAAACTGCGAGAGAGGCGTTTTCGATGGTGTGGTGACGTAATTCACGCTAACAAAAACTCAATAACCAGTATTGGTCAGAACATCGAAGTCAATGGTAAGCAACCAAAAAGGCGGCCATAACAATGGTGGCCTAATACACTGGATGGGGATTTAAAGGTATCGCAATTGCATCTTGATCAGGCATTTAATAAAATAAAATGACGAAACCGATCACGACGAGCCGACCCCGCTTGTGAACGGGACAAAGGCTGCAGAAGAAGAAAAAGATATGAGGAGCGATGAGTACACGACAGCTCCGTGCCACATAGCTAAAAATTCCATTGCCCTCTATTTTCTAGAAAGCGATTTAAATAAATCATTTGATGGGAAGTCCTATATTCATAATAATCAACATCATACGCTTCACACTCTAAGTTTAATATTATTAGCAAATGCCAAGAATTTAACCAACATCAAATATAAACAAGTCGGAATACCGGAAGCTCGTGCTTCGGGTATAAAGGTTTTGTATTCATCTTATGTAGGAAATTTCAACGCACATTTTTCTATCCGTGTATAACTACAAATTCAACATAATCTTTCATATTTTTCCAAACTACGAGACATACGTACATAATACAGCCATAGATATTCCGATCACCCTAAACAAACAAACTCTCTATTTCCGAATACTGTACACATATACATATGCACGTATATAAATGGATCGTACCCATATTTCGGATTTACTCCTTATATCTATCTGAATTAGGCACTACCCGCAAAGTTCATTAGCACGCATATATTATATACCTACATACACACATGTCTGGTTGACAGATAACTAAAAAACTAAAACAAAATAATTCTCTGGGATCCAATTCAGAAGAACTCATTTCGTTGTGGTATTGACGAATTGATATGTGATGATGACGTCATGCAGGTTGTCGAGTGCACGAAATTCACAAAAAATTGTAAAGTTTCACCCCCTATAACTTTGTTAATAATAGTCGGATTTTCTTCAAACTTGACTAAACCGTGCACTATGTTTTTCATTATACGCACGCCAAATTTTGTACTTCTGGGATGAACATAAGGGGGGTTGCCGGGTAAATTTCTAAAATGTGGAAATATACTGTTATTAACTTTATTTGTGCAGATATCGCACGTAATTTTTTTCAGATTTTTCGGTTGGATAGGTTCTGAGAACGAGACCTGTTACACTTTTTGGGGGTCATATTTTGAGCCCTCACTCCCCTATGTTTCACCCAATATCAAATATTGAACCAGTTTCAAAAAGTACTGATCGAGGCCTTTCATTTGATACCCCACATGGCTACATTCTGTGAAAAAAAAATTTGCACCCTCCATTTACATGTATGGGGAGCCCCCCCCTTAAACTTAACACAATATGGCGCCACTTACTGCATGTAAAGGGAACACCAGATTACATACTCTCATCAATTTTCATGACAATCGGTCCAGCCGTTTCTGAATAAATCGGGTGTGACAGACAGACAGACAGACGGACAGACAGACACCGTCTTGATTCTAATAAGGTTTTGTTTCACACAAAACCTTAAAAAGGGCTAGGGAGAATTAGATTCTCCTTGAATGGGATTTTAATATTTCACTCGAATGTCAATTATTCTCGTTAATTATGACGTCAGCATCTTATTTGCATGGCTTTGGAAGCAGTAATAACTTTGGCGTTAATGGCCAAATTTCTACGAAATTTAGCACGTATATATGAAATATTGTCCGCTATGATGGTACAAAATTCGGAAGTCCTAGGATGAATTTGAGGGGGGGTTTTCAGTAAATTTCTAAAAAGTAGTAATACACTATTAGTAAGTTTATTTGAGCAGATATCAGAATAGGACATATTTTGGGGCCTAGATTTCATATAGGTGCACCACACCGATTTTTTTCGGATTTTTAGGTTAGGTAGTTTCCGAAAATGAGTCCTGTCTCACTTTAAGTGCGTACATTTTGACTCCTTACTCACGTACTTTGCAATTGACACCAAAACTAATGTCAGTTTCGGAAAGTAATCGAGGCCTTTCATTTGATACCCTACACGACTATATCCGGTGAAAAAAATCCCCTTTGCATGTATGGAGACTAAATTTATGCCACTCTACCTAAATTTATGCCACTCACTGTATGTATGTATGTAGTTCCCATCTGTGCACCAAATTTCGTTCGGATCGGTGTAGCCGTTCTGGAGAAAAATGCGGGTGACAGACAGACAGACAGACAGACATTGAATCGATTTTAATAAGGTTTTGTTTTACACACGAAATGAACCCCTTAAAGGATTGACTATTTTTAAACATTTGATTATTTAAATTTGAATTTTGGAACCAAGAAAGTTGGACACTCTATGTCTCTGTTGCAGTGAGGCTTGCGTAAATGCGCTCCGGGAGTGAGTTCCGCTTTGGTGATTGAATTTTCCGTTCACTGTGGGAATCGGAGGACTCTTAATTTTCTCTAGGCAATTCGTTTATTTTCGCGAATGTCAATTAATAACGGGATAGAAAACGCCTCTGGCGCATCCGCACTCCCGTTGACCACAGTGGCGGTACGAGTGCCACCGTTTTGGCGACGTAACCCGCAGGCCTGGTTTCGGCATTTGGAGGCAGAGTTCGCGCTCGCTGGCGTCACTGCTGATGCCACAAGATTTAATCACGCGCCCGGGGACGGGGAATCGATTGGACTCGTCGCCGTTTTGGACGAGTGTTTCTACTCGACAGCAATTTGTTCAGAAGTGTGGGACTTCGACGGATGTTCTCATGGCATTTCTTTGTATATCAATAGTCCTATATTAGGCGTAGACTTTCTGAGTTGCTAGCGGATCTGCAGAATAGGTCTCTTATAGATCCCATAACTTTCCTTAGGTCTACTGGAAAATTTACCAGCTCTACCGTCAGTCTTTCGATCATTTTTGAAGAGGTAGCCGACTCTCGCATTCGTGCGCTTCTTCAAAAATACATCAACATAACTACCAAAAGCAGTCTCTCGCCGCCAGCTAAGTATGATGTACAGCATCACATCCGCACTACGGGCTCTTATATCTTTTCGAAGGTGCGTCCATTACCACGCCAGAAGCTCGTTGTTGTTAAGAAAGAATTTGACACACTTTTAAAGCAGAGTATTTGCAGCCCATCAAATAGCTGGTGGTCTTCTGCACTGCACATGGTCTCAAAATCCAATGGAATGGTAAATGGAGACCATGTGGCGATTACAGACGTCTGAATGCTCAGACCATCCCAAACCACTATCCTATACCTCTTTCCATGACTTTGCGCACAATCTTGCTAACTGCCGCGTTTTCACGACCTTGGACTTAGCCAAGGCGTACATCAAATCCCTGTAGTTCCAAAAGATATTCCGAAAGCGGCAATATGCACACCCTTGGAACATTTTGAGTTCACACAGATGCCTTTCGATTTGGACAATGTGGCGCAAACTTTTCAGATGTTCGTCCACTCTGCCTTGCGAAGCCTTAACTTTTGTTTCGTGTACTGGAATGATGTTTTGGTCGCTTCTTCCGCTGAGAATGAGCATTAAAACGGTTACGGAACGGCGCGGATTTCTGGGCATGTTAAACCACTATCGTCGTTCCTTGCCCAGAGCCTCACAACATCGAGCGATCCTCAATGCCTACGTGTCTTGACCCAAGACTAAAGACTAACGCGTGATTGAGTGGTCTACAGATACCATTCAGGCCTTTAAGCTAGCCAAACGACAGCCGATTGACGCTTCACTCCTGTCATTTGATCAAACAAATGCATGCCTAGTAATATTCGTCGATGCCTCAGACATCGCAGTGGGTACCGCCCTCCACCAAAACGTGAAATAAAGGTGGCAGACGTTGAGCTTCTTATCCAAGAAATTGAATACAGCTCAACAGAACTACAGCACCTATGATCGTGAGCTATTAGCCGTACAAATGACAATAAAGTACTTCCGATACTCCCAAGAAGGCAGGCCCTTCACAGTGTTCACGGATCCCACCACCTCCCACCGCTTTTAAGCAGAAGCCCTAAAAAGCACCCCCTCGCCAACACCTGAACTTCATAACTCAGTTTATTTTGGGCATCCAGCATGTATCCAGCAAGGATAATGTAGTTACAGATGCTTCGTCGCACGTTTCAGAGGTTAAAATCTCAGCCATGGTCAATTTTTCGGCAATTGCCAAAACACAGAAAGATGACGCAGTGCTTCAAAACCTCAGGGACAATTCAACATACAAATTTCGAGGCTTTCCCCTTTTCAGCTCAACTTCCGAAATAGTCTGTGAGGCCCCTGAAAAGGGCCTAGATCATATTTTCCGGCCGCTTTTCGCAAGGAAGTATTCCATACAGTACACGAGCTTGGGCACCCAGGCACTCGAACAACGAATGAGCTTGTTACTAATAAATATTTCTGACCATCAAACAATAAGGATGTTAACTCCTAAGCCAGACAGTGAATCGCCTGTCAGAAGTGTAAAGTCACCAAGCACGTACAGAAAGAGGTAGGCTCATTCCCTCGGTTTGCAAAGCGTTTTAACACGATCCACATCGACATTATTGGCTCTTTGCGAGATTCACATGACTTCAAGTGTTGCCTCACTATCATCGATAGATTCACGCGGTGGCCTGAAGCAATACCTCTGGCCAACATTTCCCCACAATCTTGCACCAAGGCCCTTCGTCATGAATGGATCCGACGCTTTGGAATTTCGGATGAAAGTCATTACTGACCATTGAATGCAGTTCGAGTCTACACTGTTCTCGGAGTTAGGCAAACTCTTGCTCTTCAAACGTGACCGGACGATTGCATACCACCCGCAATCCAATGGGAACGCTGCATAATACACTCAAGGCCGCTATAATGGCACACGATGACTCCTCGTGGTTGCATGTCCTGCCTTTCGTTTTACTTGACCTACGTATAGCCCATCGCGAAGAGTTTACCGCCAGTTCCGCCGAGTTGATATACGGGGAGAATTTGAGAGTTTTCATAATACATAAATGTTTGTAACCGAGTTTTCATAATTAATAAATGATTTAAATTTCCTTGATGTCTTAGTCGCAATTTAAATATGCAAGCCACACCGCGGTGGAGCGGATGAACTTACTTCGTGGCATCAGAGGCAAGATTGCAATTGATGTTGTGATGCCACCGGTATAAGCCATCCACACAGTCAGGTACACTCTGAAATGTCAAAATTCCAAATGAATCACTCAACTATGCTGTGTTGCGGATGAAACTGCATCGGCAAGGGCGTGGTTGACGTTGCGCCACAACATTATCACCAATTCGACTCGCTATGCACTTATTTTTACAGTTAGGAGTAGGCTAGTCCCTTCCATGCGTGCATTGCCTCTGACAACCATTTGTCGATCTGCATCTGTCGAAGAGATGACTTTGTGTTGGGGAGCTCTTTGCTGAGATGGACACGAAGCGAGTGGAGAATGGCCAGTACGGAATGTGTGGTTCGGCGTTGGGGACGGATCATCTCATTCCTAGCTGCACTATAATGACACCGGTGCAATACACAGGCACAATGCTATATGTAAGGTGTTTTACCAAAACTTTGCATACTTGTATGCAAATAAATTAAATTAATAAACTGAGAATAAATGTTAATACACCTATGCATACTTCTTGAAATAATTCGGTTAAAAGTCTTCAAATTTTACTAAGGTCCCATCTCTAAATGCAATTCCCATCAACTAATATCGCATTCTCCTAACACCCATTTACCAATTGCAATCTTTATCCCCGAAAATCCTTCTTCCCCATCAATATAATCTCAGCCACTCCTACTTTTCGTGCACCTCATTTTTCCCGAGCCGTAAATTCTTCCTTTCCGCACCAGCTCTCAAATCACTGGTACTTCATCAGCTGTCGCCCTCAAACAAGTTTCCTAGCCGGCAACGCAACTACATAGTGCTAAAGCATGTGCAACATCGCACTTTGCACAACTGGTCCAGAACCAGCTAATTTTTCTTCAGCACACGCCGACCTTGAATACCACGTTCAATGTCTGCGGTAACAAAAGCGAAATTTATATCAAATCTAGTTATCCGTACAACACCACGTTCAGAGACAAACGATGGCTTGAGCATGCTCCCAACAATATGCAGTATTCGCAGGCTTGGGAGTAAGAAAAACGTAGACGATTTTTTCGCAATGTTGAAAGATTGTGACGGCAACGACAAAGTTCCAGACAAGCGATGACAGGTTACACGCATAGTAGGCAGTCTGGGCAAACTTATGTCCAAGCAAAAAGGTCAAAACCCGCTTTCATTATTGTGAAATTGCTATGGCAAAATTTGAAGTTATTACACAAATGTATTGTCGAGTTCTGGAGAAAAGCACCAGCTAGTAAGTTTAGGAAACAGAATTTCGAAAATGAAGATTTAATTGGTCAATCAAGATTAAAATTTATTTCATATAAATGGGGATTGAGAAATAGGCAAAAGTAGTTGAGGTAGCAAATGATTGCTTGAACGAGAAAAGCTAGAAATGCTGGATATTAGCAAATACTTCATATTAGCGAATGCACTCTCTTGTCAGATTGCCACTTAACAAGGCAAAGTAAATGTTGCTCATGCCCCAAAGAAGCAGACAATACAAGCCACAACCAGCAAACCAATAAGAGAGAAAATGTCTGTTTTAGTACATCCAGAGTTTCATCTTCGGGTGCTGCGTTAAAGATGGCATAGTTTCTGTAAACCCTCTGCATATTATATTTCACTCAGGCGCTAGTATTTAAGATGCTCATTTAAATCAGCCTAGCAACGTGCTTCTTGAACGAGTCGTGTCGTCTTCAATATTTACACTATATTGCAATAATCAGCTAGGACCAGATTCAGGGCTATGAAACGTAGTGAAATTCAATTATTGCCTTTATTTGAGCAGATATTGGAATTACATCTATTTTGAGATCTAAATTTTATATAACGGCACCATAACATTATTTTCGGATTGTCTTATTTGACTTTTGCTTTTTTTGACTCCCCACCCACCTATTTAGTAATCATTTTCAAATTCAAGCCCCTTTTCGAAAAACGTTTTACACCCCAATTTCGCTTGTGTGCAGACTACATGCTTACTGTATTCATAGGATTTTAGCCATTTTCCAGAAAAGTATGTACCATAGCCAGGCGAGAAAGCAGGCAGTTAATCTGTATTTAATGAGGTTTTGTTTTTACACAAAACCATAAAAACAAGGAAAGTAACCCGGAAATTTTGCGATATGAAAGTCTTTCGAAATTCATGATTCAAATATAAGCCTGTACAAAATGTTAAATCTCGAGTTTTCAGCTACCATTAAGATTAACATTACCGTTGCTGTTGGAAATGCAAATTAAGATAAAATAAATCTTTTCATATTGTGTTAAAAACATATCGCCTTCTAACACTTCTACTTGGGTATTAAAACAGCAAATGTTCTGGAACCTCGAAGAAGCGTTCTACCCATCGAACAACTGAAGCATTCCACCATTAGTGCGCATTTACAAATCAAATTTACCTCAAGTGTAACTCTTCATCACTTGCTTTATTATCCCGGTATTCATGCAGATGCGAATATTCAGAACCACTTTCGCAGTATCTAAGCAGAACAGCAATTAGCATCAGATACGCGGGTTGTTATTGAACGTACATCATAACCGGCAGAGAAAGTTCCTGTTGTAGTCGGAATCCAGCATAAATTCCACATATCCGTTCAACGACAATCAACAGCCACAGTTAGGGTGGAAGGAAAACTTCCATGCGCAATCGATGCCTCCACACTATCGTCACATTTTTGAACACAGAATCCGGTCAGTTGCGAAGAGAAAGTCCATAAAGTTCCCAGATAACGTGCGGTTTACCCTTAGATAGTTACTGACGCTTTCCGGGAACAGGTGAATAGCTAACCGTTCGTGCAACAGGTGAAAACGTTGCTTACGTGAGTTCTGTGAAGTGTTTCCTGAACAATCTGCCGGTGGCGTGTTGTGAACAGTGTTTTAGGCAAAGTGTGTGCAGCGAAAATAACACAGTGATCAGTGCGTAATCAAAACGAGTTAAGCTTGATAGCAAAGTTCATCAGCAATAAAAGTCTTTCTACACCACTTTATCACTTCGTCAACTGCCTTGCATTATTGCAAATGACTCCATTATTTCCCCATTGTAAATAACAACAACCGTATCAGCACTTTCACGTTCACCCTCTCAGCCTCATTTTATTTATTATTGACCATAAATTTTCCTTAATTTGCCGTAGTGTAAATAGCTGGAAACCAATATTTCTCCAAGTCCCCGACGGTTTGTTTAGATTTCCCCACATCCCGCACACAAATCTTCGTAATTTTCTCATTACCTCCCGAATTCTGTCACTTTTCTTTTTATTTACACTATCATTAATTAAGGAAAAGAATCTTTAATGCACAATTTGCTACATATTAACATCCAGCCGGCTTCCTCCGTTGCCTAATGTTATTCAGCTTTCTTCAGTTACTATAAAGATACTTTGGAAATATGTTACTGAATCTCTGAGGTGCTGCTGGAAGAAAACTGTGTATCTGTAGTAGAACCAGCATCTCATGTCACGACCTATGTTCTACATAATCATCTGTTCAATGCCAGAGACGGGCGATATTAGAACACTATTCCGAAATGTTGTTATCTATTTATGGAGGCTACGAGTCGTTCCAAAGTAAATTGAATCGAACATCTCAATTTTCCATCGTATTGTTGTCGATCAAAGAGAAGGCCCCAGATCATATTTAGACGTGTTTACTGTGCGAGCAAATAGATTGGGAAGCAATCTGGGCTAGGCGCACTACTGGAGCCCTTTAATCATTACAGCTCCCATTCAACAGTGCTTAATGTTAAGGTATACAACGTAATATTGTGTCACGATGTAGCTTAAACCTTGCTAGTTAAAAAATATGCTAATATTGGTAGTGATATGTCACCCATGAGACAATTGCAGCAGAAACGGTAAAAATTCCGGGAAGCTGAATTGAAGTCATATTTCGAAAAAGTTAGATAGTCATCATCGGCACAACTTGCATCAAGAAAAGAGATTTTCAGGTGAGTTTTACAACCCGTTTTTTCCGAAGTAGTTCGTAAGACCATTTCGTTGTCATGAAACGAAAAGTTCTACTGGGTCAAGGTACATGTTGGACCTATAACTGAAATAAAAGATATTCATGTAATAAATTGAAAAACAATAACTGTTGAAGGTGAATTATACCATCTACATGCAGGCAAAAGTAATTATGCAGATTGATATTTACGAGTACGTATATCTAAGATGCTTCGCAGATGTTTTTGCCTAAGTGTGGTCTCCGCGTAAAGCGCAATCAGTAAGAAATTAGCTTACAAAAACAATGCTGATTATACCTCACCGGGAAATTCTAAAGTTATCATTGATTACAAAATATAGAATGGCGTAAAATGGTAATTTCCAAATCAGCGCTTTTTAAGTGGTACCTCATTAGATAAATATATAAACATCCCTAATGAATTTGGCTTGCCATTAATGTTTTTTCATTGAAGCAGAAATTACAGTGAAATAGTATTGTGTGTTGTTGTATTGATATCTATAAGTACCTATACACCTTGTGCTGGAATTCTCAGCAAATGGGAAAACTAAGTATGGACCAAAGGAAAATTGCCAACCAGCGAATGACCATCACATGCTGGTAACAAAAGTATCTTCTTAGGATATAATATAGTTGCCAACAAAAATTGAAAACAAATGTCGAGAGTCGCGTTTGTCTTTCAGGGTGTAAATTTCTAAAGAATACGCGGAGAGAGGGGTATTTACTTGCTTTGCTTATATACACTCGGTCAGTTGGAAACAAAATTTAAATAAAAAGTTGAACATTTTTCAAAGAGCTGTATGCAATTACGAACAAAGAAGTCTTCAACTTTTTTGGTAAAAATGCACCTTAAATTAATGGCATTGAAAGTTTTGATATTATTTTCTCGGAAAATAAATGCTGGATCCCACATATCCATACAGGTTTAACACCGATTTTTTCTTCCGGCAAACCTGGGCTATTGTATTAAACCGCTTCCGAAATTTCAATTGATGATTTGGTCCGCTGGAATCACCCAAATGGTTTCTGGAGAAGAAATTTTTCACTATTTCGATTTCAAATTTTTCCACCGATTCCGCCTGGTCAAGCTTCACATGAATCCCTGTTATTATGGAGCTAACTTCACATTAGTTTTCCTCCCAATACAGAGAATCTTCCAAACTATAATTCTGAGAAACGTTGAGTGCAGGAGAGGATAGCGTGTCTTGTGTGTTCGAATGCAAAGCCATATTCAGGACAGCATGAAAAATTATCCAATCTGAACGGGTACGAATATTTCCTGTAACCACTATAGTTTGTCAGAAACTGTGTCAAGTGGTATTTAACTTCGTCTAGTTATCGTTGAATTCACTAAATACAGGAAATCATTCATCAACACATTGGCGGATACCATCGTTGTTACCACTTTTCAGTGATTTTTGTCTCGTAATTCTTCAGTAGTCTGTAACCTCTTCAGGCAGATTCATTCTTCTTTCCCCATACAGACACCCACCTCACTTTTTAAGGTTTTGTGTGAAACAAAACCTTATTAGAATGGTGACGGTGTCTGTCTGTCCGTCTGTCCGTCTGTCTGTCTGTCTGTCTGTCTGTCTGTCTGTCTGTCTGTCTGTCTGTCTGTCACACCCGATTTATTCGGAAAGGGCTAGACCGATTGTCACGAAAATTGGTGAGAGTATGTAATCTGGTGATCCCTTTACATGCAGTAAGTGGCGCCATCTTGCGTTAAGTTTAAGGGGGGGCTCTCCGTACATGTGAATGGAGGGTGCAAATTTTTTTTTCACAGAATGTAGCCAAGTAGGGTATCAAATGAAAGGTCTCAATTAGTACTTTTCGAATCTGGTTCAATATTTGATATTAGATGAAACATAGGGGAGTAAGGGTTGAAAATATGACCCACAAAAAGTGTAACAGGTCTCGTTCTCAGAACCTATCCAACCGAAAAATCTGGAAAAAATTACAGTGGTGCATCTCTACGAAATCTAGGCCTCAAAATATATCCGGTTCCGATATCTGCACAAATAAAGTTAATAATAGTATATTTCCACATTTTAGAAATTTACCCGGCACCCCCCCTTATGTTCATCCCAGAAATACAAAATTTGGCATGAGTGTAATGAAGAATATAATGCACAGTTTGGTCAAGTTTGAAGAAAATCCAACTATTATTAACAAAGTTATTGAGGGTGAAACTTTACAATTTTTTGTGAATTTCGTGCACTCTACAACCCGCATGACGTCATCATCACATATCAATTCGTCAATACCACAACGAAATGAATTCTTATGAATTGGGTCGCAGACAATTATTTTGTTTTAGTTTTTTAGTTATTTGTCAACCAGACATGTGTGTATGTAGGTATATAATATATGCGTGCTAATGAACTTTGCGGGTAGTGCCTAATTCAGATAGATATAAGACGTAAATCGGAAATATGGGTACGATAAATTTAGATACGTGCATATATGTGTACAGCAGGTAATAGGCAGTTTGTTTGTTTAGGGTGAGCGTGATATCTATGGCTCTAATATGTACGTATGTCTCGTAGTTTGGAAAAATATGAAGGATTATGTTGGATTTGTAGCTATATAGGGACAGAGAAATGTGCGTCTCTTACATAAGATGAACACAAAACCTTTATACCCGAAGCGCGAGCTTCCGGTATTCCGACTTGTTAAGAGACTAAAACTGCAATAACACAAAGTGTCGTGTCCGAGAGTGCCCTAAGGCGTTCAACTCCTTTAGTGTCACTAAGCTAGTATTTCCGTCCAGATGGGACCTCCCAATCACAAATAACGTCCGGCTGTAACTCCGACTTCCGTTGTCGGATATCATCCGTGCTAGCCATAGCCTAGTATTCGACACTTTTTCGTATCCATAGTACAACTGTTCCTCAATCCTCATGATAATCATCACTCCTACGAACTTGATAGCCGGCTATGAACTGATGATATGCCCATCAATCGAAATATTAATTGCATCATTTTTCCTATGATTCGTGATCCAGGCCACCTCATTACTTCAATCTCGTCCACTTTCAGCTACGTTTCTATGCCGCTGATGACGTCATTAGCCTAGACTTCGACATCTTCAAATTGTTTTGCGCGGACAGCTACATCCAAATCAACCGAAAAACTGATTACCTCGTTACCTGAAACTACGTTCCACGGGAGAGACTCCAGTACAAGGCCCTGTGGCACTCCTGCTGTAGTAGTATGGCTTATCTTCCTCGCTCATATTTCATTAAAATGTCCTTTCGAAAAAACTAACCTTCAATTAGATTGGTCAAAGCCACTGAATTCTTAAAGGAGTTAGTCTACTGTTTAAACCCGAAAAATAACCTTCCGTCTTCGATTCTCCGAAAAGTCCCCAAAACCGTAAGTATACCAAAACGCCCAGCACTGGTTCATACCTTTTGCAGTTCCTTTTATAAGAGAGAACAGCGCCGTCACCATATAACAAAGACTATGGAAAGATCAACTGTGCTCCCTCTTCGTTACTTCATGATAACCCTCTACGCTGTCCCTCAAGGGTTAATATCAGTCTCTACGTAACATTTTTTAAAACATTACCACTTTTCCTACCTGTGCATGCCTCCTTCAAAGGAGTATTTTGGCTCGAAAGCATGAAGCCAGCAACTCAGCGATTTCATCTCCTTCTTTTGCTTTTGCCTTTATCCCGTTCACAACTGGGATCGGTTCGTCGTGATCGGTTGCGCCGTTTTATTTTATCAAAGGCCTGATCTGGATGTAGCCGTGAAGCCTTCAAATCATCATCCACATAAATCAGTTTATAGGGTGCCGGACTTTTGACACCTCGTATGGCAGTGCCCATAACAAGAACAAAGAGGAGTGGTCAGAGGGCAATTTTGATACATCTGCCATACTTCGAACTTTACTTTTTGGATCGTGGTAGAGCACTTAAACTCAGCGCACGAGTTCTTATGGCACTAAGTGTTGGCGTAGAGCATTCCAGATAAGTTCGTGTAGTCAAAAAAGCTTTCTCTACATCCAGAAATGCAATGTAAAAACGACGATGTTTGTCACGGTATTTCTTCATGAATTACCGCGCAGCGTGTATTGCGTCAGCAGTTCCACAGTTCTTGACAAACCCCGGTTATTTCCACAATTTCGCGAATACAGTTGTCAAGAGAATTTACTATGGTATGGAGCTGCAACCGGATCGGACGGTAATTTGAACATTCTGCTGAACTACCTTTCTTTTTAAGGTTTTGTGTGAAGCAAAACCTTATTAGAATCGATTCGATGTCTGTCTGTCCGTCTGTCGCATCCGATTTACTAAGAACTGGCTAAACCAATTGTCACCGAATTTAGTAAGAATATATGGTCTATGAATTTTCTGTCGGTGAGGTGTAATTTTTTTTTCACAGAATATTGTCTTGTAGGGTATCAAATGAAAGGGCTCAATTAGTACTTTTCCATACTGATAATATTTGTTATACCGGCTGAAACATCAGGGAGTGGGGACCCAAAATGTGTGCTCCAAAAAGTGTACCAGGTCTTGTTTTCAGAACCTATCTAATCGAAAAATCCATACGAAATCTATAATAGGCTTCAAAATCCATCCCATTCCGATATCTGGTTAAGAGGATCATCCCGGGTGAAGGCCGTTTTTTTCGCTTCCTTTAGAAATTTTTTGTGAAGAACTGAAAGAATACAGAACAATTTATACACCCATCCTCGTGGGTGTTTTTCTGCTGTCACGCTAAAGGGCGCTGCGATCATCTTAAAGAAAAAAAGTAAACGGCATTTTATCGTTGAGACTTAACTACAGTCCCCAAACTAGGATTATTAAAAAAATATGAAGAGCTAAATTTTTGGTGCCTTGTTAAATTTTTTTTTGTGAATTTTGGTGTTTTTTAAGGCTTCCTTAATGAATAAAAAAAAACTACTGAGTGAATCGCAATTATCCTAGTTTGTGGACTGTAGAAATATATTCTGAATATGTCGTGAAAATTTCAAAGAATTTCGTTGGATAGACTTGGGCTATGGTGGCAGCAGTTTTTCAATATGCGGTTTCGAGAAAAACGCATTTAAAAAGTAGAATGTGCTTTTTAACCATAAAATCTCAACTGATCGTTACTTTGCCATACCTAATCCATAAACCTTAGGTTTCTTCAGGAAACACAAGTACAGCCTTGGCTTCAATTCTTGTCCTTTTAGCGAAGTCCAACGAACGTCATTCGGACCGATAAATACGCACTTTCGTACGGCGATCGATATAAATCTGGCATGTGACTCATCACGTGTTTAACACTATAATTTCTGAACAACTCCGAATATAAAAAGATCACTTTGCCAAAAAAAATAATTCTATTCCGCGGATCCGACACACGGGATGACCCCCTTAAATAAAGTTAATAGTAGTATGTTACCATATACTGCCCCTTAAGTTCGTGCTACAAGTACAAAATTTGGTTGTAAGTAATAATATGATGCATAGTCTTGGAAAGTTTGACAAAAATCTAACTATTATTAACAATATTATAGAAGGTCAAAACTGTATTTCACGCGAATTTATCGCACTCTAAGACGTGTATAACGTCATCATCACATAAAGTCAACTCATGAACGGCGGAGTTGGAGTTTGGAAATACATATGTATGTCAAGGAATATTTTGAACTGCAAGCATATGCGAATGGGAAAACGTGAATAGGATATTTCTCACACAAACTGAACACAAAACCTTCATACCTGGAGCCTCCATCTTCCGGTATTCCGATTTCTTTCATATTGGAACTGTGGGACTTCCTTGCCAATCAGAAGTGTTCTACCTTTCTCAATACCCCGATTAAAGAAACCACTGAGTCACAGTGTTGGGTCTCAGCTCTTCGCTTCCCAGAGTTCGGATGCGTTGCGTCAGATCCTGTTGCTTTCCCCAGTTTCATTTGTTTTATTGCTTCCCTGACTTCAGTGGCGCTAACAGTTACGTCACCGTGTTTTTCGTGGTTACCTCTCGTGCACTCAATCCCACGGTCGTCTTCGGACATGGACTGACTTTGTGACCGCAATCAGAGACCTGCCGCAGCAAACTACGACTGTACCAGTCTATACCGAGTGCATGGTTCAGCATTCATACTGGTGGATGCAAGACCTACCTGTTAAAATGCAACACCACGCTGAGGCCCGAAGGTCTCTGTTTGCTTGAACGCAACCACAATCCCCATGAAGCTTCCATTAGGGGACCAACCACAAACAACCGAGCTGAACGCACGTACAACAGGAGCTCATCTGAAGTATGTGAATTCAGGGGCTATCCCGATTTCCATGGTACCGGTATACCCCTGGTAAGGTTTGGTGACCTATTGCCACTTCAAATGTGTCCCCGTGCGGATCTGATCGCCCTAATTAGGCCTTTGAAGCGTTCGCCTACTGGATCACGCCCGGCAAACTAATGTGATACAGCGTCTCCCAGTGCCGGCACTATGGAGGTTCTCCTCGGCCACTTGGTTTTGATTCAGTCACCTGAGCACCAGTCGCGCTGACAGGTGGAATGACTCCAAATGTCGGCAATGCCTGTGGAAATGGAGGATGAACAAATTCTTCAGTTGAAATTTACTCGAAATATTCTCGCCATCCGTTCCATTCCTGTCATTAACGCAACAGAAGTGTTTGATATCAGTGACGGTGGTACGAGAATATAGTCGATTTGCGTTTTACTGTTCCCACAATAAAATGTGGGAAAATGAGAAAATCGTTTGATAAACCATGTATTCATAATTACAAGGTTATGAGTGTCCACTAAATCGACTATACGCGCACCACCCCAATTGCACGCTCCAAACCCTTTTCCTCCACCGCCCATCAACTGGCACTTTATAAGTTTCTGCATCGAGAAGCTACGAGAAGGCATCTTTCTCGGCATCAGGTCGAACTGTCTGTGATGCGTCCGCTTTTAAAAAGTGAATAGTGCGATATAATGGTGAGCTTCATCAACCGTTCATCAAATCGTTCGACTTCTTTAATGTCATCACGGAAACCCTCTGAATTGGCAATGCCAACATCGTATCGAGTATGTGGACTATCAAAATAGAGAAGTTTATAGCTTTTGGCACCACATCATCGAATTTCTTGTAGAGCGCAAATATCAATGGGCCTTCTACGAAGGGCTCTTGCGAGTTTCTCGGCCTTGCCAATTAGGATGCCAATATTTAGCGTGCAGATGCCCATTTCTCTTCAGGACCGATGTCCGTCCTGCCGCGTCGACTGAACTGAATGCCCTAACATTTTTCCGTGTGTGTTAGAGTACTTCATTCAAGGCGGCATACGATACACTAAAGGAGGCAATGTGATCTGCATTGCGCTCGCTCGTAATTATTACTTTGATTTGGTTCGGGTACTCATTCCCAGCTAAATCGATTGGTATCCGACATCCACTCACGATACTGCCACCTCTGCCACCAACGAGATCAGAACTGCGAAGTTCCCCTGCGGTAGCCTAGCTTTTTAACCACTAAGTCATCCGGACACCCCTTTAACCATTGCCTTCTTTTCGATTAAAACAGACAACAAAATAAGTGGCTTTATTTTATTTAGATTGTCAGGGCAGGGTTTCAATTTCGTGAGTGTAATCAGTATTCAGTAAATTCAGTACATCAATCAGTATCGGACGACCTACACCGTTGCATGGTACTTCTCTATTATTCTGTTAAGAATATCTAGTGGATTGTTGTTTCTCCATTTTGAAATCCTTCCTTTGTTCAATTATTTCCGACAGCACTTTGTAACAAATACACCACAAAGATATCCCTTTCCCGCATGGTATTAACGTTTTCAAGGCCCTTTGCTGTTTTCGCCCATTGTTGTTGGCACTTACTACTGAGCAGAACTCTTAATGTTTTTGTTCAATTTAGGGATAACATTTTATCACGAAATACCTAAGTGTGTAAATCTCTGCAGTTATGAACTGGATATTCTGGAAATTCACAATGAAACTTTCATTCGCATCCACATCAGCACTAAATATTAGTTCAGCAGTCGCTGAATGGTTAGAGTATTCGAAAAAAATAAATTGAAATAAATAAAAAGTTAAACCTTTTGAAAACACTTTCTTACTTGATAACGCGCTCTATCATCGTCGGAAGTTACTGAAAAAGTCAGAAACAGGATTTCATTTTACTTCAAATCAAAAGGAAAAGTTTTCTCAAAGAAAATGTATTATTAACGATACTGGAATCTGCGCATCACCGATTCGGATACACTTCATTGCTTTTGTACGGGCAGTTCAATGTAAGATGACGTTGGTGTTCTTTTTAACACTGAACAAGCACGAAAAGAGGAAATGGAGCTCGAAGGAGAATTAATAACAACCAAAAAGTATGTATTACACGCTCAACTGCTTCACTTCCTGAATTGATAATGCGGAAATCAGATTTTGCTTTGAGCCGAAACGTACATATGTTTATCTGTGTGGTGTTGTGGGAGTGAAATTTAAAGATTCCATAAAATTGAGTTATCGTGTGTACAATTACATATATAAAAATTTACACATGCATATATAATAAGAAAATAAAGTACGAAAGACTCACTGCCATTTAAATGGGAAATAATACAATAATTTTCAATTTCACAACCCTTTCTAAGGCTGCAAATAAGAATAAAATAAAATCGTATATTTGTTTATAAGCTTAACTGGTCGTCACACTTGGGAGTTCTATCTTTTCAGTTCTGGTAGAATTTTAGACTAATTTATGGTTACGTAATATAATTCTGGAGGAAACTTAACCCAGACATAGCATTTAATCCATAAACAAGCTACAACTTCAGGCCTGCCTTACACCTAAGCAAACCACATCTTGGCAGGGAGTTTGAATTAGCGATGCAGAACCGGTGCTAATAAAGTGTTATCCAGATTGGAATGATTGCACGGTTTTTTTTGTGTGAAACAAAACTATTAAAATCATTTCAGTGCAATGTTTCTGTCACACGCTCTTTTCTCAGAAACGGAAATATCGATCGACGCGAATGGCGTGAAGGGTGGGAATAGTGAACGCCCATACAAGCCGTCAGTTACATCCTTCTACGTTGAATTTAAAGGGAGGTCCTCATAAGTACAAAAAAGCGTCTACAATTTTTTTCATCAAATATAGCCAATGTGGAATATCAAATGATGGGCGTCGTTTAGTGCTTCACGAATCCGCTCTTAGTTTTTACATTTGTTGGAAAGGTGGGGAGTGTGGCCCATGTGACCCATTTTCAGAAACTACCCAAATGAAAAATCTGAAAAAATCATGAACCTCTATACGGTTTCCAGGCCTCAAAATACCCTCCAGACCGATATCTACTCAAATAAAGTTAATAATAGTATACTACTATTTTTTCAGGTTTTCGAATACAATCATTTAGTTCATCCTAGAGTCCTCTTCCGTGTAAATTTACTGAAACTCAAAACACTAAATGTCAACATCACACTAAAGTGAGTGGTCTGACATACCTAATGCATATACATACATTACGGGCTACGTACGAATGGAATAGTTCTGCACTCAAATATACTTACACAGGAAAAACACAAAACCTCATATACCCCCGTCGAACTTCCGGTTTTCGACTCGTTTCGTTTTCGGGAACCACTTATTCAGTGCTATACGTCTACCAGCAGATCAATCCTATCATTTCAACTAATTTAATCGCTTGAAAGACTGCAATAACACACGGAGTTTCTGACGAATTTCAACAGGCGTCTTTCACCTGTTTCCTGAAACATTCGCGGTTTGCTCTATGAGCGTAAAAGCAGGAATTTACGAAAAACAAACTTTAAGCATTTATTTTAGAGTACTCCGTTTAAAGAAGTGCACCATACTAACCGAAGCAAGTGTTCCATAAATTAGAATTGTTTGAATGGCCAGTGTTAACGCCCACAATTTATATCTAATTGAAAGTTGCGATCTCCTATTTGTTAGCGAATACGATGAGCAAAAGTAATTACGTACCTTGAAACAAGTATTTTTACGGTTTTGTATAAAATAAAACCTTATTAAAATCGTTTGTTTTTCATTGTTTTTTTTTTCGAGGCAGAAAATATCGAAAACCACAGTGTGGGACTTTGACCCTCTAAAACCACCTCTCCTCACTCGCTACGCCCCGCGAAACTATCCAGAATCACTATATCGTGGGGCAGGTTAAAGCCTACCGGCTTTCCCCTACGGTGACAATTGTTCCTTCCCTGCCGCCTTTGCGGAATGATCGTTTCCACTTGCGAGGGTCTCGTCAAGAGAAATTGAAGCTGTTCCCTCTCATTTGCACACACACGAAGAGTATGTACTCTAGGTCCTCGTAATAAACATTTACGATAGAAGGGTGAATCATCATGTCCAAAATAATGTAACTACCAACGGTATCCACTATGCCCGCGACTATGAAAACTACTTCGTCTCACATTGTTCGGAATGCGATAGCGACTGTTAACGCACTCAGATATACTTCTATACGCCTGAACATTAAAGGCTTTTGTCCAAACTGGTACTGCGTAAAGCAACATGGATGAACACACTCTGGATAGCAATTGCTTCCTTCGCGGTTTAGGTCCTCCAATATTCGGCATCATGCCAATTACCGCAGGTACAACTTTCCCTACTTTCTCGGGCGGATAGCTCAAGTGTTCTTTGAAGGTCTATCGGACTCTATCACATGCTGCCCCACACGAAACCGTAGAATTTCTTTCAGTTTACGACTCCTCACCAGTACAGGGTCAGTTATATTCAACAGTCTGTTCCGCCAACCGATTAGGTGTCTCACATAATCGGACAGTATCCTCCAGGTAGTGGTCTGGTACAACAATTGCAACGCCATCTGCATAGCCAATAACTTGTAACTTGTCGAAGGAGTTTGAAGCGCAGCACCTGGTCACACATCACGTTCCAGAGCAGTGGGCCCAGGACCGTTCCTTGAACATACTTCCCGGTTACCAAAAATTCAATTGAGCCAACTTCGTTGTCATAGAGGAGCTTTCTATCCTCGAAACAATTCCTGATAATTAACTGAATATACATAAAATTCAACTGTCGTCGCAATGGTTGAGGGTCGTCATGGGTGTCTGTGTTCGTCTTGCGTTTGTCTCGCTACTGCTAGCTTATCACTTGGACAGCGTTAAGAATGATGATAGTGAAACTGAAGCACAATCTGACTATGGTGATTCCTCACTAAGGAGTAAACAGGGAACGCTAAATTCAGCTGCGATAAGAATCATCAACACGAAAACTGTATTGTTGTGTAAACATGCCTCCTCCTCTACATTTGGGATCAGCCTGTTGCATATAATGTGCTCAAGCAACTTTCTCATATTGTCCAGCAAATAAATGGGACGATACATCGATGGCTCACCAGATGATTTACCACTTGTTGGTAGCAGAACCAGCATTTGTATTTTCCACTGAGTCGGAAGATGGTCTCTGGATATCAAAAATGAAAATGAACCCCTTCGGTCTTGCTTTTAGCCACTTTCGGTATTCGTTCTAGCCCGGGTACTTTTTTAGCCCCTATTTTTTTGCAGGCAATGGTAAGCCCAGCCTCTATTATACTTGGGGGATGCACTCTTTCGACCGCTATAATGCATTTGCTTTGCTGTGGAAATAGAGTGGTAACAATTCTTTGCAATAAAACTAAATACTTGAAAAGGAACGCAGTACACTGAGCGTGCCACTCAGACGGCTCAACGCGAATCTGCCCTGCTCACCAGCCTGTAGGATGTCGCCGCTGAGTATAAAATGTTAATGGCCGCTTGGCTCTCGGTCAGAACGGCTATGTTGCCCTTGGAACTCGCATCATTCCTCAGCACCAACAGGCTTCCAGCCTCGCCACTACTTTCGCTTGGAATTAACAGGCGAATTCTGGGCAACCGCGCACACAATGTATCCGAGGAAATTCCCAAACCGACTACACAAACAATCTTTGATCCGTCGGGAAATGAGTAAATCTTACAAATATTTGCAATTGCAGGCAAATTGGATTTTCTGGATATCTTCCTTACCATATTTTCCTTAAAGGCATTATCTATAATATATAATTATAATGGCAATTACACGGTTACAATTACACAGCGATCCACATTTCTGCATTGTTTAACTTATTGTAAATCTATACAAGATTCAAAATGTCAGCAATGAAATCTCTTTTCATTTCTGCTGCTTTCATCGTCTTTAAACTAGATTTCCACTTCATCAATTTAAGTTGGATTATTAAGTTTTAGCAATTTAGAAATCTACCCACCCTGGCACTTCTTAATTTTTCCAAACTACAAGACGTAGGTATATATTACAGCCATAGATATTATGCTCACCCTAAATAAATAAACTGCCTATTTCCGAATACTGTACATATATACGAACCTATATAAATTGATTGTACCCATATTTCCGGTTTATTTCCTGCACAAAAGCATACATATGTACATATATAGTACGTATATTAAATACGGCTCGTTTAATGTACAAATATATCTATCTGAATTAAACATTACCCGCAAACTTCATTAGCAGACGTATACTATATACCTATATACACACATGTCTGGTTGGAGTAACTGATATTCATATAGAAATGACTAAAAAACTAAAACAAAATAATTCTTTCCGACCCCATTCATAAGAACTCATTTCGTCGTGGTATTGGATATATGATGATGACGTCATACAGGTTATAGAAAAATTCACAAAAAATGGCAAAGTTATTATTATATTAACTTTATTTGTGCAGGTATCAGAACCGGATGTATTTTGAGGCTTAGATTCCGTAGAGATGCACTACTATGAATTTTTTCAGATTTTTCGGTTGGATAGGTTCTGAGAACGAGACCTGTTACACTTTTTGTGGGTCATATTTTGAGCCCTCACTTCCTTATGTTTCACCCAATGTCAAATATGGAACCAGTTTTGAAAACTACTAATTGAGATCTGTCATTTGATACCCCACATGGCCACATTTTATGAAAAAAAATGTTGCACCCTCCATTCACATCTATGGGGAGCCCCCCTGAAACTTAACAGAAAATGGCGTCGTGCGTCGTGCTGTATGTAAAGGGAACGACAGATTACAAATTCTTACCAATTTTCATGACAATCGGTCAAGCCGTTTCCGAATAAATCGGGTATGACAGACAGACGGACAGACAGACACCGTCTCGATTCTAATAAGGTTTTGTTTCACACAAATTTTTAAAAACACATTTTGTGCTCCTCCTCCTGCAAACTACTTGCCATTGAATCCTCAAAAGAAGAAAGTTTCGACATGGAAGTGCTCGATTTCACAAAAGTTCGATTTTCATGGTCTGCTCTATAAAACAGACATTGCTGATTTGCTGTAAGTTGCAATTATTAATGATTTTCCGTTAAAAAAAATTATAGGCGTTTTTCTCAAACCGTTTTTTTTTGAAACTGATCAACCGGTTCGCTTCAAATTTTAACTACATATTTTATATATGTGTGTGACAATCGTCCCTAGCATAATTAAGTTAAAATATAAAATTTTGCAGTTTCCGTGCGACAACATTTGAGAAAAATTTATTGCTGATTTTTTCTTTAACCATGGCCATTGTTTTCTTCTTTTGCATAAGAAAATTTGATTTAGGTACGGGCAATAGCCATTTGTTCGCTGATCAACAATATTTTTAGCTTTTCAGGTTCATACCATCCAAACCGGAGATTTTTACAACGCAACTGAACTACCTTTATTTCAATGTATTTTTTATAACGTTATAATTAATTATGACAGTGGGAAATTAGTAATTTCTTTTATATTTCAAGGCTATATTAATGTAACCCAAAAGGACTTAAATCATTATATGCAATAGAGTTCGCGAAAAAAAATTCCTAAAAATAAGTTGATTTTTTTAGACGAAAGGGTAGCAAAACCACTTAAAAAATCGAAGAGAGATATAATATTTAGAGTATCACATCACATTTTCCCTAATTTGTCTCAGTAAAAATTAGAGTTTTCTTTTGTTGGTTATACAGATGAATCTAATATACAAACTGTGGACGATGTGGTGGCGTGCATTGTTTCATATTCGAAAGTTACAAATCGCCTCACAATGCAAGTTTTTTTTAGGATCATTGTCTGCATTGTGTGCAACTTTTCTGTGTTAAAATTGCGAAATATTCCCTTTTGAATTTTCCAATTCCAGGGTATACATACATATGTATTTATTCAATAAACAAGTTGGGAAACCGGAAGTTGGACACTTCAGATATGAGAGGTTTTATGTATTTCTTTTATAACGCCATTTGTGTGCCTTTGTCCCAAACACGCAGCGCTTACCCGGATCGGTGACCCCAAGGGTTGCAGAGGCAGCTTTGTAAATCGAGTCTTTCATTTGGTTCCATGAGTCTTCCCCATTCGTAATGGTCGGCGATCGTATGCGTGAGACCGTTTCTTCTTTCTTCTCACCAAATCGCCAGCATTTAATGCGCGGCGGGCCAGTGCCAGCCGATGTAGAGGTGCGATGGTCTCATAGGGAACAACTTTGCAATCAGTGACAGTGGTAAAATGTTGGCGTCTTTAAAGCCGGCTTCGGAAAGTACTTATCGAGACCTTTCATTTTCACATGACTACATTTGATGAAAACAAAATAGACACCCCCTTTTGCTTGTGTGGGGACCCCCCTCCTAAATTCAGCGTTCGCATAATTCTACCGAATTTTGTATGGATCGCTACAACCGTCTCCGAGAAAAATGCGTGAGACGGACAGGCAGACACTGAAACAGACAGAGTAAACCGATTTTACAAAAGTTTTGTTTTACACAAAACCTTAAAAAATTACACTTATCCTAAACAAACAAACTTTCCACACTACCATTACTCATGCGTATATAAACAGTTAAATTGAATATCATGGCGTATAACGAGTACCATTCAGTAAGCCACCAAACTAACTAAATTTCGCGCCTTGCGATTTTTTAAAAATTCCGTTAAATTTTAAAAATTGCTACGTTTCACGAGCTAGCTAGCAAGAAATCAAAATGTAGTAGGCCAAAATGGACTCTGGCATCTATTTTTACTCACATTATTCCGGTAGATGTATTCAAATAGTGATTTTCTGTCCCAAGACTTGAATATATGTATGTATATATTACGCTAGGCAACGGTCATTAATCGTCCAAAAGAGCTTGATAAGGCTCTTGTGATGCGTATTATGTGCAGCAAATATAAATACATACATTTTCTTCCCCAATAGTAGGCGTAAATCTGAGATTAGCACTCCTTAAATAGACTCACTTCCGTTGTCCTTAAGTAGACAGTTTGAGAAAATATGTAAAGAAGCTTACTTCAAACTCAATTTCTCTTCTGGCTTTTACTAAACCCATACCAAATCCACAAGGGAAGAAGATTAGCTTCCTCTAATGAAAGGGTGAATAGAGGAATACAATGGCGGTTTTCCACTTTAGTGAGATGAACATGAGATTCATTAGATTCTAGCATAGTCCAAGGACATTCAACCAATAAATCTCTCATTTCAGATTTTCGGATTTGCAAGTGTAGAACAAGACATTCGGCCCCATTGTCCCTCGCTCGCAATGTGTATGTACTTAATATGTCACTTTAGTCTTATACTGATATTCAAAGTCTTAGTTGAAGTAAATTTGCTCAAAACAGACTTTTTGATCTATTATTTGTTGCTAATGATGTGATTGCATTCAAACCTGGTAGTATCGTGGTCCATGTTATAGCTCAATAATAATAATCATTGGCGCAACAATCCATATTGGATCAGGGTCTTGAAATGTGTTAGAGCACTTCATTCAAGGCCGTCACGGTACATTACAGTACGCTTTAGGAGGCAATGTGGTCAGCCAGAGATTATTACCCTGATTTGATTCAGGTACTCATTCACAGCTGAGTCGACTGGCATTCGATATCCAGTCACAATAACAAATCCCTCTGCTATCAGTGAGATTTCACCTTCCACTACGACAGTCCAGCGCTCTAACCACTTAAGCCATCCGGAATGCATTTACGCACAGATTGTTGGACTCCCGCCGACCTGTAACCGTTTGTGATATTACTTCGGGCTAGCCCCCGAACTCTCCCACCTTGTGGAGCCTTCTAATCAGGGAATTCTTTTCACCAACAGGAGGGGAGAGGAAGGAGGAAACTGTCAGTTCAAAGAACCTCCGCCACCCGGCTCCTGTAACGGTCGAGCTCTATCTTTTTTACAACGAGAAGAACCCAAACGTTAACGCTCCTCAGCATCTCCTCGAGAATGTTGCCTGGTTTAAATAAAGCTGCTGACAAATCCCATCCTACTTTACACAAGAAAAAAATATGATGTGGGCGTGTCGTCCACCCACAACTCCATTGCAAAGCACACAATCCAGAAATCGTACTTTCCAATCTTGTGCAGATAAGAGTGAAAACCTCTATGCTCACTTAAGAACTGGGTAAGGAAATAGTCGGCCATGCTTCCAATTCAGCCACACACCTAAATTGTCAATGAGCCGCGCAGTCCATCTGCCTCTAGTTTCATTTTGCCAAAAGAGTTGCAATTTATCTGCATAACCAAATAGATGTGACTCTTCTGGAATGTCGAGTTTAAGTAGACTATGATAGAATGTGTTCCAGAGATCCGGCCCTTGGATGGATCCCTGTGCTACGCTCGATGTAACCTCCATCCTTCTCTCACCTTCTATCGTTTCATAGAGCAGAGAGCGGTTCCGATCCTCACTATCCGTAACAGATAGTTCGGCGGGTGGAAAGTATTGTCTGGTGTGCCAGTATGGGGTGCGCCGTACAATGCGGTCCATCTGTTCGACCTTAAATGAACAGTGTTTCCGCAGAGCTCCGATTTTTCAGGTTGCCAGTTGGTAACCGAGTCCCCACGAGTCCCCATTCACCTCGTCCACCAGATCCTGCTAGCAGTGAGCTTTGCTCCTGTTTATTGCGCTTCGGAGATCTGTACTCTGCCAACATGATACATGCCTCAACCCCGTCGTTAAGATGGTGTGTCATGCGTCGGAGTCTGTGACACTCCTTCCAGAGCTCTACTATTTCCGCCGTCCACCAACACATAGAAGGTCTGCCACGTCTCGATGCCCTCCTGAGCATGAAAGCTCCGCAGGCTCCAGTTATCAGGTTGCAGTGCAGTGCAGTGCCGCCCTACCTGTTCCACAAATCTCGACAAACCTCCCAGTGTTTACCTTTCTGACGTCCCGCTGGTGTTTAAAACTACCAGCCCTATTCGAAAACTCGTTTGCCTTCGGAGGCGCTATTTCGAAAACTCGTTTGCCTTCGGAGTCTGGGTGAGGCGTGGCCCATACAAGTGCCCTGACATTGGAGTCACCCCCGACTCGGATTCGCCCATCTGTGCCAGGATATCGTCTTCCATAGCGTCGAAAGTCTGGTATTAGATTGACATTGAAAACCGTGACATTACGTTAAACAAAACCGTCCCCTCCGTCCCTAAGGTGAGTGCCGTCCCGAACCCAGATGGCAGCGATACGTGATATGTCGAGGTACCATGAAGGTGGGTCGCTATTTCGATACTGAGTACTGATGAGTACTAAATCAGCGCCATCAACTCGTGAGCGGTGGCACTCCGGTGCATATCGATTTGTAGGATGCGAATCATGTTGACCGCGTCCTAGTTCTTTCCAGTTCTGCTCTGAAGATTGAACACCGCCCCAAGCCCGCAGTGTGTGCAACGTTCTCATTAGACGCGCTACAGTCCCTGCATAGGACGCAACTCTCCTTTTCGTTGCAGGTACCCTTCTGTCAGGTCCCCGACAGGTTGCAGTCGTGTGTCCATAATCCAAGCATCTGTAACATTTGGTTTAGGCAACCTGGATTCGTATTCTAAACACAATTCTGATTTTCCCGCTGTTTAGAAACTTCATTGCGAATTGCTCGGCAACTTCCACCAAAGCGAGCTTTTGGGCTCGGGAATTCGCAGAGATAATACCAATCGAGACATTGGTTACCTCCGCACGTTCGTGTTTGATAGCCTCTTCTACCTCGTTCTTTTCTGTGAGGCAGTCAAGGTCTTTCTAGAGAGCACGTGGGTTCTTGGCTTTCAGCTTTCTCTCCCAGAAGCCCTTTGACTGCTTCATAGAACGTACCTTCCACGTGCTACTAACATTTGAAGGCTCAGAATTTTCACTGAGAGTATTTCGGAGCCTAGGCGTCTAATAGTGGAAGCTAGATTTTTTTTCAGATTTTGCGGCTGGTTAGGTTCTGAGAATGGGGCCCTGTAAGAAACGACGATATATATGTATTTTCCAGCCTGGGTCGTAACTACCTAGTTCCTTGAATATGTTTATTTCGGATGATTTTTTTATGTCCAAAGTTATCGAAACTTCTGAAGTCTACGGCACAGTATGATGCCACGACAGTCCAGGGTGAAATTACTTGAGGCGCGCATAAATTCAACTCCAAAATGAAAGTACACAGTAATTAAACTTCCCTTATAACAATTTCATGGCAGAGTGCGTATTCTTTATGAAAGGTAGGGGAAACTTAACAAAGTTAATATCAAAAACACGTTGCGAGTACACACAAAGTATTTCTAGAACTTTGCTTGGGTGAAATTTAGAACCATGGGGGCGAATTTGAAGTTGCGTTCACGAGCGAACTTATTAGCGTACGTACATCAAAAGGCATTTTTAACATTAAATCTAGCCATGAAGTCATTGAATGCTTGTAGCAAACTCCAATTCCATTCCAGGATGTGAATCTACTTGAACAAGTTGAAACACATGAATCGTAAGGATTTGCAAATTGGGTGCTTCAGGCTGCTGAAAGACGCAAACCAGTAGAATATGACATCATGGCGTTTACGGAACTTGATTATAAGCAAATCAGTAGGTCAAATACTTTCTCACACTTCTGTGCATTGGATGACAAAACTTTATTTATGCTTAATAAATCGTTACTACTGCAGCTGATTAATACCCGCTAACTACTAAGTTTACTTGTCTGATAGGATTCTATTTTAAACGAATTAAAAATTATTTTCCAATGTCGACTCATAATGAAAGAACTATTTTAAACAAACATAGTTCTTTACTTTTTTCTTATGAAGCAAATGAAAGCTACTAATCTTGGTTCGCGGGGTTCTGTGAATAAGTTGACACTAAGCGATAGCATGTTAACATACAATACTTCTTCTTATGCACTTTTATTAGTCAACCGTAATTTACTTCTGTTAATTTTAAGACCTGGATGTGACTTCCCAGCTACTTCGTTACATATATCCTTCGAAATTATTCCACAATTTGGTGTCGCTTTAGTGTTGCTTCGGCAATTGTGGCCTTGACCAACACTTCATCCATTCCCTATTCCGTAAGATGCCTGCAATTTCTGATCAATATGTGAACTTTAAAACACTTAGTCTCTGCATTTGATTGGGAGCTAACGACACACGTTCGCAACTATGGATGTAGTCCTTAACCTGTATAGCCGTTTTAGGCCAATAGAACACAACTGCAGTCTACTGAAGTTTAACAACCCCCATGTTCACTGGCAGGATGATCACGTGCAATCGTTTGTATTGTTAGATCTTCCGGAATCCAAGTCAATAACCTATTCTAGCAACAATCTCCTGGAGCAAAATTGGTTCGCTTGCATATAAATGCAGGACAAAGATATTAGTGAAACTCTCCCTGATATGGTGATATGGTCGATCAGTTGCGTATTATCACCAGATTGAATAGCTGTAGTCGCAAATCATCCACTGGTGAATGTGTGTATATGTACTAGGTGGACGGCAAAGTTCCTAGTCTCACATAAAAAAAAATTTCAAGTCAAATTTGACTTTATTATTCAATATAGTTGCCTTCGAGGGCGATACAACGATTATAGCAGTCGTGCAATTTTTCAATACCATATTTATAGTACGATTTTTCTTTAGCCACAAAATAAGCCTCGGTTTCGGCGATTACCTCTTCATTCGCGCTAATTTTTTCCAACAAGCATTTTCTTGAGGTCTGAGAACAGGGCAAATTCGGCGGGGGCCATATCTGGAGAATACGGTGAATGCAGTACCAATTCATAGCCCAATTCATGCAGCTTTGCCATTGTTTTCATTGATTTGTGAAAAGGGACATTCATCATCATCATCAACGGCGCAACAACCGGTATCCGGTCTAGGCCTGCCTTAATAAGGAACTCCAGACATCCCGGTTTTGCGCCGAGGTCCACCAATTCGATATCCCTAAAAGCTGTCTGGCGTCCTGGCCCACGCCATGGCTCCATCTTAGGCAGGGTCTGCCTCGTCTTCTTTTCCTACCATAGATATTGCCCTTATAGACTTTCCGGGTGGGATCATCTTCATCCATACGGATTAAGTGACCCGCCCACCGTAACCTATTGAGCCGGATTTTATCCACAACCGGACGGTCATGGTATCACTCATAGATTTTGTCATTGTGTAGGCTACGGAATCGTCCATCCTCATGTAGGGAGCCAAAAATTCTTCGGAGGATTCTTCTCTCGAACGCGGCCAAGAGTTCGCAATTTTTCTTGCTAAGAACCCAAGTTTCCGAGGAATACATGAGGACTGGCAAGATCATAGTCTTGTACAGTAAGAGCTTTGACCCTATGGTGAGACGTTTCGAGCGGAACAGTCTTTGTAAGCTGAAGTAGGCTCTGTTGGCTGACAACAACCGTGCGCGGATTTCATCATCGTAGTTGTTATCGGTTGTGATTTTCGACCCTAGATAGGAGAAATTGTCAACGGTCTCAAAGTTGTATTCCCCTATCCTTATTCTTGTTCGTGTTTGTGTTTGACCAGTGCGGTTTGATGTTGTTGGTTGATTCGTCTTCGGTGCTGACGTTGCCACCATGTATTTTGCCTTGCCTTCATTGATGTGCAGCCCAAGATCTCGTCCCAATGGCCGCACATAAGGACAAACGACCATATTACGACGACAAAATCGATTTTAAATATTTTTCCCAAATTCAAAAAAAATGCGCCAGAAATTTACACTATAAGTCCCTTTATTGTGAACTAGAAAAAATTTCCTTTTTTCTGCGACACAGCGCTCATCCCATGCGCGCAAAGTTGAGTAATTGTTTCTATTCGTTGATACTGGTGAGTTACAACAAATTGTTGACAGTTACTATACGGTCGTTACACTTTTGTTAGTAAGAAAAATTAAAGTTTTGTATCATGAATTTAGAATCGTCAGGTAGGTACTTTAATTTGCAGTTATTAATATCATTACTGTGTACGAAGTAATTACTTAGTATGCGTATCACAAAATACTACTACTTGATGTTTAAAAGAAATTGAAATTTTGACTTTTGCTTGTGTTACAAAAAAAGTTCCAAAAAGTTCCATGACTTTTTTTTACTTGTTTTGTAGCACAACGTATAGCTGATAAAGGCATGTAATACTCATGTCCCCCCGTTTCCCCCTTTTCTTAAAATCGCTAAATTTCTTTCAGGTAGTCGACTTGACCCTGTTCCTAATGAAATTCGAATTAAGAAAGGGGAACTTTTTACAGTGCTAAGAAACAGCCAGCGCTGGGCTGTCGTAGCGGAAGGTCGCGGTTCAAATCTCGCTGGGGGCAGAGGAATTTGTTATCGTGATTGGATGTCGGACACCAGTCGACTCAGCTGTGAATGAGTACCTGAGTCAAATCAGGGTAATAATCTCGGGCGAGCGCAATGCTGACCACATTGCCTCCCACAGTGTACTGTGGTGTACCGTTACGGTCTTGAATGAAGTGCTCTAACACACTTCAAGGCCCTGATCCAATATGGATTGTTGCGCCAACGATTATTATTATTATTATATAAGAAACAGCCAATTCAACAAAATGTCATCAGCCAAATGTAATCAACAATTGATTGGCTACATAACGGAAAAATTTGCCATAAACGAACTTTCAGAAAATTGCTCAAAGCAACTGAAAAATGTAGTAAAAACGTTTGTTGCAAAATTATTTATAAAATGACGCAATTCTCATTACACGTATGAGCGGTTTCGGAACAACAACATGAAATGGCTTGATGAAGATTTAAAACTTCCAGAGATATTTGAATTAGAGCCGCTTCGGCTATCCGGAAGGCCAAAAAAGGACTTTGAAGAAAGTTCTCTACGTACTAAGCAAAGGCAGATCAGTGAATTAACATCAAGCATAAGCACAGACAAATTGTACATGGCCACAGAATCAAGCTTAGTCAAATCTGGAAAGAGAAGTGTAGCTAAGGTTGTAAAATTAGCCATCCAATCTTCACCCAACAAAATTAAAAAAATGACGACTCCTCACGATACACAATCCTCTGGTTCTATAAGAGCATACAGCCCTGAAGAGGCTTTAGGTCTTGTAGTTGATCTTGGCCTAACCAAGGAGGATTATATAACCATGCGAGTTGGAGCGAAGGAAAGAGGGGCTGACATTTACCCTTCGTATCATTTAATAGTAGAGGCAAAAAAGATGTGTTATCCTCCAAACATTACCGTTTCTGAAAAAGAAGCTTTTGTGCCCTTGCAAGATCTTCTTACACATACAGCAGAACGTTTGACACAAGTACAGGCTGAAGTAATTCTTCAGAATATTTCGGAGAACTCCAATATCATCGAAATTTATTACAAATGGGGTTTAGATGGAAGGGGTGGGCATAGCATATACAAACAGAATTTTGCAGATAATTCATTATATGCCGATTCTAACATTATTTTGTGTACAATAGTGCCATTGCAAATGTGTCAATCTAATAATAATAAAAAACAAATATTTTGGAATAATTTAACCCCATCATCGACGAGATATTGTCGTCCAATTGCATTGAAAATAAAAAAAGAAAATATTCAAAATGTGAAAGACGAATATAAAGAGGTGGAAAAACAAATTTTGCAATTGGAGCCTACTATTATTCGTATGGATGCTAAGGAAATAAAAATTAAACATGAAGACGAAGAAGCAGAACTCTAATTTTAAAAAAATGTACTTATATTTCTACTATACATAATATATATGTCCTTTTAAAATACAAATTTTTATTTATTTTTTTGTTTTATTTATATTTCCGCTGTCTGTTAATTCCCGTGTACATTTTTTAATAAATCTAACGTCAAATTGGGTATATTGAATCGTTAAAACCACTAATGTGAATGAAATCTCGTATCTTCAAATGTCATATTGGATCCGCCATTTTGAAATTTTACTCGAATTTGTAACTAGCAAACTCTGTTACCCTTGAATTCTATGTTTTACCAAAATCGCTCTCATAAACAATAAGCAAATAATTTTGTCATGCTAAAATAACGATTCGTCCCAGTGTGGGCCGCCTGCTCGATCTGGATAAAGGCAGTTTGTACGTCTCGGCTGGTTCTTCCCATGATGTCGATATCGTCAGCATAGGCCAGTAGTTGGGTGGACTTGAAGAGGATCGTACCTCTTGCATTCACCTCAGCATCACGGATCACCTTCTCGAGGGCCAGGTTAAAGAGGACGCATGATAGCGCATCCCCTTGTCGTAGACCGTTGTTGATGTCGAATGGTCTTGAGAGTGATCCTGCTGCTTTTATCTGGCCTCGCACATTGGTCAGGGTCAGCCTAGTCAGTCTTATTAATTTCGTCGGGATACCGAATTCTCTCATGGCCGTGTACAGTTTTACCCTGGCTATGCTATCATAGGCGGCTTTAAAGTCGATGAACAGATGGTGCAACTGTTGTCCATATTCCAACAGTTTTTCCATCGCCTGCCGCAGAGAGAAAATCTGATCTGTTGCTGATTTGCCTGGAGTGAAGCCTCTTTGGTATGGGCCAATGCTGTTCTGGGCGTATGGGGCTATCCGGCCTAGCAAGATAGTGGAGAATATCTTATAGATGGTACTCAACAACATCATACCTCTATAATTGCTGCACTGTGTGATATCTCCCTTTTTATGTATGAGACAGATTATGCCTCGCTGCCAATCGTCAGGCATTGATTCGCTGTCCCATACCTTGAGCACAAGTTGATGAACCACTTGGTGTAACTGGTCGCCTCCATATTTAACCAATTCGGCTCCTGGCGACTTATGATTTTTTAGCCGATGAATTGCACAGACTGTTTCTCCTAAACTTGGTGGTGGCAGTATTTGTCCGTCGTCTTCAGTTGGCGGGACCTCCAACTCGCCGATGTTCTGGTTGTTCAGTAACTCATCAAAGTACTCAACCCATCGCTCTAATATGCCCATTCAGTCGGAAATCAGATTTCCCTCTTTGTCTCGGCAGGATGAGCATCGAGGTGTATAAGGCTTCATCCTGCTGACTTATTGGTGAAACTTGCGCGCCTGGTGCGGTTGTTCCCTGTACTTTTGTAGTTCACAGACTTGTTGGTTCTCCCAGGCTTCCTTTTTCCGTCTGTGAAGTCGCTTCTCCGCTCGACGGAGTTCGTGATAAGTCTCTGCGCGTGCCCGCGTTTATTGAGAATGCAACATTACTCGGTATGCGGCATTCTTCCGTTCCGTTGCTAGCTTACATTCATCGTCAAACCAGCCGTTCTGACTCCTTTTGCGGCTGGGGCCAAGTATATTTGTGGCCGTATCCATGATAACGTTCTTCAGGTGGTTGTGAAGATCATTAGTTGATGCTTCATCTCCAGGTCCTCTATTGACTGCGGTTATTGCGGCATCCATTTCCCACTTATAGGTGTCGCGGAGGGTTGTGTTGTGGATGGCTTCAGTGTTCACTCTCACCTGATTGTCAGAGGGGATTCTAGGTGGTATTGTTATTCGAGCTCGGAGCACCATGCCAACGAGATAGTGATCCGAGTCTATATTGGCCCCCCCATATGTTCTGACATTCATCAAGGCTGAGAGGTGGCGGCGTTCGATCAACACGTGGTCAATTTGGTTGAAAGTGGTCCCGTCTGGAGAGGCCCACGTATGTTGGTGGACCGCTTTCCGCGCAAACCAGGTACTTCCAACAACCATTTCGTGTGACCCTGCTAATTGAATAGTCCGCAGTCCGTTATCATTTGTTTTTTCGTGTAAGCTATGGGAGCCAACGTATCGCCTGAATATGGGCTCCTTCCCTACTTGGCTGTTAAAATCCCCAAGTATGATTTTGATATCATATCTGGGACAGGCTTCGAAGGTTCTTTCTACTGCCTCGTAGAAGATATCCTTCTCCGACTCTGCAGTCTCTTCTGTAGGGGCGTGAACGTTTATGAGGCTTATATTTCTAAACATGCCTCGCAAGCGCAGAGTGCATAGCCGTTCGCTTATACTTTCAAAGCCGATAACAGCAGGTTTCATTTTTTGGCTGACTAAGAAACCTACTCCGAGCACATGGAAAAGGGACATTGTCTTGATGAAATAGTTCTTTGCTTTTCTTCAAATGGGGCCGTTTTTTCCGCTATTTCATCCTTCAAACAACTCCACTAAAACTATGTAAGAGCCGCTGTTGATGGTTTTTCCCTTTCCAAGATAGTCGATGAATATTATACCATGCGTATCTCAAAATGTTGATGCCACAGCTTTGCGAGCCGACTGTTCCGTCTTTGCACGAGATGACGATCGTTTTGATTCTGGTGTTAACCTATTATTATTTTTGGTCAATTGTGAGATCGCGCGGCACACACTTTGAATAGAGCTTTCGCATACCCAAACATTCATACTCAATACGAGTGTGTCTAACCCTTTCTTTTGATACAATATCTTTAGAGCCTTAGCTATTTCGATCAACTTCACTTTGCGGTCATCCAACATTATTTTGGATTATTAATCAACGGTTGATGCCAAAGTCCGAATCAAGCCAAGCCTTGGCTTCAACAGTATTTTTTCGCCAAAGACTCATTAGCACAAAAAATTCTTTTTAACCACACTTTCTGCAAATTAGCAAATAGGTCCGGTCCAACATCATGTGGATGCGGGCTTAGGATCCCTCATATTTGAAACAATAATCTAGCTTTAGCCTAGCATAGGCTCAAACTATTGGCGGTTTAACTTGGATATAATTCGCACCCTTGTCGTGTTTTGGCGATTATATACAGGAGCGTAGCCCAGAGCAAGACATCCTCGAAAAACATGTCTTAGAGCCCGCTCTAAGTACTCCATACCCTCCTTTAGCATTGCCGGATAGATGCCATCCATGCCAGGTGCTTTGAAATGTTCAAAGGACAGTATGGCAACTCTCTCCTTTTCATGAGTAACAACCGCTTTCGCGCGTGTTGCAAGAATCGTCAACTCTCCCCGTGACAATTCTCTCACCCGTTCTCTGGGGTGGTGTACCTCCAGGAGAGTCTGTACTGAATCCAGTCTCGAGCTCGTGAAAGTACCGTCGTGTGCAGTTCAGAGTTTTGAATTCATCTTCCAGCGCCAAAGGAGTCTTTAGTCGCCTAGGAAACTGTACTTTATTGCCAAGAAGTTCATTGAATTTGTCCAATCCGTTTTCCTAGGGTTCCGTCTTTACACTACAGACTGTTCGCCCGTAATGGTCAAATTGAATTCTAGGTATCGGTGATCTGACAGTGAGACCTCGTCCAGCACTAACCAGTGTGTAATTAACTCTTACACTTTTGAGGTACAGATTGTTAGGTCAATTACTTCGCTTCTTCTTGGTCCCACGAACGTAGGGGCGCACTCTACGTTTGCAGTTATAAGACCAGCTGGAGTGATAAAAAATAGCTTCTCTCCTCTTGGATTGCTACTGCCCCAACAAATATGTTGAGCATTCGCATCCCAACCTATTAAGCGTTCGAGACCGGATCCCTAAGATCTTGCGTCCGTGGAGGATACAAAGAATCATAGGGTAAATAAGCGGAGGCAACTATGATGTTTTTCCTCTCGCCATTTATCTGGTATTGTATGACCACCGTAGCTAAGTCCTGGGAACAGCACTGTCTCAGCAGGGTTGCCTCTAACCCTCTTGACATCAGGACACAAGCTCTCGGTCTTATGGATCTTTCATCGTAGAAGATCCTAGTTCCCTTTACTGATCCAATGCCACAGATTCTGTTAAATCGAACTAACGGCTCTTTCACCAGAAAGATGTAGGGGAAATCCTGTAGCTTTGTCATTCTCGCTACTAACATCCTAACATCGGGATCCTGCAGGTCGATTTGACCAATATCCATCTCGATTATCTTACCTGTCATAAGGATAAAACGATTGACCATAAGAAAATACTGCTGAATTGTCTGAAATTTCCTGTTTGCTGGTGCAAACATTAAATTTATCAATCGGCGACGTTTGCTTTAAACCCTACGTTTACCTGCAAAAATGTCAAACCCTTTTACAGAAGCTGTGCTTTTACTGGGATAATTAGAAAAAGAGTAGAGTAGAGTAGAGCTCATTTGACCCTTTTGCTTTCCCTATCTCGTCAACGACAAACAAGTATGTTCTACCTATTTAACTAGCGTTAAAGACACTAAAATATTCCATGCTCGTGGTAAAATGACTACAAAACGACTTTCGGCTATCGAAAATACGATTTGATTGATTCCTGGAAAGAAAGTACAAATGCTCCTCAACAACGGTATCTAGCCCCCTGAAGTGGTTGCATCCTCAAGATTAAGCCAGAATTCTGGTGATATAAGCTCGACATTTTGGGATTAACGGACCTGCGAAACCATATGTATAAAAATATTCCGGGAATTCTAGCGGTAATTGATTTGAATCCAATGTCAGACTGTTACTACATCAACTGCAAGACACGCTCTCATAACATGATAGTGGATTTCTGACAAAACCTTGACCGACAGAAGTTGCTATAAAGTCAGTAGGATTTCAGTTGACCAGAAATCAACATATAATCAGGTCAACCATATTATGACCAGCAATAGATTTGTGAACTATCTACCGTATGTGCCTAATAAATAGGGTGTTGGTACCAGTTCGAAAAGGGACGATCGTCTAATAGTCATCTAACATCAACAACAAAAGGACGGTGCCCAAATTCAATACGGGTTGCCTTCGCGATCTGCTTATCATCAAACAATTGGAAAAGTTTCTTTCTGCGCAAACAGCACTTACTCTAAATAACACGCCACCGAAAATATTGATGAATACTGGATCATCATCCAAAGTACTTTTATGTCTGGCGCAGATGAAGGTCATGGTCACTTCGTAAAAGAACAACGCAACCTGGCAAAGTGCGAAAGTTTCACTGCCCTATTCCTTACACCACATGAAATTGCTGCATTAATTCACAAATTCTATGAATTCAAGAACATTTCTAGTGAGTGAAAGAAGGAGATGATCACAAAGATTCATAAGAAAGGTTCCTCTCGGGAGTGTAATATTTTAAGGGGTGCTTACTTGTTTCCTTCTTGCAAAAAAGTAATAGTTTATTATCCCGAAACATATCAATATCGAAAGAGAGGGAACCGGTTTCCCCTTTCCCGTAATAGATCCACTCTCCCCAACTTGCTTTTGAATATTTTGTGCATTGTATAATAGTAACATCATGCTTTTTCCTTTGAAAATGATACTGCTGGCTTGTCCAAGAAGTTTTGTGCACCGACAAAGAAAATGTAGCATATCTCGTCATATTCACTAGTGATTTCCCTATCGGTCACTAGTGGCTCTATTGATAATTAAAAAACAGAACTTTAATTTTACCAGCAGGAATTGAAATGTCTTGAATAAAACTGTATGCTCTGGCCCGCTTTCGCCGCTTAACAGTGGTCGTACTAATGAAGCTTATCAAATAACTGGCTATGGAAGCACTCAAATAAAATACAAAGGAATTCCAAAAAATGGTGTCATCAAGTGACTGACGGTTTGGTATGAATAATCAGGAGTACCTATTATCGGAAGTACAAAACAAAGAAAATTAACCCAGGGAACAAGCCAATTTGTACGAATTAGGCGGAAATACGGATTATCGGAATTTCACTCCGCAAAAGTCATAAATCTAACCCACTAATAAGACTGTGGAATTATTAATCTAATGAGATATATATAGATTTAGTTCAACCGAAACGGGTCCCAGGCCAAAACGTGGATAGGTACCCACGATGGAGAATTAAATGTTGGAAACGCCTGCTGAATCAACACCAACAGCTCTACTACCAAACCCTATCTCCACCCCTCCGTGGTGACCACTGGGAGCTCTTTCTCAATGAAAAGCTGCAGACAGAGAAGGATGAAGGCGAGTCTCTGTACCAATTGATTCTCCAGGTTGGGGGCTGGGTAGGACTGATAACCCTACACAGAAAACAACCTGCCACGAAGTCACAAAAGGAGCCTCAGGCTGGATCGCCTACACAACAAAAAACCCAGCAACGACAACGGAATAACAATTTGTGCATTTTCTCATGGAACGTGCGCTCTCTACATGGAGATGGAGCTGCCAAGCAGCTAGCTGATACCCTTTCTCAATATAGGATTGATATAACAGCGTTGCAGGAAATGCGTTGGACAGGAATCGGTTTCCTAAATGAAGAGTCACTGTACCATATATTATAGTGGCCATCCAGTAGTAATTCGGAGTAGGTTTCTTAATAATAATAATAATCGTTGGAGCAACAATCCAGATTAGATGAGGGCCTGGAAGTGTGTTAGAGTGACCGGACGTTATTCTACAGAATAGTCTGTAGGAGGCAATGTGGTCAACATTGCGCTCGCCCGAGATTATTACCCTGATATGACTTGGGTACTCATTTACAGCTGAATCGATTAATATCCGACGTAAAATCACGATACAAATACCACTGCCACCAGTGAGATTTGAACCGCGACTTTCCGTACCACAGCCTTGTGTTTTCACCATTCAGCTATCCGGGCAGCCAAACAATGAAACCTGTTATTATCGGCTTTGAAAACACAAGCGAACTGGTATATACTCTTCGTTTCCGAGGCAAATTTAAAAATATAAGTCCGTACAGAGAAGACTGCAGAGTCGGAGAAGGAAACATACTACGAGACAGACAGAAAAAGAAAACTTGGGAGAACCAACAGGTCTGTGAACTCGAAAAGTAAAGGGAGCAACCGCACCAGGCGCGGTCTACAAGAGGATGGCCTATCATGCGTCCTCTTTAACCTGGCCCTCGAGAAAGTGATCCGTGATGCTGAGGTAAATGCAAAAGGTAGGATCCTCTTTAAGTCCACCCAACTACTGGCCTATGTTGACGATATCAACATCTTAGCAAGAACCACCCGAGACGTACAAACTGCCTTCATCCAGATCGAGCAGGCGGCGCGAGATCTTAGGCTGTACATCAATGAAGGCAAAACAAAGTATATGGTGGCAACGTCAGCACCGAAAACCAACCAACCAATAGCATCAAACCGCACTGGTCAAACGGGAAGAATAAGGATAGGAGAATACAACTTTCAGACCGTTGATAGTTTCTCCTATCTAGGGTCGAAAATCACAACCGATAACAGCTATGATGATGAAATCCGCGCACGGTTGCTGTCAGCCAACAGAGCCTATTTCAGCTTACAAAAACTGTTCCACTCGAAATGTCTCACCATAAGGTCAAAGTTCTTATTGAACAAGGTTATGATCTTGCCAGTCCTTATGTATTCCTCGACCTTTAGGGATATCAAATTGGTGGACCTCGGCGCAAAACCGGGATGTTTGGAGTTCCTTATTAAGGCAGGCTTAGACCGAATACCGTGTTGCGCCTATGATGATGACATATATAACCAAACAAGTCGGAATGCCGGAAGCTGGGCGCTTCAGGTATAAAGGTTTTGTGTTGTTGTTTCATTTTTGTTTCCAAAAATAGCTACAAATTAATCCTATTTCCAACCTTTCAGATATATGTACATATTGAAGACATAAATATTATGCTCCTCCGGAACAAACATTATCTACATTCGAAAAATATCTACCTAAATAGGTAGCACACATCTGAATATTTCCACTTTACTGCAAAAACGCGCACATACGCACATATATAAGTATAAAAGTTGAATACCGCTGGTACTAATATAATATACACCCATCTGGAAGGAACACTGCCTTCTAGAATTTTATTAGTAATAGTTGGATTGCAATCAAATTTTCCAGAATTGTGTCTTGTATTACTACTTATACTGGTGCGTACTTCTATTATAGAATGAACTTAAGGGAGATTTTCAGGTAAATTTCTGAAAGATAGTAATATGGTATTATTAACTTTATTTAACTTTTTTTCAGATTGTTCGGTTGGATAGGTTCTGAGACCTGTTTCACTTTTTGGGGCACACATTTTGAGCCCTCACTTCCCCCTCTTTCACCCAATATTTTCGATAAGTTCTAATTGAGCTCTTTCGTTTAATACCCCACGTGACCATATATTGTTAAAAAAAACTATTAGCCTCCTTTTCGGATATATGGGGAACCCCCTTCGTTAAATCCAGCCCAAAATGATACAACTGACCACATACTCTCACCTAATTTTCTGACAATATCTCCAGTCTTTTCGGAGTAAATCTCATGTCACAGACGGACAGATAGACAAAAATTGAATCAATTTTAGTAAGGTTTTATTTCATCAAAACGTCAAAAAGACAAAACTCAAAACATGGTTAAGTAACATAAAAATAAAAAAGAAATTTCGAAAATTAATCTATAGAAAATAATACAAAATAGAAGGAATTCAGCTGCTCGATCCACAAGGATGGAAGCTGCACTTCCGTGTAAATCGAGCGATAATTGCAGGCGAGCCTTCTTTTATTTTTATTATTTTGTATAAAAGACAGTTGCGGTACTCCATTCCTGTCAGACGAGGCCTCTCAATCGAATTTCTTCTTTTCTAGCTCCTCATATTATTTTTGGTTAAACAGCCGACTGGATATGTTCTTTTCTATTTTCGGAATTCTTTTGTAGATGGATAATTTTGAACTAAACAAGTAAACCACCTACATACAAACAATGGATTTGTGAAAAATATCCGAAAAATGCTGCAGGGAGAGGGAATGGGCTATGAGGTATTTGGAATAATTGGTTCAAGTGTAATCAGTGAAAACGTTCATATTAAATCTCCTCGGCGACGAAGACAATTGAATTCATCGAAGTGAACAATGAAAACCTTTTAGCGCTAAAGAAGGCTATCTTCCCCACATGCACATATTGCAAGAACACTTAGAATTTATCCTTAGAGAAACTTCAAATGAAAGGGTGAAATTATGTGAAACAATTGAAAACTACTTTGAAGACTTTCCCTTTATTGACTGGTATTACAAGCTGCTCTTTCCCTACGCTTGACAGAGAAAAGATGCAATGGATTACTTTTTCAATTAAAACTTAATTAATAATGAAACCGTTCTCTGACTAATTATTTGCAAATATATAGCTAAGGCGCATTCCTAGCGAATATCTGGACTTAACTTATTCAACTTCCCTTCATCGGCAAGTGGAATATGTTTGATGTTGAAAACACTCTAGCAATTTCATAACCAACTTGTTGCGAATATTCCAAATTGGGAGGAAGCCAAAGGAAACCTCAAGTACCGTTTTGGACAGGAGAAACCCTTACATGACCACTTAACTGAAAGGAAATTTCGCATCGTTTCGTTTCACTATAAAAAAAATTGAAGTGAAATACTATAATCGAAATTTCATACAGATATGTGAACTCATGTCGGTTGTTAAAAAACATGCCGGAAACCAAAAGGTTTTGTGAATTTCTAATGTAAGAATATTTCGGTTCACTATGGTTTAATGTGCCCGCCTCTCTTAGTCTATTTATACTTATACTGACTTTTTAAAACAGCAATTGAAACAATGTTAATAATAGTAGGATTTTCACCAAAGTTGCTAATATCGTGCTGTTGGCGTAGGTAAACATAATTTTATAGTTCTATACAGGATGCAGGTTGTGGATCAAATCCGGCTCACTAGGTTGCAGTGGACGGGTAATTTAATCCGTATGGATTTAAAGGGATGTCCAGTAAATGTTCTGAATGTAATGCAATGCAAGTATCCACATCGATATATCGAAATAATAATAATAATATAATTATTATAAATCGGTAGTGGAACGGAGGTTATTTTCAAGCCAAGGTGTGTAATGATAATAATGGCTGTCGATGGTCAAAAGACCATCCTAAGTGATCGGAGATGACCAAGAGGAGAGAGCTATCCCAAAAACCTGAAAAAATGCGAAATTGACCGTGAAGGTCCAACCGCAAATTTTGAAGCTCCATCTAAGTGCTCCGTCGACACGCACTTGCACGCCTCTTTAAGCACCTTCGATACCACACGTGCCATTGCACTAAATTAAAGTGTCCTTTTCCGGAACTTGGGCCCATATCGGATACTGAAAAATAAATGAAATCATCAGGGATTCGCGCGAACCTAACGAAATAAACAACAGGCGAGCTGAACCTGAAAATAGAAAATAAAAATCGATCGCGCGCGCAGAGCCGTACAACTACGCACCCGAGTGCCCCGATCGAAAGGGCGACGGATCCTCGATCAATGTTTCGCCTGCCTCAGATGTTTCGTGAGGCGCGGGGCTCTGAAATTCCCACCCTACCATGACATCCTCAGACCATAATTTTGGGAGGATGTCCCTCATGTTATGAAAGTTTTGCGGAAATAAAGACGAATAGGCAGAGAGATTTAGTTATGATTCATGGTGTTATAATTCATATAAAAGTTCAAGCAATTACAACAAGACAAAGCAAGCAAGGTGAAAAATATTCAATAAAAGAAATAAATTGAATTAAAAGCCTTAAATAAATGATAAAATGAATTGAAAATAAAAGAATAATCGTAAAAATATTGGATGAAGACCCATCTGAGAGGATCGATGAATGGAATACGAATGTGTGGTTCGGCATTAAAGACGCTAGACCATCTCATCTCTGGCTGCACTGTTATGGCACCGGTGCAATACACCAGCAGGCATAATGCTGTATGTAAGGTGATTCATCAAAACCTTGCATACAAGTATAGGCTAATCATGGGAACATGTTAGATTTACCGATATAAGCCGCAATACGCAGAAATACGAGGAGAAGAAGGTGAACTATGAGCCCCTGGCTCGGGAAATCAAAGAAATTTGGCATCTCGAGCGGGTGGTTGTAGTTCCCATAATATTGTCAGCTACAGGTATTGCGCCAACATCTATCACAGCTTCCCTTGATGTCCTGGGACTCTCACATTAACCTACCACCGACCACCACCACCAAGGCTCCTTTATATTTTAAGTAGGTAGGATCGTTCGCTTGGCACTTAGTGCTAGTATTAGGCAAAATCCGGCATCTGCCAAGATTTTGACAACTCGGAAATTATAAATAATAAAGAAAATAAAGCAAATACTCCCAAAAAGGTAATAATAATGGTTAATACTAATACCATTTCAACAATTAAAATACATATAAGAACAAAATGAAAAATGTAGGATAAACGCTTATACTACGGAATAAAAATGAGAAAACAGGGTTACCAAGCAACTAAAATATCCTCCTCTTCCAGAGCTCTTCTTTCTGTGTTACTTGCGTTATTAAAAAAAGGTACATAAAAATTCTACATTCATGCAAATAATTAATATCACCCTGTCATTTACAAATTTTTTAAATTGATTTTTAGTTCAGGCTTTAGCTCATGTAGCGCTCACTCAGTCGCCAGAAATATTCACCAATTTTTTTCGCCGCCGACTTAATTTAAAGAAAGGTCTTCGCAATTCACACAACACTTCTTTTCGAGCGAATTATTGTAAAAATAGAAATATACTAAAAATTTCCCGATAATCGTCACAATTTTAAATCTTAACACATTACATCTTAAAACTTTGATGTCAATCGCCAATTAATTCCAAAACAGTCAGTTCCCTCACGACGTCACAGCAGAACTCCCCGCCACCAATTTTTTCCTCAAGCAAAACCGATCTCCTATCCCATCTGCCGGTCTTCAGTTGCTCCTCTAATGAGCCGGTCCCGGTCCCGTTCACCCTCATTCCACTAAATAGGGCCTTAAACTTAGAAGTTCATGCCGCCTCAACAACAACAACAACACCCCATGCCTAGCTCAGAAACAAAAGAACGGCTAGCGCATGCACCCAAGAACACGGTGATCTCTTTGCTATGTTGGAATGTGGCGGTGCGAAAACAAGAACAACATTCCAACATTATGTAGGTAAAAGGAAATGAGGTGAATCTATATCATCATATCATTCGCTTCCACTATTTATGAAAATTTGGAGCTCTGTAAATGTAAATAAATTCTTTGGGTTAAGGGAAAGAGACCAAAATAAATAAAATTTTTCAATTTAAAAGTTACATTTTGGATTTGAAAGTTCAAATTGGAATGTAGGGATGAGAATGGGTAAATTGAAAGTAGTAAATTGGGAAAGCTAAGAAGTGTTCGGACGGGAGAAAAACAAGGAATATTGCATATTATTAAATGCATTCCCCCGTCAGGTTGTCCCTGGAAAAAACAAAGAAAATATTGCCAATGTCGCAAAGCCTCAGCCACTACAGACGTCATATGGGAAGGAAGGTCATAATTATTTGGTTGAATAGTCTCTGATTGCTGCATTTGATTTGAGTGCGTAATTTTCAATCCACTCCCTATCTTCCATATATAACCAACTTCGGAAATAAGATCATCCTTTAAAAATATTTGTCAGAACTTTTCATTTGATGGTTATACATATTTACAGAAAGCGCTACATCTCCTCTTTACGTGGTACGGAGGAGGAGAGAAACAACCAAGATCCCATCTATTGAAGAAAGCCAGCATCCCTTTCTAGCACCTTAGAAATATATGGCTCCTCGAAATGGTGTTCCTTTAATAAAGAAACGATGGGATTCAATTTTGCACTCTATCTGAGATCATTTTTTCCCACCTCCGTCGAAAAATCGCGGTGGTCTCTCGAAGGGAGGAGGTGAAGAAGATGAGCATTGCGGAAGAGGAAGTCCCCCCATAGTCCCGCTGAAAACGGGGCGTTGCCCCCTAAGGCGAGGTGAGAGCCCTTTTGGGACGCCACAAGATTTCAGCAAAGCTGCACGGGGCAAACCTTCCTCTTCCACATGGCCATCACACCACCCGTCCCACCCGACCTCAATATTTTCCATTTTACCTTTATCTATACCGTTTTCTGTGGCTTGTTTTTTAGTGAAAAAAAAAACAAAAAGAAATGGCTAAATTGCTCTTAAATTGCCGAATAAAAAATTTTTAATTACCCTCAAAAATTTTTATTCTGCAATTTTTTTCTTTATGGTTTTTTTTCTTCAATATTTTCCATTATTTAAAAAAAAAACCCGGTCCTATTTATGACGCAATAACTTTTTAATAGGGCCTTTTACTAAGCTTTCTTTAACGGGGTTTGAAGGCAAGACCTTCCTCTTTCTTCTATTCTTTCACTCTATAGAAGTAGCGTCGGAAAATTCATTATGGCACACTTCAAGGCCCTGATCCAGTTGGAAAGTTGCGCCAACGATTATTATTATAATGATCGAAGTTTTCTTTAAAAAATCGTGCAAATGATCTATGTTTTGCGCTCCCTTAAATATCTTCAATCAATGCTATTAGCTAACGCGGAACTGCGCCAAAAAATGGCATGGACTGGCGTTCTTTGAGACTGACCTATCAATAAACGCCTCTAAACCCTCTATGCTTCTGAGCTCTCACCGACTAGGAAATAATAATAAACGCCTCAAAAATGGAGTCAAAAATGTTGCATTGAATCAGGTTTCTACTTGCAAATGTCCATGTTTCTAATGTTAAGTATTCTTCCAGATATGCTTTCCCGCCTTGCAGAAATACTGGACATTGTCCTGGAGTATGTCTGAAGTTTTGATTGCTTTCACCATAAAATCTGATGACAATGTCCCAGATATCCCCTTGTGGATATTCTTATTATAATCCTTAGGTTCGTCTTGATGAGGTTCAAGCAATTGTGTGAGGTCTTTGGTTCATATTTCCTCGTGAGCATTTTGGGCTGTTCCACCTCTGGTAGCTTCACCAAGTATTTCTTCAGCCGCTCCTCTTCTTTGTTGAGTGTCAACGACATCCAAGCCTTTCCGATTCCACAGAATAATTTCGGGTCATAGCGTTTCTGCTTTCTTCCTGCCGAGTTCATCCATTGCCTCACTGCATTCTTACACAAGATGATCTAAAAGAGTAGCCAACCCTATTGCAGGCACCAATCGTATGTAATTTATCAAATATTCCCAAACTGGTCTGGAATTTACCTATTTGGACCTGATTGCCTGGCTTTTAGCTAAGATGACAATATTCTGGCTCCTGAGTTTCCCTTGGGAGTTAAAGTAGACACATCTATCTATGGCGTATATTTCCACTTGAAATATGTTGCTATGCCTACACCACGGCTGAATGGTATTTTCCATGGAAAATGACTATTATATTATGTGTTATTTAATTGATCTCCAAAGAATTGATTCCACCATTTATATATTTGCTTTTTCCGCTCTCTTTGGCAGCGAATCATGCTAGGCAATTTTCCCGTTTCGCTTTTGGGGGTCACTCCTGGTACTGATTGCGCAACCTTTTCTACTTATACAAAAATTGGCTAAAATCCTCCCGGATCTTCAATTTTCTTCCATTATTTTAACTAAGAGAGTACAAAATGTACGTTATTGATGTGTTATTGGTTTTGAAAGTTTTGTGTAAACACAAAACCTTATTAAAATCGGTTTACTGTCTGTCTGTCTGTCTTTTTTTTTAGGAGGTGGAAATCTTCAAAAGACTCTGACCTAGGGGCCCGTGGAACCACCTTTAGGGGTTCGTAACCGCTTCTTCATTACTTTTTCTGCTTTTCGCAGTTTATCTTGGATTACAGCGATCATGGAATTGATCATATCCCAGTTTTCCTGACAGGCTACCATTCTCCGGACAAAATTTTTCGGTGATAGCACTTCACGAGATGACGAACGCAGCATCATCTAAGACGGTCCTGAAGGCAAAACACACCCTTAAGGATGTTCTTCTGTATCGTCACCCCCAAGTATTTGATGGCCGGCTTGGAAGTGATGATACTATTCCCGATTCTAATGTAGGCGTAATTTCTTTTGCGGCGCTTAGTGATGAGGACCGCTTCCGTCTTTTCCTTTGCGAGTGCCAGTCCAGCACTCTCTAACCAACCCTTAACAAGATTGATTGCTTCGCTTGAGTACAACTCAGCATCCTCGAGGTGCTTTGCGACAACAACCAGTGCTATATCATCGGCGTAACCCACCACCGTGGCCTCCTCCGGAACCGGAAGATTAAGTACATCATTATACATGATGTTCCATAGTAGTGGGCCCAGTACAGAGCCCTGTGGGACACCCGCCGGAGACAACGTACTCCTTGAGTCCATCATCGGTATTATACCAGAGCGTCCGCCCTTGCAAATAACTATCGATAATAGCGGCGAGGTAGGTGGGAACACCAATCGGCGCCAGAGACTTTCGTATAAGGTTCCAATTGGCCGAGTTAAATGCATTCCTGACATCCAGGATCACCACCACACACTATTTTCTGGTACAACCATGGTAACCATTTTGATAGCATCGATGGTGGATCTGGTTTTACGGAACCCATACTGCCTATCTGAAAGGCCCCCTTGGCTCTCGACGACTAGGAGTAATCTATTATAAATGACCCGCTCCAACATTTTCCCCATAGTGTCCAGAAGACATATGGGTCAGGAAGACGGTTCCCCTGGAGGTTTGCCAGCATTAGGCTTCTGCCGTTTCCATGGTGCAGAAAACGATACCCTCGGACATGGACGTTTCGAACAGCTCCGCGAACATATCCGGTCTACATTTGACGGCAAGTTTGAGCTCCTTATTCGGTATGCCGTTCTGGCCCGGGGTTTTGCTGTCGCTTATTCGACTGCAGATCTCAAGCAGCTCGTCCCTGGTGGAATCGGCGTCACATTCAAGGCACGCTAGAAGGTGTCAATATCCCCCTGTTGCTGGGGAAATAATTATCACTTTTGGATCTCGTCCCCTTGCGTCGTGAATAAGATCGTCTAACAGGTCTTCAAACTCAGGCAGTGTGAAGCTCGGTGGGGCGCAACAGTTATATACAAATATACCGCTTATTATTGCCCACACAAAGCCACTAGTCGCCTAACCCATACTATATTGTATGCTTGACGACCGCACGCCCATATCGCCGCTCCACTAGTCGAATCTGTGACCCATACACCACCGTCGAGATTTCTGACGGTTCACTAATAATAGCAATCTCCATCGCGGATTCGTAAGTGGTCTGCACAAACAAATCTTGTGCGACCCTGCAATGATTAAGGTTTATTTGTATTAACCTCATTTTTTCACTGCAGTTAACGCCTTCCTAAATTCTGAACATTTACCACTTCCGGAAATATGCTGGTTATCCCGTCCCTCTTTTTCTTCGCACAAAATGCATTTGGAGTCTCTATTGCACTCCTTGGCAATATGTCCTTTTTGCCCACACCGTCGACATCGATCGCATCGATCGATGCCCCTAGTGGACGCCTTCGCGAAGTGTCCAAAAATTTAGGCATTTCAAGCAACTTTTTAAAGAGATCTGTTCCCTTAGTCGGCAAACAACCCATCCAAACCGAACCTCCTCCACGGCCAACAATTTCAGCGCTGCCTCGACTGGCAGTCGCATTGTGGCCGTTTGAGTACCGCCATAAGCTTTTCTTAGGCTCACGATAGATTCTTCCCTGAATTCCTCCAACTTGAATTGTTCCTTCAAGGCAGTGCAGATCTCTTCTCTGGAGGTTACCTCATCGAGATCCTTGCACTGTATATAAACCTCATATTTTTGGGAACGAACCATGACATTCTCCCTAAGTGAGTTTATAACTTGGTTACGAAAGCCGTCAGTTTTTCCCACGCTGGAATTTCTCAGCTCAAACATGAGGTCCCCTTTCTGGGTCCTCCGGATTTTGCTGATATTTCCGCCGGGATCAGATTTCACCTTCTTCAGTATCTCCGCATACGTTAGATGTCCTCTGCTGGAGATTACAATTTCCTCCGGGCGAATTCGCCCCTTTGGTTTCTTATTTCTTTTTTTATTCACGACCTTAGTCCAACCATCGTTCTTATTTTCTTTCAGTTTCGGTTCGCTAGCCGGCTTTCCTATTTTGGGTACTTTGGGCCCTTCTGAACTTCTAGTTCCGTATGTTGGACTGGTCAAGACCCCTTTTTTCCTTTTTGGGGCCTGTTGGTTCCCCAAAGCTTCCCCCTCTTTGTCTCCCGCTCTCTTACTTGAGCGAAGGTCGATAACTTTGTGCTTTGGTGTCACTTGGGTCGCCTGTGACACTGCTGAGGCTGGGATGTCCGGCTTTTCCTTAAGCTTTCTTATTTCTTCCTGTGATCTATTGTAAAGCACCCTGATGGCTCTCACCATGTTCTTAATGGCTGGGTGCACGTTGTGCTTGTCCTTGATGAATTCGGGAAGCTCAACTATTTTAGTCCTAAGCTATATAAAAGGTAGTTCTTCTGGGTCAGGGCTCTGTTCTCGGTGAGTCCGGGCAAAATTACTCATTTTCCTGACTCCCTCACCTTTTTCAATCGCTGAGCTCCCATGAACTTTCTCTTTTGCCGGCTTTGGTATTGGAGGAGGTCAAAAAATTAATGAGCTTCTCCTGAATGGATCTATTTGCTGCTCCTGGAGTACCTCTTGATCAAATCCGATGGGTGTCGAAATCGCCTTTTTTGGCCAGCTATCTCCTTTTAGCCCATCATTCTTTGCCTTTGCAATTGGTGTTCTTGGCAGAGGTGTGCTTCGTTTCAACACCTGCTTCTCCAAAAGTAAAACACTTGTAGTATTATTGTAGTATTAGATGCAACGGTGGCCAAGTTGTCCACCACCAAGGCACTGCGGTCGATGGATATCGACGGCCGGGTGCCCGTTTGCTCACTCTCAAAAGCCGCCGGTACTGGGGTTCCGAACCCCTGCACCGTAACTTTACTCCTTCTGAATTCGTCCATGAACCCCGCAATTCATGTAAGTTCACTTTATATGATGATGGCGTCATACACGTCTTAGGGTGCAATAAATTTGCTGAAATGAGAAACTTTAGCTTTCTATAGCTTTGTTAATAATAGTTGGATTGGCTTCAAACTTTTTAGAATTATGCCCTACATTATCGCTTATGTTGTATTTCTGGCATGAACTTAAGAGGAGTTTTTGGGTAAATTTTTAAAACTAATACTACAATTAACTTTATTTGTGCAGATATCGAAACGGGATGTATTTGGTGTTCTAGATTTCATTTTCCACCACTGTGATTTTTCAGACCGAGAACGAGACCTGTTTTTTACTTTTTGGGGACACATTTTGAACCCTATCTCCCCTATATTATATCCAATTTCAGAAATAAGACCAGTTTCCCAAAGTAATATTCGAGCCCTTTCATTTGATACCCACATGACCATATTCTAAGGAAAGATAATGTACACCACTTTCGCATGTACGAAACCACCCTTCAAACTTAACACAAAACGACGCCACTCGCTGCATTTAAAGGGGCACACAGACCACATGTTCCATATGGTTCGTGACTATCGGTTCAACTGTTTCCGAGTAATCGATTTTAATAAGGATTTGTTTCACACAAAACCTTAAAAAGATAATGATGATTGCTGCGATTGATAACGAGTGTAACTTCCTCGAGCTCCAAAACCATGAGAAATCTTCCACTTGAAAAGCTAAATGAGCACTTCACGACAGCTGTCAACAGTATAATACCAGGCTAAGTTCCATCTCGCGTAGAAGAAAGGGCTAGCCTTCGTAGCATGCGGACATGGACTGCTCTTCCAAAGAGAATTGAAATCGTCTTAACCATTAATGAGCCCAAGCAAGTTCTGCAGAGCTGCTACCTCCACTTTTCCGGAAGCTTTGGGAATCTGAGACCTTTATCAGAGAATGGAAAAAGGTGATAGTCATTAGAATTCCGAAAAAAGCTTCCAATTTAAGTGCGGGAGTTGGAAGGATAATTGAGTCCTTCCTGCCTAAGATAATAGCTAAAACAGTCCGGGAAGGCATTAATGAACCCTTCGGAGTCTGCCCAATAGAAAGCAGGCCGGGTTTCGCAGTGCTCGTGTTTCAGATCTCTCCTTCACCCACTCTTTTTGAATTTCAAGAAGGTTCCCAACGGGGCCAACAGGGCGAAAGTATCTGGAGTGGTCTATGCACGCAGGCGTCCCGAAAAAACTAATAACATACCACATCGGCGCAAAATTTTTGAGGAATTTGAGTGCGAAAGTGAATCCGGTAGGGGTGCATCTTGTCTTGTTATCGATAATGTTTGCTTTGTTCTTTCATCAGAAGGACGTGGAGAACTTCAACGGTCTATGATCTCACCACTATTTTGAACATCGTCCTTCCAAAGCCAAGTATATCGGTTGATGTTCCGCTTACCATGCTTGGTAGCCCCGAGATCATTGCATAGGCCATTAGATGGACCGCGGTTCCACGATTCTTCCACATTCGTAATGGCTGGTATTCGCGTAAGTGAGATCGTTTCTTCTTTTTTCTCACGAAATCGCCACCATTTAATGTGCGGCGGGCCAATGCGTTCCTCACGCTATTCCATTGGTGACTTGATTCGCAAGACACCAATCAACGGCCGATGCTTTAAGTGCAAGATCTTATACGGAACGGCTTTGCAGTTAGAGACGGTGGAAAATGTCGGCGTCTTATGGGAATATAGTCGATTTGCGTGTTGGAAGATGAGACAATTCGGTGAACCATATATTCACAAGTACAAAGTCATGAGTGTCCGCTAAGTCGACTATACGCTCGCTACCCTCATTGCGCACTCCAAACCCTTTTCCACCATAGCATATAGTCATCAGCAGGCACGTTATAGATCTTTGCACCGAGAAGTGATGCAACTTTTCGATCATGCAATCCTTTCAAAATTATCTTCGGAGCATCTGAATCGTTAATATAAAATCCATTTTAGCAAGATGTCATTTTTGTACATACATTATACATGTATACATGCTATTCTCTAATGTATTTCTAGTCCACACAGTAAAAAAATTATTATTAATGGTTGAGGAAATCCTGAGTCCCATTTACGCTACTTGCAGAACGCAGGTGGCCGGTATCTGATAAATTGACTTTGCACTGGACCAAACCATCACTATACTTTTAGTAATCAGAAAGGGCCGTCATCATCACCGCTGACATTAATTTGCAGTCAGACTACCCGAATCTAGAAGCTAGTACAAATTGTTTTAAAACAAAACAAGTCGAGAAACCGACTTCGAAAAATACTAATCAAGACCTTCCATTTGAAAAAAAATTGTACACCCCCCTTTCACATGTATGGGGACCCCCCCCCCCTAAATCTCAACGTAGAAGGATGTCACTCACGGCATGTCTGGACGTTCACAGTTCCAACCTTCTCACCAAATTTCGTGTCAATCGGTGTAACCGTTTCTGAGAAAATTGCGTGTGACAGACAGACAGACATTGCATCGATTTTAATAAGATTTTGTTTTACAAACAAAACCTTTAAGAACAGCTTCTATTTTACAGGACTTTTGGTTAAAATTTTGAAAATGAAGCTTTCCATAAAAATATTTCACACGCAAGTTCATATCTCGGGGCAACAGCACGGCCTATTAGTGATACAATTTACATTTCCACAGGAACTCAAATCTTTTCTATTAGTTGCATTCGCATGATGATGGATATGGCAAATTTACCATACCATAATGGACCTAATTTATATTTCTTGAACAGCATTAAGCTTAGATCCAAAATATTCTTTTTTCTCGTTCAAACAAGCGATGCCGGAGCGTTATTGCCATTAGTATCTAACAATGGCTTGTGTAACAATGATCTAAAGCCATCCATTAATTTTCCGTTGTTTGAAATTGGATAAGATACAACAAAATTCATGGGACAATAGCCAAGATTCTGCAAATTATAACAATCGGGTCTGCCCACTATGAACACTTCCTAACGTAAGAAATTGTAAGGAAATGAAAGTCACTGTCAGTTCAAGACAATGATGATTGGTTGATATTATTAAGTTCTGAGGGGTGACATCTTGAAAATAAACGAAATCGGTAGTTTCCATTTGGGGGAAGAGAACAAATGTATGTATATACACGGATGTATAATAAAGTAACCAAAATTCATCTTCATAGAGCAAGGATATTGTTGTGATCACTATTATTTTTCAAGTACAACATCCCTTTATTGGCAGAGGTTTAGGTACTTGTAACACGTTCTCCAGCAAATAGTGGCGTTAAAGATAATCAATAAAAGGCCAAAAAGCACATTTGCATCCGTTTTGTTCAACGAAGAAATTAAAGGCGTTGAAGAAGTTAAGTACACACTTCGAATCTAATCTTCCAACACTAACAATTTAATGCTTGTGTGACTCAATGAAAAAAATAGTAAAGAGCTGATAATCGCATAAAGCATTTTAGGAAAGGGTCTAATACGAAGATAACCTCTAAGCATGCATCGCATCGGCCTCTCACCCCACACTATCCATTTGACCGAAAATTACTTCATCACTTTGTTGACTTTTCAAGAGTTCCAAGAGTCCATCTAATTTCTAACAGATTATATTTTTTTTCGTAGTACTCAATTGGCTATTAGCACTACTAGTATTAACAAAAGCCAAGAAATCGAGTCCACGAACAAAGCACACATTGTTTAAGGAAGGAAAGTATAGAGAAAAAAACCCAATTGCTGCTCGAAGAACGCGTATTTGCTTAGATAATGTTGTAGACATGGCGAAGGATTCTCAGTCGTACGATAATTAACAAATCAAATCGGCGATTATGTGATCTTCTTTATGAACTTTGATTTTGCTTTGTAGACTGTTGTTATCTGGCTTGAATGTGGGGGCGAGTCCAATCGGCGTAACGCTTATCGCAATTTCATTTGTTTCTTTGCAAGACTTAAAATCTGAACATGATCATTAATTAATCTCGTCTTCCAAATGATGTTAACCCTAAGTCATCACTAGTTCTCAAAAAGTTATTCTTTCGCAGTTGGGGCCCTTTTATAAACTGGAAAATCAGACAAATAAGGTGTTTCGACTGAGCAGCATTGCTTCTTCAAGGCGACTGGCATTCGATGCAAAATCTGAATCTAAAGGTTGGTGCTGGCACTTTTCTTTAGAATTAGATGAGAAAGTACAACGTACCAGCCCATTATTTATAAATAAGGCAAATCCACTCACAGATCACCCCGGCGATAGGAGTGCCAGAGGTATGGAATAATAGGGACACCAAACTGTGGGAAATGGTCATGGATTACCTCTTCACCACGCCTTAATAGCCCCTGATGTTGAAAGACATTAAAATTGAAATTTTGAGAGGCGATGTTGGCATTTTAAAGGGGCCATGTCAATTCGCGGATTTTCGAAAAAATGGAAAATATTGACGGTACTGCGTCAAAACTCTCTTTGGCTCTAAAAGGACCTATCCAATCCATACGAATCCCATAGGGATTGGCCCATATAATGTATCAAGATTGGTAAGAGTTCGTAGTTAAACTAGTGTTATTACGAGGACTTACACATACTTCCTCTTAGCTTACATGTCTTACAACACAAAACACTCCTTGAATAAGGATACTCGATAGCTAAACATCATAGCAAAGGTCGTCAAAGAAACCGTTGACGGGCATTTGTCCCATTTGTACCTAAATCGTTGTCAAATCATTCACTTTAGTATGATATTGAGATTCAACAACTTGAACTATTATAACTCTGTTAGTAACAGTACGAAACTAGGTAGTATCATGCTATATATGATAGTAAGTAAGTAGTAAGCATCAAGTTTCCCAGGAACATAGGTTGAAACTTGGCAATTCTAGGATAAAACTAAAGTGTGTTCCCAGTCAATTCATAGAAAATATTATTCTGATAAATGTGGTAAGATACTATTATTTACCTTTTTTAAACAGGGATCGCATCAGTAATATTTTGGGAATTACATACTATTTACATGGACTACGATATTTTTACCAGATGTTTGGGTCGAATAGTTTCTAAAAACGGGTCCTTGAAGTAACTGACTCCTTTCGGACCCCACACTCTTCCACTTGGCAACCAATGCCAAAACTAATACTGGCTGCGGAAATTACTGTTCGAGACCTTTGATATCCCGCATTGCGATATTTGGTGGAAAAATTTGTACACCCCCGTTTGCATTTATGGTGACCCTCCTCCCCTTAAACTCGACGTGGAACTATTTTACTCCCTGCATACGAGGGAATTCACAGGTTCTACAATTTTTGTATCAACAGGTGTGTTCAACTCTGGACATGAAAGGCATTTAGTCGCGAATCAGAGATATTTTTGCCTTTGAGCATTTATAAAAAATGTTTACCAGCGATGAAGATGCCCATAAAATTCTCGCTCACTGTCTAACCACACATGAAATTTTTGCTAACTGCCTAAAGAGCTGTGTGGATACTATGATCAATAGGTACACTATAACCAGTAAAAGGGACAAAATAGTTCTTCAAGGACGCGGTGCGACTTTCCCTTAACAGAATAACAATAATAATAATAAAGAGCTGTATGCGGCGACATAAACGTACATTTTTTCCTTACCTCCTTTCCATCTGGCCAGTTGGCCAAATCGTTTTTCATTCATTGACCGGCCAGCGGAAGCCTATGTTCGGGCCGCGGGCGGTCAACGGACTGATTAGGCGTAACTGCCAGGCCGAACTAATCGTAGATGGCAGCCTTAAAGCAAGTACTTGGCGTCGGCACCGCAAATATATTATAGTACCACTTTTGTAATGCGATAATGTTAGGTAATCCAATAACGTTTGGTAATATTAAGCGATATTGTAATGTTTGGTGAATGTTGTTAAAATACTAATGTTAGGTAATGTTGTTATATTTGGGAATGTGGTAATGTTTGGCAATGCAGTAATATTAGGTGACGTTTTAATGTTTGGTAATGCGGTAACGTTAGGTAATGTCGTAATGTTAGATGATGTTGTAATATTTAGTAATGCAACAACGTTAGGTAATGCGGTAACATTGCAATTTTTGCTGATGTTGTTATAATATGTTTGGTAACGATTGGATCGCCCTCGGTGATGGCAATGTAATATTCACCTTTGTACCTCCCAACCTCTAAAATATATAACATTACAATCCTAAAACATAAAAAGGTCAATGATTATTTTATTTTCCTTTCTTTCCTTATTATTTAATCTTCTTCTTTTTCTTCAGCCTTTGTCCCGTTCACAAGTGGCGTCGGCTCGTCGTGATCGGCTTCGCCATTTGGCTCTATCGAATGCCTGACCTGGGTGCAATCTCCAGGCTTTCAAATCCCCATCTAGCGTATCAAGCTACCGTTGTTTAGGTCTGCCTTTTAGTCGTTTACCATCCACTCAGACCAATCTTGGCAAGTGGATTCTCGTTTGCACAAATTTCGTGACCATACCATCGAAGACGTCTCTCTCGCAACTTTTCCACGATCTGTACAACCCCATAACGATCGCGGATATCCTCATTTCGGATGTGATCTAAACGTGTGACGCCACTAGTCCAACGTAGCATCTTCGTCTCCATTCCCGCCAGACGTTCATTGTCTCTTATAGTCGGCCAACACTCAAAACCATAGAGAGCGACTGGACAGACGACATTGCGGTAAATTTTAGATTTGAGACGTTCGTTGATACATCGATCACAAAGAACACCATTTGTGGAACGCCACTTCATCCAGGTTGCGTTAATGCGTGAAACAATTTCATAACGCAGTTCTCCATTGACAGATAGCGTTGACCCGAGGTATTTAAATTACTCAGTTCTGGGCAGATCACTGCCGCTGACAGTGATTCTGCCTGTTTCATGGGGATCGGTCGTCAAAAATTCAGTTTTATTTAAATTCCTAATTATTTAATATTAAAAAATAATAAAGATGATGATGACAACTTTAGGAAGATAAGTAAAAATCTACAAACGGGGACATGGGGAGAAAAGAGAATGAAATGAATTTTTCTATTGGATAAGCACGAGACAATAACTAAAGAAAAAATTTGCTGAAACTCTCGGTCAAGCACGGGCACTGTTTCCAGTTTCGCTCCAGAAAGGTAGCAAAGGGTCGTGAAAACGGCAAACAATGTAATGGGACCTATTAAGTCGAATTTTATACAAAATCAAACCATCGTAGCATCCCTCCTAAATTTTATCGTTAACGAATTCTTCTTTTGAACGCGGGTAAGACCTCGCACTTTAATAATTTAATTTAATGTAATTTCATAGGCTCGCTAACGTTGACGGTAGACCCCTCATCCACGGTGATAAGAAGTCAGCAGAAGCAAAGGGCATTTCCCCATCGATTTCAACCATTTGAGTTGGTCGAAATCTTGTTGGACACCAAAGCACTCAAGTAGAGTCGTATTGCCTCTGTTTCATTTCATCTTATTTGCAGTTCACACCGAAAGGATAATAATTCATTCTTGAGCCTGTATTTCCTGTCAACCGGTAAAACTAAAAATAAAGTATTATAAATAGTTGTTCCACTATAAAGACCCCTACTTTTAAAAGAAGAGAAAATGGTCTATATAATTTAAACACATTCCGGGTCGTAACTCTGTATCCATACTGGCAACACCTAACGAAGAAATCTTTTTCAAGGGCTCCGTACAACATGATTTCCATTACTCATCCCACTCAATTATATTTGACACGGAAAAGCTCGTCCACTCATTATTCCTAAACGAATCACCTTTGTACTGACCGAACAAACTGAACAGCCTTGTCACCAACTTTAAGTGTTTACTTAATATTTTGTTCCTTTTTACCCAGAACAGTCATTCAAGAGTTAACTTTCTATTCAAAATTCAATAAACCATGACAACAAACGGTGTCTTATTGATAAATATAAAACATTCTTCCATTTCATTATTCTTCCTGGCATATGTACACACATAGCTCGATTGGTCTCCCTGGAGAATATCCAAAGAATTGGAAAAGTATTGCAAATAGCAAACCCAACCATCAATTCAAATATCAGTCCTTCAACCGTGTCTTTGGTTTGGGAAAAGGAATTTATAAGTTTTCTTTTTCTGAATATAAAGTACACAATATTCAAGCGCAGGAACTTCCTTCAAGAAAGTTGCTGCCGAGTAAAGCGCCCAAAACCTTTCACCATTCCTTTCAGGCCACAAAAGCTTGGGAATGTTGGCCTGCAATTTCAATGTTTGTATATGAAATTGTTTTCTTCGTTTAAAATACCCTCCATTATATAATCTATTAGAAATGGAGGAATGAAGGACGCGTAGAGAATAGCTGCCATGGAAATTGGGTGTTTTGATAAATGGCCAATAAATTAATTCCATCAAACCGCTTTCCGCTGGTTGCCAAGTTGAATTGAAATTGTTTATTAATGCGGAAAGGTGTAACCCACATTGTAATGAAATGATTACATTCATGCATGCAATCCACAATTTCCGGGCACCACACATACTTTGATGTCAAATGGAGTGTAATTTTCAACTTTTTCATTCATCGAGCTATTTGTAGAACCTATACAAAAAAACCGCAAAATTTGAACAGCAAACTAAAATTTAATTGTCAACAGAAATGTTCTGTATATCTAATATAGTATTCTTATCCTGTCTTTGCTATCTGACTGAAGAGAGTAGCGCTTGGAAAGTAACCATTCCTATTACTAAAAAGCTCCACATATTAATGAAGAGCGACAAAGTCGGATAACAGACATTGCGCAGAGCAGTGGAGAAGTAATGCAAGCTTCACAGAAAACCGCAGTTGAAGCATATTGCCGGAAACCAGAAAGGAAGGCCCGTCGACGTGGTTAATGCACTATGACCCAGACACATACGCAAGAGGGGCATTCCTGAGAAATTGGTAGCTATAATTAGGAGGCATACTATAACGTAAAATGTTACTTGATGCATCCCGCCACCCATACTATTCTTTCTTGTCATCGGGGATTTCAATGCACCATCACATCTTTCCTCAAACACCTCGTTTATGGCGATGAAATCTGTTTGCTCTCTCATTGACTTGTGAACCTTGCCCAGGTCTCTCTAGATTTGAAGAAAGCAACAAGCAGAGTCAGACTGAAGACCAACACCAACAAGAAGGGTTTCTATCTGACGGATCACTGCACATGAAGTTGAGGTTGAGGTCGCGCCAATGTTCTGTCTAGACTTTACTAGGAGAATTCTACATGGATAGTGTCCGCCAGTATTACTTAAAAGATGCAAGCCATCATCAGTTAGAAGGCAAAATTGACATTGGCTAGATAACTCTTTAAGAAAGAGCAGCAATTGAAAACTTCTATCCCAGAGTAGCCAACAAAGAACACATGGTGAAACAGTAGAAGAGGGCTTTAAACTTCTCGGGAAAATCTGAAGATATAGCACTTAGACGCAGTGAAAGCACTATAATTTGGGGGTTGCTAATCTCCATGTATATTTTATCCTAATTAATCAATTAGTGGCATTGTCAAATGTGCAAATGTGAACCATAAATATGAAGAGCAAACTGAATATCTCAAAGCAAGGAAGATTCTGCTTGACGTGTTAGCATTAGCACTCGTAATTTTTGAGAAAAGTTATTTAGAGGGCTTTATAGCGTCCTTATAGATCATTTCTTTCAAATACCCCCAAAGGCAATAGTCCAGTTAATTTAAATCGGGCGATCTTGTAGGCCATCTTACTGATCCATATTACCTATCCACCGTTCACTAAAATTATATGGTTCTGCAAAAACCATTTGTGTCCTTCGCCAGTCAATCGGTTTCGGTGAATACCTACAGTAATGCCTGCTCAGATGTTTAAACTCCATGAATTTCAATAAAATGCTTCAAAAACCACGGAACAGTTCGATTCACTCCACAAATGGTTATTGTTGTAGTTAAAAATATATTCCTACCCTTATTCGTCGTTAGCTAAAATATTCTAAGTTGCGTTAGGATTTTCACCAATTCGTATCTCGCACTCAATGACTAAACTGAGCCTGCATTTCGTAATCCTGAGTATGCAGGTTTTGAACCATAGAAAAGTGGTAAAGATGTAGTTGAAATTTCGAGTGATTGATCACGTCGTCGAACATAAGAATATTTATATAAAAAATCGGGCAAAATCATTTTTGGTTTATTTTTAATAACAAACACAGTGTAATATTTTAAAGAATTTATTAGATTGAAAAAGTAAAAATATGAATTTTACACAGTACACAATTATTTTATTCAATATCATCATCGGTATTGGTTTCCCCTTGTTCGATATGAGCCGCGTGTCGATTGCTATCATTCTCGTCCCGTAGCATTGAATCTAATGCTTCTTTGAAAAATGCTTGTCTCTTTCTTTTTACTTTCGGCCTTAAATATAGATTCAAAGTCAACAGAAATCTGTTAAAAAAATGTCCATATTTCATTCGGTTCAAGTGATTTTTTTGGCAGAATTCAATCGATATTGCCTGAAGTTCTCATTACGGGCTTCAGCTGCTTCTAGTAATTGTCATATCGATAAAATCGCATGTCCTATAACTTGGGCTCCATATATTAAAATTTTATGATCCGTAAGGTGCCATTCATATAATTCCACATAGTTTATTGCTGTTTCGTAACCACTAGAAATTACTTCTAATATGATTCGCATTCAATTGATAATTCATATCGATTCTGCAAGACGTTTTTGGATTTGCAAAAACTCTTCTCAGTAGCGGTATTGTCATGATACTTAATAATAACAATAATTTACAAACCATAAACTTATTAACAAAATATGAATTCGCAGTACAATTGTACAAGTAAAATGTACTATACCAATGCACAATGATCCGTGTACTTGCAACTTATGACACCGACCCAATATTTTCTAAACTTGGAATAATAATTTAGGCAAGTAAGAAATTAGTCCCGTAAGATGTTCAAATTGCATAAAAGGCGAGAATTTACAAATAAAATGCATTCCATATCTAACTTCTCCAAGATTGGAATAAGGAGGATAGCTTCTTAGTTTCTCCACCTTCCCCACGGGTCAGGCCAGTGCTACAGCGCCCACGCTGCACTGGAAGCCGAGTTAAAGCTATTTAGCTGCTTGCCCCTGAACCACAGCTAGCTAGAGCTACAGAGCCTCACGCTGCTCTAACCCGTAAATCGGGATCAACCAGTTGCGGCAAGGATTCCATAACATGGCGACCGTGACATCGGATCAGGATTCCATAACATGGCGACCGTGACAGCGGATCAGGAGATCCTTGACCAGGCAAACGTGCCAACAGAGAAGGAGTTTCATCAACCCGCAACTATAAACAATAAATATAATCGTAAAAATAAATAAATATGAATATCATAAATAAATGAATAACATTCCTACCTGAAAATTTTACATTCAAAAACAAATAGAGAAAAAGGGGTCTTAGGAAGAAATATTTTAGCACTCGTAAACGTGTAAACAAAAATTGTTTTGCTTTCTCTCTCGATTCTCACATAAATGGAATCACTAATTCAACATAAAGCTGAACTCGAAACAATTTTACTAAATTTCAATAAGAGTGTACATCGTCCATACACTGAAAAAACTCTCAATGAGAAGAAACTACAGGTAACCGAAATAATAAAAAATACAGAAATCATAATTAACAATATACCAATAACGGTAAAAGACACTCCGTCTATTTTAGAGACATATAAAGAAATAAACCAACTAGGAAATAAAATTTTAAACCTTGTAACAAAACAATCCTCTATAAACATGGCTTTCGATATTAAAACCGCCACGTCACTTATTAAACCATACGACGGAAACGTGGGTGAAACAGATTCAGTCATAGAATCAGTCCTACTTTTAGACGAAATTACTCGAGCCGAACAGAAAATAATCATGCTGAAATTTGTCAAAGCACGCATCATGGGCAAAGCAAAATACGCCATAACAGATGATATCGACACAATTTCTAAATTAACGAATAAAATCAGACTCAAATATTCATCAAAATTGTCATCAGATGCAATATTAACTCAAGTAAGGAAACAAAAACAAGGGAATACTTCCATTACGGAATACTCTATGAAAATAGAAGATTTATCACGACAGTTAACAAAAGCCTTTATTACTAAAAAAAATCGATACAGGCGAAACTGCCGAAAAACTCGCAGAAAAGTTCTCTACTTAATCATTTATTGAGAATTTAACCAATCCCGAAACTGCGCCAATCCTTCGAGCAAGTACCCTATCAACCTTAACGGATGCAGTGTTGAAGGCACTGACTGTAGACAATAACTCGACAAATAAAATACTGCGCTTTAATTCGCACAAAATCCATAATAATATCAACCGTCAAACATTTAACCATAATTACAATAATAGAAATCAAAAGATAAGATACAATAACAACAATGGATATAGATACGCACAAAGTCGACAGCGTACAAATAGCAATCGCTCGCGCGATCAAAATAGAAACATCGGTAATAGAAATTACCAAAATAGAAATAACCAGAACCGACGAATAAACTATTATAAGTCGGGGGAATCCGAGCTCCCAAAGCTGGAAGAAATTGCAACCCCGCTGAGGGACAACTCACAAACAACTGCCTTTCAGTAAATCCAGCCCTAACAAACTTCGTCAAAGCATATGTCGAAATGTGTGATAAAATATGCACATTTATCATAGACACGGGAGCAGATATCTCTAAATTTAAAAGGGAAAAGATAAACGGTTATTATTATTATCCAACACGAGCATGTGTAATACAGAGAGTTACAGGGATCAAAACAAAGAGTCTCGGAGTCAAATAGTTACCAATGATTTTCCCATTGAAGTAGATGCCAGGACTTGATTTCCTCACAAAATTTAAGGCAATAATCAACTATGACAGTTGGACGTTGACAATAAACACCTCAGAGGGTCCATACGAACTACCAATATTCGACGGACCAGATACTAACACCATATTAATTCCACCTAGAAGTGAAGTGATCCGTAAATTGAATATCCCAATCACAACCGACGTAGTTATACAAAATGAGGAAATACAACCAGGCATTTTCGTAGCAAGCTCAATAAAATTACCCAGCAACCCATTGATTAAAATTTTAAATGCAACTTCAGAAACAGCCATAATTAAAAATTTAAAACCAAATATTAAACCTCTTTCGGATTTCAAACAACTTGAAAAAAACCAAATCAGTCAATTCAAAAAGATATCAGCGTATACTAAATGAATTAAATTTCGAAACCATTTCCATTTACGCAATGAAAGATGTTCAACAACTTTGCAAAAAATACAACGACATTTTTGCTTTAAATGACGAACCACTAACAGAAAATAACTTCTACAAACAACATATAGAACTGCAAGAACAAATACCCGTCTATACTAAAAACTATCGCATTCCCGAAACTCACAAAGCCGAAATAAACAGGCAAGAAGAAAAAATGTTGAATGATGAAATTATAGAACCATCCACATCAGACTACAATTCTCCAATTTTACTAGTACCAAAGAAGAGTACAGATGGGAAAAAATGGAGTTTAGTCGTAGATTTTCGAAGCCTAAATAAAAAAGTTTTAGCAGACAAATTCCCACTACCGCGCATTGACGACATACTAGACCAATTGGGTCGGGCCAAATATTTTTTTACACTAGATCTAATGTCAGGTTTTCACCAAATACCCATAGAACCGAAATCTAGAAAATATACCGCCTTCTCAACAGCTAATGGACATTATCAATTTGCGCGTCTACCATTCGGTTTAAACATCAGCACAAATTCATTTCAACGAATGATGACCATAGCCATGACAGGTTTACCACCAGAAACAGCATTCCTATACATCGATGACATCATTGTCACAGGATGCTCTAAAAATCACCATTTAAAAAATTTGGAAACAACATTTGACCGATTAAAATTCCGAAATCTAAAACTGAATCCCAAATGCAAATTCTTCCAAACCGAAGTAACTTTCTTGGGCCACCAAGTCTGAAGAGAAGGTATTAAGCCCGACAGTTCAAAATATACTGTCATCAAAAATTATCCACAACCAAAAAACGCAGATGAAGTCAGACGTTTCGTCGCATTTTGCAACTATTACCGACGTTTTATACCAAATTTCGCTGAGATCACCCAACCATTAAACCACCTATTTAGAAAAAACTCAAATTTCATATGGTCAGACGAGTGCAACAGCGCTTACAAAACTTTAAAATCTCTATTACTTGCACCGATCATATTAAAATGTCCCGACTTCACAAAACAATTTATCTTAGCAACCGACGCTTCTGATACTGCATGTGGAGCAGTACTCTCGCAAAACCATAGCGCAATTGATTTACCAATTGCTTTCCAAGCAAGACACTGACAAAAGGAGAAAAAAACAAATCAACTATCGATAAAGAACTTACAGCCATTCATTAGGCAATCACCCATTTCAAGCCCTACCTGTACAGGAGAAGATTTGTTGTCAAAACAGACCACAGGCCATTAGTCTATCTCTTCGGTATGAAAAATCCATCTAAACTCACTCGAATGAGATTTGACCTGGAAGAGTTTGACTTCACCATAGAATACATAAAAGGCAAAGAAAATGTAGGACCTGACGCCCTATCAAGAATTCAACTTGATAGTGAATCACTAAAAGAAATAAACATCCTGCAAGTACAAACACCAGCTATGACAAAATCAAATAAACAAACGGATATTGAGACAAAAATTGAAAAAGCACCTGAAACATACCCAACACAGCAGCCTGATCAACTGCACGTATTGGAAGTTCTCTCGCCATCCGAGGTTACATTACTACCAGAGCTTGAATTCAGAATCGCATGCGAAAATAAACAAAAGATGGCCATACAAATAAGTATAGTAAAAAGTAGCAAGATACTACTTACGCAGTTTATTAATATATACGAAAACCAATTCCTTGAACCGGCAAGCAGGAACTCAAAAAATTGGATATCAATATTAATAACATCCTTCAGACCAAACCTCTGAAACTTTCGGCCGAAAGTCAAATATTTCAATTAATGAACCAAACTGCATTTAAAAAGTTAGCTAATAAAGTACTTACATACACAGAAGTACATATATATAAACCCCAGATCAGTCATTCAGGAGTAAAATGAAATCCAAAAAATATTAAACAGCTTTCACTCAGCACCTACCGGAGGACATGTAAGTCAAAACAGGATGTATAGAAAATTAAAAGAACTTTACAAATGGAATGGAAAAAAATAAAAACCGACCTTGGAACCAAATACAAAAATCAAGTTCTTACTGAAACATGCAAAATACTGCAAATTGACCATATTTTTGCAACTCCAGCTCATCCAGAAACAATCGGAGCATTGGACAGAAACCACAAATGCCTATGTTTGATGTCTTCCAAATAAGAGTAAGGACGATTGGGATGAATGGTTACATTACTACACATTCTGTTATAATACAACACCGAATACCACACACGGGTACACCCCATTTGAATTAATATTCGCGAAAAAACGAACTTACTTATATAATAACTATGACTTATATAATAAAGAAATGAAATACCGATTGCAAAAATCAATCGAAAAAGCAAAACAATATTTGGACATAGCCAAAAGAAGAACTAAATCAAGAAGAGATATAAAAGCTAACCCTATACATTTAAATATAGGAGGTAAGGTATTACTATCCATAGAAAATAGAAAAAAATTAGACCCAATTTTCAAAGGACCGTATAAAATTATTTCAATAGATAAGACTTATTGTATAATAGAGGACATTGAGAAAAACACTATAAAATTGCACAAAAATAGATTAAGAAAAACAATCTGAAATAAAAACATAAACGTAATGAAAATTGTAAAATATACTTTAAAAATGTTGTTAGATTAATTTTTTAAATAAGATTAGATTAGTATCAACAAAATGATTCGCAAATCATTTTTTAGGGGGATGATAATAATAATAATAATTTACAAACCATAAACTTATTAACAAAATATGAATTCGCAGTACAATTGTACAAGTAAAATGTACTATACCAATGCACAATGATCCGTGCACTTGCAACTTATGACACCGACCCAATATTTTCTAAACTTGGAATAATAATTTAGGCAGGTAAGAAATTAGTCCCGTAAGAAGTCCAAATTGTATAAAAGGCGAGAATTTACAAATAAAATGCATTCCATATCTAACTTCTCCAAGATTGGAACAAGGAGGATAGCTTCTTAGTTTCTCCACCTTCCCTACCGGTCAGGCCAGTGCTACAGCGCCCACGCTGCACTGGAAGCCGAGTTAAAGCTATTTAGCCGCTCGCCCCTGATCCCGTGTTTACCACCGCACCTGGCTAGAGTTAGAGCGCCTCACGCTGCTCTAACCCGTAAAACGGGATCAACCAGTTGCGGCAAGGATTCCATCCAACTGTCCAATTTTAATTGTTTCCGCTAGAAATTACTTATAATATAATTCGCATTCAATTGATGATTCATATCAATTCTGCAAGACGTTTTTGGATCTGCAGAAAGTCTTCTCAGTATTGGTATTTCCAAACCCAACTTTGGGAATATTCACCAAAAGTCCCATTTATCGCCTAAATTCTGATTTTTTTCTTTTTATCTGTAGCTGATCGCACTTGACATTTCTTCATTGGTATTTTGTATGCCACAAGGAGGATTCAAAGAACAGAATCCTCGCATGGAGAGTTGGCAAACCAAACTTCAATGCTTCTGGGTTTTCTTTATTCCGTTTATTCTTCTTGTTGAAGTTTTGACAGTTTGACCATAGATGTAGCAGCAAATAGTTCATAATACGAGTATGTCGGTGGGACCATTACATCCTTTACCATCGATCATGTTAAACAACATAGTGTGCCTAAATTTCGCTGTCCCATCAGAAGTTCTCCTTCCGCGTTAGAACAATTGTCGATGAGATCAGCCAAGTACATCAATATGCGCCATATTGTATAGATGACCAATGCTTGCAGCTGAACCTCCATACATGCTTCAGTAAATTGAATTGATTCTGCTTCAAGGTCTTTGCTTTTTGAATTAAAGAATAGCAGGGGGAAATTTCTTAGCACATTCAGTGTTGTTGTGTTATTTCCGCTGTCTTCTTGAAAGTCCCCCTCAACGTAACAGTGTAAACAGTTGCTTGTCTGGGGCGTATTTTCTCACATTTACTGCTTCTCGGCTACAAATAATCGATTGGCGAATTTTAGTGACCCTCGTTGGAGATGCTGTAATTTCTTTTATCATCACTGATAGGCCCCTATTCTCACTAGTGAATTGACTAACACCCGCTGCTTATGCCTGCTCTTTGGCTGATACTTTCCTCCGTAGCCCCATAGTTCCCGCTGCTTGCTATGTTCAGACACTTTTTCAAAACCTTTTGTTGGATGTTTGGGCTTTCGAGCAGTTTCTGCGGCGAAATTTGGAAATTGTTGTTATCTAAAAAATGCGGTTCTCTTCGATTTGCTGCAGTCCATCTTTGCTTAAATTGAGTTTTAAAAAACCTTAGCAACGAAAATCTGCTACAGGTGAAAAGTAGACACTCGTCAAAATGCCCTTTACATGTGTGACAAATTCCAAAACGATCGGTTCAGCGAGCAACATAGATATAATTAGTTGTAGCTGTTTATATTTAAATGGCAGATTGAGTTCAGACGCCTTAAAAACAAAATAGCGCAAGTAGGCGCTCGTTTTTGTTCTTCAACTAAATGATAATAAGTTTGTTTACGAATATTATTAACGTTTGACAGAGCTTGATCAGTGTCCGAAAATACTTTTTTTAAATTATTTGACACTCGGAAAATGCGGTTTTAGGGGTTTCTTTTGGACATTTCTCCTACATCTTATCTGAATTATATCTAATCGAAAACTATATAAAAGTTTTAAAAACTATTTTATTATCCACACAACGATTCAAAAACAATCTTTAAACAAGTCAGGAAACTGGAAGCTAGACGCTTCAGATGTGAAAGGTTTTTTTGTTTCTTCTGTAAGTATATTTGAGTGCAGAAATATCCCATTTGTACGCTGCCCGTAATGTATATTCATATCCAATATGTCAAATTACTCACTTTAGTGTGATATTGATATTTAGTATTTTGGATTGCAGTAAATTTACACGGAGAAGACAACTTTGAGCTGCTGGAGCTTTATTAATAATAGTACGATTTAGATCACACTTGGACATGTCATGCTTCATACTATATATGGAGAGTATTTTGAGGCCTGCACACCATATAGAAACGGCTTTATGATTATTTTCAGACTTTTGGGTTGGGTAGTTTCTGAAAATTGGTCCGTTAAAGAAAACATCACTTTCATTAAATGTCAAAACTAAGACTGGCTCTAGATAGTTCTAATGAAGACCTTTCATTTGATAGCCAACATGACTATATTCGGCGAAAAAAAATTGTAATTGTAAAATTGTGTTGTTTTACAAACAAAACCTTAAAAACAACTCGATGGATAAACTGAAGCGCCTAGAACTAGCACGTACGGTTTAGAAAATCTCTAAAATCAAACTGACCGTTAGGAGGAAGGGGTGACGGTGCGCCGTTTTTATTGTCATCTTTCAATGTGACGATTAGCATATTTATACAAAAAATGTTACAGATGAGTTTATAAAAACTTTTTGTTCTCAACTTTTGTGCGAGATTTTGACGTGCGTCAAAATTGAAAGTCAATAATTTGTGTGAAACAAAACCTTAATAAAATCGATTCACTGTCTGTCTGTCCTATAATATTTACTCGCCTTGTCATGAAATTTGGTGAGAATGTGTGGTCTGTGAACCACTACCGATTCCCAGAATGTGATGAAAATAATGTCACAGGGGAGTGAGAATTCCAAATTTGTGCTCCAAAAAGTAAAACTGGTCCCGTTCTCAAAACCTATCCAACCGAAAAATCTGAAAAAATCGCAGTGATGCATCTATACTAAATACATCCCATTAAGATATGTACTCAAATAAAGTTAATAATAGCATTTTAACATATTTTAGAAATTTACGCGAAAACTACCCTTAGGTTCATTCTAAAAGTCATCAGTATAAATAATAATAGACATAATTCGAAGAAGTTTGAAGCCAATCCAACTATTATGTAATAAAGTTATAGAAGGTCAACATTTAGTATTTCATTTGAATTTATTGCACTCTAAGACGTGTATGACGTCATTGTTATATGCTGAAATCGAAAAAACGAAAACGAAAATCGAAAACGTGTAGCACTAACTTTCAATGAATCTTAACGAAGATCTTCCAATCTACATGTATGTTTGAAAATAGGCTTGGCTTGAAACCCTTCCACTTATCCAGTTTTACGCTTTAAGATAGATAGGAAAGGATCTCGATCGAAGATATGACGGGAAAAGAACATTAGATAAAAGACGGTATAGGAGAAAAGATCTTGGTCTAATAGATACGACACGAATATGAAAAAATTGGAAGAAATAAAAATTGACAGATTTGCTTTGCGTTTGTCAAAGTTTTATTTCAAGCAATACCTTACTAAAATCGATTCACTTTCTGTCGGTCCGTCTGTCTGTCTGTCACACACCTTTGAATCGGAAACGACTGAACCGATTGCCACGGAATTTAGCGAGTGGTCTATGTGTGTGGAACTGCTCTTATTTCTAATATTGGGTGTTACATATTAGAGTGAGGCATCAAATTTCGTGCGTCTAAAAGTGAAACAGGTCTCGTTCTGAGAACCTATCCCACAGGAAAATTTGAAAAAAAACATAGTGATGAATTTATAAGAAATCTAGGTCTTCCGTTCCGATATCTGATCTGATCTGATCGATCCAGAAAACCCCCCTTAAGTTCGTTTTGGAAATACATAGCAATGTAGGAGATAATATAAAACACAATTCTGGAAAGTTTGAACGCAATCTAACTAATATTAACCACTCTTAAACCTGTATGACGTCATCATCATATAAAGTTTACTCAAATGATCAGCGCAACTAGATATATCAAGGAATATTTTTAGCTACGTACGAATAGAAAAACGTGCATAGGAAATTTCTCACATAAGATGAACACAAAACCTTTATACCCGAAATGTGCAGCTTCCGGTATTCCGACTTGTTTTATCTTAGGAAAATGAATTTAAGTACTCATGATTATATAAAAGAAACTCATATTAAAGGTGCAGTTAAAGTTTGGAGACATATCAAGGAATATTTTGCTTTTTTAGCTTCTCACACAAGATGAATACAAAGCATTTATATCCGAAGCGTTCAGCTTTCCGACTTGTTTTCATGACGATTAGTATTTTCTGGACCAACTTCTGGCATTTCAATAATAGTTTCTTTACCCACTCATGGAGTTTAAAGAAACTTGCTATAGAATATGTAGATTGATAATCGATTATTTAGCGATGCGCGCGTACCGAAAGACGTTGCAATTTCCAATTCTCGTAATGCTTTCACTTGAGCTTTCGACACTTTTCACTCTCCACAGCCTGCAACCTTGCCCTCTAACATGCTGCAAGTAGTTTATTTTATACAAATACGAAGATATTATGCTCAGCCTAAACAATCAAACATTAACTATTACCGAATACTATACTTATTCATGCACGTATATAGATTAATCATACACAAAACCAAAGATAGGTACATATAAAGTACGTATATTACGTAAATTAAATACTGCTGGTTTAATTGAAAAATATATGGTATTTATCTGAATTAGGCGTTACTTCTTCATTAGCATATACATATGCATGTGTCGAGAAAATGGTATTGTTTTATTTTACACAAAACCTCTACAACGGAAAAATTAATCAAAAACTGTAAGTAACGAGTTGGAATACCTAAAGTTGGACGCTTCGGGCACACGGTTTTTGTATTCATCTTATGTGAGAGCTTTCTATGGACGAGCACATGTTCCCATTCCCCCCAAGCACGTGTCCCCCCCCCCCCGCGTGTAGTTGCATCTTTGTGATTTTTATCAAATTTTTCGATAGGGTAGGTTCTGAAAACGAGAACTATTTCACTTGCGGCACACACTTTGAGTGCTCACTCTTTTGCATTTCAGTCAATATAAAAAATAACATCATTTTCAAAAGGTACTAATTGAGCCCTCCTATTTGATACCTCACGCCTATATTATTATGAATAAAATTCGTGGAAGCGCTCCCTTAAACCCAATATAAAATGACACTACTCATTGTCTATGAAATGATTCATAGACTACATACTCGTGCCAATGGTTCCAGCCGTTTCCGAGTAATTCGAGTATGACAGATGAACAGGCAGATAATCATTGAGTCGGTTTTATAAGGTTTTGTTTCACATAATGTCTTAAAAAGGACAAATGCGAATCCGGCTGTCGAAGAAATGTCGTTAGGATCCCAAGGTAGTTCTAAAAGGGCTCTCATACTCTTAGTTGAAAAGTTGACGAAAGCAGCCAAGTAAAAAAAATACTTAGTGAGGGTACCCGAATGGGTGTTCAAAAGAATTAAATCTCTACACTGTCTTAGAAGACCAGTTTAAGTTGCGGGAAGGCTCAGAAAAACGTATGGGTAGCACACAAACAGCGACTATCCGACTATCAGCAGAAGTGCCGCGTCAACTCCTGACTGGAAAAGATTGTGGAAGTGTACGAAAACCGACCTAACAGATAGAGCCGCGTACATGTTATTCTGGTTAATGACGATCGGGTTATAGATTCAAAATGGAAGGTCTGATTCCATCGAATACCTGATTTTTTTAGTCCTTCACTATCTAAAACATCCGTGAAGGCTACGCACACAATGATCACCAGTCAATCATCTTTAGCTAGCGAAGAAGCAAGAATGAGGAGCACAGCCGACTAACTACGAAACTGGTTTAGAAACAAACATCTAAGGAGGTGTGGTTGCACCAGAAGTACATTGCGACAGAATGCGAAAACTGACAAGAGAAATTGGAAGTTGTGAGGAGAGTTAGGAAGCCAAAAAAGACCCTCGAACTGGATGGATTCTACAACGACGGACCCGGGAACGAAGACGGATAAACGATTTGCTCGTTTTCTCATGAAAGGTGTGCTAGTTGTTCAAAAAATATTCTGTACCAATATGAGGCCGATCTCACAGCATTATAAGATATGCGCTGGTCAAGGACCGGTTTCTTGGAGAGCCACTACACCATATATTATAGGCGCCATCCTGTAAACCATGTGCTCGGAGTAGGTTTCTTAATCAGCCAAAAAATGGAACCTGTTGTTATCAGCTTTGAAAACATAAGCAAACAATTATGCACTCTGCGTTTGAGAGGCGAATTTCGAAATATAAGCCTCATTAACGTTCACATCCTATAGAAGAAACTGCAGAGCCGGAAAAGAAAGCCCTCAGCGAGGCAATACAGCGAACCCTCCAACCTGTCCCAGGTATAATTTCGAAATAGCAGTATCGGATGAGATAGTTTTTGAAAGTATCTGTACGTACCGTCGACCGGCAACGAAGCATTATCCGTCCCATCCATAAAAAGCAAGATATCGCCAAGCAACAGATCGGATTTTCCTCCTGCAGCAAGCAATAGAAAAACAGTTGGAGTAAGGACATCAATTGACCCACCTTTTCATCCTCTTCCAACTGCTAGCCTATGCTGATGATATTGCCATTATAGAAAGAAGAACCCAGAATATTCTATCAACGTAATCCAGATCGAGCAGGCGGCAGTTGGAGAGATATCTTGGGCTGCATTATTAATGAAGCAAAACGAAGTATATGCTCATAACGTCAGTGCCAAAAACGAAAGAAACAACAACATCAAATAGCGTTGATCAAATGAGAACAATAAAGATAGGAGCCTACAACTTTGAGATCTTTGGTAATTTCTCCTGTCTGGGATGGAAAATCACATGCGGTAATATATTTTTTTACTTACAAAAACTAGTCCGCTCAAAATGTCTCACCATAGGGCCAAAGCTCTCTGTATAAGACAATGATCGTGTTAGTCCTTGCGCCCAGAGAGCCTATAAGAGTAATATTTATGGTAGAAAAGATGTGACAGACCCTGAGATAGAGCGATGACGTCGGTCAGCACGCCAGACAGTTTTTAAGAATATCGAATTGGGGGACCTCGGCGCAAAAACGGAATGTCTGGAGTTTCTTTCTAAGGCAGGCCTACACCGGATACCGGATGATGACCCGTGGATGTTAATGATGTTGATACAAGCATGCGTGGTTGACTAGATATTACCTGAGGTATAAAAACATAAAAACCTAGTGTTGTTGATTAAAGATAGTTAACCATCCTCGTGGGTCCGGATGACCCAATAATTAGAGCAATGGGGAAGGGAAGGTCGCGGTTCGAATCTCACTGGTGGTAGAGGGATTCGTTATCTGACTGAATGTCAGATACTAGTCGACTCAACTGTGAATGAGTACCTGAGTTAAACCAGGCTAATAATGTCGGGCAAGCGCAATGCTAATCACATTGTCTTCTACAGGTACTGTAGTGTGCCGTTACGGTCTTGAATAAAGTGCTCTAACACACTTCAAAGCCTCGAACCAATCGAATTGTCGCGCTAATGGTTACCACTGTTGCAGAATTACAGTTATAATGATGTTCTCAATGTTCCAGTTGCTAAGTAGACCACGACTATGGGTTTTGCAGATGGGATTGCAAAGATTATATTTGCAAAATGTCTTGTGATGTCTTATCATTAACCCAGCCGAAGTGTTCGATACGATGCGTTGCCTTATGTCAGCTTTTGCCATGTCGATCGCCCTCCTGAGTCTCCAGTTTATCATAAATACAATATCTTTGTAATGGACTGCTCGGGTACCAGCGATAGCTTCCTTTGGTCCTCTTACCAACTAGTCAGTGTTTTATTAAATAAATAAATGAATTTTCAAACTGATGCTAGTGTACACACCTTTCTGAGGTCCATAGGGTCAACTCTATGGAGATCAACGTTGCGGAAATACCAAAGAGCACCGAATATACATCCCCGAATTTTAAACTGAGACCACTGAAACAGATAAATGTTGAATGGTTTGGCAGAGCCCAATCGTTGAATCCCATAAGTCCATACAGACTTAAGCATCGATTTGTAGATCAACCACAGAGAAAGTAGTGATTTTTTATGAAGCATCCACATCAAGTTTTTGAATTTAATTTCAAGTTGTTGATTTTTCGCCTGTATATGCCGTTTCCAGGTGAGTCTACTAACGAGGTGTATCCCCAAGTATTTAACGCTATCCAATTGGGGTACTGCGATGTTGTAGATAATCACTTCTGAATAATTTCCTTTTCGCAAAGTGAAAGTTACTTGCACACATTTCAGCTCGTTAATTTTTATCCTCCACATTTGAAGCCAATTAGTTTTGGATCTGCATGTGAACTTAAAATTGCGGTTTGGCCGGCGAAGGCGGCTGCGGTGGTTAACCCACTAACAGAAAAAATCTACCTTATAAATAAGGTATAATACGGGAGCAAGTACACTCACCTGAGGAACCCTTGCTCTGATCTTATGTTGTTCACTGATATGTTTGTACCTGAAATCGGCGTTTCGTTAAATACGATATCAATAGATTATGGAAACAACCAGGGAGTAGACGTTTTATTTTATTAATAAAACCCGCATGCTCATCTTTGTCGAATGCTTAGGCCACATCTAGGATTATTATTTATTTCTGATAGAATCCGTTGGACTTGTTCTATTGTATTGTGCTGTTTTCTAAATCCGAATTGGTGATCAGGTATAACGCTCCTGTCTGCTGGCAATAGGTTCTGGAGTGGTAGTCTTTCAAATACTTTCGATATTGTTGGAAAAGCGCTTATCAGTCTGTACTATTTGACTTCTACAGCATCCTTTCCGGGTTTTCGAATCATTGTTACGATTGCATTCTTCAAACAATTTGAGAAATATCCGATTCCGATCTTAGCGGGGACTTTCTGATCATTGGCCTATTAATCGCTTTCGGAGCTTTCCTGCCCTGGAATCGTTGACTCCTGATCCTCTGTAAGCGCCAATTTAAGCTGTTTTGTGGTTTCATTGAATCTGCTTCTTACTTGGGGAGACCTACGTTGTTATCATTGCGCTTGTACTCTTCTTTTAACCCGCAAATGCTTTAAAATGTTCGACGAATACATTTTTTTTAATTCGACTCACTTCAAAGTATTCCAGTAAAATTTTGTTGAAAAGCCCAAGCACTGCATCAGTGCCAGATTTACTCTTTAATCAAACGTCCAGTGAAACACTATTGCTGATTTCCTCTTTCAACATTCGCCAATTTTTGGATTTGTTCGTCAGTCCAGGTTGAGAGTTATTATACTTTGCCTTATTTTTCACCTTGATAATAACGAGAGAGTGGTCTGATGATAGCTCGTAAATTGTTTGCGCCGTTGTACATAGGCGTGGGATTCCTTCTCGGACCTCAAAATCGATTAGATCTGGAGTTTTGTTCATATTACTTGGCCTCCATGTAGGCTGACTTGCTGTTTGAGATTCATCTTGAACAGTCTGTATTCTTTGGGTTGAAACCTCCAACGACGATGAATTTGTTCCCTAAAGTCTGTGTCCGCTAGCTAAGTGGTTAGAGCAGAAGGCTGTCGTACAGAAGGTCGTAATTCAAATCTCACTAGTGGCAGTGAAATTTGTATCGTCATTTGACGACGGATACCAATCGACTCAGCTGTGAATGAGTACTTGAGTCAAATCAGGGTAATAATATCGGGCTGCTGACCACATTACCTCCTATAGGATATTGTAATCCTGTAGTGTATAGTTACGGTCTTGAATGAAGTGCTCTAACACACTTCAAAGCCCTGACCCAATTGTATTGTTACGCCGATTATTATTACTTTAAAGTCTGAGTAAATTGGGTAAACTACTTCTGAGTCATTTTATGCCGGCAATAAACTGATGATATGACAAGTTCTCCTTACCACATCTGCAGGCATAGCTACAGAAATCACTATTAGTTACCTACAGTGGATAGTGTTTGAGCTGGCGTTTAATCAAAATTACTGACCCGCATCTGGGTCTTAAACATCATAAAACTCATGGCCGACATTAGAAACAGATCAATGCCATGAATCTTCAAGAAGAGAATAACTTCAGCTTTGTGTTTACATAGGCAATTTCCCGTTTATTTTTTATTTAAGCAAGTCGGGCAACCGGAAGCTGGACGCTTCAGGTACGAAAGGTTTTGTGTATTTCTTAGTACGTAGCGTAGTAGTGAGAATATCTACTTTCGAATGATATTCATAGTCTTGAATTTGCAAAAAAGCGACAACTTCGACGTATTATAATTTTGTTAGTAATAGGGCGATTTCCACCATGGTGAGATCATGCTTTATATTATACCCTATACCCTGCAAAATTTCGTGGTGTTAGCATGAACTTAAGGAGGGGTTTTACAGCCAATTACTAAAATTTATAGTAACATACTATTATTAGCTTTATTTGTACAGATATCACTATGGAAGGTATTTCGGAGCCCAGGCACCATATAGTGGCAGCTTTTTTTCAGATTTTCCGGTTTCGTAATTTCTAAGAATGGGCTCCTTGAAAAATGATCATTTTCAACCTCCCGCAGTCCCCATCTTTCCAATAAATGTCAAAACTAAGGACGGCTTCAAAAAGTAAATCGAGACCTTTAATTTGATACCCCACATGACTATATTTGACGGAAAACGTCAACCCCCCCTTAAATTCAACGTAAGAAGATGTAACTCACTGTATGCGTGAGCGTTCACACGGAGCTAGTCAAAGCTTGCATTTTAGCCACAGAGTTCATTTGTTCTTACTCCCATCTTTGAACAGGCAGTATGTTTTTCTTCAGGCCTTCATACACTTCACAGCCTCTATAATTAACAGTGTGGTGTGTGTGGGTACAGTCACTGAATTTTTTAGCTGTAGCGACTGTCTTATTTCTTTTGCATACAACTGTTTTATCTAATGCCCCGCAGATTACGCACACACTAGAAAGTGTACATATGCGGATATGTGTATATGATCTAGGGTGGCCCAATTCCTAGCAGTTCAGGAACATTGCATTTATGTGGTTCTTCGACTGTGATTCTCCTGTGCAAGACGCAGTGAAGATTATATATCGTATATATGTATATAATATGTATCAACTTTGAATAAGGGCTGTCCTCAGAATAAATTTGTATTTTCGTCTCGTTAATGTCTCACTTTTTGATGGGAACAATATGGAAATTGTTTTTCCCAAGTGTTGCTTACAATTTCTCTACCAAACTTTTCATGAAGATAAATCAGAGCTGGTTTAACTTTAGTGATTGTTTTAGCTTCTCCATCAGCTTCTGATGCCAAAAGTTGGACTTAATCTTCGCTGAAAATACTATCACTCATAGTGAGTTTCGAAACTTTCCTAGTGTTGCTGATTACTGGTGCACTGCGACGGCTTTTGATACTGGTGACATAGCGATCGCTCCCAGCTTGTTTCGCAGTAGCCTTAACTGATGAAAATGTATATGTGTCAGACGTTTCATTATTGCCATCAAACTCATTCAGTTTACCTCTTGTTTGCCTTGGTGTCAAGCTTTCTGTAGCTATTAGTCTTTTCATAAATTCGTCCTGCGTGAATGCAATGTTTAATTACTCTAGACTGCTGTACAAGCGCGGTTGGCCAGAGGTTAAATGTTCTTTATTTTTTTATTATCTTGAATAGGAGTTATTGTTAGGAGAAAAGAATATTGTCATGCACTGTAAACTCGCTACTAGATGGCAACGCTCCTGCAAAAGTTAGAAAAGATTTTTTTACCGCTTTCAAGTGGTGTGTATCACTCTTCAATTTACTTCCAAAGAAAGGAGGTTTTTATAGTGTTAACTTTCTTTTACAAGTAATTTACTACTCTAATTATATCCCTTCTTAATTATCCTTTGTTCTCAAAAAATACTGACTTTTATCTAAAATAATAAATAAAATTTTAAATAATTGTCATTTTAACAAATATATGTGCGCGTCTTCCGAAGGGCTCTTGCGAGTTCCTCCGTCTTTCCAATACAGATTGCGGATACATATTTATTTGGTTTAGAATAATTTACCTACGTCCTTACTCTACCGATGTGACAAGAACCATCACCCATTTCTCGACAGGGCCGTGACGCGTCCTGCGGCGTCGACTGTAGTGAACGGGAGGTGAAACTCTACCATTTTTCCGAGGCTTTTTACTCAAGGCAATAATTTTGTGGTTTTTGCCGCCATTAGATACGTTTTCCTGCTCAGGCTGTGACAGAATCTGCTACCAGGATAGATTACTTAGGATTGAGCATAGTGGAGTAAGTAGAACTTTTTTTATCACTTTCAAAGTTCAACTTATACAAGGTGTCTCAAAAGTAATTTTAAAATTAGTGGATCGATTAAAAAAAAAGTAAGCCGTATATAGAAAAAATGTTTATTAATTATTAAAATACACTTTTTGGGGATTTATTTCTTAAAAATAATATCGTCTAAATGTAGACCCTCGCGTTCTCGGCACTCATTTAATCGAACAGTAAAATTACTTATGACGTCTCGGCAGGCTGCTATTTCGTGACGGATATTTTCTTTCAAATGCGCCAGTGAAGTTGGTTTATTGCCGTAAACTGTAGATATGAAAAAGTCCATAGGGATTAAATCTAGACTGCGTGGAGGCCAATTTATTTCACCTCTCTGGGGGATCAATTCGACTGAGAAAACTTCACGAACACGTGGCAGAGACATATTGGACGTGTGTGAAGTTGCTCCGTCCTGTTGGAACCATGTTCTTTGGCTATAACCAGGAAAGTTTTGCAGTTCAGGTACCAAGAAGTTGTCTAACATCTCCACATAACGCTCTGTATTCACTGTAACTGCACGGTCCCTTTCGGCTTCAAAAAAGTAAGAGCCGATAATTCCTCGTGCCGATATCGCAGCCCATACGGTCACTTTAGGCGAATGTAGGGGTTTCTGATGTTTGCATTTCGGATTCGTTGCCCTCCAGTAGCGGCAGTTCTGCTTATTTACGTGGCCATTGAGATGAAAATGGGCTTCATACGAAAACAAAATGTTGGTAAACGTTGAAAATCGCTCAATTACCTGATTTACGAAATTAAGCCGCTGACTGGCATCTTGCGGTTTTAATTCTTGCACCAATTGAATTCTGTAGGGGTGCAGTTTCAGGTCTTTGTGCATAATGCGATGTAATGATGATCTATGCACATTTAAAGCACTTGCGCGCTTCCGAATTGAAAGGTTCGGGTCGTCACGAACAGACTGATTAACATTCTCCGCGTCTTCTACCGTTCTTGATGACCTAGGTCGCCTGGATTTTGATTTATCCAGCGTTATACCAGTCTCTTAAAACTTTTTAACCCAATGTCGAATGAGAGGAATGCTTAGCGCATCATTTAAGTGACGAAAACCTCGAATACTGCAGAACTTTCTACGCGCTACAGTTGCCGAATCGCCATTTTTGTAAAACTCTCGCACGCACAACACGCAGTCTGCTCCCGAGAAACGCTCCATAGCGACTGAATTCCCAAGAGCCAAGCTACCGATTGACATAACCCCCGCGCCCCTCGGATACGTTGCGTTCACGCAGTAAGCTAAATAAATATAAAATTTCTTTTGAGACACCTTGTACGATTGTATGTACTGTACATTCTCGTAGAATTTGAGTGCAATATCTCACTGAAATTCGGACAGTCGTCTGACTCGGTCTGAAACAACTGTTTGTATGTTGTCTTAGAAAGATATATATTTGGTCGTCTGAAGTCTGAATTAAGCACAGACATTTGACTGCCTGGTGTTTGAGGCAGACACTGACATTTGTTTGTGATAATGAAATTTGTCTGTCTGACGCCTGAGGCAGACATGAACCCAAATACAGACGTTTGTCAGGTAGAAGTCTGAAATAGACATTTTTAAGGTTTTGTGCAAAACAAAACGTTATAACAATCAGTTCCATGTCTTTTGTCTGTCCCAATGGATGCAATATTATACTGGGTTTGAAGGTGGGTGGCTCCATACATGTGAAAGACGGGTGTAAATTCTTCTTCACAGCCCAAAAAGTCTAACCTATCCAACCGAAAAATCTGAAAAAAACGCAATAGTGCATCCATACGAAATGTTGGCCTCAAAGTACATCCCATTCTGACATCGGCTTAAATAAATTCAATAATAGTATATTACTATATTTTAGAAATTTACCCGAAAACCCTCCTTACATTTTTTGAAATAATTAAGACTTGCCTTTTCTATTCGCTTGCCACATTTATTAAACCTACAAATACTGATAATTCGTGAAGTACTTGTTCCCTTCACAAGCGAATAGAAAAGACAAATCTTAATTATTTCAAATAATTTAATCGCTAGAAACACCGCGAGATGACACTTAGTTACTTAAGTTCATCCTAGAAGTACAACATTTGGTACTTTGGTCTATATAATAATATATTATATAATTTTGGATAATTTGACAAGTTATAAACAGTTAAAATTACCATGAATGAATGAATGGCAAATGAATTTGTCACACTCTAAATCGTGTATGATATCAGCATCATATAAAATAAACTCATATGAACGGCGGAGTTGAAGTTTGGAAATACATACGTATATCAAGGAATATTTTATATTTTGAATTGCAGGTATACACTAATTGGAAAACGTGAATAGGGAATTTCTCACACAAGATGAACGCAAAACCTTTATACCCGAAACGTCCAGCTTCCGGTATTCCGACTTGTTTTAAGACGATCTATTGTCTGAAACAGACAAAGACATTTTTTTGTGCGTCATCTGAGGCAGACACAGACATTTGTCTGAGCCAGTGATAACATAATAAAAGAATTTCCAATAAGCATATTTGCAAATACACCAAGTGATATTTTATCGTTGTCGATTGAACAACTAGCGAAAATGCTGAATAGTTAACAGTCAATCTCAATTGTCTAAAGTTGGTATTCGCAGCGCATAAGAACTGTTTTAGCAAGAAACATTCACCCACTACTTCTTATCTCTTGAGTGTATTAAGGTCAAAATAATGAACGATTTATCATGACTTTCAAAAAAATTTCTGGTGAACATTGATTCAAAAAAACTATTAAACTTTTAAGGGTTAAAGAGATTAAACACTTACATGCTTTCAAGTGATAGTCAAATTTAATTCTAAGCGATAACCGGATTTAGAATGAACTCAATGAATATCAGCTAAAACGCTCCATAATCAATGATTCAATCGTTTTTACTCGTTCCAGATTACCAGCATGTTGCAGCCCAACTCATCTTTGTAAAATCAGTTATTAAAAACGGTTCTGAGTGAAAGCGCGTTCCGTTTGCACCCTGAAGTGGTCATCTTTGTTACAAGTGATTTACAAGTTGCTAAACCCGCGCTGGTTCAAAGTAGACTTGTTTGAGGAGCTGCGACAAAATAATAATCAAATAAAATTAAATGAAATTTTAGCGAAAAGTTACAGATAAGTTTTGTCCTCATGATTCGCGCAAATCGCACATTGGTCACTACAGGTTAAAGTTTAATGTTTGTGATATTTTCTTCTTTTTATTTAAATTTAATGCGAATTCGTCTGATACAATCACTGAAAAATTTCCTTTAGGATCGCGAGCGGTGAAAGTGTGAATGATCCGCGATTGTGCAAACTCAGCAGTCTCTTGTAGGATTCGGGATGATCTAAAACGGTCGGTAAGGCTAATCGACGCTACTAATCAAGAGCTCACTAGTAATTGTGGAAGTGATAACATGTTACTCCAGTGCATTACATAAATCTGTGAAGCTTGAAAACAAGTCCCAGATTAGAGTACGCGAAGAAGTCCCACAATAACACAGGCCGCATCACATTCCAAATGTTATGAAAGAGTCACAGTGATCCTGTAAACAAAGTTCAATGTGGTGATGTCAATGAAGAATTGTGTAAATAGCAACGAGTAAATCGAAAAAAGTGTTTCTAGTTTAAATGTTGTGAGGAGAAGCGGCGGAAAAATGCCAAATAGTGGAAATGAAGTTGTTCAAGATCATCGAATATTATCTGAATGGTCCATGGCTGGTCCAGATAATCAGAGCGAACCAATCCAATTGCCAATTGATATGCGCTTCAATGATGGCCATCGATTGTCGATAACAGTTTACAGGTATGTATGGCATCATTTTGAAAATAGTACGAGAGAATACGCTATATGTGGCTTGCAACTTTGAAAGTCATCTATAGGTCACGATACTATTGTGATTCGGAAAAGAGGGCTTTCTCTGTTTGAAAAGTCTCCGGTATACATGTTAAAATGCAACACGGAGCATCCCAGAATTTCCTGTTCTTGATTCCTTTTGATCTGTTAATTATATAGTTGCATTCTTTGGTATCAATAAATGTTTCTCTAGAGTCTCAGGGACCCAACAGGCAGAAGGAATAGCATAATGCTTATGTTGTTTAGAATACCGTGCAACTACCTAGAACTGCCCTCAAAGAGGAATAAAATAAACAACTCGCGTGAAGAAACCTTCGAGAAATCGAAAAATGTCCATTTCATTCATTAGTTGTCGAAAAGATATTATATAACCAAAAAAATAAGAAGCTTATTGTCTGAACTATAAACAAAAATAAAAATAGAAAAAACCGGTTTGGTAATTCTGTGATTTTTATGTGGAAGAACTTCGGATGCTTGACTGCTCCATTTTTACGTTGCCTAAAGAATAGTATTTCTCTCTTCATTGCTGTAAGGATAATAGACAACCAGCATGCGCAAATCCAAAATTAGAATGGATACAAAAATGAATAGCAAAAGTAGCGTTCCTATATATTCTGAGGTATCCTAATGTGCTTTTTAATTAACGACAGGAATCTAAGAAAATCAAAAGAAAATGTTCCCCAACAGTCCTCATTAAACTGCTAATCACTTCCAGTGACACTTAACTTCGGTGGTGGAGCAAAGGATGGTTTGTATTTCAGTTTTGCTTTAAAATCTGTCCATTTGGCAATTTTTAGAGGCAACATTAGTCTGGTAGCAAAAATTAATTAGACAAACTCTCATATATTAACCGAAAGATAAAATCAAATTGCCTCTGGGTATTCTGAAATGTATCTTATCGCAATTATAACTAACCTTGAACAATTTGTTACAATCAAAGTCTCTATCATATAGGCGCAATAGTAACTTCCATATCTGATCGGACAGATGCCAGTGGTACCTCAAAGTTGCCTAATCAAAAATACGTTACAGTAATTCGTAAGATGTATAATATAGCCACCTGAGCCACTCCTGATTGCAAATATTTCAAATCTTGGTTGGTTTTAAATCCAACAACTTAAAGTACGGTCCTAAACTACCTAAAATATTTCGGATACTCTATACAGTTCGAACGGAACAGTCAAATATTCACCGCCGTCAGATATGATACTTTGATTGGTACTTTGGCTCTCCTAGCAGAGCAGATTTTTAGAGTGATGAACCAATAATTTACAGCTAGCGACAATAGTCTCCTCTTCCATGTTTGTAGGGGCTTTTCACTTTAATTATGTATGGAAAACCTGTGATGTCTTAACGTACAGTGAATTCATATAAAAACAAGTCGGGAAACCGGAAGCTGGACGCTTCAGGTACGAAAGGTTTTGTGCATTTCTTAGTGAGAGTATCCACTTTCGGGTGATATTGGCATTCATAGCCTTCAATTTTCAAAGAAGCAAAAACTTTGACGTATTATAACTTTGTTAGTAATAGTGCGATTTCCACCAAACTTGGTAAGATCATGCTCTACATTATAGCCTACATCACTGCTAGGATGAACTTAAACGGGGTTTCCAGCCAATTACAAAAAATTATAGTATTTATTTTATTTGAACTGATATCGGTATGGAAGGTATTTCGAAGCCCAGGCACCATATAGTGACAGCCTCCTTATTTTTTTTCAGATTTTTGGGTTGGGTAGTTTCTGAGAATGGCCTTCTTAAAGAAATGATCACTTTAAACCCCCCGCACTCCACACCTTTCCAACAAATATCAAAACTAAGACCAGCATTAAAAAGTACTAACTGAGACCTTTAATTTGATACCCCACATGACTATATTTGATGAAAAAAAATTTTACACCCCCCTATTACATGTATGGGGACCCCCCTTAAATTCGACGTAAAAGGATGTAACTCACTGTATGTGTGAGCATTCACAGTTGCCACCTTTCTACCAAGTTTGCTGTCAATCGCTAGAACCATCTCCGAGGAAAATGCGTGTAACGGACAAACAGATAGACAGTAAACCGATTTTAATAATATTTTGTGTTTACACAAAACCTTAATGATTACCTTGTAAACTATTAGGTTATTACATATGAAATGGCCGATTTGGCAATCAAGTGAAGTTAGTTGCGATTTTGCTGTATCAAACCACCACCAGTGTTGGTGTCGGGTAATGAAGTATAAATACTCCTATATTTATTCAAGGAGTAATTTCAGTTTTGACCATCGCTATGATAACAGAGAATTCACAGGAAAACGGGTGGAAAAGAAAAGGTTCCGCATGGCCTTACGGAGCAAAACATGGCGCTTCGAATGGAAATTTGCAGTTCGTTACTCTCTCACAACAGAACCGATCCCTAAGCGGAATCCACGAAGCATTTTCTATGCGAATGACTAGACTATTGACGCATCAAACATCACATCACGCATTGCCTTCGTTTCAATATGTTTTCTCCACGTAAGTCGTCTATCCAGGTGCAAAGCGAGATGCTTTACCTCATTTGGTTGAGGGATAGTTATACCATTGATTGAGACCTCAGCGCAGTTATACTGGTTCACGGTGAAAGTGACGTGAGAGCACATTCTTACGAATGAAAGCAGCAAATCTGTAGCTGCAGCGAAAAATAACTTCGCTTGAGTTCATTAATGGCCGAGATGATTTCTCTCCTGCTCCGCATGTTCCGATAACTAGCTGCTTCATCCACTTAGACGGAACTTTGCCGTATATGATACGGTTCAGATCCGTGGGTGATATGTTCTTCCCTATCAGTTGCTCGTCATCGTGGATGCGGCGTCGACTGTTAACGACCTCCGCATGATCATTCAAAGATTTGCGACCACATGCAAATTCTTTTCTAATACAGTATACACTTCTGAAATCGTTGCATTCTGTGACATCTTCTACTTCCCTAACCAGTGCAATAAAAAGTTTCCTTTTGTCACTGGACAATATTGACCACATTGCCTTCTACACGGTACTGTAATCTGCTAGTGGTACCGTTACGGTCTCGAATGGAGTGCCCTACCACACTTCAATACCATGATCCAATTGGATTATTGCACCAACAATTAGGTACTATTATTTGACAGTGCTGAACTTCCCGAAATTTTGCACACCATCAAAGTTGGAGCGCGATGCACTTGTCATTACTCCCAGCGAGCAACAAAGTCTTCAATCCCTTCCTCTCATCGATCCCCTTTCACGGTTCCGACGTAAGCCAGATTTTATACTAAGTGTATTTGCGGTTCGATCAGCAAGATAGCTCCTTCATTGTTGAGTGATAACTGCATCATACCAGCCATCAATGGGCAGACCGCGGACTACCATCCCTGCGGGAAGTGATGGACCCAACACGAAAGCGGAAGTACGCAACTAGCAGATGGTGATCGCTTTCGAGGCCGTTGATAGCACCTCTCCTGCTATGCACATCCAGGGAACAACTCCTAAACCTATTGCTGATCGCGAAGTGGTAGCTCTTATTACTCATACAGTGTCGTCCGAATGAAACCCAACTGACCTTATTACAGGATCTGTGTCCGAACATTGTGCCACCAATAACGAGGCGGCGAAAGCTGCAGAAACCCAAAACCTCCCACCATGATCGTTGCAGTCGCCAACACCCTGCGTGTTATTGGACGTAGAAAGCCTTTTTCGCTATATCGGAAGTTATAATTGATTCATAGTGAAGTATCATTTTAATGCTCCTTAACTTGGACCGGAATCTTAGTCAGAATTCTGCCAGAAACCAACTCCCAGGTGAAGAGAGCGGAAGCCATTAGAAGCAACCCGACAGCGGATTCACATATGCTACCACTCGGCTTTCCGGAGTACAAAAACACATTGCCACTAGAGGGAGAGGCGTGCTCTCCAGAGTCCCACCAGCTTACCTTCTGCAGGTTGTTGGGCCACAAATTCCTATCCCTTTTAGTTGCGTTTTACGACAATCTGGGAAGACTTTGAGGGTACTCATAAGGTGCAACTCATAGATCCCCAATGTTTTCTACATAAACCATTCTTTAAAACCGGCGCTTTCGGTTCTAAATCCGTTATGTGTAATATCAAGTGGCTAGAGAAATAGTCTTCAGAGTAGCAAAAATGATGACGCGTAAGTCGCATTTTACATTTCGCCTACGTCAAAAACAGTTTTTCATCCATTGGAGCCGAGAGCTGAGCACATGAAAGTCCTTTGCCGGATCCACACGCTTGCCAATCCTCAATAAACAATCAAAAATTCAACGGTGACTTAGTTTGTGTAGGTTTGCAAGAGTTTTGCACCCCATCCAATCGAGTACCTTTTTAACACAAGTCAAAGAAAATTTGCAACAAGCGCTTGTAACGCATCCACACGATTACCAATGGCTTAGCAAAGCCCGTCCCTCATGCTTGCCTATTGAGAACACACTAATGCACTTACAACGATGTGGATTGGAATGTTTGGTTTCCCAAACTCAAGACAATCTTATATAGAGCTTTGGAGCACGTGCCAAGCATGTGGACACGGCAATACGACACATGCATCAATATCGGTTGCAACAAACTAACTAAGTAAAGACATTTTTAAATCGATCCTTCGATCGTGTAAGATAGAGCATCTGTAAGTGTTTGCTGCCTACATGATAGCAATTTGGTATAACTGCTAGGCTACAATACGGAGCAAAGAACATGAGTGCATTACGGACACTTTCTAAAATTACTTTCGCGTATTTGTTAATTTATAAGTCTCCTGTCGACACTTCTATGCCTTAACTAGTTTAAGTATTTCGCATAACTTTTGTTTACCACGAATGCAGTGCTATGTATACCTCAAGAGCAGCAAATAATAATCCTCTTAACTCATCTGCAACGTCAACATATACAAAGAAGAGCCTTGTGGTATCTTCTGTAAGGAAATATCTTCAACAACTGCACTGACAAATTTTGCCGAACAGAATATTTTGCAATTATCACATTTCTGGTTACCAAGCCCAAACCTGAAGCTATCTTAAGATAACCAAGAAAGTGAAGGTCAGATGAAAAACGAAAACAAATTAAAATGTATGTACAAAATATTATATTTTTCAAAATTAAGATGTTTCAAGTTACATGGACTTTAGTTTTATTCAAGCGTTATATATTGCTTCTCATCCTCTTATCAGTGAAAGTGTGAGTGTAACTCTTCTTCTCATGAGATGTTTCCGTAATTCCTCGTTGAAGTGTGATTCATGTTTTGACAATGTTTTTTGTACTAATTTATCATTATCAATTTATCAGCCACCTTTGGAGTACATAGGAAGTTTGCCTGGGATCATCGTCCTGGTAGAAGGCAAATTTATCCAATATATTCAGCTCTTCAGCACTTTGCCTCGCATTTTCCTTCAATCTATTGGAAACTACCCACTTTACCGTCTATAAAATAAATATTCCATATTCCTACGCTGGAAAAACGGCCTCCATGCTTTCATTGACTCTCCCACTTGCTTGATAGTGGCCCGAATATTATGTGGATTAAACTCTGTATAAGGTTTCCCATCAGAGCAATGCAGATTAGATTGTGTAAATATTACCTGTATTATCTTAGAATTTTGGTCTAATACGACCAAATTGTTCTAGATTCACTTTACGCGGTAATTAATGAGTGTACTTTCGAATACTAAAGTACCGCGAGAATATTAGAAGAAAGCAAAAATGTACCGCACTAGCAACACACTTTTATTTTTAACATTGCATCAATATTAGAACTTTATTTTTAACATTGCACAAAATTAGAACCTTTTCATTGAAAAATCTTATGACAAAATCTAATTTCCTAACTTCCATTATTTTTGCGACCAAATCCAGGCCTACTTCCGCCACCGAGAACACCGGTAGTGGCAACTCTAATAAATTAATATAAATAAAAATATAATATATTATAATAAAAAATAATAATATAAAAAAAATAAATTTCGAATGTTGTTAACCCCGCTGCGCTACAGAATCAAAATGGTTTGGATTATCAAAATTTTCAGTATTTAGCGTTTTCCAGAAATCAATATCCTTGTTAAAATATTCGTTACTTTGACTTTTTTTCTTAATTTCTACCTATTTTGCCATGGAAATCATATTGCCCAAAAAGATTTCCAACCGTTTCTGCGCAAACACCCTTTTCCAAATCATTTTGGACTGAAAAATATAATATAGTCCATTCATTTGCATTGAAAAATATTTCTATTAAAGTCTTCCTAGAGTACGCCGGTCATCATGATCGCCGATTTTTTCGCCTGACCAGTTCTCTTCTTATTTTGAATTTAAAAATTGTTGTTTACGTTTTATAACGTCTAAAAAGTGAAGTGGCTTCCACAAACAATTTTTCCGATCGTTCGGACAGTTTTATCCTTTCCACTTTTCAAGAGTTGTTTGTTTTGGCACCGACAGCCATTTCTTCCATATTTTTTTCCGTTATTCAAGTTTTAAATTTCGACTCTTGCAAATTTGTACCTACGAATAAAAAATAATTCCAGGGACGAAGCAAGATTATTTAGCAAAACTCAGCCAATTTGGCTGTGTGTCCGATTATTCGTTCGAGGAAAAGATCTAGGAATGCATTTAAGAAATGAACCTTCAAACTAATTTTACACGCAGGTTTTTGGACTCCACTGTTCCCGAGGAAACCTAAGACTGTCGGCCATTACTCTTTCAAAGTCATTATCCTCTACAAGTCTCCATTGGGGTCATTATGGGAAGCTTGTTCCCAGTTTTTGAAAACAGACTTAGCCAATGCTACTGATACTCCAATTGCTGGCTCCGGTCCCGGCATAGGAGAGATTGACCCCTCTTTCGCTAAAGCGTCCGAGATTTCATTTCCCTCTATGCCACAGTGACCAGGTACCCAGAGTAGTTCCACCGTATTGAATCTAGACATAGAGTTCAAACGGTTTCTGCATTCCTGAACGATTTTCAAGGTGATCAAAGGACTGCTCAATGCCGTCAATGCAGCTTGACTGTCACTGCAGATTGCGATGCGCCTCCCCTTCAACCGCTCGTCAATCACCCAGTTTGCTGCCCTTAGGATCGCATAAACTTCAGCTTGAAAAACCGTTGCATATTGTCCCAAAGGAAAAGTCCACTTCTCGTTTTTATTCGAGAAGTAGACTCCAGCTCCAAAACCCTCTTCTGTTTTTGAGCCATCGGTGTAGAAGACTTCCGTATATCTCGAATTAGTCTATGAGCTTCTGTCATTGCAGTGCTTTGAATAAATATATCCAGGGGCTGCAAATTGAGTAGTGCATTCAGAGCTGCACCGGATGTTGTGCTCATGGCACCCATACACACAGTTCTTTGCAGTGCGGCTAGTTTACTGTGAAAACCTTTTTGTCTCACCTTAACCCACCACACTACGGATGCATATACGAACATCGGCCTAATGATGGCAACGTATATCCACATTACCACATGAGGCCTGTGTCCCCATGTCGAGGCAAAGGTCCGTCTGCACAGCCCATAAGCTGTGAGAGCTCGTTTCATCTTTACCTCTGCATGTTTGTTCCAAAGAATTTTTTTATCTAGAGTGCCTCCCAGATATTTCACTTCTTCGGAGAGTTGAAGGGTAGAACCCTTCATCTCAGAGAGGCAAAGTCCATCCAGTTTTCTCCTTTTTGTGAATAAAACCATTGTGGTTTTATTTTGATTAACTGACAGACCATGTCTGAGGCACCAGCTGTCTATCAAATCAACGGAACGTTGTATATTCCTACACACAGTTCCAAGATCCCGATCAACAGCAAGTACAGCCACGTCATTAGCATAAGCTTGAGCGTGTATTGGCAAATTTTGCAGTTCGCATAGTATTGAGTCGATCAGCATACTCCACAGAAGTGGCGAAAGCACGCCTCCTTTGGGGCAGCCCTTCGTTGTTTCTGTAGTCAGATAGCGATCGACCCCTACCTCAGCGCACAGCAATCTTTGCGTTAGCATAGCATGGGTCCACTTAATTAAAGCATCATCAACACCATGCGCTCTGGCGGCATCACAAAGTTTTTGAAAAGGCGCACAAAAGCCCCTTCAATGTCCACGAACACCCCCATCGCGTACTCACCATTCAAAGTTGCATCCTCTATCTTTGTGAGCAAAGAATGAAGAGCAGACTCACAGGACTTTCCACGTTGGTAACCATGTTGGTTTTCACTAAGTGGGTGTGACCTAAGTGCGTGTCTTATATTGTCCCAGAAAATCTTCCCACAAAATCTGCAAATAATGACTGCAGTCGCCCCTAGCTTCCCCGATGGTAATTTAGCCTGCAATGGCCAGTGATCAATCCTTCTATAACCGTAAGGCTCTTCTTGGTGAAGTTTAAATGATCCTGGGTACGCTTGCACTCTTTTTCCAGTATAGTTCCTTTAGCCGTTCCACTTCCCTCCTTAACATCATACCATGAACTCCCTTCGGATTTTACAAAACTGTTTTCGCCATTAGGGCATTCTTGCTCCTTTACTGGCGAGCTCATCCGCTGTCCCATTACCCTCTTACCCAATAGGGCCTGGAAGCCAGAGCATACTGAGTATGATGATGGCAATTTATTTGGAGGTTAAACTACGCGCATCCATCTTTAGGATATATTTGCGACTGAAATATACTGTTGTGTTTAGTAATTGGTTTGAAATACGTTTTCATTAGGCCAAGCGCCATTGCTTTTTTTCTTGGATCAATGGCCCTGCCCGCTCCCTCAGACATTCTGAAGATTTCCTTCCTTGCCTGCACGTGTATTTGAAGATGAAGGGGAGTCAACACCTAGAAGGATCTCCAGAGATGCCGATATGCCATTGAATTTTGTTTAGCTTCCTGGCTATTATACCGAGTTTAGTTATATCTCCTCAGATTACATATAGGTAACCGTTCGCTTTACTATTCCAGTATAGTATTTTCGGGGTGCATTCCCATTTTTCCGCTGCAATGTATCTGCAAATCAGCAAAACCCTTCTTACTTTCCGACATATATTCTTAATATGGGTCTTCCAGAGCGGGTTTTGCATAGTGTAATTTAATTTCTACGCCAGGAAGCCTAATGACAACCAAGTAATCAAGCTTCCTCTTAATAGCGAATGACCGGATTAATGTACAACCCGACCCTGTAGCATTAAATACTAGTAATTCTTTCGCGTAGTACTCCACCCTGTGCACAAGCTTCGATTGTGTTCATAATAATAGTATTGGTTCTTTTACTTGGCTGTTCTTTAACATTTCGCCCATCGAAAAGGCCAAGGAGTTCTGAAACTCCTCCTCAGAATGGGATGTGTTTTCGAAAGTAGCTTTGACATCCGAAAGCGCACTGAGAGCTCTTTAGTATTTACTGCGTAGTACATCCGTTAACTGAAACAGGGCAATTTCTGTCGATCGTCCTGTCCGGTGAGTATGTTTATGTGGATGTAAGAGATCATTCTAGTGTAATTCTCCAAGAACTTCCTCACATTTTCGGTATGAATGATGAATGATGTCCGACAAATTTATTTGTGCATGCTTAGTTAGTATGTAACACAAGACCCTTTTCCAGCATTAGGAGAGATCCTAAAAGGATTTCGAAGTCCTTCGAAAGTAGTGATGGGAGGATCCCCTCCACTCCGTGTGGTTCCTGCAGTTTCCCGCCACTTTCAATTTAACCTACCTTAACAAAATGTCAATGTCTGCCGCCGGGATAGGACCCCGGTAAATAGATTTTAAAAAACTAATTCTGAGTAAATTTCTCACCTTCCTTCTTCAGACACAGAGAGGATATTACCTTATCATTGACTACATCCCTCCACAAAATTTCCTGAAGCAACTTTACTTTGCTTCTCCGATCACACTATTTTTACTTCATTAGTGTGTTTTTGTACCTTTGCCGTTCCCCGGTTTGTTTGGGATTAGGTTCCTGTTCCACAAGAATACGTTCACAGATGAAGTAATTACCTTAACGGGATAGCTGGTTTCATATAGTTCAATGACGGCCCTGTTATGGTCTTTCATCACTGGCTCCAGTTAGAATTTCTCCTTCTTCTCCACCTATCTCTAAATGTTGGTGCTCGAAATACCTTATCGAAGAGTCCCAATCTCCTGGGCTTTACATACTACTCTACTTACTTCAGGGTTGTTTGTTGGATCTTATTATCCTGTGACCCGACATGGGTGGTTAATCCGATATCTTTGAATTCTTAACCAGCCATTCATAAGGTTGAGAATGGTTATGTACCTTTTGCTTGGTGCTAGTCACGAATGTTGCCGTGCCTCCTACGTTATATACTTCTTATCTATTAATAAGGATGAATTTAAGAAAATACTCGCATCTTCGATTGTTGTCACTGGTTCCCCTGAGAAGAAACCCCTTCCTTTTACAGTTCTTCACCAGTCTAACAACTAATTTCGATGGTATCCCAGTGTCACCTTGAGATTTGGATTGGATTTAAGAATTCATTAGCTTTGGGTCTTCCCAAGAAGTATACCAAATTACCTGCATACTTCTGCCTTGTGGACCACGAACTGCGCACCGGTAAACCCAGAGTTCTTGAATCAGTCCCATTGCAATGTTATTTTTGCGTAATGAAGATTTACCTGGGCTGTCTTAGTGCTAGCCATTGGCTCCACTAATGCTTGCAGCTCTTCTTCGATGTCCTCCGACTTGATACGCTGCTGTAACTCGCTGTTCGCTCTCAGCTTTAGAAGCTTCAGGTCTAGTCGTTTAGCTTCTCGTCCTCAATGAGCAGTCCCTATGGCCTCTACCCTTCAGAAATCTCGGTGGGCTCCCCACCCGATTTGTCCAAGGTATCTTCTTCCTGTTTCTTTTCGTGCATATGCACTTGGATGTTACTGATCCTATATTTTTCATGGCATTTATGGTTTTTAATTGACCCCTGGAATCGGTCTTTTACCCCGGTTGTGAGAAGTTTTCCTTTGGCCTCCACTTCGCTTCTGACTCTTCTCCACAATCGTATGTGGAAATCTTCCATTATTTCCTGAATGGGTTAGGTATTCTTGAGAAAACTTCCCTATTGTGGGTTGATCTCTGGTGCTCCTCTCTTCTTCTCTCCGGATGTTAAAGGCTTAGAGCCAGTTTAAGTCTCCTTGGGACGCAGATATCGTAGCGCCTGCCTACACCACTGAGGCCTGTTTCTTTTCTAAGTCTGAGATGCTAACCTCCGATGTGCTGGTCTATACCCTCTGATCAAGGACCTTAGTTGGTCCTGGTCGTCGCAGCACACCAACTTCCCTCTTCTTGCGTGTAATTGCCGCATTATTATGCGGAATGAGTTTCCACTTCTTTCTTGTTTTTGTTTGTTTTTTTTTGCTCATTTGATTCGAAAGTTAAGAGGGCCATAGCCTTAGCTCTTTATTCTGAGGGGAGCAGTTATCAATGAAGCTCCACTCAAATATAGTAAATTACCCTCGACTGCAAATTATCGAGCTGTTCTTCGACTCCCCATTCTAGATCCGTAGCGTTTTATTATGTAATAGTAAGGTCGGCTAGTACAGGGTATGACTATCACCACGTACTATAAATTCCGCGATGAGCAATAAGTTGGCTACCAAAAATCTATATTCGGGATTAGTCTATCCTGCAGTCGACTGCTTGACCTCCACATACATGTAGCAAGTACAGCAAAATTACACCGTAACCACATATGGGTGGTTTACCACCTGGAAAACCCATTACCATAAATAGCGAATTAATGGGGAATTCATTATCGTACAAAAATTTACCTACCATGAAGGTAAAAAAATTGAAGTAAATAAAGAGGGCTGCCAAAAACCAAAATATTACACATTATGAAAGAGACCATCAAGCACAGGAAAGGTGAGTGATAAGTTATCGTCGCAAGAAAAAATATCCACTACACACTTTTCTATTTGTAAACTGCTTCATTATTTGACATCAGACAAATTCCCCCTGAAATAGCCACGTGAAACAAATGGTTGATGGAAATGAAGCATTTTTCATCAGTTTTAACGTTTACAACAAATTGACTACAGCTACCCATTGGGCCCCGAACACACCACAAAATTACGCTGAAGAAAGTGGATGTCTACCTACAAGTACCTTGGCGCTAATGCGTGCTACCCTTAGTTGATGATTTATAGGATTTTTCTTCCGTCAATAGTCAAGTCAAGGACACATCCGCCTGCCATCCAGTTATTTACTACTCCACAATGTTACCCGCGTCGCTTGTCCCTTTCTGCCAAGCTGGGAAATTAACTTCACTCTTTCTATCTAGAAGTTAAATCCTGGTCAATTATGGCGTTTTTGTAATCGCGCCATTACAAAATATTTATTCAATGGTGTTTGAACTTGGACCTGGAAAAGAATATTCAAAAAATTCTGCTTCCTAAAGATAATACTGCAAACAATATTGCACGCACAAGGAAAGTTTCAAAAGAAATTAAAATAAGGATATCACACAACAGAAAATGTTTTCCAAGAAAACTCGTGAAGATTAAATTTAAATTCTCTGTATTCTTGCGAGAAGAAAAACTTTTTATAAACTTTAAAAATTTCTTCAGATACTTTTTAAAAATGATAGTAAAAAAGTACACTTTCCAGTGAAAATACCCTAAATATTAAATTTTCGCAATTTTCGTAATGAGGTTTCAGTTTCCAAAAACGTTTTTGCAGCGCAAAGGATATGTTGTTATTACAAAATATCTAACGAATTTGCGGCAACAGGTGGGTTGGACGTGGTTCTCAATATCAGGGTTATGTTTATGAAATGTTTCATACTGCAACAATAGCATGAAAATCAATTGTTCTTATTTACTCATCACTTCCCAACAAACAATTATTTGTTGATCTTTTTATTTCTGCTCTGGATTGAGCTTTATACATTCTTCTGCTCAACCCTCCGGTGTATCACATTTCATTTTCATTTTCCCATTTACCTACATTTACCCATTAATCACGAGCTTTTTCTTGATTGAAATCATCGAGCAGGAAACAATTTACTCACATATCAGACTAATATTTTAAGAATTGTTTTCATCCACGTGTTTAGGAGAGGTTCAAAGACCGCCTGGAGTTAACTTTTGTCAAGCATAAGAGCAAGCTACCACACATATTTAATAGAAATTGAATAATAGTTCAGATTCGCCTCGAGGAGGAGTGCGGCCGTTTTAGGAAGTTGTGGAGCAAGCTGAAGCGCGTTTCAGCTACCCGCGCGATGACGCATATATCCCACCAAGGAGTAAATGGCAACCATATATACATATGTGCATTCGTCCTACAGGCATCCTGAACTTCTAACATACCGGATCCATATGGACTGAAACCACATCTTGACTGCTTTATTTTCTCACAGAACTTTTACCAGCCTTCATGTGTTTCAGTTTTCTAGCCTGCTAGCTACCTTTACCGATTTAACATAAAACCTTATTAAAATTGGTTTACTGCTTTGTGTCACACCCATTTCCACAGAAGTGGCAACACCTATTGATACGAAATATGGTGAAAAGATGGAATTGTGAATCCCCTCGCTGCGATGAGTAACGTCGCTCTACGCTGAGTTTAAGACGGGTTCTCATACATACAAAAGGGGGTTAAATTTTTTTCACCGAATATAGTCATATGGGATATCAAACTAATCCAACTAATGTGTTTCGACGCAGATATTAGTTTTGATATTCGTTGCAAACGGAAGGAATGCGGCGGTTCGAAAGGGGTCAATTACTTCAACGACTCATTCTCCCAAACTGCACAGCCGAAAAATCTGAACAAAACTTGCAGTGGTCCAGGCAGATTAGCCGCAAAATCGACTCCAATAAAGTTAACAATAGTATATTACTATATTTATCCAATCCAATTGAATCACGGCCTTGAAGTGTGTTAGAGCACTTCATTCAAGACCGTAACGATACACTACAAGATTACAATATCCTATAGGAGGCAATGTGGTCAGCATTGCGCTCGCCCGAGATTATTACCCAGATTTGACTCAGGTACTCATCCACAGCTGAGTCGACTAGTATGTGACGTCAAATCACGATACAAATCCCACTGCCACCAGTGAGATTTGGGCCGCGACCTTCCGTACGATAGCCTTGTGCTCTAACCACTCAGCTATTCGGACACTTTATTTCTATTATTCAAAAATTGGCTGGAAACCCTTTTAGGTTTATCCTAGATTTATCAAGTCTTTCAGTAATATAGGATATAATATTGAGCAAGATACTACCAAGTTTGGTGGAAATCGCACTATTACTAACAAAGTTATGATTAATCTTGCGACTTTCGTACAAATTTACTGTAATCTTAGACTTTGGTTGTCAGTTTCACACTCAAGTGAAGCATACTAAATGCGCAAACATTACGAACTAGGTACAAGTGGGACAAATGTCCACTCAAATATTATCGCATGGGTAACTCACAAAAGTTTTATACTTCAAGCGTCCAGTTCCAATTTTCCGACTTGTTAATATACGTAGCGTCAGTCTTCTGTTCTGCTAGTTTCAATTGACGAGTGCACACTACCAGTAGAAGTGCATAGCAAATAACACACAATGTTTTTTTCCTAATTCATCATCATTATCAACGGCGCAATAGGCGATTATCTGTCTAGGGCTGCCCTAGTAAGGAAATCCAGACATCCTGGTTTAGCACCGAGTTTCACCACAGAACGAAACATTTTTTGTAAGCTAAAATACCTCTATAATTGCTGCGCAGCGTAATATTCCCGTTTCTTATGTATAGAACTTCTTTGCTAGTCATCAGACATTAATGCGCTGTCCTACATCTTGAGCATCAGTTGATGAACCGTTTGGTGTAGCGGTCACCTCTATGTTTAACTGTTGTTAAGCCTCTCGTCGAACCAGTCATTCCGATTTCTTGCGACTGCGGCCAAGAATGTTTGTGTCCGTATCAATGATAACGTTCTTCATGTCATGATGAAGATAATTTGCCGAAGTTTCCTCTCTAGGACCTCTATTAATTCGATTATTACGGCATCCAATTCCCTTTATAGGTGTTATGGAGGACTCTGTTATAGATGGCTTCAGTGTTCACTCTCACCTGATTGTCAAAGTGGGTTCAAGGTGGTGCGGTTATTCGTGCTCGCAGCAACAAGACAATAAGAGAGTGATCCGAGTTCGCTCCCATATATGTCCTGGTATTCATCAAAACTGAGATGTGGTGGCCTTCGATTAACACGTGGTCAATTTGGCGGTTAAAATCTCCAAGTAATATCACATCTGGGGCAAGCATCGAGAGTTCGCTCCACTCCCTCGTAGAAGGAATCCTTCTCCATGTGAAAATGGATAAATAATTTATCCGTTGTCGTTGCCGTGTTCGTCGTTGTATACTCCGTTACTTTGATTTTCCATGTAGGCCTGGTGGCGTTAGTGTTAATTCAGCAGGTGTTTCGCAGGTTTTACGCTCCATCGTGTGACGAAATAGAGCGGATTCGGATTCTAGTAGGCAAAAAGTTCTAGTCGGAAAAAAGTTCTTATCTGTCGTGGCTGGAAGAATATGTCCTCCATGCCCATAACTTTCGAACGATCTTCTTCAGGAAACATGTGATAATTTTGAGTCCTTTATTTGTGTAGTTGCCATTATTTATTCCTAAACACTAACTTACGCGCCATATCTTTCAACTCCACTGAAAGTATGACTTATCCACTGCCACTTCCGTATTCTAAACGTTTTCAGGTACCTGACCCACAATGTAGTTTTTCATTCGATAACAGGGCGCAGACAAGTGTTGACAAAGCTTGGAGGATTCCATGTACTTCTCCCATAAGTTGTCCAGAGTGAGTTTATTTTAAATACCGCAGCTCACGGAAGAACCGCTAGCGTTTGCGCACCGGAGCACCGACTTCCCAACTTTACAGTATATACTATTAGATCCATCCATTCTAGCCATTTAGCCCACCTACTCCATAAAAAGCCTAGGTGATACACGATCATTCAGACTGTAGTTACTCTTCACTCATCTTCTATCAAACGAGATTGGGCCGTCCATGGCGGACTTGATGTTTTAATGGGTCACAGATTATATGGCGTGGAATAGCAGTTGTCGGTTGATATTTCGACAAAACTCTTGCCGATATAGTAATGGTTGCTACTTCTTACATCGTAAAGTTGCGAGTCAAGTACGTAACGTGGTAAACTTTCTTCGCATTGCTCCAGCGCCATCACAACTACATACATTGGTAACTAAAGAAGAGTGGCCCAGCACCTCAACCAATCAATATCATAATCAAAAATTAATTGATAACAATCTTAACAAATTTTGAACGAAAACACCCCAAACGGTTTAAAAATGCTATGTGGTAACGATGGCACAAGCAGGGCCATATCAAATGGTAATACAGTACAACCCCGATAATGCGAATCGTCAAGGGACTGACAATTTGGTACGAAATATCGGGATTACCAATTATCAGGAGTGCAAAATAAAGAAAATTAACTCTGGCGACCAGCCAATCTGTAAGCATTAGACAGAAATACGAATTATCGGCATCCCAGTGCATAAAGTTACTGTAACGCCCTATGAGCTGCGCATTAACCACTCCTACGTGCGTCATCAGTTCCTGGTGGGTCATCAGTTCATATTTCATCGTTCCTTTACTGTTCTGCGTCATGTAGTATCAGTCACGTGAACCACGAACGTTACTACTTTCTTTCTTTCACTTTTCCTTCCTATGAAAAATTTGCATGGAAACCTAACGTCCCATACTACAGTAAAATAGCGCTGCCCATGTAATCTAGTTTTATAAGATCTGGAAACTTAGTATTTGCATTTTCAATAGTATATTGGCAATAGCGACCGAAGGTCGTGATAATAATCATTCCAATAATACGTGTTAACCGAATAAGATTAATTTTGTTAATCCTTGCTTAACCTTTGCAAGTTAAATAAAGCCTTCTGAGAGCTCCTGTCAGGATCATTTGGTGACATTTCCTGTGCATAACAAGATAGTATGTTAACAACGGTGGTGTAGGCAAAATTCAAAAATAATTTTAATCATAATTATTTTGTTGGCTTTCCGCCCAGCGAATTGAAGCGGTTGTTCCCTGAAAAAAGGAAACTCTTAAAGAGGCGATAGCGAACATAAAAATTTCTTTTCCCTTGACCAACGGTGATCCATCCACCTTAGCCCAACGGAAATTAAATTATTGTGCAGTGTGGGAATAGAATCATCAGAATTTTGTTATCCTAAGCAACCAACCTTGTGTGCAGGACGACGAAAGTGTGGACAGATGGGTTGCGTGTGCAACATTGACGGATGTTCCTGCGCGCTATGGCAGTTTCAGATCATGGATTTGTTAATGTAAGTCCCTTTGTTGTATTTTATCTTTTAGTATTATTGTGTTACTATAGATTGAGTGCTGTTATTAAGTGAAAGATCCATTAAATTGAAAAAATTATCCAGAGTGAAAACCATAAGTGGTGAGTACACTTAGTGAAATAAAATGTAACCAAAGTGAAGACAGTCACTTCAGAAGGGCCTGTAATAGAAAAGGATTTTTTCTCCGAAACAATGACTGCAAGTATTGCATGCATTAGACGCCAGAAGGAAGTTCAGAAAGCAGCGTATCGTGCAATGAGTATTTCAATGATTTAAAAAGTTTCAAATGTTACCATGTATGTGTTATACCCGCGGCTTCGTAGGATATAGATCATCACTCTCCAGCCTATTTAAACTATATTCAATTATAAAACATAAATTTTCAAATATCCAAAAATGAACATTAACGTTTGTTCGTTGTTGCTGTAAATTACATGGCCCGACCATATTGATGCCCTTGCTGTGTGATAACAAATGCATTTTTGTACAGCGGCACTTTTTCGGAATGTGATGCAACTGAGGGGATTAAAGTTCGCTTGGTAACGATAACGATTCTCCACTTCCATAGAAAGTGCAGTTAAATTCGATGCATATGGCTGAATTTCTTTACATCGTGACGTATGGGCAATGAACTAGTTACTTCAATTTTGGTGTGTCGGGGTGGAATACTGAATCTCATTTTTAAGGTTTCGCGTAAAACAAAACTTATTAAAATCGATTTACTGTCTGCCTGTCACTCGCACTTTTCTCCAAACCGGCTAAACTGATCCGAACGAAATTCGGTGGCCAGATGGGAACTATGAAACGCATACAGCGAGTGAAATAAATTTAGGTGGAGTTTAAAGGCGGCTCCCCATGCAAAGGGGGGATTTTAAAAAAATGTTCACCAGATATAGTCGTGTAGGGTACCAAAATCATATTAGTTTTGGCATGAATTGAAAATTGCGCGAGCTAAAGAGTCTAAAGAGTCTAAATATACACACTTAAAGTTAGACAGGACTCATTTCCGGAAACTACCAAACCCAATCATCTGAAAAAAAATCAGGAAAGTGCGCTTAGATTAAATCTAGACCTCAAAATATGTCCCATTCCGATATCTGCTCAAATAAACTTACTAATAGTATATCACCAACTTTTAGAAATTGTCTAAAAAACCGCCCTGTCCTCCTACATGCAAAAGGGCGGTGCCAAATATATATTTTTTCACCAAATATAGTCTCGGTTAGTATTTTTCGAAACCGGTATTAGTTTTGACATTTGTTGGAAAGGGGGGAGTGGGAGGGGTAAAAAGTGATGATTTCTTTAACGGACCCATTCTCAGAAACTACCTAACCAAAAAATTTGAAAAAAGTCATGAAGCTGCCTCTATAAGTTTGTAGTAGTATAGAAAATAATTTGAAGCATCTTATTCCCAAGATTGATCACAATCATACTATTACTAACAAAGTTACAGTAGCTCAAATTTGACTTTACCGTGTAAATTTATTGCAACTAAATATCAATATCACACTAAAGTGAATAGTCTGACATGGCAAATGCATAAAGAACGGGCTACGTACAAATGGGATAGTCCTGCACTTATATATTTTCACAAAAGAAGCAAACAAAACCTTTCATACCTGAAGCGTCGAATATCCGGTTTCCCGCCTTGTTTGTATCTGTTGTAGGTTAAATTCACATTTGCTAATAATATTAAACTCCGAGTGTGAACCGCATGAGGTTAACTATTACCAATACAGGGCTTTCCATCAAATGATTTATTTAAATAAACCGATTTAAATCGTTTTCTAACAAATAGAAGGGAGTGAAATTGTTAACTATATGATACGGAACTGTCATGCACTCGTCGCTCCTCACATCTTCTTCTTTTCTTCAGCTTTTGTCCCGTTCACAAGCGCGGTTGGCTCGTCGTGATCGGTTTCGCCATTTTATTTTAACAATTTTATTTTTCAACGCAAACTGTGTGAGCCCCAGCGAAAATGTATTGCTACATCCCGATTGTCGCAAGCACTGCAAGCAGTGACGCGGTGGTTATAAAAACATTACGAATCAAGACTCTAGCCCACTAGGCCAGACTGTTACCGGGTAGAACTTTTCGTACTATAACACAGGTTGCAAGGATAACTGCTTTTTGCATCGCCATGTATTGTCCAGCTCTAAGATCGAGCGTTTTCAGCGCTTTGTGGGACTAATCCCGTCACTCAAATCACAACTGGGACTACTTCAATTTTTTGTAATCTCCAAGTCTGCTTCATATCGCCCGCCAAAGGGTTTATATATATGGTTGCCATTCACCCCTTGATCGGGTATAGCGCATCAAACACACCTACCCATCATCGCTCGCGGTTACCTGAAATGCCCTTCAGCTACCACCACGACTTCCCGAGACGCTCGCACTCCTCCTCCACTGTTCTGTGCCAAGTGCCCTTGGGACGACCCACCCGTCGGCCATTTTCTGAGATTGAATTTCACTACATGGCGTAGCCGCAATGCAATTGTCGCCCCACCTTAAAGTGTGACCAATTCACTGCCGCTTGCTTCTCCCGATTACAGTGCGTACAAGTGGCAGGCCTGTGCGCCGACCAAGTTCTTCGTTTGAGATAGCGCGCTACGATGACATGGCGCAGACAAGTGAAGGTTACTTTCCATGTGCTACTCCCATTTGGCCACACAGAAAAGACACTAGCACAGAACAGTATTAACTTGATACTGGTGTTGAGATATGGTAAGTGCATTCCCAGACTTTAGACAGAGCAGCAAAAGCGGACCTAACGCAGATGCTGTGTCCATTAATGCAGATAGGGATAGTGCGATGACCTGTCAGACTAAGAAGAAAATTCTGAGCGGAGACCGTCAAGCTCAGCGGCTTTACTCAGTGTGAGTGCATTGATGGCCGAAATGATTTGTCCTCTGCTTGGAGGAACAGTCCGTACCCCATGTTACGGTGACTAGCCATTTCATCCACAAGAGGAGGAACTTCACCGAATGTGTCACGGATAAGAACCGTGGTGAAGTATTCCTTCCACTTCAGTTCTTGACGTTGACATCCTTCAAAGAACCATCGAAAAATTTGCGAAAACATGCAAGCTCTTTCATGACGCGTATACATTCCTGAAATCATTGCGATCTGCAGCATCTTCCGCTTCACTGACCACAATAGCAAATTTCCACTTATCACAGCGTACATTACGCTGAACTTCTCGGAAACGGACTTCAAGCGCATCACGCCGCCATTGCTCGCAGCAGTCAGTAGAACCTTCAACCCCCTCCGCTCATCGACCCGATTCCACGAGCCCGCAATCAGCTAAATCCTATGAAGCCCCTTCGGGATACGGCGGAGGATCTCTGGAGCATTTCTCCTAAATCTATTGCCGATCGCGAAGTGATCGATCTGATTGCTCGTACGGCGTCGGTCGATTGAAACCCAATTGAACTTATGACAGGCTGGCAAGCAATGACGAGCCGATGGAAGTTGCCAAAATCGACGAACCTCCCACCATCAGCGGTGCCAACATTGACCCATCACATATCCGAGCAAGGTATTGTCAGAACTCAAATTCAGATCACCCACCACGCCTGTAATTGCTCCTAGAAAACACCCTTTCCCACTATATCGGAGGTCTACGTTGATACGTTGCATTGTTCAATTGTGATGCTCCTTAACCTGGACCAGAATTTAGCAGTTGTTGTCTGTCCGAAACCGGCTCCCAGATCAAGAAAGCGCGCCTTGCGGTAGCCGTTGGAAACAACCCGACACCGGATTTACTTCTGCTACCACTTGCCTTTCCAGATTACAAAAGCACATGGCCATTAGTGTATCAAGAGGGAGAAGAGTATTCTCCAGAGTCTCACCAACTTATTTCGCTTAAGGCCAGAATATCCAGTTTATATCGCTGGAATTCCAGCTACTGTTTTTGAAGAGCGTGCGCACATTTCAGAAATCAATCATAATTCGTCATTACATACGTTTAAAGGAAAAGCTTTATAGCATGGGAAATAAGACCAAAATCTAGTCAAAAATATACTACATCTGTGGACTAATCCAAGACCATTACTATCTATGAAAAATTCGGGAGTTGTAGTGCTCCCAATGGTAGAATTTCAAAAGGAATTGTTCTCATTTGAAGAAAATAGCAGTGAAACAAACGTGCAATATCATCAAGTCTGAACTTTTACCCTAGGATACTGAATGCGAGAGCAGACTGGCCTACTATAAGCAAAAACCTGTTCATCGAAGAACAAATGCAGACAGTGTTTAGGAAAGGACCGAATTGAGTGCTAAGAATATACATATATTATACGTCTAAATCCGAAAACTCTCGAGGAAACTGTCTGGCGGAAGGGAACTTCTAGCGAAAGGAATTCTCCAACTGGAGCATCTTATGGTGAACATACAAAATCTACTTCAAATGTGGTGAAATGCTTCATACCAACATGGGTTATACCCAAAGCGATAGCAGATTCAAACGTTTTGATAAACTTACCGACCCGAGAGACGCTACCTCACCCGATCAGCTTATTGGACGTCCGAAACAGAAATCCTGCAACAAAAATTTAAACAATAGAAAAATAATTATTAAAAATATAGAACAGCGCTGGCAAGCCTCTTAATTAAATAGTAGCCTTCTTAAGGTTTTGTATAAAATGCTACTTCATTAAAATTTGTTTACTATCTCTCTTCCTGCCTGTCACTGACACTTTCCTCGGAAGCGATTACACCTATTCATATGAAATTTGGTGAGAACTTTGGAACTGGAGTTTAAGACAGTAAATGAGTCCTAAGTCCGTATCCAGTTGATGTCGGATCGGACCAATTGGGAAGTCTTTCTTTCTCATTAGTAGACCAGGGACCCGTCTTTTGAGCTAAATACTCAAGAATTCAAAAATTGAAAACCGTGTCTTATGGTCTCACCCAGGGCAGAGCCCTTTTAATTCCTTCTAGAAGTACAAAATCAAATAAAGTTGCTTTAATATAAAAAAAAAACGAAATATACTATATCGCACAATATTGGAAACTTTGTTAGACACGCTGCTATCATCAACCAAACTGTAGTAGATCAAATCTTTGTGTAAATCTTTGCTCTCCGAGGCACCTTCTTTTTCTTCAGCCTTTGTCCCGTTTACAAGCGAGGTCAGCTCGTCGTGATCGGTTTCCCCATTTGGCTCTATCGAATACCTGATCTGGGTGCAATCTCGAAACTTTTAAATCCCCATGCAGCGTATCAAGCCACCGTTGTTTCGGCCTGCCTTTTGGTCATTTACCATCGTTTCGTTAGCGCGAATTGCATTACCATACCACCGAAGACGCCTCTCTCGCAATCTTTCCACTATCGGTGCAACCCCATAACGATCGCAAATATCCTCATCTCGAATGTGATCAAAACATTGCACACCACGAGTCCAAAGCAACATCCTCGTCTCAATACCATAAGACGCCGTTTATTTTCTTTTATAGTCGACCAACACTCAGACCCATAGAGGGCGACCAGACGGACGACATTGCGGTAAATTTTAGATTTGAGACTTTCGTTAATACGTCGATCACAAAGAACACCAGTTGTGGAACGCCACTTCATCCAGGTTGCGTTAATGCGTGAAGTAATTTAATAACACAGTTCTCCGTTGGCTGATAGCGTTTAAATCGTTCAGTTCTGGGAAGATCACTGCCGCTGACAGTGATATTGCCTGTTTGTTTAGATTCAATTTGAGGCCGTGTTGCATGAAGCGATCATTTCAGTTTTGGGCAAGTTACTCGAGATTATTTTTGCTATTAGATGCTAGGAAAACATCATCTGCATAAAGCAGTATGTAGGGTTGGACGTTGAATGTCCCGTATGACAGTGTCCATAACAAGAACAAAGAGGAGTTGTGAGAGGGCGCTTCCTTGATGAACACCAACAGAGACACGAAGCAGTTTTGATACACACGCCGTACTTTGAACTTTACTTTTCGGATAGAGCAATTGAACCCAGCGCACGAGTTCTTCTGGAACTAAGTGTCGTCGTACAGCATACCAGATGAGTTCGTGCGACACATGGTCAAACGCTTTCTCTAGATCCAGAAATGTAATGTAAAGAGGGCGATACTTCTCACGGTGTTTCTCCAAGAGTAACCGCGCAGCGTGTATTGCGCTAATGGTTCCGCACTTTTTGACAAATCCGGCTTGATTCACGGTTATTTCAACGATTTTGCGAATACGGTTGTTAAGAATGTGTTCTTCATGGTATGGGAAAATAACCGGATCGGACGGTAATTTGAATATTCTGCTGGACTACCTTTCTTTCTCCATATTAGAACAGTGGTACTTTCTTGCCAGTCAGATGGTGTTCTTCCTTCCTGAAGAACCCGATTAGAGAATTCACTGAGCCACAGTGTTGCGTCCCAGCTCTTCGCTTTCCAGATCTCAGATGCGATGTCGTCAGGTCCTGTGGCTTTCCCCGATTTCATTCGTTTTATTGCCTCCTCGATTTCAGTTGCGCTAACAGGTGCAACTGGTCCAAATGTCGGCAATGATTGTGGAAGTGGAGGATGAGCAAATTCTGCAGTTGAAATCTGCGCGAAGTATTCTCGCCATCTATCCATTGCGGCTCGACGGTTGGTAAACAAAGTACCCTGTTCGATATCCTGTGTGCGTTCATTACGGCTTTTAGCATGTCGATACAGATCTCTCTCGCCATCCCGTGTGTCCAGTTTATCGTAAAAATTTTAATGGTCCGCTCGGGTGAGAGCGACTGCTTTCTTTGCTTCACGGTTGGCATTCTTATGAATTTACCAATGGGCTAGCGCTTTATCATCGGGGGCATAATATATAAATCAGTATTATAGTAAACTAAATAGTCTGTCACACTAAATGCATATACACTGTGAATTACGTATCAATGTAACCATCCCTATGTAAGAAATACTCAAATCCGGGATCAAGATCACTTTAGCTATCATCTCGACGATAACCAGGGGCAGATAAAATCCTCCTAATCGTGAACTCAAAACAGATGCCCTTCTTCAGGATCTTACCACCCATCCCCTTCTTCCAATTCCTTGGAAAGATCTGAAATTCTCACGATTTAAAAGTAACAACTCTACAGAAATGGTAGGGGTACGATGAACCATTTTACCGAGAGGCCGTCAAAATCGGCGACTTTACGCCGTTTGAACACATTGATGGCAAGATCATTTCACTCCTGTTCCTGGTGGCTTACCGTATCATACATAAGAGGCAGAACTTCACCGAATGTTATACGATTGATATTCATGGTGAAATATTTTTTCCACTCTTAGGGGCCTGTAACCTCTACCATGATACGATGTAAAGCAACGAAAACTACTTCCAGGCAACATCTAGGAGATAATGTCTTACAGTACACCACCGCTAAGTATTAAATTGATTTCTGAGATAACAATGAGCTGCGAAATAAATCCGCCCCAGGACAAATACAAAATCGAAAAGCAAAATAAACAGCAAAAGTCTCCTCTAAAAGGTGCGATAGAAATGAAAACCTTGCTTATAGGGAGAAACATGAAACCACAAAATTTTATAAACAAGTCGGAGCAAGTCTCTATGAACGTTTTTCAATTCGTACATAGCTAAAAATGCAAGATATTCTGTATTTTATATATTTACGCATTTTTATTTTACTTTGTGCACGAAAACATATATATGTACACGTTCATCTTATTCAACACTACCCACAAATTTCATTAGCATATACGTATACACACACATGCCTCTCTCCAATAATTAATATTTATATTCAAATCACTACAAACAGTTTAAAAAGAAAAGTGTAAGTGTCTCCGTCGTTCATATAAATTCACTTTATACATATGATCATGACGTCATACACATTCTAAAATGCGTGAAATACAATACTTTGACTTTGAATAACTTTGTTAATAATAGTTAGATTGCGTTCCCATAGTTATGTTCTATATTATCGCCTGTGCTGGAACCAATTTTGTATTTCCAGGACAAACTTAGCGGGGGGTTTCAGGTAAATTTTCAAAATATGGTAATATACTATTATTAATTTTCTTTGCTGAGATATTAGAACGGGAGATATTTTGGGGTCTAGATTTTGTAGGGATGCATCATTGTGAGAGACCTGTTTCACTTTTTGGGGCACATATTTTAAGGGGGTCATCCCGTATATCGGATCCGCGGAATATATTTTTTTTGGCTTCAATTGTATCTAAGTATAGTGTAGAATATATTGTCAAAATGATTTTTCGATATTCGGAGTCGTTCGGAAATTATAGTGTTAAACAACGAAATTCTTTGAAATTTTCACGACTTATTCCAAACATATTTCTACGGTCCGGAAACTAAGATAATAACGATTCATTCAGTACTTTTTTTATTCATTAAAGCAGCCTTGAAAAAACACCTAAATCCACAAAAAAAATTGAAGAACTCACCAAAAATTTAGCTTTCAATATTTTTTACTAATACTAGTTTCTGGACTGTGGTTAAATCCGCATGTTAAAATGCCGTTCACTTTTTTTCTTTAAGGTGATCGCAGTCCCCTCTAGCGTGGCAGCAGAAAAACACCTTTTCTTGGAGATGGGTATATAAATTGCTCTATAATTCAATAATGATCTATGCTATCGGACTGGAAAAATTATTATGCATACTCAAGATGTTAACAAATATCTGTTGAAAAATTCGTATTTGTATCTTTATCCAGTTTTTCACAAAAAAAAAAAAAAATCTGAAAAAAGCGAAAAAACGGCCTTCACACGGGATGACGTTTCTTAGCCTTCTCCCCTATATTTCACATAATGTCAGAAATAAGTTTCGAAAAGCACTAATCGAGTCCTTTTATCTGATATGGATGGAAGCCCCCCTTGAAACTCAACACGCAGACCACATGTTCTCACCAAATTTCGTAACAATCGGTTCAGCAGTTTCGGAGTAAATCGGGTATAACAGACAGACAGACGGACATTGAATCGATCTTAATAAGGTTTGATTTCACACAAAACCTTAAAAAAACATTGTGCGTAGGAATATACCACAAAAAAACTGTCTTTTCTCTATCCGGAAGGATAGCTCAGTTCTTGTGATTGGCTGTAGGCAACCTAGATGGCCATTTTAACTATAGTCATTGAAAATTGCAGCAAAATCCACCATACACTTTGCAGTGTTGCTACCCACTTCTTTACGACATAGGTGGAAGATTGACTAGCAGAAATCGCGACTCCTTGTGATATTTAGACTAGTATGTCCGCCAAAATTGAACCTCCAGGTCACTCATTTTATGTTTCTACTTCTTATTCTAGTTGATCTATCCACATCTAACTTTTTCCTGTTTTCCTGCTGACATATTGCCTGACGGAAACGTAAAAAAAAATATTTTTCTGAAATATCATTTTCGATACAGAATCCTTAGCAGAACTGTAACTAATGACGTTTATAATTATAATTAACGTACTAAACCTAACAACCAAACTTATAACTCAAAAACAACTTCGCGGTTTCTGATTAAGAACTAAACTATACAGTTCTCTAATTAAATGAAACGCCGGTACAATTTAAGGTTCGCTTCTTATATGATATAATTAGTAGTCCGCCGAGACGAGAATCAGTTGTTTCAGTACACGTCGAGCGTTACTAGACATTAATGGAAAATGTTGGATGCACCTGTCACTCAATCAACGTATTAGAGAATAACTACTGCCTTTCCCCCGTTTGTACCATAATGATTAAAAGAGAAGAAAATCTATAGAAGGCAGGAACAAAATAAACTATTCGTCGCCGTGATATACAGGATGAAATAAGCAGAAAATCAAAAGGGATAAGCCACTCTTTGTTATTTGGAACCCGAAAACTAAATTGAAATGTGGTATTGTGACCGGAATGATACAGCTTTTCCCAACTATTTTTTGTATTCCGAACTACATTATCCAGGACCCATCAGTTTCTTGCTGCCAACAAAGGAAGACAATGACGAAAAGTTGACAATTAACAAAATGAAAGCTTTGTCACTTACACCAAGGCAAGGAGACATACTGTAGAGAAACTCCAACCAGAAAAACCTTTCCACTTCTAATCGCTTATTTTCCGAGACTTTTGCAAGATAATCGCTTAGGAGGTATATATATAAAACCTCAAGTCAAAGACAAACAAGTCGGAATACCGGAAGCTCGCGCTTCGGGTATAAAGGTTTTGTGTTCATCTTATGTAAGAGACGCACATTTTTCTGTCCGTATATAGCTACAAATCCAACATAATCATTCATATTTTTTCCAAACTACGAGACATACGTACATATTACAGCCATAGATATCACGCTCACCCTAAACAAACTGCCTATTACCTACTGTACACATATATGCACGTATCTAAATTTATCGTACCCATATTTCCGATTTACGTCTTATATCTATCTGAATTAGGCACTACCCGCCAAGTTCATTAGCACGCATATATTATATACCTACATACACACATGTCTGGTTGACAAATAACTAAAAAACTAAAACAAAATAATTGTCTGGGACCCAATTCATAAGAATTCATTTCGTTGTGGTATTGACGAATTGATATGTGATGATGACGTCATGCGGGTTGTAGAGTGCACGAAATTCACAAAAAATTGTAAAGTTTTACCCCCTATAACTTTGTTAATAATAATTGGATTTTCTTCAAACTTGACCAAACTGTGCATTATGTTCTTCATTACACGCATGCCAAATTTTGTACTTCTGGGCTGAACATAAGGGGGGAGTGGCGGGTAAATTTCTAAAATGTGGAAATATACTACTATTAACTTTATTTGTGCAGATATCGGAACCGGATATATTTTGAGGCCTAGATTTCGTAGAGATGCACCACTGTGATTTTTTTCAGATTTTTCGGTTGGATAGGTTCTGAGAACGAGACCTGTTACACTTTTTGTGGGTCATATGTTGAACCCTCACTCCCCTATGTTTCATCTAATATCAAATATTTAACCAGATTGGAAAAGTACTAATTGAGACCTTTCATTTGATACCCTACATGGCTACATTCTGTGAAAAAAAAATTTGCACCCTCCATTCACATGTATGGGGAGCCCCCCCTTAAATTTAACACAAGATGGCGCCACTTACTGCATGTAAAGGGATCACCAGATTACATACTCTCACCAATTTTCATGACAATCGGTCTAGTCGTTTCCGAATAAATCGGGTGTGACAGACAGACAGACAGATAGACAGACAGACAGACAGACGGACAGACGGACAGACAGACACCGTCTCGATTCTAATAAGGTTTTGTTTCACACAAAACCTTAAAAAGGCATTTTTCCTAATTTTACCGTCCCCTATAGGATGGAATGAGATACGTACCGACGCTTGTTTCATAGCGGCCTATCAGTTATAAGAAATACATATTGCTGTAGAATAAACAACGCTACGTAAAGCTAAACAACACGTTTATGGTTTAATGTTATAGGTTGAGTTGGCTTTTGTCGACTACTAGGACTATGCCTATGTCTTATTCCCGGACTTCAGGCTCATCCCATTATATTTTCTTATTCTTCACTCGCATCCGTTTCCCATAAGCAGAAATCTGTTGCGAACTTTAGAAGAAAAGCAATAATTTATTAATTTATATAATCTTAGAACAAGTTGTCCGGATAGCTGAGTGGTTAGAGCACAAGGCGCGATTCAAATCTCACTGTGGCAGTGGAGTTCGTATTGTGATTTGTCGTCGGATACCAGTCGACTTAGCTGTGAATGAGTACCTGAGTCAAATGAGGGCAATAATCTCGGGCGAGCGTAATGCTGAGCACATTGCCTCCTTCAGTGTTACTGTAGTGTACCGTTACGGTCTTCAATGAAGTATTCTAACACACTTCAAGGCCCTGATCAAAAATAGATTGTTGCGCCAACGATTATTATTATTAGGACAAATTTCAGTGCCCTGCGCAAATATCTGTATTATATACTGTATATTGCAACCCGTCAATTATTTCCTCATGATTGGATAAACATTTTTCAAATATCTTCAAAGTCTCTTTGATGAAATTCAAAGGCTATCTATTTGCTCTGACTCTACTGACACGATAATAGACGAATTGAAAAATTACTATGATTGCATATTCTCCACGTCTTCAGTTTTAAACTCATTGAAACCATAAGCTAACCAGTCTCAGGCCTATACCATATCTCTTTGATAATTATTAAAGTTTTCTTGGAAACAACACAAACAATTTGCTCTATCTGTGTTATGAATGTATTATCAGAAAATTAAGGTTAATACGGGGGATTAACTCACTCCCACTGTAATGGCATAACGTTAAGTCGTATAGAATGTTTTTCAGAAGTGGTCACGTGGACTTTCAAATGAAAGACCCCTGTAGGCATTTTCCGAAGATACTTTTATGTCGACATTGTTGTAGAGATATAATAAAATTTTGTTTAAATGAAACCTGCCAACCTCAAGCTGTGGTGGATATTTTTATCAAGTACCAGCCAATCCGGTAATTTTGTCGAATTTTCAACTTCTATTCCCCAATTTCGACCACTTTTCAAGCATTTATTTATTAAAATATGGCGTAAGCGGTTACACAGCGAAAACTGTTACACCTTTTGAGATAAAATTTGCGGTTTGGTCGTACAGACAAAGAGTAAGTATAAAGTTGTTTTACTTCAAATATAGCCGTCTGTTTCCGACTTGTTTAATTTCTGGAACGGTGTGAACATGTCAAACTGTTGACTTCGACCGACTATAATTTTATCTCCACGATATTGTGGCGGCATATCGGAGGCGTGAACCCCAAACGCCATAGACAATTCCCCTCTATCGACATATTGAACGGACTCTCTGAGAGGAGATTGGGGTTAGAAAATGTCAAGAATCACAGTAAATCTACTATAGGCAGTACCCTTACAAAAATGACCCCACTTGCAAACGTGCTTGCAGAAGCTTATCTGTACACATCAGAGACGCCAAACAAGGAAAAGGCATAATCTTCGTCAAATCGTATTGGTAAGAGAGAGATCGGTGAGCTTTTGCTATTCTGATACTACGGCGTGCTCACCTATATAGCAAAAAGTTGTTTCACGTATTCACTTATACATAAGCAAAAACTTGCCAATCTCACCAATACACTGGCAAGTCCGGTCGGTATGTCAAACACAGCTGATCGGGTTTTCGGTACATCTCGCTCATGCTCAAGGGCAAAACAATTTGAAATCGTGTGTACTCGCACTGATTTCCCCCCTTGAGGGGCAAGGGGGAGTGAGGTAGCTGTCTAGTATCTAACTGTGTCAAGAATGACATTGTAGTGAGGTCACTCGTCTTGTCGGCCGACTCGTTGGCAACTTTAATAAAGAAACAAGTCGGAATACCGGAAGCTCGCGCTTCAGGTGTAAAAGTTTTGTGTTCATCTTATGTAAGAAATTTCAAGGCACATTTTTCTATTCGTATTTTTCAAAACTACAAGACGTACCTACATATTACAGCCATAGATATTACGCTCGCCCTAAACAAACAAACTGCCCATCTCCGAATATTGTGCACATATATGCACGTAAATAAATTGATCGTACCCATATTTCCGATTTACTTCTTACATCTATCTGGATTAGGCACTACCCGCAAAGTTCATTAGCACGCATATACTGTATACCTACATACACACATGTCTGGTTGGAGTAATTGATATTCATATACAAACGACTAAAAAACCAAAACAAAATAATTCTTTGCGACCCCACTCATAAGAACTCATTTCGTTGTGGTATTGACGAATGGATATGTGATGATGACGTCATGCAGGTTGTAGACTGCACGAAATTCACAACAAATGGTGAAGTTTTACCCCCTATAACTTTGTTAATAATAGTTGGATTTTCTTCAAACTTGAAAAAATTATGCATTATGTTCTTCATTATACGCGTGCCAAATTTTGTACTTCTGCGATGAACATAAGGGGGGTGCCGGGTAAATTCCTAAAATGTGGAAATATACTATTATTAACTTTATTTGTGCAGATATCGGAACTGGATATATTTTGAGGACTAGATTTTGTAGAAATGCACCACTGTGATTTTTTTGAAATTTTTCGGTTGGATAGGTTCTGAGAACAAGACCTGTTACACTTTTTGGGGGTCATATTTTGAGCCCTCACTCCCCTATGTTTCATCCAATATCAAATATGAACCGGTTTCGAAAAGTGCTAATTGAGACCTTTCATTTGATACCCCACATGGTTAGATTCTGTGAAAAAAAAATGTTCACCCTCCATTCACATGTATGGAGAGCCCCCTCAAACTTAACACAAAATAGCGCCATGCATGTAAAGGGAACACCAGATTACATAATCTCACCAATTTTCATGAAAATGGGTCTAGCCGTTTCCGAATAAATCGGGTGTGACAGACAGACAGACAGACGGATAGACAGACACCATCTCGATTCTAATAAGGTTTTGTTTTACACAAAACCTTAAAAAGAGGATTGAATTATTACCAAGGCAGCTACGCTTACATTAAACATATGTTCTAATTGTTGTGTTTAATAACTAAGACATAATTCTTGGGATAAAGTGGATTTAGCAAATATAATAAAAGCATCATCTTTTATTTAATGCGGTAAAATCCCAAAGTTCGATTGAAGAGGTAGCAACGGTCTATTGGGTAAACGGAACCCTAAAATATCACATCATATATATCAAAATACAGCCCATTACGATATCTGCTCAAACAAAGTTAATGATAACATATAACTATATTTTAGATATTTACCGGAAGACCCCCATTATTAACAATGTTATAGAAGGTCAGAGTTTTGTATTCCGTGGGAATCTACTGTTATTCAATGGTTCTGAACCTGCCATCCACTAATGACCGGCACGCTAAATTAAGTGGCAACTAGCTCAGCTGCGCTCTTCAGTAGATGCGTGAAACAAAACCTTATTAAAATCGAGTCGATGTCTGTCTGTCACACCCGATTTATTTGCAAACGGCTGGACCGGTTGTCACGAAAATCGATGCGAGCGTGTGGCCGGTTCTTCTCTTTACATACAAAGTGGCGCCATTTTGTGTTACGCTTAAGGGCGGCGCCCCATAAATGTGAATGTGGGGTGCAAAATTTGTTTTCACAGAATGTACCTATGTGAGTTGTCAAATAAATGAACTCAATTAGTACTTTTGAAACTGGTCACATGTTTGATATAAGGTGAAACATAGGGGAGTAAGGGCTCAAAATAGGCCATAAAGTGTAACAGGTCTCGTTTCCAGAACACATTCAACCGAAAAACCTGAAAAAATTCACAGTGGTGTATCTAAATGAAGTCTAAGCCTCAAAATTCCGATATCTGCACAAATAAAGTCAGTAATAGTATATCAGCGGTTTTAAAATTTTTGCCGATAGCCCCTCCCCCTTCAAGTTTATACTAGAACTAAAAAAATGTCCACTTTCATAAGGGATAACATAAAGCATAACTTTGGTTATAGAAGGTGAAACTTTTACATTTTGTGCGAATTTCGTGGATACTAAAACGTATATCACGTCATCATAACATATCAATTCATCAATACCACAACATAGTGCGCTCACGTAAATGGAAGGTCGCAGGGAAACATTTCCTTTTAGTTTTTAAATAATTTATATTTCAATATCAATTACTCCAAACAGACATATGTTTGTATTTATATGTATATTTAAGTGAAGCTTTGAGGTAGTGCCTAATTCAGATAGATATATTTGTACATTGAACAAGCGGTTTTCAATATACGTACTTTATATGTACGTATGTATGCTTTTGTGCTGGAAGTAAATCGGAAATATGTTTACAATCAATTTATATATGTATATTATATAGTATCCGATAATAGGTAATGTTTGTTTGTTAAGGGTGAACATAATATCTACGTCTGATCAACGTATTTCTAATATATACGTATTTCTCGTAGTTTGAAAAAATATGAAGGAATATTTCAGGTTTTTAGCCATATAAGAATGAAAAAATGTGCGTAAAAATTTTCTCATATAAGATGAACACAAACCTTTATACCCGAAGTGCCAGTTTCCGGTATTCCGACTTGTTTATCCTTAACCGATTGTGTCCGAGCCCTCAGCAAAAATCGTATACTGGTTGAAGTAATCCGGATTCCACATTTATGTAGCAGCGGCCTTTTGATATTCTGTGTCAAATCCGTATAGGTTAATATTAAACATTACCTTGGTTCTGCGTTTGACTCCTGAAGGAATGTCGAAAATTGTTGTCTTGAAGCCTGGCGTAGTTAGCGATAATCATATGATAATTATGTCCGTATTTGAAACTTACGCTTTAAAATATATTCCAATCATAAATGCAGCCAAAGGAGATAAATAAATAAATAAATTTACTGGGGAGCCCCATTTACTCTTATTCTAAGGGTGCAATATTTAGCGAAAAAATAAAACATATAAAAATATAAACTACAATATGGAAAAGTTTCGTGAAACTTCAACTATAATTAATGCCTCCCTAAAATATCATAGACTGTCAATATCATATTAAAGTAAATCAGTCGGGCACCTAGAAAAATCAGCATCTTTCTTGTCGTAAACGACGGGATGTTCAAACCAATTAATGTCCACATCAACTATATTATACTCATAATTTTTGAATAAGACGTAAACGGCAGATGAGCAATTTTCAAATACGTCACCACTCATCAATCTGCTTTCTCTTAGAATAGGTTCTAAACTAGACTTAGTTCAAACCACGTATGAACTTTATATCATAGAAAGCTTTCCTGAATTGAGTTGGGTCGCATTTAGAAGGCACGCTTGATTCTCATTCGACTTTCTCAGAATTATCTACCTAAAATTTGTTTTCATTAATGCAACTTCGCAATTCTGACATTAGATTTCCATCCATCATCCGGAATTATTACTGTCTGGGGCACAGTTAGATACTAGACAGCTACCTCACTCCCCCTTGCCCCTAAAGGGGGGAAATCAGTGCGAGTACACACGATTTCAAATTGTTTTGCCCTTGAGCATGAGCGAGATGTACCGAAAACCCGATCAGCTGTGTTTGACATACCGCCCAGACTTGCCAATGTATTGGTGAGATTGGCAAGTTTTTGCTTATGTATAAGTGAATACGCCGTAGTACCAGAGTAGCAAAATCTCACGATCTCTCTCTTACCAATAGGAATTGACGAAGATTATGCCTTTTCCTTGTTTAGCGTCTGTGATGTGTACAGATAAGCTTCTGCAACCACATTTGCAAGTGGGGTCATTTTTGTAAGGGTACTGCCTATAGTAGATCTACTGTGGTCTGGGGTGCTACTACCAGCTCCGCTATTTCCTGCCCTTTTCAGAACACACAACAGAACATTAGAGGTCTTTCCGCCACACATACAATAGAGGTACTTACGTTATCCCATGCTGGCGGTATTGTATTTTTATCATACATCATACATATGTCAACATGAAAAAGCAAATCGGAGACCGGAAACTCGAAGCTTCAAGTATGAAAGGTTTTGTTTCGACAATTTTGCATTTTTCATATATAGCCGGCACCGAGAACGAAGCCGACAGTGTGCCATATTTTTTTTTGGTTTGGTCAACAACTTGCATTCTACATTGCAAGCTGTCTTGTCCCGACGACAATCAACCTATGACCATTTTGTGAAATATTAACTCCATTCTCGTGAAGAGATATCCACGAACTACAACTGCTGTTACTCTATTACAAGGTCCCCCTCCCTCACAGTACCGAGTCCTCGTCGTCAAACAAGCACGTTTCAGTTGCGTTCTGGCTACCGGCTCAGACGATCATTTCTTGCTATCTCTATCTGCCGTGAAGGCTGTTATAGCAATCTTTAACGTTGAAGTAAACTGGGTTCTATTCTTGCATTATATCTGGTTCTTCATCTTCTCACCAGACATACAAATTGTTAAGTATGATTGTACCATGGGTGACTGAGACTACTCATGTGGAAGTAGTTACCCCTCTCATATGGATATAGTGAGAGTATCCAATATGGAGACGCAACTACATTTCACTAGAAGGCAGACCGATGTCCTCCGACTTCTCACTTCAAGATCACAGAAAGATGAGAGAGGATAGTGTGGAAAAGTGAAATGTAGTGAGAGTAAAAAGTAAAGTGAGAATGCTCCTGATTGGGCGAGACTTCCCTATGTACTTTATACCTTAAAGTCAGTGAGGGCCTGTTTGTGCGCAATGGGCATCCTTGTATTCGTCGGTTCAGCCAGGCAATCTATGGCTGGGTGGCGAATACTGAAGCTCGATGTGCTATCACATCTAACTTCAAGATGAAATAAATGTGAAAATTAGGGATAGAAGAGAGTAGTATGAAAGGAGAATGCTCCTTATGGGTTGAGACTTTCCCTGTGTACTTTGTACTTCAAAGTCAGTGAGGGGCTGGTCTCTCCAAGTTCGGCATTCCTGTGTTCATCGGTACAGCCAGGAAATATCTAAAAGGCAAACCTATTGGCTGGGTGACGAACACCTATCTCTCAATGAGTCAGTCATGGGGAATCTGAGTTGCCACTTGAGTGTGGTTCAGCTCACCAGCAGGTCAAAAACAATTCAAACTGCAGACAAGTATATCTTTGCCGCCTGAAGACATCCTACATTGTTTGGGATGTTTTTTGGTGGTTTTGTCGGATCTTTCGGTGCTTTCACCTCGGGCGGCCTTCTTCCCTCACATGTAAGCTCGTGATCAAGCTTCATAGTTGGTTTTAGATCCGTTTAGGATTATACCCGGTCCACCAGAGCTTCCAACTGTGTTCCGGCTACCGTCTGGATTTGCATGCTGCCGTGAAGGCTATGCTTTGGTCTCTATTGGGACCTATTGCTTGGCTGCTCGTTAATATAAAATCTGTTTTGTAACTAATTGGTTCTGATTAATTCAGAGAAGCTTCCTTACCCTATTCCCTAGACTATCTATATCATTTGATAGTCCGTCATGGTCAAGTCACACTAGCTATATCTCACCTATTTCTGATATGGCTAAACTGTGTGCCCGTAACCTATTTGTGCCAAGTTTTTTCCAATATGAGACCTTTGCAAATCATATACTATCCTATGATTTCGCTATCTACAAGGTCTTCTAGCTGTGTCAGACATATCATATGTCTGGATAATGGGTTCTGCATATGCTTTTCGGGCACTGCTGCCGTTGAGGCTGTATATCGATATGCAGAGGTACTAACTATGATTCAGCTAGATAAGTTGGGTTGAGTGTGGTTTGCCGTATGGGCTTCCGACTAAATAAATGTCCTAAAGAGTTCTCTGCCGTACAGGCTTGAGATTCATCATATGAATGATGTTCAGAGTCATACTGCCGCGAAGGCGTATTAGTGAAACAGTTCGATGGTGTTTTAAACCCAACCGCCACCTTCCAGCGGCCACCTTAATTCAGTACGAACAAGGTATATTAACACCTTCCAGTCGAACAGCTGGGACTCCATGTCCTGTTCCGAGCTGGTTAGCCGTTGAGGCTTTGGGGAGAAGCTCATTTATGCAGTTTTAAACCTCCCAACGGAGTCGTACCAGTGCAACACTTCATCAACCCCCGTTGAGAGGGCTGCATAATGGAGCAATGCTAGATGGGATGCGTGTTCTGATAACTGCACTGTCCTTTCGTACGTGTCGTTTTTCCCTCATCTTATGTTAGTTGATCCCGCGAAGTTAAATTCAATTTACCGCGATGAATTGAGTACACCTCTACCTTTTTCACTTTTTCTGAATAGACAGATTTCTGAATAGATAAGTGGAAGTTCATAGATTCACTCTTCCCACCATTTTTTTTCCAATTCATTCATTTTATTTTATATATTAATCCCTGTTCACATTTCTTCATTAACAAATATTTGTAAACAAAAGCAGTTTACATTACACTTTATCCAAGTAGAAACCATAAACTACATTTTCTGCTCGCTGAAACGTTCAATTTCTTTTTTTAAATATGAGGGCCCCGCATGCATTAGAAAACAGTAAATCTAATATATGTAGTCACTCCGATAACCTGGGCGTCAATTTATATATACATATATATACATACATACCTACCAATAATTGCTAATCTATTTTGAATTCCATCAATTATATAAATATCTACAAAAATAATTATTGGTCCACACCAGTCATTGTCGTTGCTAATACGGTTCGCTGACTCCCCAATTTTCATTTCTCCTAGTCACGTTTTCTCGTTCTATAGCAAACAAACTCCAATTCCGTAACAGAATAAAATAATAGCAAGGGAGAAATATATAACAACAAAAACTATAACAAGAGATCCGAAACACTCATTAAAAGCAGCTTTATATCCGTCATCAGCAACTAATTGGATCAGCTCACCACTAAATAAAGGAAAATTTAAAGACAATGGCGAATTCGAGACAAGCTATGGCGGGAATCATTAAGCGTAAATTGAGAGAAGTTAACAAACGGAACAACACCTATTTTGATGAGATTTTATAGTAGCTTTATTAATTGGAAATATATTCGTTTATAGTTTCTCACCGTTTAAACCCTCCTACTATTCCATTCGACATTATGCATACGGAGTTTCCTAGTTCGCAAAAAAAGTTCACACTTTAAAAACACTGTCAAAGTTGAGGAAGGAATTCCTATAATAAAAATCACCGAGGAACACCTAGAACTCCAACGATTTGTGGGCACAGATTCTAATTATTTTGCTCCATTGCTATGAATATCAAAGATACACTAATGCCTTAAGGGTTTGCGGTTACTACATTTTCTGACAGTATTTCAGGGATTTATGTAAACGGAAACATTATTAAAATAGACTCAATGTCTGTCTGCTTGGCACAACTAATTTACTCGAAAATGAAAATTGGATGAGAATTTGTAATCTATTTGACCCTTATATGCAGCATTAGCCAGTGCTGCGGACACCCCCATTCCTGGTAAAGGGTCGGGTATGGGAGAAATCGAACTCTCTTTTACTACAGCATCCGACATTTCATTTCCCTCTTCACCACAATGACCGGGTACCCAGCGTAGTTTCACCGCATCGGATTTAGAAATGGAATTCAATCAGTCTCTACATTCCTGTTGCCCTTAGAATCACTTACACTTTAGGCTGAAAGAATGTTGTATATCCCAGAGGTAGACTCTGGCTTCAGAACCCTGTTCTGTTTTTGAGCCATCGATGTTGAAGAAGTCAATATATTCTAACAGGCATTCTTCTGATTCGTCCCAGTTTTCTCTTCGTTTCAAGATAACTTCATATCTTCTACCAAACAGATGTAAGGTGATCCAAAAATTAAAAAGCTCTAAATAAAATAAAATGCAATTGATTTTTTCCTGTAACCGGATATACGTATTTGGAGCACAAGTTGTGCCCTTCTTCAGTACCTGATCATTATCATCATCAACGGCGCAACAACCGGTATCCGGTCTAGGCCTGCCTTAATAAGGAACTCCAGACATCCCGGTTTTGCGCCGAGGTCAACCAATTCGATACCCCCAAAAGCTGTCTGGCGTCCTGACCTACGCCATCGCTCCATCTTAGGCAGGGTCTGCCTCGCTTTCTTTTTCAACCATTGATATTGCCCTTATAGACTTTCCGGGTGGGATCATCCTCATCCATACGGATTAAGTGACCCGCCCACCGTAACCTATTGAGCCGGATTTTATCCACAACCAGACGGTCATGGTATCGCTCATAGATTTCGTCATTGTGTAGCCTATGGAATCGTCCATCCTCATGTAGGGGGCCAAAAATTCTTCGGAGGATTCTTCTCCCGAAGCGGCCAAGAGTTCGCAATTTTTCTTGCTAAGAAGTTTCCGAGGAATACAAGAGGACTGGCAAGATCATAGTCTTGTACAGTAAGAGATTTGACCCTATGGTGAGACGTTTCGAACGGAACAGTCTTTGTAAGCTGAAATAGGCTCTGTTGGCTGACAACAACCGTGCGCGGATTTCATCATCGTAGCTGTTATCGGTTGTGATTTTCGACCCTAGATAGGAGAAATTGTCAACGGTCTCAAAGTTGTATTCTCCTATCTTTATTCTTCTTCGTGTTTGACCAGTGCGGTTTGATGTTGTTGGTTGATTCGTCTTCGATGCTGACGTTGCCACCATATATTCTGTCTTGCCTTCATTGATGTGCAGCCCAAGATCTCGCCCCAATGGCCGCCTGCTCGATCTGGATAAAGGCAGTTTATACGTGTCGGCTGATTCTTCCCATGATGTCGATATTGTCAGCATAGGCCAGTAGTTGGGTGGACTTGAAGAGGATCGTACCTCTTGCATTTACCTCAGCATCACGGATCACTTTCTCGAGGGCCAGATTAAAGAAGACGCATGATAGGGCATCCCCTTGTTGTAGACCGTCGTTGATGTCGAATGGTCTTGAGAGTGATCCTGCTGCTTTTATCTGGCCTCGCACATTGGTCAGGGTCAGCCTAGTCAGTCTTATAAGTTTCGTCGGGATACCGAATTCTCTCATGGCCGTGTACACATTACCTTGGCTATGGTATCACAGGCGGCTTTAAAGTCGATGAGCAGATGGTGCAACTGTTGTCCATATTCCAACAGTTTTTCCATCGCTTGCCGCAGAGAGAAAATTTGATCTGTTGCTGATTTGCCTGGAGTGAAGCCTCTTTGGTATGGGCCAATGATATTCTGGGCATATGGGGCTATCCGGCCTAGTAAGATAGTGGAGAATATATTATAGATGGTGCTCAGTAACGTGATACCTCTATAATTACTGCACTGTGTGATATCTCCCTTTTTATGTATGAGACAGATAATGCCTCGTTGCCAATCGTCAGGCATTGATTCGCTTTCCCATACCTTGAGCACAAGTTGATGAACCACTTGTTATAATTGGTCGCCTACATATTTAACCAATTCGGCTGTAATTCCATCGGCTCCTGGCTCCGGCTCCTAAACTTAGTGGTGGCAGTATCTGTACGTCGTCTTCAATTGGCGGGACCTCCAACTCGCAATGTTCTGGTTGTTCAGTAGTTCATCAAAGTACTCAACCCATCGCTCCAATATGCCCATTCTGTCAGAAATCAGATTTCCCTCTTTGTCTCGGCTGGATGAGCATCGAAGTGTATAAGGCTTCATCCTGCTGACTTATTGGTAAAACTTTCGCGCCTGGTGCGGTTGCTCCCTGTACTTTTCTAGTTCACAGACTTGTTGGTTCTCCCAGGCTTCCTTTTTCCGTCTGCGAAGTCGCTTCTCCGCTCGACGGAGTTCGTGATAAGTCTCTGCGCGTGCCCGCGTTCTTTGAGAATGCAACATTACTCGGTATGCGGCATTCTTCCGTTCCGTTACTAGCTTACATTCATTGTCAAACCAGCCGTTCCGACTCCTTTTGCGGCTGGGGCCAAGTATACTTGTGGCCGTATCAATGATAACGTTCTTCAGGTGATTGTGAAGATCATTTGTTGATGCTTCGTCTCCAGGTCCTCTGTTGATTGCGGTTATTGCAGCATCCATTTCCCTCTTATAGGTGTCGCGGAGGGTTGTGTTGTGGATGGCTTCAGTATTCACTCTAACCTGATTGTCAGAGGGGATTCTAGGTGGTATTGTTATTCGAGCTCGGAGCACCATGCCAACGAGATAGTGATCCGAGTTTATATTGGCCCCCCTATATGTTCTGACATTCATCAAGGCTGAGAGGTGGCGGCGTTCGATCAACACGTTGTCAATTTGGTTGAAAGTGGCCCCGTCTGGAGAGGCCACGTATGTTTGTGGACCGCTTTCCGCGCAAACCAGGTGCTTCCAACAACCATTTCGTGTGACCCTGCTAATTGAATAATACGCAGTCCGTTATCATTAGTTTTTTCGTGTAAACTATGGGAGCCAACGTATCGCCTGAATACGGGCTCCTTCCCTACTTGGCTGTTAAAATCCCCAAGTATGATTTTGATATCATATCTGGGACAGGCTTCGAGGGTTCGTTCTACTGCCTCGTAGAAGGTATCCTTCTCCCACTCTGCAGTCTCCTCTGTAGGGGCGTGAACGTTTATGAGGCTTATATTTCTAAACTTGCCTCGCAAGCACAGAGTGCATAGCCGTTCGCTTATGTTTTCAAAGCCGATAACAGAAGGTTTCATTTTTTGGCTGACTAGGAAGCCTACTCCGAGCACATGGTTTACTGGATGACCGCTATAATATATGGTGTAGTGGCTCTTCTCCAGGAAACCGGTCCCTGTTCATCGCATCTCTTGCAACGCTGTTATATCAGCGCTATATTGGGACAGGGTATCGGCTAGCTGCTCGTCAGCTTCATCTCTGTACAGGGAGCGCACGTTCCATGAGAAAATGCGCAAATCGTTGATCCGTTGTCGTTGCCGGGTCCGTCCTGTCCGAGGCTCCTGTTGTGGCTTCGTAACAAGTTGTTTTCCGTGTAGGGTTGTCAGCCCTACCCAACCACCAACCTGGAGGACCAGTTGGTACAATTTGCACCGTTTTTAGGCGCGGGAGACTCGCCTTCATCCTTCTCCGTCTGCAGCTTTTCGTTAAGAAAGAGCTCCCAGCGGTCACCACGTGGAGGTGGAGATAGGGTTTGGTAGTAGAGCTGTTGGTGTGGGTTCAGCAGGCATTTCCCAGGTTTTATGCTCCATCGTGGGTACTAATCCACGTTTCGCCCTGGGACCTATACTACCCTTTGACCACCTGATCATTTAAGATAATAATTCCTAATCTATATTCTAACATAAACGATAAAATTTATCATTTGGATATTACAATTGCTACTTAATTAGAGATGGTGGAGACACTAATGTTGCCTGGTGTCATCCTTGCCATCTCTCTAAGAAGCTTCGATTGCACTCTGCCCCTGCCGTGGTTCAATCTGTTCCCTTCTTCCAATGCTCTGTGCCTCACGTTCATGTTTCCCCATAGATCTAATCGAATTAATCTTTGAGCTGCTCCTATTGCGTTGCTCTGAATAAACAAATCTAGAGCATTTAGAGCTGCGTCGGATTTCGTGCTCATGACACCGGTAATACCCAGACACAGAGTCCTTTGCAGTGTGGCTAATTTACAGTGAAAACTCTTTTGATTTAACTTACCCCACCACACTATGGATGCATAAGGAAACAACATATATTTCCGCATTACCACCTGATGCCTAGGTCCCCTTTTCTAGGCAAAAGTCCGACTACACATCCCATAAGCTGTGAGAGCTCGTTTCATCTTTACCTCCTTTCCAAAGAAGCTTTTTGTCTTGAATGACTCCTAGATATTTCACTTTTTCGTAGAATTGAATACCATTGTGGTTTTACTTGGATTTACTGAAAGTCCATGCCTGAGGCAACAACTGTTAAACAAATCAACGCCGCTTTATGTATTTCTACGCACCGTTCCAAAATCTCGACCAACAACTAGTGAAACCACGTTATCAGCATAAGCTTGAGCGTGTATTTGAAAGCTAAACGCTTGAAAATGAAAATCGGAAACACGCCCGCATTGATCACTTGCACACACTCAAACCATGTAAAAATGTGAGGCATTCGAACGCTTAATTTTAAGACACTGCACTGGTCTCTCAAATGAGATTGGGGAGAAGCGCCGAATTTGATCGGTGCGGCAAATTAAAACCCTTTCGAGAATTCGTTCTCAACTTGGTGGAATGATTCTTCGAAAAAGCGGAGGATCACTTAAATCCACTAATCCGGCAACTCTACCAACAGGGTACCACCTTCCCATTGGCCAACTTCTTAAAGCCCTACCAAACAGTGAGTGAATCCCTAAAACCCACCATCCTTTCCTTCTCTTTGTCTGGTAGAGGTATATCGAGGATAAGCACAAGAAATGTAATGTCACTTCGTCGATATACATAACTGTTGAAGCTTTAAATAAATTTTAGAATCGATTTTTCATCTAAATTTCAATATAATGATAATAATCGTTTTGAGAATGATGGGGTCCTAAGTCCGCATCAACTTAATGCTGGACCGGACCAAATGGGGAGCAACTTACTCCCTCTTTCCTGGTCCACGAACCCCTCGCTTAGGGCTTGCACCCAAACTTTTAAAAAAAGTCAAGCGACGACGGCTTTACGGTTTCTTACCAGGGCAGAAGCAAATCGTTAGATGCTGCCTCACCTTTGCCCTGGGAGCAGCGTGACCGTAGCGGCTCGCAGATGTTGAATGCTCCCTTATATAACTTGTAGAACACGACATGCCTACGCTTAGGCCCATCATTTTCAAAACGAATATTTCAGCTCTGGCCAAGCTCTGGTCAATAAGGCGGATTTGCGCTCAATATAATTCGTAGGCATGTCGTGTTCTACAAGTTATATAAGGGAGCATTCAATATCTGCGAGCCGCTACGGTCACGCTGCTCCTAGGGCAGAGGTGAGGCAGCGTCTGACGATTTGCCTCTGCCCTGGTAAGAAACCGTAAAGCCGTCGTCGCTTGACTTTATGATAATAATCGTTGACGCAACAATCCATATTGGATCAGCGCCTCGAAGTGTATTGGAGCACTTCATTCAAGACCGTAGCAGTACACTGCAGGAGGCAACGTGGTCAGTATAGCGCTCGCTCAAGATTACAACTCTGGTTTGACTCAGGTACTCACTAACGGCTGAGTCGACTGGTATCCGATATTCAGTTACGATAACAAACCCCTCTGCCACCAGTGATATTTGAACCGCGACCTTCTGCTACGACAGCCTTATGCTCTAACCACTTGAGCCATCCTGACACTAAATTTCAATATGCATTATTGTAACGGGGCTTTAAATTCGCAAACCTGCAGAATTGACGAAAGTTCCCTCAGTATGCTAGTTTTCAATTGACTTATAAACATAATGAGCTTAATTATGATCAATTTACGAATATTACGTATCAAGTGGGAGAAAACGTGGTCTTGATGTGGAGCAAATTCAGTTAAGGGAGTCCTTGTGACGGTTTCAAGAAATCGATTTTTGTTTTGCATAGATCTGACGTTACAGCAGTGCGTACATGTGAACTCTAACTGTTGCCCATCATGTTTCTAAAACGATTCAGTGAATTTAAATAAACTAGAATTTAAAAAACAAATTCAACCATTTTCTGTTCGCATAAAAAATAGTAGCAAATAAATGATGTGATTGATTAATATTTTCAAAAAAGTCTAGTTCCCACGATAACCATTCACCAATAGATTAAAATACAATTTGACTTGATATAAACCAGGTTGCTAAAATCTTGGGCACCGTTTGAGTGCTTTTTAAGGTTTTGTGTAAAATAAAACCTGTCTGTCTGTTCACTGGATATAGTCAAATGAAAGGTCTCGATTAGAACTTTCCGAAACTGATATTAGCTTTGACGTGAATAGTGCGCGAGTAAGGAGTCAAAATGTACGCACTTAAAGTGAGACAGGACTCATTTTCGTAAACTACCCAACCCAAAAATCAGAATGTGCGTTTAGATGAAATCTAGGCCTCAAAATATGTCCCATTCCGATATCTGCTCAAACAAACTTACTAATAGTATATTACCAAATTTTACAAATTTTCGCAAGGCTTCTAAATGTCCATCCAGCGTATCAAACCACCGTTGTTTCGGCCAGCCTTTTGGTCGCTTACCATTGACTTCGATGTTCAGAGCAATCTTGGTAAGTGAATTCTCCTTAACCCGAATTAACTGACCATACCATCGAAAACGTCTTCCTCGGAGTTTCTCCACAATCGAGGCAACCCCATATCGATCGAGGATATCCTCATTTCGGATGTAATCAAAACGTTTCACGCCACTAGTCCAATGCAACATATTCGTCTCCACTACCGCAAGTCGCCGTTCATTGTCTTTTATAGTCGGCCAACACTCAGAACTATAGAGACAGACGGACGGCATTGCGGTAAATTTTACATTTGAGACGTCCGCTGATACGTCGATCACAAAGAACACCAGTTGTGGGATGCACTTCATCCAGGTCGCAATAATGTGTGATACAATTTCATTTCGGAGTTCTTCATTGGCTTATTGCATTGACCCCAAATATTTTATTCCCTCATTTCTGGGCAGGTTAAATTTTCCGAAATTAAGCTGATCATTTTTACATGTCAATTGGAAACTAACATAGTGAGGTAACCTTTGTCAACTTTGCAGATTTATAAGTTTAAAGTACCGTTACTATATTGCATATTAAAATTTAGATAAAAAGTCGCCTTTGAAATTTCTTTATAAAATCTTTCCTTATAATTCTCCGAAGTGATGATTACTTTTGCAATTGAAAAAGTATCCATTTTTAAGAAATTTAATGCAGTTTCCGAAAATGGTATCAAATCTCTGATCAAATGATTCAGGGAGTGGGAAATTGACACTATTCACGAAAAACACTATAACTCTGAAACGGTAAACGATATAGTGCCTATTCCATGAAGCAATTTTTTTCAAACAAATCGTACTCTCTACCATTTAAATTTGTACCATCATGAACGAATCACCTCGTAATGTGGGAATTTGCTGGAAACCCCTTTCATGAAATGTTAAAATTTCTTATACATATGTATTGGGAGTACACTTGCAAACTGTCAATTCTTGGACCTTCACTCAAGTAAAGTTCATTTATTAAGCAGTCTTCAAATTTGAAAATTAATCACACAAATAACAAAACCCAGCATTTCAATACCTTATATTACATAACACTTCATTAATAATATTACTGAAGCAGCTTTAATCAGCAAAAGAGTGGGTGAAAGGGAAAGCGGTTGCCATTCGGTCATCCAGGCTAAGCTTTGTTATTAAGGTTTTGTGTAAACACAAAACCTTATTAAAATCGGTTTACTGTCTGTCTGTCTGCCTATCTGTCCGTCACACGCATTTTTCTCGGAGACGGTTATAGCGATTGACACCAAATTTGGTAAGAAGGTGGGAACTGTGAACGCTCACGCATACAGTGAATTACATCCTTTTACGTCGAATTTAAGGGGGGTCCCCATACATGCAAAAGGGGGGTTTCAAATTTTTTTTTCATCAAATATAGTCATGTGGGGTATCAAATCAAAGGTCTCGATTAGTACTTTTCAAAGCCGATCTTAGTTTTGATATTCATTGGAAGGGTCGGGAACGCGGGGGGTTGAAAGTGATCATTTCTTTAAGAGGGCCATTCTCAGAAACTACCAAACCGAAAAATCTGAAAAAAATCAGGAGACTGCCGCTATATGGCGCCTGGGCTCCGAAATACCTTCCATGTTCCCTTCCTTCCAAGTTAATAATAGTATATTACTGCAATTTTTTGTAATTAAAGACTATGAATATCAACATCACACGAAAGTGGATACTCTCACATAATATATGGATATATTACGTGCTACGTACTAAGAAATACACAAAACCTTTCGTACCGGAAGCGTCCAGCTTCCGGTTTCCCGACTTGTTTTTTAATTATCTGTCAGTTGTTCGCTACTGGGGTTTTTTGCTTAGAATTTTCTCGTAAACTATAATCTTTGTGGATAATTGCTTCGTTTCCTTCAAGATTATTTTGCCACTGATGAAACTTTTGACCTTGACCTTCTCCAATAAATGAAGGTATGGTAATTAAACGGGTGTGATTGATTGAGTTAGATTGAATTGAATCCTTGGGAGAGGAAACGTCAATTGAACTAACTAAACCGCATTTTAAGTGCAAAGTGCGTCCTAATCACCACACTACCAAGTAAATTGACGGGAGCCAGAATTTCGTTCATAACACATAAAATACATTCAATATATACAATTCTTCATGTAATTACGAACTACAACTGCTTCTGAACACTATAAATATGTTCTAATTGCAAGCCTGTCGCTCAGGTGCAGTTACGAATTCACACACTCTCTGTACTCCCCGGGTTTAAACAAGGTGTGTAACCGCGAAGCGACACAGCTCCCATTACATTGATAATTTCGTTCCTATATTCAGAAGTCCAAAAAGGTCCAATTGTGTTTCTTTTTCTCACCTTGTTTAACAGTTTGAGGGTACAAAAATAATGTGAATTTCGAATAAATTAAATCTCTTCTTCTTTTTCTTCAGCCTTTGTCCCATTCACAAGCGGGGTCGGCTCATCGTGATCGATTTCGCCATTTGTCTCTATCGAGGCACCTCTGATCTGCGTGCAATCTCGAGGCTTTTAAGTCTCCATCCAGCGTATCAAACCACCGTTGTTTAGGCTTGCCATCAACTACGATGAATTCTCATTACGCGACGGTGACGCAATTTTTCAACGATCGGTGCAAACCCATATCGAAACGAATATACTCATTTCGGGCACGATCATGGCGCGTAACATCTTCATCTCCATTACCTTTTATAATTGGGCGAAATTGAATTTTAATTTATTTAAACTGATTCACTGACATCAAGACAAAAACAATTACTCGGACAAAAGTTCATCTTCTGGGCAATTCTCTGAACTGCTGTAATGAAAATTCACTAACTCATGCCACAGCGTCCTGCTGTCTGCAGCCTGAACGTATTTTTTTCCAGTGCTCCGAATAGAATTGGGATTGTTGATTCCGTAAAAATCGTTGCTAAGCATTTCTCCTGCTTGGTAAGGACCTTTGAAACGAAGCTTGGTTTTCCGAGGTTCGCCGAAATTTTTTGCTAATGGCTCGGAGCTGAATATATTCTCCGGGACCTACGCGATGAGTTGAATCATTCAGTATGTTTGTTGATTTTCAACAAGTCCGTGGATTATTTCTTCCCGTCTGTTCGGTATTTCCTTAGTTTTCTTTATCTTTATTATGATCTACACCATTTTTTTGACGCTTTCATGGTTTCCCTCACGCAGAACCAACACTAATTGTTGGAGAAGAAAATAACATCAATAGTTGATTGGGTTTCCGCTTTGTCGTAGGATTCTTAACTGAATGATTTAAGTATCTCGGATTAATGCTATCAGTCATAGTGAACTGCGTTGTAAAACTGCTTTACGCATTAGTGCAACTTGGATGAAAGGGCGTTCTGCAAGTGGCATTCTTTGCGGTCGACAAATTATCGAACGTCTATCGGCCAACTATCAAAAACAATGACCGCCCAATCCCGGTAATGGAAACAAAAATGTTGTTTTGGATCAGTGCCGTAACACCCCATCATCACGTCTGAAATGAGGACACCTGCGGTCGATCATCATCGTGGAAAAATTGGTCGGAAGGCGCCTTCGATGGTCTGTCATGTAAATTGCGCGATAGAGAAAAGTGAAGAATTTGACCTAGACGAGGAGACTCTCTTATCGAACAGGACAATAGCTAGAAAAAGAAAATTGAAAATAATAATAGAAGTTTCATTAGAATTGGTTTAGTAAATTTGGAATCAGTCTTAATTAAAAACGCGGAATGTCTATCAGTCGCGTTGAGTTTCGAATTGGTCATACTCCCCTTAAACTCCCACCTCCTTACGTTCATCGATCTGACATACTTCAAACATGTTTGGTGACTACTTTTGACGTGATTCACGGCATGTACGGTGTGTATCTATGCTCCTCAAGCAAAATATTCTTGAATCATGTGAATAATCTTCTGTTGAAATTACGAACCAAAGTCACATTTATTTTCTGCAGATATTGTGTACTTCTTGCCTTTGATATAAATAGTGCCTAATGTCAAACTCTGAAATGAAATCAACTATATTGGTGGGATGCGGAATTGAGATGTTCTCCCCCATTTGATATTCGAATCCTCAAAATGCTCAGCTGTTCCCCGACCGTTCCTTTCTTTCTCAGTCATTTTAGCTCACTCTTTCACTTATTTTTATAATGAATAATAACCCATTTCTCAATCCATCTAGGTTCCAAAGTAGGTTAATATCTATAAGTTTTGTGAAGCAATTCCTCCTGAAGTAATTGGTGCGTGACATGGTATTTGCTAATAGCTGTTTAGGAATTCGCTTCTGTGATCTCAATATACCTGTCTGTGTATATTTCAGCCATTCTTTGTAAATATTGAAGAATCAAGCAAGCGGTTTTCTCTCTAATCAATTCACTGTCCTAACTGTTATCAAATGTGATTCGTGATTCGTGGTAAATGTTTTCAAAGTTCAATTCCTTTGTGGACACGGAGAGGGGGGGGGCGCTCTCTCATACATTCACAGAAGACTAAACACAAAAACTGAAATTTGTATATTTCTTCTCGCCTTCTGGGTTTTTTTTCAATCGAACAATTCCAATATTCAAGTTCTTGAGTTTAACTTGGCTGTTGTGGACAGATAAGAAATTTTGTAGGAAGGCGTTATTCATCTAGCAATCCAGGAAAGTATTTTCCGTTTTTTTCCAAGAGCTACGCAAAATACAGAATAGCAATGATGAATACCCATTGTAAATTGGTTCTAATAAATGGTGATTATCGATTTTCATTCGACTGGCTCCTCGCAAAAAATTAAATTATTTTGAGTTCCGTTTTAAACAAGAAAACATCAGCTAATAATTTAATAAAACGAACTCCCAGAGGGTGTTGCAAATTGTTTTCCATTTCGAATCCAGGCAACTGACTCATTGGATTCACTGGAATTTTTTGCACTGGAACCTGAATCATGTCAAAATATGCTTCAATAGTGTTTTTATTATTGATAAATTTCAGGAAGTAAAACCGTTTTTCTTAAAAAAGGTTTCAGTCTTAAGTGAACGCTCATCATAGGACTCTGTCATCTTCTTCTTCTAATTTGATTATTAAAATTTTGACCATATGTATGTACTGGTTGAAAGTATCATATCAGTTTACTGTCTGCCTGTCTGCCATGAGAACCCTACGGCTAAAGCAAAATGGTTTTGGTTTACTAATTTTTAATTTGTCGGACAATTACGTCTTTGATGATTTTACGTGAGTACATGCCATGTAGACTAACCCCTTCCCCACGGTCTTCTTTAAAAACAGATCGACTTTGTGGCCACAATCAGAACCCCGCTGTTACAAATAACAACGATACCAGCCTATACTGAGTGCATGGCTCCATAATGCAATAATGATAATAATCGTTGGCACAACAATCCATATTGGATAAGGACCTTCAAGTGTGTTAGAGCACTTCTTTCAAGACCATACAGTACACTACGGGAGGCAACGTGGTAAGTATTGCGCTCGCCCGAGGTAACTACCTTGAAATAGTCGTCGAAATATACATATCTGCGGCAAAAAAACAATTAAGCAAAACTGAAACGATTTTTAGATTTTTTGCCTTCCATTGCCGTTGTCATTGCCTTTCTCGACAGTCGATGACTGGTTGATTGATGGCCTTCTTCCTAAAAGGATGTAAACATGTAAATTGTTAACAAGAGCTTGTGTGAAAGTGTTTTTCCGATACATGAGGGAAGGTCGTGGCATCCCCATTCTGCCATATATAAAATTTTCAAGTACAATAAAGATTGCTATTTATTTAGCTTCGGCTACCAAATTGTAAAAGCAAAGTTTGAACTTCAGCAGAGGTACTCGCCGATGTTTGTTACAATTTACCAACTATATTACAGAGTCTCTGAACATACGAAAATATGCCCATACAATCTATACTTCTATTGACCACACCCTGCTTTCCATTGACCACTCTTTGCTTCTCACCAAACTCTGATCTTATGACTTTTTATCAACTAAACTTTCCGGGTTGAGGTGTTAAAACTATTTGTTGCTTTATTGCTGATTCGTCTATTGAACAAAGCAGTTTTCATTCAAACCGTGACATGATATTTAATATGGTTTTGTCGATCGTTATACTTTAAATAGGAAACTTTCCTTCTCTAGTTATCCTGATCGTCAAGTTATCTTCATTCTACTAGAAGCTTTGATTAATGCATATGCCCTCTTCACATGAAATACCGTGAGTCAGTTGACAATATTCGTAAGAAAATGGAACAAAGTTGGCAGAGCGCCTTTTTTGTCGAAAAAAGGTTAGCTGAAACTGGAGATCACCTGACACCCACAGTTCGCAACTATAACTTAACTCAGGTGATCATTAAATCTCGGCACGGCAGTCACACCTATGCGTCGGATTCGATAACCACTTAGCTTCAGATTTCCCCTACCACAATATAGAAAATTCACGAAAAATCTATTTTTGCCATTGACGCGTCACCAAAGATTACAGGTTCCATACAGCTACAATTGCTCCCTGAAATATAAATAATGGATACTCTATATCCTCTCTTTATTGGTTGTATTTCGCATAATAAATATGAAAGTAAGGTTTAATTCGCCTGTAAATTTTCACGACATCCTTCCAACGGCTAAGCAGACCATGTATCCGTTATACTCATCTTGAATAGATTCTTCCGTCTTCTTGCGGTCCACACTGATAAGCCCAGGATTTATTTTCTTGCCTTTCAGGTTCAGGTTCGAATTGAGATCGTTCCATTCATTCTCCGGTTGTGCTCCTCTGCTTCCATTCTTCTTCCTTACTTTGACTTGTCGAGCCTATCATTCATTCCTCCCTAAATATTAACAGTATAATGAATGTAAAGATAATAAAATAATACAGGCAAATTAGGCTCCTCTTTAATCAAAAATTTTCCTCCCACTAAATAGAGCGCAACTTTCGCAAATTTTCAATGTCCCATCTTGCAAACCGCAAATCTTCTCATGAATTTCTTCCGCATTCTCCCTTTTATTAAAAATTACCTTAATTACCAAAAACACTTAGCATTCTGGCATTAATCTATCACCAAATAATAAGCTTATTTTGGAGCGGATCTTCGTAGAAAGGAAATTTCGAAAGTCGTCTGGCCTAAGCATGCTTTCCAAATTGCTTACGAATATTTACCTAATCAGCCACCCCCAAGGGAAGAAGAAAAGATCCAGTACATTTGATATCGCCAATTAACATCTATTTTGATAATGATAAAGAACCACGTTAATCGCGAAAGAACATCTGCTAAGTAAATCTGCTTATCATCTGTAGACAGTTGCAACTTATTAGTGGATTACCTTTCCAAATTACAGAGAAAACTCTCAACACTAAGGAAAGGAAGACACGCACACAATACCACAAAGTAGCCATAAATCCCTCATTAAAGAAGGGATTTCAAAATTCAGGGGAAACCTTGAATTACCCACAATCATTTATATGGTATAAAATTTCTAAACTTAGATTTCAAGTAATTTCCAAGTTATTCCGTTGATGAGTAATAATAATAAAGCTCAAAGGGGATTGTCTGTTCTGGAGAATTTACAGTGAGAGTGAGTTTAATTAATTCGCAGGCATGACTTGTTTGTGAATTAATTAAAGGCTACTACTAACTTCGTGGCGCTTGTGGTTACCCTGCTCCCAGGGTTAGGCAGCGTCTAAGAAGTTACCTCTCTGAATGGCCGAAACTCAGGCTTCCTCATGCAAAAAATAAACAAGTTGGGAATTAGCATCTTGACAAGTATAAAATGTTTTGTATATTTTTATTTAGAAGTATTTGGGTGTGGAACGCTACCCACTTATACGTTGCTGGCATTACCTATATGGGTACCTGCATTTATGATATTTAAAACCAACATAACATAATGTCATTTACTGTATGCGTTCACTATTCCAGCATTTCCAGCAAATTACGTGTCAGCAGATGTAACCGTTTCTGACCAAAATTAGTCACAGACAGTAGGCCGATTTCTTATGTTTTATGCAAAACTTTAAAAATAAGAGAAAACTTTCAAAATCTAGAATATGTGGTTTAAAATAATCAATTACAAATGTAATAAACAACTATCAACATACGAAATTAGTAATTAATGACCATTAGGTTCGACACTCTTATATAAAATCTACAACAATCTGTAAATAGGGTCTTTCTACATTACCGCTAATATTTGGCATAATTGCACCAACAGTATATAGTAAAGTTCGCTCCCCTTCAGTTCTATTTTTCTTTCAAATTTATAGAATCCTCAAGGTTATCTTCCTACAATTTCCCAACTTTGAAATTAGAACTATTGAATATCACTAAACAATATACTATGCAAACCATATTTCTGGGAGCATTAGAAAAAAGCTCAAGTCTTGCCAAAACATTTGAAAACCAACACTAAATCCAGAGTTGATAGCAGTTTATCCGATGTTTTGGAGAAGAAAGCTTTTGACGAACATAATTAGAAAAGCGAGCAAATTCCAAATCGGCCTAATCTGAATATGCCGTGTAAGGATGGCCCTCTTCGGGCACCAATTCATTTAGGGACCATAATCAAGACTTCGGCGTGACTGGCACAGCAGGTCTTTTTTTCAACATGAAAATCCCACAAGAGGGCAACCGGACCGAGAACAAATTTTCCAAGAATCTCCTGGAGCATATGGCAAAAGCCACTTCAGATTAGTCCCTTGCAAACTCTAGTCTAATCGCCTTCCTCAACGGCACTCCAAAACAGGTTAACCAATACCTGGTAGCCACAATCACAGAGTTTCGACGACACGGATGACAACTTGCCTTAAGGCATCGTCTATGAACCTGGCTGTTTGGTTGCCTGTCCGACACCAAGCGGGATGTTTCCACCCCTAATCGATAGATCATAGTCCTCTCCAGGATTTTGAAAAAGGCCGGGGGGGAGGAGATATAACCCTATACTACCGATGATTACTTCTACCCTTCGCTAGTAACTTGAAGAGCAAAATGACCCTGGCCCTGGCCCTGGCCACACAGACAACACTCATAGAGATACCGAACATGAGATGGGAAGGCCCGTCAGATGTCTTTGCACATCACGCCAGTCATCTCATCTCAGCTGGGTGATTTCCGAGGCCTGAGCTTCGCCACGCTCTCCTCGAATTCGCAGCCCTGTCAAGGAGGGGTTTCTTCCGCCCCTCCCCTTTTCAGCCCGATCGAATGGAAATACCGAAGATTCGGTTCTCGGAAACAGTTCACCCAGCAAGGTACAAACATTATTACGCCTCGTCAGCGCTCCGTTCACTTTAATGCCGACAATCTCGAGACGTCGTTTGCAAATTTAGTAGGCACTATGCTCACCGATAAAAAGCCTTCAGTCTTCTTGCTTCGAATGTCTCAACATCTCCTTACAACACGATACACCTCGCCTGTATACGAAGCTAAGTTGGCCAGCATTTACAAAGCGATTGACAACACCTTTACAACGCGCCCTTTAGAATCTCTTTCTCACACGCCGGACTTCCTTCCACTTACTACGAAAAGCATTCGACCACTACATGAAATGCTTCTCAGCCCTCCGTTTAGGCTTCTTCAACATGTCATCATTAACAATGCACATCCATTCACTCAACAACATTTTTGAATGAGCGGCTGGCTAACTCCTCCATCCGAGCAACATTTTCCACCCAGTTACACCCAAGCATATACCAACGAATGGGGGCAAGTGGGAAACCAACAATCACATTTACAGCATTATGGACCCGTACGAAATCAATAGATGTGTGGTCACTAACATTGCATCACTCAACAATCTCCGTGACTAGACAAACATCTTTGCTGCAACATTTCTTTCCCATTATCCCCACAAAATGGTCTGAGGATATTTAGGAAAAGAAGGAAACCCAAAGGAAGCCCGACAAAGGTGGGAAACCATTGCAAAAAAATCGCGAAGTAAGATGATGGGGTTCTGAAGAATAGCCCCTTGCGAGAATGTGCAAATGCCACGACGCAAATCCGGTCTACGATTACCGCAAGGCGCGCTCTGTTTGTTGGGGAGCCGGTTTCTGACAGACTGATTACAAGATTCCGATCCTCGTTAAGAAGCATCACAATTGTACAGTGCTATGAACCAACGGAGATGCTCGATATAGCGGAAAATGATGCTTTCTACAAGCAATTACAGGCAGTTCAGGGAAAGCTTTCTAAAAATGATAATGTGATCGTGATGGGTGATCTGAATGCCATGTGATGGGGAAACATTGTCTTGGTGGCCGTAACGATAATGGTGGGATGTTTGTGGATTTCTACAATTTCCACGTCTCGTTATTGGTGGCTCATTATTCAAGTACAGAGCCTGCCATCAGGGGTTTCCAAGTGAACGACGCCATACGAGCAATCAGACCGACCAGTGATATACAGAGCTATCTTGCTGATCGCACGGCAGATATGCTAAGCATTGAACTGCCATCAAAAGTGATCTTTTGTACGGTGCTGCGCAGGTCATCGGCCCTGTCCCGAAGGGGTCTCATATGATCTGACTGACTGCAGAACTCCGATACTACGCGAAATCCCTGGAAATTCGACAAAGTCCCCAGAAAGGGGTAAATAGTAACCATATATATAAACAATATAAAATCTGAATCGCTAGCGGAAATACCCTCCATATAGTCTTGAGGATTGATTATAACCCACAGAACTTTACTAGGATATTTAGATCAAATTATTTGTGTAAATGGCTCTTTAAAAATAGAGGGGAATTGAATTTTTAACTATATACATACAGAACATTCATGCACTCATCGTTCCTCACATAAGGAAAGTGACGCGTCTAGCTTCCGGTTTCCCGACTTGTTTAAATTTGCTGCAAACTCCTCTTGAATCCATCCTAGAACCTTAAAATTGCATAACATTATTTAGAGCCTCAAATTTAGTGGGGGGCCTACTATCATTGACAAAGTCAAAATAGGGTAAAAATTACTGCACCCTAAGATATAAAATGACATTATCCCATTGAAATGAATAGTCAGACATACGTAATGCATATACACTACGAACGATGTTGAAACGGAACTATCGTGGACCTAAATATTAATACCCCAAATTAAATACACCTTGGCGTGGGACCAAGGCAGACCCAGACTAAACAGGTGTTCTGGCAAAACGATGTTGATGATGAGAATACAGTAGAAGTTGGTGCACATCTAAAGGAGTTTTTGAACGAAAGCTACTAATTATTAAACCCAACAGTCATAGATCATGTTCACATATATTGAGAACATTCCAAATTTTTACCCCAACAAATACATCTTTTCTAATAGCAACATTATCCAGATCCATCTATTTTAATGATAACACAGTTTCTTGATCGTGATGCTGATATCTGTAAATTTCCTGCGAAACTCAAAGATTAGATTATGATCGATTATAATACTCTCCCATATCACCATAATACATCCTCCAAATTCTACTCTGAACCTCTGTTACCTAACCTTTCAACCACCTTATCAAGCTACTGAGTATGATGCCAATTGTTACAATGTCATCGAAATTGATCGCTTCAGCATATGCAAGTTTCAACGGAAAATTTCAATAGCAATCAACAACTTCGATGAACACTTCAAAACTTCAATAAACAACCACCTGAACTCCTCCCCCATCGCTAAATTTGCGTTTCGCGATTAGACATATTGACAACTTAATAGGGTGTTCTACCAGATATTGAATCGACCTGTTTGTGAGCTTTTATGGTCTTCATATATAACAGCAAAAAAATCAATACGATCCAATCCACATCCACATCATATGATGTTGGATGTTTTTAAAAACACATTAAATAGAGATAAGGCCGCTATTAGCTGGCTTCATTCTTCCTTTTTCATAACGAAACTTCTGGGTAGAATTCATTCATCACTAGTAGCCAAATAATTGATAGGACCACATAAAATATAAGAACACAAACAGCATACAAGTCCGAAACGGGAAGGAAAGAATTTTTGATACGAAATTGCTTAATGGAGACATTCATGAAACTAAACAGGCTATTCTTTAGGATCTTTAGAATGCTAACTCATTAAATTTAGCGGAATACATATAATAATCATATTATATAATACATATAATATTTTATGTTATTTTGAATTGAATAATTGTTTCATTGAAAATATCTTCTTAACACACTGAAACTCTTAATAACAAGTTTCGAACTTTAAGAAAAAGTAACACAAGTATTTTCCGTTTTTAGATAAAATATTGTATTATGTATTTTACATAAACCGAATCAAATATGTGATAACTTCTGTAAACGATCAGTTTCTCTGTTTTACTTACTTCCGCATTCTCCCTTGTTAACTGTTGATAACCTAAAAGTGAAGCGAAGTGGAAATTCACACGCAATTATTGAAGCCTCTGTGCTACCCAGACTGGAAAGGTTGGAAAGGGAAGGAAAAGTGAAAAAATAGAAAAAATCGGTTCGACTGCTCGCATGAAGCCATAAAACTCGAAACCTGAGTGCCGCGATCGAGAGGGAGAATTCACAATGGAATACATCCTCAGTCGATGACTTCCAAAGGCACTGCCTTTAAGTCAGTTTAGACCTTAAATCAGTTTATATTTTTAGATAACTGATTAGAGAAAAAAACGATACATTTGTGAGTTATGATAACAATTGGGTTAATTAATATTTTCTCCGAAAGATCTTCGTTTCATTGATCCTACAAATTTTTCGGTAACTTCTGCAGATATAGACCGCCAAATATCCTTTATGTGATTCTTCAAGTCCTTTTTTGCATTTTACCTCACTTTCGCGTAGCTCCTTTTCGACAAGTGCCCACAAGTGTTCTATCAGATTTAAATCCCGGCTCCAAGGTGGCTGAGCGAGAATGCTTTTGACATTATAGAAGACCCATTCCTTAACGACATTGGTTATGTGTCTTGGCATGTCAAGTTAACCTATTTTAGTGACTTTTTTGTATTATATGCATTAATTTTGGTCCTTTAGACGCTATAGTACATCACGATGCTGCCACCGCCGTGTTTAATTATTACGATCTACTAAGGCAGTGACTACTTCTCTCCACACCAATTGCAGGCCATTGGAACCAAAAATGTTGAATTTAGATTCATCGCAAAAAATAACGGTTTTCCAACGCTCTTCTGTTTTATTTTTAAACTCTTGGGCAGTTTGAACTCGTTTTTTCAATATTTCTTGGGGAAAGCAATGGCTTCTTCTTTGGAGTATAGGCCCTTAATATCTCCCTGTGAAGAAAATTACGAACGGCTTTAGGATGACCTGTTACTATAGCTTTGTTCCTATCTTCTTTGCAACAGCTATTGCAGTTGGCTTGGAGTTGTTTCTTATGTTTCGCAAAACCTGTCATTTTGTTTGCTCCAACTAGTTTTCATGTTCCAACTACCATCTGTTTTGCGAGAAACGGAACCAATTTCTTTAAAGTTTTTTATTGCGTGATGAACAGTAAACGTTCACTTCTTTGTTTTTGAACTATTTTCTTAATGCTCCCAGTCCCAGGACAGCTGCTCATTGTTCCTTTTCGGTCCTTGAACGCACGATACTTGCAACGAATTAATCGTTGTCATATGCGCCAGGCAACCCAGAAGTTTAAATACAACACGAAACAACAGTTGCGTTATGTGTTGCGATATAAAATGAGAACTGAAAGTGTCCAATTTTTTTTTCGCTGCGATAAACACTAATTTTTTTGTTTTCCTGTAACATTTCTGTGTAACATAGAATTAATAAAATAATAATAATGTAGAAAATACCCATAAATAGTTATTGTTTTTTCTTTCATAACTCATTTAAAAATATCAATGTCCAACTTTTTTATTGGTTGATTGTATTATACGTTATTTTTTTTTGTAATATTATCCCGGGATGGGAAATAGGAAAATACTAAATAGTAGGAAAAGGAAAAATACTGCGTACAAGCAAATGGATCTTCTCGCCCACCTAAGCATCCAAATATTCTTAAATAACAAATACGTAAAACCCCGGGCTCTGCTTTCGGCTTACAACTTATTTTCTCTCTCTCTGTATACATTTCTCTATTATTTAGTTGGTTTGAGAACATCCTGTGAACCATAGCGTTGAATACGGGCTTTTTTATCGATATTGTCTGTAAAGCATTCTTAGTTATCTAGAAATTTCGTGTATATTTATGGAAGTTATTTTTAGGCCTAGAACAGGTGATTGTCCCTTTTTTACCTCCATGGTAAATTTTTGTTTTCTCAAGTATTGTATATATTCCCTTTTCTTTCACGTTTGCCAGCAAATCGTCTACATATTATACCCAGAATTTCAGAGGAGTACTACTTCTGGGAATTGATTTTCAATCCTCTACATGCGATTTCGCGTTGAAGCCGTGAGAGTGGATCACTCATTCTTATTCGGGTAATTGCTTCGTATTTTTTTCTGAAAGTGACATGCATGTTAATCACCTCCGCTTACTTCTTCTGTTCCAATAATTCCAAATCATTTTTGCTTCCTTAATTTATTACAAATATATTTCTCCATTGAATATCACGAAAATACCATTTTCAGGTCATATCTGTACTAGTTTTGTCACTGATATACTTTCCCTGAAACCTTACATACATATTTCCATTAAATTTTAAATAGAGTAACAAATAACAGCATGAAGCCTTCTTTGGAAGAGGTTTATGTTTTTATAAATTCACACTACATTCAGTCAATATCTGATTCTTTCTCGTAGATATATGTTATGGTGTGCGTTAGAAGTTTCATGAAGAGCTTACTTAAAATTAAGCCACTAACCAGAATATCTAATATATAGATTGGAAAAATGAACAAAAAAAACAATCTTTTAAACTAGCAAAAATAGCTTAAATCTAATGGCCACTGTGCTCTCTAAAAATTTTCGGATAATGATTTACAGACCGAGAAGATAAACAGTAAGAAATAAAAATTTAATTTTACAATAAATTGTTGGGAAATGGTCAAAAACCCCGACAGAATTCTCTTGGCCTTAGTGGCAAATAAAGAAATATGAAAGTAATAATAAATGTTTAATCGCGCTACTTTTAACTTAAATTATTGTTCTTAAAATTATCATAATTAAAACTATTTACTTTTCGGTTTATATATTTTTTCTTTTTTTTACAATAACATCCATAGAGAGAAAAAATAATAATAACAGTTGTAATATTTACAAGGAAACAAAGAGTAATAACATATATATATATCTATATATATATATAGGCATTGACATCGAAGCCTCCAACAAAAGGTTGACAAATAGTGTACTTTTCTATGAGACCGAAGCATTCCTAACTTCAATTCAGGATGCTTCGCTCCCAACAGAAAATTATAAACGGTACATTCTTCACGACTCCTCAATCACCAACTCCAGTTGTAGGTTATGCAACTGTGAAGAGGAGACCATCCAACACATAACATCTGCGTGCAGGATTTTGAGCAGTATCGAGTACACCAATCGTCATAACTCCGTCTACAAGATTCTCCATCAAAACCTTGCGTTGAAGTATAACTTAGTGGCAACCTACTATCCTTACTATAAGTATACTCCGCAGAGAATCTTGGAAAATGATCGGGTCAAACTACTGTGGGATCACACTATTGCCACTGACCACAGTGTTAATCATAACAGACCCGATCTAGTTCTGCTTCTGAAGGAAGAACAAGCGTGCTTCATAATCGATGTAGCCGTACCGTTGGACCGGAACACTGTTGAAAAACAGCACGAAAAAATCCGGAACTACGGCCCCTTGGCAGACGATATGAAGCAGACCTGGAGACTACAAAAGGTCGAAGTAGTCCCAGTAGTAATTTCAGCGACGGGATTAGTCCCGCAGAACTTACATAAAGCGCTGAAAACGTTCGGTCTTAGGGCTGGACTATACATGGAGATGCAAAAAGCGGCTATCCTTGCAACCTGTGCTATAGTCCGAAGAGTCCTGTCCGGTAACAATCTGACCTAATGGGTTTCAGTCTTGATCCGCACTGTCTTCGATATAAGATCCATGTCTCTGTAGTGTAGAACCTGTTGCCTTCAGCCCATCCGGTCCGTGGGCTTTTTGAACTATATATATATATATATATATATATATATATATAAGTTACAATCATATTTACAAAGCCCCACCAAGAAATAAATGACAGAACTGATGCTCGTGAAGACGCACTTCTTATGTGGAATGCGCTCAGAACTATCCTCGTTCGCGACCATGTGGAAATCTCTCCAATTCCTTTCCAAGTTCCTACTGCCGTACGCCAAGGAATTTCGAAACAGGATCGTTTCACACTTTTGCGCATTGCTTGTCATCCACCAGCTGTTCGTGAAGTACTCAATATCATTGAACATCTTGTGAAGTTGCACATCTTGAACTTGCAAGGTTTTGCTGATCGTTGATGTAATAATGATGGTTTCATTTAAGTATAGCTCGTAATGTATATCCGTCGAACATACTCGATAATCAATTCGATGTGGTACTGACATTTTATTTTTTATCGAGCACCAATTTGACGCAAGAGACGCCACTTCTACTTTGTTGATAATAATAGAATTTCTACCAAACTTTCCAGTAGACTGTTCCATTTTCTCATGGAACGTGCGCTCCCTGTACAGAGATAAAGCTGATGAGCAGCTAGCCGACACCCTGTCCCAGTAGAGGGCTAATGTAACAGCGTTACAGGAGATGCGTTGGACAGGGACTGATTTTCTGGAGAAGAGCCGCTACATCATATATCATAGTGGCCATCCAGTAAACCATGTGCTCGGAGTAGGTTTCTTAGTCAGCCAAAAAATGAAATCTGCTGTTATCGGCTTTGAAAACATAAGCGAACAGCTATGCACTCTGCGCTTGCGAGGCAGGTTTAGAAATATAAGCCTCATTACCGTTCACGCCCCTACAGCGGAGACTGCAGAGTGGGAGAAGGATACCTTCTACGAGGCAATAGAACGAACCCTCGAAGCCTGTCCCAGATATGATATTAAAATCATACTTGGGGATTTTAACAGCCAAGTAGGGAAGGAGCCCGTATTCAGGCGATACGTTGGCTCCCATAGTTTACACGAAAAAACAAATGATAACGGACTGCGTATTATTCAATTAGCAGGGTCACATGAAATGGTTGTTGGAAGTACCTGGTTTGCGCGGAAAGCGGTCCACAAACATACGTGGGCCTCTCCAGACGGGACCACTTTCAACCAAATTGACCACGTATTGATCGAACGCCACCACCTCTCAGCCTTGATGAATGTTAGAACATATAGGGGGGCCAATATAGACTCGGATCATTATCTCGTTGGCATGGTGCTCCGAGCTCGAATAACAATACCACCTAGAATCCCCTCTCAATCAAGTGAGAGTGAACACTGAAGTCATCTACAACACAACCCTTCGCGACACCTATAAGAGGGAAGTGGATGCCGCAATAACTGCAGTCAACAGAAGACCTGGAGATAAAGCATTAACAAATGATCTTCACAATCACCTGAAGAACATTATCATGGATAGGGCCACAAACATAGTTGGCCCCAGCCGCAAAAAGAGTCGGAACGGAATGTAAGCTAGCAACGGAACGGAAGAATGCCGCATACCGAGTAATGTTGCATTCTCAATAAACGCGGGCACGCGCAGAGACTTATCACGAACTCCGTCGAGCGGAGAAGCGACTTCACAGACGGAAAAAGGAAGCCTGGGAGAACCAACAAGTCTGTGAACTACAAAAGTACAGGGAACAACCGCACCAGGCGCGCAAGTTTCACCAATAAGTCAGCAGGATGAAGCCTTATACACCTCGATGCTCATCCTGCCGAGACAAAGAGGGAAATCTGATTTCCGACAGACAGGGCATATTGGAGCGATGGGTTGAGTACTTTGATGAGCTACTGAACAACCAGAACATCGGCGAGTTGGAGGTCCGCCAACTGAAGACGACGGACAAATACCGCCACCACCAAGTTTAGGAGAAACAGTCCGTGCAATTCATCGGCTAAAAAATCATAAGTCGCCAGGAGCCGATGGAATTACAGCCGAATTGGTTAAATATGGAGGCGACCAGTTACACCAAGTGGTTCATCAACTTGTGCTCAAGGTATGGAACAGCGAATCAATGCCTGACGATTGGCAACGAGGCATTATCTGTCTCATACATAAAAAGGGAGATATCACACAGTCCAGTAATTATAGAGGTATCACGTTACTGAGTACCATCTAAAAGATATTCTCTGCTATCTTGCTAGGCCGGATAGCCCCATACGCCCAGAACATCATTGGCCCATACCAAAGAGGCTTCACTCCAGGCAAATCAGTAACAGTAAGTGCGGCAAGCGATGGAAAAACTATTGGAATATGGACAACAGTTGCACCATCTGTTCATCGACTTTAAAGCTGCCTATGATAGCATAGCCAAGGTGAAACTATACACGGCCATGAGAGGATTCGATATCCCGACGAAATTAATAAGACTGACTAGGCAGACCCTGACCAATGTGCGAAGCCAGATAAAAGCAGCAGGATCACTCTCAAGACCATTCGACGTCAACAACGGTTTACGACAAAGGGATGCCCTATCATGCGTCCTCTTTAACCTGGCCCTCGAGAAAGTGATCCGTGATGCTGAGGTAAATGCAAGAGGTACGATCCTCTTCAAGTCCACCCAACTACTGGCCTATGCTGACAATATCGACATCATGGGAAGAGCCAGCCGAAATGTACAAACTGCCTTCATCCAGATCGACAAGGCGGCGCGAGATCTTGGGCTGCACATCAATGAAGGCAAGAAAAAATATATGGTGGCAACGTCAGCACCGAAGACGAATCAACCAACAACATCAAACCACACTGATCAAACACAAAGAATAATAAGGATACGAGAATACAACTTTGAGACCGTTGACAATTTCTCCTATCTAGGGTCGAAAATCACAACCGATAATTGCTACGATGATGAAATCCGCGTACGGTTGTTGTCAGCCAACAGAGCCTATTTCAGTTTACAAAAACTGTTCCGCTCGAAACGTCTCACCATAAGGACAAAGCTCTTACTATACAAGACTATGATCTTGCCAGTCCTCATGTATTCCTCGGAAACTTGGGTTCTTAGCAAGAAAAATTGCGAACTCTTTGCCGCGTTCGAGAGAAGAATCCTTCGAAGAATTTTTGGCCACCTACATGAGGATGGACGATTCCGTAGCCTACACAATGACGAAATCTAGTAGCGATACCATGACCGTCTGGTTGTGGATAAAATCCGGCTCAATAGGTTACGGTGGGCGGGTCACTTAATCCGTATGGATGAGGATGATCCCACCCGGAAAGTCTATAAAGGCAATATCTATATTAGAAAAAGAGAACGAGGCAGAGCCTGCCTGAGATGGAGCGATGGCGTAGATCAGGACGCCAGACAGCTTTTAGGGATATCGAAATGGTTGACCTCGGCGCAAAACCGGGATGTCTGGAGTTCCTTATTAAGGCAGGCCTAGACCGGATACCGGTTGTTGCGCCGTTGATGATGATGATAATTAACTTCATGCACCCTCACTCTCCCGTTTCGCAATCGATGAACAGTACTAATCGAGACCTTTCATTTGATACCCCACATGACTATATTCGGTGAAAAAAAATTGTCCACCTCTCTTTTGCATATATTGGCACCTGACTTAAGTTGCACATTGAACGATGTAACTCACTGCATGCGTGGGTTTATAGTTCCCACCTTCCCACCAAATTTGGTGCCAATTGTTTTAAACAACCCCTTAAAAAAAGAATCTTCTTTCCACCATTACGTATAAAACTGGGCTTAATGAAAAATTCAGGGAAATTGCCCGCAAAAAGCAAAGAGGCATTCGGCTGTCTTAAAAACAAACTTCCAAAACTTAATAAATCCAAAGTAAAAGAAGAAATATGTGTAGAACCACAGATGGGACAAATTATACGAATTTTATAGAATCAGAATTCTAATAAATTTTTAAACTTAAAATGCAGATCTCATGGGATTCATTAGGAAGTGTATGTGGGAACTTCTTATGAAATCGTAGAGCTAAAAAGGCGCAAATTGTGATTGTCATTGTTGAGAATAGTTCGATAATTTCAAGGTTGCCCATATTGCTTTAGGCATCGAGAATGGTACGCTAAATTACATTTGGTAAAATCAGGCTTCCATGGTTGAATTGCCAAGGAAAGAAGAGAATATTTCCGCCAATTAATTTCCACAATGGAAAAAAAAATTTCGCAGTAAAATAAAATTGACATATGCTTGCCGATTACTTTTGGACTTTAATAAGAAAATACACAGGAGACACATGCAAAAAAAATTAAGAAATCATTCTAGAATAATTTTATTTATTTATTTAATACTTATTACCAATTTCAATAAAATAAAATAAAATAAATAAAATGCCTCAAAATAAAAAATATATTTTTTTATTCCCACAAAAAGCTAATACCGGGTTTTTAATTATTTCATGATTCATTGACAGTTTTACTTTACGGCACAATAAAAAGTTGGAATTTGGTGTCGAGTGTTATCAGTATCGCATTAAAGTGGAGCAGTCGTGCACCCAAAAATGTTATATAAGAATATCCGCTTTCTGTCTTGTTTATAACTTTTCTACAAGCAATAAATTTTTTTATTACATGAATTGTATGTGATAGTCAGTGGAAATTTTTTTTCTTTCAAAAATTAATTTCATCTATTTCCAGTTCTCCGAAAATTTTACAACAAAAAGATTTTTTCATTTTTGAAACTAGTGTGTACCACAGTAACCTTCAAACCTCTCCATGAGAAACATATACTGTTTATTTAAATAATATGCATTAACTAATTTTAGAAATCTTTTAAATTACGAATAAATTAAACATTTTCACTGGAAACGCGCTGAGAACACCAAAGGAATAGGTTCAGCTAAACACGGTTAAATTACGTTTCATCGGGGTTCTTGCGTAAAATAAATGTAATTCCAGCCCGAAAAGTTTATAGGGACAATATTTGGGGTAGAAAAATAGCAGGTGGACTTAGGAATCCCTCGATTCTTAGACACAATCATGATTAGTCATACATACATGTTGGCAACTCGGTAACGGTTATGGATGTTGGCATGTAGATCCGTTTGCGATTCCAAAACCGTTCAACCGATCGCCATGGTATATATGAATACTTTGTGATAGAGCAGGTTTCTACACTATATTAGTTGTGTAAAACGCTACTAGATGGCGATGTGGCTGGTTAACTTCTACCATTCACCTTATCATCATGAAATTAATATAAAGATGCGGTTTTTGATAGAAAGTATTTTGGTGCTATCCACGTTGTTGTAACTTGTCTCTAGATAGCGCACTAATGCAACTTGTACACTTTTCAATCAGTCGTTATGACAAATAATGACTGTGATTGGTGAAATATTAAATTCTGAAAATTACTCAAAATTCCACACAAAAAATCGAACATTAAAGAATCAGCCAAACATGTAGAGCGCCGAACGAGACCTCGCGACAGGAATTAGAGCCTCTACTTCAAGAGCTCGCGAAACATGAAAAGAATAACAAACATCAGAAAAGCGAAATATAAAATTCCACAATCTGCGATTCGACAATATGGTGTACGAATTATAAATTTTCAAGCGAAAGCGTCTACTTTCAGAACTGCTGCAACTCCCGAAAAGCAACACACACCGCCTGAAGACGAACGTTCACGACAAGCTGGATGAAGATTGAGAATCAATCCCAATAAAGCGGCATTTAATTACAATGAAGGCTATGGCTAGGCTCATTGACCGTATGACTATATTTCGCTCACATTTTTGCGCTTCCTAGTATGTGTTGTTTCACTAATAAGGACAATTTGCCACCACTGATTGAGTCACCAGAGCAACTTCTAACTCATATTGCTGGAGCTCCTCAAGAATCCAAATACTTTTTAAAGCGTGTTCGGAAATCCTATACACGCTTTCAAATTACGTCGTTTGTAAAATATGGTATTTTCACACCCACTTACTTCTTCCAGTGCCGGCAATGTACACAGGCAGAACAAGTTTACCTAATTGAAGTAATAAAAACTTGTTGTTTCTTGAGGTAATAAAAACTTGTTGTTTCTTTTTCGTTGGTGTGGGTATTTATTCTTGCAAATATCGATATTTCGGGAACCACTTGTTCCCTTCATCAGTGCTAAGAAGTTTAGCACTGATTTCAGGAACCACTTGTTCCCTTCATCAGTGCTAAACTTGTTAGCTAACAAGTTTAGCACTGATGAAGGGAACAAGTGGTTCCCGAAATATCGGTATTTGCAAGAATAAATACCCACACCAACGAAAAAGAAACAACAAGTTTTTATTACTTCAATTAATTAATCGTTGGAAACACCGCATAATTTCACTCTGAAGCTTAGCTAGTCCGTAATTAGATTAAACTTACATTGAAGATTTGTTGGACTCAGACAGAAGAGCAAAAAGGCTACATATTTATATAGTCTACTTGGGGCAGAGACAATAGATCCACTTTAAAGTGTAGCAGGTCTCGCACTTAGGAACTGTGCAACCACAAATGTTCGGATTTCAAACTTTCAAAATATTTCATCACTCAAATATCTTAAATAGCTTAATAGTTCACTATGTGAATGCAATTTTGTCCTATAAAATACACTATCAGTAGCGATACTGGAAAACCTTGTGTAAATCCTACCACAATTAACACATTTTATTTTCTGCAAAAATTACTTGGAAAAAGAATATCAATCCAAATGAAATTGGAATGCCGTCTCTTATATTCATTTAAGGACCAGATTATTGATTATTGATGTCTTTAAACCAACAAATGCCTTATAAATTTAATTTCAATTAATTCCTGAACATTTCTATTTCTGTTTCAGTGTTCTGATGGTCATCTCATCAATTGGAAATATTACGGTTTTGGTGCTACTCATCAAAAGAAGATTGCGTGGTCCTTCGAGAATAGACATAATGTTAATGCATTTAGCTATAGCCGATCTACTAGTCACATTTCTAATGATGCCAATGGAAATTGGCTGGGCGTACACGGTGTCCTGGAAAGCGGGGGATGCCTTATGCCGGATCATGGCCTTCTTTCGAACATTCGGATTGTATCTATCGAGTTTCGTCCTCGTATGTATATCCGTTGATAGGTAAGTAAATAAATTTCGATGCAAAAATATTCTCAATGCCCCTTTACATATATATATATATGTGAATTCTAATAAAAATGAATAAAAGAACCAGCGAATAATATTCTCGGCTAGATTTAAATTGTATATTTTATAAGGAATGTGCAAGAATCGGATTTTTGTTAAATGCAACGTTTTTTTTTTTATTTCAGATACTTTGCGGTTCTGAAGCCACTCAAACTGTCAGATAACCGGGGTCGTATGATGATTCTTGGCGCGTGGCTCAGCTCCTGCATATGTAGTACGCCTCAAGTATTTGCTTGATCCGCTAAACAGCTAATTCATTTACTGGTGACTTTACATTTTAGGCGATAATCTTTCATCTGGAACAGCACCCCAACGTGACGTGGTACGAACAATGCGTCACATATAACTTTTTCAGTAACGAGATGCATTACATTATCTATTCCGTGATGGGCATGGTATTCATGTATGCGCTGCCACTGATTATTATCATATTTTGTTATGCATCGATTTACATAGAAATTTATAGGAAGAGTAAAAAAGTGATAACAGGTGAATGGACAATCGGAAATATCCCTCGCATACGCGTTATACTATGTTAAATTTAGAGTAAATTGGTTTGTATTTTTAGAACGGTTTCGGCGGTCCAACGACGATGTCCTGGGGCGAGCTAAGAGAAGAACACTTAAAATGACCATCACTATTGTGATAGTGTTTATCGTGTGCTGGACACCATTTTACGTCATGTCTATTTGGTACTGGTTGGATCACGAAACGGCACTAAAAGTTGACCAACGGATACAGAAAGGTCTATTTCTTTTTGCCTGCACTAACTCTTGTATGAATCCAATTGTCTACGGGGCTTACAACATCAGGCGGAAAGGAGATAAATTGAACACGGTAATGAGCATATTTGCCTCAATCTTCCATGATGATTTTCAATATTTGTCAGAAACGATCATGCATAGAAATAACATATTTCCGAATATACCAATTTGCAGACTATAAATAATCGAAGGACATCTTTGGCGAAGCGAATTGAGAGCAGAAATTCTTCCGGCTCCTTACCGCCTTCAACTAACAATGTACGAAGGACAATTTGTATGAGGTGAATTTTTAGAAAGCACAATAACAACATATATTTAGAGTTGTCATGCAGTAAGGGTAGTGAGCGCGAACGTAAACACCCACTCCTCCTTTTATTCGTTTTCTACGTTGTGTTCACACCCAACTCACTCCTCCTCAAGTGATATAGCATATTATTTCATTGTGTGCTGATAATAGGAGAGGGCCAACTAAATAAATTACAATTTCATACCCCGCTTGAATATGATGTGATTGATGAATTGCTTTCCCTTAATGCTTCCCGGATAACATGGCGGAGAGTTTCTTTAGTATAAAATTTGCTCCGTTCTCTTACGGTAAAATTCTCATCGAATCATTTTCTACTTTTTCTTAGTTTGTGTTCATCCCCAAAGGCGTTTTCTGAAAATTTACACCCTTTATTAGCTGTTTTGCGTAATCATTGTCCAAACCAAAGTAATTAGACTGATATAATTAATTGGCATTAATCCTGAATAATTGCCAGAAACGAACTCCTATAATATATGGTTACATATGCTTCATCTTATTGTGGTACTGTATTACATAATAGATGTCGGAATGGTACATTTTCTAAATATCAATGATAGGGATTAGCTTGTAAGTCCAACTTCGCCTGACTCTCCCTTCCCCCTCCCCTCTCGCTCTTTTTCACTTTTGCTCTCCCCTAACCCCCCTCACGGTCGGACCTGAATATTTTTTTTGCCAAGACTTTAGTCGGCATTATTACTATGGTGACATCGCCATTATCTGAAGCACCAAAAAACAGCTTTACCTTGTATTGCACTTGTTTTTGAGAAATCGCATTTGTATGTGACACCCTTCCTCAAACTACCTCTATATAGATCACACTTGAGTTCACCGCCCTAACTGGAAGCCATTAGAATCCTAAATTTGGCCCCATTCTCACCAAGATTATACTTGTAGTGAATGCTTTTTAGCACACATGTTTCAAGATAATGTTGGTACTCACAACTCCAGCTCTATCATGAATATGGTCTCCGTTAATTCTTACACCATTGTTAACACACTTTTACAGCACTGGTTGCTGTAGCTCATATTTTTCAATTGCAGATTGATAGTTTCAACCTCAATCAACAGAAGTTTTGCTACCGCAATCGCGGCTATTCAACTACAGTACGCACAATATTAATACTGAACCAAGTATAGGCTCCTTGGCTATCTAGAGGCTCCCTTTCGTTAACTATGTATCTGTCAACAAGGGTGGTAACAATCGTCGTTAGAGACCTTATTTTCAATTTGTCATTAATTGCATTTCCGATCAAACTACCATGCAATTCGTTTGCCCCAAATCCCAATCGGGCTTTACGGTATGCCTCTAAATCCTCAAAAGTTCGAAGCAATACGTTACAGATTATCTGTTCCAACAAGTTGGGTTGGTGTCTACTAGGCATATGGTTGCCTAAGAAAATGGTTCATCAGATAGTTTACCAACTTTGGGATTCACCCACATTTAGAATCCATATTTGCATGAACACGACGATCAAACAACTATCTCGAGTTGGTAACTACGAGAGGAAAGCTATACCCAACTTTGAAAAAAACAGCCACTGTAGCTCCAATTTCACCAAAGTGCCTGTCGGTACGTGCTTTTTTTCCACTCCTCAAACTCACGATGGGCGCGAAGTCGAACAATTCCATGCCCGAGTATTGTAATCGAGAAAAAGAAAACCTGAACGAATTGCTTCCTAACTCGGTACCCCATTTTATGTGTTTCTTATTCAGTCAGACTGTGCTCTAGTTTCACTATCATCACACTTAATGCTGCTCAAGTAATAAGCTTATACCAGGGAGATAAGCACGAGACGAACACAAATACGAAACAGGGCACCAGATTTTAGGGTTCCTTCAATACCTTGACACCCTATCGCCTTTGAGATCCTTTTTTACGAGCTCCACTGGAAGCTAGAAAATCCTAACATTAATTATTATTTTCACGAAACCATGAGATATTAATTTACAAAGTAACAATCCAATCACTTAATTTATTCAACTAAGAGATGACATCAGATATATAGAAAAGTAATAATATCGAATATAATGCAGTCAATCAAAACTATAATTTCAGATATGACTAAGGAAAAAAGAATTCAACGGTAGAATTAAAACGACCACAGAATAGAATTAAAGGAATGTATGATTTAACAACGAAGGATGGCTAATGGGGACTCTTATTTAAAATTCACTTAGGTTGTAGCACGATACGGTGAGTTTCCTTGGCCATATTCTTTTAAATCTTCACACCTTTATGTTCTGAAGCAGCCAGCAACAATAATTGAAAGTCTTACAGAAAAAAATAAATAAAATATTAATAAAGATACATATTAAGAAATGTCTTTAAGTAGTTCTTTTGAACTGAAATTAGTAATAGCTTGGGCATTTCTCGGTTTACTTTATTAATTCCGTAAGTAAGCATTTATAGTAGATTGTTCGTAATGGCAATGTTATTACAAACCTCATTCTCTTTTTCGATATGTCCTTTCTTCTCGTGCAATCTTATCTTAGAATTCTAATAAAATTAATTTTTTTCTGATGACTTCAGAGACGTTGAAACCTGTCATTTCTAAGTTTCTTTCCCTTCGAGCGTGTCTGGCCGCTACGCTCCTCAATCCCAATGCAATACAACTCAATGCAATCAAAACGGATTAAATCTTTAACTAGTTGCCGACGATCCCTGAGTGAGTTGTACCACTTATGCGTTTGCGTTTCGAATAAAACTAAATCAGTGTATGCCTTTTGAAATATTTCCAATGATTCGGTTCACGAAAGTTTGAACAACCCCCGAAAATAGAGAGAGCTGGCAAGGGTCGTGAAGGAAGTAACGGTGGGCTTTTCATTCAAGCAAGAGTAAGAAGAAACAAGTCTAGAAACCAGAAGCTGGACGGTTCAGGTCTATAAAAACATTTGAACAGACGTTTGTCCCATTAGTACCGAGCACGTTATGCATATGCCTATATTACACGTATGTCAGAATATCCACATTCACGTCCTACCGACATTCACAGTCTTAAAATTTGCACTGAAGCGACAACTTTGATCTATTATAACTTTGTCAGTATTCGTGCGATTTCCACTAAACTTGCCCAGCATGATGATTTATATTGTAGCCCATATTACTCAACTTCATGATCCTAGGATGAACTTAAGGGAGGTTTTACAGTCAATTACTAAAAATTATAGTATATACTATTATCAGTTTTATTTTAACTGACATGGGTATGGACGGTATTTCGAAGCCTAGCAGGGTATAGCGGCAGCTTGGTGATTTCTATCAGATTATTCCTTCGGATCAGTTCTGAGAATGAGTTAGGAAAAGAAAAGATCACTTTCCAGCGCCCGCAGTCCCCCCTGTGCATTGAAAGATAGATAGTAAACCGATTTTAATAAGGTTTTGTTTTACACAACACACCTTAAAAAGACTTTACCTAGTTCCTCATCTCATGAACGATAAATTGAGCCAACACAATATTTGGATATAAATCGCTCCTCCATATAAATATGAAATTATCTCTGACATCAATGAGCCTTCACGATCTCCAGCGGAACTGCTCTGTGCAAGCTCTGCGCAGAAACCACCTGAGGAGTTACTTTTCCCAATTGTTTATAAATCATGGAAATCTGACATTTTTCCTAGTGAATGGAAGAAGGAATTGGTCGTTAAGGTTCGAAAAAGAGTACTCGTCTTACTCGTGTTAGTTGTAAGGGTATTTGTGCGCTTTCTACTGCCAGTAACGCATCAAAGAACACCTCAACATCCTCCAGATTAACGCCCGCACTAAATTCAACTCTACCGAGCACTTTAACCTCTTCAGATAATTTTAGAGCGAAATTTTGATCTCCTTTCATGGATTTCGAGAAAGCTTTCGATAGTGCCAACATGGAGTGTATTTGGAGCGCCTCTACACAAGAGGGACTGTCTTGGGAAACTTGTACCTTATTTCCAAAAAATGTGAATATCAAAATGAAGCTCGACAAGGTTGCATTCTGTCACCGATACATCATCTTTTAGTTAGTGTTGCCTGAAAGACGTGAAAGGATTAAATGGACAGTCTCATCCTTCCTCAAACATCTGGACTTCGCTGATAACTCTCGCACCAAATCGGGGATGCTGCACAAATTGCTCTGGATTTAGAAAACGAGGCAAGGAAAACAGGAGATAACATCATCAAAACCTTCTGACGATGACGGACGGTGGTACTGAACTTAACGTCAGACATTCGGACGACCACCCTATAAAATGCGTTTTGAACTCAGCGCTTTTCACGGATTCTCAGGTTTAATGCTCACAGCAATATTCTATTAGTTTGACCCAATATTACGAGCTATTATAAGAGATGGAGAACATCGAAATAGCTTCCCTGAATTAAACTGTAGCGTAGAAGCCCTTCCCTTTGACTGACTAACGAAAAATGCAAAGTTGTATGTTATACTCGTATATATGTTATCCAATCATAAAAACGGCAGAAACGTTTTTATTTTTGGAATTGTAATTTAAAAGTACAACTAAACTGAACAATGCAACTGCATATGATCGATAAATAGATGAAATAGTTTCGTCAGTTTGGCTGCTTTTAGGTCAACTTCCCGGAGACAACTATCGTAGGTGAGTTTCCCTTAACACCTAATTAATACTATGCTATGGGACATTCGAGACGTCTTTAGTACGAATATCTTTGAAGTTCATACATACGCATTCATCGCCGCTACCTCGTCTCTTATTAAATGAAATGGTCGTTTGGTCAAGACGTTCAAAATAAAAACAAAGTTGAACAAACTGATTCGAATACGAACTAAACCTAGACACCAATCCCTATGCAAAGACCTGAAAAACTCGTTGCATTCTCTATAGGCCTTGTAAGTGAAATTCATAGTTTTGTAAACCAATTCAAAATTTTCCAAACATTTCAGAACTTTCCAACCAACTTAAGACTTTTCTAAATCCATTTCAGAATTTTCCGATGAAATCCGCGCACGGTTGTTGGCAGCCAACAGAGCCTATTTCAGCTTACAAAAACTGTTCCGCTCGAAACCTCTCACCATAGGGTCAAAGCTCTTACTGTACAAGACTATGATCTTGCCAGTCCTCATGTATTCCTCGGAGACTTGGGTTCTTAGCAAGAGGAATTGCCAACTCTTGGCCGCGTTCGAGAGAAGAATCCTCCGAAGAATTTTTGGCCCCCTACATGAGGATGGACGATTCTGTAGCCTATATAACGACGAAATCTATGGGCGATACAATGACCGTCAGGTTGTGGATAAATTCCGGCTCAATAGGTTACGGTGGGCGGGTCACTTAATCCGTATGGATGAGGATGATCCAGCCCGGAAAGTCTATAAGGGCAATATCTATGGTAGAAAAAGAAGACGAGGCAGACCCTGCCTAAGATGGAGCGATGGCGTAGGTCAGGACGTCAGACAGCTTTTAGGGATATCGAATTGTTGGACCTCGGCACAAACCCGGGATATCTAGAGTTTGTTATTAAGGCAGACCTAGACCGGATACCAGTTGTTGCGCCGTTGATGATGATGATAACGAATGATAGAAAATTTATAGACAGTCGAGTTTTTTTCAAAGAATCCCAATTCCATTCTTCTCCAGTGGGGAAAAATTTATTGAAAAATTCTTCATTGGAAAGTGTGAATTTGAAATGAAAAATTCTAAAATATTATAGATATGGTAAAGTCCAAAGTTAGTTGATAATTTATGAAATTTGTTTGGAAAATTTTGAATTAGTTAGGAAAATTCTTAATTTAACTTGCAAAATCTATACTTAATAGTTCAAAACTCAATTTCTACGCCCCGAGCTCGGAACCATTTATAATGAGCACACGTCAAATCCACCAAGTATTAATAAATAGCTTCTAAGGCAGTCAATACGCCGGCCATAGTGGGATAGTAGATTACATTGCATACCATAACCTGCAATACAGTTCCCACCCTCTCATCAACTCGCCCATAGAAATCTAGCCCGCATGCTGATAAATCTTCATTAGTTACCCTATTAAATTTGAACGGTTGGGTGCGCTATTCCACTGTAATCAGATACAATACGCAACCTAATGTAAACGACCATCAGATGATAGCCCTTCAAAGCCGTTGTCAACACTTCGTGCATATGGCCGATCTCTAACTAATCTCCAACTGATCTTGTGACAGGAGCTATGATCAAACAGGGCATCGCCGATGACGAGGCGGTGCTCAAAACCATACCTCTCCATTACATGCCCGAGCAGATTATTGGCATTAAGCTCATCCAGTCACATGTAAAAAACCTCTCCTGAGAGGAGAGGAGTATCCTTCAGGGTCCTACCATCTCACTTTAGTTGGGCCCAAAATGTTCAGCTTATAGCTCCGCAAGTCTCGCTGAAATTGTAGAAAGCAAGCATTTTGCGAGCCTTCGACGCTGTTGCCGCGAAACTTGCACATATTCCGGAAGCCAATCATAAACCGTTTTCGATAGCCAAAGATCCAAAATCAGTCCTCATCCGAGGCATTGTTGATATTTCGGTATCAATTTTCGAAACTTGCAAGTTTGCTAGTCAACACATTTATATCACTTTAAGTCACCTTTTACAATAAACAGGAAATCCCTTGTACTCTCCAACCCCATAGACGTATAAACTGATTACCCTTAAAACTCGTGAGTTCTACAACTTATTTAAAAATCAATATTTGTTCCACATGTCGACTTCAAAAGGTAATTTCTATTGTTTCATTACAGTTGCGGCGATTCTGTTGAGCTACCTAACTTAAGGACACATAATCTTTATCACTAAGCACCATCCTAGGACCATAGACGCTAGCAGTAAGAGAAGAAATCACTTAGCAAAGGAACAACTGTACACGAAGATGCTCAAAGGAGTCGAGGCTTATTCTTCCTTGTATCCTGGTTGTGTATAATTTTTTAAACATACATATATTTAATTATTTTTATATAAATTTATATTTTACGCTTAAATGAATTTGGAGAGAACTAAATGATCATAACGATAAGGCATGAATCACAAAAAAACAAGATCACAAACTACTGAATTGAAAAATTATGTACCTATCACCTTTGTAAGGCTCAATGTGAAAAATAATAAAAAAGACAAAGACTTACATTGCACTTGTTTTTATGTTAAGGGAAATCAATGTCCGGAGACGGTAATATAATGTGAAGAGCAATTAGATTGAACTTTCCAGGAAAGCAAGGGGAAGTGGGTGTGAATATCGCCATTTATGCTCCGTCTCATATATTAGGAAGAATTGAACCAAAAATACGAATACACAACAGTCGACTTCATTAGGTCTGCTAAGTGGACACTTCTAGCAGAAGTTTCTCTCCGATAAAAAGCTAGCCAATTGCAAATTTATAAGAATGCAAACGAAAAGCAAAGAAAATTGTAACACAAGAGCGGCCCATTAGAAGAATTTGTATCGGTCTACCAAAGCCGACACTAACGCACACATGATATCGAACGCCAACAGCGATAAACATATGGCAGAAACCTTTGAGCAAATTTGTTCGAAAGAATGTGAATGTCAGCAGCACAGAAGAGAAGAGGCAACCAAAAGAATGAAATCAGTAAAAGCAACAGGATCTCACGACATGCACAACTGAGCTCTAGAAAAGAAAGACCTAGGTGATCCCTTTGATCATATTGTTGGCGAGGGTAAGACGCCATCTGACTGGCCAGAAAGTACAACCATTCTAGTATAGAACAAGTCGGGAAACGGAAACTAGCAAAATAGAAAACTCAGGGCCCGAGAATCCGGCAATGTCACGAAGATATTGCATGGGATCAGCAGCGTAACACGTTCTGATCGCGCAGTCCGTGATCAATATGAGAATTCAATTGCAATGTAATATGTAGGACTATGAAGGAAAGAAACTGGCCCACTCTCATTGAATCAAATTTTCGAGATGATTCTCATTTTTTATATGATACTTCTTCAACGATAAATACCCCCGAGTATTGCAAAATAGAGACCTTTTTCTGGGATCTTAACTACCGTTCTACAGAAGGCTACGACAATAAAAGTCACAATGACTTCACTTCTGTTAAGAAAGCAATCTTTGTCCGCATATTATAGTCAAAAGTACTTACCCCTTCCCCTTAAAACGCAGAGTCTTATTCACCAATCCTCAAACTTATTGTAATATAAAATACATTGAATGGGCGGAAAGCTGCCAGCTCTAAAACATTAATATAGCACTTAATGTTTGATAATATCAACAAAATCCCGCAAAGTAAATTCAAATGTTCTAAAGAGTCCCGAAGGTCAGACCCTATCTATCGACAAATAAAGGGAACATCATGTTTCTATACTCTGATAAGTCCTGCTATACATGTAGAATATCCAAAACCTCACTGAAGCACATATTGCAATATTCGAATCGGTGTGCAACCTAAACATCACCATTACAACTCAGGCTTCCGGGGATTTTAACAAAGAACAAATTGGGCCAACAAAACAATCTTCTCAATGGTCGACTTATTCAAGAGTTCCATCAAATACCTATTGCCAAAATCGATCTTCCTAATCGCGGCTCCACAGTTTAGCATCTACCGCAAACTCGAAACCTCCACAAACGTTTCCCCATACCGATATCTGTTCAAATAAAGTTAGTAATAGTTTATCACTACAATTTTTAGTAATTGGCTGCAAAACCCTCTTAAGTTCATCCTAGCACCACGAAATTTTGCAACTGAACTTTTGAACTACGTGTTTTTCCTTATACTGTAAATATTTTTATTTTTCTCCCGCATACAATTGTTTCGGGGACCACGTGCCTAGGTACTAGCACTGAGGAAGGAGGCACGTGGTCCCCGGAACAATTGTATGCGCGAGAAAAATAAAAATATTTACAGTATAAGGAAAAAAAACCTAGTTCTTTCCTTAACTTATATTACTAATTACTAAAATAATTTGGCTTGCGTTTATTACATTCAAAACGTAAAGTATACGACAGCGCCAAATAAGTATTAATCAAGAAGGCATGAACTTTACTTAACTTTGCCGATCACACATACAATCAAAATCACCTTTTTAAATGAAAGCCAGCAGGGAGAACAGATTCGCAACTGATAGTCGATATCAACACTCTAGTAGGAAATATTACGTAGACACCAATCACATCAACCAACAGCCGATATTTATTCCAATCCGTAACATTACAAAACAATAACATAAAGCTAAGATTCTGCATCCCCATATGCACATGCACCCGAAGCCATTTTTTAGTCCAAAACCAGTGGAAAGTCAGTCTGAAGCCAACCTAAAATAAGCCCAAAATCAGCCCGAAACTCGGCATCGGCATCAATGACTGATGCCGCGACTTGTACTACGAAGAGCGTTAATGTTAGGTATTACTACAATATCACTTTTGTAATGCGATGATGCGGTAATGCTAGGTGATGCGGTAGTGTTAGGTGATGGTCTGTTTGGATCGCATCTAGTGATGTAATGTAATGTAAATCATACTTTAAGATGATATCACTTTTGTAATATTACGTGTCCGGATAGCTGAGTGGTTAGAGGGCAAGGCTGTCGTACGGAAGGTCGCGGTTCAAATCTCACTGGTGATAGTGGGATTTGTATCGTGATTTGACGTCGGATTCCAGTCGGCTCAGCTGTGAATGAGTACCTGAGTCAAATCAGGGTAATAATCTTGGGCGAGCGCAATGCTGACCACATTGCCTCCTACAGTATACTGTAGTGTACCGTTACGGTCTTGAATGAAGTGTTCTAACATACTTCAAGGCACTGATCCAATATGGATTGTTGCGCCAACGATTATTATTATTAATATTACGTACATCACCTACTCATCTCTACGCTACGATAACACGAGAAGAACTGGTACGCTGGGTTAAATTACTCTACCACGATCCGAAAAATAAAGTTCGAATTGTGGCGGGTGTATCAAAACCGTTTCGGGCCTCCAACGGTGTTCATTATGGAAGCACCCTCTAACCACTCCTCTTTGTTCTGGTTATGGACACTATCACAAGGGATATCCGACGTCCAGCACCCTATACACTGTTTTATGCTGATGTTTTCCTAGCGTCTAATTGCATAAATGATTTCCAGCAACTTGTCCAAAAATGAAATGTTCGCCGCTTGCAACATGGTATGGGGCACAATAGTTCGACTTTCCCTTAACAGAACATGGTATCAAATTGAATCTGAATAAAACAGAATTTTTGTCGATCGATCCCTATGAAACAGGCGCTATCACTGTCAGTGGCAGTGACCTGCCCAGAACAGAGCAATTTAAATGTCTCAACTCAATGTTATCAGCGAATGGAGAACTGGGCATTAGCGCGACCTAGATGAAGTGGCATCTCACAACTGAAGTTCTTAGCGATCAATGTATCAACGAACGTTTTAAATCTAAAATTTACCGCAGTGTCGCCAACCGTCCAATCTTGGGGAAAATTGCGACGTTTGGTCACGTAATTCGCGCTAATGCGAGTGCCACTTCGTCCCGGTTACGCTGGTGATTGTGGCTGACACTGGTCAAGTCATAAAAGGGTTGCGAGAACTGTGATACATCCAATGCTAAATTTGAAGCAGCTCGGTAGTATACTTACTACTAAACACTTAAAAACAAAGTTCGTAAAACTGCGTCATATTAAATAATTATTATTTATTCTAACGGAGTTTATTTACACTTCATAAGGGTACCTAAACTAAGCTTAATCTAAGTGTAGTATAGTGTGCCTTCGCGCTAGGCGACTGCAACTATATAAGGGAAACCGGTAGCATCTGCCGTTTGACTTGTACGGTCAAGGCTGCTTCCGCCACTGCCAGGGGCTCTTCAGGGTGCGTCCATACTTTTGAACGACTCATGCTGATGATATTCCAAATTCATGTTGCAAACAGAGAACGATACAGTTCATTTTTGGACTCTTCAGTCCAATCGCTATTTGGATTGGGGGCCATAAAATTGACGAGTTTGTTATGAACAACATATCTGGAAGGGTTAGAAAATTAAAAAGAGGAAACTAAACGAACTGAGTTGTGTGATACCTAATTTTCCGTCCCTTCGAAGCTCTCGTGTCCACCTTCTTCTTCATTTTCTGCCTCAATTTCTGTAACTCTGCGAACTGTTTTGACATCTCTGCGGGGTTTGCGGTCGTATTCGATTTATATTCGATGAGCTCTCGCAGCTGTTGGTGGTAGAAGTCTGTGTCATCGTACACTTCGGCACTTTGAATCAGTTTCTCTTCTTCAGATTGGCCATTTTCTAAGTTCTCCTTTCCATTTTCAGTCGTGTCACCATTCTCCTGCGATCCGAACAACCTGTAGTTCCCCTTCACTGTTTGCGACTTGGCCAGCAGATCACTTTTATTTAGCAGAACGGCCTCGACTTTCCTTACAATATCGAAATTATCGTTCAACGATTTGCCTCCTTTTTTCCCACCCGCTCCCGGGGCCAGAATTCGTGTTCGATCGTCCCATTTCTGTAGAACTGAATTGCGATACGGCGTGAATAAGTCGAAGTTTGCTGTGAGTGTCCGGGCGAATCGCTTTAGGGGAGGTTCCACGAGTTTGCCCGTAGAAGATCGTTTTTTGTTTTCTTTGAAGATGTCCTTCGTCTCGGAGAACTGACTAGAGAGGAGACTTTGCATCTCGAGCATGTTCTCTAGCAAATTCTCGACGTTTGCTATGGTTGTGCTGGCGAGACTGCTAAAGTCATTTTGATCACACAATTTGTCATATACGACTGGAGGGGGGAGACTATTAGCCCTAGTTAATATTTTCTGGGAATGAATACGAATTTCCAACAGTTTTTCCCAAATTTTCAGTTGATTTTGGACAGCGAAGCCTTTTTGAATTTCCGCATTCTGGTTGGATTCGGTGAGCAGCTGTGTTTGGTCTTCCTCTTGGTCACCTTCATCGTCAAACGAACTCACGGAATCAGAATCTTCATCACCACTTTCCCCTTCGACGCTGTCGCTAAATGCGTTCGAATCTTCGAACCCACCGTTAGTTTTACTTCCCTCTCGTTCCGAGTCGTCGCTTGTTTGATAGTCGTCCCCGCTATCGTCTGCATCACTGTTATCTGAATTTCTTTCGTCTTTCCCGATTCCGTTCAGTTCATCCCTGTAAGCCTCTATTTCCGAGTCGTCGTTGTCACTCAAATCGCTGTTCAGGCCTTCCTCGCTACCTTCTTCACTCGATGCCTCCAGTTCCTTACGTGACGCTACCTTCCCTTTGTACTTGTCACTGAATTCTGATAACAGCTTAATGTTCCTCTTCCGAATTTCACTGGGTTTCGAATCAAAGTCGAAATCGACTTCCTCATCCTCGCCATTGAAATCCGCTATTTTCACCAAGTTTTCCGGGTCATTCTCTGGATCTTCCTCCGCTTTGGGGAGAAACGCTTCAGTGATTTTATCTGAGACTGTTTTAGATTTTTTCTTTTTCGCCGACATCACGTGCAACACTGTATTTTCACAGTAAAAAGCAAAATCAGAACATCAGACAGAACGACGACATGAGAACCGCACGTGTTTACACCAGGCAGCAGAAGACAACAAATGTCAAAACATCCCTGCCAATTCACAATAGCATTTCAACTGGCATGCACTCAACGATTCTCAAACCTCTTCGTATGGTAATATGGTTGAACTGCAAGAATCTTATATTAGTAGGAGACGAATCCACCTTTAATGTAATTATTTTAATTTGACAATGCAAGAAGAACACGTTTACATAAGCAGGAGTGTAATCTATCCTTCGAAATTTTTTGAGAAAGCGCCTGCAACCGATTGACAAAAGCATGACATTGGTTTGTATCGTGGCTAAATATGAACAGGGTTACTTTCGTTAAGAAGTTAAACTCGATGTAATGGTCACAATTAGAGTCACATTGCATTTACCTACGTATATCAAACGAAATGAAACAGCCACTACCACGGTCAGCGGCAATTATCTGCCCACAACCGAACGATTTAAATATCTCGGATCAATCAGTCCATGATGAACTCAATTGGCCGCAATATCGTCCACTTTATTGCTTTCTATAGTTCTGAGGGATATCGAATTGGTGGACCTCGGCGCAAAACCGGGATGTCTGGAGTTCCTTATTAAGGCAGGCCTAGACCGGATACCGGTTGTTGCGCCGTTGATGATGCTGATGATAGTTCTGAATGCGGACACTAAAAGACAATGAACGGCGTGCCTTTCTAATTATTATGTCTTATTATTCCTAGAAACAACAGAATATGCATTTTGTGAAAGGATGAGTTTAAACACAATTTTTGTTCAATAAACCTTGTGGCTAAAATAAAATTCATTTTAGCTGCACAGACATGTCTTTATCTAGGAGTGTTTTGCCTCTTCTATGCTGCTCGTTGGTTGCCAGATTGCCATTTACAGATATAGTGCAAAGGTTTCAACTATGCAGGAACTGTCACACTACGCAATAAGAATCGTAGAAGCAACCATCGAAAACGCCTTCCCCGCAATTTTTCCACTATCCATATCGATCGGGGCTATCCTCATTTCGAATATGATCAAAATGTGTCACGCCGCTAGTCCAACGCCATATCTTCGTCTCCATTTCCGCGAGACGCCATTCATTATTTTTTATTGTCGGCCAACACTCAGAACCATAGAGGGCGACTGGGCAGATGACACTACGGTAACTTTTAGATTTCATAAAGCAGTTCTCCATTGGCTAATAACATTGACCCGAAATATTTAAATCGCTCAATTCTAAGAAGGTCACTGAAAGTGCTAGTGTCTGTTTCATGGGAATCGGTTGACAAAAATTCTCTTTTATTCAGATTCAATCTGAGACCGTGTTGAAAGAAGTGACTATTCCATATTTGGACAAGTTGCTCGAGATCATTTTTGCTATGGAATGCCAGAAAACCATCATCTGCATAGAGCACTGTGTAGGGCGCTGGACGCTGGATGCCCCATGTGATAGTGTCCATAGCAAAAACACGGAAGCACCGTCGGGCACACGAGGCGATTTTGAAACACCCGCCACGAACTTTACTTTTCGGACCTTGATAGAGTAATTTACCCCAATGCAATAATTTTTCTGGCACTAGGAGGTATCAGGGAAACATTTCGTTTTAGTTTCTTAATCATATATATCAATATCAATGACTCGAAGCAAACATATGTATGAGAAAATGAAGCTTTGGGGTTGTGCCTAATTCAGATAGATATATTTGTACATTGAACAAGCAGTATTCAATATACGTTCTTTTTAAGTTCATATGTTTACATTTATGCACGAAGTAATTCGGAAATAGTTCTACGTTCAATTTATATACATGCATATATAAGTATAGCATTCGGTAATAGGCAATGTTTGTTTGCCTAGGGTGAGCATAATATCTACGTCTGTAATATGTACGTATATCTTATAGTTTGAAAAAATCTGAAGAAATTTTTTGGGTTTTTAGCCTTATACAAATGGAAAAATGTGCGTAGAAAGTTTTTCACATAAGATGAAGACAAAATCTTTATATCCGAAGCGACTTGTTTAAAAAATCTAAAAAGCAATTATTTTTATTTTTGGTATCCCTCGCTTCTTTCGTGGTGCATATACGGAGTGGAATAATTATTAGTTAAGGAGAATTCTGCATACCTGGCCCAAGCAACGCCTTATATTAGATAAATAAGAGGCAGATTTGAAGTATCTAATTTACGTCATTTCGATTGCTACATTTGAAGATTGCTTTCCCTCAAGTTAGAGTCATTTTATATTATTCATTTTTTGCACTTCAACTCCTTCCAGGATTACCCGAGAATCCTACACTCCTGCAATACTATTGTTTACCAAGTGCTCTTGGGGCGATCTTCTCGTCGGCCATTTTGGGAAAGTGGGTTCCACTGCATGGCGAAGCTATCAATAGAATCACCGATCTTCCTTAATGTGTGACCTATCCACTGTCACTTCCACCTTCCGATCAACTCGTCCACGGGTAACTGGTCTATGCACCGATCAAGTTCTCTGTTCGAAATAGTATCAGGCCCAGCGAATTCTGATGAAACGTTGCAGACAAGTTTTCAAGATGGCGTAGAGCTTTTAAGAAACAGTGGTGGTCACTTTCCATTTGCTAACCTAATATAGCAACCTAGGAAGAACATTAGCACAGAACAATCTCAACTTGATCTTGGACTTGAGATAAGTGTATTTCTAAATTTTGAAACAAGATAGCGAAGCCGGATCTACTGTTGTTAATGCCTAGGGCGACATCCGGTTCGGTGCAACGCTTCCTAGATGTGGATATACTGCACGTGACCCGTCCCACTGAGAACCTTAGTTTAGTTATTTTCAGGTCTATTCTACTTGCCTCTCTTTTTAAATCCAGAGCCGTTTGGTCAAGGTACAGAACTCGACCCCGCAAGCAAGCAGATGCCACCGGCATATCGATAACAAGGAACAAAACCGGTAACAAAATGTAACCTTAGCAGACTATGTTTTGGACCTCGAATTCCTCTGAGATTTTACTTCAAGGTAGCTAGTGAAATTTTGTGCCATCTAATATTTGGCCGGCTCACATGTGTTAATGTGATGAGTGCAGCGGAAACCAGCCTGCTCTCTGTCGATCAGCCTTTCAAGATGCTTCTCAATACACTCCAAGATTATTTTCACTATTAACACATCGTTCAATAAGTCCCGGGACTAACTATGAAAACAACATTTTATCGGCAAAATTCTTTATTATTCATCAACATAATCTCCTTCAAGAGTTATACAATCATTCCAACGCTTCTCTAACTTTTCAATGCCATGTTTGTAGAACGATTTGTCTTTTGACTCAAAATGAGCCTCAGTAGCAGCGATCACCTCCTCATTTGAGCCAAATCTTTTTCCCTGGAGCATCTTTTTGAGATCCGCAAAGAGCAAAGAGCGAATACGGAGGATGAGGAAGCAGTTGGAAGCCTAATTCGTTGAATTTGGTCATCGTTTTGATTGACTTGTGGCACGATGCGTTGTCTTAATGAAAGGTAACTTTCTTCTTCTGCATGTGTGGGCGTTTTTTTCGCTATTTCGGCCTTCAAACGATCCAATAACACCATGTAGTAGTCACTATTGATGGTTTTTCCTTTTTCGAAGTAGTCAATGAAAATTATACCATTCGCATCCCAGAATACGGACGCCATCACTTTGCCGGCCGACTGGTGTGTTTTTGGACGCTTCGGGCGGCTTTTACCGGTCGTACGCCATTCAGCTGACTGCCGACTTGACTCTGGAGTGAAATGGTGAATCCATGTTTCGTCCACTGTCACATATCGACGCAAAAAATCCTGTTTATTGCGAGTAAACAGTGCCAAACAACTCTCCGAATCATTGATACGTTGTTGCTTTTGTTCCATTGTGAGCAAACCCGGCAGCCATTTGGAAAAAACCTTTTTCATAGCCAATTTTTGGTGGAAAATAGTAAGTTGATATGTTCACCATCTTAGCTATCTCGCGCACTTTCATTTTGCGGTCACCCATCACGATTTTCAATACTTGCTTGGTGTTTTCGGGAGTTACTCCCTTATTTGACCGACCCGAACGTTCCGCATCATTTGTATCAGCACGACCGCGTTTCAAATCGAAAACCACCGCCAAATGGTTGTTTCCGACGGAGTAGAGTCCGGATAACGTTTTTCAAGCCTTTGCTGAGCTTGAACAGTGTTTTTTCCTCATTAGAAAACAATGTTTTATAACTCCGCCATGCTATTAACATAGTATGCTGGTCCCAAGCCCAGGTAAAGGAGGAGGGTTTGAGGCAACGTACTCTGTACTATCCTCAGTAAAACAAAAATAAAATGCTGAGATCAGGGAAAGAGATAAATAGAGTATAGTTGAAGTTATTCTACTATGCTAAATCCTACCTGATCTCTCTTGGTGACAGGCCCCGCGACAGGTCGACCAAGAAAATGCATAGAATGTCGTTACAAACATGATGATCGGATTAAGTCATAGGCCTCGGAGAAATGCTAGGGCGTCCACCTCAGTCGACGCGGCAGGACGGGCCCCGGTCCTGTCGAGAAATGGGCAAGGGTTCTTGACGCATGGACGGCGTCAGGACGTAAGCAAGTTAGTCCGCACACAACGAACAAAACAAATACGTGTCTGCACGCTAAATGTTGGTACCCTAACTGGAAAGACGGAGGAACTCGCAAGATCCCTTCGGAAAAGGTGCATTGACATCTGCGCTCTGCAAGAAACCCGATGGTCTGGTTCCAAAAGCTGCGACATTGAACGCGAACGCGGTAAAAATGGCTTCAAACTTCTCTATTTTGGTAACCCACACACTCAATATGGTGTTGGCATTGCCATCTCAGAGGGTTTCCGTGATGCCATTAAAGAAGTCGAACGATTTGATGATCGGCTGATGAAGCTCATCATTATATCAGCTGATCGCACTATTCACTTCTTCACCGCGTATGCACCACAGACAGGCCGACCAGATGCCGAGAAAGATGCCTTCTGGCAACTTCTCGATGAAAAGACTTGTCACGTGCCTGCTGACGATTACATAATCATTGCCGGCGACCTTAATGGTCATGTGGGTGAAAAGGCAGACGGTAACAGGTGCCATGGGGGAAAGGGGTTCGGAGCGCGCAATGAAGGTGGCGAGCGTATAATCGATTTTGCGGACACCCATGACCTTGTACTTATGAATACATGGTTCATCAAACGATTGTCTCATCTTCCCACATTTTATAGTGGGAACAATAAAACGCAAATCGACTATATTCTCATAAGACGTCAACATTTTACCACTGTCACTGATTGCAAAGTCGTTCCCTATGAGACCATCGCACCTCAGCATCGGCCGTTGATTGCTGTCCTGCGAATTAAGCCACCGATAAAACAGCGTGAGGAACGCACTGGCCCGCCGCGCATTAAATGGTGGCGATTTGGTGAGAAGAATGAAGAAATGGTCTCACTCATACGATTGCCAACCATTACGAATGTGGAAGAATCATGGAACCAAATGAAAGACACGATCCACAAAGCGGCCTCTGCAACCCTCGGGGTCACCAAGCCGGGTAAGCGGTACATCAACCGAGATACTTGGCTTTGGAATGATGATGTTGAAATGAAGGTCCGTGAAAAGAAACGCCTCTACCACAAATTTCTCGACGATAAAACGCCTGCTAATTGGCAAATTTATAAGAATGCCAACCGGGAAGCAAAGAAAGCGGTCGCTGTCACCCGAGCGAACCATTTCAAAAATCTTTACGATAAATTGGACACTCGGGATGGCGAGAGAGATCTGTATCAACTTGCTAAAAGCCGTGATGAACGCACGCAGGATATCGAACACTTCCGTTGTGTTAATGACAAGAACGGTACTTTGCTTACCAACCGTCGAGCCGCAACGGATAGATGGCGAGAATACTTCGAGCAGATTTCAACTGAAGAATTTGCTCATCCTCCACTTCCACAATCATTGCCGACATTTGGAGCAGTTCCACCAGTCAGCGCAACTGAAGTCGAGGAGGCAATAAAACAAATGAAATCGGGGAAAGCAACAGGACCTGACGACATCGCATCTGAGCTCTGGAAAGCGAAGAGCTGGGACCCAACACTGTGGCTCAGTGAATTCTTTAACCGGGTTATTCAGGAAGGAAGAACACCATCTGACTGGCAAGAAAGTACCACTGTTCCAATATGGAAAAAGAAAGCTAGCCCAGCAGAATGTTCAAATTACCGTCCGATCCGGTTACTTTCCCATACCATGAAGATTTTTGAACGCATTCTTGACAACCGTATTCGCGAAATCGTTGAAATAACCGTGAATCAAGCCGGATTTGTCAAGAACTGCGGAACTACTGACGCAATACACGCTGCGCGGTTACTCATGGAGAAACACCGTGAGAAGCATCGCCCTCTTTACATTGCCTTTCTGGATCTAGAGAAAGCGTTTGACCGTGTACCACACGAACTCATCTGGTATGCTTTACGACAACACTTCGTGCCAGAAGAACTCGTGCGCTGGGTTCAATTGCTCTACCACGATCCGAAAAGTAAAGTTCAAAGTATGGCGGGTGTGTCAAAACCGCTTCGTGTCTCTGTTGGAGTTCATCAAGGAAGTGCCCTCTCACCACTCCTCTTTGTCCTTGTTATGGACATCGTCACACGGGATATCCAACGTCCAGCGCCCTACACACTGCTTTATGCAGATGATGTTTTCCTAGCATCTGATAGCAAAAATGATCTCGAGCAACTTGTTCAAAAATGGAATGATCGCCTCATGCAACACGGTCTCAGATTGAATTTAAACAAAACTGAATTTTTGACGACCAATCCCCATGAAACAGGCACAATCACTGTCAGCGGCAGTGATCTGCCCAGAACTGAGCGATTTAAATACCTCGGGTCAACGCTATCAGCCAATGGAGAGCTGCGTTATGAAATTGCTTCACGCATTAACGCAACCTGGATAAAGTGGCGTTCCACAACTGGTGTCCTTTGTGATCGACGTATCAACGAACGTCTCAAATCTAAAATTTACCGCAATGTCGTCCGTCCAGTCGCTCTCTATGGTTCTGAGTGTTGGCCGACCATAAAAGACAATGAACGGCGTCTCGCGGTAATGGAGACGAAGATGCTACGTTGGACTAGTGGCGTCACACGTTTAGATCACATCCGAAATGAGGATATCCGCGATCGTTATGGGGTTGCACCGATCGTGGAAAAGTTGCGAGAGAGGCGTCTTCGATGGTATGGTCACGCAATTCGTGCAAACGAGAATTCACTTGCAAAGATTGGTCTGAACATCGATGTCGATGGTAAACGACCAAAAGGCAGACCTAAACAACGGTGGCTTGATACGCTGGATGGGGATTTGAAAGCCTCGAGATTGCACCCAGATCAGGCATTCGATAGAGCCAAATGGCGAAGCCGATCACGACGAGCCGACCCCGCTTGTGAACGGGACAAAGGCTGAAGAAAAAGGAGAAGAAGAAAACAATGTTTTATCAACACACGAAACTCGTTTTGGTCCATTTTTTCACGATTGCGAAGGTAGCGTCAGTTTAACCACTATAGCTTCCTTGGTTATGTTTCGAATTACATCAAATTTTGACACATCTTATCTGAAGGTTAGTACTTCTGAACCTTGGTATATAAATGGCATTATTAGCGCCATTTCTACGCTAGTCCCAGGACTTATTGAACGATGTGTTATTTTTGCGACGGTAGGAAGCTTTTAAGATGCTTCTCAACACACTCCAGGATTATTTTAAGGTAATACAGTGAGATTTGTATTGTACCGTGTTTCCCCATCAAATGTCAGAGGCCACCTTGGCATTCAGATCGCCCATCCCGATTACAAAATTATCTATAGAAAGCATTTGACCCTTTGTGATGCTCCTTTGCTTGGACCGCGATCTTGCAAACAAAATCCTGTCAGAAACCAGCTCCTAGGTTAAGACAACGCGCCCTGCGTTAGCAGGCGGTCAGTAACAATCCGACACAAAATTCGCGTCTAGTACCAATTGCCTTCCCTTAGTATGAAGGCATATTGCCGCAGATGAGGAGAGAAGTGCTCTTCAGAGTCCCACCATCTTGGTTCGCTTAGACCGAGAATGTGTAGTTCATATCGTGAAATTCTCGGCGATCGCCGAAGAGCCTCTCCTTAGCAGCGGAGCCGATCGAAAGCAACTTTTCCCGGTCTAGTCGTTTCCATCATACCGTCGACGTCTCGTTGCGCACGTTGATATTCTTTCATCTTTATTTAAAGGTAAATAAAATCCTTCTTGCCAATGTCGTGTCGTGTTTATTAGAGTGTGGTCTCGAGGCGAAATAATACCATCGATAATTTCTTCCCCAAGGGAGATAAACTGCCTAACGGCCTAATAAGGGAGGGGCGAAAATGACAAAAAAAACTAACACGCGATGGGTTAATTGGGACGGATCAGCCCAGAGATGACTGTTGCGCCTACGCGATGAGTGACCCCCGTCTTCCTTTCCTCTTCATGCGGGGTCCGGTAATATAGTGGCCCTGCGGCAGCCTACCCTAACCTAAATATTCGCTTACTACCGCTTCAGATATATTGGGGAATCCTTAAAAACCTGGGAGGGTTGCTGCCTTCCGGGGAGGATTAGAGGTAAGTAAGGAATTTAGAGCCTAAAACATATATAATATATGTATATATATATATATATATATATATATAATTTTAAGGTTATTTATCTTAATCTTACTACACCAAAATTTAAAAAACAAAACATTGTTATCTTTTTTTTCTCATTTATATAGTACTCTCTCTCTCTTTTGTTGGTATTACTTCATTATTCTTTTTTCTCATTCTTGCTGTTGTATTCAAAATTATTGTTAAACTTATTTTCTATTAACTATTATATGATGTAATGGTTTTATTCATTCTGTCTCCTCCATTTTTACTTTCTTTTGTTGCATTTAGATCTTTTTTTTTAAGGTTTTGGGTAAACACAAAACCTTATTAAAATCGGTTTACTGTCTGTCCGTCGCACGCATTTTTCTCGGAGACGGTTACAGACACCAAATTTGATAGAAAGCTGGGAACTATATGGTGCCTAGGCTCCGAAATACCTTCCATACCGATACCTGTTCAACTAAAGTTAACAATAGTATATTACTATAATTTTTAGTAATTGGCTGCGAAACCCCCCTTAAGTGCATCTTAAAATCAAAATTACAAAAATGTTGGCTATAGCATAGAGCATGATTCTACCAAATGTGGTGAAAATCGCGTTATTACTAACAAAGTTATAATAGGTCAAAAAGTTGTCGCTTCTGTGCAAATTCAAACTGAATGTGAATACCTCTTGAAAGTGCATATTTTCACATAATACATGCACATATTACCTGCTACATACAATGGGAAAATGCACACTCATATCTCTTTATAAAAGAAATACACAAAACATTTCATACCCGAAGCATCTAGCTTCCGGTTTCTCGACTCAAACGAATTATATAAAATCCAGTCCTCATAACCCGCAGATTTCATTAAATTAACAAATATGCTAAAATCCATTATGAAGAAAATCGCATCTATTTCTTCCACAATCTCTCACCTCTCACACCGTGGGAGTGTTGAAACACATTACTAAGGATATAATTAGGATACCTTCCATCGTGACCCAGATATAATCCCTGTGAATTTTCCAACAAAGTAGTGATTTTCCTCCATCTATTTCGTAATTTTTAAATTTAGAGACCAGCACAGCGTCAGCCTTTGGTAATCCCAGAAGCTTTGGACATCGGATAAATTGGTTACCATTTTCTTGTTACATTCTTGTGCAATTCGAATCCTCCATGCTTAATAATTTTTCATCAGGATGTTGTAGTAAAACAGTTCTTTTTCGACTGATTTAATATCGTGATTCGATCCCTGTTTCCACGCGAATATTGGTCCATAGAATGTTTGGCGGCTGATCTTGCACAGAAAAAGTAACGATATCTAAATTGGATGGGAGAGGTTTTCGGAAAACTCCTGTGGCAAAATCACTTTAAATTATCTAAACTGTAACTATTTCGTTAAGTTCTACTTCAGGAAACATTAATTTTAGGATCTCAATCCTGCGCCAGTAATTCACCGTGGCGTTTCTCACTCCCCATCTCCAGACTATCCTCAACCGTTATGATGAGAGTCCAGCGTTGCACCACCTTGGCACCAACACGGTCAGCAAGACTGTCAACTAACAAAATTCCCCTAGCAGGTTTGTCAGTCGTGAACACCGATTGCGTAAGATAATATGCGAACCGGTCGGCATGCGCTAGGGCTAACCCGAATGCTAGCAATTCGGCGAGATGATGGCTGGAGTTCTTGGTTCTCAAATATTATCTCCCTGTCAGGACACAGATTTTTACGAATGGGGACTTAGAGGAGTGGCTGGCCAAAACAGCACGATCCAAGCTTGGGATTTATTTCTTGACATGATTTCTGATGCTTAAAGTTGAATTTATAGACACTTTCCTATGAAATATAAATGTTTTGGTCACATAAAAAATAAAAAGCAATTGATTTTTTCCTGAAACAGGATAAATTAGTTATTAGTCTATACGTACTTCGAGCACAAATTATGTCCTTCTTCAGCACCTGATCAACTAAGATAATAATTCCTAATCTATGCTATAAATATTAAAATTTAACATTTGATTACTTAATTGGAAATCGTTGAGACACTGGTGTTGCCCGGTGTCACCCTTGTCACCTCTCTTTGAAGGTTCGATTGCACGTTGCCCGTGTCATGGTTCAATTTGTTCCTTTGTAATCGCCAAGCTCTCTTGCGCGTGCAACTTCCTTTTTTTTCTCGCATTCCTTGATGACTTCAAGAAACGAGAGTTCTCTGTTGACCTTTACTTCCAACATTTCCTCCACTTTGTCTTCATAGACAATGGTGAAAATGTCATCTACACACCTTGACCAGATCTTTGGGAGCGGGTCTTTGGAATGTAGATGATTCGCAATCTTGTCCATGTCAATCCCCATTGCCACCCCTCTGAATGTCAGATAGCTCTCCTACATGCATACCCTTGCAAGTTTCATGAGCATCCCCTTGAAAAAATCAATTCCTCTTTATTTTATTTAGATTCTCTTAGAAAACGTAGATAGAAGCGACAAAATTGAAACTGACAGTTAGGAGAGTTTTATAGGTTTTCAAATGTTGGATAATCTTGCTCAGTGCCTCGCCCAGCACACTCCCCTCCCCTTCACCTGTCAAAAACCCATGCCATGTTGCGCGGCGAAGCAGAACACGGCAGCCACAACGACAAATTTCCCTTCCGTGGCCGAAACTTGACAACTCAAATCCGAAATTTCAAATTTAAATATCCAAACCTCGAAAGCGAGCAGGAAAATTTTATCGATGTAACAAACGTTGGCCCCACAGCGAGGAGAAAACATGGAGGAATCAATCAGCGACGCTAGAATCGGGTTTTGCCTCTAGCACCGAAATACACTTGTATACACGCCTGATGGCCTCTTCTTTCGAAGCGACAGATCGATGTGCCGCAGCTTGGCCCCGAGGAGCGTGTTGAGGTGCATGCTGCCTAGGAGTGTCTTGAGAACTACTCTTTATGTCCTTCCCATGGACCAAAGCCGATACAGATAGACGCCCAGCCGCTCCTTCACTACACTGGGCGGAAACTTCAGCTCCAGCTTGGCGTTATAATGTTTATTAAAATCGCTTTGTTGGAAGTTCCTTCAAAATCCCCTGTCACCCACCTCGAAGGTGCCCTCAAGTTGTGAGCTGGTCTCTGCTGGGTCAATAGCAGTTTTTCTTGTACCTACTGTTTTAGGAGCTCCGTCCTCGCATCACCAGGGTTGACCGAGAACCTGAAGGAAGTTCAATTAGCACAACAGAGATTAGAACCCTCCTTCAGTGATGACTTCTGACCAAAAGTGAAAAAGTAAGGGATATATCCGGCGGCTGAGTGAATGAAAGATCTCAGTGCGCAGCAGATATCATGGACCTTTCGGTCCCAGTCACGTTGATCAGGAGGACGTAAGCTCGAGTGGCGGCTATTAGGGATCGTTTAACCCGTATGGAAGTATTCGCCTGAGGAGAATACAGAGCGGTGAGCACGTGTTTAATGCCCCTTTGCTTCATCACCCGACCGAAGTGAGCGGAACGGAATGCCAAAGACATTAAAGATCTGATCCACTTCAAATCGGGATACAATTTCAGATACGAAGCGCCGAATCGGCTTCACGAAAACGAATAGATCCGATGTTTTCCAACTTACTCCCTAGATACGGACTAATAAGGTCGATGAACAACATCTGAAAATGGCCTATCGGGGAATAAGGGAAGCGTTCTTTTTAACCACTTCAAATGCATGTCCGTCCGCATAGCAGCCAGGCACTTCTGCTCCGTCACCCTGTGACTACTTTGCGCCGTGTTAAGTTTCTGCGACATGAAAGCAACAGGAACCTCGCCTCCTTCAGGTGTTACTCGGACGAGAACCGCGCCTATGCTGTCTTTGATGACGTCTTAATCTACAGAAAACGGTTTGGTGAAATCTGCATTATGCAGCACCGCAGCAGAAGTAAGCGTCGTCTTCAGTTGATGAAAACGCTTGGAGCCCATCGTCAGTCCATTCGAATCGACGACTCTTACATAGCATATTAGTCAAAGGAGTTGTAACAGCTGCGAGGTCACGGATGAAACTATGGTACCAGCCGTAGATTTCGATAGCGGAAATTCCACAATAGCTTTTATTTTGTCTGGGTCAGTACGAATTTCTCCATGTCTGATGATATGCCCAAGGATTTCACCTCCTACCGTGCGAAATGACTTTTCTCCACATTGATAGTCAAAACCACGCTCAGATGAGCAGCAACCTGTTGAAAGATGAGAATGTGATCCTCGAACGTCTCAGACACGACCAACAAATCATCCAGATAGACGAACACTTGATTGATTTTTCAAATAGGCTGGAGGCTAACTCACACAATGTCTGTGGAGCGTTGCACAATTCGAAAGGCATTATTCGGAGCCGGTAAAAGAGTCTACTTGGGATGACGAAGGCGGTCTTATCCCTTGGCACCCCATCGAGGGGTGTTGGGTTCCGATTTCAAAATTTTTCTATCTTAAGTCGCAAGAATTATTTCTAAATTTCATATTAGAACAAAACCCTCGTGAATCACTTTCAAAACCCTATTCTAACACAAAACCCTATTTACAACTCCATGTAAACTCTCAGCAAAATTGTTATCATAGAAACATAATACCCACACGCGCAAGACTTTGTTGCATCAAGAATTCAGATCAAAACAGCCTTCTTTCATAAATATGAAACCGCCAACTTTGTTTTGCTATTGTTATGACTTGAAAAAGTAACCTAAAATTCCGAGCAAGTCTAGCGTCGGATTTAACGATTTGTACCTAAGTTGAAATTAACGTCCATCTTTTTTTACAGTTAATATATAAATTAAGAAAAGAACTAGGTATTGTTCCATATATACTTACAGTAGAAGGAACAATACCTAGTTCTTTTCTTAATTTATGATTTGTACCTTGTTGCTATGTCAGCAATTTAGCAACTTAAAACATTTTAAGATTGAAATAAATTAGTCTCGTTTCGGAAAATGGATTAAAGTGATCGTGACAGATAAATTATTATTAACAAGGGGTATCTATAAGAAGGCGTCCTTAAGGTGAATACCGGAAAATTGTTGAGCCTTAGGCAACCGACTCAAGATCCCATCAATGAGTGGCATGGGATAAGCACTCTTTATTGTGCAGAGATTGACTTTACGGGCATCGAGGCACATTCTCACGGTACCTAGTTTAACAGCAACCGCCACCGGAGAAGCCCAGGCGCTTTGCGACTTCTCGACGACCCCCATTTCCAACAGCCGATCCACCTCTGTGCACAAAAGCTTCTCCACAACTGGTGAGTGGTGACGCTATTTGATCGGTTTGACATCTCCTACGTCAATGTGATTTTATACAAACGATATACGTCGTAGTCCTTGCTGCTGGAGCTCCTGCACAGGCGAAAGAACATGCCGCTGGCCACAGGTGTCGTCGACAGTCTCCAAAGCCCTCGAACCCTACGAAGACGGAATACCGTTTGTTAGAAGAAGGTCAGGTGCTAAATTAAAAGCGCGAACAAAATCAACTACCAATACAAGTTTTGACTTAGGCTGGGGATGATCCAGAACTCCAGGTCAGCTGTAGCTCCTCTAAACGTAATCGTAGTTGAAGCTTTTCCTAGCGTGGAATGAAGAGTCCCACGTGCCGTATTTAAAGTGAGACGTAATTTCCTGATAGGGACCAATTTTTCACGCAGGTCTTGCTCAGTCACTTCACCAAGCCTAATACATCCTTACCCCAAAGAGTGATATTCGCATATGGTCGTAAGTCGTGTCCGCTAGCACTACTGGCGAAAGAAACTGATATGCCCTTTTTAGTATAGCCCAGCAGACGCGGATAGGGAGAGTGGAATGCTTAAGCGTTGTCGTTTCTATATCCACATTTTTTTTCATTTCTTTAATTTTTTGTGAAAGTTTGTTGGATTTTTCTGCCTCTATACTATTCACCTAAGTTGAAGTATTCCTTTTTTCGATAAAGACGTTCATTAGAAATTCTCACTAATCCGGACTTCAGGGAATGACCAATCATCAAAATAGTAAAACATTGCATAATGCCACCTGGCATAAATATGTTCATTATGAGTTTTTGAAACTACCTTTCCGTTACATTTTCTCCGGTGACGTCACTAATTTGGCGCCAAACCAGATGCTTCCGCTTCCAAACATTGAACGTGTTCATAATTCCAATCTTCCACTGTCAGCCATTCAACCGGTTGCCCGCTTCTTCTGCTCTGTGGTTCTACTGGAACTGGAATACTGGGAAGGCCTTCTTCCACTTCCAAAGTTCGCTATACATCCTGTGTGGAACCTGGAACTAATTGGAATTTAGCGCCGCGGCGCAGTGCAAAGAAAAAACAACATAACCACGCATAGAACCCGACGGGAATCGCTCTCCTGTTTTGTCGACAAATAGTGAAAATTCAGCGACTATTTACAAGAAGTCGCTGTGTAGTGCCTGTGCTTTTCCGTGTCCAAATACAGTTTGTCGTGATCCGAGTGCGAGAGCTTGTGTTTTCAAACCGAGTGCCGACCCGCAAATTCGTCCGAGCCGGTGACAAAGACGCTCAAACCCGAGACGCTTCGGTCCAGTCGTTGTGCCAGAGTTTATCGTGGTTCGAATCTTTCCGCGCTTGTATTCGGCGTCATTTGTTAGTCTTTTATATTTCTGGTGGTAAAATGTCGGCAAAAACAAAAGGACGTGGAAGGAAGGCGGGCAAGACCCAAGAGAATGTTATAGGTAAGCATATCACAGAAAACTGTTTCGCGTGAGGAATCACACTTGCGGGTGTAAATGTCTAATATACTGCGAAGATTCCACTTCAGGAGCTCTAAATGGTGACGCCGACCATTCCGAGGGAGTTGCTAAAGCGGCTTCCAATGGCGACGCGGGAAACTTGGACGAGGCTGCTGTAAATGGAGGTGGGAAAAAGAAACAAGCGGGCGGGCGGAAGCAGCCGGCAGCGGCTAAAAGGGGCGCCGCGGCTGTGGCCGAGGAGAAAGTAGAACCAGTGCCGGCGAAGCGTGGTAAGGGCAGACAAGCGAAGGAGGCTCCCGCGGAACCTAAAGTCGAAGAACCAGAACCATCAGTACCCGCCAAAGGAAAACGCGGGGCAGCAAGGAAAACAAATTCCAAAGCTGACACAAAAGCCACAAAGCAAGAACCCGCAGAACAGCCTGAACTGAAACCAGTCGACGGACCTGCAGAAAATGGTACAAAGCCAAGAGGCAAAGGACGCGGAAAAGCAGCACCAGCACCCAAGGAAGAGCCAGCACCGCCAGCTGAACCTGTCAAGGCGGCAAGAGGTAGAGGAACGAAACGAGACAGCGCTGGAAGCGAAAAGGCGAAAGCTTCGGCCGCAGAAACTGTACAAACAAATGGAAGTTTGGCTGCACCCAAAGACGAAGAAAATGTGGGACCATCGCCAAGTAAGAAAGGACGTGGTGGCAGGAAACCAGCAGCTGCCAACAAGGAACCTGAAGTTAAACCCGAGTCAAATGAAGCACCAGAGAAGGGGAAGCGTGGACGAGGCGGCAAGGGAAAAGCAGCGGCACCAGCAATTGTGGAACCAGAGCCACAGACTGCCGTCGAAAGTGAAAGCAGTAAGTAAAGTATTTTGTAAGCGTATTCTTTCAGGAGTCTCACGACTCAACCTTCCAATAGATTCGCAGGATTTGAGTTAGAAGTTCGTTAAATGATTTGGGAAGATAGGTTAGAATGGAAGGCGCGAAAATGTTAGTTTTGGGTTAAAGAACGTGTGCAGGCGGTTCGAAAACGTCGAGGTTCTCACAGTGATCCATCTTATCAACCGACATGGATTGAATATTCTGAATGGAAATAAAGCTGAACTGAAGACTCCATTCCCTCCCTCATGAGGAACGGTTTTGTTGGACCGTGGACTCTAACAAGCTTGCTGCAAAGAGAAGATCGTCTGGAGGCGCAGCCTTTGTAATATGAGAACAGCTTGCGCCCCAAATTGAGAACCTTTTCTCTTAACGGAAACACAATAGTCTCAATAAAACTAATCAGCACTTGGTATAGTAGAAGCGTTAATAGCGGACAATTCAAGTTTTTTTCTTCTTCACTCATTTGTAAAATATTTGGGGCCCACATATTCTATTGAATCCCATCCCACCTGAGCTGAGTGAACGAGTGTGTGGTTCACACTCACTAAAAACCACAATTTAACCGTCTGAACACGGAGATTTATTTTTATTCTTCATATTCCCAGCTCTTTGAGTTTTTTTCCATGCTTCTTCCAATACTTTGTTTTGGTTCTCAATTGGGGAAGCAACTGTAAGTCAATTCCTTTCCGACTTCAACATCTCCCCAATTGTGTCCTCTGGGCTTACATTTCACCGTTTTGTGCGAATTTTTTTCGCTCGCAAATGTACAGCAGCCAAACATCGCATACTTTGCATCCTCTGATATGTTCTGGCATCCAGGACTCATTGGCAAAACATCTTGTGTATCTGGTGAGGAATGGATAGATAAGATGGAAGTCGATCTCCTCCTGTCTCGAATAAGCTTATGCGTTCATATTTCCTCCGAGAAGAGTTTCTATTCGTGTTGCCTTACCGCATTCCCGTTTTGTTTCCAAATTTTCGGTCGCGAGAATGAGTGGTGCCTGCCACCACCAGCACTGCCTGATTTTATGTGACTTTAAAGGCATAACAAGCGCTCAGAAGTATTAGGGGGTAAATCCGGTGATTTCATCTGTGAACTAGTTAGCATCTTCGTCCACCGAAGTAATGCATAAAATAGAATGAATAAGAGCACTGCGCTATCTATAACTGTTTCAGGCTGTTTTTTATGGCGGCCGTTGTCTTTTATTAAGCATATACTGTGTTCCTGAGGCCTTAGTTTAGATTAATTATCACCTCCGGTAGCATGTCCTCGTATATCCATTTGGCAGTTTTTTCTCTCTTATGGTTCATACCATTTTCTCATCAACTGTTTTCGGCCAGGCCTCTTTTTTTTGTATGGAATATCATAATATGGAATCATGTATGGAATATCGAAGAGTGGAATTTTTGGTGGCTGCCCCATAGTTCCCGTTGAATCGGGGCAATGGTCCAAATGGATCAAATTAGATAATGTTCTCGGTGATTAGTTCATACCCAATCCCCATCGTGGTTTGATCCGTTCTACTAAAACTACATGCTACCCATGCCCATATCATTCATGTGTAGCGTTCGACGTTGATGGTGATAGCCCCACCAACGTCGTCTTCAAAGAAGTGCGGACAGTATGCGGCGATCTACATACGCCAATTTTGTCTGCTTCATCCATACGCCAAAAAAATCCAAAAATACATTTCGTCCTCAAAGATGATTTAAAAAAGAGATTCAGATTCAAACGCGTTGGTATTATGCGTCCATGGTATGTTACTTCACACGCACGATAATTTATGTATAAATATGGTATCCGGATCACTTAGTGGTTAGAGCGCTGGACTGTCGTAGCGGAAGGTCGCGGTCCAAATCTCACTGCTGGCAGAGGGATTTATATCGTGAACACATTCAAAGTTCACATAGGGAAATACAAAACCTTTTATACCTAAAGCGTGTGTTTCCCGATTTGTTCCCACATGTGACCATATTCTCGTTTTAGGGAACTTTCAAATCAAGTCCACCCAAGGCAGGGGAGAGGAGGAAGGAAATTGCTAGTTTGAAAAATTCGATGCAATCCGGTCCTTCTATCGGCCAAACTCAACCTTCTTCGCGAGAATAAGTAATCGATCGTATTGTACAATTCAAATTCACCTCAGCACCTCTCTATGTTGCCTGGAGAAAGTCCCCTCCATTTATCTGCATAAAAATGTTGGCGGATCCTATACCACCTTCCACAAGAAAAAAACATAATCGGTGTCGTCCGTCACCTCAAGCAGAAAAAAGTCAGGGAATTGTGCTTTCCAGGATTGACCTTGTGCAGATAACATGAAATTCCTCCGCTTGTGAATGGTTTTGCGTTGCTTGGCATAGAGATCAACCCCGACTATCACTCCTAGTTCTGAGACCGCACCAAAGGCCACTCGTAAAGTCGATCTATAACCAACTCGCTGATTGACACGGGACGCAAGGTTAGAATTCTATTTTTAATCCGGCTTATGCGTCACATCAATGTAACAAGTGTGGTTTGGGCCTGTTTGTGGCGCGGCAGGATTCGCGGCATTCGAAATTTATTTTATTACATAAATCTTCAAAACAAAACAAAATTCTATCTTTGTATAAAAAAACATACTTTCATACTTTTTTAAATTAATGTTAAAAAAATCTATATCCTACATGGCAGCAAGGCATATTCGTGTTATAATCAGTTGTTTTTCATGAAGATCGAAAAACTAACTTCTCGGAAGAGTCGTAGCGTATCAAGCCACCGTTGTTTCGGCCGGCCTTTTGGTCGCTTGTTCATACCAATCTTGGCGAGTGAATTCTCGTCAGCGCGAATTACGTGATCATACCATCGAGAACGCCTCTCGCAATTTGTCCATATCGATCGCAGATATCTTCATTTCAGATGTGTTAAAAAAGTATCACGTCACTAGTCCAACGCAACATCTTCGTCTCCATTACCGCAAGATGCCGTTCATTATCTTTTATAGTCGGCCAACACTCAGAACCATAGAGAGCAGTAAGACGGGCGACATTGCGGTAAATTTTATATTTAAGACGTTCATTGATACGTCGATCACAAAGAGCCTGTCATTTTGTTGCATACATCTTCTCGGTTTTTTAAACGTTGTATCAAACGGTGGAGTATATCGCACTCCCTCCACAGGTCGCCGTCCACCAATACGTTGAAGACTAGCCACGACCCGCGCGGTGGATTGAAGCAGGCCGAAAGATAGCGTCAATCATTTCAGAAGCGATTTATTGGAGGGTTTGGAGGAAATGGCGGGCAATATATGTTTTATAACCCGCCCTCTTGGCACTACAAATGTATTTAAATATCATCAAGGCAATTTTGATTTACCAACTCCACCCTACGAGGGAGGGTATAAGGAAAGTATGAATTAGGAAGGTTTCCCGATTTAATTGTGCTTAAAACTCGCGGTTTGCCACAGTATTATTATCGGAGACTGAATAATAAAAAAAATTGACAGCCGCATAGTTGCTAGCTTACTACAGGCTTTTGCACCTCACTTGCAAAGTCTGGTGCTTTTAGGTACTTCGACTATGTAAATTACCAGAAACTCCTGCCGCTCTTCCCACTTATGAGAATTCGTCAAGCTTCCGGTTTCCTGACTTGTTTCATACATAACAGTAGAGCTGGTTAGCTAGTGAACTTTCGCAAGCGCGAATTACAAATCATACCCTTATCGATCGCGGATCCTCTAATTTCGAACGCGATGCGGACGTGTTACACTACTGATCCAACGTAACATCTTCGTCTCTGTAATCGATCAGCACTCACAATCATAGAAAACAACAGAGCGAACGACAATTTAGTATATTTTGATTTGTTCGTGAATGCGTCGACGATAAAGGACACCGATTGTGATGTTTTTACGATGGGTACGTTGATTGGCGAAGCAGTTCCATGGCAATGCTCCACGATGTTTCACAAGTAACCATGTAGAGTGTATTGTATTAATAGTTCCAAAATTCTTGATGAACCTGGCTTGGTTCACAGTAAATGGAACGATGTCGCGAATGCGGCTATAAACACTCCATTCAAAAATTTTCCTGGTATATAGCAACCGATTTGGATGTTAATTTGAACATTCTGCCAGATTGAATTTCTTTTTTCACATATGAACCATTGCGGTTTTTACCAATCAAATAGTGTTCCACCCTCCTTAATGACGCGATTAAATAACTGAGTAAGAGTATTGGGTTCCGTGTAGGGGTGTTCATTTTTATTTAGTTTTGTTCGAAATCGATCTGGGCTGGCTGGCTCAAAACCTTTGTCCCAAAAACAGTAACAGATCACGTTCTCAGAAACTATTTAACCGAAATCTGAAAAAAATAGTAAATGTACATATATACGAAATCTTCTTTTTCTTCAGCCTTTGTCCCGTTCACAAGTGGGGTCGGCTCGTCGTGATCGGTTTCGCCATTTAGCTCTATCGAATGCCTGATCTGGGGGCAATCTTGAGGATTTTAAATCCCCATCCAACGTATCAAGCCACCGTTGTTTCGGCCTGCCACTTGGTCGTTTACTATCGACTTCAAGGTTCAGACCAATCTTTGCAAGGGAATTCTCGTTAGCATGAATTGCATGACCATACCATCGAAGACGCCTCTCTCGCAATTTTTCCACGATTGGTGCAACCTCATAACGATCGATATCCTCATTTCGGATGTGATTAAACCGTGTCACGCCACCAGTTCAACGCAACATCTTCGTCGCCATTACCGCAAGATGTCATTCATTGTCTTTTATAGTCGGCTAACACTCAGAACCATAGGAAGCCACAGGACGGACGACATTGCGTAAATTTTAGATTTGAGACGTTCGTTAATATGTCCAGTTGTGGAACGCCACTTCATCCAGGTTGCGTTAATGCATGAAGCAGTTCTCCATTGGCTGATAGCGTTGGCCCGAGGTATTTAAATCGCCCAGTTCTGGGCAGATAGATCACTGCCGCTGATAGTGATTGTACCCGTTTCATGGGTGTCGGTCGTCAAAAATTCAGTTTTGTTTAGATTCAATCTGAGATCAAAAGTTGCTCGAGATCATTTTTGCTGTGATGCTAGGAAAACATCATTTGCATAAAGCAGTGTGCAGGATGCTGGACGTTGGATATCCCGTGTGAAGGTGTCCATAACAAGAACAAAGAGGAGTGGTGAGAGGGCGCTCCCTTGATGAACAGAAGATCCAGAAATGCAATGTAAAGAGGGCGATGCTTTTCACGGTGTGTATCCATGAATAATCGCGCAGCGTGTATTGCGTCAGTAGTTCCGCAGTTTTTGACAAATCCGGCTTGATTCACGGTTATTTCAACAGTTTCGCGAATACGGTTTTCTAGAATGCATTCATAATTGCATAGAACAATATTTTAGAAATTTATACTCCCCTTAGGCTCATCCTAAAAGTTCGAAATTAGGTCAGTATAAGTGATAATACAAGACGCATTAAGTGATAATGCAAGACGCAATCCCAGTTAGTGTGAAGGTAAAAAAACTATTACTAATGAAGTTAATGCTGCTTAATGTTCCACTTGAACTTATTGTGCATTTAGTATTCCTATTAGGTCTTTTTTGTTATTTGCATACTCACCATCAGTAACGGCGCAACAACCGGTATCCGATCTAGGCGTGCCTTAATATGGAACTGCAGACATCCGGGTTTTGTGCCGTAGTCTATCAATTCGATATCCCTAAAAGCTGTCTGGTGTCTAGGCCTACGCCGTCGCTCCATCTGAAGCAGGGTCTGCCTCGTCTTCTTTTTCTACCATAGATATTGCCCTTATAGACTTCCCGGGCTGAATCATCCTCATCTATACGGATTAAGTGACCCGCCCACCGTAACTTATTGAGCCGGATTTTATCCACAACCTGACGGTCATTGTATCGCTCAAAGATTTCGTTCGTTATGTAGGTTACGGAATCGTCCATCCTCATGTAAGCGGATCAACATTCGTCCAGAGGGTTCTTCTTTCGAACGCGGCCAAGAGTACGCAATTTTTGCTAAAAACCCAAGTTTCCGAGAAATCCGTGGACTAGCAAAATCATTGTCTTGTACAATAAGAGCTTTGATGCTATGGTGAGACATTTCGAGCGGAACTGTGGTGTCTGTCCCACAATGTCAATATTGTCAGCATATGTCAGTAGTTGGATGGACTTGAAGAAGATGGTGTCTCTCACATTTACATCAGCATGGTCAATCACCGTTTCCAGGGCTAGGTAAAGGGCATTCGTTTGGCTTAGGCCATGATGAATGCGAGAGTGCTTTGGCACAACACATTGATCAGGATCAGTCTTATCAGTCACGTTGGGATAACGAATTCTCCCATAGCCGTAAACAGTTTTACCCTAGCTATGGTATCATAGGCGGCCTAGAAGTGGATGAGATGAGGGTGCAACTGATGGTTATATTTGATCGTTTGTCGCAAAGAGAAAATCTGATCTGTTGCTGAGTTGTCTGGCCTGATATAGTATTAGTATCATATTTGCTCTCTGTCATGTAAGTGATTATCCCATCAAGCGCCTTTTTCGGGCGCGAGGCGCTGTTTTCTAAACCCCTAGCACTTAAAAAAACATATGGAATAGACTATCGAAAAATGAAAAAAAAAATACACTAGGATAGCTGTTTAAGCTAGAATGAAGTGGGCAATCGACTTGTTTCAGTAATTGAGTCGTCTCATGTGTATGCCACAAAAGGAAAATTGATTATCCAGTTATGCATTGTACAATAGCTAGTTGAAAATTCATGAAGCAATGTTTAATGATATAACTATATGAAAATCGTACCAATTTAATTGCGAAATAAAAAGTGGGTAGAACACGATACTATCTAATTATCGAAGCTGATTCGTCTTCTTAGTAAGGTTGTTCTGAGCATAGAAGTCAATGGGGAAGACTAAAAAGGCCGACCGAAAAAACTGAAAAGACGTCAGAAGATTACAATAAAAATCTATTTGCTGATTATCTTTATTCAACTTCATATAAAAAAGCTATTTGAGATTGCAATTTAATATCTTCATTTTTTTTCTCAAATTAGAACCTACAAAAAGAGGAGGAAAGAAAGCTACAACGGCATCACCAGCAGCAACGACTACAAAGAAACGTGGAGCTGCCAAGAAAGTTGAACCCCCCGTACAAGAAGCCGTCGAAGAGAATGGCGGCGACGAAGAGTTGGAGGGCGATCATGAAGAAATCATAACTGGTAATTAAACTACAAATGTTTAGAAAAAGGAAAAGTCGAACAGAGAAAAGAGAAAAGTCGGAGAAAAGCAAACTAACCAAATTTCTTGACAAAAGAAAGTATCACATATACACATACATTCTTCATTTTTCGGTTTAAGTAATTAGTAATAGAATGACTCCGGAATGAGTTTTTACATTGAATTTTACGAATAATTGAATTCATTTCATTTTCCCTCAACTTTGATGGAAACTCTTATGAAGTAAGTGAAATAGAATTTAATTTTTCTCGCCACAACTAAGCCAATTTATCGTCGCACAAGTTTATAGGAAAATTTGAATTGTTTTGACGAAAAAGATGTTTTGATTTGAGTCGGAGAGAGTCAATGATTTGCAGTTTAATTCGCAGTACATATCCATAACTACAAATTGATCCTTTTTAGAAAGTTCAATTACTCCGGATTTTTTGTGTGTTTTGTTTTTCTAAACATTTTAGTTTGTAGTTGTTTATTATTAATTTGCGATGTGTGGATTTGATGTTATTCGGCTATTACATGTTCGATTGCTCGTTGTGGAAAATTGTCAAATCAAAACAAATTGAAACAATGTGACGGAGGATAATTTGAAATAAAGATAGTTTTATTTAATAAAATTGAAATGGCATGATTGTTTGATTTTTCTCTATTCTATTGCGCTTCTTCTAATCTTAGTTATTATGACGAACATGAGGTTTCGCGGTTACGATGGTATACCTTCAAACAACTCTCATTAATAAGGACTATTAGCTTTGGTTTCTATGCCCGTTCAAGTTTATCGAAGATGTACTATCGACAGAAGGGCATTTTTCCTCTTTGTTGTTCAAAGAGCTCTAAAAATTCAGATCAATTTTAATTATATTGAATCTGATTTTAGGATCTGAAGCTGCACAAATGCATATAGTTCCAAAAGTTCTCTAAACTGGACTTCGCAATAAATATATTAACATCAATAAGTCAATAGAATAATTAATCATCATTGATTGACAATACTTCCGGATAACTTTCTATGAGGCTTTCTACATAAAATAGGTATTTTGATACCTTTATCTTTCTGACCTTTCTGACTAACCTCATCATCTGAAAGACGCTTCCTTTGCAATACGACGATAAATGACAATTTGATAAAAATATAAAAATACATTTCAGCTGCAAAGAGGGCAAAACCGTCAGGCAAGAAAGCGCCTGCAAAAAGTCAAGCTAAACTTAATTCCACGGACACTGATTACAGCAAATTGGACTTTTCTTCAGATAAACAATTCAATTTCAAAATATCTAGTTGGAATGTAGCTGGTTTACGAGCATGGATAAAAAAATCAGGATTGGAGTATGTAAAGCATGAAAAACCGGATATTCTGTGCTTGCAGGTAAGTCTTAAAATTGTATGATATCGCAATTAAAGAGATCTGGTTTGGTATAACCACTTCCTCGGCTGACACAAAATTTACATCGTATCCTCAATAGGTTCTACTGTTGACTCCGTTGTAAAGCATAGATCATCCATACAGTCTAATTATTTTTTTACTATTAATTCATAATGAAACTGCTTCAGTTTTATTATCACACTTAATGTGCTAATGATAAGTTTACTGTAACCAAGCACACAGACAACCGGGTTCGAACTAAGGGAAACAAGATCGAAAAACTAGAATTCAACCAATCAGGCTACCGCATGGTCAAGTTTGAATTATAGCATTTACTCCGGAAGAGCTTTTAGAAGTGTGTAGTCGCTTTTTGCTAAAGTACACAGACCCCATATATGAAAAAAGATGTTCAGTGCTCCCGAATTGCTTTTAGATTATCTACAAAACTATCTCTTAATGAACCGATATACTTTGAGAGTTTTGTACGATACACACTATCAGTTCTAATTTTTGGATTAGTCAATGTTTATGGAATCATCCCGCAATTTTCTCATTGACAGTTGCTTATTTATAAGGTTTTGTGTAAAACACATTCGGTTAAATGTCTGTCAGTCGCACAGTTCTCAGAAACGGCTGTATCAATAAACACGAAAGAAAGTTGGTGGAGAAGTGGAAACTTTGAACTTTTACGTTGAATTTAATAGGTGGGGGTCCCGATACATTCAAAAGAGGAATGTAAATTCCTTTTTACCGAATATATGTATGAGGAAAGATCTCGATTAGTACTTTCCGAGATTTCTTAGTTTTTACATTTGTTGAAAAGGTCAGCCGTTAAATTATCCTCCATACCAACGTGAGAATATTCTTCCCGCGTGCTATCTACAGTATTATCAGTATCATTGCACTATAGGCTTTCCATTTATGAAAATCATGGATCAGCTAGTAAATCTGTAACTTCTGCACACGATGTATGAAAGTTCTGTCTGGGAAATGTTGAATTCCTTGAAAGACAAATCTTTCATTGTCTTTCTTCTTCTTTCTAGACTTCTTCAGACAGTATTCCTATAGGAAACGTAGATTCTGTATTATATCGACTCGTTGAATCAAACCATGGGTGGGGATTGCAGTTCCATTAGCTTAACAGTTTACGAAGTTTCTATACATTCAATTTTTTTATTTTAATAATAATAATAATCGTTGGCGCCACAATGTGCATTGGATCAGGGCCTTGGAGTGTGTGAGAGCTCTTCATTCACCACCATACCTACTACAGTACCCTGTATTATGCAAAATATTCAGTATTGCGCTCGCCCGAGATTATTACCCTGACTTGTTTTGTTGGGTTACTCATTCACAGCTGAGTCGACTGATATCCGACGTCAAATCACGATACAAATTCCACTGCCACCAGTAAGATTTCAACTGCGACCTTCTGTACGTCAACCTTGTACTCTAACCACTGAGCTATGAGTTTCTTCCCGTGAATACAACATTTGAATCACTGTGCTGCGGTGCGTATTCTGTGAAAAAGTGAACATTGGCAATGCCAATACCGTATTGAGTATCTGGGTTGCTAACATAGAGATGTTTATAGCCATTTTTACCACTTTCGCGTTCTATGTTGCAGCTCTTGACACGAGACCATCGGGTTTCTTATAGAACGCAGATATGAATGCGCCCTTTCCGAAGGGCTCTTATGAGTTCCTCGGTGTTTCCAGTGCCCATTTCTCGACAAGAACGGGACACGTCTTGCAGCGTCGACTGAGGTGAACGTTCTAGCATTTTGCCGAGGCTTATGACTCAACACAATCATTTTGTTTTTAACGACATTGGATTCATTTTCTTGGTCGGTCTGTCGCGGGACTTGTTACCAAGAGAGATTAGGTAGGATTTGACATAGTGGAATAACTATATTTCTTTCTTAATCTGATCTCAGCAAATTATTTTTGTTTTATTGAGAATAGTAAAAAGTATGTTGTATGTTATGTACCTAACAAACTAAGTAAATAATAGTATATTACTATATTTTCGGTAACTTGGCTGGAGACCCCCCGTAAGTTTATGCTAAAGTCTTCTTCTTTTTCTTTTCAGCCTTTGTCCCGTTCACAAGCGGGGTCGGCTCGTCGTGATCAGCTTCGCCATTTGGCTCTATCGAATGCCTGATCTGGGTGCAATCTCGAGGCTTTAAAATCCCCATCCAGCGTATCAAGCCACCGTTGCTTAGGTCTGCCTTTTGATCGTTTACCATCGACTTCGATGTTCAAACCAATCTTTGCAAGTGAATTCTCGTTTGCATGAATTGCGTGACCATACCATCGAAGACGCCTCTCTCGCAACTTTTCCACGATCGGTGCAACCCCATAACGATCGCGGATATCCTCATTTCGGATGTGATCTAAACGTGTGACGCCACTAGTCCAACGTAGCATCTTCGTCTCCATTACCGCAAGACGCCGTTCATTGTCTTTTATGGTCGGCCAACACTCAGAACCATAGAGAGCGACTGGACGGACGACATTGCGGTAAATTTTAGATTTGAGACGTTCGTTGACACGTCGATCACAAAGGACACCAGTTGTGGAACGCCACTTCATCCAGGTTGCGTTAATGCGTGAAGCAATTTCATAACGCAGCTCTCCATTGGCTGATAGCGTTGACCCGAGGTATTTAAATCGCTCAGTTCTGGGCAGATCACTGCCGCTGACAGTGATTGTGCCTGTTTCATGGGGATCGGTCGTCAAAAATTCAGTTTTGTTTAAATTCAATCGGAGACCGTGTTGCATGAGACGATCATTCCATTTTTGAACAAGTTGCTCGAGATCATTTTTGCTATCAGATGCTAGGAAAACATCATCTGCATAAAGCAGTGTGTAGGGCGCTGGACGTTGGATATCCCGTGTGACGGTGTCCATAACAAGGACAAAGAGGAGTGGTGAGAGGACACTTCCTTGATGAACTCCAACAGAGACACGAAGCGGTTTTGATACACCCGCCATACTTCGAACTTTACTTTTCGGATCGTGGTAGAGCAATTGAACCCAGCGCACGAGTTCTTCTGGCACGAAGTGTTGTCGTAAAGCATACCAGATGAGTTCGTGTGGTACACGGTCAAACGCTTTCTCTAGATCCAGAAAGGCAATGTAAAGAGGGCGATGCTTCTCACGGTGTTTCTCCATGAGTAACCGCGCAGCGTGTATTGCGTCAGTAGTTCCGCAGTTCTTGACAAATCCGGCTTGATTCACGGTTATTTCAACGATTTCGCGAATACGGTTGTCAAGAATGCGTTCAAAAATCTTCATGGTATGGGAAAGTAACCGGATCGGACGGTAATTTGAACATTCTGCTGGGCTAGCTTTCTTTTTCCATATTGGAACAGTGGTACTTTCTTGCCAGTCAGATGGTGTTCTTCCTTCCTGAATAACTCGGTTAAAGAATTCACTGAGCCACAGTGTTGGGTCCCAGCTCTTCGCTTTCCAGAGCTCAGATGCGATGTCGTCAGGTCCTGTTGCTTTCCCCGATTTCATTTGTTTTATTGCCTCCTCGACTTCAGTTGCGCTGACTGGTGGAACTGCTCCAAATGTCGGCAATGATTGTGGAAGTGGAGGATGAGCAAATTCTTCAGTTGAAATCTGCTCGAAGTATTCTCGCCATCTATCCGTTGCGGCTCGACGGTTGGTAAGCAAAGTACCGTTCTTGTCATTAACACAACAGAAGTGTTCGATATCCTGTGTGCGTTCATCACGGCTTTTAGGAAGTCGATACAGATCTCTCTCGCCATCCCGAGTGTCCAGTTTATCGTAAAGATTTTTGAAATGGTCCGCTCGGGTGACAGCGACCGCTTTCTTTGCTTCCCGGTTGGCATTCTTATAAATTTGCCAATTAGCAGGCGTTTTATCGTCGTGAAATTTGTGGTAGAGGCGTTTCTTTTCACGGACCTTCATTTCAACATCATCATTCCAAAGCCAAGTATCTCGGTTGATGTACCGCTTACCCGGCTTGGTGACCCCGAGGGTTGCAGAGGCCGCTTTGTGGATCGTGTCTTTCATTTGGTTCCATGATTCTTCCACATTCGTAATGGTTGGCAATCGTATGAGTGAGACCGTTTCTTCTTTCTTCTCACCAAACTGCCACCATTTAATGCGCGGCGGGCCAGTGCGTTCCTCACGCCGTTTTATCGGTGGCTTAATTCGCAGGACAGCAATCAACGGCCGATGTTGAGGTGCGATATTCTCATAGGGAACGACTTTGCAATCAGTGACAGTGGTAAAATGTTGGCGTCTTATGAGAATATAGTCGATTTGCGTTTTATTGTTCCCACTATAAAATGTGGGAAGATGAGACAATCGTTTGATGAACCATGTATTCATAAGTACAAGGCCATGGGTGTCCGCAAAATCGATTATACGCTCCCACCTTCATTGCGCGCTCCGAACCCCTTTCCCCCATGGCACCTGTTACCGTCTGCCTTTTCACCCACATGACCATTAAGGTCGCCGGCAATGATTATGTAATCGTCAGCAGGCACGTGACAAGTCTTTTCATCGAGAAGTTTCCAGAAGGCATCTTTCTCGGCATCAGGTCGGCCTGTGTGGTGCATGCGCGGTGAAGAAGTGAATAGTGCGATCAGCTGATATAATGGTGAGCTTCATCAGCCGATCATCAAATCGTCATAAAAATGTATTGTAGTGATATTGTCTATGGTATGAAGCAAAATATATCCAAGTTTGGCCAAAATCGCACTATGACTAACAAAGTTACAGTAGTTCGAAGTTGTCTCTTGTCCCAACTCAAAACACTAATAAGGTACAAATGAAATAATTCTGCTGGCAAATTTTCTTACACAAGAAATCACAACACCTGAAGCGTCGAGTTCCCGATTTTCAACTTGTTTATCATGGACTTGTTGATTTGGCTTTTTGGTATTGTGCTGTGCAAACCAACCATGATTCGAATGCGGAGTACAGAATGTACTTTGTAGAATCTAGTGATTGATTTAGGAATAATATGACGACTTTCGTGATTGGATGAAAAAAATGTTTGCGCTGAATTAGAATTTTATCTTTAATAAATTTTTTCGCTCTTTTGAAAAGTGTTGATTTCCACTTTCGCTGCGATTTGCAGTGTTTATCAATAAAATGCGAGCCAACGCCGTCTCGGGAATAACTTTTGCGGAACAGCGTAGAGCCCATCTACATAATTAGTTTGGTATCAGGCAGAATGACGCCAGACTGACTGTAATGCAATGACTGAGAAACATACGAACTAAATTGATGAACATTTTTTGACTTCCCATACATGAGAGGAAGGTCGTGTGGGGTATCAAACGGGCACATCTTTTTATTCAGAATCAAAGCCAGATGATGTATCACGAGAGGGTCATAGCACTTTTGGACAAGCTTTTTGAGATAAGCTGTGTTGTGAAACGCTAATGAAAAATTATCTGTATAGAGTAGTGTATAAGGCGCTATACCTTGAATGTCTCGCCCACTGCCAATGAAAACAATGAATAGCAGTAACGGCGGAAAGTCAGAGTGACTTCGCTTTGCCTGGTACATTTCGGATCGCAGTAGAACAGTTTAACCCTGAAAGAGTGTAAGCCTTTATTATATAGGGAACAATATTGGAAAGCTTAATGAGAATCCTTCCACTATTTTTGCTACTTTATTAGAAGCATCACTCTCTCTATATTGCATTTGTAGATCTAGAGAAGACGTTTGACCGCATACCAGGTCAAACGTCTCTCTGCGGCAACAACTAGTGCCAGCGGATTGCCAAGAAAATTTCTCTATTACGATCCAAAGAGTAAAGTGTAAAGGTCGCCTCAACCAGAACGGTCTGATACTGAATCTGAATTAAGGAGAATTTTCTTGCGGTCGAATCCCATGGAACAGGCACTATCACTGTCAGTGATAGCGACCTGCCGAGAAATGAGCGATTTACATATTTCGAATCAATGCTGTCAGCGGGGTGAAGTGCATTATGAAATCGTTTCACGCATTAGCACAACTTGGATAAAATGGCGTTCCACAACGGGCCTTCTTTGTGAAAGTCTTGATCGTTCTGAAAATAGAAGAACTTCTGATACCCACTTTAAATTGATACTGTTCCATTAGGGGAGTGATGGAAAAGCTGAATAGACACAGTAATTGTACTTAAAGTAATACATATGTTCCGTAAGGCGAGGCGAAATACATAGTATCCACTTCAGCACCAAAAACAAAAAAGATAACAGCAAATGACACCGGGCAATTAAAAACGAAATACAAGGATCAACTTTGATACCGTTAATAAATTTAAAATTACAACCATTAACCGCTACGGTGGCGAAATCCTCGCACAGCTGTGGGCAGCCAACAGTCCCTATTTCATCGGGGACTTAGAAAAACAATTTGAAATCTGTAAAAATGTTTGTCCCCCTGTTCGGAAAACAAAACCTTAAAATCGGTTCAATGTCTGTCTGTCTGTCACACGCACTTTTCTCAGAAACGGCTATACCGATTAACACGAAATTTGGTGAGCAGGTGGGAAATATGAACGTCCAGACTTGCAGTGGGTAATATCCTTCTACATTAAGAATATAGTCATGTTGGGTATCAAATGAAAGGTCTCGATTAGTACTTTTTGAAGCCTGTCTTATGTCATAAGTTGCCGATGAGCCGCGCAGTCGATCTGCCTCTAGTTTCATTTTGTCAAGAGAGCTGCCATTCGTCTAGAGTGCGTTGCCGTTCTTCACGAGCAATAACCTCCCTTGCGCTTGTATGTGGCTTGATCTTCTTAGCAAGAAGAGCAACGGGGATCACTTCCGCAATCATCATCATGGCCAGTTCAGAGATAGTGTGGTACGCAGACGCCACCCGCAAAGCTTGCGGGAAACGCTTACGATATACCTGCTTGCCAAGGGCGACAGCCCATACCTCTGCGCCGTAGAGCAGGACAGACTGCATTGAACTCATCAGGAAACGTCGCCTGCTAGACGTAGGACCCCTGATATTTGCCGTTAGTCTACTTAACGCCTAAACTCCAGCTGCAGCCTTGTTCGCTGATGCTTTGATTTGCTCAAAAAAGCTCATCTTTGAGTGAAAAGTAAGCCCGAGGTACTCTACCACTAGTTTTGGCTCGATTGTAGACTCGCCGAACGATATTGGCTACTTCGGTTTTTTCCAATGCAAGGTTGAAACCATGAGTAGTCACCCATCCGCTTACCCGTCGCATCAATATGCCGAGTCTGCTTCGCGCCTGTTAGACAGTGCATCCAACAACAGTCGCCGCGACACCATTTGCATAACCGACCAGACACGACTCTTTTGGGATGTTGACTTTAAGCAGACCATAGGTAGCCTTCCAGAAGTGCGGCCCTAGGATGGATCCAACTGATCTCCATCTTCCTCAGACCCTCTAGTGTTTTATAGAGCAGGAAGCGGTTCCTCAGATAGTCCCTCAATATCCGTAAGAGATATTTCGGCACGTGGAAAGTATTGTCTAGCGTCTATGTCTTTTCATCTTACGGAATTAAAGGCGTTTCTGACGTCAAGTGTTACGAGGAGGACCACCCGTCGAGCTCGGCGGCTATGTGCCCCCACTCGTCGAACGACATTCACGACTTGCATAACAGCACCAACTGTGGATCTCCCTGCTCTAAAACCAAACTGCCGGGGAGATAAATCTCCGGCTGCACCTATTGCTTCAACGAGTCTACTTCTGATGAGCTTTTCGAGCAATTTTTCAGCAGTGTCAAGCATACATATTGGGCGGTATGAAGACGGCAACTAGGGGTCGCCTTTCCCTTTGTAGACCAGCGCAAGCCTCGCCACCTCCCAAGGAGCAGGGAAAGTGCCCTCTTTCAGGCAACCGTTGAATAGGACGAGTAGTAGATCTGGCCGGTATTGGAATACCCAGTTTGTATACCTCTGCTGACGACCCTGGTGGCTTCTTGCTTTTCATAGAGAGGACTGCCTGTTCCAACTCTTATAGAGAAAAGTGGACAGTCCTCCGCGGTCCCCGCGACGACATCATCATCCCATACGTGCCCGTACAATGCACTTCATCTGCTCGGCCTTAAGTGGACAGGGTTTCCCCGCAGAGCTCTGATTTTTCGGGTTACCAGTTTGTAACCGAGTCCCCACGTGTCGCCATTTACCTCGTCGACCAGATCCTGCCAGCGGCGAACTTTGCTCTTGTTTATTGCGCTGCGGAATCTCTTTTTGTCTGATTTGTGCTCCGTCATTATGGTACATGCCTCTTCCCGGTCACTTAGACCTTGTGTTAAGCGGCGGAGCCTGTGAAAATCCTTCCGGGGTTAGAAGGTTTTCCACGTCTCGAAGCCCTCTTGGACATGGACGCTCCACAGGCCGTCGTTACCAGGTTCATAAATGAATTTACGACAGTGTCGGCTGCACCGCCACCGCCTCCAGGAGTACCCTCCAGCGCTGCGCCACTTGTTCCAAGAGCTTCGACAAACCTCCCGGTGTTCACTTTCGATACGTTCCATGTACAGAAAGCGCGCCGGGGTGGCACACACCGAGAATTTACCACTTCGAAGGCAATATATTGATGGTCGCTTGCCAAGAAATCTTCCAGAACTCGCCAAACGTCCATGGCATGTTGCCCTTCTGTCAGGTCCCCGACAGGTTGCAGATGTGTGCCCATAATCCAAGCATCTGTAACATTTGATTGGAGCGGCCCAGATACGTATCCTACACACTACCCAACCAATTCTTATTTTCTCGCGATTTAGAAGCTTCCTTGCCTTTTGCTCGGTCACTTCCACTACAGCGAGTTTTTGGCCTCAGGAGTTACTTCCGAACATTCGCGTTTGATGGTCTCTTCTACCTCGTTCTTTTCTAAAAGGCAGCCAAGGTGTCAGATTTCCAGAGAACACGTGGGTTCCAGACTGGAAACCAAAGCTTTTTCTCCCTGAAGCCCCTTGACTGCTTCACAGAACGTAACTTTATTTATTGTCCTCGGGTCTAGTTCGACTGTGACTCCACCATTCTTTGTTTTACGAATGCAAGACACTTCTGCTCCGTTATCTTAGAGTTTGATCTTTTAACGGATTTCACTGAGGACTTCCGCAAAATTCTTGACTTCCATCGGCTTAATAAGCAGAGCTGGCGGTCTAGTCCTCCTTCGTCTACCCACCTTTTCTTTTGGTGCTCCATCCTTCGTGTTCGCCTTAATTTTAGGCAGAGGTTTTCTGATGACTATTATATCTGAGCCTTGTGTCTTTGAGCAGCACTTCATTTAAGACGTAACGGTACACTAGGAGGCAGTGTGGCCAGCATTGCGCTTGCCTGTGTTTATTATCTTGATTTGACTCAGGTACTCATTCACAGTTGAGTCGACTGACATCCAACATCCAGCCATAATACACATCCCACCGCCACCAATGTGATTTGAAGCGCGACTTTTCGCACGACAGATTGGTGCTCTCACCACTGAACCATCCAGACACATATACGTGGAGCCTACTTTGAAAATTGCCGCTAACTGAAGAGTCTGCAGGGTGCTTGCACTCACCTTCCGCTAAAAGCCCCGCTTTTTTGTGCCCGACTTCTCTGGTTATTACCACAATTTGTGGTGCAGCAATGCGTATGTCCTTATTTCCAAAAAGTTTCACCTTTTTCAGCACCTTCCTCGGTCGGTTAGCAGCATATCCAGGCTCATGTACGTACTGAGTGCAGACTTTCCATTGAAATGGAGACCATCCTTTCCGCAGATTTCTCCGTGGCAGGACATGGATCTGGTGAAGCGCCTCCATCTTCTGAAGTAGGCCTATATGCCGATAACTGTGATAAGCTATTTTTCTTATTTTTCTATATCGTTTTTGAAATTTTCCCATGGGGGCAACAAGAGGTGAACTGCGGTCAATAGATTTAAATTATAGCTATTGGTAACTAACGGATATAACGACACATTCTGCATAGAAATTTACGAATTTTAAAATGGGTATGGCAGATATTCGCTTCACCCATTGTTGTGAAGTCGCTGTGATCATATCATCTTCACATTAATATTTTTCTTCTCAATTTTTCTATTGTGAGTGCCGCAGCTTTCAACACAAGAAAAATTTTTAACATTGATAGAATTTGACAATATTGCAGTTTCTTTAAAAGCTGATAAAACTTGTGCTTTTGTTCCAGGAGACGAAATGTATACCAGACGACATTCCAGATGAAGCACGATTACCGGGCTATCATCCGTATTGGCTATGTAAGCCAGGAGGCCATGCCGGCGTAGCAATATATTCAAAAATTATGCCGATCAACGTCGAATATGGGCTTGGGGATGAAGAACAGGATGATGATGGACGGTTGTTAACAGCTGAATATGAGAAATTTTTCTTAGTGTGCGTCTATGTGCCAAATGCTGGGCGAAAATTAGTTACTTTACCGAAGCGCTTACGCTGGAACAAACTATTCGAGGCATTCATACAGAAACTGAATGCCAAGAAGCCAGTCATCATCTGCGGAGATATGAACGTAGCGCACAATGAAATCGATTTGGCTAATCCGAAAACAAACAAGAAAAATGCAGGTTTCACACAAGAGGAAAGAGATGGCATGACAGATTTGCTGAATCTGGGCTATGTTGATACCTATCGGCACTTTTATCCGGATCAGGAAAGAGCTTTCACATTTTGGGCTTATTTCATGAACGCACGCGCAAAAGACGTAGGTTGGCGCTTGGATTACTTCATTGTGTCAGAGCGATTTTTACCCAAATGCGTGGACAATGTGATTAGATCGAAAGTTTTTGGGAGCGATCATTGTCCAATTACTTTACTCCTAAATATTTAAGATTATTATGCACACTGTGCACTCGTTTTTATGTTTTTCTTTCTTGTTTTTTTCCGTATCGGTTTATTGCAAAAGTTTTAATGAAGTGAGCTGACCATTTCTTATTGATGATTGTAAAGTATTATTTGATCCCACAGTGGCTCTCGGATAATTCGAAGTCGTAGCTTATCCTAAACTTTGTTCCAGTCCCTTAAATCTTTTTCATAGTGAAGTTTGGAATTTCGGGATAGTTCGGGTTCATTTCGTTAATCTATTAAATATCGCATTATCCTCATTCTATTGTACTTTTAGCAATCTGAGATCAAGCAAGTGAAGGCCCTAAGAATTTAAGATTTTTTGATGTAAAAACCTGTATGAAGATTTTTAAATAAATAACTGAGACAAATATCCTTCCTTACTTTATGGATTAATTATTTTCGGTAAAATACAGCAAAGAAAATGAATCAACGATGACTAACAAAAGTTCACCCAAAAAGGTTACAAACAGTTTGGAAAAACAACAATTGGCGTAATCATTTGCGCGTAAAACGGATATTTGAGGGACGGCATACTTTTCACTCGAGGCCCGGACTTTCGTATGATCTTCAGTCCAGCCTCGGAGTTGTCTCTATCGCTGTTTTTTCACGATTTCGGCGAATTTCATCAATCAGCATGTTTTCTTGGTGAAAGCAAACATGGCTAAATATAATCGGTAAACCAACAACGTTCTACTTCCACATATAAAAACCATTTACAGAGGTAAGCAAGATGTGACAAAATTTCCCTTCGATTGGTCCGATCCGACATCAAGTGTATACAAACTCAGGACTTCCCTAATCCCTAAACGAAAATTCAGTCCGGACAAGTTGGGCCTGAACAAAGGTGTTTTTTTCCTCCGGACATTCATAACCACATCGTGTACGTATACAAAGGAACGATTACAGCCTACAGTTACTTACGGTCACACTAATTTCAAGGCTGAGTTGAAATAACTTTTGGTGGATTGCCTCTGCCTTGGACGAAACCGTCTGTTGCCCTATTGCTTTACAGGGGCGTTTAGTCGGGATATCTAATGAAATAATTATATTGACGAGGAATCTCAACTAGTTTTGGCTATGAATTAACATAGGAAATGGCATGGAGCGCCTGAGGTCATGCAACATTTACTGCTTGTTGGTTTCTGGGTAACTTCGTGGTTAGAGCACAAGACTGTTGTACACAGAGAGTTGTGAAAGAGTATCTCAGTGGAATTACGGTAATAATTGTTGGCGAGCGCAATGCTGTCTAGATTGCCTCCTAGTGTACCGTTATCGTCTTGAATAGAGGAATTCTAATGCCTAGATCCAATCGAATTGTTTATCATCAACGACGCATCAACCGGTATCTGGTCTAAGCTTGCCTTAACGAACACCTGATATCCCAGTTTTGCGCCTAGGCCCACCAATTTGATATTCCTAAAAGCGGTCTGGGGTGTGGCCTACACTTCACTTCATCTCTTTTTCTATCTTGGATATAGCCCTTATAGAATTGATAGACCAGTAGCTTACTCCAAACTACAATTTTATTTTATTATGTATATATTTATACATATATTTTGGGACCAACTTACTCCCTTCTTCAGTACAAAGCTACTTACTAATTGTAGTTTGGAGTAAGCTACTGGTCTATCAATTTTAGACTTAACTACAAAGAGAAGACAATATCTAACGTTTTAGAAATGATGCCCTTATTGACTTTCCGGGCTGAATCATCCTTACCCATACGGATTAAATAACCAACCAACCGCAAACTATTCACAAACAGCCGGTTGTGGTATCGCTTATAAATTTCGTCGTAATGTAGGCGACAAAATCGTCATTCTCATGTAGGAGGCCAAAAATTCTTCGCTGAATTCTTCTCTCGATCGCGGCCAAGAGTTTGCATTTTTCGTGCTAAGAACCCAAGTCTACGAGGAATATATGAAGACTGGCAAATCATTGTTTTGTACAGTAATAGCTTTGACCCTATGATAATAATTATACTATTCGTTGGATCATGGTTTTGAAGTGTGTGAGGGCACTTCATTCGAGACCGTAACAGTACACTGTGGCAGGCTTCTCCAATCGACAAAGTTCGTGATTAGTGTTTGTGCGTTCCCGCATTCTTTGAGACCGTAGCATTGCCCGATATGCAGCATTCTTCCAATCCGTTGCTAGCTTACATTCATCGTCAAACCAATCCATTCTTTTTATGCAAGATGGAACTCATTGACACACAAGCCGCTTTATAAAAACATGTTTGCGGGTAGAAAATGAACTCGGCATGAAGCCAATCGAAAGCGTTTGAGAACTAATGATGGAGGAATTGGCTAAAAATGTCATCAAACTATCCAAAAATATTATTATCATTTGTTTTATGGCAATGCAAATAGATATTTTTTTTTAAATTGTATAATAGTTTTCTATTTATACACACCCTTCATAATGAAATAGATTCTACATTCTGATTAAATTTGAATCATATATTTGCATAGATTCATAGCGTGACTAATAATTTGGTGAAGGACTGTAGATGATTATCAGAATCTTAAAGGAGAAGAAGTCAACACTACCGACCGGACAACTATTTATAGGCTTTTTGTAGCCTATTGATGCGCTTTTCTCCACGTCCCTTAAGAAGACTGTAGAGTTGAAAAAGGATACCTTCCATGAGCTGCTGGAAATAATCTTCGGAGCCTGCCGCAGGTATTACTGAAACCATACTCGGAGATTTTTACAGTCAATTACAGATGTTACGTCGGTTCCCATAGCTTACGATAAATTACTTGTGACGGCGGACTGCGGGTTATGCAAATAGCTGTGTTACATGAAATGATCACTAGAAGTACTTGGTATGTGCAGAAACAAGGCCATTTTCTTGAAGCAATAGGTTAGGTTTTATGATGAACTGCCTTACCATCGGGATATTGGCGAGTTGGAGCTCCCGAAGACGACGGACAAATACTGTTACTAGAAACATGGAATAAACAACAAGTGTTATTAATCAGATTAAGGGAGCAATTACACCAAACAGTTCATCAACGGATGCTCAAAGTTTGGGACAGCGAATCAATACTTAGCAAGGAAGCAGTATGGGTCCTATAGATACAAATTGAAATATCACTCAGTGCAGCAATCAAAGAAAAATTACGTTACTCAGTATCATCTATCAGATATTCTCCGTTATCTTGGCAGACTGTATAACCCCATTCGTCCAGAATATCCACCCATACCAAAGGTTTCACTCCAGGCAAATCAGCAGCAGATCAGATTGTTTTGTGTGCACGGCTACAAATATGTTTTGACCCCAGTCGCGAGAAAATCGGAACGACTGATTCGACGATGAATGTAAGGTAAGGAAGCAACGGAACGGAAGAATGCTGTATATCGGGCAATACTGCAACCTCGAGGAACGAATCCCGTCGAGTGGAGAAACGACTACACAGACAGGAAAATTATGCTTGAGAAACCAACAAGTCTGTGAAGTGGAAAAGTATAGGGAACAATCGCAACAGACGCGTAAGTTTTACCAACAAGTCAGCAGGAAGAAACCTTATTCACCATGATGCTCACTCTGCCGATACAAAAGAGGATATCTGATTTCCGACCATATGTGCATATTGGAGTGGATTGCTCAACAACAAAAATATCTGCGGGTTTCATTGGATATTCATCCAACTGAAGACGACGTACAAATGCTAGCACCACAAAACATGGAAAAAACAGTCTAAGCAAATCATCTGGTTAAAAACCATATATCTAAGGGGTCGATGCAATTACAGCTAAATTGGTTAAATACGGAGGCGACTAACTACAACAAGCGGGCCATTAACTTATGTGCAACAGCGAATCAAGGCCTTACGACTGACAACGGGGCATTATCTGTTTCATACATAAAAAGGGGGATATCATACAATAAAGCAATTATAAAGGTATCCCGTTGCTGAGTACCATCTACAAGATATTCTCCACTATCTTGCAAGGACCGATAGCTCTATTCGCCACCATCGACCCATTCCAAAGATGCTTCACTCCAGGCAAATCAACAACAGATCAGATTGTTCCTCTGCTGTAATCGAAGGAAAAACTGCTGGAATATTGCCCTCAATTGCACCGTCTTTTCACTGACGCAGCAGAATCACTCTCCAAATCTTTTATCATCAACAACGTTCCAAGTCAAGGGAATACTCTAATATGCATCCCTTTTAACCTGGCCTTGAAGTAAGTGATCCGCGGTGCTGATATAAATACCAGAGGTACTTTCCTCTACAAGTCCACTCAACTGCTAGCTGCGCTGAAGTTACTGGTTTTCGGGGAAGATCAACTAGAGATTTACAGATTGCCTTAAAGCAAATTCAGCAGGAAACGCGAGATGTTGGGCTGCACATTATGAAAGGCAAGACGAAATACATGGTGGCAAAGACAGCAACAACTATGAATAGCAAATATCACGATGGAGACAGAGGAGGCTTCAACTTGAAAGTCACAATCGACGGCGAAATATTTGTACAGCTAAATGACATCTGTGCCTACCAAACATGACTTTACCATGAACATGCCTTTAACCGAAAAAACTAGCGACCTCGATCTATGGTATGAAGTCTTATGTCACGATTTTGAATATTCAATCAACTGCGCTGGAATTATTCGATGCCGGTCCCGAGAACGCCGAGCTAATTATGAAGATAGCCAAAAGTCCTTTTCATTTACAAGGTATGTACCAATATTACAGAGCAATTGGGAGGATTAGGATTAGACTAAAACTTCTTTCATTTTCAAACTCTATCCTGAAGCTACCATTAAAAATACTTGGTTCACTACAACTCATACCCGAATAGGGCTCATACATAATCAAACCAATTGCGCAGCACGTGCTTTTGGGCAATAATTTGCGTTGCGCAAACCTGACGATTGAATTATAATTGTAGTAAAATTTGAATTTTCAACCCTATCTCCAGAGGGGGTTCCAAGTTTATCGAGGGGAAGCGGCTATTGATGCCATCATGATCAAGTACAATTTTTAAGCTTATCCCGTGAGGGAGAAAGGACGGGAAGTATATTTAGAAGAAAGAGAAAGCTCCGCTCTTCTTAGCCCCGCTAAAGGGTTGCGGCGGTCACTACCCCTTTAACCTTTGTGTTACTACCCGGGTAACCATGGACGTATAATTTGTTAAATTACTTTTGTTCTTGGAAAAATTGGATAAAACCCTCTCAAATCTTCACCACTGGGCGAATTTCCTATCGAATTGTGCATTGAACAATTTTTTTTTTTTTTATTTTTTTAACCAAGAAAATTTTGAAGTAGAAAAAAAGTACATGCATAATTCACCCGGGGTACCCCTAAACAAAATTTATGTTATTCATATATTATGTTATATCATAAAGCAAATGTGTTTCTAGACAAAAAATGTAAATAGATATTAGATAAATAAATTATGATAAATTACATCCATTTTTAATTATTTATGAAGTATATGTGTGAGTGCGATGATTATAATAAAAACTATATTTCATGGTATCATCGTTACGAAAAAAATATCAAATTTTCGACATTAACGCAGTAATACAAAAAAAATAATGATATTGTCGCATTGTAGTAAGTAGATATATTTAACATAATTAGCATTTATCGATTGCATTTTAAACATTTAGTTATTTTCGCCGGATGTTCTTCGCACACGGGCATTTTACCCTTACCGCGGCATTTCCTTGCCTTTGTTCGTTTGCGAATAGGTTCCTTCCTGTAAAGAAGCATGATCCTACTACAAGTATTCTGCTAGTGTTGTCTCGCAGTTATTTGGCAGCAGTAACCTGTACTATAATTGTTTTGTCCTCTTAGCTTTCGATCACCAATTTCATTGGTTGAGTTCGCATAATCTCTTGATTTGAAGCTTGATCTTGAATCGTCAGCATTGCTAATTATTCTTTTTTCTGTTGTATATCAAGGGTATTGAAGAAAAGTGCTAGCGACCATCTGTACTTTTGCCGTTGTGGCAATATCATCATCTAAAGATACATAAATATATGTCTTATAAGAGTTTTACACCCATATTAGTACATCAAATATTTTTTTTCTATAAGTAACCCCGAAAATTCAGTTTTGAGACCCTTCGTTTTACTTATCTATTCAATTCAAGAAACCTGGCCTTACCTGAATTAAGATGGTACACTGGCTATTTCACCTGATTTAGGATTACAAGCCACAGATTTTAATTCAATAATATAATACAAAAGTCACTATATACTACTTTAATCAGCTTAAATACCTTCATGAACCATAACTTAGTCAATATGTATTTAATATATGAACTTACTTTGAGCTACGGTATAGTATTACTTGTAAATCTGAACGTGGGTACCCGGGTGGTAAACCACGTAGATTTTCTTGAGTGGTAGCACAAGTGTTAACCGCCATGACACCTCAAAGCGCCAATTGGTAAAGGGAATACTGTCGAATTTTCTTGCCGGTCACCCCTCCTCCACTTTATAAAGTTACGGGGGCTGGGAGTATTTCGATATTAACCTGGTAAGGTGGGAAAGGGTAAAGAGGATAGCTAGACGTAAGGAAAAAGTCCCGCCTTTTTAGTGTTCTTTAAAACCCCAGAGTTAAAAAGTTGTGGCGCTCCGAAAAGGAGCTACTTTCGAATCATAAATAACCTTATTGTTATGATAATAATGTCGCGATGCGCAAGAGGGCTACAGACGGTACCATCCCTTCTTTCCTCCACCTCCTCCCGTGTTTGTTCTGCAATAACTCTTTCAAATTTTAAAACGTCATATATAAGTTCGGATACCAGATTTCGTAAAGTCGCAAACAACCTTTCTTTGGGAGATATTACATCTATAACGGTATGTTTTGCTTATACATACATATATGCGGAGATACCATTTGCGAAAAACCTCTGAAAGCAATTGGGTTCATCCTCAAACAATTTTTATAATCAAGAGGGGAGGATCAATGGAAATCTTGGAATGGATGCAATACCACTTGATGGCTTGTTACTCGTACCATTCCGACTTGCAACTAATAATTGACCAAACATTTTAATATTTGAGAAACGCATCTGCACGACGCAACGTTGCGTATCGCGCTATGGGCCTTATAAAGGAACACAGGAATAACATTGAATAACGATCTTTCGCAATTTATTCTATTACAAACTGCTTATACACCCTTTATCATCAAACATCCCATAAAAACACATTCTCGCTTGTCTTAATTACTAGTTAAAAGGGATTAACCCTTAATTGACTTGATAAGTTCCTCGCGTTTCCTCTCGCAATATTTCACTACTTTTTTCCGCATCTGGTCGTACTGTTTGTTGATGAGGTACGTTTTGATCTGAATCACGAGTTCCAACCACTCTGCCACCTGCAATTTAAGCAAAAGCGTTATCGATACACCTAGGAAGAACCGTGCTAACAGCCTACGGTCAAGTCCTTTTCAGCTCGCCCCAAATTCACAAATGCACATCGGGGCGCGTGCTTCTTATGTTCCGCCCACGGGTCGTCGTTAGCGTCCCAACCGTCAAGCGATTTTCCACACACAAAGCAAGCAACCGTATCAATTTCATGTTCGTTGCCGCACCAATAAAATCCGGCCTCAGCCATCTGAAAATGGAAATGTTTACTTCTTTCCTCACTTCAACAAAAATACACGGATCTACCTTGGAAACGCAACAAGGGGCATCTGCTTTAAACGGCCATGATTTGAACGTTTCCAACCGCTGTGACTCGAGAATACAATAGTCCCTAAGATCCATATCTTCTTGATCCATTGCAAGGAATACCACAAATACACTAAACTGTTAGAAAATGGAGAACAAACTCCGGCCAACAACAGAGCCACAACCAACCGACAACTCCTCCGTGAACGGTTTAAATTTCAAGTCAGCTGGCGTTTGAAGTTGGTTGTCATTTAACTTTCAAGTAATGTGTACAAGTATGAATGGTATGTGTCTTTGCTTTCGAGTAGTTTTGGTCCACATTTGGACTAACTCAAGGGGACTCCCCTTAATATTGAACGGCCATTGGAAAAACGGTTACAGGTAGCGAACAGATATTGTTAGGGTTTTCCCCTGGCAAGTATTTTTCTTTAAAGCATCTAATTTATTAGCGTTACATTATTTTCGCGTTCATTTCAATAACCATACCTGCTTAGAGTTATTGCAATAATTTTGAAATCCTGGACGTGGTTTAAATACTTTGACGGAAATCTGCGACAATGTGGCATGGTCTTGAATGACACGCTATGCTTCGCGTAAGAGGCACTAGTAACTCTAAATGCAAAAAGAAAAATGAATATCTTATGAGTTATTTTCACATCTCGTGCATACATACTCTTTTCCCGGGTGATATCTTTGCATGCATGTATGAAATACGCAAAAACATATTTTAAATTGAAAAAGAAAAAATACAGCTGCACTGTTTCTTTAGTATACAAATGATATAACTGTCAGTGACGAAACCAAAATACCAATATTTGCGGATGATATTACGGTGAAGAATGGGATAGCAATAAATAAGTTACAAGTGAATTGTCATCAGCTCGAATTACGTGTCCATACTATCGAACTACTATCTAACTATCTAACATTTGATTTGAATATTATTAACAGGCGTATTGATTTAACTCTTACGTAACGATTAATCATTTATGCTAGAATCCACACGTTTCTCAACTGTACAGCAATGGAACTCTTCCTATTTGCAAAGGTCTTTCTGGGATTTATCCACTATTTTCGACACTAACGATCCATCCCGTCACAAATTAAATCACTTCACTTTCGTCGGCTTGAATTTCTTCATAATTCTTCCTTCCAAATGTCAATTCTTACTTCCTCTCCTTCTTTTCTCCCGTCTGGGCTACTTCGCCTCACTTCCTTTCCTTTCTCGCGCGCCCCGCGTCAACAATTTATTCTTTTCCTCTCCTTAAACTCACTTGCTGCTCTTCTCAATGTGCTCCTCCAACCTTTCACCTTCTCCTTTTCTTTTCTTACTTGCGGTTCCTCCCCGGTGCTCCTTCAACCTCTCAACTTCCCCGAACGCCAAATCGAAAAAACCTCTTTTCTTTGTTCGCGCCTCGCTTCCACGCTCACCAAGCAAGACTCCCCCCGTTCTTTGTTCGCGCACCGCTTCTATTCCCGCTACATAGCCTTTCTCACTCGCTAGGCAATGTTGCGGCAACATGCGCATGCGCCTGCGGATGCGGCAAATCATTTGCCTCTTGTCAAGATCAATTCGCCCGAATGCATTCAATAATGTGCAATCTGCGGTGAACATTAAGGCAATTGCACACCATTAAAGGCATTGTTTAAGCAAATTAATTAAGAAAGAGCCGAATGAGATTCCGCTCCCGTCGCGCAGCCGCGGTGACTACAACTTACAAAACCCTGATTTTACTTTCGCCAAAAAACAGCTTACATAACGATGAAATCGATAAAATCTGGCTCAACAGGTTACGGTGGGCAGGTCACTTAATCCGTATGGATGAGGATGATCCAGCTCGGAAAGTCTATAAGGGCAATATCTATGGTAGAAAAAGAAGACGAGGCAGACCCTGCCTAAGATGGAGCGATGACGTAGGTCAGGACGCCAGCGAGCTTTTAAGGATATCGAATTGGTGACCTCGGCGCAAAACCGGGATGTCTGGAGTTCCTTATTAAGGTAGGCCAAGACCCAATACCGGTTGTTGCGCCTTTGATGATGATGTTGAAAATATAGAACTGAATATCAAAAGTTAAAGGTTTTGATAGCACGCTATTTTCACAAAACCAGGCTGGTTCTTTATTATTTTCTTCGAAACATTGTTTTTTTCGACTCCCCGAGAATTTGGAACTATTTCAAAAAGTGACCACAGGCAGTTCAACTTTTCGGTCATTTTGGAGGACGTGATATTACCAAATATTAACTTAGTTTTCGTTTCTGCCGAAAAGTGCTGAAAAGTACTAAAAAATTATCAAAAATGAAGGTACTGATGAACTTCAAAAGGTGGTAAATTTAGTTTTGTTGTTATTAAAAGGTCAATACTGGCGATATTTCTTCTGTGATATCATTTATATTAGACTGATTCATCTCCTGCAAAATGATTGGTAAGATACGTTTTCTTTGTAATTACGCAGCTGCAGGTTTTCAGCTGAAACATGAAAAATGAATAACAGTGACACAAAATTTGAGCGGAGTCAGTCATATGTCATTCGTTAAGGTTGGAATTTAAGTTTATAAAATATTAACTCATATTGAAAAGATCCTTATGTAAACCTGACTACAAAGAAACCGGATTTTAGCTTTCAGGGGAAGTTTTTTGGAGTTATTTGTCCAGCAAGGCATGGAAATTAACTATGAAACTCCCAGCTGCGGGTCTACTAAAGTTTGTTGATTTTACTTGTGACGACACACAATATGGTCTGGATTTTCAGTGCGTTTCAATTCGATTGAAATTTAAAATGTTCTTGCAATTTCCGTCATTAGTGAAAATGAGGCGGGAGTCTATTGTAATGCTGTAACATTGTTAAAAAACGATCGATGTTAGTAAATATCGATGTTTGGATTAGAAGGCATATATGTGGATAAAAACATTGATTTTTCAAAACATCTGCTGCTTATTGTCTTTGAGTATGAACTGTGTGTTAACAAATCACTTCAATTTCAATTTTAATTTTTAACATGTCGTGTTTACTGTCTGTCTGTCTGTCACATTTATCATCTCAGAAACTGTTACTCCCATTAATACGAAATTTGGTAAAAAGGTGGAACCTGTGAACCCGCTTGCATGCAGTCAGTATTTTAAGGAGGGATCCCTATATACTCAAAAGGGAGGTATACAACTTTTTTTCACCGAATATAATCAAATGGGGTATCAAATTAAAGGTATCGATTAGTACTTCCCAAAGCCGGCATTGGAGGAATACGGAGGCTCGAAGAGGGTCAGTTATCATAAAATACCCAACCCAAATATTTGAAAAGAAATATGGTGGCCCATGCAGACAGTAATAGAAAGTATACTATAGAGCATAATACTACCAAGTTACGTGGAAATCAAATTGTCACTAACCGAGTAGGTAAAATTTGTAAGTTTTGTGCAAATTTCTTACATTCTGAGACTTTGAATGTGAGGTCATACTGGTCATACCAAAGTGAATGGTTTGATAAACTAAATGTATAAACATTACGAGCGAAGTATAAATGGGATAAAAGACCATTCGAATATGCTTACATAAGCGATGCCCAAAATCTTCCACACCTGAAGCGTTCAGTTTCCGGCTTTTTGACTTGTTCAAGTTTGCTCGTAAGAAAACAAGATTTAATCGCCAGAGGGAAAAATTAACGATGTCCCCTGGACTGAAAAAAGAGTACAATTTAAATTAACTTATTTTGTTAGAATTGAAATGTTTTATCAAAAAATCCTAAGTCTAAGTATCTATCTTTTCTTTCGAAATTAATGATGGTTCCAAACATGTTTTGTCTACAATTTTAAGGGGTCCCGGTGGTCTTGAATTTTCAAGAAATATATTGTGAAGCTTTTGACAGGATATTTACAATATTCTCGCTTCTACAGCCGTTTTAACGTCTATGGATGCATTGTTCCTAGCGAGGCAGCTGTTCCGGTCCTTCTCCGAAATATGTATGCTTGTATAGTCCCCATAAGAATAGTAACGTTCATATGTTTACCCGAGTTGGTGATTACAACTTTTCATGTTCACTAAGCAACATCGAGCTGTGTAAAATAAAATATCATAAAATATGGATAAAAAGCAACGCAGTGGTACTTCTAGATTATCATCTTCTAAAGCGCATAAAAGATCTATCAAAGATATATACTGTTGAAAATAGAAATTTTACAAGCAGGTCGACAATTAAAAGACAGTGAGCAGTTATTGTATTATTGAATTTAATCTAATATTTTTAACATTCCAAAAATTATTAAATTAATCGTCTTAATTACATAAATAAACACAAATTAATAATAGATGCAAGAAATTTCAGACGTTATATTTCTGGAAATTTCCTAATTCGATGACTGAACGGGAAAATTTTTTGCTTTGATTTTGTGTGTTGAAAAATTACATTTATTTCAGAAAATGCTCTGATGAAATTAAGGTAAATCAGAGTGCAGAATGATTAAAAAGTACTTAATCGATAGCCGAAGCAAAATCTGGAAAATGTTTGATTCATATCGGTTTTTAAGGGTTTGTGTGAAACGAAACCTTCTCTGTCTGTCAGTCTGTCACACCCAATTTACTCGGAAACGACTGGACCGATTGTTAAGAAATTTGGTGAAAATATGTGGTCTATGTGTCCCTTTACATGCAGCAAGTGGCGCCATTTTGTGTTATGTTTGAAGTGAGGCCCCATACATGAGAAAGGGGAGTGTAAATTTTTTTTCACAGAATATGGTCATGTTGGATATCAAATGAAAGTACTTTCTGAAACTGGTCTTATTTCTGATATTGGGTAAAATTTATAAAATATATATCTGTACCCAAAAAAGTGAAACAGGTCTCGTTCTCAGAACTTATCAGACCGAAAAATCTGAAAAAAATCATAGTGATCTATATAAAATCTAAGCCTCGAAATACATCCCGTTCGGATATCTGTCCAAACAAAGTTGATAATAATATATTACTATGTTTTAGAAATTTACTGGAAAACCCCCCTTAAGTTCATTCCAGAAATACAAAATGTGGCAGCAGCATAGACGGTAATATAATTATGGGTTAATTATTATTAACAAAGTTATAGAAGATCAAAGTTTTACATTTCAGGGGGAGCCTGTAGTAGTTTACTACTACACTAAGGATGTCCAAAATATGAATATGGAAACGATGGATATAAACTCTCCAAGTGGTAAGAAGTCACAGACTTCGAATCCACCCGCGACTATGAGCAATCATGTCGCGGCTTTTGGAGGCCTCACCACATTCATACACGCCTATAGATCAATCTGTAGAAGGCATGCTTTCCGACTCAGTGGAAAGTTTGCATTTAGTGCCTACGGCGAAGTTAGCCAGAAAGGAAAGTACGGAAACTCTCAAATTGGGAGAAACTGGAAATCCGACTACGGCCGGCCCGTCCGTGGTACTACAGCCCAAATCTACCCGCAAGCGGAAGAGGAAGGCCCGGCAGAAGGGAACTTCGGCCACTAAGGAGGGGGGACTACAGGCTGAATTCTGCCTGTCAGCACCTTCTCCTTCATCCTTACCGGGAAGAGCGGAAGAACGGGAAGCTGGTGACGTGGACGCTACTGGTTTAACGCCAATATGTGGAAATGGATCCAAGCGGTCCGGACACCGTGAACCTGGAAAGGCCCTAAGCCGACGGCAGAAGAGAGCACTGCGCAGGAAGATGAAGCACCTTGGGAATAAGGACATGGACGTGGCTGTACCACTAGGCGCGGTAACGCCCAGAGAATTCGGACGCAAGGAAGCGGAATCTCCGGCGGAAGGTGGGGATAAACTGGAAATCCCGGAGATCCACACTGGACGCACCAGACTTTTCTGTCAGCGGTAATGCGCGCAAGAAGCGTAAGACCAACACATCTGCTGTGGCCAATGCTTTATTGTGCTCCGCACCAGGGCTTATATCCATGCGTCTCGCGGGGATGAGGACCGGTGTGCCGGGATCAAATCAGCGAGAGAGATCTCAATGAAGCTGGTCCCTCCCACAGGAATACGAACACGAAGGCGGGAAGGAAGAGGACGTATGCGCAAGCTGCAGCCTCTGTTCTGACTGCTGCCGTGGGAGTTTCCTCCAAGGATGGCAAAATGTCAGAGGGACAATTTACCATCCTCCGGGAATTCCTGTGGAAAAAAATGCTGGAGCCTGGAACGAAGCCACGATTCGTTATGGGCTTCTACATTTGGAGTGCACTGACGAGGCTGCCTTAAAGTGACTCCAGCAGGTTATCCCAACTTTGAGTTCCGGCGGTCGGCCCAAGTTCACTATTGTGAACACTGAGCTACGCAGGACACAACATGTTGGATGTTGGCTACCGGGCCCTCGAAGGAAGGCAGAGGGCATCATCCGCATGCTGGGTGAACAGAACCCGGGCATGGACTTTGGACACTGGAGGGTAAAGTTCATGAATGCCAGGAAGGACCAATCTACAAACTTGGAGGGCTTCAACTTGGTATTCGAACTGGACCAACAGAGTCTGAATGTGCTCAGGGGAAGTCACCATATGGTGCTCCACTTTTTCCTATATAGACTGAAATTCAGTCATATCAGGAAATTGTAGGGCATCATCTCCATTTTGAGAGCGGAGAACAATGATGGTCTTCGACTCACACAACATAGAGCAAATTGCAACATCTTCGGTGCACTCTCCCACAATGGAGACGTGCGCGGAGGATAGTGCATACAGGGGCGGAACCCCCGTATGGGGGTTCGCACTGGGGAAGGGACTTTAGAGTGAATCCTACCTGCTAGTAACTTCTACACCTTCCAAGGAACAGGCGGAAGGAAGGGAAGCCAGAGACGTGAACGGAACTGACTTGATGCCAGTTCGAGTGATCGAATCTATGCAATCCGGACACCGCAAACCAATTAAAGTGCTAAGTGGAAAACAGATGAAGGCTCTGCGGGATGAGATGAGATCTTTCGTGGCTGAGAATATGGCAATTGCGGTACTTCCAAGTACGGCTTTTCTCAGAGAAATCAATCACGAGGGTATCGAGTCTCTGGCGGTACGGTGTGGGGGAAACCCCGCCATACGCGGACTGCCGCATACGCTTCTAGCTGTTTTTCATAAGACAATAGACTAAGTTTATGTCGAAACATAAAGATTGGTCAAATTAACCTGCAACATGCCAAAGCTCCCTCCTACCTGTTGGCAGCGAGAATGACAAAGTTACAGGATTTTTCCTATATCTTTCTGGTGCAAGAACCGTGGGTTCGATTTAACAGAATCTGTGGCATTGGATCAGTAAAGGGGGCTAGGATCTTCTACGGCGAAAGATCCATAAGACCGAGAGCTTGCGTCCTGATGTCAAGACGGTTAGAGGCAACTATGCTGAGACAATATTGTTCCCAGGACTTAGCTACGGTTATCATACAATACCAGATAAGTGGCGAGAGGAAAAACATCATAGTTGCCTCCGCTTATTTACGCTATGATTCTTTGTATCCTCCACCGACGCAAGAGCTTAGGGATCTGGCGGCGTATGGAGAATCAAGTGGTCTCGAACTCTTAATAGGTTGCGATGCGAATGCTCAACATATTTGTTGGGGCAGTAGCAAATGCAATCCAAGAAGGGAGAAGCTATTTGATTTCATCACTTCAGCTGATCTTATGACTGCAAACGTAGGGTGCGTCCCTACGTTCATGGGACCGAGAAGAAGCGAAGTAATTGACCTAACAATCTGTACCCCAAAATTGTTAGAGCTGATTACACACTGGCGAGTGCTAGACGAGGTCTCACTGTCAGATCACCGATATCTAGAATTCAATCTGACAATTGCGGGCGAACAGTCTGCAGTACAAAGACGGAACCCTAGGAAAACGGATTGGGCAAAGTTCAATGAACTGCTTGGCAATAAAGTACAGTTCCCTAGGCGACTAAGGACTCCTTTGGTGCTGGAAGATGAATTGAAAGCTCTGAATTGCACACTTTTAGAGTGCTATGAAGAGGCTTGTCTTATTTCCCGAGGCCAAAGCGGTAAAACGGTTCCTTGGTGGAACCGAGAACTGCAAAAACTCAGGAAATCAACCAGGCGACTTCTAAACCGTGCTTGCAAAAGTAACAAGAACGAAGACTGGTTAAATTTCAGGAACTCAAACGTGAATATAAGAGGCTCGTTAGGTGTTCGAAAGGAGACTCCTTTAGAGCGTCTGTGAGGAACTGGAAGGCGAAAGAGAGACTTCAAGGCTGTGCAGAGTCCTCAAAAGGGATGAGTCAGCTAAGTTGGATTCTCTTAGAAAACCAGACGGTACTTTCACGAGCTCCAGACTGGATTCAGTACAGACCCTCCTGGAAGTACACCACCCGGGAGAACGGGTGAGAGAAGTTTTAGGGGGAGAGTTGACGGTTCTTGCAACCCCTTTAACACGCAAGTGTTGCAAGGGGAACTGGAACACTGCGAAAGCGGTTGTTACCCATGAGAAGGTGAGAGCTGCCATACTGTCCTTTGAACATTTCAAAGCACCTGGCATGGATGGCATCTATCCGACAATGCTAAATGAGGGTATGGAGCATTTAGAGCGACCTCTAAGAAATATTTTTCGAGGATGTCTTGCTCTGGGCTACGTGCCTTCTTCTTGGCAACAGGTTAAGGTAGTTTTCATACCGAAACCTGGAAAAGATGACTATTCTAAGCCAAAGAACTTCAGACAGATCAGCTTGACTTCATTCTTGCTGAAAGGTTTGGAGAGACTGGTGGAGCGTCACATTCGTGGAAACGCACTTAGGTCACACCCACTTAATGAAAACCAACATGCTTACCAACGTGGAAAGTCCTGTGAGTCTGCTCTTCATTCTTTGGTCACAAAGATAGAGGATGCAACTTTGAATGGTGAGTACGTGCTGGGGGATTTCGTGGACGTTGAAGGGGCTTTTGACTGTGCGCCTTTTCAAAAATTTTGTGATGCCACCAGAACGCATGGTGTTGGTGATGCTTTAATTAAGTGGATCCATGCTATTCTAACAACGAAAGCCTGCCCGCAAGGAGGTGTGCTTTCGCCACTTCTGTGGAGTATGCTGATCGACTCACTGCTATGCGAACTGCAGAATTTGCCAATACACGCTCAAGCTTATGCTGATGACGTGGCTGTACTTGCTGTTGATCGGGATCTTGGAACGGTCTGTAGGAATATACAACGTGCCGTTGATTTGATAGACAGCTGGTGCCTCAGACATGGTCTGTCAGTTAATCCAAATAAAACCACAATGATTTTATTCACAAAAAGGAGAAGACTGGATGGACTTTGTCTCCCTGAGATGAGGGTTACTACCCTTCAACTCTCCGAAGAAGTGAAATATCTGGGAGTCACTCTAGATAAAAAACTTCTTTGGAACAAACATGTAGAGGTAAAGATGAAACGAGCTCTCACAGCTTATGGGCTGTGCAGACGGACCTTTGCCTCGACATGGGGACTCAGGCCTCATGTGGTAATGTGGATATACGTTGCCATCATTAGGCCGATGTTCGTATATGCATCCGTAGTGTGGTGGGTTAAGGTGAAACAAAAAGGTTTTCACCGTAAACTAGCCGCACTGCAAAGAACTGTTTGTCTGGGTATCACTGGTGCCATGAGCACGACATCCGGCGCAGCTCTGAATGCACTACTCAATTTGCAGCCCCTGGATATATTTATTCAAAGCACTGCAATGAGAGCAGCTCATAGGCTAATTTGATTAGATCTATGGGAAAACAACGGATGTGGGGGCACAGAGCATTGGAAAAGTTACTGGGAGGACTGAATCCAGTTCTTACAATGCCTTCTGATTCTCGTGTCCCTATACATCTCTTTGGTAGAAGATATGAAGTTACCCTGAAGCGTAGAGAGGACTGGGAAGACCCAGAGGAATGCGTGGCGGGATATACGGAAGTCTTCTACACCGATGGCTCAAAAACAGAAGAAGGTTCTGGAGCCGGAGTCTACCTCTCGATTAAAAACGAGAAGTGGGCTTTTCCTTTGGGACAATATGCAACGGTTTTTCAAGCTGAATGCGATCTAAGGGTGGCAAACTGGGTGATTGACGAGCTGTTGAAGGGCAGGCGCATCGCAATCTGCAGTGACAGTCAAGCTGCATTAAGGGCATTGAGCAGTCTTTTGATCACCTCGAAAATCATTCAGGAATACAGGAATCGTCTGAACTCTATGTCTAGATTCAACACGGTGGAACTACTCTGGGTACTTGGTCACTGTGGCATAGAGGGAAATGAAATCTCGGACGCTTTAGCGAAAGAGGGGTCAATCTCCCCTATGCCGGGACTGGAACCAGCAATTGCAGTATCAGTAGCATTGGCTAAATCTGCTTTCCAAAACTGGGAACAAGTTTCCCATAATGGCAGGTGGCAGAGCCTAAATGCTGCTCGACACACCAAACTTTTCCTGCCAGAACCGAACATGCGTACCGCAAAGTTTATCCTGTCGAAAAGCAGGAGGATTTGCAGGTGTATTGTGGGCATTCTGACAGGCCATAATTCACTAGCTGGGCATATGTTCAGAATAGGAATTACCGAAGATGATACGTGTCTCTCCTGTAATGAGGAAGCGGAATCCACGGAGCATTTCCTATCTGAATGCCCCGCCTATGGACGCATCAGGCATCAGATCTTTGGTGCCGATGTTCTCCAATTGCGACAGGTAGCATTACATCCACTAAGGGAAATCCTGCGATACGTTAACGAATCCGGAATATTCCGTTAGATGGGGGAGGCGAGTACAATGGGCCAACACGGCCTGAGTGCTCAGAAGCTGTAGCTTCTCCCCCACCATACACACACACACACACACACACGCACCCTAAGACGTGTATGAAGTCATCATCATCTAAAGTGGACTTTTAAGAACGGCACGTCCATGGGGATGCTTTAGATTTCCTTTTTGGTTTTGTGTAGTTATTTACATATCAGTGTCAATTACTCGAGAGAGACATGCTGAAGATGCGCTTGATCAATTTATCAACGCGGTAATAGACAATGTTCGTTTATTTAGGATGAACACAGTATTTACAACATCAACGTGTATGTATATATGTCTATCTTGGAGTTTGGCAAAATATGACGGAATGTTTTGCATTCTTAGCTATGTACGAATGGAAAGTAGGGTGTAGAGAGTTTCTCACATAAGATGAAGCGCCCAGCTTCCGGTATCCCGACTCGTTTAATATTGGAAGCTAAGTGTATATGCTGCACCATCTTATCAAAACGGCCGATACGGCTTCTAGTTTTGGCATTTTAATATCTACACTATTCCTTATCCTTCCTCTTTCTTTTAGAGTTAAATTAATGATAATGATTGAAGGATTTTTCCATTTACCGCTAATGAATAAACAACAACGTTAATATATCTGATAAGAATAAGTATTTTCACTTTATTTACAAATAAATTCTTTATATTAATCAAGTGACAAGTAAATGCATGGAACGGTAAATTGATAATAATAATAATAATCGTTGGCACAACAATCCAAATTGGATCAGGGCCTTGAAGTGTGTTAGAGCACTTCATTCAAGACCGTAACGGTACACTACACACTGTAGGAGGCAATGTGGTCAGCATTACGCTCGCCCGAGATTATTACCCTGATTTGACACAGGTACTCATTCACAACTGAGTCGACTGGTATCCGACGTCAAATCACGATACAAATCCCACTGCCGCCAGCGAGATTTGAACCGCGACCTTCCGTATGACAGCCTTGTGCTCTAACCACTCAGCTATCCGGACACCGGTAAATTGATATGTACATCAATTTACCGTTCATAAACTAATTTACTGATTTTTAAAGTTATTTTCTCTCAAATGTTTCGATTACTATAAACAATGTTAAGTTATAGAAAAATACTAGAAATTACCGACCATGGTATGCTCCGTGTAGTAATATATCTTCAGTCATACATACATATATCAAGTACCCAAGCATATCAACTTTATGCACACATCCTCAATCTTTTCTTTCGGAAAACTTTCAAGGAGCGCGAACGGAGTAATAAAAGTGAATCCATCTGAACCTGGTTTATTACATGAATTTATGTACTGTTTACTGCTAAAGTGAGAGCTCATAAAATTTAATCCGTTCTATAGAAAATTATTGCCTTGTTGATGATGACTAATAACAATGGTTTAAGAGAATGCATACAAGCGTTTTCAACCATGGCATATGTATTATATTTTCTCATTTTGCAAGCAGTCCCGAAGAAAATCAAACTTAAACTGAAGACAAAATTCTTTACGGGTACAGACAAAAGAGGCGCCTTTTGCTAATTTGGAATTCTGTTTTCAATGTGCATTTTCATTAAAATGTAATTGGAAGGTATATTTTTTGGTTAATCCATTGTTCCGTTTCCTTTTAAATGAGAAAGTAGCTGTTGTGAGCGATAATTACGAATACAGTAGGATCCCGATAATTCGTATGGCCTAGTTGACTGACGATTTGGTACGAAATATCGGTATTACCAATTATCGGGAGTGCAAAGTAAAGAAAATGAACTGTGGGGATCGGCATTCTCTATTTGTTATCTAGGGTTCAAAATACCGTCCAGAACGACATGTGGTTAATAAGAGTGCATTACTGTTTTTTCCGACCGAAAACCCACTGAAATCTTTCCTTAGGCTCATTCTAGAATTATAAAGCTATGTAGTAACGTAGGCTATAATACCGGGCATCATCTTTGGTGGAATTTGGTGGGAATCTTACTCATAAAGTTTCGGTAGTAGTCGCTCTTCAAAAACCCTAAACCAAATAACAGGACGTCGATCAATATCCACAGTTAAGATGGAGATGTTTTATGCGAAAACGTCAGATCAAGAATAGCCTTGTAGTGATAATGAATCGCCAATTAGCAAACATTCATGATTTGACAGCGACTAAATTTTAGAGTTCAAAAAGATTCCAGGTAAAACTGTGTTGTTTTCACAACTGTTTGTTAATACCAACCTTCACTTTGAAGCAACAGTTTTATCTACTTATGGTACAGAAGCGACATAATACATAGTTTCAGGGTAATATACAAAAGTACAACTAATTGACATAACCAATTTTTGACAAAAGCTATTTACTGAAATTATCAGTTTACCTGTACATTGATTGTTACTCTACGTTATCGTAATATATTTTAAATAAAAGCCATACCTTCTTCAAATTTCGAAATCTTTATTTTACATTTTCTATTCAGGAAAAAAATAATAGAACAGATACAATAAGTGAGGAAACCGAAAACTGAGCGCTTCAGGTAACAAAGGTATTGTGTTCTTAGGGTTTTCTGTGAAACAAAACAATAAAACATTATTAGCTTCGATTTAATATCCTTCTGGCTGAACCTCATCATCATTGTGCCGTTAATGAGGAGAACAACCGGTAACTGGTCTAGGCCTGCCTTAATAAGGGACTCCAGACATCCCGGTCTTGCGCGGAGGTCCACCAATTCGATATCCCTAAAAGCTGTCTGGCGTCCTGACCTACGACACCGCTCCATCTTAGGCAGGGTCTGCCTCGTCTTCTTTTTCTACCATAGATATTACCTTTATAGACTTTTCGGGCTAGATTATTCCTCATCCATACGGATTAAGTGACCCATCCACCGTAACCTATTGAGCCGGATTTTATTCACAATTTGACGGCCAAGGTATCGCTCATAGATTTTGTCGTTATGTAGGCTATGGAATTGCCCATCCCCATGTAGGGGGCAAAAAATTCTTCGGAGGATTCTTCTCTCGAACGCGGGCAAGAGTTCGCAATTTTTCTTGCTAAGACCTAGGTCTCCGAGGAATACACAAGGGCTGACAAAATCATAGTCTTGTACAGTAAGAGCTTTGACCCGATGGTGAGACATTTCGAGCGAAGCAGTTTTTGTAAGCTAAAACAGGCATCGTTATAGCTGTTACCGGTTGTGATTTTCGAGCCTATATAGAAGAAATCGTATCTTTTTTTGTTTTCGTTTGACCAGTGCGATTTAATGTTCACTCTTTGGCTTTTGGTACAGACGTTGCCACCAGATACTTCCTTAATGTGCAGCCCGATCTCTCGCGCCGCCTGCCTGATCTGGATGACGGTAGACTGTACATCTCGGATTGTTCTTCCCATAATGTCGATATTGGTAGCGTAGGCCAGTAGTTGAGTGGACTTGAAGAGGATGGTGCCTCTCGCATATACATCGGCTTCGCGAATCACTTTCTCTAGGGCCAGGTTAAAGTGGCCGCATGATAGGATATCCCCTTGGCTTACACCGTTGTTGATGTTGAATGGTCTAGAGAGTCATCCTGCTGCTTTTATCTGTCCCATTGGTCAGAGTCAGCCTAGTCAGCCTTACTAATGTTGCCGGTGTACCGAATTCTCTCATGGCCGTGTACAGTTTTATCCTAGCTATGCTATCATAGTCAACCTTAAAGTCGATGAAAAGACGGCGCAACTGATGGCCATATTCCAGTAGTTTTTCCATCGCTTGTCGCAGAGAGAAAATCTGATCCGCTGCTGATTTGCCTGGAGTGAAGTCTCTTTAGTATGCGCCAATGGTATTCTGGGCGTATGGGGCTATTCATCTTAGCAAGATAGTGGAGAATATCTTGTAGATGGTACCCAGCCACGTGATATCTATATAATTGCTGCACTGCGTGATATCTCTCTTTTTATGTATGGGACAGATAATGCTTCTTCGTCAGTCGTCGCGCATTGGATTCAGTGTCCCAAACTTTGAGCATCAGTTGATGAACCGCTTGGTGTATTTGATCGCTTCTATATTTAAACAGTTCGGCTGTAATTCTATCGGCTCCTGGCCACTTATGGTTTTTAAGTCAGTGGATTGCATGGGTTGGTGGCAGTATTTGTCCGTCGTCTTCAGTTGGCGGGACCTCCATCTCGCCGATGTTCTGGTTATTAAGCAGTTCATCAAAATACTCAACCCATCGCTCCAATATGCCTATTCTATTGGAAATCAGATTTCCTTCTTTGTTTCGGCAGGATGAACATCGAGGTGTGTTAGGTTTCATCTTGCTGACTTGTTGCTAAAACTTCCGCGCCTGGTGCGGTTGCTCTCTGTACTTTTCGAGTTCACAGATCTTTCGGAAGTCGCTTCTCCGTTAGCCGGAGTACGTGATAAGTCTCTGCGCGTGCCTGCGTCCTTTGAGAATGCAACATTACTCGGTATGCAGGATTCTTCCGTTCCATTGTTAGTTTACATTCATCGTCGAACCTGCCGTTCTGACTCTTGTTGCGACTTGGGCCAAGTATGTTTGCGACCGTATTTATGATAACGTTCTTCAGGGGATATTGAAGATCATTTGTTGATGCTTCATCTCCAGGATTTCCGTTGATTTCGATTATTGCAGAAACCATTTCTCCTTTATAGCTGTTGCAGGGGCTGTTCTGAGTTAACTAGCACCTGGTTGTCAGAGGGGATTCTGGGTGGTCGTGTTATTCGAGCTCGGAGCACCATGCCAACGAGATTGTGATCCGGGTGTATATTGGCCCCCCTATATATTCTGACATTCATCAAGGCTGAGAAGTGACGGCGTTCAATCAGCACATGGACAATTTGGAGGGGCCCACGTTTGTTTGTGGACCACATTCCGCCATACATGTGAAAGTGGGTGTACATTTTTTTACCGGAATATGGTACGATACCATATATGACAAAGAGCTCATTAAATACTGTTAAGAAGTAGTCGCATTTGTTACACCAGATGAGAAGTAAGGGATCTAGGGCCCACAATTTAGGTACGATGAAGTGTAACCAGTCACGTTCTCAGTACGTAATAAACCGAAAACTATAAACGAATAATTATAAAGAAGCAACTATATAAAATGTAGGCATCAATTCCTCCTAGCCCTTTACCTACTCAAATAAAATTAACAATAGGACATTACTATATTTTACATTTTTTTCAAAAATGCCCCCTTGAACTCGTTCTTGATCTAGGAAATGACATGGCATAAGCATGAAGGATAACACAGGTGATAATTATGGAAAGTTTCAAGGAAATCCAATAATTAATAACAAAGTAATAATAGGTGAAAGTATTTACATCACACATCCAGTATATATACGAGTATATATGGCGATATATGTACATCAATGCCAGAATAAAGTGATTCGCTTGAGATATCGTTAGCCCATATATGTATACGAAGGCCGTATATATACATACAGTTTGGCCAGTGACAACATCTTCTTCTTCTTTTTCTTCAGCCTTTGTCTCGTCCACAAGCGGGGTCGGCTCGTCGTGATCGGCTTCGCCATTTGGCTCTATCGAATGCCTGATCTGGGTGCAATCTCGAGGCTTTCAAATCCCCATCCAGCGTATCAAGCCACCGTTGCTTAGGTCTGCCTTTTGGTTGTTTACCATCGACTTCGATGTTCAGACCAATCTTTGCAAGTGAATTCTCGTTTGTACGAATTGCGTGACCATACCATCGAAGACGCCTCTCTCGCAACTTTTCCACGATCGGTGCAACCCCATAACGATCGCGGATATCCTCATTTCGGATGTGATCTAAACGTGTGACGCCACTAGTCCAACGTAGCATCTTCGTCTCAATTACCGCGAGGCGCCGTTCATTGTCTTTTATGGTCGGCCAACACTCAGAACCATAGAGAGCGACTGGACGGACGACATTGCGACAGGTCGACAGAAAATGCATAGAATGTCGCTACAAACATGATGATCGGATTATGGTTATATAACATCATCATAAAATTAACCGATTTTGAGAATAGAGAACGGACCGACAAATAATCCTGTGATGAGATACTAGCCCATCAGACGCGACCCCAAATGGTGGATAGGGCCATACCTATTTACTATATGTAAACATAGTATGTGTTCATGTACTATCTTTTACGACTGCGCTTGGGCATGTATTTGCTCATCTCTGGTGTGCGGACCAAAATGGCTATGGAAAGCATACCCAGAAAATAAGACCACAATGGAAGAAGGGAGAAGAAGTAAACTTACGTTGCGTGGGCTCGTAAGCGGGATCCCGGTTGTGGATATTTCGCGACCGGAGCTCCTTGATGGTGGATAATTTGGCCACGGTGACATCTAATGCTACAAGACCTTACTAAGATGCAAATAATGAATGTGAAAAATGGTGTAGGAATAATTGGACCAAGCCTATTAGATAATACATGGAGAGAGCATTTAGGATTTTCTAGAATAGATCGCAAAAGAAGGGAAGGGGTCCCAATATGAAGCCGAAACCTGCCGTCCCAAAAATGTCTCATGCGATCAAAGTGACACTCAACTGAAGTGTTACGGACCTGCCACCAAACAAAAAATTTTAGAAAAAACATGGTAATCCTTTAGAGGATCAACAGGCGGCTAAGAGGAAAAAACGAGAGACCTGTGACCCAAGTGCGAGCGTCAGAAATCGATGCGAAACCTAAGGGAACGAAAACTGTGGATAGACCAAGGTGGTTAGCAAGAAGGCGAAGAAGAAACCAAAAGTGGGAATTCGCCTAGATATAATTGTTGTCCCTACCAAGAGCAAATTGTCGTATGCGGAGATTCTAAAAAAGGTCAAAACTCACCCCCACCGAAAAAATGAAGGGGACATTTCATGTTTGTGTTGAAAAAATGAGGGCAAAATGGGCAAAACTGACAGCTTTTGTACTCAAGTGACTTACTCTACCAGAATGTCACAGTACGGCCCAAAAAGCATTAAATCGATGTATATGGAGTGTAAAGATTTCTACGAATGTCATATGCAGAGGAGAAATCTGCACTGCATTGAAAAAATAATTTAGAGAAACTGGGAAAAGATGGTAATACTCAAACAGCCACAGTGCGGCTAGCGGTGGAGGTAGCGCAGCAATTGTATGCGACCAAAAAGATTCAAATTGAATAGGTTATCTGCCGACTGAGAAAGATGAGATTTAATAAAAGCGATGCTTCAAGTGTCTCATGTTTGGACATTTCGTGAAAGAACGCAATAGCGGCATTGATCGATCCGATGGAGGGAGATAGGCCATATTGCCAAGTAGTACAAAAGGGACCCCAAATACTTGTTTTCCGAAGGAAAGGAATAATTGGATAACCGGCATATTGTCGAAAGTGGTAAATGTCCAGAGTTTAAGAAGGCGTTGACTGCAATGAAAAAATATTAGACAACCTTATTCAAGACCCAAGGGGACAACTAGTAAAAGTTATTGCTAGTGATTTAATTATATGGACTTTGAAATGAGGAAGCAGAGAAAGAGAGAGAGAGCCAAGGTACTAAATCTATTGGGGGCTTTTGTGCAATCAAATTTTTCGGAAAGGGAGGTTTTATCAATCGTAGACCTGACCTTCTCTGGTTCACTGGTTCATAGTATGTACTGCCACGCTAGTGAGAACTACGCACACAGCGATCACTAGGCAATTATCTTCGAACTATGGATAGACCCATATGGCAAGGAAACAGCATACGTTAAGCTGAGAAGTTCGTCAGGATAGTCTACAAGAACGTTGGAAGAGCAAAACTTTCTGGAACTGTGGCTAGATCAACATACTAAGGCTAGCGGCCCCATGAAAAGAGCTCTGTATATGACATGTCAGAAAAAGGGTCACTTAAATTAAGGGACCTTTCTCAGAAATTACCCAGACAGAAAAGCCCTATATTTTAAAATATACAATATATGTTATTTTTTTCAGAAACTAACCAGAGCTGAAATAGTCTAACATAATTACCACATCAACTTAGTACAAAATGAACCAGCGAGCAATTAAATATTTTACATAAAAAATCCAGAGCCTTTTTTATTTGAAGCATTGATCAGTTTTCGGTTTTTAGCTTCCACTTTTATTAGTTAAAAGACGAGTTTCGCTAAAATGCACTACAGCCCCTTCTAGGACTTCCCGAGGCGCTTGCATTTCTCCACCAGCACTCTGCGCCTTGCGCTCCAGGTGGCCCTCCTTCGAGGTATTCTGTGATGCGTTCCAGGATTATTTTAGCTATTATCTTTGCGTGGGCAGGGAGCACGCAGCTATTCCTCCAAATGTCACATTGAAGCCGGGTACTCTTCTTGAAATTTTTAACTATCATTTCCTTCTTCCACACTCTAGGAAAGGTTTCGGATTCCCAGAGTTTACGTTGAAGCGGGAGTAGCAGCTATGTCCCACGTGGCGAAAATGATAACCATACAAATAAATGTTGAAAACCAGCACAACAGTTCTTAATTTAAATCAATCTTCGGTGAATTTGCCAACATCCTCAACTGTCACGCTATCATAATTAAGTCTCGCGGCAGCTCCCAACATATATGCGACATTAGTTGTTACATGTTTCTAATGTGTTTTTACTTCCTTTCCTACAAATTCTCAATTCTTCAACAACTTTAATTTGCTTTTTCTTCTCCTTCTTCAGCCTTTATTCCGTTCAGACGCGGGGTCGGCTTGTCTGGATCGGTTGCGTGATTTTCCTCGGTAAAGTGCCTGATCTGGATGGAGTCGAGAAGCTATCAAGTTACCATCTAGCGTACCAGGACATCATTGCTTCGGCCGGCCTTTTTCCTTTGACTTCGACATTCAGATCAATATTGGTAAGTAAATTATTACCAAGCTCGAATTCCATGTCCGTACTGTCTCTCTCGCAATTTTTTCACGATCGGTGCAAACCCATATCGACCGTCGAAATCGTCATTTCGAATGTGATCATGGCGTGTTACGTTTCCATTACCGCAAGGTGCGGTTCATTGTGTTTCATAGTCAACTAACTCTCCGAATCATAGAGGTCTGGCCCATCATAGGCACGAACCATGAGCGCCTCGACTTGGTGAATTCGCCTTTGCCGACCATTAGTCATTATGTGTCCCAGGCATTTTGTAAGCCCCTTTCTGTATTGAATACATTGAAATCCATCCGACGGACCAAATGGATATTTCGGTTCTCTCAGGGCGAATGACACTGGAGTAAATTTTGGTTTTGAAAGATTCGCTAGCATGTCGATCACAAAGCGCGCCCGTTGTGGAACCCCATTTTTCGGAATGTGGTAAAGTAAATAATTTCAGGGCACGAATTTCTTCAGGGCATACCTGAAGAGTTTGTGAGGCACATGGTCAAATGCCTTTTCTAGATCCAGAAATGTAATCTAAAGAGGGCAATGCTTTTCACAGTGTTTTCCCATGAGTAACTTTAGTACTTTCCGAAGCCGGCCTTAGTTTTGACATTTGTTGGAAAGGTGGGGAGTGCGGTGGGTCGAAAGTGATCATTTCTTCAACGGACCCATTCTCAGAAACTGCTCAACCGAAAACTCTGAAAAAATCAGGAGACTACCACTATATGCCTAGGCTCTGGAATACCTTCCATACCGATATGTGTTTAAATAAAGTTAATAATAGTATATTACTATAATTTCCGCGACTTCCCAATTTCTTTCTTTTTTCTCACGAAATCACCACCATTTAACGCGCGGCGAGCCAGTGCATTCCTCACGCTGTTTTATCGGTGGCTTGATTCAGTAACGATGATAAAATACAGGTGACTTCTAAGTCGATAACCCCCTTGTGATTTATAAAATATAGGAGAATAAGACAATCATTTGATGAGCCATGTGTTCATAAGTACAAGGCCGCGAATGTCCGCATAATCGGCTATATATACGTTCGCCGACCACACGCGTGCTCCGAAATTTTTTCCCCCATGGTATCTATTGCCGCCTGCCCTTTCACCTAAATGACCATTTAGGTCGCTTGCAATGATGATACAATCATCAGCATTCACGTAACAGGTCTTTGCATCGAGAAGTTACCAGCACGATAATTCTGTGTTGCGCTCACGGTGAAGAAGTGAATAGTGCGAGCAGCTGATATAATGGTGAGTTTCATCAGCTGTTCGTTCAACTTCTTTAATGGCATCACGGAAGAAATAATAATGCCAAGACTGTATTCAGAGGGTGGGCCAACAAAATAGAGAAGTTTATAAACATTTTTACCGCGTTCGCGTTCTATGTCGCAGCTTTTGGCACTAGACCATCGGGTTTCTTGTAGAGTGCAAATATCAATGCGCCTTTTCCGAAGGACTCTTGTGTGTTTTCCAATGAGGGCACAAACATTTAGCATGCAGACACGTCCTGGTTTTCCTCACACAAATTTACTTTTGTTTTAACGCCATCTATGGGTCAAAAACCCTTGCTGATTTCTCTACAGGACCGGAGTCCGCTCTGTCGTGTCAACTGAGGTGAAGGCCTAAGCATTTCTCAGAGATTTTGAATTAACGACGATTATTTTTATTTTTAACGGCCTGAGCCGGGGGTTGTCACCAAGAGAGATAAAATAGGATTTACTATGGTGGAGCAGTTTTAACTACACTCTATTTATCTCTTTCCCTGATCTCAGTATTTTATTTTTGTCGTACTGAATATAGTATAAAGTACGTTGCCTCAAACCCTCCTCCGTTATCTGGGCTTGGAACCAGCGTAATATGTAAATAACATGGTAATGGAGGATGAAAATATGTCTCCCACGGACGGCTTAGAAACACCTCTGTAAAGAACTCGTCGGTAGCAACGACTTTATAGTACCGTAAAATAAAAACAAATACAACATTGCATCGAGCACACCAAACTTTTTTTGTTAAAGAAATTTTAATTGTTTGCTACCATTGACCCGGGCAAGCAACCTACTTTCTGATTGCTGCGGACAAGCAACAACCAGAAGTTCTATTATCCTACGTTGAAGTTTTCGTGTTACATTTTTGGTCCTATGAACTTACAATATTTATTGAATCTGAAGCTCAAGTAAATTCTTTTGAGGGTTGTGGTTTGAATTGAGAAAATATTCGTGTTCATGAAGGCAGAAACAAATATGTACGGATATTTAGTGGAGCTGGGGCTAATGAGGTTTCCATAAAGTCTTTTGATGGTTTTCTTCAAGATGTGCCCTAAGAAGCAGCAATGTAAGCCATTAAAGACCAAGACATTAATAACAATTTATATATCTTAATTTCCATTCCATGCATGACCACTGTCCTGTTTAGGCTTTCAAATTGAAATGTGAGGCAGAAATGCTTTTAAGAGAAAGGTGAATAAGCAAAAGATTTTGTTTTAATTGTAACTTTCAGCAGCCATTTGACTAAGGATGTGGATTGCTTTTAGATTTTCACAAGTAACAAGTATTCGAGATAATTCGGTTAGAAGATTTTGATGATTTGTTATAAAAATTGGCAAGGGCTTTGAGGAAATGAGTGGAATTTTGAACTTTTTGGCCGTAACAGCACAAACTAGTTCGAAGCTACCTTGAAGTTAAAATATATTCTAGTTAAAGTCCGTATGGTCAACAACTGGACATGTTTACATAGCGAAAAGTATCCAGTAGGTCATTTGCTTGAAGTGCATTTTCCAGGCAGTATTCGAAACCAAGCCTGCCGGCTGGTACTTGTACAAAGCAATTGATCAAGAAACTGATGAGCTCACCCTTGTTGTAGTAATGGAAGGGGTAGCTGGTGTAGTAATACTGAAGATGTCCATATATTATGGTTCAATCCAGGCGGGACGTGAAAGTGATATTTCTTCTCAAACCTGAGAAAATCATTTATACGGAGGCAAAACCTTCTAGCCGATCGGTTCAAATTTATTATTATTGGGCAGGCTATTTCTTAGAAAATGAGTATGTGTATTCCCAAGTAGTCGACTCAAGCAATTTGCCTACCAGAAAAGCAAATTCGTGAAGACGCCATTCTATAAACTGACAGTAAAAAATGAGAAGGCAATATCCAAGTAGGCATATCCCTTGGAAACATTTGTAAATATCAAAAATGGATTCGTATACACTACTATAATGGACGTAAGGCGCCTTGTAAGATTTACCTTATCTGTCTTAAAGGGTTGAAATTAACTGTTAAAACCTACCGGCCTGTAACTTCAATCACACTGGACTAAAGACACCGTTCTAATTTTCACAGTTCAATATAGTACATTCGGAAACTTTAAGCTAACGTAAGTTCATCATAGTTAGCCCTATAAAAAGTCGAATTAAGTTTAGTATGGTTCATATATTCTAGTGCTAGCATTGAAGTTCTGTTGAATAGAAAAATGAAGTTTCTAAATTTTGAATTAATTTTTTTCTTCACTCTCATGTTTTTCTTCTTTGCACCGTTAAATTGTGGGAGGCATATGTCATTAACTTGACCTGGGAAGCATGTGCGCTGATCATGGCCCTGCGTACTTCATTATTCAAGGATCGAAAATGTAAGAAATCTCACCTGCTATGAAATATCCCCATTCTGCCAGTAAAGTTCCATTCAACACGTTCTCGACACGAAATTCGGGCAATGTACTTACAAAATCTAGTTGAGAGTAATTATATGATTGGGTGGGGTCAACAACATAAGTAAAAATAACTTTGCGTGTGTGAGGTAATTTGGGTAACATAAGCACCATCAGCTTTTATGCTCCTACCACTGATAATATAATAATAATAATAATGGTTAGCGCAACCACCTGATTTATTCTGTAGATTTTGAAGCGTGTTAGAGCATTCCATTCAAGACGCTGATAATAAACATGCCTAAGAGGTCGGGCCTAGTAGGCTGGTGTTTGCTGAGTTTAACAACAAGGAGAGGAGAGAGCCTTTACTCAGTTGATACGTTGGGTGTCCTTGATATAACTTCGCCGAAGCCGGTCCCAAGCCCGGTTGTGAAAGGAGGAGGGATGGATAGCTTCAGTCTGAATGGCTGTTCGCCACCGCAGCGTCTCAGGGGGTAGGTGAGGAAAGTGCAGGAACTTTGCAGTCTTGCAGATTACTCACTAAGGAAGCTATCTACACACCTGGCAGCTAGGGATAAAATGCACCACCAAAAAATGAGAAGAAGGAGAAATTTAAGGTCCGGTACGGATAACCGGCGGGAGTCGTCTGACTTGGTGACTGGGTCGGGCTCTCGTAATGGACAGCACGGCGTCGAAACCGCTAGTCGTGGGGCGGTTCGACGTCTAGGCGCCACGACGACCAGGAGCACAGCTCCGTCTGCTGCAGCTGTTTCGCCACAATCTGTGGCGACCACTTCAGCAGGTTCGCGTAGGAAGCGGATGAAATGGACTGAAGAAATGAACCTCTTCATCATCCGCTCCTACTACGAAATAACGGCGGGAGCGGGTACAACATCTTACCGCCCCTTGTTGCACCAGAGATTCGTCGAGCGTTTCCCGCAATTCGCGCACGTGACTGTGCAGCGAGTCGCAGACCAGTACCGCTTCATCACTCGCAGTGACACAATCCCGGCCACCATCAAGGAACGTGTTCGACTTGAAGTCATCGGGGAAACTGGTGACCGAGAGTCGATGGGGGCAGAGGCGGCGGCATCAACAACACCACGCCGCACTGCAGGCAACAGGTTCAGTACTCGCCGAAGCACTCTTCTCCACCGTCCAGCTGAGGTTTCCGCTGAAGTTCGGGACGAATTCCAAAGAGCGTGTATAGAATTCTCGGATATGGATCCTTTGCATGGACCAGGTATTCCCAGGCTCTATGCATCTTCAGCAACTCCGGGAATTCTATCTCAAATCAATGATGAGATTGCGTCTCGACTGTGTGCTGATATGTCGCTGCTGCAACTACAATCTCTTGTCGCTGCTGCAACTACAATCTCTTGTGTATTGTATCAGATTGCACGGTCAGAAGATTCGCTTTCGCGTTATTGGTTTGAGTGACAAAAGAGATCCACCATGGAAAATTCGTCTGGAACGTCGGCGGGACTCACTAAGGCAGGACATTGCTAGACTGATTCAGATCAGCACTGGCAATGCCAGCCGACGGGTGAGAAATAAAGTGCAGAGGGTTTACCGGAACTATGCCATCCCCTGTGAGACACCCGTAGTTGAAATTCTGGACACACTAAAACAGAAACTTTCTGTCATATGCAGTCGGTTACGACGGTATGGCGAAAGTTATTCCAGACGTGTCCAGAATGCAACTTACGCGAGGAACCAGCGGAGCTTTTTCAGATCTCTCAACGAATCCCAACAGAGCGTCCAGACAATACAGTTCTCGGTGACGGAAGCGAAAGAGTATTGGGGTGGACTTTGGGGGTTACCTGCCCAGCATGCTGAGCATGCTGAGTGGATCACCGCCGAAGGCACCCGCCATGCCAATACACCTGGCATGAATTTCGCGGATGTTACCGAAGAGGAAGTTCGACGAGCCATAAACATCTCGAAGAACTGGAGGGGCCCAGGTCTGGATCGGGTGCAGAATTTCTGGTATAAGAAATTTACCAGCGTACACAGTCGGTTGGCACGCAGTATAAATGAGGTCATGAGTCGGCCGGAGGAATTTCCATCTTTCCTCACTGCGGGAATTACCTACCTTATCCCTAAGAAGGACACGGTGCAGGACCCCGCAGACACAAGACCGATCACTTGCTTACCAACCCTCTACAAATTCATCACGTCCATTATTAGTGGAAGGATCAATGCGCACCTCGAGACCAACAACATTCTGTCCGAGGAGCAGAAGGGCTGCCGAGCTGGGTCAAGGGGTTGCAAAGAGCAACTCATTATCGACTCGGTAGTTGTAGGACAAGCAACTAGAGGCCAAAGAAACCTCTTCAGTTGCTATATCGATTATGCCAAGGCTTTTGATAGCGTTCCGCATACCTGGCTAATCGACATCCTACATCTGTACCGCATTGATCCGAAACTAATAAAGTTTTTGGCGACAGTCATGGAAGGGTGGCATACCACCTTGTCAGTCCGTACATCTGAGGGTGCTAATACCTCAGAGCCCATCCGTATTCGGAGGGGCATCTTCCAGGGGGATTCATTGAGTCCTCTTTGGTTTTGTATGGCACTGAACCCCCTTTCATGGCTACTGAATGATGCTAGAGGGCATGGTTTTGCAATAAAATATGGCCTACGTGCTAAGTGCGAACTGACACACTTGATGTACCTAGATGACATCAAGCTGTATGCTGGTACTGACAACCATCTTAGAAGTCTGTTGCGAATAATAGACATGTTCAGCGGTGATATTCGGATGGAGTTTGGATTAGACAAATGTCGAATCCAAGCCATTCGCAAAGGTCATCACGAGCCGCATGCCGGACATAGCATTGGTGGCCTCCACACCGAAGCTATGACCGAGACAGACTTCTACAAGTACCTAGGAATTCTGCAAGGAACCCATGCTCGAGTTGGTGATCTGAAGGAAGCTCTGCTGTCCGAATTCCTGCGACGTGTGAAGCTGGTGCTGAAATCGCATCTCTCGGGGAAGAATAAAATAAGCGCGTTGAATGTATTCGCTATCCCTTCACTGGCTTATGCATTCGGAATATTGCCGTGGACGAAGACCGATCTGGAAAACGTCCAGCGGCGGATACGGACAACTATGTCCAAATTCCGAATGCATCACCCCAAGTCTGCCGTGGAGCGGATGAACCTGCCTCGTGACATCGGAGGTAGGGGCGTGGTTGACGTGGCGGCACAACATCATCGCCAAGTCGACTCGCTGCGCGCTTATTTTTACAGTAAAGAGCAGGCGAGTCCCTTGCATGCGGCTGTCTGTAAGGCAGACTGTGGACTGACTCCACTTAACTTGAAGGATCGATCTTTGAATCCTCTGAGTGGGGTGAAGTCGGACCAGGAGCGGATCGAGGAATGGAAGTCGAAGGCAATGCACGGTAAACACGTGAATTGTCTTTGGCAGCCATTTGTCGATTTGCATCTGTCGAACAGGTGGCTGTGTGCTGGGGAGCTCTTTGCTGAGACGGAGGGGTTCATGTGTGCCATTCAGGATGGCGTGGTCGCCACCCGAGCTTATAAAAAGCTCATCATGAAAGAACGGGTGGAGAACGACCAGTGCAGAATGCGTGGTTCAGCGTTAGAGACTTTGGACCATCTCATTTCTGGCTGTATTGTTATGGCACCGGTGCAATACATCACCAGGCATAATGCTGTATGTAAGGTTATCCATCAAAACCTTGCATATAAGCATGGGCTGATCACGGGAACATGTCCGGTTTACCGATATGAGCCGCAAGCAGTACTTGATAATTCTGCTTACAGCATGTATTGGGACCGGCAAGTTCTGACTGATCGCCATACCGCACACAACAAGCCTGACGTACTGCTAGTTGACAAGACGGGTCGCTCCGCGTATATTATTGATGTTGCTATCCCCCATAATAGCAACATTGAACGGAAATACGTGGAGAAGAAGGTGAACTATGAGCCATTGGCTCGGGAAATCAAAGAAATTTGGCGTCTCGAGCGGGTGGTTGTAGTTCCCATAATATTGTCAGCTACAGGTATTGTACCTAAATCCCTGACGGCTTCCCTTGATGTCCTGGGACTTTCGCACAGTCTGGTTCAAACCATGCAGAAGTACACCATTCTGCATACGTGCTCGATGTTGCGGGGGGTACTCGACGGATTCTCCCACTGACCTACCACCGGCCACCACCACCAGTGCCCCTTTAGTTTTTAAGTAAGTAGGATCGTCCGAGCCTAAATGCTTGGCACTTAGTGCTAGTATTAGGTAAAATCCGGCATCTGCCGAGATTGTGATAACTCGGAATAATAATGGTTAGCGCAACCACCTGATTTATTCTGTAGATTTTGAGGCGTGTTAGAGCATTCCATTCAAGACGCTGATAATAAACATGCCTAAGAGGTCGGGCCTAGTAGGCTGGTGTTTGCTGAGTTTAACAACAAGGAGAGGAGAGAGCCTTTACTCAGTTGATACGTTGGGTGTCCTTGATATAACCAATTATAACGGGTAGAAAGTAAATTAAAATTAAAACAGACGTGATACAGGGCAAACAGCTGCGAAGTACAGAATCGCCTGAAGAAGCAAAAGCTTGCTACGACCATGAATACACGTGGAGCTACTGATTGAAAAAATCTTGCCTATTGAACTAAGTGGCATTTTAATAAAATGCGGGCTCATGGAAATAATTATAGGAAACTTCCACAAGCTGGAAAATAATTTCACAGATAAAACGAAGAAGCCTGGAAAAACCGATTGATCTGCGAAATCGATAAATACAGGGAACAACCACATTAGGTGCAGACGATTTACCAAAGCATGAAAATGATGCAGTAGTATCCACTATGCCTCTTGTCCCGCTGATAAATAGGAAAAACCTGTCGTAATAAATAAGAAAATCTAATTAGCCGATTGAATGGGCATATTAAAGTGATGTGTTTCGATTAATTGCGTAGCAGTCAGAATGCTGAGCTGGAGGTTTCATCAACTGAAGTCAATGGAGTAATTCATGCATTTGGGGTTTTCCACCAAATAAATGCGAGGGTATATGGTCAAAGCTAATAAAATATATCATCAAGCGGCTTATCAATTATTTTTGAAACTATGAGATCAAAATACAGAAAAGAAGATAGCACCGAGGGCAGAAATTACAGAAGGTTCCTGATAGTTCACTCGCTGTGTTACTTGAGCGTCAGCTTTTTGCCCTCAGTGCCCGGGTTCGAATCCCTGTCATCATCCGTGTTGTATTGTCCCGCTGCTGTAGGACCATCATTCCCGCAGCATTAAATTTGAGAACATTGAAACAGAAGCACAGTTTCCTTCAAAATAAAATGGGAAAAAAACAATAACATTATAAATAACAATAAAATAAAAATACTGAGTTGATGGCCTATAGTGCAGAAAGTAAAAAGGAATCATATAAATACGATGCTGAGAATCGCTATAAACAAGATTTTAATGGATCATGGTTATTACATTCCCAATAAAATTTGTTAGACCACACTATCAGCACAGCATCGTCTTCCATCCGAAGCGATTTGGTCTTGCAGAAGATGCTACTGATTGGTCGGCATCAACCCACGATTTTTTTCGTTTAGGATTCTCAAAATAAATCCATTTTTTGTCGTCACTCACAATCCGATCCAAAAACTTTTTTTTTGTCTGGTAAGCAAGATTTCACATGTGTTTCAGTGCCGTTCCATCCGCCTATCGTTCAATTCATGGGGCACCCACTGTCCGATCTTTTGAACCTTACCCATTGCACGTAGACGCATGGAAACGGTTTGTTGAGAGACACCTAATTGCTTGGCGAGCATTTTCTACCTTTGAGTATCGTCCTCGTCCAAATGAGCCTCGAATTCGTGGTCCTTAACTTTCCTGGGCCGATTTTCACGCTCCTTATCGCTCAGATCGAAATCGCTTTTTTTGAACCGACGGAATCAGTCTCAGCACATTGGTTCCGATAAAGCATTGTCACCATAGGCCTCCGCAAACATTCGATGAGATTCAGCAGCTGATTTCTTGAAATTGAAGCAAAAAGCAGAGCTTCCCGCAAATGCTTCTTTCCGGGAACAAAACTGGACATGATTATTGAAGAGAAAACACTGACTGACAATTGTTGACAAATGTTGTCCTAAAAAAAATATGGCGTGCTCATAGCACCTTGATGCGCTCACTGACGCCTGCTGTGAGCAAACAGCGGATTTAAGCTTGTACACCTGATGTATCTACTAAATTTTCGCAATTTGTTGCAAGGGATTAACTATAATAGGTGATTTCAAAGGATTCGACTTACTTTCAATTTATATGAGAAAAACCAGGTTTTGTTTTTATTGATCTCTATATCAGAAATTTAAGTAAATATAATACTGAAAAGTTTCGTGTGTGTAATGGTCGCTCATGCAATGCGGACTTTCAGTGGCAGTGACCTAAAAATAGAGTTAGCTATGATAGACACCGCACTAAAGTTTCTACCAATGTGTGGGAATGTACCAGGTGAACTATTGACTATTTAGAATCTTTAGGCGAAGAAACAATTTTGCCATTCTTGTTGGAGAGAAATTATGACAAATATTAGAAAATAAATTTGAAAATGAAACTATGCCATCTGTAGACAATTGTGAAAACTGCGTTTTAAGTCCGATATGATTGTGATATCTCACTGGTGGTAGTGCAATTTGTATCGTTATGTGACGTCGGATACCAGCTGACTCAGCTGTGAATGAGTACCGGAGTCAAATCAGGGTAATAATCTCGGGTGAGCGCAATGTTGACCACATTGGCTCCTATAGGGTACTGTAATCATGTAGTGCACCGTTACGGTCTTGAATGAAGTGTTCTAACACACTTCAAGGCCCTGATCCAATTGGATTGTTGCGCCAACGATTATTATGTTTGAAGTTGCTGGTTTTGACTGGTTTATTTTTGTTAGGGCTAATACCGGTGAACGGTGAACCGCTCCATAAAATTACTTCACAAGTCAACCTAACTTCGGTGATATGGCATTCTTTGCAATCGACTCATCAATTTCTCATCACATCCGAATTGCGATTGCTATAGGGTTCCGCCCATCTTTGAAAAATGATGAAAGAGATACCTTCGATAGGATGGTTAAGTAATATTTGCTAACGAGAACTTTCCAGCTAAGATCAATGGAAAAAGACTTAAAGGTTGAAGGTGAGAGTCATTTGATTCCACACGGACTTATGACCGTGAATCCTATCTAGACAAACCGATTTATAACTTTATTTGAGTATCTATGGCATTGGATATACACGTACATGGATATACTCGTCCATATTTTGGGAGGTTCTCTTCCGTATACAATTTTTACTCGGTGATTCATCAAAATGGAACACTAAATTCGTCACTTTTCGCAGTAGAAAAATATAAATACGTGAAAGGAATTTTTTACAAGGGCAAAAATCTAGTCATCAAATATGCCAAGGACTTTAAAATTAATAGTTCATAGTTAATGAGTCGCCAAGCATATACCGTATTTTTCGTACACTCTCGATAATAAACCTCAGCAAATAGTTCGCGAGCAGACCTACACGTTCGACGTGTCCACATTCAAAAGGTAATTTTCGAATTTTTATTTCCATATTTCAGTTGACGTACATATACATGTATTCCTTCATAAGGAGTTTAATTAAAATTCAAGCTTTCCTCTCTAAAAAAATCTTAAAATTCTACGAACATCTAAACTTTTCTACCTCGAAGGTGTTGACAAATTCGAGTACTTTAATGGGAATCATCTGAATTTGTTAAATCTATTTAAGAAGTGTTTCAAAGATGAAGTTCCCACGATGTAGAAACCAAACATTTAATATACATACATACTATAGTATTTAACAGGGCAAAGTTCGCAAAATTTGCGATTATCTGAACTTTTGCACAGTTTGCGTAACACAAATGAGGGTCATATTATGGGTGGTAAATGTAGCTTTGCTTTTGTGTTGATAATATCGTAGGAAAAATGAACGAGTCTGTTAATTGTCTGAGAGTGTCAGATAAAACAGATTTAGGAGAAATAAAGACAACACAATTTATAATATAATAGAAGAAGCATACCATAGTATGAATATGTCCTTTAGGAATTCTTAAAGATGTAACTTCGAAGTGGGAGAATTTGCATTTATTGCCATAAGGAATTTGTAATGAATAAGAAAGTGGAAAATTGAAGAGTGAGCTCCCAGGGACTCCATCGACTGCCCGTAGGAACAGCTGCTCCTTTAGAGAAGGTGGTTGCCAGTTGAGTCAACAGCTGGGTGCAATTGAAATATGAGCGACGATCGACAGGTGCAACTAGCACTGATATAAGAAACGGTTGACCAAAAATTTGGGGGGATCAATGAACATAGTGAAAATTTATGCCAAAAGAAAAACAATCAAGGGATTGTTTTTCTTTTGGCATAAAGGTATGGAATTTTTCCCACTCCATTTCCGGTATAGATGGACTTGAGAGGCTCTGAAATCGCTAACTAACCTATCGAGCCATCGTTGTTTCGGTCAACCTTTTGGTCCTTTCCCATTTATTTTGATGCTCCTGCTAATCCTAATTAGTAATTTCTCGCCAACTTAACAATCGAATAACACAAGATGACACAATTCAAATTTTCAAAACAACATAATTTCACTTTCATTTCTGCCATATTGACCTCAACTTCAACATTAACTGAAAGTTTAAGCCCGTGCGAAAGTCAAATTAAGTTCAATCGGTACATTCCCATACAGTGGTCATAACCTTAAGGCGACGTAAGTACATTGTAATGAGCACTATTGTTAGCCTTATTCGGTCAGCACTCAGAATGGCAACATGGTGAACGACATTGCGGTAAATTTTACATTGACACGATCGTTGGGAATCTATCATGAATTTCACCGAAGTTACGCTGGCCCATGAAACAATTTCATGGGACTGACCATTCGCTACTAGTCTGTTAGTTAGTTAGTTACATACTTCTTTCAGTACTCGTCAGGTTGCTGCCACTGAAAGTGGTAGTACCTGTTTCATTAGAGCCATCATCATCATTATTAACGGCACAACAACGGTATCTGGTCTAGGCCTAAATTAGTAAGGAATTGCAGACATCCCGGTTTTACGCCCAGGCCTACCACGATATCCCTAGCCTGCCCCACCGCTCCACGTGAGGCAGCGTCTGCCAAGTCTTTTTCTTCTACAATAGATATTGCTCTGATATATTTTCCGAGTTAGATCATGCTCACCATATACATGTTAAATGTGACTGGCCCACAGCAACCTATTAAGTCGGATTTTATTCGCAACCTATTAAGTCGAATTTTATTCGCAACCAAACTATTGCATTTCATTGGCTTAGTTGTTATGGGTCGTGGTTTTTTAACTTAGATATCAACGGCCTCAAAGTTGTAGTTTTTTTATCTTTATTGTTTTCATTTGACCAGTGTCATTTGATGGGCTTGATTCTTTGGCTTTTGGTGCTGACGTTGCCACCAAATACTTCGTCGTCCATTTATTAATGTACAGTTCAAGATCTCGCATCACCTGCTCGATTTCGATGAATGTTGACTGTGCATCTCATCGTCAGTATAGACCAGTAGTTGGGTGGACTTAACAAGAATGGTGCCTCTCGCATCAAAAACAACATCGCAGAGTATTCTTTCCAGTGGAAAGTAGGAAAGAATGCATGGTAGGGGGTTCCCTTTTCTTAGACTGACTATTTTTCCATGCTTGATAGTGGCAACATTTGTCCGTCGTCTTTAGTTGGTGGGACCTCCAACTCGCCGATATTTTGGTCGTTGAGCAATTCATCAAAGTACTCAACCCATCGCTCCAATATGCGCTTAGGGTCGGAAATCAGATTTCCCTCTTTGTCCCGCCACCATCAAAGTGTATAACGCTTCATCTTGCTGACTTGTTGGTGAAACTCCCGCACCTGGCGTGGTTTCTCCCTGTATTTTTGGAATTCACAGATTTGTGGGTTTTTCCAAGCATGATTTTGCTCTCTGTGCAGTCGCTTCTCCACGCGATGGAATTCGTTATATGACATTGCAGCACTGACCGGTATGCAACATTTTTCCGTTCCGTTACTTTCTTACATTCATCGCGAAACCAGTCGTTCCGATTTTTTTGCGACTCAGGTCAAACATATTTGCAGCCTTACCAATGATAACGTTATTTAGAAGGCGGTGAAGATCATTTGTTGATGCTTGAGGACCTCCGTTAGCTGCGTGTTATGGACGACTCTGTTAGGGATAGATTCAGTGTTTACTCTCACCTGATTGTCAGAGAAGATACGAGGTGGTGTTGCTATTCGAGCCTGCAGCACCATGCCAGCGAGATATTGGCCCTCCTACATGTTTTGACATTCATTAAGACTGAGAGGTGACGGTGTTAGACAGGTCAGTTAAAACAAACAAACATTTTAATTTTTAAATTCATTTTTCTCGAAACACATGTTGAAAAGCTGGTGCCTTCACTTTTTTGGAGATGGGTGGATAAGTTGCCGCGTACTTCAATAATGAAGAAAGACATCGGGCTGAGAACATTGTTATGTATGCTCAAGATATTAATAAACATATGGTGAACAATTCGCATTTGTATCTTTATTCAGTTCTTCAAAAAAAAATTCTAAAAGAAGCGAAAAAAGACCTTCACACGGGATGACCCTCTTAAGCCTAAAATTTAATTAAAGTGAAATTTGAATATATCTGTTGCATCAGCGCATCTATTTGCTGCTGTTGGAGTGTTGCTTTGGTGAACTGCTGAGCTCTGCGTAAATGCATACTCGGGTTACGTCTGGTGTTTACTTATATCAATACTCTCAGTTTTAATTTATTAAATGGTTACAACCGGATAAATACATAAATAACATAGAAAATAAGATTTTCATTTTCTGAACCCACTGTTTGGAAGCATTATGATAGCCCAGTGTATTGTTTTTTTAAAAATTTTTTTTTTATAGCTTATACCATGTGAAATAATATAAGCTCCAAGGCCGAACTCCCACTATAATCCAGTCATTGAAGCTGAAAATCGGGTGCGACTTCCGAATCCTTTCAGTCAAGGCCGATTGACATGAAATTTGGGGTGGGAGTCAAGCATGGCAAAAGAAATAAAAATGTATATAGCGCCGATGTGCACTTCCCCCCTCCACCCCGCAGAAATCGATTAAATTATGCCCTTTTTCTTTTTTTGAGATATTCGCAGAAAAATGAAATGAAAATAAAGAAAAATGTTTGCTGTAAACGACACTTTTCTCCGAAACTACGCACTTTAAATCTACCAAGTTTTCTGAATTTATTGCGAGGGCTTAAATGCTGTCGATTCTCAAGGGGTTCAGCTTCTGACTACAAGATTCCGGTCCAGGTTAAGGAGCATCATAATTGTACAGTGTTATGCACCAATGGACACTTCCTATATAATAGAAATGGCTATTTTCTACGAACAGTTACATGCAGTTCAGGGGGAGGTTTGCTAAAGGTGACATTATGATCGTGGTGGGTGACCTGAATGCCAACGTGGACTCTAACAACTACTTGTTCGGACATGTGATGGAGAAGCACGGTTTTGGTGATCGTAACGACAATGGTTAGAAGTTTGTGGATTTCTGCACCTTCCACCGCTTCGTCATTGTGACAAGACCTGACGACATCGCATCTGAGCTCTGGAAAGCGAAGAGCTGGGACCCAACACTGTGGCTCAGTGAATTCTTTAACCGGGTTATTCAGGAAGGAAGAACACCATCTGACTGGCAAGAAAGTACCACTGTTCCAATATAGAAAAAGAAAGCTAGTTCAACAGAACGTTCAAATTACCGTCCGATCCGGTTACTTTCCCATACCATGAAGATTTTTGAATGCATTCTTGACAACCGTATTCGCGAAATCGTTGAAATAACCGTGAATCAAGCAGGATTTGTAAAAAACTACGGGACTACTGACGCAATACACGCTGCGCGGTTACTCAAAGAGAAACACCGTGAGTAGCATCGCCCTCTTTACATTGCCTTTCTGGATCTAGAGAAAACGTTTGACCGTGTGCCACACGAACTCATCTGGAATGCTTTACGGCAACACTAAATGCCAGAAGAACTTGTGCGCTGGGTTCAGTTGCTCTACCACGATCCGAAAAATAAAGTTCGAAGTATGGCGGGTGTATCAAAACCGCTTCGTGTCTCTGTTGGTGTTCATCAAGGAAGCGCCCTCTTACCACTCCTCTTTGTTCTTGTTATGGACAGCGTCACACGGGATATTCAACATCCAGCGTCCTACATACTTCTTTATGCAGATGATGTTTTCCTAGCATCTGATAGCAAAAATGATCTCGAGCAACCTGTCCAAAAATGGAATGACCGCCTCATCCAACACGGTCTCAGATTGAATTTAAACAAAACTGAATTTTTGACGACCGATCTCCATGATCAGGCATTCGATAGAGCCAAATGGCGAAGCCGATCACGACGAGCCGACCCCGCGTGTGAACGGGACAAAGGCTGAAGAAAAAGAAGAATGTCGTTCGTCCTGTCGCCCTCTATGGTTCTCAGTATTGGCCAACTATAAAAGACAATGAACGGCGTGGAGACGAAGATGTTGCGTTGGACTAGTGGCGTGACACGGTTTGATCACATCCGAAATGATCAGTTATGGGGTTGCACCAATAGTGGAAAAATTACGAGAGAGGCGTCTTCGATAGTATGATCATGTAATTTGTGCTAACGAGAATTCATTTGCCAACATTGGTCTGAACATTGAAATCGATGGTAAACGACCAAAAGGCAGGCCGAAACAACGGTGGCTTGATACCCTAGATGGGATTTAAAAGCCTCGAGATTGCACTCAGATCAGGCATTCAATAGAGCTAAATGGCGAAACCGATCAAGACGAGCCGACCCCGCTTGTGAACGGAACAAAGACTGAAGGAAAAGAAGAAATCGCTTACTTTCACTTGCGTGTTGCATCCGCCGCTTCTCGCACCTCCTAATTTCAACACGCTTGTATGATCCAGTAGTCGTTCGACAGTGCTAGACTTATCTTGCTGATAGGATGGCAGATTTTAGGATTTTATTATTGTACTGGTTGCAGCCCACAATGATTTCAGAAATGTACATGGCATCACAAGAGAGCTTGCTTGAGGTTGTAAATCTTTCGAAGGTCATGTGAAGGACGTTAACGCTCGACTCCTTATCCACAATGACGAGCAACTGAAGAGGCGAAAAGAATACTTTGCCACGGTGAGGTTTCGCCTCTTGTGGTTGAAATGACTAGTCACCATAAAATGGGGATATGAGCTGTTTCTCCTACCAGAAAAGGAAACATCTCGGTCATCAATGCACTCAAACGGAGGCAGCAGAGTTATTTATCGCTGCACCTGTACTTACTGCAGACCTATTATTTCCACTCGTAAGAAAACTTTGGGAATCCGAATCAACACCCAGGGAATTGATTCAAGGAATGATCGTTAAGATTCGAAAGAAGGGAATCGGTTCTGAGCGTGACAATTGGATGAGTATCTGCGATAATAGCTCCAGTACCATTAGGGACATATCTTAGTTTTGACATCGGCTGTAAAATGGCAGAATGTGGAAAATTTCTGATTTTCCTATTTTGTAATGAGTGTTATTTTTAACATTATTCCCCTAGTGAAGTACAAAATACCCAATTGAAATATGTCAGCAGCAACAAGAGCTTGCCGTCCATCAATTACCATCTATCAATCGTAAAAAAACTTTTTAGAAATTACACAATATAGCAATAAAATGTTCATTGCTCCATCATTCCACCAAGCTCCTAAAAAGTAAAATTTGCTGATTGGAGCTACCAATGTCTCTGATAGCTAAGTACTCATTCCTCCGTTTAATATGTACATATTCGATCAAGAGATATTGACCTGCTCGTAATTGCTGCTTGCTTGCCAAACGAGATTTTTCTATTGAGTCAATTTCAGAGTGGATTTATTCCTTCAAATAGATTCTTGCTATCTTGAATTTTATTCGGCCACCTTCATTTCGCATTCAATGTATGAATAATAACGTTTGAAAGCAATTTGGCTAATTCAACCTAAATATAAACCACCTAGACAAGAAGTAGCAGAATTCATGAAAAATAAATGAGAGTTATCATCAACTCTCCACAAGAATTATTATTTTAGGAGAAACAAACTGGTGAATACAACGAGAAGAATGGACGGGTATTGATTTGCATGCAGAGGGAAGCAATCAACAAGGAGAACGTGCTTCAAAAGTGAAAAAAGTACAACAAATTATTCTGCGTCTTCTTTTAGGAAAGGCATACTCTGTCATTCTTCGCGCTTACATTATAAGAGAATATTTGATCATTTAAGTAATTTAATTATGTTCCTGTTTTGATCTGCAATTCTCAAGCCATTGCTCCTTGTATGCACCTTTGAAACATTTTGTCTTAGTTTAGGTGTGTCCGGCTGGCTCAAGTGGTTAGAGAGTTACGCTGTCATAGCGGAGGGTGGCGGTTCAAATTTCATTGGTGGTCAGCTGCGAATGAGTACTTGAGTCAAATCAGGGGAATAATCTCTGGCGAGCGCAATGCTGACCACATTGCCTCCTATAGTGTACTGTAGTGCACCATTACGGTTTTGTATGAACAACAACAAACTTCAAGGCCCTGATGCAATATGGATTGTTGCGCCGTTATTATATTATTTCTAGTCGAAATCGTACCAGCTCTTTAAATATAAGCAGCGAATTAATCTTCTCAGTCGGTAGACGGATAAAGAGAGACGGGTTATTGCTTGTATAGTGGAACCTCAGTCTGTTCCCGACTTGAATTGTAAGTGGGCAAGCGGGTCATGGGCTGCGGATAATGATATGACCTATAAGGTTTGCTACAAATAACGCAAGTTTTTTTACTTTGGCCACGAAAGGCAAATTTATTGTTGTGGCTATACTGCTCCGCTTTGTCGCGCAACATGGCGAGCGAGGAAGGGGAGATTGAAATGTGATGATAGGTGTTCCGCCGCAAGGTTTATAACTAATCTCCGGGCAGTTGCTTTAGGATCCGAAAATATGTCGCGAACATGAGGAACTCTACTCAAAGTAAGGCTCTGAAACTTTTAAATACCACACCTGCATCCAGTTGGAAAATCGGAGAGTTAGACGTTTTCCGAGGCAGAAAGGCGAGTTCGTGCACCAAAAACCAGCCCATTAGCGAACCGTATGAGCAATCATGGGAGAAGAAGTTTGGGACGAAATAGACACAAGATTGGAGGCCACGTACAGGAAAAAACAAGTCGGAATACCGGAAGCTTGCGCTTCGGGTATAAAGGTTTTGTGTTCGTCTTATGTAAGAAATTTGAATGCTTATTTTTCTATCCGAATATAGCTACAAATCCAACACATTCCTTCATATTTTTCCAAACTACAAGACATACAAGACATACATATTACAGCCATAGAGATTATCCTCACCCTAAACAAACAACCTGCTTATTTTCGAATACTGTACATATATATGCACGAATACAAATTGATCGTACCCATATTTCCGATTTACTTCGTGCACAAAAGCATACATATGTACATATATAGTACGTATATAAAATACGGTTGGTTTAATGTACAAATATATCTACCTGAATTAGACACCACCCGCAAACTTCATTAGCACGCATATATCTACATACACACATGTCTGTTTAGAGTAATTGATTATATGCACATCAATCAAATGACTATAAAACTAAAACAAAATATACCTTTGCCACCCTATTCATATGAACTTACATCGTTGTGGTATTCATGAATTGATATGTGAGGTTGACGTCATGTACGTTTAGAATGCACGAAATTCACAAAAAATGACAAAGTTTCACCCTCTTTAACTTTGTTAATAATAATTGGATTTTCTTCAAACTTGAAATTGTGCATTATGTTATCCCATACCGAATTTTGTACTTCAGGGATGGACATAAGGGGGGTTGCCGAGTAAATTTTTAAAATGTGGAAATATACTATTATTAACTTGTCCAGATATCGGAACGGGATGTATTTGGAGGCCTAGATTTCTTAGAGATGCACCACTGTGACTTTTTTTTTACGATTTTTCGGTTGGATAGGTTCTGAGAACAAGACCTGTTACACTTTTGGGGGGTCATATTTTGAGCCCCACTCCCCTACGTTTCGCCCGACATCAAATATGGAACCAGTCTCAAAAAGTGCTAAATGTGGCTAAATTTAATGAAAAAAAAATTGCACTCTCCATTCACATGTATGGATCACACGCTCTCACCAATTTTTGTGACAATCGGTTTAGCCGTTTCCGAATAATTTGGGTGTGACAGAGAGACAGATATCGACTCAATTCTAATAAGGTTTTGTTTTACACAAAACTTCAAAAAGTTGGTCGAAAGCGAACAAAACACTCAAAGTCGTAAATGCAATCACCATATGCAGAAATAGACCATATATATTATCTATATATACATAAACTGAGCAAATATCTAAATTGAGTGCAAAAATTTATTTGATTGGTTTTATTCCTGCTTTGTATTAGCGTGTGCTCCTCTATACGTCACAAATACGTCTCATTTTCGCACGTGCGCTACTGATATTTGTATAAACTTACACAAGAAAGCAGACAATGCAGAGCCTGCCAAAACTAACACTCGAAAAAAAATCTCTTTATAAGAAACCAACCAATATCCTCAGAATATATGAGTAAAATTAATGATAAATTTCTCTATATATGAAGGGTTTTTTCTGAAGTATAGTAACTAGAGCGTTGATATCGTTTTGACAATTCTTAACTGCTTTCTTTCCATTTAGTGCCACTCTAATTAAGATAATTTTTGAAAACACATACATACATACACCTACATAGCTTTACGCGCAAGAGAAAGTAGAAAAGAATTTTTTTTGTTTTTGTGGTGTGAAAGTCATAATGTAAAATTTCATTCTGTGTAAAATATTTCATTGAATTCCTCGAAGGTTGTTTTTTTTTGTTATTTTTTGAAGTAAACTCACAAATGTGCAATTGTTCCTATTTCTAAGACGAAAGTTCCGAAAATATATAAGTAGTAATCATGCGTTAAATCGATGCTGTATTTGTTCTAGCCCTCTCCAGGAAAGCATTAGTCCTCCCATATTTTTAGGGTTCCCTCCATTAAGTTGCAGGCAGGGGTGGGAACGTTTAGGTTGGGGTGGGTCACCGCAGAGCCACCATGTCATCCGCCCCCTATGAAGAGGAAAGGAAGAAGAGGACCACTCGTCGCGTAAAGTTCCACTAAGTACTGACAATCAGGTGAGAGTGAATACTGAAACCATCCACAACAAAGCCCTCCATAACACCTATAAGGAGAAAATCGATGCCGCAATAATGGCAGTTAATAAAGGTCCTGGAGATGAAGCCTCAACAAATGATCTTCACAACCACCTGAAGAAAGTTATCATTGGTATCGTCACAAATATATTTGGCTCCAGTCGTAAAAAACGTCGGAACGACCATTCCGATGATGAATGTAAGGTAGCAACAGAACGGAAGAGCTCTGAATACCGACACTCCCAAAGAACGCGGGCACGCGCAGATGTCTACATATAACGAATTCCGTCCCGTAGATCGCGATGCTCATTCTGTCGAGGCAAAGAAAGAAATCCCGTTTCCGACTGTATGAGCATATTAGAACGATAGGTAGAGCACTTTGATGAACTATTCCACAAACAAATTCGTGGCGAGTTAGAGGTCCCATTAACTGAAGATGACGAACATATGTTGCCACCACCAAGCATGGGAAAATAGTCCGTGTAATTCATCGACTTCAAAACCATAAGTAGCCAGCATTCGATGGTTACAACCACCAAACGGTTCATCAACTTATGCGCAAGGTGTGTGGCAGCGAATTAATGAATGACGATTGGCAACGGGGCATTATCTATCCGATACATAAAAAGGAGATTATCGCGCAGTACAGCAATTATAAAGGTATCATGTTGTTGAGTTGTTAGTAAAGGCAAGACGCAGTACATAGTGGCAAAGTCAGTACCAAGCACCAAACAATCAACAGTATCAAATGGCGTCGTTCAATCTAGGGTGGAAAATCAAAACCGATACCAACTACTATGATGAAATCCGCGTACGGTTGTTGGCAGCCAATAGATCCTATTTCAGGCTACGAAATCTGTTTCATCGAAATGTCTCACCATACGTTCAAAGCTCTTACTGTACAAGACAGTGATCTTGCCAGTCCTAATGTATTCCTCCGAGACTTGGGTTCTTAGCAAGAAAACTTGTGAACTCTATCCTCGTTCGAGAGACAAATCCTCCAAAAAATGTTTGGTTCCCTACATGAAAATGGATGATTCCATAGTTTATATTACGTCGGAATTTATAAGCAATAACATGATTATCTGGTTGTGAATAAAATCCCGCTCAACTGGTTGCGGTAGACGGGCCACTTAATCCGTATGAGTGAGAATTATCCAGCCCGGAAAATATAGAAGGGCAATATCTATGGTAGAACAAGAAGACGAGCAAACTTTGCCTCAGATAAAGCGGTGGCGTACCCTAGGGCGCCGGAAAGCTTTTAGGGATATCGCGGAGGATAACGCCCATAACCAGAATGTCCGAATTTCCTTACTAAGGCAAAACTCATTCACTTACAAGCCTACTAATCCAACGAAAACATGGGAATGGATGTATTTTGAGACATAAATTTCGTATAGATGCATCAATGTGATTTTTTTCATATTTTTGCTTGGAAAGATTCTGCGAACGAGACCTGTTACACTTTTCGGGAAACACATTTTGAGACCTCACTCCCCTATGTTTCACCTACTATCGAAAATAAAATCACTTTTGAAAATTACTAATCGATCCCATTCATTTGGTGTAAAATGTACACTCCCCTCCGCATGTATGGGGACCCCCCTTAAAACCGGTGTAAAATGATTCCACTCGTTGGATGTAAAAGGACTTACAAACCCCACGTTTTCACCAAAGTTCATGACAATAGGTTGGGCCATTTCCGACAAATCGGATGTGATAGACAGACACACAAAATGGATGTTGGTATATTGTATGTGTGTTGGTTTGAGATTTATGGACTCCAAAACCATTCAACCGAACGCCACGAAAATTGCTATAGGTGTGTGTTTTTTAATAGATACGGTTAATACGCTATATACATTGCTGTAACTCACCTCTAGATGGTGCTACGAAGATTAAACTTCCACGTCCAACCGGTTATAATAAAAATTAGTGTATATATATACATATATATCCACGTTGTTGTAACTTGCTCCTAGCCATCATAATGAATAATGGCAGTGACTGTGATTAGTTAGAGCTACTGAAATATCTGAAGAACGAAACGACCCGAAATAGGGGGAATCAGAGCCTCTACTTCAAGAGCTGTTAGAATATGAGAAGAATGAGCTCCACGCCGTAGTAGTTATATTGTGCTTTTATTGTCACGCTTTCAAATTTCAGTAAGAAATGTGTGGCATTAGTTGTTCCACTGGCAGGGCCATTTCTAACTCATCTTGCTGAAGTTACTCAAGAATGCAAATACTTTTTACAGCATATTCGGAAATACAATGCATACTTCAAATGGCATCGTTTGGGACAATGAATATTTTAAAATGTGGTTAATTTCACACTCCCATAAAGACAAATGTATCAGTAATGCTAAAACATAAAATTTCCATTTTGGCATGCAATTATGTAAATAATTAACTAGTTTTTAAGATTTGAGATGTATTTGAAGCTTCCAATGTATGGTTGGAATCAAATAATAAATATTTGTTTAAAAAGAATGTATCATTAGATTAGTTCACTTCTTCCAGTACCCTGAGAAAATCCGCAGTTTTTACAATTATACACCGGCAGAACAGAGTCTGTCGAGTTCAACTAGTAAGCTATATGTAGCTTTTGTAACTGAAAAGTGCAAATTTGAAATGAAACAAGAGTTATTCTCAATAATTTCAGGTTCAGATTAAGGAGCATCACTAGTGTACAATACTATGCACAAACGACGAATTTCGATATAGTGGAGAAGCATGCTTTCTATGAGCAATTACACGAAGTTCAGGGGAGGCTTCTTAATGGTTACATTGTGATCGTGATGGGGGATCTGAATGCCAAGGTGGGCTCTGGAAACATCTTGGTCGAACATGTGATGGGCAAACACGTTTTTAGCAATTGTAACGATAATAATTGGAGATTTGTGGATTTCTACAGCTTCCACCACCTCGTCATTCTTCTTCTTTTTCTTCAGCCTTTGTCCCGTTCACAAGCGGGGTCGGCTCGTCGTGATCGGCTTCGCCATTTGGCTCTATCGAATGCCTGATCTGGGTGCAATCTCGAGGCTTTCAAATCCCCATCCAGCGTATCAAGCCACCGTTGCTTAGGTCTGCCTTTTGGTCGTTTACCATCGACTTCGATGTTCAGACCAATCTTGGCAAGTGAATTCTCGTTTGCACGAATTGCGTGACCATACTATCGAAGACGCCTCTCTCGCAACTTTTCCACGATCGGTGCAACCCCATAACGATCGCGGATATCCTCATTTCGGATGTGATCTAAACGTGTGACGCCACTAGTCCAACGTAGCATCTTCGTCTCCATTACCGCAAGACGCCGTTCATTCTCTTTTATGGTCGGCCAACACTCAGAACCATAGAGAGCGACTGGACGGACGACATTGCGGTAAATTTTAGATTTGAGACGTTCGTTGATACATCGATCACAAAGGACACCAGTTGTGGAACGCCACTTCATCCAGGTTGCGTTAATGCGTGAAGCAATTTCATAACGCAGCTCTCCATTGGTTGATAGCGTTGACCCGAGGTATTTAAATCGCTCAGTTCTGGGCAGATCACTGCCGCTGACAGTGATTGTCCCTGTTTCATGGGGATCGGTCGTCAAAAATTCAGTTTTCTTTAAATTCAATCTGAGACCGTGTTGCATGAGGCGATCATTCCATTTTTGAACAAGTTGCTCGAGATCATTTTTGCTATCAGATGCTAGGAAAACATCATCTGCATAAAGCAGTATGTAGGGCACTGGACGTTGGATATCCCGTGTGAGGAGTGGTGAGAGGGCACTTCCTTGATGAACTCCGACAGAGACACGAAGCGGTTTTGATACACCCGCCATACTTCGAACTTTACTTTTCGGATCGTGGTAGAGCAATTGAACCCAGCGCCCGAGTTCTTCTGGCACGAAGTGTTGTCGTAAAGCATACCAGATGAGTTCGTATGGTACACGGTCAAACGCTTTCTCTAGATCCAGAAATGCAATGTAAAGAGGGCGATGCTTCTCACGGTGTTTCTCCATGAGTAACCGCGCAGCGTGTATTGCGTCAGTAGTTCCGCAGTTCTTGATAAATCCGACTTGATTTCAACGATTTCGCGAATACGGTTGTCAAGAATGCGTTCAAAAATTTTCATGGTATGGGATAGTAACCGGATCGGGCGGTAATTTGAACATTCTGCTGGACTACCTTTCTTTTTCCATATTGGAACAGTGGTACTTTCTTGCCAGTCAGATGGTGTTCTTCCTTCCTGAATAACCCGGTTAAAGAATTCACTGAGCCACAATGTTGGGTCCCAGCTCTTCGCTTTCCAGAGCTCAGATGCGATGTCGTCAGGTCCTGTTGCTTTCCCCGATTTCATTTGTTTTATTGCCTCCTCGACTTCAGTTGTGCTGACTGGTGGAACTGCTCCAAATGTCGGCAATGATTGTGGAAGTGGAGGATGAGCAAATTCTTCAGTTGAAATCTGCTCGAAGTATTCTCGCCATCTATCCGTTGCGGCTCGACAGTTGGTAAGCAAAGTACCGTTCTTGCCATTAACACAACAGAAGTGTTCCATATCCTGTGTGCGTTGATCACGGCTTTTAGCAAGTCGATACAGATCTCTCTCGCCATCCCGAGTGTCCAGTTTATCGTAAAGATTTTTGAAATGGTTCGCTCGGGTGACAGCGACCGCTTTCTTTGCTTCCCGGTTGGCATTCTTATAAATTTGCCAATTAGCAGGCGTTTTATCGTCGAGAAATTTGTGGTAGAGGCGTTTCTTTTCACGGACCTTCATTTCAACATCATCATTCCAAAGCCAAGTATCTCGGTTGATGTACCGCTTACCCGGCTTGGTGACCCCTCGTCATTAGTGTCACATTTTTCGAAAACAGAGCCTGCCATAACGTCGATTGGGTTTTAACTGACCTACACCATACTAACAATCAAACAATCATAACAAGTCCCCTGGATATGTGTAACAAGAAAGGCGCTGATATCGGCCCCGAAAGAGATCACCATTCGGTGGCCGCTTTCTTCCGCTTGCATGTTGCGTCCGCCACTTCTCACAGGGTTGGAGAGCTCCAAAACGGAGTTCGCTAAGTTTGCATATTGTCTCCGATATTATTTCTTCTTGCTGTTGGTGACGTTCTTCAACTGACTGACATTTTCCTCAAACACTGCGACTACGCTGATGACGTCGCTGGCTTGTCTAAAATCTGCAAATGCATGTTATCTTAACACCAAAATTAAGTGTTCTGTGCTAGTGTTCTTTCTGTGTGGTTATACGGGAATAATACGTGGAAAGTACCACCGCTGCCCTTCGAAAGATCCAACCCTTGGTGAATACTGGGCTGCGCCGTATCACCGGAGTAGCTGGCCTGGTACTATTTCAAACAACTTACGTACGCGATGTTACTGAAAGGCGGGAGTGGCAATAGTGTGGGAGTGGGATAGCTTACACATTAAGAAACGCGTCGAGAGACGAATCTCCTGTATGTAGGCTTATTGGTTAATAGTTATATTTACTTACTTACAACAGCAGTATTTCTCTGAGTTTGTTGCTTATCCTTTTGGTATACGAAATTCGAATCAAAGTCATTCGAAAATATTGGGTAATGCTATTAGAGGTAACTATCCTTTTGCAATGCATCGGCAAATACCAGAAGCCTACACAAGGGCTCACTATTCCTGGATTTTATTGCCGATTAGAAAACTTCGAAGATTTAACCTTTACCCAGGGCATAAAAATACATAGTCGTTCAGAAATGGGATGCTCATCTTCCTTAGCCTCCAATAAATTTAACAGGTAATAGTCTCTGACCAACTTGTAAAATTTGATCAAAAAAATCACACCATTAACTCAATAAATTAAAGCGATTGTCCCATTTTTGATGGCATAGTTTAAATTCGGTCTCCAATCCAACTAAATTACTGGGATATGTCCCCAATATACAAACATATTCTGGAACATGACTTAAATCCTGACCAATACTATCCGAGTTATGTCATCAAATTATATATAAAAGATACAGAGACCATTTAAACTACCATTTTCTAAATTCGAACCATTTGCTCCCGTTGTAATCCCTAATTCGAGCTAAACCTCAAGCCTTTCCATTAGGAACGAGTCACCGCAAACACTTGCCATTCGAATACTTTCCTGAATTCGTTTTCACTTTCAACAGGCCCCAATATACCTGATGAGACTCAGTCAACACTTGATAGAAATCCTTCGTCAAAATTATGCTTGACTAAGCCCTATTCTGAATGATGGTGTCATCCTGGCAGACGAGGTACACACAACTGGCGTAAAATTCGAATTCGAAAGAGAAAGTAAAGGAAATCCAATAGAGTCTTCCGTGTAGAATGGGAAGTTTTCAGAATTAGGCTAAACCTTATCATTCCTGAACAACTTTTAATTTACATAAGTAGTCTCTCATACGGAAATTTGGAGTAAGGTTCGAGGCTGGAACTAATGCTAAGCGGCTGGGGGTCGTTGTGTAAACATTAAACACGTGGCAAAAGACAGCATATAGGAACTGGTTGTCGCTATACGAACATATTATTCAGAGGGTAACATAACTCCTCCAGTCCTCCGTGATAACAAAAGGAGAGGAACCTTTGGAAATCGTTGTTTTACATTATAATAAGAACCTGCGGTTGCGCGATCTCGATTTGAGGAGAACGTTGCTTACTGCCCCTGACTGAAACAATGTTTGGAAAAGGATAACGTTTCATTCGTTGCAAGAAATGTGGAGAAAAATATTGGAAGTTCTCCTCAAGATGAAGGAGGATGTAAATTGGGTATTTTTTGTAGAAGAGGGGAATAAAGCGGTTCAGATATGTGATGTATAATTCAATACGAAAACACTGTAATTGTCTTTCAAAGGGACACACGGCAAAATGTGGAGAAAGGTTATGGTGTTTGCTAAAGCTTCCTCAAATCGAGTGGAAAATAGAACTGCAAGTAATTTATCCACTCAAATATTCCATTACTTTGATTGATTGATTCTCAGGAATCAGTATAAAAGCTCATGAAATTTCGACGATATAAATTGGTCAAACAGAATTTATTTAAATTTTTTTCATGATAACTGACCAACTACTCCTCGAGAATGACCAGAGTTGTGGATTTTTCTTAATATTCATTTCTTGCCCGTCTTTCATGCTTTGTTAAGGTTTTATGGAAAGCAGAACTTCTTTAAAACCGGTTGATCCTCTGTCTGCCACACGATTTTTTTCAGGGACAGTTGTATGTACATACAGTCAGCAACAAAAGATAGTATGCAGTGCAAGCAAGCAGTTTTATATATATATATGTTAAGGTTACTAGTAAACAGCAAACATTTTGTAATTCTAAATGTTTTATTCTGTTCTCTTTTCGATACATAAAAATTAATGAATACAAGCGAAAAAATATGTAAATACCACTAAATACCACTAAGTAGTTTTTCCATCGCTTGCCGAAGAGAGAAAATCTTATCTTCTGAGTGTATGGGACTATCCGGCCTAGCAAGATAGCGGAGAATATCTTATAGATGGTACTCAGCAACGTGATACCTGTATAGTTGCTGCACTGTGTGACATCTCCCTTTTTATGTATGGGACAGATAATGCATCGTTGCCAGTTGTCAGGCAATGATTCTGTGTCCACACCTTGAGCACAAGTTGATGAACCACTTGGTGTAATTGGTCGCCTCCATGTTTAACCAATTCGGCTGTAATTCCATCGGCTCCTGGCGACTTATGATTTTAAGTCAATGAATTACACGGACTTTTTCTTCTATACTTGGTGGTGGCAGTATTTGTCCGTCGTCTTCAGTTGGCCTGACCTCCATCTCGCCGATGTTCTGGTTGTTCAGTAGTTCATCAAAATACTCAACCCATGGCTCCAATATGCCCGTTCTATTCGAAATCAAATTTCCCTCTTTCTCTCGGCAGGATGAGCATCGAGGTATGTAAGGCTTCATCCTGTTGACTTGTTGGTAAAACTTCCGCGTCTGGTATGGTTGCTTCCTGTACTTTTCGAGTTCACAGACCTTTTGATTCTCCCAGGCTTCCTTTTTCTGTCTGTGAAGTAGGTTTTCCGCTCGCCGGAGTTCGTGATAAGTCTCCACGCGTGCTTGCGTCCTTTAAGAATGCAACATTACTCGGTATGCAGTCTTCTTCTGTTACTACGTTATTAAAATACGTTTTTCCATTATATATTGAAATATCTACTTTCTTTTGACGTATTGCATTTTATTATGCAGAATTATGTATTTTAATTTTTATGACTTAGAAATGGTTCTCTTTACAATCACTTGTGTATTGTGGTGTAGTTGCAGCTATCAGATTGCACGGTCAGAAGATTCGCTTTCGCGTTATTGGTTTGAGTGACAAAAGAGATCCACCATGGAAAATTCGTCTGGAACGTCGGCGAGACTCACTAAGACAGGACATTGCTAGACTGATTCAGATCAGCACTGGCAATGCCAGCCGACGGGTGAGAAATAAAGTGCAGAGGGTTTACCGGAACTATGCCAACCCCTGTGAGACACCCGTTGTTGAAATTCTGGACAAACTAAAACAGAAACCTTCTGTCATATGCAGTCGGTTACGACGGTATGGCGAAAGTTATTCCAGACGTGTCCAGAATGCAACATACGCGAGGAACCAGCGGAGTTTTTTCAGATCTCTCAACGAATCCCAACAGAGCGCCCAGACAATACAGTTCTCGATGACCGAAGCGAAAGAGTATTGGGGTGGACTTTGGGGGTTACCTGCCCAGCATGCTGAGCATGCTGAGTGGATCACCGCCGAAGGCACCCGCCATGCCAATACACTTGGCATGAATTTCGCGGATGTTACCGAAGAGGAAGTTCGACGAGCCATAAACAGCTCGAAGAACTGGAGGGGCCCAGGTCTGGATCGGGTGCAGAATTTCTGGTATAAGAAATTTACCAACGTACACAGTCGGTTGGCACGCAGTATAAATGAGGTCATGAGTCGGCCGGAGGAATTTCCACCTTTCCTCACTGCGGGGATTACCTACCTTATCCTCAAGAAGGACACGGTGCAGGACCTCGCAGACATAAGACCGATCACTTGCTTACCAACCCTCTACAAATTCATCACGTCCATTATTAGTGGAAGGATCAATGCGCACCTCGAGACCAACAACATTCTGTCCGAGGAGCAGAAGGGCTGCCGAGTTGGGTCAACGGGTTGCAAAGAGCAACTCATTATCGACTTGGTAGTTGTAGGACAAGCAACTAGAGGCCAAAGAAACCTCTTCAGTTGCTATATCGATTATGCCAAGGCTTTTGATAGCGTTCCGCACACCTGGCTAATAGACATCCTAGATCTGTATCGCATTGATCCAAAACTAATAAAGTTTTTGGCGACAGTCATGGAAGGGTGGCATACCACCTTATCGGTGCGTACATCTGAGGGTGCTAATACCTCAGAGCCCATCCGTATACGGAGGAGCATCTTCCAGGGGGATTCGTTGCGTCCCCTTTGGTTTTGTATGGCACTGAACCTCCTTTCATGGCTACTGAATGATGCTAGAGAGCATGGTTTTGCAATAAAGTATGGCCTACGTGCTAAGTGCGAACTGACACACTTGATGTACCTAGATGACATCCAGCTGTATGCTGGTACTGACAACCATCTTAGAAGTCTGTTGCGAATGATAGACATGTTCAGCCGTGATATTCGGATGGAGTTTGGAATAGACAAGTGTCGAATCCAAGCCATCCGCAAAGGTCATCACGATCCGCATGCCGGACATAGCATTGGTGACCTCCACATCGAAGCTATGACCGAGACAGACTTCTACAAGTACCTAGGAATTCTGCAAGGAACCCATGCTCGAGTTGGTGATCTGATCCCTTCACTGGCTTATGCATTCGGAATATTTCCGTGGACGAAGACCGACCTGGAAAACGTCCAGCGGCGGATACGGACAACTATGTCCACATTCCGAATGCATCACCCAAAGTCTGCCGTGGAGCGGATGAACCTGCCTCGTGACATCGGAGGTAGGGGCGTGGTTGACGTGGCGGCACAACATCATCGCCAAGTCGACTCACTGCGCGCTTATTTTTACAGCAAAGAGCAGGCGAGTCCCTTGCATGCGGTTGTCTGTAAGGCAGACTGTGGACTGACTCTACTTAACTTGAAGGATCGATCTTTCTAATCCTCTGAGTGGGGTGAAGTCGGACCAAGAGCGGATCGATGAATGGAAGTCGAAGGCAATGCACGGTTAACACGTGAATTGTCTTTGGCAGCCATTTGTCGAACAGATGGCTGTGTACTGGGGAGCTCTTTGCGTTTTTGTTGTTGTTGGATGTCATGTGCGTATTGCTTGGGTGATGGGGAATTGCTTATCAGGTTGGCATATTTGGGAGCGTGTGAATATTAGACCGCAGGTGAATATGTAGTAAGTTTGAAAATGATGGTTTTTTCTAGATTTTAAATGTACTTGGCTGATTTTGTTGTTGTTGTTGCTGAGGTTGCTGATAAGAGGCGATCGTTTGGGTGCCATGTGCTAATTGTTTGGATGACAAATTAATATAAATAGTGGAATTTGTGAAAAGATTTTGTTATAAGTGAAAAGTTGCCGTAGAGGATGGATTCGATTAACGAATTATTGGGCTGCAAGCCGCTCATTTATATTAAAACGTCAGAGTTGGAAGTGGGAAAGCGGTACCACATCACTGGAGGCGAGAGAATGGAAACACGGTAAGTTAGAATTTAAAATTAAACTTTTCTTCTTCTGCTAACAAGTTCTTTTTTTCATTGCTTTTTCTATAGATATGGACAGACTATCGTCGTGGATTTGGAGGGTACTATGCGGCTATTTTTACCATCGCGCTATAGTAAATGTAGCGATAATGTGTTGGACGACTTCAATACAGGGAAGTTGTCCTTGAGTTGCAGCGGTGCGGCCAATTCCAAAAACTTGGAATTCCATCTTCATATATAATAATAAACCATGAAAATGTAGATTTAGATGTGAACATTTATTATTATTCACAGAAAAATTACTTACAATAAAGAAAAAAAACAAAATTTATTATTTACAATGAAAACTTCTTTTTATTACATTTGATTATTATTTTGAGTTATAAATTTTTTCAGAAGGAATGCGTTTTGTAGCGCGCAACATCCGCTGTGGGCATTACAGCGTAACATGTCGGGATAATTTTGTTTCAGTGATTTTAGATTCGGACAGCTATGATCTTCCACATTGAATACTAGTGCAATATTTCCCAGCAAATCATCCAGCCATTTTTTCTTCTCTGTTCCTTTGACGTAGATGGTTGTATTTTTCATGTTTAGAAGTAAATATTCTTTCACTTCCCAAAATGTTGTTAGTCCACCTTCCCATTTCAATCCATGATGATTTTCGTATACCCAGTGTGCCTGGGATTGCAGCTCTCTTGATAGTGTTGAAAAACTGAAGGGAGGTTTCAGTATAAAGTGTCGATGAAAATTTTCGTTTACATTTACGACAGCTAACTCTTTGATGATGAAAGTATTGTTGCATCCTCTAAATCCTTGCATATCGATAACGAAAATCGTCGTCATGGTGATGAAATGGTGCAGTTTGCTTGCGTGCAGAATGTAAACGTGATACTGGATTTACATTTATAGTTTCCATAGTTTTTATACAAGTTTTTGAACTGAAGAAGTAAGTGGGTTGTACTCTATCACACGATCATGTAGGAGCAAGCAGTAAGCTGTTGTTAAGGCAGGCACATCTACAGATGTTTTCATGTCTAACCTTATGTCCACTGAGCCAGATTTCATGGATTCATTTTGACGTGAACAATCAATTACTATAATTGGTGCAGATTCCTTATATTCGCTTCGTGAAAGTAGTGGCTGAGGTTGTACACCGTAATAAGATTGTTGAAAATTGCAGTACATATCATAGAGAAGAGCGAATCGATCACGGGAAAATTTAATATTCATATCGTCATAAGGATACGATTCGGAGTTTAAATGTATTTTGATATTTGTTAAATCACAGTGATCAAATTTGCTGGCATCTTTGTCTTTGAGATTTTTTCGATTTGTCTGTAAAGCTAAAAGAACATATCGAGGTTTTTCGAGTTGACCTGTGGTTTTCACATTCCACACATGATCTGCTGTTGTGGGTAGAACTGGATATTCGTACAGTTCCCAATTTCGAAAGCTTATTTGAATCGGATGTCCCGATTCAATATATTTCAACATTGACAATTTTTCAGCGCCATCGGGATTAACATGGGGCACCTTCCACTGTAGTTTAAAAATTTTGATGTGTACATTATCAGTGGATGAAATAAATGCATTTTCATCGCTTCTTGTGCGAACCAAAATTAGCTCGTTTACAATAATTTTCTTGTAGTCCTCGGCAAATCCCAAAAGTTTTCTTAGCGGAATAGAAAAGTTGAAGTAACCACTTGACGGTGTGATAGATTCGTTCGGTGACCAAGCGGCATTATAAAGCATTTTACTTTCGTTTTCATTAAGTGATACATAATTTTTTAACGTCGATGTTATTCCCACATTTTTGTTTCGATCGATTTCTACTCCATTCAGTTCATATCTTATCTCATCAAATAGGAAAGCTACGCTATTATTCGTCAATTTAGCTAGTGCTGATATTGTTCCATCTGTTTTAGTTAAGGCGCCTTCAATGTAAATGAAACTCTGACTCGGCAAAATACACAAATCCTGTTGTTGTATGGGTATTCGGATTTCATCACTGGAGTTGTATGATGATAAGAATGGAGAGTAGCTATGGTATTCGATTTTTGATATACTATTATCAAAACTGATTTTACGTGTAACGTTCAGGATATCGCTCATTATTTTTGTTTCAATTTGAATCCCAATAACTTTAGATACTGTTTATTTTGCAATGTTAATCGCGGTCTAGCTCGTTCGATTTTTCTGATTGAACTGGTTCTATCTACATTATCGGGCAGGTATTTATCATCGTTATATAGCAGCATCCTGGGGCTTCAAATGAAGTCTAATCGTTATTGTTTCCCCTTTGAAGTTTATTATATCTCCGTTTTGATCAATCAGCTTAAGAGTTAGCGTGCTTATTCGTTTAAGGCTTACCGGTAAATAAATGACGTTACTAGGAACCTCCACTATTTTATAACCTGGTCCTACTTCAGGTGAAAATTCATGGATTGTGTGTGAGGGAATATTGTTGATGTAAGAATTTCCAACTATGTTACACTCAATCCGTATTACGTTCACTTTACTTATACTCACAGGTAGATCAGAAGTATGTTTTTCATTGATTTTCAATTCTCGTTTAGCGAATCCCAACAATTGACCAATGGATCTTTCTTCGTTGAAGTAAATTGGAGCATTTGACTTTATTTCACTTTTGAGTGTATTATTATTAGCCTGTATTAAAAGAATTATTTTGTCATTGATCTTCGCTAATTCTTTATACAGATAGTTGGCAATATCATCAATTTCGTACGATCCAATGGGTATTTCTATAATGTGCTTCCCAATGTGAAATAAATTATTTTTTTCATCCACGTTAGGTATAGAATTATATGTTTGAAAATCAACAAGTCCGCATACGTAACCACCTTGTAAATCGATTGGTGGAAAATATTCAGTTGTAAGAATGGATGAATTTCCACTTAGAGTTAATGTAAGTGCCATGGCAGCATATAAAACAATGATTGATTTTCAGTTTTAAAAGTATTTATATATATATTTACAAAAGATTGTACAAAAATTTCAAACATAAATGTCCACAGTTATATGAGTCGTAGCTTTGATATGCATTGTAGTTGTATTTTATATTAGAACCTAGATAATCTATTAGCTCTTTCGGTGGAGGTAAATTTCCAAAACTATCAAAGTATTCCACATATCGATTCTGTTTTTTGTATGCTACCCAATGAGTACCAGAACCCTGCATATTATCCAGATTTACAATACCACATTCGTTTTGCTTTGCAGCTCCCCTCGGTAAATTATTTCGCATGAAAACTCCTCTGAAGTTTGACAAGAATCTGGCGAATCTCTTTAAATCATTCTCATTTAATGCTCTCTTGGGTAGCGTTTTTAAAAGTTTTTTGAAGCAGGATTCAAAAACAACCCTAATCCTTTTCTGTACGGTTTTAAATGCAATCCTCGGCCTAATGTTATCTCCTCCATTTTTTGGTTATGACGCTGTTTTTCTTCTAAGGTCTTTTTGGCATTGGTAGCATCATTAACAGCTTTCGCTATTCCCGCAGCTCCACCTGATAAAGCACCAATAGCAGATAATCCTGCGAAAAGAGGAACTAGAAAAGGTAGAACTCCACCAACTTTAGGAATGGGTATTATCCTTGGAGTCTTGAGAGTCTTCTTCCGTCCCTTTGTTATATTCTTTGCAGCAGCTAAGGCTACTTTAATACTCGCTTTCATTGTGTCGGGTTTCTTTCTTTTGACAATCCTTCGGACTTTGGAAACAATTGTTCCAAATTTCGGTTTATTCTTCATTCCCATTCCTAATTTTACTTTAGCTTTCATCATGTTGGTTACAAGTAGTGCGTTAGCTCGTTCTGACAATCCTGCGTCTGCTGATCTGACTCGTTGCCATGCCTTTTCAGCTAATATTTTATCTAATATATGACGATCAGCCGTTTCTTTAAATTTTGAATATCCAATGTCATGCTCTTTACAGGCTTGATCCAATAAGTTTATTCCTGGATCACCTCTAGCAAGCCGCTCGCTTAGTTTTGTACCAGGACCACAGTATTGATAACCAGGTAGATGCAGTTCAATTGGAAGTCTATTGATTAGGGTATTAATCACACCTCTTCCTTTCACCGCTTTTCGTGTTGTACTAGTATATTTATTTTTATGATCAATCATTTTATAGTGACCGTTCTCTTTGCGTCTATGTATGCGTATAATCCTGCTCGGTTCAACAACTCTCGCAGACTATAACACTTTTTGCAACAACGTAATTACTTTCAGTCTGGTTCTTTAGTTGCACTGATAATGCGGTTTATACAACAACAACAAAGGTTGGTGGTGGAAAACACTGACATTACAAATGAAAGCTGTATAGCTAAACACAGCAATTTATTGCCTAATAATATTCGGGGTATTATTACGGGTCCTTATAACTGCGGCAAAACTAACGTTATGCTTTCTCTATTGAAGCATCCAAATGGTATAAAATTTGAAAATATTTACATCTACTCGAAATCATTACATCAACCCAAATATGAACATTTGAAGCAGGCTGTTAAAGCTATTTCCGGATTGGGCTTCTCAAATAATAGTGAAGTGATTTCGCCTGAAGAAGCCAAATCTGACTCTGTTTTCATTTTCGATGATATTGCCAGCGAGAAACAAGAGAATATTCGATCATATTTCTGTATGGGACGACATCATAATATTGATAGCTTTTATCTGTGTCAAACATATACAAGAATACCGAAACACCTTATTCGAGATAACGCAAATTTTTTGATTATATTCAAACAGGATGATATGAATTTAAGACACATTTACAATGATCACGTAAACACCGACATGACTTTCGAACAGTTTAGAACCATTTGTGCTGAATGTTGGAATGATAAATATGGATTCTGTGTAATTGATAAAGACAGTTCTTTAGAGAAGGGTCGATATCGAAAGGGATTCGATATATTCATAATACTATAAAAGCAAATCCACAGTATGGAAAGAACCCCACATCTATTAAAAGCATCATTACCAACTTAGCAGTTCAGGAGCAGTTCAAAGCAGTTCAGGAGCAGTTCAGGAGCAGTTCAGAGCAGTTCAAAGCAGTTCAAAGCAGTTCAGAAGCAGTTCAAAGCAGTCCAGGAGCAGTTCAAAGCAGTTAAAATCAGTTCACGAACAGTTCAAAGCAGTTCAGTTCAAAGGACCAGTTTGATGCAGCTCAATAGCTGTTCAATACAGTTCGATAACAGTTCAATACAGTTTGAGTGCAGCAACAGTGAGGACAGTTCCAAACAATTCAAAAGAGAAACAACAAATCGATTTAGGTGCTGCAAAAATCAGTTCAAAATCAAACTAGAACCTATTGAAAGAATATTTCAAAACATTTTAGATATATTTCGAAATTTGACCGATTGCATCCGTTTGCATAAACAATGAAAAGAACAAAGCTTGACAAACAGTTGCTAAGTGATATTGTAAAGACAACCGATTCAATAAGGAAAAAATATCAACAGCTGAAAGCTAACAAAGCCGGAACAGAGATTCAGTTGGAAGAAACATTTAAGCCCATCACGGAACCCCTCAAAGAATTTGTTAAAAAAGCTAAAGTATTGCAGGAACAAGACATAAAAAAACCAAAGATCAAAGAAGAGTCTTCATCAGCTCGTATTAAATGTAAAGATGAGGAATTAAAGAGAGATCGTGTCTATGAAGAAAATGAACACATTTTTGAAACTCCTAAGTCAAAGTTTAACCGGAAACTTAACCTCACCAACACTTCTTCTTCTTCTACAAAAGCTGTTCGCCAATATGTTGCCACTCCGGAAGGACAAGAATATCTGGGAGAATACCTGAAGCAAAATCATTTTTCAGATATTGCTAAGCAATATTTAGATATCTATGTAAATCAACCATCTGTAATTGACAGTATTTATGGGGTATATAGGGATGACAATAATGGAAATCAGTGGAAAATAGGAAATTCAGATTTCGCAATCGATGATAATCATATAATTGTAGATGAAAAATCTTACATTGGAAGTCGGGGTTTATATGAACTGCTTTTTATGAAGTATCCAGATGAAACAATATATTCCGACGATGATTTAGAGAATTATAAAAGTATTCTTCTACACTCTAATGCCCACAGGCGTTCTTATGACAGTAGCAGTCAAATCAATGGAAATCGAAGCTTTAAATATACAAGAATAATTTCTAAATTGTTAAATAGAAAAGAAGGAAAAGGGTTAACACGAACCCCTAATATTAAATGCAAAAACCCTAATTTAATGGAAACGTCTAACAAACAAATTGACTATATATATTGGGATGATCCCAATGAACTAGTAAGTCGATTGCGGTTACTCATTGCGTCACAGCAAGCCGGTCACAATAATCATAACAATGAAATTATATCAATCATTGAAGAATTGAAAGAATCACAAATAATAGAATAAACACGCAGCTCACATCATTTATTAAATGGGTGTTGATAAATTTGGTCGATTTTCAAACGATACTGGAGGAGGAAAACGTGGTTTGCAAGGACTTCAAGGACCCCCGGGTCCTCAAGGTCCCCAAGGTCCTATAGGTCAGCAGGGCAGGGTAAGGATGGTCTACAAGGTTTGCATGGTGCGGGATTTAATAAAACGGAAAGCGGTGATTACAACATCAAATTCAAACAACTCAAGAATCTTGGAGAACCCGTTGAGGATGCTGATGCTTCTACAAAGAACTACGTTGATATTAACATTGAGAAACTCAAAGAATATATAGACAGACAAATTCAACTTGAAATCGACGAACTTACAAAACTATAATGATGATGACAGTTCAAAGTCATACCTTGAAAACAACAACAAATACAATCATCAATCATATTACGAAATTCAGTTCATTCTAAAATGAGCAAACGGCAAGTAGTAAACGAATTACATAGGTCAGCTCGAAAAAATTTTAACCGACGACGAGTCATAATTAAAGGGTTGGATGACTTGTGGCAGGCCGATTTAGTTGAAATGGGAGCATATGTTAGCGACAATACGGGGTTCCGTTTCCTTCTTACGATCATCGACACGTTTTCCAAGTTTGCGTGGACGGCTTCCATCAAAACAAAAATGGGTAAAGAAGTTGCTATAGCAATTGAACAGATTCTCCAACGAGGACGCATTCCTAAAAACCTACAAACAGACGACGGAAAAGAATTCTACAACAAACATTTTAAAAATGTTATGACAAAATATCAAATAAACCATTATTCTACGTATAGTCCACTTAAGGCATCAATTGTTGAACGATTCAATCGTACCCTAAAGAATATGATGTGGAAAGAGTTTAGTATGAATGGAAACTACAAGTGGATCAATCAAGTCGATGATATAGTTGACGCCTACAATAATAAAAAACACCGAACAATTAAAATGGCTCCGTCTGCTGTGAATAGTTCCAATGAAAAATTACTCCTGTCTACCGTATACAACAACATTAAGGTGATGGGTCCATTTAAATATAATGTGGGTGATCATGTTCGAATCAGTAAATACAAGCATGTATTTGAAAAGGGCTACACACCCAATTGGACCACGGAAATTTTCAAGATTCGCGAAATTCGTATTACCAATCCCGTTACATATCTATTAGAAGATTACGAAGGAAATAAAATTGAAGGTGGTTTTTATGAGCCTGAACTATTGAAAGCTGAGCATCCGTCAATTTATCTTGTGGAAAAAATATTGAAAAGGAATGGTAACCAAGCGTTTGTGAAGTGGCTAGGGTTCTCAACGAAACACAATTCCTGGATAAATACCAAGGATATGATATATTAAGATTCACAATGAAACACTGTAATTTTGATTGAAGAATAAAATTTATTTATTAGTTAATCTTTTGTAAAACTGAACAAGGTTTTTCATTTCATTTATTCTCCTACGAACACTATAACATTCACAAGTGTCTGGTCCGCATTTTGCATCGTCATATGTCCACGGGCAGCTCACGTAATGTTTTCCAAATTGGCTGACTTTCTGCGACATTTCAGCGTATGGTTTTAAAAACGTATAGCTTCTTATAAATTGGTTAAAGTGCTCCGTAAGAATTAGCAATCTGTTGGTACAAAAAAATTGTTTCAACTCCTCAATAGAACGTTGAAGGTCGTCGTCCACATCGTTGTTATTTTTATTCGTCGTCGCCATTTTTTAATTCGTTGTGCACAGGTTCGCGGTTCAAGCAATACTCATAGAATAGGTTTGCTTCATTTTCTTCAAGTCCAGAAATTCTATATTGCTCCTATAGTCTGGATCTGCCTTTTTTATATACTCAACCTCGCCATTACTGAGTATTCTTTCGGTTTCGAACTCATGGTATTCATAACATGCGATTTTCAGTGAGCGCATGGAATAGTTGCTATCATATGTACATCGAACTGTTAAAATTTTGTCATCATCGAACTCTAATTTAAAGTGCCTGTAAAAAATATTTTCGCTCTCGATAATTCCAGCTATTTCCATTTCCTTCTTAATCAAAGCTTGCCGAAATCCTTCTATTGCTTCATCGACTGTAACATATCTTCTAGACGGTTCTGTTGTTGTTGTTGTTGACGTCGACGTCAGCCATGATGATGATGAAATAGCAACATCGGCATCATTTTGAAACGACGTGTTCGTTTCTGTTGAAACTGTACTAACAGTCATAAGTCGAAAAGATAATGTCACTTGCGCTGTATTGTTATCAGGTAGCACGAGATTAAACGCTAAATTGTTTGTACTTTCGTTGGTATTAAGATTCACCACTGGTAATGGGCTACCTAAAAGAAAAGGCACACCAAAACCTAACACAAGAAGTATATCTAAAAACTCCATTCTATTCCAATCGATTTTCGAAAACCAACTAATTGTATATTTACCATCATGAGATCTATTTATACTGCTCTGAACGATTGAAATTACCTACCCTTTCGGCTGCTCCTATTCCATAAAAAGAGAGAGAGAAAGAAAACTTTTTTTTTCTAGTCTACATTTATTTATTATTATCATATGAATCATTTTATTCTAGTTTACATCCATTCTTATATTAAAATGTCCCCAAGCATATGTTCTAACCCCGTCCTCTCTTATGAATCGCTTATCATCTAAATAGTTTAATGCAATTTTATTAATACATTCTGTATACAAATTATGCATCTTAGACCTAAATATAAACATGTTACCTCTAAATATTTTTTTTCTAAATAGACAATCACGATAATCATCTAAACTTAAACCATCCATTATTATTTTCTTAACTCCTTTGGCTTTTTTAACAAAACCGTCATTTTCTACGCTAAATGAATACATTTTAGATCTTAATCCTATAAATTCTGTCATTATTTTACCATTATTTTCATCTTTCATCAAACCCAAGACTTTAGCATTTTTTTGAGGAATATTATATATATTATCGATAGCATATTCTGATGTATCAAATTGTGTATCAATATCAGACAAAATATCTTTGTACACATCTTCCGTTTCGATAGTGTAAATGAAACTGTCCGTATCCATGTAATTTAGAATGAGCTTATCATTATACTTAGGTTTCATATAATGATAGTGAAAATCATACATTTTCAGTTTGGATAGATCAAGCACAGTAAATCCCAAGTAAATTGGTTTGTCGTAACAAGTAAATACTCTATCCATTTGGATAGCTGCCATGTTTGGTGTAAATACAGCTGCGCTGTGAAAATTGGGTTTTGAAATAAGCACTCGAGCGCCTGACTGTCTGCCTCGACTCTCCCAATCGGTAACAATTTTTACGTCCTTTCTTTTGTCAACGTTTTCCATGGTTTTGCCATAAACTGCATTATTCAAAAGTTTGAAAAAATTTTTCTCGAAAGGATTTTTACTCATTTTCCTGTAATGGGTATTTAAATCGATATATTCCTTCAACCAACTGGATTGTTTAAACTGTAAAATCCTGTAGATGCGAGTCAGTTTCAAACCATTTTGAATGCATTGCTGCAGATTCCGATAGTGGATAACATATTTTTGCTTGTCTGTTAAATCCACAATCAGTTTGTTAGTTTTCGAATTATGCGGGATTTTATTTTCTGGACATAATGGCAAATCATTGTGCTCATCATGTTTTGATATTGGATACTCCAAATCAACTTCCAATATGTATCCAATATCCGAATCTGCTGCAATATTCAAAACATCAAAATCAACTATATTTTCAACCCACTTGAATTCAGCATAGGGAAGCGGCTGTGACATTGCCCATCCGTATAGATTATTAGCATCTACATACATTAAATATTTGGAAGGATCCTCTTCTTTATAATTTTTCATATATTTATTATTTGCAGTTGAATGGCGATGCGAACATTGCGTAATACCCCCCCTAATTCCTCTTTTCACAAAGTGATGCATTTCGATATCTGTGAGAAGCTCCAGTTTTATGGATGTAATTTTAAGCATGGCATCCCATGATAAGCCAGGAGTCGTATAATATTGACAAGGATCAAGTCCATATATATTTTTACAAACATTTCGAAAGTTTTCAAAAACATCTGTTAGAAGCAAAACATCTGTTTTCAGATACAACTCCAAATAGTCCCACATAACACCACAATTGAATTGCTTCCAAACATTGAGCGCATGTTGATAATCTGCTTCTTTGCACTCAGTGTTTGACATCTTATTGAAAAATTTCTCTCGAGATGGTAGAGAAGTTTCATTAAGTCGATCCCAAGAGTTTATATATTCATAAGGAAACACACCCTTTCGCGTAAGAAGACTGAATTTTTCGCCATCTCCATATACCCCTGAAACAGTTTTCAAATCTTTATGAGCCAGATTGTTTACGAGTGCATCAAGACTGCTATGCATGAATCTTAACGAATCCAAAAATCTTAATTCAATGGTTTCAGAATCATTAAGGGGTATTTTTTTGGAAAGCGACACGTACAGTTCCTTATTAATGGGTATTATTGAAATATCTCCATCAATGCTTGCCAGCTCCTTGACAAACAAATGACAATCATACCCTGAAAAGTTATGAAATAGAATTGGGAAGAATTTAGGAATCTGAAACAAAAGATTGCATGAGCTATGAGCCGGACCTCTATACTTTCCGGTAAAGTGGCAATGTTCGCGAACTCTATCACTATCCAGCGTTTTCTTACAAATGCAACATAGAGTTGCTTCTCTTTGCGTTTTTTCCTCATCTAAAGTCAAAGTATTTGACGATTTGGGTTTCTGAATATGATTTATATAGAACCATTTTAAATCAGATACTAACGAATTAATAAATTTTTTAGGAGAATCTGGTCCCTTGTATATTCTAAACCTATCTAAATTAGAATCGTAACAACACTTAATATAGTAAGCAAAAGCACACGGTATATGCTCTTGAAGAGTTGTTGTTGACGCTGATGCTGGATCCGGCTGACAACTTTGAATATCTTGAAGTAGACATTCGAAATCTGCATAGACTACAAAAGGCACATCTATTTGTCTCTCGAAATGTCTATACTCCAACGTTGATTTCTCCGGGGACACCATTTTCGTGACATAATAATAATAATAAAATATATGAAAGGCTCTGAAAGAAAGACTAATCTGTTATATTCTCTTACCTTGACATATCTTTAATCCAAATGTAGTGGTTTTTTTCTCCAAATTGCAGCAGCAGCAAGTTGATGTGGTGCACCTTTTCCTCCTTCGACAGGTGATAGGGACCCACAATCTTTTTCATTTCTGAATCATACCCGAATAAATTGATGCTGATTGATGGATTCAGCTCCTCGAACACACTAATGTCTTTCACTTTAAGGGGGAAATCAAGCCCCCAAAAGTTTATAATTCGTCCATTTTTTAGCACTATTACACTATCTGTGATATCATCGATTTCATATGATGATGTTTTTTCCAAGTGAGTGTTCACGGGGTATAGGGCAGAAATGATGCTCCACTTGAAGCAATAAATATCTTTATTTCTTACATTCACACATGCACGTTTTTGAGCTATATACTTTGGGGATGGAATAAAATTCGTTCCCCGCAGTGGTTTGAACTCATTTAGGTTTAATTCGCAATGCGTTAACCTCAATAAAGCCCATCCACTGTCCTTCTCCTGAAACCCTTCCATTTTTTCCACTATTTGAGCCGTCATATTGTTAAACGCGGGCTCTATCTCATTAGCACTTAATATTGCATGCATCTTGGTATTGAAAGACTTGATGCTCACAACACTTTCACTGTCCTCATCCATTATTTTTATAAACTCCGCGAAAAGTTCAATATTAAATTTGAATGCCATGCGCTGCTCTAACGCACTACGAAGGTATTCCATCAAAGGAGCCTCCATCCTCTTTAAAAACTCTGTAGCATTCAAAAGAGCCTCGTCCATGTTTTCGTATACCAGGGTTTCGATCCGGTTACCAAAACAACCTTTCACTCTTTTCAGGTTGGCATCAATTGCCTCGGTCGCGTTTCGCTTGTGCGAATTTGTTCGCAGATGAAACTGCCACGACGAACTCCCTACCTCAATTTTACAAAATTCACAATACATAGTTAATAGATTTAGTTAATAGTTAATAAATTTTACGAAAAAAAAAGTTTTATAACCCCCCGATAACAATCAATCAATCAATCAGTTTTTTGTTTTTATTGTCTACAAACACTTTGTACGCGCGGGCAACACAAACACAGCCAGACACACACACGCAAAATCACTTTTATCTTTATTATTATTATAATTTCACGTAACTTAACACGCAAATTCCAATTTATACCGACGGCAGCACACAATCAGTTTTTTTCTAGTTCGTTCATCCGTATTGACTTGCGCGAATTCGTTAGAAATTAACGTAACTCAACTATTTATATTAGTTTATTTGATAAGCGATTTCCATCACCCCAAGCAATACGGACATGGTACTCCAACGATTACCTCTTATCAGTAACCACAAGAAAATCAGCCCGAGTACATTTTAATCTATAAAACCATCACTTTCAAACTTACAATATATTCACCTGCGGTTTAATATTCACACAGTCCCTAATATACATCAACTTGATAAGCGATTTCCCGTCACCCAAACAATTAGCACATGGCACCCAAACGATCGCCTCTTATCAGCAACCTCAACAACAACAACAACAAAATCAGCCAAGTACATTTAAAATCTAGAAAAAACCATCATTTTCAAACTTACTACATATTCACCTGCGATCTAATATTCACACGCTCCCAAATATGCCAACCTGATAAGCAATTCCCCATCACCCAAGCAATACGCACATGACATCCAACAACAACAAAAACGCACGCCGCCCCGCCCCGGAACGAGGCTCCCCGAACCCCCGCGGACGACGCCCTACGAACTACGCTTCCCTAAAAGTCGCCCCCGGCACGCGCCAAACCGGCCGCCCCTAACCACAACATTTTCATATGAAACTGGATTCGAACATACATGCCGTCTCAAAACCGCAAGATTTTTATATGAAAGTGGATTAGAACATACATATTTATACTACTGTAGGGAGTTCAAAACAACGGTCAACGAACCGACCAATACCTAAACAAAACCCGCCCCGGCCCGGAACGAGGTTCCCCGAACCCTCGCGGACGACGCCCTACGAACTACGCTTCCCTAAAAGTCGCCCCCGGCACGCGCCAAACCGGCCGCCCCTAACCACAACATTTTCATATGAAACTGGATTCGAACATACATGCCGTCTCAAAACCGCAAGATTTTTATATGAAAGTGGATTAGAACATACATATTTATACTACTAACGACCAGTGCAGAATGTGTGGTTCAGCGTTAGAGACGTTGGACCATCTCATTTCTGGCTGTACTGTTATAGCACCGGTGCAATACATCACCAGGCATAATGCTGTATGTAAGGTTATCCATAAAAACCTTGCATATAAGCATGGGCTGATCACTGGAACATGTCCGGTTTACCGATATGAGCCGCAAGCAGTACTTGATAGTTCTGCCTACAACATGTATTGGGACCCGCAAGTTCTGACTGATCGCCATACCGCACACAACAAACCTGACGTACTGTTAGTTGACAAGACGGGTCGCTCCGCGTATATTATAGAAGTCACTATCCCCCATAATAGCAACATTTAACGGAAATACGTGGAGAAGAAGGTGAACTATGGGCCATTGGCTCGGGAAATCAAAGAAATTTGGCGTCTCGAGCGGGTGGTTGTAGTTCCCATAATATTGTCAGCTACAGGTATTGTACCTAAATTCCTCACGACTTCCCTTGATGTCCTGGAACTTGCGCACAGTCTGGTTCAAACCATGCAGAAGTACACCATTCTGCATACGTGCTCGATGTTGCGGGGAGTACACGACGGATTCTCCCACTGACCTACCACCGGCCACCACCACCTTTAGTTTTTAAGTAGGTAGGATCGTCCGAGCCTAAATGCTAGACACTTAGTGCTAGTATTAGGTAAAATCCGGCATCTGCCGAGATTGTGATAACTCGGAATAACATAATAAATAAATAAAATATAATATAGTAATTTTGATTGGCCATAAATTTATTTTTCTCCACTTCAAGACATGAGCGATTGATCTGAGAATTCTGCTTCCCGCTGGTTTGTTTCCAATTTGAATGGTTTTTGCTTTTTTGCTACTTTCGGCGTCACCAATTTATGGGTAATTAAAATTATTCTTGTTCTTTTTCTTCAGCCTTTGTCCCATTCCCAAGCGGGGTCGGCTCGCCGTGATCAGTTTCGCCATTTACCTCTATTGAATGCCTGATCTGGGTGCAATCTCGAGGCTTTTGAATCCCCATCAAGCGTATCAAGCCCCGTTGTTTCGGCCTGCCTTTTGGTCGTTTATCATCGACTTCGATGTTCAGACCAATCCTGACAAGTGAATTCTCGTTAGCACGAATTGCGTGACCATACCATCGAAGACACCTCTCTTTCGTAACTTTTCCACGATCGGTGCAACCCCATAATGACCGCGGATATCCTCAGTTCGGATGTTATCAAACGGTGTCACGCCACTAGTCCAACGCAATATCTTCGCCTCCATTACCGCAAGACGCCGTTCATTATTTTGTTTGTGGAACGCCACTTCATCCAGGTTGCGTTAATGCGTGAAGCAATTTCATAACGCAGTTCTCCATTGGCTGATAGCGTTGACCCGAGGTGTTTTAAACCGCTCAGTTCTGGGCAGATCACTGCCGCTGATTGCGCCTGTTTCATGGGGATCGATCGTCAAAAATTCAGTTTAGTTTAAATTCAATCTGAGACCGTGTTGGATGAGGCGATCATTTCATTTTTGGATAAGTTGCTCGAGATCATTTTTGCTATGTGATGCTAGGAAAACATCATCTGCATAAAGAAGTATGTAGGGCGCTGGACGTTGGATATCCCGTGTGACGGTATCCATGACAAGAACAAAGAGGAGTGGTGAGAGGGCGCTTCATTGATGAACGCCAACAGAGACACGAAGCGGTTTTGATACACCCGCCTATACTTCGAACTAAATTTTTCGGATTGAAATTGAACCCAGCGCACGAGTTTTTCTGGCACGAAGTGTTGTCGTAAAGCATACCAGATGAGTTCGTGTGGAACACGGTCAAACACTTTCTCTAGATCCAGAAATGCAATATAAAGAGGGCGATGGTTCTCACCACAGTAGATATACTATAGGCAGTACCCTTACAAAAATGACCCCACTTGCAAATGTACTTGCAGAAGCTTATCTGTACACATCAGAGACGCTAAACAAGGAAAAGGCATAATCTTCGTCAAATCGTATTGGTAAGAGAGAGATCGGTGAGCTTTTGCTATTCTGGTACTACGGCATGCTCACCCATATAGCAAAAAGTTGTTTCACGTATTCACTTATGCATAAGCAAAAACTTGCCAATCTCACCAATACATTGGCAAGTCCGGGCGGTATGTCAAACACAGCTGATCGGGTTTTCGGTACATCTCGCTCATGCTCAACAGCAAAACAATTTGAAATCGTGTGTACTCGCACTGGTTTCCCCCCTTGAGGGGCAAGGGGGAATGAGGTAGCTGTCTAGTATCTAACTGTGGTTCTCACGGTATTTCTCCATGAGTAACCGCGCAGCGTGTATTGCGTCAGTATTTTCGCAGTTTTTGACAAATCCGGCTTGATTCACTGAATGGTCGATTTGGAAATGTTAAAAAATTTCTGTATAAACCTTGAAAATATTTAAAGGAATTTAAGGTTTGTTGTCAGTTAAAAGTTTTGTAATTAAAAATGAGAATAAAAAATGTCATTTGAAAGTAAGAGGATGGAAAAGACGAAGCTTCTAGGGAATGAGGACATGGGCGTTGCTGCACCATCAACCGTGGTAATTAGGACGCAAGAAACCGTTGACGACGGCTTTCGCATCAGACTGCACTTATGTCTACAAACATGAAGGCTAGTTCAATTAAATTGTAGTATGTTCCGCGAAAGCCCCTCCCATCTTCTGGCAGCAAAGCTGTCAAAGCTGCAGCTGTGTCCGTATATATTTCTGGTACAAGAGCCATGTGTGGTAAAAGTGGCTAGGATTTCGATAAGAGATCGTCGAGGCCAAAAGCCTCTGTACTGAAATCGAAATTGTTAGAGGCAACTATGCTGAGACAATTCTGTTCCTAGGACCCAGTTACGTTGATCTTACAATACCAGGTTAAAGGTAAGCGGAGAAACGTTACAGTTGAGAGATAAAATAATTGACCTAACAATTTGTGCTTCACAAATGTTAGAGTTGGCGGGTGCTAGAGGAAATCACACTATCTGATCATCTTTACTTAGAATTTAGTCTGACTACTGCAGGCGAACTGTGTGTAATACAAAGATGGAATCCTAGGAAAAATTCAATGAGCTTCTTGGCAATAAAGTGTAGTTCTTCAGGTGATTCAGAACTTCTTTGATAATAGAATCCCAATTGGAAGCTCAACATCCCACACTTTTATTACGATAAAACGGTTTTTTGGTGAAACCGAGAAATGTAAAAACTCAGGAAATTGACCAGAATGAAAACTGATTGAACTTCCGGATTGTACTGTGAGGAACTGGAAAACGAAAGAGAAGCACCAAGCCTATGAGTCTTGAAAAGGGATGGGTAGGCCCAGTTGGACTCTCTTAGAATGCCAGATGGAAATTTCATGAACTCTAAGATCGAGTCTAAAAAGACTCTCTTAGAAGTACACAATTCGGCACCTGGCATGGATGCTAAAGGAGGGTATAGAAAACTTAGGATGAATTCTAACAAATATTTTTCGAAGAGGTCTTACTCTGGCCTACGTGCCTATCTTTTGACAGAAGGTTAAGATAGTCTTAATACTTAAACCTAGGAAAGATGAATATTTGACTCCAAAAATTTCAGACAAATAAATGTAAGATCATTTTCGCTGAAATGTTTGGAGAGGCTGGTTGAGCATCACATGTTTATCAGCGTGGAAAGTCCTGTCAGTCTACTCACCACTCTTTGCTTTCAAAGAGAGAGGACGCAACTCTGAAAGGCAAGTACATAATGGGGGATTCGTAGACATTGAAGGACTTTTGACCGTGCGTATTTCCAAAAAGTTTGTGATGCCTCCAGAGATCATGGTGTCAATGAAACTCTAATTAAGTGGTTCAATGCTACGCTAACGCAGAGATGGTTGTGTGCTGAAGTTGGGGTTGATTGCTACCCAACAATGGAAGCGACGAAGGGCTACCCTCAAGGAGGTGTGCTATAGCCACTTTTGTGGAGTATGCCGATCGACTCATTACAATGCGAAGTACAAATGCCAATATACGATCAAGCTTATGCGGATAACGTGACTGTGCTAGATGTTGGTCGAGATATCGGAACGATGTGTAGAAATATACAACGCGCCGTTGATTTGATTCATAGTATTGCCTTTCAGTAAATCCAAATAAAACCACAATGATATTATTTATAAAAGTGAAGAAATTGAATGGTCTTCGCCTTCGAGAGGTGAGGGTACAACCTTTCAACTTTCCGAAGAAGTGAAATATTTCAGAGTTATTCTAGACATGAAGCTTCTTTAGAACAAACATTTAGAGGTAAAGATGAAACGAACTCTCACAACTTGTGGGCCGTGTAAGTGGACCTTTGCCTCGGGTAGTAATAAAGATATATGTTGCTATAATTAGGCCAATATTCGTATATGCATCCATAGTGTGGTAGATCTGAACCCAAAAGGGGGTTCAATTTCACTTAGTGAAACAAAAGAATTTTCACTGTAAGTCGGACTCACTACAAAGAACTGTATGGATGGGCACCACGGGTGTCATAAGCACGACATTCGGCGTAGGTGTAAATTCATTATTCAATTAGTAGTTATTGGATTTGTTTAATCAAAGCAGTACAATGAGGGTAGCTCATAGTCTAGTTCGATAACATCTATGGGAAATAACAGACGTGAGGGCACAGAGCATTGAGAGAATTATTGGAAGAACTGAATCCTGTTTTCACAATGCCTGTCCCTAAACGTAGAGTAATCTGGAAAGAACCAGAAGAATGCGTGACAATATATACTGAGTCTTCCATACCGAAAAACGGAACAGGCTTCTGGAACAGGAGCCTATGATCTTTCAGGCTGGGTGATTGACGAACGTGTGAACGGCAGGTACTTACATTGCAATCTGTATCAATAGTTAATCTGCGTTGAGGAGCTTTGAACCATTCTTTGATCGCTTCAAAAATCATTGAGGAATGTCGAAATCAACCGAACTTGATTTTTAGATTCAATACGGTAGAACTGCTTTGGGTACCTTGCCACTGTGGAGTAGAGTGAAATTGAATCTTTGATGCCTTAATATAAGCGGATTCAATTTCCTCCATGCCCGAACTGGGACCAGCAGGGTGTCAGTAGCATTGACTAATATAGCTATCAAAAACTGGGAACAAGCTTCCTATAATGGCAGGTGGCAGAGCCTTCATGCTAATAGACACACCAACCTTTAACTGTCATAACCAAACAAATATACTGCAGAGTTTACAATGTAGAAACATTGGAAAACCTGCAGAAACATTGTGGGCACTCTGACTGGCCATAATTCACTAGTGGACATGTGTTCAGGTTGGGATTCTCCAAGATGATACGTGTCCATCCGGTAATGAGGAAACGGGATCTACGGAACATTTTCTATATGGATGCCTATGGACCTACCATTTATTTTTGATGTTGATTTGTTCCAACTGCAGCAGGTAGAATCACATTCACTAACAAAAATCCAGTGATACATAAATGAATCCGGGATATTCCGTTAGACGGGGTATCGAGCACAATGGACCATTAGGGTCAAAGGCTCAGGTACCTCACACACACACAAGTTGATCTAATTTAAAATTGGAAAGAGAGTAAGGGACACGTTAAGGAAACTAAATGTGAAAAAGAATTATGTTGCGTATTAGTAAACGAACCGGATAGAAGCATACCAAAGCGAACGTAAGAAGAAAATGAGGTTTTCGGCCGAGGATGGTTCTTTGGATGGCAGCCGTGATTCATCCCATCCTAATGAACGGTTCTGTTGTGTCATGTTCCTAAGATCTGCAGTTCTGCCCGGCAGATGCCCCGAATGCACTTGTGCACCTCCTCCCCCTGAACCACCACATTAAATATGTTGTCGCGGGCAGTGCTGTCAGATTACGTGAGTTCAGATGTTAAACAACAAAGCCTTATGACCATAGTAACATCCTAGACGAAGTAGCTCGGGAAATCTAGGCATTGCCACGGATTACACGAGTCTTAAGAGAAATTTTGCTGTGCGATTTCCAATAATAGTAGTTCACCTTGATAGCGAATATTATCACGTTACTAATCCGATCATTTTATAGGTATGCATGGTAGAGTCGGACTTAATATCCAATAAGGAAATAAGACGTTGCAGGTGTAAACAAAAAAGTGTGTACATATGAATTCGAAAGATATTTCCAAGCCTGAAGAATTGTTTCCTGAAGAGAAAGCACTTGAAAGCAAAGACATATTCTTCTTCTTCTGCTTTTGTCAGCCAAATTGCTGTGTGTGTATCAGTCATCAGACAGATAAATGTCTGCGCCAGATAAATGCCTGTTTTACATAAATACCTCTTTGATACAAAGTCTGCTTCTACATCGGACAAATGTTTGAGCCTGCCTGAATGTCTGCTTCTGCAGCAGACAGTCTGTATCAGACAACAGGCAGACAGATGTCTGTGGCTGAAGCAGACACTACTGTATATATGCATATAAAAAATTGCCACTTACGAAATACGCATATTTATGTAAATCAACTTTTGTAAATTTTTATTTTTTTATGATTGATTTTGGTTGAAAATACATCCGAAAATTTGTGGTAAAAATATGAAAGTTATAATCGATTTTAAAAATGAGTAGCCAGTGCAGGTCAAAGCCGCATTTTGAGCTTCTTAATATCGAAACGTCTGCTTTTAATGTTTAAGTTACACATTCTCGTTTTGTTAACATGTTGTTTAATCGAAAGGAATATTTTGGAAACTAGTTTTGCTGGTTATGATTCGGTTTCTGTACTGAAAAGTCACTACTGTTAAAACTGTTATAAATTTTTAATCGGGTTTTTCTCAAAGCAATGGTTTGTAGGTAGGCGTGGGTGATTAAGGAAAAGCACTTGACCGTTCTCTTTGAAATTTTAATATGTTATTGTACACACTCGAAGCAATAGAATGTACCTCGGAGACAGAGATGGGTGCTAAATATTTTGATTTACATCAGGTTTTCTGGCGTCAAAAACCGAAAAATTTGAAAAAATAGCCGCCATTTTGTAATTTTTTGGCAACTGTGGTTCATTCTATAGAGAATTTCATGTTGATTAAAAAATTAAAAATTTCATCCAAATTTCTGTTTTTTTCTCTCAAAAAATAAACCGTTTGAAAATAGCAAAAAAAAAATTTGAACCCGTCACATCACACATAGTTCACTCGCAGTGCATACATATATTTGTGTGCATCTCAATTTGTAATGTCGGTTTGCACTCAACACGCTTGCGAATATGCACATATATATACACGAATTGCAACAAAACCTCTTGCAGTTCGCACATAGATGATCTGAAATGGAATATTTGGTCGGTTGTTTGTAATTTCTAAAAAAGCGTGTCGGTTGCAAACCGAAATGATGAATTGAGATGCGCACTAATATATGTGCGCCTTCATCCTGATCGAGCAGGCGGCGCGAGATCTTGGGCTGCACATCAATGAAGGTAAGACAAAGTATATGGTGACAACGTCAGCACCAAAAACCAACCAACCAACAACATTAAACCGCACTGGTCAAACGGGAAGAATAAAGATAGAAGACTACACCTTTGAAACCGTTGATAATTTCTCCTACCTAGGATCGAAAATTACGACGAAATCTATCAGCGATACCATGACCGTCAGGTTGTGGATAAAATCCAGCCCAATAGATTACAGTGGGCGGGTCGCTTAATCCGTATTTCGTAAGTAGTTTATATGCACGTACTGTGTGAGTCGATTGCCCAACCACTTGTTTACTCCAGACACAGGCATCTGTCTGCCTATTTTCTGAGGCTGGCTCAGATATTTGCCTGACATAGGATATGTGAAACAGACATTTGTTCATCTGATACAGGCAGAGACATTTCTGACACAACCTCAAAATAATTCTTCAGGCTTGAAAATATCTTTCGCCTTTAATTGTCTTATTGGATATTGAGTCCAACTCCACTATATATACGTACAGCATGACAGATTATTAAGGCCACTTATATAAATACCAAAATAGAAAATCATCGTACGAATTTATTCGTATTTACGAATACAAATATGCGCAACACTGCCTCCGAGCTGGTGAAGCAGTGCAGAGACGCGCTGGAGAGACTGAGGGTACCCTCAAAATACCCTGCTCAGGGTTTCCGGCCTTAAGCGTGTAGAGGGACATGCGCGGGCTGACAGAGTTCTGCTCTTGACAGTTTGTCGGTCTACGCAGTCGGCATCCTGCTAGCTACTCTCAAGGATGGAATTCACTCCCACTACTTAATATAGTGGAGAATATGTGGGCAAAGGGATTTTCCGATATTCCGGGTTGTTCAGAAATTACAGTGTTAAATAGGTAATGAGTCTGCAGCCGCGGCTAGAGTACTCGATGAGAAAAAGCATCGAATCTTTTTTTACCTGTTAGTTTTTTATCTGAGAATTATATCCAGTCTAGAGTGAGCACTGAAAGGTTTTCAAGCTATACTCAGTTATATTTTGTTGAAAGTATTATGCTGTTTGTGTGTTCAGTGATTTTTTTAAATGGATCGTACGAAGGGATATCGCTTTAACGTTAAAATTTAAAAATTTAAAATTAAAAAAGAATATTTCATGGGAATCGATACTTATCAGAAAAAAAAAAGGACTTCGCATCAACATCAGCAAAGAAACTTTTAGCAAGCATGAACATGGATGTTCCAATTGCGACAAGTTTTGTATATTGTATATTGGATTTTGCTGGAGTTTTCTCCGGTATTTCTGCAAATTTCTTCAAATAATAAAATATACGTAGTAGTAAAAAAGGAATGCGTAGGACATGTCGAGAAAAGAATGGGAACGCGGCTTAGAAATGCAAAGAAGAATCGCAAAGGCATTGGTGGAAAAGAGGCTGGAAAACTTACTGATAAGGTTATTAACGACCTCACTACATTTTTTGGGCTAGCTATTCGTCTACAGTTAAATTCGATAGAAGGAATGAAGCAAGAAATTTGGGCAACTTCCTTCCACAAATGATCTACAGACGAAAATCCTCAGCATAAAAAATGTCCAGCAGGCGAGGACAGTTGGTGCAAATGGCACAAAGCGGAAGCTACAGAAGAACTGGATAGGATCGGCCTTACAAGACTTTTTTGAAGAAACGGAGGGTGCTCTCTATGGACCAGGTATAGCGGATTAATGGTGAGTTAAAATTTTACTGTTGATAACCACATTTAAATTTTCAAATGCGTTTTTCTCGAAACTGCATCTTGAAAATCGGCTGCCACCATAGCTCAAAATCTATGCAACCAAATTCTTTGAAATTTTCACGACTTCTTTAATACACATTTCTACGGTCCGCAAACTAGGATAATTGCAACCGGACGGGTCGTTTTTTTTTTATTCATAAAAAACGCCGTATAAAAACACCAAAATCCAAAAAATTCAGTTTAAAAGCCCACCAAAAATTTACCTTTTAATATGTTCTAATTATCCTAGTTTGCGGACCGTGGAATATTGTCCACATTAAAATTCCGTTTAGTTTTTTTCTTCAAATAAATACAGCGCCCTCCAGCGTGGCAGCAGAAAAACACCTTTTTTTGGAGATGGGTGCATAAATTGACACGTATTCCGAAAACTAGTTACGATATCAAGCTGAAAAATTGGTCACATGTACTAGAGATATCAGTAAACATATGGTGAAAAAATAACGTTTCTATCTTTATCCAGTCCTCCAAAATAATTTTTCAAAAAAAGGCAAAAAAATGGCCTTCACACAAATGGCCCTTAATAGTATGTGATTTCAGGCGGCGAAGGCTCATCATTGGCTTAGGAAAATTTGGGTCTTCTATAGTAAGTGCTTTTGACCAAATGGGTGGAAATGCCTACAGAGGTTTGTACGGAGCCTTAGCCCACAGGAGATCATGCTCTCAGACCCGCCGTGTCCTACGATTCACGTTGTCGAAGATGCGGAGTGGGGGGAGAAACTCTCAGGTATTTCTTTTGAGGTTGCTCACTTCTAGTTAGAGTCAATTTGGGGACCAACCCTAGTTGTAGGGTGGGAGATGAAGGTTCGTAAACGCTGGCTCTGAAGACCTGAGTCGGATGGATTCGCCCCTCTCTTGTTCTTTTCAAAGCAGTCAGGGTCAGGAGTTTGTGGGATCAAAACGACGCTCCTTGGAGCCGTCACCCACCATATCGCGATTATTAGTTTTAGTTGAATCCCTCTGTATGGGGACCCGCTGAACTGCCTCTAGGGAGCCTGCTGGTGTCTTACGGCTAGAAGCATAAAAAATTTAAATTCCGCCCCATGTCGAGCGGCTGTTGTTGTTTTACCATACTAAGCTCACACATGTTACAAGCAAGGCCTCCGACTACAAATACCAATATTTTTTTATATTCTTACAGCCACTGTCGCAACTTGAGCGAACAACTGGAACTTGCTCCCCAACCTGCGACTGTTTGTAGATTGTCCGGCCACCAAGTTGTTAGTCTGAGGGTCCCCTTACGCACTTCCACGAACTGCGTGCAAATGAAAGACGGCCAGCGTGTTTGAGCCTATTTTATAATGAAATTCGTCTAATTGCACAAATATATTACAAACCATCTCTGGCAGGCTACAACAATAATAATAAAGTCTATCGGTTGCTTAAGTAGTAATCGGTTTAAAAAATAGTATTAAGTCGCTTTCTTACGCACTACGAACGGGAATACTCAAACGCCGGGGCTAATACGACACAAGAAAAAATCGAAATGAAACGACCATACAACGTTTATTACAAACGAACGGAACTTTAGCAAAAGATTACAGTTTCCCGCGACCGCTCTACATCTGGGGGAGCTGCTCGATGGGCGTAGTGAACTTGAAATCTTCCGGAAATAATTTGGACGCGTGCGGGTACATGAGCTTGTACGACTGTCGTATCGTCACGTCCGCAACGCCAGCGATGTCTCCGATTTCCTTCTGGCTGCGTTTGTGTTCTGACGCCTGCAAAAAAGTAAGGATTTCGTAAGAGATTTACTTCGAGGAGTGGGAACATCCTCTACGAACCTGTGATGCCATGTAGATAGCCGCGGCCGCAACTGAGATCGGCGAGCGTCCAGGGACTATGTCCATTTCGACGGCCTTCTTTGCGATATGTGTTGCTGCTCTTTGAACCATATTTGGCAGATCTGAAAGAAAAGCGTTCCTTTGAGTATCACGATACCGAACTGCGTGTTCCGGGGCTCACCTAAATTAGCGCAGAAACGGGACATGAAGTCCGCGGTTGTGATCAGATCGACAGACGTCTCCAAGGCCTTCAGCGTCAACTTGAAACATCTGCCGATCTCCTTTTTGCTGATCTTGCTGACCGCGCAAATCTCCTTAAAGGTACGAGGCACTCCTTCCTGGCGACACGCAATGTACAGGCATGCAGACGCCTTGGCGTCATTCGAACGCCCTTTCAGGTTCTTGCCGTCGTGCACTTGCTTGAACAAATTGTTAGCGCGGTCGACTATGGTCTTTGGCAAGTTGATTCGGTCCGCCATCGTCGAGATTTCTTTGAATGCTGAAATCAAGGCACGGTCTGAGCTGCTCATTGTACGTCGGTTCTGGTATTTTGGCGTTCCAAAGGAGTCGAAGGAAGCAGACCCCGTCCCGGGTCCAATCATTGTTGAAAGATCGCCACCGCTCAGTAGGGGGTTTTCTGGTCCACCCACACGAGAGGGATCCACCCCGTTCTTCTCGTTGCTGAATGTACGCCACTCAGAGCCGACATCGATCACACGGTCGCCGACAACAAGGCCACACTCGGAGCAGATCATGTCTCCCGCTCTGTAGTCCTCGATGAGCGGGGCTTCGGGATGGGCATAACAGCACACCCTGTTCGAAGCGTCTGGTCTGAAACGAGGGGAAAAAAGGTGTTAACACATTTTATTACTGCGACTGGTTTTGCAGCCCGTCGCCACTTATAAGCCGCACTCGCTGCTTCAGTAATCTGCCGATCACCGGAGTTTACGTAAGCCCAGTTGGGTCTGAGTGAACTTCCCGAGAAAGTTGTTTGGCAGAAATATGTGGAAGAATTACAAGGGGTGACGTAATTATGTTTAAGTAAAACGAAACTGCTGGGAAGCTACAATTGAGCAACGTAAGGAAATCAGATGAAGACGCTCAGATTTCACGGGGGAAGTGGCGAGCACATTTCCCGCAATCGATTTGAGAACCTTGGACAGTTGGGAGTTTGCAAATTACGCAACATAAAAGCGAAACACCTTTAATTGGTGCAATAGTGACCATTATGAAGCACGCAGTTGCTGCCCAAAGGCCCACGGCATTTTCTACATCTTTTACGCGTCGTGGATTTACCCCGGAGTTCGCTCGAAATTACCTTGAAGAGCTCGCCATCGCCGCGAGAATTAATAGAAGCTTTGATGTAATTTACTCGCTAGCACTTAATCGTAGTTGTTCCCTGTAAATCTATTGATAAATCACAGTCTCAGCAATGCAAATGATCGCTTTGTATACAAAAGTTTCCTTGTGTTTTGATGTTTTCGCCGTCGCGAATTGAAAACGCGCGTTGACAGTACGAAAGGTGATTGACGAGTTCTCCCCATCGTTCAGTTATGGACTGAGTTACCCGGGGAGTGGCTGATCTGTTTTCCCTAAAATACGTTAAGAGGTTGGTATTATTATTGGGAATTCTATATGAAAATAATCAATAAATCATTAGGGTGGGTTTTTAAGGGTATTTTAGGAGTTTCTTTTAAGTTAATGCTATCAAAGCGTGGTCGCCATCTACCTGCTAGCACTGTATGTATTCAAGTGGTGTTGCCATCAATATGCATTCGAAAGTGGAATTTCGAAACTGTCATGGTCATATTGTTTTCGTTTAACTGACAGGACGAGAAGTTAACCAATTCTGCGTGGATTAAATAATTGGCAAAATGGTGAGTGTGCCTAATAATAACTCTTGAAACTGCATAATTCTAAGTTCGATAAACGACAAATATGATTTCAGCTACCATTGTCACTACTGAAGACTGCGCAGAGCCATCCAATGGTGAGTATAGCCTGGCCGTTACCGGCGTTCATTTGTTTACAAATCTCTCATTCGTTGCCGAAATCGTTTTAGTTGGTTGAGCTTAAAAATGGGGAGACATACAACGGTCACTTGGTGAGCTGCGATACTTGGATGAATATCAACTTGCGGGACGTAATCTGCACGTCAAAGGTACGGATTATGCTTGGCAATATCTTTCCGATCTGGGCGTAGTTGACATTGAATTTATTTCCCTCCTAGGACGGAGACCGTTTCTGGCGAATGCCAGAGTGCTATATCCGTGGGAGCACGATAAAGTACCTCCGCATCCCGGACGAAGTGATCGACATGGTTAAGGAGGACGCCCAAGTGAAGTCACGGAACCGTGCGGAAATGAAGCCCCGCGGAGGGGTTGGCGGCGGTGGACAAAACCAGCGGGGTCGATCTGGAGGCAGGAACACCTTCGCCAACCGCGGCGGAGGCGCCGGACGGGCGTCCTCGCAAGGCAACCGACCCCTTGCCCAGGGAAACAAGATCAAATGATTCGCCTGCTCCGACCCCCCTGTATGAATGGCTTGTAAAGTGTTGAATTCTATTTTAAGCAAGTTCTGATTCAATGTGATTGAGCTTAGTATGTTATTCCGACTATTTAATAAAATATTTCAAGCTGAAGTTTGTTTTTGCATTCGCGCAACAGCTGATTCGGCAAGTGTCAGCTTGTGTTTACGACTAACCTCAAAGTTGTTGTGGAGACTGTGTGGACTCGAGGCGCGGATTTTCAAGAAAGCGGGAATTCCTCCTTATAAGGCACGTTTAGATGACCGGACGGGTACTTCTCGGAAAACTGATTGTAAGTAAACTGCACGGTCTCTTTCACAATTGCATTTATGGCGAAGGACGACGCCGATTTCAGTGTCACGTTGGTTTCCTTGTAGGACATTAAACCCGCGCTAGTGATTGAGTCGAAATTAAAATGGTTTCCCGCATATAATGGTTCTCTTCTTATAATTCTGCCTCATTTGTATGTTTGCTTTTTCTCGCTAATTTGAAAATTCACATCATTTGGGTTGGTATATTCAGGCAATAGCCTGTGAACCTGTGTGAACCAGGTGCACTCCACTGCCCGGCAAGTAACTCCTACCAGTCTGTAATGAAGCTCAGAAGTTAATTCACGGAGTAAAACTCATTGCTACTAAACCGTTATATTTGATAGCTTTCCACCCCTAAATGGGGCGTAGCGCGCAAAGCACATTTACATACTGCCGTTGTCGATTTTTAAAAATATGTTCCAGCCTGCTCCAGGACTTCCCGGGAACTTGTTTTGCGTCATGTTTTTGTGGTGATATTCTCATCGGCTGTCCTGGGATAATGGACACGATTACAATCAACACGACTACGTTGACGAAGTGCTCTGTGCGAAATAATATCAGGCTGGCTGGGATACCCCGATGACATCGTAGGCAAATATCGCCGGAAGCTAGAAGTTTTCGAGTAATAATAATAGTATCGTCAAGGGATGTGGCATTGGGTCCTAAAAGAACTATTGTGTGCGCTTACTGGTTATAGTACACCTGGTATTATGTATGCTCCCACATGCCAGAACCTAATTTGCCCAAGTACCAGACATTGTCCCAGAACGTGTGTGGAGGTTTCATCACTTTTCACACAGAATTTACAGATACTGTCCATAGATACTCCTAGCTACCTTAAGCGACAGTTTAGCATGTATTAACCAGTGAGTATTGCCATTATGATTCGTAGGTTCTTCTTGGTGAGATTTAAACAATCTTGGAGCGCTTGGGTTCGTATCCCCCCATGAACACCCTGGACTGTTCTATTCCTGGTAAATTCGCCACCTTTTTCAAAGTCGTTGCCATGAACCCATTTCCGACTACACAGAATGGCTCTGGCCCATATAGTGCCATTACTGTTCCTTTCCTGGCCTGCTCGTCCGTTGCGTCATTACCTTCTAACCCAATGCGGCCTGGAACCCAGAGTATCCAGTCCTTATTGTACGAGCCGAGCATGTTCCGTCTGTTAAGGCATTCCCAAACCAGTTTGGAATTTACCTGGTAGGGCTTAAGTGCCTTAAGAGCCTTTTGATTGTTAGAATAGCAATGTTCTGCTCCCTATAGTTCCTTCCGAGAAGTTCCTTTCGAGGGTGAAGGGGGCACATCTGTCTATGGCGTATATTTCAAAATGTGTTTTCCTTGGACCAATGATCCCAGCCATAGATCATATCCATAGAGGCATCAGATTGGTGAGTACCATCTTTCTCCGCTATATTGCTAGGTCGGACAGCCCCATAGGCTCAAAACATCATTGAGCCGTACCAAAGAGGCTTCGTTCCAGGCAAATCAGCAACAGATCAGATTTTCTCTTTGCGGCAAACGATGAAAAAGCTGTTGGAATATGGCCATCAGTTGCACCATGTTTTCATCGACTTCAAGGCCGCCTATAGCGTCGCCATGTCATGTCAATATCAACAACGGTCTTAAACAAGCAGATGTCCTATCGTGCACCAGATCTTGAAAAATGTGGTCCGTGATTCTGAGGTAAATGCGAGAGGCACCATCTTGTTTAAGACCACCCAACTACTGGCTTATGCTGACGATATCGAACGTCCCGAGGCGTACAGAGTGTCTTCATTTAGATCGAACAGATGGCGCGAGATTCTGGGTCGCACATTAATGAATGGAAAACGAAACGTGCCAACATCAGCACCAAAAACCATCCAACCAACAACATCAAATCGCACTGGTCAAACGAGAATAATAAAGATAGGAGACTACAACTTTGAGATCGTTGATAACGTCTCCTACCTATTGTCGAAAATCACAACAGACAACAGCTATGGCAATGAAATTCACGCACGGTTGTTGGTTTCGCTCCAAGCGTCTGACTATAGGGTCAAAGCTCTTACTGTGCAAGGCGACGATCTTGCCAGTCCTCATGTATTCCTTCGGGACTTGGGTTCTTAGCAAGAAAAATTGCCAGTTCTTGAGCCCAGTGCTGCTCTCTCTGCCGTAAAAGATCTGTACCAGGTAATAAGTTGGTTTAAGTCGTATGCCAATACCACCCTCTTCCAGTTTGACCTGGTGATCCAACGTGTTTCAAAATTCTTATCGAAATTATCCCTTGGTATCAGTAGGCAATATCTGTCTCATACATAAAAAGGGAGATATCACACAGTGCAGCAATAATAGAGGTATCACGTTGCTGAGTACCATCTATAAGATATTCTCCGCTATCTTGCTAGGCCGGATAGCCCCATACGCCCAGAATATCATTGACCCATACCAAAGAGGCTTCACTCCAGGCAAATCAGCAACAGATCAGATTTTCTCTGTGCGGCAAGCGATGGAAAAACTGTTGGAATGCACCATCTCTTCATTGACTTTAAAGCCGCCTATGATAGCATAGCCAGTCGAGGCCAAATAAAAGAAGCAGGATCACTCTCAAGACCACTCGACATCAACAACGGTCTACGACAAGGGGATGTCCTATCATGGGTCCTCTTTTACCTAGGTCTCGAGAAAGTGATTCGTGATGCTGAGGTAAATGCAAGAGGTACGATCCTCTTTTAGTCTACCCAATTACTGGCCTATGCTGGCGGAATCGACATGATGGGAAGAACGACCCGAGACATACAACTGCCTTCATTTAGATCGAGCAGGCGGCGCGAGCTCTTGGGCTGCACATCAATGAAGGCAAGACAAAGTATATGGTGGCAACGTCAGCACCAAAAACCAACCAACCAACAACATCAAACCGCACTGGTCAAACGGAAAGAATAAAGATAGAGACTTTGAGACCGTCGATAATTTCTCCTATCTATTGTCGAAAATCACAACCGACAACAGCTACGATGATGAAATCCGCGCACAGTTATTGTCAGCCAACAGAACCTATTTCAGCTTACAAAAACTGTTCCGTTCGAAACGTCTCACCATAGGGTCAAAGCTCTTACTGTACAAGGCGACGATCTTGCCAGTCCTCATGTATTCCTCGGAAACTTGGGTTCTTAGCAAGAAAAATTGCGAACTCTTGGCCGCGTTCGAGAGAAGAATCCTCTAAAGAATTTTTGGCCCCCTACATGAGGATGGGCGATTCCGTAGCCTACACAATGACGAAATCTATGAGCAATACCATGACCGTCCGGTTGTGGATAAAATCCGGCTCAATAGGTTACGGTGGGCGGGTTACTTAATCCGTATGGATGAGGATGATCCCACCCGGAAAGCCTATAAGGGCAATATCTATGGTAGAAAAGGAAGGCGAGGCAGACCCTGCTTAAGATGGAGCGATGGCGTAGGTCAGGACGCCAGACAGCTTTTAGGGATATCGAATTGGTGGACCTCGGCGCAAAACCGGGGTGTCTGGAGTTCCTTATTACGGCAGGCCTAGACCGGATACCGGTTGTTGCGCCGTTGATGATGATGATGATCAGTAATTCGGGATGTCACCTAGAAAGGATAAAAATTTTCCTTCGATTTAGGTACCTCCCTCACGGGTAGTCCTGGAATTCCGAAGGTAACCCTCTTTGCCTGCATCTGTATGTGCAGATGGAGAGCTGGTCAATCCTGAAAGAACCTACAGAGATGCGGTTGGGCAGAAAGAGGTTTATAAAAACATGCTTGTTGAGCGTTTCAACTGCTTCTTCGGACGTTGACCACGTAGAATACAAAGAAGCCATTGGGTTGTAAGTCAGCAGTGTACACTGGAAGACCCATTAATTCAATGTTTTGACTGGTCAAATATTCAGTTACTTCATGGGATGTGGTAGAGCTCGCATTTTCATGATGAAGAATTATTCTTCGAATGCGCTTATTTTTTCTTATTTGATCAAACACTTCGGGCAAATAAATGGTTGTGTGTCATTCGGAATTGACGATCTTACGATTCGTTGACGGTCTTATGATTCGTTGACGGCACTGTAGCCACATGTCCAGCTTTCCGAAAAAACAGGCGACTATTTGCAGGGCAGTGCTCCTTGCTCAAGTAACTTTTGTTGAATTTTTTTCATCTTGGAAGCCCCATTCAGTCGATTGTTGTTTTGTTTGATCCACCACCGCGATTGTATTTTTTGAGCATTTTTTTGCACTAAGTGACGCGAGTCTTTTTTGGAAGATTGTCAAATTTTTAGATATCTAACGAGAGCATTTTTTTTATATCAAAGTGTTCATGCAAAATTGTATTTTGTTGTATTTGGTAGTTTGGTCCAAGGATGCCTCAATCTCACGGTATGTCATTACTATTCTGTTAAGGGAAAGTCGCACCGCGTCCTTAAAGAACTATTGCGCCCCTTTTACTAGTTATAGTCTACTTATTAATCATAGTATTTCAAGCAAGCCTATAACCGTCTGGAACTTCAGTATATTCCCTACTTCCAGATCTTTCAACTTTCCATCTGGTATTAAGTGTTCTCCCAGATGCCTCGACCTACTTTGCACAAGTGTCGGACACTCTCCCAGGACGTGTATAGAGATTTCATCACACTTCGCACAAAACCTGCAGGCAGTGTCCGTAGATATCCTTAGCTTCGAAGGTTGTTTTCGGTGAGGTTTAAGCAACCTTTTGTGCGCATGGGTTCGTATCTCCCAATAAGCACCCTGGACTGCTCCATCCCTGGTAGGCCCGCCTAGTATAGTTCCCTCAACCGTTCGTCTTCATTTCTTAGTGTCATAGCCATGAAACCGTTTCCGATTCCACAGAAAGGTTCTGGTCCGTGTAAAGGCGTCTCTGCTTTCTTCTTGGCTAGTTCGTCCGCTCGTTGTTTCCTAACCCAGCATAGCCTGGAACCCAGAGTATCCAGACTTTAAAGGACGGATTTCGAGTAGCGAAAATTCGCCTCTTCGAGAGATTTGCAGCATTACATCGATTATCGAGGCAACATAGGAGTTGTTCCGTTCAATCATTCCCATAAGGATTTCGAGTAGCGGCAATTCGCCTCCGCCGGAGTTGTGCGGCGGAGCATTGGAAGGACTAGTGGACAATTAAAAGCCGAGTGTATTCATTCTCTCAAGGCATTTCCATACCAGTTTAGAGTTTACCTGGTTTGACCTAAGTGCATTAATCGCTGCTTGGCTATCGGTGAGAATAACAATGTTCTGCCCCTGTAGCTGCTTTGAAGATTACAGGAGGCACATCTGTCTATGGCGTATATTTCCGCCTGGAATATGCTAGTGTACCTGCCCATTGGCTCGAAGTACATTTCCCTTGGACCAATGACACCGACACCCGCTCCCTCTGCTGTGAGGGATCTGTCAGTGTACCAAGTAATCAGTTGCTGGTCTAAGCCGTATGTCGCGGCCACGTTCTCCCAGTTTGCCTTGTTATTCCAACGTGCTTTAAACTTCTTATGAAAGTGAGTCTTCCTTCGATTTAGGCAGCTCCCCGCCTCACTGATACTGCCGGCCATCCAGATTATTGCCCTCCTTGTCTGCATCTGTATGGGCAGCTGGAGAGTGGTTAATCCCAGAAGGACCTGCAGGGATGACGTTGGGCATGTTCTCATTGCCCCACTGATACACACGCAAGCCAGCCTTTGGAGCTTGTGTGCTGAGTTCGGTTCCTTCTGCCCAGAATACCGCTTCATAGGTAATCATTGGCCTTACTATTGCAGTATATATCTCTGTTTCTCGTTTCGCCTTCATATCATGTAATCTTATGGCTTTAAGGTAATCAAGCTTACTCCCCTTAGTGAATGGTACTAGGGCGTTTTTGGCTGGATTGATCCGCAGTCCCACCTTCGTGCACCAGGCACTAGTAACCATTAGGGTATCTTCATATTTGCCCCTACAGATTAAAACAATGTTGTCCGCGTAACCCTGAACTTGTATTCCAGTATTTATTAGTACTTCCAGGATTTCGTCCACTACCACACTCCACATAAGCGGCAATATAACCCCGCCCTATGGACAACCTTGAGTAGTCTTCATGACAATAGAATTTGTACCTGTCGATATTTCTATTTGCCTGCTTTCTAGCATTTTGCCCATCCAGAATGCCAGGGTGTTTCCCACTCTCTTGCGGATCAGGGCATCTTGTATCTCTGTGTGCGATGTGTTGTCGAATGCTCTTTCGATATCCGAAAACGCACACAGTGCTATTTCTTTTGTCTCTATGGCATCCCGTAATACATCTGTCAGCTGATATAGAGCAGTTTCAATTGACCGTCCTGCCCGGTAAGCGGGTTGACAGTGATGTAGAGGATTACACTTTACAATGTTTCAGTTGATCGTCCTGCCCAGTAACGGTATTGTAGGGATTACGCAATACGACGTTCTAATATAGTTGTCTATGACTTTCTCCACCGTTTTGAATACGAACGATGTTAGTCAAATTGCTTTGAATGATTTACGGTGAAGAGGATCCTATGCTGCCCCTTACCACCCTTAGAAGAGATTTTAAGATGATTTCTAGGCCTCTCTGAATTAATGCTGGGAAGATACCATCCACTACGGGTGAGTGGTTTAAAAGTTCCAACTGCTCACCGTACCTTAGCTTCCGAGCATACTTCTTTTGCTAGTTTCTAGTTTTCTTTTCTTCACGTTTTATTCATTATTGAAGTGTCAGGCAGAATGTTGTCGCCGTGGGGTGGGACTCCGGGAAATGAGTTCTGAGAAGCAGTGATACTCTGTCCTCTTCATTCTTGGTAAATGTTCCATCCTTTTTCTCAGGACAGACAGACGATATTGCCCCGCCTTTGGCTATAGCTTTGTATAGCCTGGTTGCTTCTGTGGTTCTTTCAATCCCTTCGCAGTCAGTACGTTTTTGTACCTCGGCCAATCCCCGGTTTGTTTCGTCCGGTTGAAGAGTTTGAAGAGTTTTCGTACTACTACTGTCATTCTGGTTAGGTTCCTATTCCAAAAGGGTACATCCCTTGGTGACTTAACTGTTTTAGCTGGACAGCTGGCCTCATATGCATAATGACCGACTCTGTTGAACCCCTCCACCATTGTATATAGGTCTATTTCGCTCCTGATGTATCGTTACTCATGTGTTTTATGTAGGAGCCTGTTATCCTGGGATTCCTTATTATTCTATCTACTTTCGAGTTGCCTTCAATGACGAGTATGATTATTTTTTGATCCGACATAGAGGGCTCATGCAATGCTCTCCAATTCTTGGCCTAGCCACTCATCAGAGTGTTCCCTAGAGTTATGTCGAGTATCTCTTGTCTGGTGCTGGTCACGAATGCTGGTGTGTTCCCTTCGTACTGAATATGAATTCCAAAAGGTACTCACCTGTTGATGTAGCTACTTCCCCAAACCTCATGGTGGGCGTTGGCATTGTAGCCGAGAAAAAGTGTTAGCGACTCTCCCAGAACTTTGTCAATCTAACAAGTAATTTCGATGGGATCCGAATGTCGTCTCTTGGGAAGTACTAGGGTACCACGACTGCCGCTTGAATTCTTTCCCCCGGCTTTCAGTGCGACTTGGACGAGGTCTCCAGCTAGAAACTTTGAAAGATATATGTATTTTAATTTTGGTTTTTCAAAAGAGGAATCCCAAATTATCTGCATACATCCTCCTTGTAGGCTGCGAATCTAGCCCCGGTACACCCAGGGTTTTTGAGCCAGCATTATTCCAATATTATCCTTGGAGCTTGCCCTTGCAATTACTGTAGATGCATTCTTTGCATGGTGGGCTATTTTGGTGCTGGACATCGGCTTCGTTAGTGCTTGGAGCTCTTCTCCAATGTTGGAGCATTATTCTCTTCCCCCGATATGGCACTTCCTTCCGTTTCCATGTCCGGATTGAGTTCTAGAAGGGTTCTCCTCTTCTGTGGGAAGCAGGTCCACTTCCCTGTTCGATTCTGCCAGTCTCTATGGCTTCGTGATTTCTTCGAGGACGTCGGTAGGCTTACCACCCGATGTCCTTTTCTTTTCCTTTCTGGGTTTCTCCTTGGACACGTGTACAGATATGTTAATAAATCTGTAATTAATGAAGCAATTACGACGTTTAAAGTTTCAAGTAACAGGGACGGTCACTTTTCATGTGCTACTCCCACTGCACTGGAAAAACATTTGCACAGAACAGTCGCAACTTGATGTTGGTGTTGCATTGAAAACTAAAGTTACGGAGCCACGAAAGAAGCTTCAGATTTTACAACGATGGACCGAACAACGAAAACGAACGAACAATTTGCCGATTTTTTCATGGAACGTCCGCTCCCTTTACAGAAAACGAGCCGCCAAACAGTTAGCCGATACTCTGTTCCATTATGAGGCTGATATAACAGCATTACAAGAGATGCCATGGAAATGACCGGTTCCCTGGAAAAGAGTCACTACACCATATATTATAGTGGCCATGCAAAAAATCATGTGCTCGGAGTAGGTTTCCCAGTCAGCCAAAAAATGAAACCTGCTATTATCAGCTTTGAAAACAATCGAACGGCTATGTACTCTGTGTTTGTGAGGCAATACAGTCTACGCGGCAGTAGAACGAACCCTCGAAACTTGCCCCAATTATGATATCAAAATTATACTTGGAGACTTTAAGAGTCAACCGTCGGCTCCCATAATTTGCATAAAACTACCAGTGACACGGACTCATGATTATCCAATTACCAGTGTCGCACGAAATGATTGTTGGAAGTACCTATTTTACCTTCAACCAAATTGACCACGTTCTAACGGAGCCATCTTTGGATTTCAGAACATATAGGTGGGCAACATAGGATCACTATATCGTTGGCATGGAGCTGCGGGCTCGAATAACAACATCACCTCAAAGCTTCTCTGACAATTAGGTGAGAATGAACCCTAAAGCCATCCATACCAGAATCATTCGTAGCATCTATAAGGGGAAAATGGATGCTGATGCTGAGTGCCATCTATAAGATAATGTCCGCTATCGGGCTTGGTCGGATGGCCCATACGCCCAGAACACCATCGGCCATACCAAAGCGGGTTCACTGCAGTCCAATCAGTAACCAATTAGATTTTCTTTCTGTGGCAAACAATGGAAAAACGGTTGGCCATCAGTTGCATCATCTCTTCATCGACTTCAAGTCTGTCTATGATAGCATAGCCAGGGTAAAACTGTATATGGTCATGAGAGCATTCGCTATGTCGATTATAATAAGACTGATAGGGCTGACACTGATCAATGTGCGAGGCCAGCACACAGCAGGATCACTTTCGAAACCATTTATTATCAACAACGGTTTACGACAAGGGGATACCCTATCATGTGTCCTTTTTAACTTGGCCCTGGGAAAAGTGATTCATGATGCTGATGTAAATGTCAGAGGCACCATCCTCTTCAAGTCTATCCAAATATAGGGAAGACCAACCCGAGATCTACAATCGTGATTTTCATCCAGATTGAGCAGGCGGCGCGAGATCTTGAGCTGCATATTAATAAAGGCAACACAAAGTACATTGTGGCAAAGTCAATAAGCAACAGCTTCATATGACACTGGTTAAATGAGAACAATAAAAAATTGAGACTGCAACTTTGAGATCACACCACTACGACGACGGTTGTTGGCTGCCAACAGAGCCTATTTCAGCTTACAAAAACTGTTTCGCTCGAAACCTCTCTCCGTAGGGTCAAAGCTAGTCTTCATATATTCCTCGGAAACTTGGGTTTTTAGTTAGACAAATTGCGAACTTTTAGTCGCGTTCGAGAGAAAAATTCTTCAAAGAATTGTTGACCCCTTACTTGAAGATGAACGATTCCATAGCCTACATAACCACAAAATTTATGAGTGATGCCACGACGGCCTGGTTATGGATAAAATCTGGCTCAATACGTTGCGGTGGGCGTGTTGCTTGATGTTGAGTGAGGATGATCTAGCATAGAAAGTCAATATCTATGGTAGAAAAAGAAGACGTGGCACATACCAAATCGAATGGGACAATGGCGTATACCATGGCTGCTTTTAGTGATATCGATCCTGACGTAAAACGGGGATATCTGGAGTTCCTTACTAAGGCAGGCCTAGAGGTAGCGGTTGTTGCGCCGTTGATGATGGTGATGGCTACAATCTAACTTATGCTTTTTTCCGAGCAGGTGAAAGACCTGTTTTTATTAGGAAAGGCGGAAGAAAGAAAAGCTGGTGATTTGAGCTCAACTGATCTAATACTAGTATGTGAAAACGGTACAATGCAGACCGAATACCGTGAACCTGGCAAGACTGCCAGCCGACGGCAGAAGAAGGCATACGGAAAGCAGGCGAAGCTTCTTGGTAATGAGGACATGGGAATATCAATAGAAATGTAAGGTGTGGACAATCTTCCCCGAGAAGACAAATGCTAGACGCATGCTAGTTAAATAATCCGCAACATATCAAAGTTTCTAACGGTTTCGTCCAGGGCAGAGGCAACTTATCAGATGCTGCCGCACCTCTGCCCCGACAGTATTTTAAGCTTAAGCCAGGCTAAAGCTAAACTTTATATCCTCTCCAGCATATGCAACAATTTTGCTCCGTTCTAACCAATTTATAGGCTATGATCCTAAATCAGTCTGCAGTGCCTTCGTCGCACAATCCATCAGTATATGACCTGGTGGAAAGCGTATGTAGCTGCACATCTGCTTAACGGCAAGGGCTTCGATAATTTCCTACCTCTCACGAGCGAGTATTTGGTAGTCGAACACTTATTGTCAGGATACGAAATTCGGTATCGTCCATGTCGGGGCCGCAGTAGTATTATGATTTAACCTTATATCTAACATTAGCTAGATATTTGATGTCCTCCTTGGAGACATTGATATGGTATAAGCGGAATACCGTTCACTGCGTTTTGATGATTAACCGCCTTCTCGTTTTCCACTTGCAGTCGTCATCATTCTATTCAATTCTGCAATTCTACATCCTCAAGATTATGTATTAGCACTGATGAAGGAGGTTTGTGGTCTCCGAAACAATTGTATGCTAACGGAACAAAAAAAAATTACAGGATAAGGGAAAAAACCTAGTTTTTTTCTTAATCTATTCTCGAGATGTTTTGAACTGCCATATGGTTAACTGAAGTTTTTATCATGACTCCGACCGAAAAGGCCCCGTAAATAGGTTGTATATTCCACATTCTGATTGGCTACCACGCAATATTTGGTGATGCTTATTCAACAACCAATTTTTTGCTGTGAATGATTGATTCATTAGCTTTACTGGAAAAAACTGTCGATCGATAAGGTTTTCCAAACACCCTATTATAAATGACGGAAGCAAATAGGTAGATATGAAGGGTGAGGTCGCTGTGGATCCTAGTTCCTGGCATTCAGGCCAAAGAAGGACGCATTAGACTTCTTGTTAATGCGCCTATTTAAAAACTTCTCTGCTTGCGCCGCTGGTTTCAGATGAATGAATCATTAGAAATTTTACCAGAATCTCCAAATTCTCTTTCTTGATGGACAGATCCCGGCGCTCTATTTCGACATAAACTGAAATTACCCCTTTCACCTGCGTGAACCTTTTTGACTTTCCCTTCAGAAGAATCTTGACGGTCGAATGTAAGATTTTAAAAGTTTCTTTTGATCCCACCTTTATGGAATCTGAAACCTGAAACCAATCTATCAATGATCATGAGTGAAGTTTACTATATCTACATTGTTATTGTTTTTCGGCGATTCCAACGGAGCACATATGTATTTCCAAACCTGAAAATCTAAAATCATATTGCCTACATGCAATAGAGCCCCTTGATGTTTATCAATTAATTGTGCAGTTACCATAGTTTAGCTTTAGCTCTAGTCGCGAATTAAATAGTGATTTCGTGAGAGAAGAGAAGGAGTGATTTCACTTTCCCGATTGACGACTATGACGAATGTCGAAGGTTCTTGGAATCAACCCAGTGGCCGCTTTGTAGGCATCAACCAAGATACGCTAGATAAAATTGCTCTCACTACTCCTCTTTGTTCTTGTTATGAACACTGTTTCACGAGACATTCAACGTCCAGCGCCCCACACACTGCCCTATGCAGATAATCTTTTCCTAGCGTCTCATAGCAAAGATGATCTCGAGCCAATATTAACTGCAGTATCGTTTGCTGGCGCGGCAGGATCTGCAGCATTCGAAATTTATTTCGAATATTGCGGATGCGGACGGGTAGATGGCGCGGAACTCTCCACTCACTCATTTTAGAACGCACCAAGGGAGTGGAGAATTAGCGGTGGAAAAATGCCGTTGGTTGGGACAGTAAGGACCACATGGAAATAAGCCGGTCTCTTCTGTTTCCAACCGCGGCGGTGAACACATTACTACTGATCTTTCTTCTGAAGTCATAAACAGTGGGATCAAACATTTTTTACCATCCATTTTGTATCGCCCTTCATTATTAAATTAAAATTTAACTATTCAAAATACGTAAAAAAATAAAATACTTTGAGAAGAAGTGTTAAATATTGATGATAGGAAATTATAAAGATACGAACTCTAACTAAATTGCACTAATCGAAATCTTGAGTTTTTGAGAACATCTTCGGTTCACATCTTTGAATCATTTTGGATCTTAATATTTCGATTTGAAAATATTCAATAAATAGCTTGAAGGAGAAAAATATCGTAAGTTGACAACGTGTTAAAGTCCCTCTATATGTTTTGAGTGTTGGCCGATTATAAAAGACAATGAACGGCGTCTCGCGGTAATAGAGATGAAAATGTTGCGTTGGACCTGTGACGTAACACGCCATGATCACATCCGAAATGAAGATAATCGTCGATCGTTATGGGATTGTGCCGATCGTAGAGGAATTGCCAGAGAGTGGTTTTTGATGGTACGAATATGTAATTCGCGCTAACGAGAACATCGAAGTTGATGCGAACCAACCAAAAGGTCATTGAAATAACAATGGCTTGATACGCTAGCTGCTGATTCGAAAGCCTCTTAATTCCATCCAGATCGGGCATATGACCGAGCAAAATGACGCCACCGATAAAGAAGACTGTAGTTTTGCCTATCGCTGTTAATAGCAACAAGATATTCACGAGTTAAAGTAATAATAAGGGAAAAAGGAACCTTTTCTGTGATAGCTCCTAACCCATCTTGCTTCCTTTTCAATAAAAATATGATTTTTCCTCCATTCCGCCATGATCAGATGTGAAGAACTCGACTGATAAGCACTGGATTGATTTCATGTTGTCTAGCCGCTTTATAGATAGTTACGTATGAGGAATAGTTGAGGGCTACTTGGGACAATGCACCCAAAGCTATTCTGTGGTGAGGGTGATGTTTTTTTTGCAGCGAATGTTTCAAATCTAGAGACTACCGGATTGTTTTTCGTCCTGTCACCCTTCATTGTTCTGAGTGCTGGTCAGCGTTCAAAAAGCAATGAACGGTGTCTCGCGGTAATGCAGACGAAATTGTTACTTTAGATGGGTGACTTAATACGTCATGATCACGGTCGCAATAAGGATATCCACGATAGATAAGCGAGACTTTCGAATCACCATTCAGCGTATCATGCCACCGTTGCTTCGGTTGGCCTTTGGTGGTTGAAAATCGACATCAATATTCAGGCCACGACGTCTCTCTCGCATTTTTTCCACGATCACTTCAACCCCATATCGATTGCGGATGTTCTTATTTCGGATGTGATCAAAGCATGTCATCCCACTAGTCTAACGCAACATCTTCGTCTCCATTACCGCGAGACGCCTGTCATTGGCTTCTATAGTCGGCCAGTACCCAGAATCCTATAGGGCGGCAGGACGGTCCATACTGCGGTAAATTTTGGATTTGAAACGTTCGTTGATACGTCGATCACAAAGAACACCAATTGTGGAGCGCCTCTTTATCTAGGTTGCGCTAATGTGTGAAGAAATTTCATAACGCAGTTCTCCATTGACCGATAGCATTGATCCGAGATATTCAAATCGCTCATTTCTGTGCAGGTGACTGCTACTCCCTGTGGTATTGCCTGTTTCATGGTGATGGGCCGAAAAAAATTGTGTTTTATCCAGATTCAATCTGAGAACGTGTTGCAAGAGGCGATCGTCTCATTTTCGGACAAATTGCCCGAGATCATCTCTGCTGTTAGCCCTAGGAAGCCATCATCTGCATAAAGTAGTGTATAGGGTGCTGGGCGTTGGATGTCCCGTGTGAGTGTCCACAACAAGAGCAATGAGGAGTGGTGAGAGGGTGCTTCCTTGATGAAACCTGAAGGAGACGTGAAGCGTTTTTTATATACGCGCCACATTCCGAAGTTTACTTTTCGGATCGTTATAAAGCATTTTAATCCAGCGCACGAGCTCTTATGGTACTGGGTGTTGCTGCAGAACATACCAGATGAGTGTGGGGCACATGGTGAAACGCCTTCTCTAGATCTAGAAATGCAAAGTGCAATGGTTCTTACGGTGTTTCTCCAGTACTAATCGCGCAGCTTTTGTTAAGTATGTATATGAAAATTTTCAGTTTCTCGCTTTCCAGAACTCAGATATGATATCATTAGGTCCTGTTGCCTTTCCCTGATTCATTCATTCATTTTATTGCTCCCTCGAATGTTGGGAATGTTTGTAGAAGTGGAGGATGAGCAAATTTTTCCATTGAAATCTGTCCAAAATGTTCTCGCCATTTATCCATCACAACTCATTAGTGGGAAAGCATGGGGCGGTCGTTGCATTTTTGGACAAGTTGCTGGAGATGTTGAATCATGCTCAACAGATCGGCATCACAATTGATGCTAAACTATATTTTAAGACATCTCATATTCTCTAAGAAACATTATATCCGAAAATTGTCAAGTAAGAAAGTATCTTTTCAATATAACAAATATAAACTCCTTTTATATGTATATGTTTAAGTCAAGAAAAATTGCATGAACGAATTAATTGTTAGTCATTATTAGAATATTTTATGGTCATATGTACAGCGACCTGATTTCTTAGTGACTCAATTCGGAAAACAATAAAATACTTCAATAAATCGTAAATTGACACGGTTAGCTACCTTGTAATGTAATGTAATGTGACTATCAATGCTTTGCAGAATTTATGAATAATGTAAATATTGCAATGTAAGACTTTAACGAAATGCACGTCATTTATTAAGTATAAATAGCATTTAGTGAACTGTACTAAGACAGTGTGAATAAATAATTCAGACGAACACTTTAGTTCGTATTTTTATTTGCACTCTCTCTTACCCAACAATATTACTTCCTACAACCATTAGGAGCAATATTATCCTACCCGAAAACTTATCTCAGATACCGGAGCGGTACAAAAGAAAAGTTTTCTCAACAATTGGTCCGTCGAGCCGAATTTGAACCAGCGACCCATGGATATCATCATCATCATCAACGGTGCAACAACCGGTATCCGGTTTAGGCGTGCCTTAATAAGGAACTACAGACATCCCGGTTTTGCGCCGAGGACCATCAATTTGATATCCCTCAAAGCTCTCTAGCGTCCTAACCTACGCCATCGCTCCATATTAGGCCGGGTCTGCCTCGTCTTCTTTTTCTACCATAGATATTGCCCTTGTAGACTTTCCGGCCTGGATCATCCTCATCCATACGGATGAAGTGACCCGCCCACCGTAATCTATTGAGCCGGATTTTATCCACAACCGGACGGTCATGGTATCGCTCATAGATTTCGTCGTTATGTAGGCTACGGAATCGTCCATCCTCATGTAAAGGGCCAAAAATTCTTCAGAGGATTCTTTTCTCGAACGCGGCCAAGATTTCGCAATTCTTCTTGCTAAGAACCCAAGTCTCCGAGGAATACAGGACTGGCAAGATCATAGTGTTGTACAGTAAGAGCTTTGACCCTATGGTGAGACGTTTCGAGCAGAACAGTTTTTGTAAGTTGAAATATGTTCTGTTGACTGACAACAACCGTGCGCGGATTTCATCATCGTAGCTGTTATCGGTTGTGATTTTCGACCCTAGATAAGAGAAATTATCAACGGTCTCAAAGTTGTATTCTCTTATCCTTATTCTTCCCGTTTGACCAGTGCGGTTTGATGTTGTTGATTGGTTGGTATCCGGTGCTGACTTTGCCATCATATACATTGTCTTGCCTTCATTGATGTGCAGCCCAAGATCTCGCGCCAATCGCCGCCTGCTCGATCTGGATGAAGGCGGTTTGTACATCTCGGGTGGTTCTTCCCATGATGTCGATATCGTCAGCATAGGCCAGTAGTTGGGTGGACTTAAAGAGGATCGTACCTCTTGCATTTACCTAAGCATCAAGGATCATTTTTTCGAGGGCCAGGTTAAAGAGGACGCATGATAGGGCATCCCCTGGTCGTAGATCGTTGTTTATGTCGAATGATCTTGAGAGTGATCCTGCTTCTTTTATTTGGCCTCGCCTGGCTATGCTATCATAGGCGGCTTTAAAGCCGATGAATAAATGGTGCAACTATTATCCATATTTCAACAGTTTTTCCATCGCTTGCTGCAGAGAGAAAATCTGATCTGTCGCTGATTTGCCTGAAGTGAAGCCTCTTTGATATGGGTCAATGACGTTCTGGGCGTATGGGGCTATCCGGCCTAGCAAGATAGCGGAGAATATCTTATAGATGATACCTAGCAACGTGATACCTCTATAATTGCTGCACTGTGTGATATCTCCCTTTTTATGTGTGAGACAGATAATGCCTCATTGCCAATCGTCAGGCATTGATTCGCTGTCCCATACCTTGAGCATTAGTTGATGAACCACTTGGTGTAATAGGTCGCCTCCATATTTAACCAATTCGGCTGTAATTCCATCGGCTCCTGGCGACTTATGATTTTTTAGCCGATGAATTGCACGGACTGTTTCTCCTATGCTAGGTGGTGGCAGTATTTGTCCGTCGTCTTCAGTTGGCGGGACCTCCAACTCGCCGATGTTCTGGTTGTTCAGTAGCTCATCAAAGTACTCAACCCATCGCTCCAATATGCCCATTTTGTCGGAAATCAGATTTCCCTCTTTGTCTCGGCGGGATGAGCATCGAGGTGTATAAGGCTTCATCCTGCTGACTTGTTGGTAAAACTTGCGCGCCTGGTGCGGTTGCTCCCTGTACTATTCGAGTTCACAGACCTGTTGGTTCTCCCAGGCTTCCTTTTTCCGTCTGTGAAGTCGCTTCTCCGCTCGACGGAGTTCGTGATACGTCTCTGCGCGTGCCTGCGTTCTTTGAGAATGCCACATTACTCGGTATGCGGCATTCTTCCAGCCGTTTCGACCCATTTTGCGGCTGGGGCCAAGTATGTTTGTGGCTGTATCAATAAAGTCCGGATTTAATTACGATTAAATTCGTGTTGATCCAATCCCCGAGTCCTTAATCGAACTTTCCCAGTTTCCAAATATAACCAAATAGTCATGGCCGAAGGGACGATAAAGGAGCAGATGGACATTGCTAAACAAGGGGCGGTCCTGGAGGAGGATGGATCATCTCGGAGATCAGAAGAGTATTTAGAAAAAAAAAAACGCGAGAAACTTCAAGCTGACGATGTTCAGGGGGAATCATTGGAAGCTGCTCGGTCTCCTCAAGTCAGACGACGCGTATTTTGGTGTGCAGGAGGAGATGGAAGCGAAGTTTGGGGCAATCAAGGCATTGATCGAGAGCGATCAAGCTCAGATTGGCAGCAGATTGACGATCTTTTGCATGGAGCAGTGTGTAGGGTAGAGATTGGCGAAACATTACTTCAGTAGGTAATTTGATATCAGACCACTTATTGAAACAAGTGATATAACAATGTAATATCACAAACATCACCTTTCAATGCAAAAAAATTATAGCTAAGATAATATGCACTTTTTGTTGGCACGGCGATTAATTATGATTGTATTAATAATGCTATCTATTATTAAACAGTAGAGTACACTATCTCTACTGTTTAACACGCCGCCGCCACTTATATTACCAAGAACGGTGGTATACCGAACAAAACATAACAATATTACTTCAGCCAAATGATAACATTTCCCCATATTCACATGCACCCGAAAACATTTTTCTAACTCGAAGCTAGCCACGAGAAATAGTAATCATAACAGCAATATATTGACAAGCGATACCCGGCGTCGGCATCGGCTCGGCATTCGAAAACTGCCGCCGTCACTTGTACTACCAAGAGCGCTGATGTTTTGTAATGTGATACTACAAAATTTTCCGAAGGTCGAATTAACATGAACATCACTTTGGTAATGTGGTGATGTTAGGTAACGTGGTGAAGTTGGATAATGCGGTGATGTTGTATTTTTACTGATGCTTGGATGGTACTTGACAATGGTAATGTGATATTACCCTTTAAGATGGTATCACCCGTTTGATATTACATACATTACCTACCCATCTCTAGTGTAGAGCTTTGGATGTTGGATGTCACGCGTTACAGTGTTCATGACAAAAATAAAGTGTAGTGAGAGGCCGCTTCCTTGATAAACACCGATATATCAGCCGCACTGCAAACTTTTCTCCTCCGATCACGATAGAATAATTTAACCTAGCGCACGGGTTCCTCCGGAACTACATAGCTTCCTCAAATTCCTGACGAAATCAACATAATCGGTAGAGCAAACCGAAATAAAAGCAGCAACACAAGTGTCTAATGTCACACAGGAGAGGATGATCCAGTCCGGAAAGTCTATAGCGGCAATATCTATGGTAGGAAAGAAGGCAACCACAGATGCCGGACAGGACTACACAACAAATGTATCGTCAATGATGATGATTTCTGTTTTCAGATGGATTTTTGCATACTTTGTGTTTGTATAGGTACTGTAGATGCGCACGCAGTCGCTTTTCAATTGCATTTCAATTCATCAATTAATTGGCGTCCAGTCCAAGCAATATACCTCGAACGATATTTACCGCTTTTTACAATGCTCAAGGTGGTCATAAACTCAAGGGGAATTCCACTCAATTGAATTCAATTACGGCTGATGTCATCTCCTCTATAGTTCCAATATGTCCAATATCGGACTGTGGTGAAGGTTAAGGTCTGCAGATGAATGAGGTCTACTGCCGCTGCTTTGTCATCTTTATTGATTCTGCAATTATCGCGCTATTATCTTACGACACACGATCTGCTATTATTTGTGAATTATCAATTTCTTTTTTCTCCTTACAGAATTACGTGATCTCTAATAAACGCATACAACTCGAAACTCTTCCTACAAATTCGATTTCTTCTCGGTTAGCAATTTTTTTCGGAATGTCGCGCGTCGAAACGTTACGAAATGCTCAAACGCAACACGGCGATTATCGCAGTGTCGATGAGGAGAATATCGTTGTCCTCCGCAAGTGCTTCTCACCACCGCCGGTGGTAATGAACACTGAAAGTGATACCGACGAGGGTGGTGAGGTTAAATGTGTGTGGTTCGAAGCATTTAATTCAATTGGAGCCAGTTGCGAAGCAGAGAAGTCGACCGAGATTGATGAAGTGAGTACATTCTAATTCTCTAATTATTTTTTCTAATTAAAGTTTGGGGTTGTGGGTGGTTTCAGGAAACTTCCATGGTATTGGGATCCTATTGGAATGCCAATAGATCTATATATTAGCATTACTTACATTAAAGATGTGGGATTCGGGAACAGTAGAAGCTCATGCTAAGCTTCTTTATCTGCTACTCAACGTTTCTTCTTTCTTTACAGTAAAATTCAGAAAATATATAGCAGCCCATGAGTTCGCTACCAATTTCCTAGAGCTAAGTCATCAAGTTTAGCAGTGGAAGCAAATTTCATGTCGTCAAGTCAACAAATCCAGGAAAATCGATTTGCTCTGCAATTAACGAATTGTCGTTGTCACTATCTCTTCGTTTTTCCCATACTGCAGAAGAAGCTCCGCTTCTGGCTTTCATTTAAAATTTTGTGGGGAGAATGGTGTGACTTCAAGGCAAAATCATATTTCGTTTTTCCTGCCACTTGCTCAATTGAACATGGTCCATTCTGGCTCGTATAGAAATGAGATTTCAGTTAGCATACATGGTTATCTGGGTGTTGATTCAGGGGTCGATAGGAAACGTGTTATTTTGTTGGTTAGGCAGTGCCAGGCATTGGGTAGGGGGGATGATTTTCAATCGGGCGATTCACATCAGAGTTTTGTAGGAATTTCAGCTTATTCGTATAAAGGGCAAAAAGGGTTTGCATTCAGCCGAGTTTAAAATGATTTGCTCCAAGTTGATCGATTCTGAATTTGAAAAGTATGTATTTAGTGCGAATGCGCTCATCTCATCTCAAGTCAGGTAAATGTGCAATGTGCAATCATCTGTTAAGACGATTATTAATTGAAAATTAATTGAAGAAAACCGTAGATACTTTGATATTTTGTCGAAAATATATATGTATGTAGTTTAATTGAGCATGTTCCCATCTGAGTCGGTCCTGTAGACAGAACACGTTTAGAGCTGTTTTTCCGTATGAAAGTTTTTTTATTATATTTTTTTTGGGGTGGAGTAGGTGAACGCATTTCGAACAGAGTGTTAGACTCCCGCAACGGTACGTCGTCGGACTACTAACTAAACACCTCCCCAACGTTGCCAAGAGAGTTGTCATTCGTCGTGGGTGCGTTGCCGTTCTTCAGGAGCAACCACCTCCCTTGGCTCTTCTTTCTTGCGCTTGTATATGGCCTGACGCTTCTTAGCAAGAAGGGATTACCATCACGGCCGGTTCAGAGACAGTGCTGTATGCAGACACCACCGCTCCTTGTCAAGAGCGTCAGCCCATACCTCTGTAAAGTAGAGCAGGACAGACTGCGTTGAACTCATCAGGAAACGTCGCCTGCTAGAGGTGGGACCCCCAATATTTGCCATTAGCCTACTTAATGCCAAACTTCAGCTGCAACCTTGTTCGCTGCTGCATTGATTTGCTCATAAAAGTTCATCTTTGAGCCAAGAGTCAGCCCGAGGTACTTTACCGCTGATTTTGACCCGATTATTGACTCGCCGAACGACATGGGACACAGGATCGGAACACGTAGACAGAACATGTTTAGAGCTGTTTTTCCGTATGAAAGTTTTTTTATTATATTTTTTTGGGGTGGAGTAGGTGAATGCATTTACGTACAGAGTGTTGGACTCCCGCAACGGTACGTCGTCGGACTACCAACTAAACACCTCCCCAACGTAAGGAAGCTAGCCTGGAACTGTTTGTCACATTTCTTCGGGCTAATCCCCGAACTCTTTCGCCTTGCGGAGCCTTCAAGGTAGAGAATTCTTTTCATCAACGGGAGGGGAGGGGAGTAAGGGATCTGTCAGTTCAAGGAAACCCCTACCATCCGACTCTTCCACCGGTCGAGGTCTTTCTTCTTTGCAACGAGAAGGACCCGAACGTAAAGAGCAACACGACTCCACCTGTGAGCAGTTCTCAGTATCTCCTCAACAATGTTGTCTGGAGAGACATCCCCTGTTCTTAAATAGAGCTGCTGACGAATCCCATCTCAATTTTCATAAGAAAGAAAGTATGATGGGTGTCGTCCTCAACGACAGTTAAGTTAAGACTGAAAACCTCCATGCCCACTTAAGAACTGGTTAAGGAAGTAGTCTCAGCATGCTTCCGATTCAGCCACGCATCGAAGTTCCCAATGAGCCGCACAGTCCATCTGTCTCTAGTTTCATTTTGCCAAGAGAGTTGCCATTCGTCTTGGCTGCGTTGCCGTTCTTCAGGAGCAACCACCTCTCTTGGCTCTTCTTCCTTGTGCTTGTATATGGCTTGACGCTTCTTAGCAAGAAGGGCAACGGGGATCACTCCCGCGATTACCATCACGGCCGGTTCAGAGATAGTGCTGTATGCAGACACCACCGCTCCTTGTCAAGAGCGTCAGCCCATATCTCTGTAAAGTAGAGCAGGACAGACTGCGTTGAACTCATCAGGAAACGTCGCCTGCTAGAGGTTGGACCCCCAATATTTGCCATTAGCCTACTTAATGCTGCAACCTTGTTCGCTGCTGCATTGATTTGCTCACAAAAGTTCATCTTTGAGCCAAGAGTCAGCCCGAGGTACTTTACCGCTGATTTTGACTCGATTATTGACTCGCCGAACGACATGGGACGCAGGATCGGAATTCTTTTTTTAGTCATGATGACTACTTCGGTTTTTCCAATGCAAGGCTGAAGCCATGAGTAGTCATCCATCCGCTTACCCGTCGCATGAATATGCCAAGTCTGCTTTGCGCCTGTGCGACAGTGCTTTCAGCATAACCGACTAGGCTCTTCTGGCATATCGAGTTTAAGTAGACTATCATAGGTAGCATTCTAGAGGTCCGACCCTAGGATGGGTTCCTGCGGTGCTCCTGACGTGACCTCCATCTGATCCTCTAGCCTTTCATAGAACAGGGAGCGGTTCCTTAGATAGTCCCTCAGTATTGTCTTGTTTGCTTAGAATGTTTTTTCATCTTACGGAATTAAAGGCGTTTCTGACGTCAAGCGTTACGAGGACGACCACTCGTCGAACGGCATCCACGACTTGCATGACAGCATTAACTGTGGATCTCCCTGCTCTAAAATCGAACTGCCCTGGAGATAAATCTCCATTTCAGCGAGCCTACTTCTGATGAGCTTTTCGAACACAAAGTGGGCGGTATGAAGGCACAACTCGGGGTTGCCTTTTCCTTTCCTGATCATCGCAAGCCCCGCCATCTTCCAACGAGCAGGAAAAATTCCTTCTTTGAGGCAAGCGTTGAACGCGCCGAGCAGTAGGTTTGGCCAGTGTTGGAATACCAGTTTGTATACCACTGCTGGAATACAATCGGGTCATGGGGCCTTCCTGCTTTTCATAGAGAGGATTGCCTGATCTAATTCTTTTATAGAGATAAGTAGACTGTCCTCGGCGCTCTCCACGCCGACGTCGTCATCCCGTACGGGGTGCCCAGGGAATAGTGCCCGTACAATGTGGCCTTAAGTGAACAGTGTTTCCTCAGGGCCTCGATTTTTCGAGTTACCAGTTTGTCACCGAGTCCCCATGGATCCCCATTCACCTCGTCTACCAGATACTGTCAGCAGCGAGCTTTTCTCCTGTTTATTGCGCTGCGGAGTGTCCTTTTGACTGATCTGTACTCCGTCATTATGGTACATGCCTCCTCCCGGTCTTTTAGACGTTGTGTTATGCGGCGGAGCCTGTGACACTCCTTCCGGAGCTCTGTAATTTCCGCCGTCTACTAATACATAGAAGGTTTGCCACGTCTCGATGCCTCCTGGGCATGGAGGCTCTGTTGGCCATCGTTTTAAGGTTCATAATTTAATTTACGACAGTGTCAGCTGCAACGCCACCACCAAGAGTTTCGACAAACCTCCCAGTGTTCACTTTCGCAACGTTCCATGCACAGAAAGAGCGCCGGGGTGGCGCACCAAGTGTCCACCACTTCGAAGGCAATTTATTGATGGTCGCTTGCCGAGAAGTCTTTCAGAACTCGGTGCACCAGTGACTTCGACGCGAAGGTTACGGCTGAAATGCTTCCCCTGCAGCCTAGGAGCCGGAACGTTGGGGTGGATCCGGTGTTTAGAACTACCTATTCTGTTCTCGCCGCCATTTCGAGAATTTGTTTCCCTTTGGAGTCTGAGTGAGGCATGCTCCATTCAAGTGTCCTGGCATTGAAGTCACCCCCGACCAGGATCCGCCCATCCGTGCCTAAGATAGCGTCTCCAAAGCATCAAGCCTGCATCGAAAGTTCTGCATCTTCCCATTCGGCGCAAGATAGATACTGAAAAACGTTATGTGCGCAACGTTCTCATCAGACGCAGCTTTCCTTTTCATTGCAGGTGTTTGCTTTATGTCCTGACTGACCATGTTGCCCTTCTGTCAGATCCCCGGCAGGTTGCAAACGTGTGCCCATAATCCAAACATCTGTAACATTTGGTTGGGGCGGCCCGGATTCGTATCCTACACACTACACAACGAATTCTGATTTTCCCGCTGTTTAGAAGCTTGGCCATTGGATTTTGGTCCTTTTTTGTCCTTTGTAAAGAAGATCTCTTCAATCTCTTCAATCTTGGGTTGCTGATGAGTTATTTGAATCTCTGTCTCCGCGCACAACCTGGAGCCTTGCTGGTGTGTGAAAAGTTCCTCTATCTGCATTATGTCATTTTAACATACGTGGAGATGTTTCGCTGGATGATTGTCGCCTTCATTTTCTTTAAGATCGCCTGCATTTGTGCAATTTTTCCACTCTCGTCTTTCGCTGAGGGCCAGGTAACACTATTAATGTTGTCTTTGATTTTGCCATTTTTTCTAGCTGCCTTTTTTGTGTGGCCTCGTGCACTAGACTCCTTTCGGTTTCCCGAACAATTACATTTCGCGGTGTTTTTCTCTCTCTTATTAGTAGTTTTCTATTCCTTGTGCTCTTCTCTACTGAGTTAGTAATTTTGAGCTTATTATAAAGGGATTTTTGGTAAAATTCACTACAAGCTTTAACCCATAGCGATTTTTTGAACCATGAGGAATTGATGCAAGAATTCTTGCGAATTTCTTTTAAAGTGGTTCGAAGTTATTCCCCATGTATGGCTGTGGTTTACAGTGATGGATGACGGACAAACAGTTCCCGAATTTCTATCATATCATATAAGACTTGGCCGCTGTCTTTCAAGATTGACAAAAATCATATCATACCACCAAAATGGTTGTCAATTCCCTTCCGCCAGAGGTAAGCATACTATCAACTCCTTCATGTAAAATATTCAACGTAGTGCCACCGCTGCAACTGCAGCGCACTGTGCCGTCTTGCCATCCAGCCATATAGTTCAATTTGGGTCAAAAGGAATTGGTTATATATAATCGATATGTAGCGCTTATCGCTGACAGCCTACGCCATATTCGCGGAAGTACGGAGTCGCCACATCGCCGCCACATAATCTGTACCAAACAGTGACCACTCGTGGATGCATCGTTATCTGGTGAACTTTGTGTAGATTGGTATCGACCATATATAGCAATTTTGTTGTTTACGCCCCTACGTTGTTTATACTTCGTCACTGAAAATGACGTCTGGTTTCAAACTATAGATTTGCTTTTTCTTAGAAAGGTGAAATGAATTTACCCACTAGCTGCTAGATTCCTGTCTCAAGCAAAATACCAGCTAAAACATCTCCTGTTCCGTTTAGTACACTAACCCGAAGCTGTTTGACAGGATTACCACTTCTGTTTTCTCCGAGAATCCATGCTCAGTTATCCATCTACTGACGCGCCGCTTCTTCGACCGTGCATCCGGTGACCAGTGCCACAACATCGTCCACGTATTTAGCCAGATGAGTTTCATCAGGCTTCTTGAATTGCAGCAGACTATTGTATGACACGTTCTAACGGTTCCGGACGAAAGATAGATCCCTGAGTCGCCCCCGATGCGACTCCCATTCTACCTGGTCTGGGTTTCGTAGAGCAAGGCACGGTCTTTTAAATGGACACAATTTCCCTGCGCCTTGAGCATGTCCCGTCACCTTGCGGAATTGAAGGCGCTTTTTACATCTAATGTTCCAAGCAATTCCCAATTGTGCATCGTTTCGCTCCAGAATCACATTTTTTTTGGTGAAAAGTCTCCTGCATTCAGGAAATCTTGGCTCGATTAGCTTCTCAAGCAGTTCCCCCACCGTGTTCAACAAACTGAGAGGATAACACCCTGGAGGGATCGCTTTTGCCTATTCTTACCACTACAAACTTTGCAGGGAAAAAACAGCTGCACGTGCGTTGAATGCGCTGAGTAGCAAGCGCAGTTTATACTTGAATACAACTTACAACAATACCATCCCGTCCTGGCTGGCTTTTCTAGGTCTTCAGCACTCATCTTATCATCGAAAATGTCAACTTGGATGTGCTGAACATAAAAGTACCTGCAGGATTTGTTTAATTTGCTCCCGAGACCTCATGAATCCTTGTTAATATTAATGATCTATTCTTGTCAGAACTTTCTTCGTAAATTTGAAATTTCAGCCATTCACCAGTACACATGTGACTCCCTTTGATCGAATCCGAAAGTATCCTGCGGTAATAAGGTTCATTATTGAATTAACTAACGATTCAGTCGCAGTTCTTCCGCGTGCGAGTCTTATGGCTCGTTTGCCCTCCTTGAAAGATCTTTAGCGAAAGTCGATTTTCTCAATGTTCATCCTGGTTGGTATTTATCGGACGTCAAGACATTGGAAAGAGCCGTTTGTCACTTCCAAAGAAATGTCTCTATGAAATGGTCTAGCACCCTCTATCGTTGCACCGCTAACACCTAGGCAGCAGGAAGCAACGCAAACAAAGCGTTGGAATGTCGTGGTGATACCGATATTTAGGGCAGCCATCAACGTCTTGTCAGCCAACTCCAAAATGTGTGGGCCTTGACAATCTGGTTGACGAATTCCCCAAGTAGTGGCAATGCGTATTGTCCGTGGCTTAGCGACATGCGCGGTATTTCATTCGCTTCCGGGGTCAATTTGGCCAAATAATGTATGTGGAATAGTTCCTTCATCCTCACATTTCTTTCTACCCCTTTAGCTCTTCCAACTATCCTTCTTTATTTCATAATTCCCATTCCGTCCTTCATTTACATACAATATTTCAAATAATTAATTTTACTTATTTTCTAATCTCTTTGCCATAAATTCCATAATTTAGTTAAACTTAGATAAACTGCCATATTGCACATTATTGGGTGCCAGCAGGCGATTAATCGTGGTTGAGGGTAATGACCTACCACATACTACAACACAACAGTGTGCGTTGCTGCCAAGGAGCTGACGTGAACTTTTAAGTTCAAGGTCATGTACCGGCAACGTAAAATTAGCGGGACCGGCTGATCGATGTACAGTGGAACAGTTGGACCCGGGATGTGGATTTTTCACTTTGGACGGGGAGATTAGTGGCGAATGCTCCTGCGACGTAAATTATTGTGAAAAGTGCACATTTTAGCGCGTTTTTAGAATTCATATAAAGTAGCCAACATATAGTACGGTTTTGCCTTCGTAAACAGAAGAAATGAGGAAAAGTGGGATTACAATATAAGGAAGAGCACCCTTTTGAAAAGGCATGCGGAAGGTGACGAGTTAGAGGGAGGTGCCCGGACAGGGTGCCAGTTGTCGTAGGAAAGTTCCCGGAAGCGAACGTTGAAAATGTTCTCTTTTTCTTCTTGAATAGTGTCATTCCTCCGACATCGGCGACATTGGGAGAATTGTACCTCGACGTGGCGGGAGCTTCAGTGTTGGAAGTGGCACCGGATCGGAGGAATCCAGAATGTTTTGAGCGGATGACTCAGTGTGGTTAATCACTATTAGGTTCTTCACAAGTTGAAGCTTTGAGCGCGACAAACATTCTCGTGAAGTCGAAAACTATTGAGGAGGTCGATGAAGTCATCCACATGTGGCGTTCCGCACAACCACCACTGCACCATTAGTATCTGAACACCTCAAACTCAACGCCTACGTCGATTGGTAGGGCGTCAGCTGCCGACCGCCACTTTGTTCCTTTCCAGGACGTCCTGATGGCATTCTAACATTTACGGAGTTGCTTGGCTTCGCTACCTGAACGACTAACGGTAGGTCCAGAGTTTTGATTGTACTCTATCTGTTTTACTGATTAATTTGACTGCAATCAACACGCGGCATTTTCGCGATCCCTACCCGGTTGTATAATACGCAAACGAATGTTGTGCAATCACGCGGTCACTTGCTCCTCTTAGTGCAAAACACGTAATGGCTAATCACCCCAACAGAAAGCAACAGAAAAATGAAGTTAAATTGGAAACTCTTTAACGTATCTTCGAAAGTAGCTCCAAAGAAGCTTACTTACTGCGATCGGATCATTACTCACAGTAATTATAGAAACTTTTGGATAATATTTGCGTTATATAAGTCAACTTTGGCTATTTGTTTTTATTGTGTATTGAATTTGAATGAAAGTCTTGAATTTTTTTTAGAAGTAAAGTTTTGACTGGATTTTACTATTTTATCCAATTATTGAACACGGTTCAATCTTGTGTTTTAGTATCGCATTTGGGAAATTATTTAAAAAAAAATGTGATCACGTAGTATTTTATTTTTGTCGTTTTTTTATTCCTTTACTTTTTTTTAATATGAGTAATAATAATATTAATCAACAATCCATATTGGATCAGGGCCTTGCCAGTGTGTTGGAGTACTTCATTTAAGACCGTAATGGTACACTACAGTATTACAGTTCTCTGTAGGAGGCAATGAGCACAGCGAGTCAACTTGGCGATGCATTCGGAATTTGCACATAGTTGTCCGTATTCGCCGCTGGACGTTTCCCAGATCGGTTTTTGTCCACGGCAATATTCCGAATGCCTAAGCCAGTGAAGGGGTAGCCAATACATTCAATGCGCTTACTTAATTCTTCCCCGAGTGATGCGATTTCAGCATCAGTTTTACACGTCGCAGGAATCGGGACAGCAGAGCATCCTTCAGATTACCAGCATGAGTTCCTTGCAGAATTTCTAGGTACTAGAAGGTAGAAGTCTGCCTCGGTCAAAGCTTGGATCTGGAGGTCACCAATGCTATGTGCGGTATGCGGCTCGGGATGACCTTTGACACTTGTCTAAACCAAACTCCATCCGAATATGACGGCTGAACATTTCTACTTTTCGCAAGCGACTTCTAAGCTGGTCGTCAGTACCAGCATGTCCTTAGATGACATCAAGTGTGTCAGTTCGCAGTAGTTATGAAAGGGAGTTCAGTAGGATAAGGTAAGTGAGCCCTGCAATGACGAAGAGTGGAAAATCCTCTGGCCGACTCATGGCCTGATTAATGCTATGTGCCAACCGACCATGTATACTGGTGTACCAGAAGTTCTGCACCCGATCTAGACCTGGTCCCGTCCAGTTCGACGTCAAGGGGCCATAAAATGTTGTATCCATCCCCACCGTTATTTCGTAGTAGGAGCGGATGATGAAGAGGTCCATTTCTTCAGTCCACATCATCTGCTGCTTACGCGAACCTGCTGAAGTGGTCATCACAGGTTGTGGCGAAACAGCTGCAGTAGGCGGAGTAACGCTGCTGGTCGTCGTGGCGCCTAGACGTCGAACCGCCCCACGACTAACGGTTATGACGCCGTTCTGTCAATTACGGGAGCCCGACCCGAAACAACGGTGGCTTGATACGCTAGATGGGGATTTGAAAGCCTCGAGATCGCACCCAGATCAGGCCTTCGATAGAGCCAAATGGCGAAGCCGATCACGACGAGCCGACCCCGCTTGTGAACGGGACAAAGGCTGAAGAAGAAGAAGAAATGGCGAAATCGATCACGACGAGCCGACTCCGCTTGTGAACGGGACAAAGGCTGAAGAAAAAGAAGATAGAGATATTTTGCTGAACGATCGTAGCAGGCGTCATTTTCCTTTAGACCGCCAGTACATCTTGAGTAGTTTTTTTCCTCTGTTCCTGTTTTTCGGATGGTGTCCATCTCCCTGGTGAGATGAGTTGACACCCGGTTGGCGCGTTCGTATATCCTTTTTCCCGACGAGGGGGTGTGACGCTGCTCGGAGCTTGCCATCTGGGGTCTTGGTCCTTCTTCCGAATTCGAGTTCGATGCGCTTCTCCTTTTTGCCCGCCAGAAGTAGTATCTTCCAGGGTGTTACTCCCTCTATCACTACTAGTCCCCTTCTCTACTTGGACAGTGAGCCTTTCTACTTTTTTCGTAGGGGGCTGTCGTAGCTTTGCGCTTCTTGTAAAGGAATATGTAGTAGAATCCTCAATGTTAGTTGGAAGCAGCGCTGAACGTTGTGTATTACCACTGCTACAAATTGCGGCTATTGATGGGTGTGCTGTCGTTATTGTTGTTGTTGCTTTCGTGATCGTATTATGGGTCTCAGTTGCAATTTCGCCTTAAGTGATCCCTGCGATTGTCTTTGCGAGCAGGAAGTTCACGCGTGGGTTATACAAATCAAAAAATTGACGGAATGAGGGCAACTGTAACATTAGCCTAAATCCTTTGGCGTTTAAAATCATAGTTTTTCCCATTCCAAATTCATACTACCCTAGTTTTCCCATAACTATTAGCCCACCCTTTCACCAATCTTATTTAGATTTTTAAATTTACGGATTAGTTTTCACTAGCACCAGTTACACGTTGTCTGCTTTAGTTCAATAAAAATCGACGAAATCGTCTAAAATTCTGTTCCTATTATTAAATGATACAAACCTGCTTTTTTTCAAGAACCCCATCTTAAACAAATTGTAACGCCATGAAAAGTCACTGCATTGAAATGAATTCATTCGCAAGTACGTGCTAATTCCCGAAAGCACCGCTTCAATGAGAATTCAATTAACCGGGCGCTCGTAAATTGAATGTTGACATCAATTTCCACCTGATCCATTCTTGTTTTTATTTATTTTTCATTCGCTGATCCAACCCAATCTTTAAAAACAAAGCACCCCATTTTCGTCGCCGAGCCAATCTATGTAGTCAGCTTAAAATCATGAAACATTCAGTGGAGGGAGTACTACTTCTTTCCCTCTAATTGCCTGGAGCTTCGGAGGTGCCTTCGATCCGCACCTTTTAGCACGGGGACTCATCTTCGGATTTACAAGAGATGGTGAATTTAATATAATGCTATCAAGGAGCTATCAACAGAATCTGTTAAAAGGTTAAGGTATCTGACACGAGATTTCGGGAATAGTGCTCGGAATGAAATGAGAAATTATCTCGTTCCGTCTGAAACTTAGATTAAAGTTGAAATTCCGTTGGGTAGAATGGGTGAAAGTGGGGTCGCGGGCGGATAAATCGTGGTGACGAACACGAAAATATTAGGTTTAACTTTCTAATTAAAATCCTTGTTAATAGCGCGCCAAACGGCCGAGGATTGGGCGGGCATCTCTATAAAAAGCTTCTTATCATTATTCCTTCGGTTGAAATTGGGGAAACTGGCGGCACGATGTATTTAGGAGGACGAAGCTTTGGGAGTTATTTTTTTGGAATCAACACCTTGAACTTTGTGTTTACATTTTAGTCGAGCGGAAAAGTTTTTCTTTATAACTTTATTCGACGAGCGCAATTATTTTTTCGTGACAAGTTCTTCATTGTAATTAGCTCTTGTAAATACTCAATTAGCCAGGTCCTCCTCCTGTCAACTCAGCTTGAAATGCGTATTTGCAATTCCAGATAGTGATAATAATGATGAGTAGGACTAATGATGTTGTATTTAAGATATTGAATGGATAACGGCTATTGCTCATATACGCAAAACAATGGCAGAGTTTTTGAAATGGACATGTTGCTCTATTTCGCCAGGTCAAGCTTGCAGAATTATGGCCAAAGGGTTGCAGGGATAGCACTTGATTCTTGGTGAACGTGCTCTGATAGTGGCTGGAGACGTTAGGCACCATACTCTGCTAAGAACCTTCCAAACCTAGACAATGCATTAGGCAAAATGTGAACTATTTGCAGTCTCCTCACAACCCATGCATTTATTTGTACTGTACCATGCATCCTGATGGCACATAACTTGAGAATTTCAATTCTGGTTGTCACGCAATTTCAAGCACCCTCACTACGGGCTCGTTTGCCTTACATACCTACATATATAAGCATATATATCTGCATGAGTGCACCAAATAGACTTGTTGGCCTTTTGTATTTGAAAAGATTTCGGGTGCACACAAAAGTTTAAATTTTCATGAGCAAAAATCGTCTGGTTCGGTTGAAAGGAACCCTCTGGAGGATTTTTGGGCAAGACAGGGGCACGGCAGAACTAGGCAAAGTAAAAATCGAAGTACATGTCGAGTATTTGGCATGAAACTGTCAAGTAGTTCTTAGGAAGTCGTTCTTGTAACAGAATGAGTCTACGACAGTACAGCTGGCAGGTGAATATTCATGTAATGAAGTCTTTTCAAGTGCCTTACCCCAAAGTAGTTGAAAACGGGTAGACGTATGTATATTTCCAGTGCTAGGCATAGGTTAGCTTCCTTTGCGACTCCCCAGAATGTGGAATCCCATTTTGCTAAGAAATTCTCCGGAGACAGTTGAAACAGTTACAAGTTTGGCAACATGAAAGATAACTTCTTATTGATTGACACGCGGATATGTATCTTTTAACGATGGGAGCAAATACACATAGTGGAGAGAAGCGGGAGCGCTGAAGGATACGTTCATGGCTGGGTTAGATAATAGCAGTCAATTGTTTATATTGAACTTATATGTTGAATTTCCTTTGTAGCAATGAAATAGTTTTCATGTTCTGTTGGAGAGCGTTAATTATTTCAAGATTTCTAATATTAACTGTGAGGTGATTTTCCGTAGGATGGTAGAAAGGTTCATTTTTTTCTCCAAGGGACGATGGAGAATATTAAATTACACTCACATGGACTAGTTAAGTATTATTTATTTTACTTGAACATAAACCTTATTAAAATCGGTTTATACGATACGTTATAATTTTGTGGAAAGGTGGGAACTGTGGATTCCCTCGCAAGCAGTGAGTAATATTGTGCTACGTAAGTTTACGGGTGGGCAGAAGGGGTCCGAAGCATGCACGGAGGGGGGATACCAGTCGACTCAGCTATGAATGAGTACCTGAGTCAAATCAGGGTAATAATCTCGGGCGAGCGCAATGCTGACCACATTGCTTCCTACAGGATACTCTGTAGTGTACCGTCTTGAATGAAGTGCTCTAACACACTTCAAGGCCCTGATCTAAAAATGGATTATTGCACCAACGATTGTTATTATTATCATAAGTAATAATGTAATACACAATTTTGGAAAGTTTGAAAAAAATCCAACTATTATTAACAAAGTTATAGCAGGTTAAAATTGTGTATTTCACGTGAGTTTATCGCAATCTAAGACTGAGTTGGGTATTGAATTTTTAGGTATGTACGAATGGGAAAACGTGCCTAGGAAATTTCTCACACAAGATGAACACAAAACTTTTATAATATTATTATAAGTGTCGAGCTTCCGGTATTTCGACTTGTTTTAGAAAGTGTCTTTTCCACACTAGCTGGAAAATAACTTGGCTATAGTTGAAGGTAGCGATATAGGGACCAGTTTTGTACACTGTATTGGGCAAGGGCCAACATTTTGCACTGTAGCTTGTAGACACTTGTGCACCTACAAGTTGGGAGGAACTTTGTAGATACTTCACGAAAAGATCTGCCTTATCTCTTCAAGAACGAGCCCATTACACGTTCTCCTGCTTAATAGGTGGGGTCTGTTATCTTTTTAGATCTTTCGCAGCCTTCCAAGTGAGTAGCTTCTGTTTTTTCGTGCTTTTGACAGGAAATTTAAGGGGTTTCTTTGCCATAGATTACGTGCTCTCTGCCTGTCTGAAATTAGTTCGATGACATTCGCAGGACAATAAGTATATTTGTTGTTCATTGTTGATTTTGCAAGCTGCTTTTTGCAGTTTCATTGCTAGCAGATTAATTTCTTCCTCTAGTCATTTACACAAACGTTATTTTGAGTGTTCTTTTTAAATACTGCTGACTTTGTCCATTAGTCAGCCTTACTTTTTCATTGATCAGTGGAGATGGGTAGGTGGTGGTAGTGGCGGCCATAGAAATGCTAACAGGTGGTCTAACTGCACTTGGAGAGCCATAAGGAGTTACACTGGATCTCTGCTACCTGATATTTTTTTCAGAGCATAAGTTGAGGTCTTATGATTCAATTTTTCTGTATAATTCTTCAACCCTATGAGAAGCTTCAAAAATACACTAACACACATATGCAAAGTCTCGACATAGATTACGAAACAGGAAAGTAAGCGGTCAAAATGTGCAAACTTAAAATGAGATAGAACTCATTTTCGGAAACTACCTTTCCCCCTCAAAATACATTTCACTTCGATATCTGCTGAAATAAATCTAATAGTGGTAGTTTACCAATTTTCCGAAATTGACTGGAAAACTTCATTTAAGGTTAAGGATTTTCCAGTCAGTGTCACGTGAAGCGAGGTTTGTAAACTTCGCTCTGAGTTTTTGCAAGCCTGTGTTTATTGCCGTTATTAAGCAATCGTCGTCTTACATTGAGGCTAGATCCAAAGCAGGGTATTCTTTCCCCCAGTTAAATGGACCTTTTGTTCCTCGGAGCTTTAATGTTCTTTTAACTGCTTATTCCTGTGTTTTGTGCTCCATTTATATGTTATCAATATTGGCGAACCTTTAATGGTGGGAAGAGGCAAGTCAATGATTTCAATTTATTCGACAGCCGACTTTGTTGTCTTTAAGAACATAGCCAGGTAAGGAGATTTTACCAGGCGGAAAATGATTAGTATAATTTTTTTTTTATAAAATCCCTATCATTCAAGGAGGCAACTCGATTAAGAACAGAAACATTATATTCTGATTTATCTTTCAAATTAATCACCAAGCTTGGCGAGAGGGGGGCGAAAGGGGGAAGGGTGCAGGAATAGGAATTTCACATAAAAAGGGATCATATTGGACCTCGCATAATTTATGCTTCAGGCCGATATTATTATCACCTCAAGCCCGGTTTTTTGCATAATTTTAACCCCATGTCGGGATTTTTCCTCTATGGTCCTGCTAATGACTATTACACTAATATATAAATAAAATAGTCAAGGGAAGATATAGAATACAATTAAAATTCTCTGGAAAATTTTTTTAAGGGTTTATGTTACAGAAAACCTTATTGAAATCGATTCACTGTCGGTCTGTCTGCCACATGCATTTTCTCCAAACCTGCTCATCCGATCTGAACGAAATTTGGTGGACATATGGGAACAATGAAATCCCAAGTATCCAATGAAATTGATATTGATATTAGTTTTGACGTGAATTGTAGAGTGCGCGAGTAGGGAGTCGAAATGCGCACATCGAAACTGAGACAGGACTCATTTTCCGAAACTACTCAATCCAAAAAACTGAAAAAAAATGTAGGCCTCAAAACTTGTTTCATTCCGATATCTGCTCAAATAAACTTACTAACTTACTACTACTATTAAATCCGGCTATTATTGTTATATCAATGTATCAATTTCGCATGAGTTTACTGCATCTTAAGGCATGCAAATAAGATGCTGACGTCATAATTAATGAGACTAATTGACATTCCAGTGAAATATTAAAATTCCATTCATGAAGAATCTACTTCTTGAGGCGGATGAGGTTGACTATTATCAATACAGAGCTTTCCTGATCAAACTATTTCTGTAAATGGCTTTTCAAAATCCATGCACTCATCGTTCCTCACATAGAAAAACACAAAAGCTTTTATACTTGAAACGTCTACCTTCTGGATTCCTGACTTTTTTGAAGAATATTTCCAAGTGAAATTTAAAAAGAATGGAAAAGTGACTGCTGGCGCACTTATGTGCCATAATTCCACCATTTTGTTTTTAATCGTATTACAAAAAATGTCTGTTCACAATCAATATATCATTTTCAAGTATACGTAGTGTCATTAGTGTGGAATACTTTCTATTAAAAAAAAAATCTAAAATTCCAGTTTTATTTTTGCAACTAATTGCATGTACATATATTTCATTTTAAGAAATCATCTTTATCTCACACAGTCGGTAGTACTACAGAGAAAGCTGATCTACATAACATCAAATTAAGGAAGACATATTTTAGTCAAAACTCTGTAGAAGCTGTTCGACTGTAAAAAGTTAAAGATTGGATAGGAGGTATTAAGAGGCTATCATTGTTCGCAATAATTAAAGCGCTCTGTTGCCGACAGTAAAGTAGTTTTTCAGTGAGCTCCAAGATAGTTTTTTAAAAGGAGCTTCCTTAAATATTGAATCCAATAAAATTTAACCAATTACGATAAGTAGGAATGTCAATAAAGTACTTGTTAGTGATATCTGCAATCACATACGCCCCCAAAAGCCAATTACTAGGAATAAGCTCTTTAAAAGATCTGCGTGCATACATTGACGTGTTTGAAATAGACACCAATAGGTTGAAATGTGCGCTTCCATATATACTCCAGAACACGTCGACCAGTTCGATCCTTGCTATTCGTTGCCTAGTGGAAATTACATTTTGCATCTCGACATCCATACATTCTATTGACATATCTAGGGCTGAAGTAAGGCAAACTGAATTGCGAATGTCGTCCACCCTCTGCTGAAACCTACAAATTTGATTAAATATCGACTGTTCCAAAAAAGCATTTTATCTTGAAACGCACTAGATTCCATGCATGGTGTTTTTTTCAGTACTTGGAATAGGCAACAAATCCTTACTAAGGTCTCCATGTACTTGTACGAATTTTTTGTCGATTTTGTTTCGCTTCCATTTTTCAGGTTGAATATGAATTATCAACTGGAACTGGAAAGAGTTGGCGTTAACGAGCCGGATAGAGGCTGAAATTGGCGACGGCTGCGGTGCCGGAACGAAGGAAAATGCTTGGAAGTGTAGCAATCGTATGAGAACAACGAATGTTCTGCAGTACTAACCTTTCGGTTTTTGGTATACTATATATTGTCCACTGAGAAAAAACTTTATAGGGCGGAAGAATTGCATCGTAATCGCGTTCATTTATTGCGTTTGGAACGCTTCCTGCCGTAAAATGAAATGACCCAAATCGTACTTGCACATGAAGTTTGTAGCCGTTTGTTATTAACAAAATGCTCGGTGAGTTTGTGACGCACTAAAATGATATAAAGTAGAGTTGCGGTTAATGCTAATCTACTACAAGAATGCGGGGGTAAACCAACCAATTCTTGCAATCTCGAAGTGACTATTCCGGTGAGGGAATGGTAAAAAGCTCCTCAATGACTCCTTACACTCGATTGAATCTTCATTACTTGTTGGTTCCATTCATTTACTCTTTTCTATATTTGTACGTTTGCCATCATATGTATATCGCCTACATTGTCAGCTCCCCTTCACCGCAGTGTATCTACTCAAGAGTATGGAACTTTCAATATTGAAGGCCAAAGGCAAATGAGTACATGTGAAAGGAATACAATTTGTGAAAGGTGGAGACGATAAGTGTCACCAAGTTTTCGTCTCCCACTCGGTGACCCCTTTGTGCTTTGCTTGAATTCGGTGAAAGAGTCCTTTGAATCACGTAGCAGAAAAGAAGCCCTAAGAAATGAGAGCATAGCTGAGAGAACCCTCTTCGTCTTCTTATTTCTTGGTCCTTGGTTTATCGTAACCGAACCGTTAAGATCTAATTCATATGATCCGAAATATCTGAGTGCATGTGAAAAGCTGGCCAAAGAGGGGAATACATCCTTTACGTTCGGTCGGAATAAGTATAGAAACGGGAATGATTCTTCTGCTTAGATGAAAGAAGCAAAGCCCAAATGATGTGATGAGTATTAGGTTTTTCGGAAATGATTTTCTCCCTTCAGTAATCGGTGTCAGTGCCATCCGAAAACGTAGTTATAAAATTCTGTTGAGACGCTTTTCTTTTCCTCTAAGAACTTGGAATTTATATATAACTGGATGGAGAGATAAGGAGAGCGCAGGGTTTTTCTTTCTGTGCGGTTTCAACAGTGGATCGTGATAAGACATCGTCGCATAATTGAATGGTTATGGTGGAAAATTCTTTACAAGAGCGAAAACGAAATGATTGAAATCCGCACGAATTCGTAAGAGATTAGGCCTGGGTTGCAGACCTAGAAAATTGATCTGATTGGTCTTTCCATTAGAACTAAATTTGCTGAATTCCATAAACAATTTAATGGTTTTGTGATACTTATTTGATATTATTATTCTGGTTAGTTCGGATAAGAATCATGCTACGTAGATCAGACCAAGGGGGGCCCCCCTTTTAGGCATTCACAGAATATGACCATGTAGTGTATCAATTAGTACTCTCCGAAAATGATTTCATTGTTTGGCTTGGGTTGAACTGGGGAGTGATGTCCCTAAATGGGTTTCGTTCTCAAATCTTATCCAACGGAAAAATTTGAAAAAAAAAATCACAATGATCTATATAAAATCTGTGCCTCAAAATACAAGCACTGATTTCATTCAACGGATATTGGTAAAAGGGATAATATAGGGCATGTTTCTGAAAAGTTTGAAGGTAATTTAACTATTATTAACAAAGCCATAAAATGTTAAAATTTTGTATTTCATCGACGATGGAAGTGGAGGGGCGCCCTTCTCTTGGATCGTTTTTCAGCGATTGGTGACCATTTTTGGACTGTACATAACATTCGAAAACGTTACTTCGACTTAAACATTCACCACCACGGTTCGCAACATTTCAAGTATATGCCATGCAGACTTCTTCAATTTAAAATAAAATTTTGTTGTTTTTCCGCCAAATCGAAGTAAGATTTCTACTTGATCATTTTTAAGGTTTTGTGTGAAACAAAACCTTATTAGAATCGATTCGATGTCTGTCTGTCTGTCTGTCTGTCTGTCACAGTCGATTTATTCGGAAACGGCTAAACCGATTATCATAAAAATTGGTAAGAGTATGTAATCTGCCGTTCCCTTTACATGCAGTAACTGACGCCATTTTGTGTTAAGTTTAAGGGGGGCTCCCCATACATGTGAAAGGAGGGTGCAAAATTTTTTTTCATAAAATGTGGCCATGTGGGGTATCAAATGAAAGGTCTCAATTAGTACTTTTCGAAACTGGTTCAATATTTGATACTGGGTGAAACATAGGGGAGTGAGGGCTCAAAATATGACCATCAAAAAGTGTAACAGGTCTCGTTCTCAGAACCTATCCAACCGAAAAATTTGAAAAAAATGTCAATAGTGCATCTCTACGAAATCTAGGCCTCAAAATATATCCGGTTCCGATATCTGCACAAATAAAGTTAATAATAGTATATTTCCACATTTTAGAAATTTACCCGGCACTCCTCTTATGTTCATCCCAGAAGTACAAAATTTGGCATGCGTATAATGAAGAATATAATGCACGATTTGATCAAGTTTGAAGAAAATCCAACTATTATTAACAAAGTTATAGGGGATGAAACTTTACAATTTTTTGTGAATTTCGTGCACTCTACAACCTGATGACGTCATCATCACATATCAATTCGTCAATACCACACGAAGTAAGTTCGTATGAATTGGGTGGAAAAGAATTATTTTGTTTTAGTTCTTTAATCATTTGTATATGAATATCAATTATTCCAACGAGACATGTGTGTATGTAGGTATATAGTATATGCGTGCTAATGAAGTTTGCGGGTAGTGCCTAATGCAGATAGATAAAAGAAGTAAATCGGAAATATGGGTACGATCAATTTATATACGTGCCTATATGTGTACAGTATTCGAAAATAGGCAGTTTGTTTGTTTAGGGTGAGCGTAACATCTACGGCTGTAATATGTACGTATGTCTCGTAGTTTTGTAGCTGTATACGGGGAGAAAAATGTGCGTTGAAATTTCTTAGATAAGATGAACACAAAACCTTTATACCCGAAGCACGAGTTTCCGGTATTCCGACTTGTTTTTTCTTTTTTAGCTTTTGTTCCGTTCAATTTGCTCGGTGATTTGCCTGATCTGTAGTTGTGGGGCCCTCAAATCATAATCTAACGGTTGGCCTTTTGGTTATTTCCAATCGACTTCGATGTTCAGATCGATTTTGGCCAGTGAAATCTTATCAGTTCAAATTATCATATATTTCCATACCATCGAAGATGCCTCTTTCGCAATTTTTTCACGATGGGCGCAACCACATATCGATCGCGGATAACTTCATCCGGATGTGATCATGGTCTGTTAAGTCATTGGTATAAGGCAACATCTTCGTCTCTACTGCCGCGAGAGGCTGCTCATTGTCTTTGATAGGCGGTCAGTACTTAGAGGGTAGATGGCGTACATTTTTGGATTTGAGTCGTTCGTTGATATGTCGATTACAAAAATGCCAGCTGTTTGACACCACTTCATCCAAGTTGTGCTGATGCGTGAAGCAATTTCTTTTTCATCTTTTTCTTCAGTCTTTATCCCTTGATCGGTTTCGCCATTTTATTTAATTAAATGTCTGATGTGGATGCAATCGCGTCATAAAGCAGTTCACCTTTGACTGATAACATTGATCCGATATACTTGGCCTTGGCAGGCTTGTGCCACTAACAGCGTGTTTCATTGGGAAGCAATCCTTTAAAATTTGCTTGAGACGATCATCCCACTTTTGAACAAGTTGTTCGAGATCAACTTTACTTGAGATAATAGGCAAACATTATCTGCAGGGAAGTGTTGAGAGAGCGCTTCCTTAATGAATACTGGCAGAGACAGACAAAGCTGGCTTCATTCATTGTTGGTTGAACGATATTCCGAATATGGTTACAGGAATGCTTTCAGAAATTTTCATGCTATGAGATAGCAACTGATTTACGTGGTTTTTCACCTTCCTGGATTGAAGAACTCTTTGAGCCAATGTCCAATCATAACAGTTCGTTCTTCAGATTCCAGCTGTGATAACGTCCGGTCTTGTTGCTTACCCTGATTTTATTCGTTTGATCGCCTTTTTTACTTCAGTGGCGCTGACAGGTGGAATCGCTCTGAATGTCGGCAGTACTTGTGGAAGAGGAGGAACTCTGTTGACCGGTAAACAAATTACCGTTCTCGTCATTACCTCAAGACATGTTTCGATATTCTGTGTGCGCCAATGTTGGCTTTCAACAAATCGATACATATCTCTCTTCTGGTCCCGAGTATCCAGTTTTTCGTAAAGATCTTTGAACTGCTCGGGTGACAGCGCCCACTTGCTTTGCTTTGCGGTTGGCACTGTTATATTTTTTTTACTTTTTAAGTCAAGACAAGCTTTGGCCCAGCATGTCATATCGTTTTTTGCGAATTATTTAAAGGAGGTTTTAACGTCTGCAAGCCGCATCAGTCACGTTGCTCCCAGGGTAGAGATGAGGAAGCGTCTAACGATTTTCCTCTGCCCTCTGTCTTCGCCTAATATTTAACTCTTTAACTCTTCTGTAACCAGGTTGAAAAGCAGAGTTGAGAGCGTATCTCCTCCGAAGTTTGTCTGTGTGGGACATTGTCATTCTGGTAAGGTTTGTCAGTTTTGCTAGAATTAGGAAGCATTATTTTGTGCGCTACGTTTCGGCCAATAGTATCATATGCCTGTCAACGAATAGATTTGATGACCGTAGAATCGAGCGATTATCAGTACAGGTTGAGACTCAAGTATCCGGGAATTAGTCGCTTTATGTCCTTACGCTATCTTGTAGCACTAAGTAAATAGGGTATTTCTATAATAATTACTTGGAGTCAGTCCCTTCTACGAGTGCACTTGTATTTTTTGTAGCTGTATTTTGTTTGTAATTAAGAGTGAGAATGTTTTCATATCCGACAAGCGACTTTCTAAATGAATTTTTTTCGAACTCGTTTTTCTCAAAATGATTTTTTTTCACATTTGCCGTAAATCTAATTCTAAAAGTAATGAACCAATCATTATGAAATTTGGAGATATAATTTTCTACAAAATCATTAAGAATATTAATTTAGATTTCGGTTGTTATCATATTCCTAATGGTGCTTTTTTGCATATTTAGTGAAAAAAGTGGTGAAAATTTAAATATTTTTTTAAAAGATGGATTTTGACAATTTTTTCTTCCATTGAGGTTCAAATTTCTAGAAAATAACACAGAAACGAGTGCCCTTGCATGGCGGAGCCTGCTCTGATAATAGCTATTCATTTCTCCGGAATGCCCATCCTGCGTAGAGCGCTCCGGGCGCATTTCCTGTTATTGAAAGCTTTCTCGAAATCGATGAGGGGGAGGAAGCACTCAGATATGCCTCCAATTATCATATTCAAAACGGGGCTCCACTTTGGCACCTTAACGATGATTCTTTACTTAGACTCTCTGGGAAAGGTTTCAGATTTCCGGATGAGTGCAAGCAGCAGATCTGCCGTCGTTGCAGGTCCAGCGCCTAATAACTTTATTAGTAGATCGTCAAGCTCCCCGGCTAACTCCGTTTAAGTGAATTGATGGCTGAAATGATTTCTCTTCTGCTTGGAGGAACAGTCCGTATCCGCATGTTACGATGACTAGCCATTTCATCCACAAGAGGAGAAACCACATCGAATAAAATTCGATTAGAAACCATAGTGAAGTGTTCCTTTCACCTTTTCAGTTACTCCTCATCGTGGATGAGAGGTCAACCATTAACTTTCTTCACAGGAGCATCGAAAGTTTTGCGACCACATGCAAGTTCTTTCGTGATGTGGTGTACACTTCTGAAATCATTGTGACCCGCGAGAAGTGCCGGCACAGGCTCTGTGCTCGAAAAATATGCCACCAATGACGAGGTAAGTTGCCGAAATTCACGAACCTCCAAACATTACCGTTGCGTTTTCCAAGACAGTGCTTTTCCATCACATCCGAGGGAGGTGTTGTCAGAGTCCACTTTGGCGTTCAGATCATCCTTGAAGGTCACATTGTCACTTTAAAGGAGCCTTTCTTGAAGTGCCTGTAATTGCTCGTAGAAAGCATCCTTCGCCACTATTCGGAAGTCTCCTTTAGTGCATAGCATTGTACAAATGTGATGCTCCTTAACCTTGACCAGAATCTTGCAGTTAAAAGTTTCTCCTAAAGCGGCTTGCACGTCAAGAGAGCACGCCTTGTGGTAACTGTTGAAAACAACCCGACACCGACGATTCGCGTCTGCTACCACTTTCCAGAGTATAAAAGCCCACTACCGCAAGAGGAAAACGTGTACTTTCCAGAGTCCTACCATCTTATCCGCTTAGGCGGAAGTTGGAGAAAGCGAGCATTCTGAGGACCCTCGCTATCGTCGTCGAGGACCGTGCGCACATTCCAGAAACCGATCATGATCCGCTGTCGATAAACCAAGGTCGCGTTTCATCATCCTGTCATTAAACCACTCAACTCCTTTAATGGCAATACGGAAACCCTCCGAAATCGCGATACTGACATTATACTGATTGCGTAAGCTACCAAAATAGGGAAATTCACAGACATTTTTACCGCGATCGCATAAGCATTAGGGTAGGTTATTTTTATAGACTCGCGTTTGTGGCCTCATATTGCAGTCTGTTGGCTTATTATACCTACCCTCCTACCAAGGTTGGTTTAAGTCAATAGTCCTTTCCTGTTGGCTAGGCTGATTTTCAAATAGGTGGGCTGGGAAAATCCTCTTTTGCGGATCGGTTACTGACATTAGCATAATAGGGAAATCATCTCGTCCTTATTCTGTGTAAGTCTGTGTGTGGGGTCTCCAACATAGTCCTTGCCCAGATGCCTCCGTAGAAAGCAATCAAAAATTATTGGGTAGATTAGTGTGTTTAGTTTGATTTAACTTAGTTCCATGGTTTCGACCGTTTTAATTTGTCGCCAAGCCTGTAACGAGAATTTGCTATTCCTTTAGTCTTGTTTGATTTCCCAGTTTACTTTTGACAATTTCATCGATACTTTCATGCCTTTAGTTCTCACGGTGTTAAGGCGGTCATCTCGTGTGAAGCTCGTTTTTTCCGCTTTATTTAGAATTTTTTTGTGGAGAGCTGGATGAAGGTACAAATACGAATTTTTAGCGATATATTTATTAATATCCTGAGCATGCGTAGTAATTTTTCCAGCCCGATAGCATAGTGAAATACAGAGCAATTTATACACCCATCTCCAAAATAAGATGTTTTGCTGCTGCCGCAAACTAAGATTATTAAATAATATTGAAGGGTGAATTTTTCGTGCCTTGTTTTTACAAGGCTTCTTTAATGAATAAAAAAAACTACCGGATGAATCGTAATTATCCTAGTTTGCGGACCGTAGAAACATGTTCTGAATAAGTCGTGAACATTTCTAAGAATTTCTTTGGATAGATCTTGGGCTATGGTGGCAGCAGATTCTCAATATGCAGTTGTGGCGCGGCAGGATTCGCAGCATTCGAAATTTATTTCGAATGTTGCGAGTGCGAGCAATATAGATGGCGCGGATCTATCCACTTTGCGTAGCACGCCAAGGGAGTGGAAGATCGCAGTAATTATGTTTTTCAGACATGTCACTAATTTTTAATATTAAGTTTGGAATTGAAAAAAGAACACTGAAGTCTTTTTGATTTGAAAAATAGAATTGGAGTTGAGTTCGCTGATTAGAATTAGGACTACTAATATGTAAAACCATTAATATTAAATGTTCGCTTAAATATTTTAATAAAAATATAAGTAATGTTAATTACTTAATTGGTGACCCCGGAACTCGCACCAACAGCATCAACAACTAAGATCCCGAATTCCCAGAACCTGCAAAATTGAAAAACTCAAGCACATCATCATCCCCATCAACAAATCGCAGTCTGCGCAAGCACAATCGCTCAGCAGGCAGCCGCAACAACCGATTGGAGATAAGTAAGAGTTCCGCAGCCGCAGCCGCCATCGCTGCCGCAGCCACTTTCGCCGCCGCACTCAACTCCACCATCGCCGCAGAGGTCGAAGCCGCCGCCGTCACCGCCGTAGCCGCTACCGTCGCAGCCGACACCAATATCACCGCTGCAACCATCGCTATCGCAGCAGGAGCCGAAGGCTCCGCCACCATCGCCGCCTCCTCAGCAGTGAATAATTGTCCACCATCGCCGACATTGGTGAAGTTCTATTAACGACAAAAATTCGTCCGAGCAACACGGCAGAAATAGAACTTCCAAAGACTGAGAAATCCTTCCAAAACATCAGTAGACCGTACGGCAAGCGATTTTCACGCGTTCGCATCTACAGTTGAGTGTGGAGTGATGTGGTAAACATCACGAAAACGTGTCGCATCTTCACATCCCGAGTCGGAGCAGAGGCAAGAAAAAACGCGAGAAAACCTTCTCTACACAGTGTACTGCGCGACACACGTCGGACCCTCTGCAGAAGTAGATTTTTACGCGACTTCCCGTACGCACGCCCTCCTGCACAACACCTTTCACGCACCGGACTAGTCATCATTGCCACAACGATCAACAACAGCAACAAACGGACGTCCCCAGCACCGCCAACGCCGCAGCTACAGCCGACAAACTCGACCAGCGCCGCCGTCAAGGAGTTATACTTAAGTGAAATTATTATTCATTTATATATAATATTTATTTATTTATTCAGTTAAAAAAAATAGTAATAAAAAAATTGAAATCGCTGCAAGAGACGGCGTGCAGGTGTTTAGCATCGCGAGTCTTCCATTCTCATTGGTGGTGTTTTTGGTCTGCGCTGGATAGCGTCCGCTTCGTTTTTTCTCGTTTCGTGCGTGCATTTGTGGGTGCGACCTGCCGTGTCGGTGTAAAGTTCACCGCGTTTCAGTATAAACTCACCGCGTTTACATCTCAATCTCGTACTTCTCTGTAAGAAAAATGTCTTTTGACAATAAAGACACGGCAGGCCCATCGGACCCGCAAGTGACCGCCCTCGCCGTACGCGTTCCTCCGTTTTGGCGGCGGAACCCCGAACTGTGGTTCGTGCATTTGGAAGCACAGTTCCAAATGTCCGGCATCACATCGGACGCGACCCGTTTCAACTACGCGGTGGTCGGCCTGGACGAAGAGTCCATACTTCTGGTGTCCGACGTGGTGAAGTCGACATCGTACGTGCAGCTCAAGAGCGAGTTGATCAGGCGCCTGTCGGCAAGCGAGTCGGCAAAATTAGACCACTTGCTGGCAGGTTTAACGTTGGGTGATCGAACTCCCAGCCAATTGCTTCGTGAAATGAGGCAATTGGGTGGGAGCAAGATCGGCGACGACCTGATCAAGTCGCTCTGGCTGCGTCGGCTCCCGGAGGGCACCCAGGCGATCCTCGCTTGCGTCTCCGGTTCCTTGGAGGAACTGGCAGCGACGGCCGACCAGGTTCAGGAGGTGTACGTACACCCAACCTTGGCGGCCGTTCAACCACCGTCGGATGAGGTGGGTGAATTGAGGCGCGAAATTGCTGCTTTAACAGCCAGTATGGCCGAGATGCGGGCGACGTTGGACGCTCAGCGTTCGGGCGCCAGATCGCGAGCACGCTCGCGGTCTGCCATCCGAAAAGGGCGATCAGGTAGCAGGTCGTCAAGACAGTCCACGGACCCAGGGATTTGCTGGTACCACCGCAGATTCGGGGATAAAGCGACAAGATGTACGCTACCGTGTAGATTCTCTCCTACCGCAAAAAACTAGGTCCGCGGGGGGTCTTGGCGGCGGCCACCCAGAACGCAGCGCCACGTCGCCTAACTATTTTCGACCCCCTCAGCAGGCGCAACTACCTCGTCGACACGGGTGCGGAGGTTTCGGTCCTTCCCGTACCCCAGCATCATCAACTTTTCCCTCAACCGCTCAAACTTGCGGCAGCAAATTCCTCCCGCATAAACACGTACGGGTATAGGCAAGTGGACGTGAGTCTTGGCTTGCGTAGGACGTTTTCGTGGCGTTTCATCCTGGCGGATGTCACCTTCCCCATACTAGGCGCAGACTTCCTGTGTCACTATGGATTGCTGGTGGACTTGCAAAACAAGTCTCTTATAGATTCCACGACCAAACTTAATTCGTCGGGACATATGGTATCTCACCCAGGCAATAATCTTTCCGTTCTTTTAGAAGACATTACCGACTCTCGTGTTCGGGCACTTCTCCAAAAGTTCAGCCAGATTACTACCAACTGTAGTCTCTCCAAACCAGTGAAGCACAATGTGCAGCACCACATTATCACTACTGGTTCCCCGATCTTCTCGAAGGTGCGTCCTCTACCATCTCAGAAACTGGCAATTGCACGGAAAGAGTTTGAACAACTCGTTCAACAGGGTATCTGCAGGCCCTCAAACAGCTGTTGGTCTTCCCCACTGCATATGGTCCCTAAGCCAAACGGCGAATGGCGCCCATGTGGGGATTACAGAAGGCTAAATGCACAGACTGTTCCTGACCGATATCCAATTCCACTCATCCACGACTTTGCGCATCACCTCGCGAATTGCCGCATCTTTTCGACCTTGGACTTAACCAAGGCTTATCACCAAATCCCAGTAGCTCCTGAAGACATTCCAAAGACGGCAATATGCACACCCTTTGGACTCTTCGAGTTCACCCGGATGACTTTCGGATTGTGCAACGCGGCGCAAACCTTTCAAAGGTTCATTCACTCAGTCCTGCGAAACCTCGAGTTCTGTTTCGTATATTTGGATAATGTTTTGGTCACTTCTTCCACTGAGTCTGAGCACTTAGCCCATCTCGAGTGCATTTTTCAACGTCTCCTTGAGGCCGGTTTAGTCCTAAACGTTGAGAAATGCAAATTCCTTCAACAACAGGTGAGATTCCTCGGCCATTTCATTTCCCCTGAAGGAATACAGCCCGACCCAGACAAGGTGCAAGCGATAACAAGCTTCCCGCGTCCAAAGACAGTGAGGGAGTTGAGGAGGTTCTTGGGCATGCTAAACTTCTACCGTCGTTTCCTGCCCAAGGCCGCCCATCTCCAGTCCATTTTGAACGCGTACTTGTCTGGCCCCAAAACTAAGGACACACGAGAGATCGTGTGGTCTGAAGAGGCTATCTGCGCGTTTGACAAATCTCGTCAACAACTGGCTGACGCTACGCTCTTGACATTCCCTCTGCAAGATGCACCCCTAGCCGTTTTTGTTGATGCCTCTGACATCGCAGTAGGTGCTGCCCTTCACCAAAAGGTGGACCAAGTTTGGCAGCCGTTGAGCTTCTTCTCGAAGCAGTTGAATCCCGCTCAACGGAACTACAGCACCTACGGTCGCGAACTGCTCGCCGCATGCCTGTCCATCAAATACTTCCGTTTCTCCCTAGAGGGCCGGCCGTTCACAGTGTTCACGGACCATAAGCCTCTCACGTTCGCTTTGAAACAGAAGCCCGACAAAGCGTCCCCTCGTCAGCTTCGACACCTGAGCTTCATAAGCCAGTTTACGTCGGACATCCAGCACGTGTCCGGGAAGGACAACATTGTTGCTGACGCTTTGTCTCGTGTCTCCGAAGTTAACATCCCCGCCTCACTCGATTTCTCGGCTATTGCCAAGGCGCAAGTGGATGACGCAGCATTTCAGAGCCTCAGGTCCAACCCCAAATACAAATTTCGGGAGTTGCCCATCTTCGGCTCAAACCTCTCGCTCTGCTGCGAAGACTCGGAAAAGGGACCTCGGCCATACATTCCGGCCACATTTCGCAAGGAAGTGTTCCACGCAGTTCACGACTTGGCGCACCCCGGCATCAGGACAACAAACCGGTTAGTCACCGGAAAATACTTCTGGCCCTTCATGAACAAGGATATTAATTCCTGGGCCAGAGAGTGCATCGCATGCCAAAAGTGTAAAGTCTCCAGGCATGTTAGGAAAGAAGTGGGCTCATTCCCCCGCACTACCAAGCGTTTCCACACCATACACCTCGACATAATAGGGCCTTTGCGAGACTCGCACAGTTATAAGTATTGCCTCACAATCATCGACAGGTTCACGCGGTGGCCTGAGGCAATACCTCTGAAAGACATTACGGCGCAATCATGTGCTGAAGCCCTCTGTCGAGAGTGGATACCTCGCTTTGGCGTCCCTGCAGTGGTCATCACTGACCAGGGAATGCAATTTGAGTCCACCCTTTTCTCCGAGTTAGGCAAACTCCTTGGTTTTAAACGCCAGCGGACTACGGCATACCACCCACAATCCAATGGGATGTTGGAACGTTGGCACCGGACGCTGAAAGCCGCCATTATGGCACGCGACGACCTGTCCTGGACGCAAGTCTTGCCTCTCGTCCTACTCGGCCTTCGTACAACCCGCCGAGAGGAATTTGCTGCCAGCCCCGCGGAGCTGGTTTACGGGGAGAACCCAAGACTCCCAAGCGATCCGGTCTTCGACAAGAGATCGGGTCTCACGGAGTCGGGGTTGGTGCGTCTGCTGAGGGACAATCTCCGGCGCATCAAGGCGCCACCACCCACTCGACACTCGTCCATACCTGCCAGTTCGCCCAAGGAGCTGGACACTTGCACGCATGTGCTGATCAGAACGGATGCCGTCCGGAAGCCGCTGCAGCCTCCATATGAGGGCCCGTACCGCGTTCTCGAGCGGGGAGAACATTTCTTCCAGCTCGAGATCGGTGGTCACAAAAAGGCGGTCTCTTTGTCCAGGCTGAAACCCGCGTGCGCCCCGAAGCAACGTCGTGTCCGCTTTGCGGATTAACGGCGAACGAAGTTCGGGGATCAGTCGCTGAAACCCCTAGGTTTCATCTGGGGGCGGAGTGATGTGGCGCGGCAGGATTCGCAGCATTCGAAATTTATTTCGAATGTTGCGAGTGCGAGCAATATAGATGGCGCGGATCTATCCACTTTGCGTAGCACGCCAAGGGAGTGGAAGATCGCAGTAATTATGTTTTTCAGACATGTCACTAATTTTTAATATTAAGTTTGGAATTGAAAAAAGAACACTGAAGTCTTTTTGATTTGAAAAATAGAATTGGAGTTGAGTTCGCTGATTAGAATTAGGACTACTAATATGTAAAACCATTAATATTAAATGTTCGCTTAAATATTTTAATAAAAATATAAGTAATGTTAATTACTTAACAGTGTCGAGAAAAACACATTTAAAAAGTAGAATGCGATTTTTAACCATAAAATCTTAACTGACCTAATGATATACCAAGTCCATAAACCTTAGGTTTCTTGAAGAAGCACATGCAAAGCCTTGGCTTCAATTGTTATGATTTTAGCGAATTCGTTCGAACCTATAAATAGGCACTTTATTACGGCGATCGCCATAAATCTGGCATGTGACATTTTTTGTTTTTTTTTGTTTAACACTGTAATTTCCGAACGATTCCGAATATCAATGAAAGACTTTGCCCATCTATTCTACACTATATCTAGATACAATTGAGCCAACAACAAAAAACCGATTCCCCGGATCAGACACGCGGGATGACCCCCTTAAGGTTTTGTTGGCATTTCCACACAACTATAGATTTGGCATGAGGTAATGCTGTAGCTTTTAAGGCTGCCTGACTTTTACAGAAAATATGCCTTGCAGTGTGTATATACTTTAGATGCTCTCCGACACATGTTTCGAAACTTGTGATCACTGCCCATTCAGAGTTGCGTTTACGATCTATATTTGCGGTCATTGAGATTTTGTGGTCAGCATGTAGGCCAGTTGTCGCCAACAGGTCGGCAACTCGGATCACTGATGTTTTGTCGTTCGATTTATACGTGGCATAAGAGCTTCTTCTATTCGTCTACATTTTGTGCGCTCGAAATATAAAGTAACCGGATAAAATAACAATGAGTGATGGAAATGATTGTGATTTTTTTTACTCATCAATGTTTGATATATGAGGAACAAACATTCCTGCTTGTTACTTTCTTACATTTATCCAAGTGAAGTATTTCAAAATATACAATTTCTTGAGACGGAACGGAGACAAAAGGCCTCGAGACAAGCTTCATAAATTACGAATCCTAGCGAAAAGCTTCAGGCTGTAATATTGTCCACACCACCCCCTCTCACCACATGATATATTACTTACCGTACACATGGACTTTTGTTCTAAGGAGCACGAGTCGCACTTATACGTTTGTACATACACACATGAATATAGTATGCATGGATATAAATAGATGGGAACAATATGGGCCATGTTGCTGGATGATAAGAAACAGTAAGCGAATGTACAGTGTTTGCCTTGATCTAAGGACGAGAGGAGCGAAAAGCTGATATCCTGAGTATCGAATCTATTTCGTGGATGAATAGATAAGTCGTAGGGTATGGAAATTTTCAAGATGCCAGCGATGTACTTGGAGGGAATACAATATCTCTACACACTAGTGAGGGATAGTTGACGAGGGTGTAGACTCCGTATTGGATTATGTGACTGGAATTTATTTGATCAGTGGAAGACGTGTAATAATAACAATGACGACGGCAACAGCAGTATGTACCTATGATGCTCAATATGCTCCAACAAATCTCTTTATTTTCCGTTGAGGGATTTCGTTTGTATCAGAGGTTTACAATGTTTGTCATTGCTCAGATTTCATTTATATTGCAAATTGAAAGTAAACTTTTTTCACAATGGTTGTTGATAACCAAGGATCAGATGACCAGTTGTAAAACGAGTTTCGAGTACGTTACTGGTAATGCACTCTCACAAAAACAGGTTTTTGTGAGAGTCCTCTGAAAGCCGTCAGGTTTCGAAGATATGTAACTCAATGGAGCTTTTATACACTTTATCCTTTTACAAGAAAAAACATTTAATGTTGAAAATAAATTCCATTTCTGCAAATTGAGTTGTCTACGCTTTCATTTGGAATAGAACGATTTACGATAAACATGCTTAGAATATAGTTTCCATAAGAAATACTGGCGGATGTACAAAGTGCACAGTGGGTCCTACTATACTATACTATACTATCATATATTCGGTTGTGTTCTTTCTTTTAGGATTTATCTTGGATTTATTACCAGTTGTTTTGTTTAGTAGATACATGTGTATGTACTCTTCAAAATTTACAGTTGTAAATTTTGACGCGGTATTTTAATTTATCTTTTCAAGGTTTTCAGTTAAGCGAGATTGAGGATGTTGGTGAAATCGACTATATTGTCCCTATCGCATTGTTTGCCGTATGGCCTTTTGCCGACATGATCGTTGAGATTACCTGTAAAGGCGATATATAGCCATGGATAGGGCTGTGAAATATACGCATCTACATATTTCCCGTAGACAACCAAAACAGCTAATATTATCAAAATGTATGTGTTTTGAGGCATTTAAAATCAATTTGAGTTATTGTTATTTTCCATATTTGTGCATGTGTATGGGATGTGTGGGATTTTTAGTCCACATCTACTTGATGTTGGACCAGGAGGGCGACTTTTTGCTCCACGGACCCCTGGTTTTGGACATAGCACTCAAGTAGTCAAAAAGGAGAAAGACGACTAACGGTTTCATCTAGGGCAAAGGCAACTCATCAGACGCTGCCTCACCTCTGCCCTGGGAGCAGCGTGGTCGAAACTGGCAGCAATTGGGAATCGCTCCTTTTCAAACAATCCCAAAATATGACAGTGGTGAGAATTAAAACCGCCAGTACTTTAAAGCCTAAGCGAGGCTCAACCTAAATTTTTTGTTTGGGATGTGAGGGATTTTAAGTCCACATCTACTTGATGTTGGACCGGACGTACGTTTGTCCATTCGCACAAGGCTAAAAAACAAAATATTCCCTGATATATGCAACTTCGCCGTTCATATGAGTTAACTTTATATGATCATGACGTCATACTACTTTTGACGGTACCAAATTTTATGCATCTAGGACGAACTTAAGGGAGGTTTTCGGGTAAAAAAAGTTAATCCACTATTATTAACTTTATTTGAACAGTTGTGGGAATGGGATGTATTTTGAGACCTACATTTTGATCAGCTGCAGATTTTTCGGTTGGATAGGTTCTGAAAACGAGACCTGTTACACTTTTCGGGGCACACATTTTGAGTCCCCACTTTTCTATGTTTCACCCAATTCCAAATAAATCTGGTGTGACAGACAGACGGTCAGACGGTCCTAATAAAGTTTTGTTTTACATAAAACCTTAAAAAGAGAGAAAATGAAAAAGATTGGGCACTTCTTCTATTCTTATTTTCCCCCTAAAGAGTGAGTTTGTTTTTATCCAACGAATTTTCGGTCGCATTTGCTTCTCTTGGAATTGTTTAATCGGATTCACTTCTCTTGCTCTCTCCGCTCAAATACTTGCAATATTACGACTTCACTTTTCTTCTTTTCTTTCTCCCTATTACCCAGTCTCGCCCGCAGTGTCCACCAGCATACATTTTCCTGGACTGTTTTTAGTATCACAATACATAAAAGCAACAAAGCACGAAGAAATTAAAAATTTCAACAAACTTTTGTGACGTAAATTGCCACTGGATCAGAAAGTCTGGTGTCGATATCGAAAAACACAGGAAAAACCATTCCCCATGAAAGTATCCTCAGGGAAGCTCATTTGGATATCCTATACAACACTCGATAAAATTAGAGACTTCCTCAAAAGTGGACGAATCTGGGTCTCTATGGATGCGACAATAGATGTTGGAGGCACTTAAACTCTCCGTATATTCACCATCGCAGCCTTTTTTGTTGAATTGTGAGTTTCTTCAAAAACGCAATCATGCTACCATCGCTAGGCATTATAATAAATGCATGAGCTTTCCCGGGCCGAAGCGTATTCAAAAGGAAAATATTCTATTGATTTCTGACTGATGGTGCGCCTTATATGATTAAAACAGGATTGGCTATAAAAGTTTTTTATCCCACACTTATCCCCTTACCTTACCTGCCTGGGTGATCCTTTACATTGGATTGTGCAGACTGTGAGGTTTTGGTTTCCTAATATCGATCATTTGATAGCAACCGTCAAAAAATATTCTTGAAGGCTTCGTGTCGTGTTCAAATTTTCAAAATTAATGAATCACCCTTTCCCTTTAATCAATTATTAGGTGGTGGGAAGGGGCGGGGCGACTGAGTACTACTGTAGAATCAAATACGAGATGTTTTGTTTACGTTACCGTCTGTTTCCGCGCCAGTAAAAAACGACGACTCTTTGATAGAAAACTCGAATTTAAAACAAAATTTGTCGTAGCTATATTTTAATGTTGTATTTTTCAAAAACAAAATTACATAATAATTAGAAAAGCAACAGTACCTTAAACAAACTAGATGATGGATAAGGTTAGAATGGATCAAGAATGAATGAAAACAAAAATTTAAGGAAGTTTTGGAGGAAAATCCAGGGTGGATTCATACAGATTAAAACTAACATTTTGAATGGAAAAAGCGTAGAATTAGAAGGAGACGAGTCCATTCCTAGACTAAGTCCGACAGAGGATACGGTATTCAAATACATCCCGATAATTCGTATGGTCAGAAATATCGGGATCACCAATTATCAGGAGTGCAAAATAAAGAAAATTAACTCTGGGACCGACAAATCTGTACTAATTAACCAGAAATACGAATTATCAGGATTCTGCATGCCCCAATAACATCCGTTGACGTAATAAGTCCGCAGTTTCTTTATAGTCGTTGCTTATATAATGTTATGTTTTAAAGAATAGATATTGTTTTAAATTCTCATTCAAAAGTTTGTAAATGCTGTTCAAGTTTTCTGATTATTAACATTGCTTCATAATTTTTTTGTTCCTAGTGTTTCTTGCTTAATGTGTTCTATTTTTCTTTAATAAAGTTATTTAAAGTGCTTTCTTTGGTAGCATTCGCCTTGTTATATTCTACTACCTTTTGTTTTCCATTTCAACATAATTCGTTACTTAAGAGGTCCCTCGAGAACTTTCTATTTTTGTAATTTTAATTTTTTACTCTAAAATTTCATTTACAACTTAAAGCATATATTTGCATGTACCGAGCTCAATGGAAAGTCTAAAAACTCCCTAGATGAGCGTCCGAAGTACCAAAGTACAAAAACGAAAACTTCACTAGCGTTTTTAAAAACAATTGTAATGAAGCTATCAGCTTGAAATTTTGCGCAGATATTCTGTAACGAATCGGCTTTTGTATACACCTAAAGGTTCGATTTAAATATTGTCAAAAATATTGCTGTTAACAATTTGTTGATCAAAAAACAAGTGTGATTTTTTTAGTTTTTGCTTCCTTTTTTCCTTAAAAATAAGTACATGCAAAGCTGAATAATGTGTTTTACTGGAAAACTTGTTTGATTGATTGCTTTAAGTTGACGGTAAGAGGCTAGGTATCCGACAGTGACTCCAGTTTGAGCAGCAGCAGGGCACTTTGTTATTTTTATTTATCAAAAAGTACACCATTCAATGTAATAATACCCCCAGTTTTTTGCAAAAAAAAACTCAGACGGCCAGCAGATATAATAGTGAACTTTATCAACCAGTTATCAAATTGGTCGACTTTAAAGGGGTGACGGAAATTCTCAGAGATGGCAATGCCCACACGATATTGAGTGCCTGGGCTACCAAAGTAGACGAGTTTATAACTACTTTTACCTTGTTTTTATTTCGCAGTTCTTGTCACGATACTACCGAAATTTTCGCGGAATGATATGTCTTTTCCTACTTCCATTAACCAAGAAAAAATCAATAACCCTGTAATGAAATTTCAGTGTGGAGAGAATCTCCATGATCGCAACAAAGAGATGCGTAAATAATACCATATGACCACATTGCCTCCTATGGTGTACTACTGTAGTGTACGGTTACGGTCTTGAATGAAGTGCTCTAACACACTTTGAAGGCTCTGACCCAGTATGGATTGTGCGCTAACGATTATTATTATTATTAATGTGTGTTTACTCATTCTCATGTAGTTCCTAATCCCAAAATGTACAGTTTGTGTACCTATTGAAGACATAAATATTATGCTTATTTTAAACAAACAAACATTTCCCATTACCTCTTGCTGGTGTGTATGTAAATATACACATACATATGTAAGCATGTCCATAGATCCAAGAATGTAACCACGAACAAATTCTTGAGCTAAATTGGAAAGTCGCTGGGGCAGGGAGCCGACATAAGGGGTAGCTAGCTGAAGATCACTATATTCTACAAGGATATAGATGAGATCACCACGAAGGACGAGGTTCGTAGGCCTTGGAAAACCAATCCGATCTTATCGGAGTGTAAGAGTCGATTGTGAAAACGCTAAAGAAACCTATGGTAGAATACAAATATACAAATCGCCATTGTCATCCTGCCAGTGAAGGCAGGCATTCAAACTGTTAGCAAGGGGGGGGGTGACGAAGTTATACCTTGGCTTCGATCACATTGCGCATTTAATTACAAGTTGAAGCAGTGCAAGGCATGCGGAACGGAAAGTCATATCAGTAAGGACTGTGGAGCTGATCCAAATCACATTTACTGTACAAAGGGAGGAGGATGGGGATCATCGGCACATTGCAGGCAACAGCAGGTGCTCGGAGAGGAGGAGAAAGGAAATCGCTGCTGAAGTTGATACAAATCAATCTCAATTACTGCCAGGTGGCGAATCATCTGCGGGAAAAACACTGGTGTGGCTCTCACTAATTATAGTGAGCCATACCGAAATTAAGTTAAGACCAAATGGGCCAAGCAGCACTACGGGCTTGCAGAGAGCAGCCTTACAGGAATTAATGGAGCATCCGGAGGATGGATTCGTCCCAGCAAAAGTGAAAAGAATCCACATATGTTACAGTGCGTTCATAAATAATAAAACCACTATTTTTCAAGCGTTCATAAATCATATAACCACCAGAAAATTTTAGTTGCTTTTGGTAATTTTTAAGGTTTTGTGTGAAACAAAACCTTATTAGAATCGAGACGGTGTCTGTCTGTCCGTCTGTCCGTCTGTCTGTCTGTCTGTCTGTCTGTCTGTCTGTCACACCCGATTTATTCGAAAACGGCTGGACCGATTATCATGAAAATTGGTGAGAGTATGTAATCTGGTGTTCCCTTTACATGCAGTAAGCGGCGCCATTTTCTGTCAAGTCTAAGGGGGGGCTCCCCATACATGTGAATGGAGGGTGCAAATTTTTTCTCACAGAATGTAGCCATGTGGGGTATCAAATGAAAGGTCTCAATTAGTACTTTTTGAAACTGGTTCAATATTTGATATTGGGTGAAACATAGGGGATTGAGGGCTCAAAATATGACCCCCAAAAAGTGTAACAGGTCTCGTTCTCAGAACCTATCCAACCGAAAAATCTGAAAAAAATCACAGTGGTGCATCTCTGCAAAATCTAGGCCTCAAATTATATCCGGTTCCGATATCTGCACAAATAAAGTTAATAATAGTATATTTCCACATTTTAGAAATTTACCCGGCACCCCCCTTGTGTTCATCCCAGAAGTACAAAATTTAGGATGCATTTAGGGAAGAACATAGTGCACAGTTTGGTCAAGTTTGAAGAAAATCCAATTATTACTAACAAAGTTATAGGGGGTAAAACTTTACCATGTTTTGTGAATTTCGTGCACTCTACAACCCGCATGGCGTCATCATTACACATCATTTCGTCAATACCACAACGAAATGAGTTGTTATGGATGGGGTCGCAAAGAATTATTTTGTTTTAGTTTTTTAATCATTTGTATGTGAATATCAATTACTCCAACCAGACATGTGTGTATGTAGGTATATAGTATATGCATGCTAATGAATTTTGCGGGTAGTACCTAATATAGATAGATCAATTGATATACGTGCATATATGTGTACAGTATTGGGAAATAGGCAGTTTGTTTGTTTAGGATGAGCGTAATGTGAATGTATGTTTCGAAAAATGTTTGGAAAAATATAAAGGATTATGTTGGATTTGTAGCTATATACAGATAGAGAAATGTGCGTTGAAATTTCTTACATAAGATGAACACAAAACTTTTATACCCGAAGCGCGAGCTTCTGGTATTCCGACTTGTTGTGATTCTAGTTTGGAGTCTTTTCGAATCATGTTTATAATACATATCAGAAGACTTAAAACAATGAGAAGAAAACGTGCGGTAAAGGTAAAATTTTTGCGCTTCATGAATTGGGCCGAAGCTATGTTATTATCGTGAGATAATAAGCTTCTGGTACGCGGCAATTTTCTGGTCGCCCACAAGTGGTAAATTATCGTGAAAAGCAACAAACTCTGCGTCCAATGCAACATCTCCGATCCCGTAGCGAATTCGCGCCTCACGTTGGACTAGTGATAGATTAGAAGACTCTAAAAGTGTCATCGGTCCTCTGTCATATGCGAATGCGTAAAGTACTGATGCCCAAATATTACGAAATTAAGATAAATTTGGTGGATTATCACTAGGCGTCGACGAGTAAATGGGATACGGTAAAACACAGTTATTGCTCTGATTTGAGCCATTTGTGATGATTTGTGCCGGGGTTTTGGCGTTTAACAAGCCGGCACTGGCGTTGATCGGTGCCCGAAAGGCTATCTTGAAATTTTGCGCCAAAATTTGTTGCCATATTTGAAAGAGCAATTTATACGTCGCAGTTTACAAAAGACGGGGTTCCTGCTAAAAAAAGTACCTATTCTAAATTGGCCTTCATGTTTTTCTGATTGGCCCAAGAAATGTACGAACATTGAAGCCATTTTAGTTGCATTGGAGAGATATAAAGGGCAACCAAAGATGTTTTGGACAAAATTGGGCGTTGAACGATTAAGAATCTTGTTTATAATCTGCCAACATCTACATATTAACTAAGTTATCAAGAGCGATGTGAAGCCAATTCAATATAAAAATGTTTTTTATTGCTGCTTGCTACATTTGAAATTCCATAAAAATTAGAAAAGATACTATTACTATTATTAACAAACATGATACCATTAATAAATTTTAAGAGAAATCGAAAGAATGCGTTATCTATGCAGAATATATCAGAAAAATAATCTAACGTTTATTATAGTAGTGTTTGAAAAAGAATACAGTGGTTCACTGTATATAGCTGGTATGCTCCACTCAGTGCTAGGCTTGCCGAGTATGTGCATATGCAGACCGCCTTGGTTCTGTGAGACAAAGAGTGTTTCAGGAGGACACGTTTTCCGCGGCTGTCAAGGCCGACATATCCCTGGATGGTACGGCCAAAAAAACAGTCACTCAAATCCCCCGGTGGAGGATGGAATTATGCAATCTTACTATGCCCAAAAAGCGAGTGGTTCCCGGTGGGTAACCGAACTACAGGTGGAACAGCAAAATCGCAAGTTTGCGAACCGCATTTTCCGGGGCAAGGAGGCTTAGGGGAAGTCGGGTAGCGACATTCTAGAGGAGAAACACAGACAGCTGCGTGGTGACTTAAGGGGGTCATCCCGTGTGAAGGCCGTTTTTTTTGCCTTATTTTGAAAAATTATTTTGGAGGACTGGATAAAGATAGAAACGTGATTTTTTCACCATATGTTTATTGATATCTCTAGTATATGTGATAAATTTTTCAGCGTGATATCGTTGCTAGTTTTTGGAACACGTGTCAATTTATGCACCCATCTCCAAAAAAAGGTGTTTTTCTGCTGCCACGCTGGAGGGCGCTGTGTTCATCTGAAGAAAAAAAACTAAACGGCATTTTAATGTGGACAATATTCTACGGTCCGCAAACTAGGATAATTAGAAAATATTAAAAGGTAAATTTTTGGTGGGCTTTTAAACTTAATTTTCTGGTTTTTGGTGTTTTTTTACGACTTTTTTTATGAATAAAAAAAACGACCTGTCCGATTGCAATTATCCTAGTTTGCGGACCGTAGAAATATGTATTAAAGAAGTCGTGAAAATTTCAAAGAATTTGGTTGGATAGATTTTGAGCTACGGTGGCAGCCGATTTTCAAGATGCAGTTTCGAGAAAAACGCATTTGAAAATTTAAATGTCATTATCAACAGTAAAATTTTAACTCAGCATTAATCTGCTATACCTGGTCCATTGACAGTACCCTCCGTTTCTTCAAAAAAGTCTTGTAAGGCCGATTGTTGCTCTCTGGTTTCAATGCTGGCTCTTTTAGAGAGGTCAGTCGATCGTCGTTCGGACCGCCAAATTGGCGCTTCATTTAGGCGGTCGGGATAAACCTGACATATGTGACCAACTTGACATCCCATCGTCACTAGGATTTTAAGAATGCCATTGAATCCTTCATTGAAAATAATTACTGCCAGAAAAGTGGCTTTTTCTACATCCTTCGCCCCAGAATGAGAGTGTTTAGGAGCGAAAGTTCAGATCAATGCATTTAACGACTCATTGTTATTCTGGGTCTCTGCTCCTAAACATCTGTTCAAGAGATCATCTCGTGAGAAACCTCCGTACATTGGTTTGATGACTGTTTGAACTTCTTCAGTCAAAGCTGCCTTCTCGTGGTGGAAACTATCCGGTTCTCCTTTAGCTTTGCGCCATTTGCACCAACTGTCCTCGCCTGCTGGACAATTTTGATGCTGAGGATTTTCGCCTGTAGAACATTTATGAAAGAAAGTTGCCCAAATTTCTTGCTTCATTCCTTCTATCGAATTTGCGTGTCGACGAATAGCTAGCCCAAAAAATGTAGTAAAGTCGTTAATAACCTTATCAGTAAGTTTTCCAGCCCCTTTCCACCAATGCCTTTGTGATTCTTCTTTCCGTTTCTAAGCCGCGTTCCCATTCTTTTCTCGACAAGTCCTACGCATTCCTTTTTGACTACTACGTATATTTTATTATTTGCAGAAATTTGCAGAATTACCGGAGAAAACTCCAGCAAAATCCAATATACAATATACAAAACTTGTCGCAATTCGAACATCCATGTTCATGTTTGCTAAAAGTTACTTTGCTGATGTTGATGCGAAGTCCTTTTTCTTCTCTGATAAGTATCGATTCCCATGAAATACTCGTTTTTTAGTGCGAGCATGACGTTGAACGTTAAAGCCCCTCCCTTCGTACGATCCATTTAAAAAAATCACTGAACACACAAACAGCACAATACTTACAACAAAATATAACTGAGTATAGCTTGGATGCCTTTCAGTGCTCACTCTAGACTGGACTATCCTTTTTATTCCAAACAGCAAATAAGTTTAGACAATTGATTGGTTTTCCATCTTTTTATATTTATACCTGCGTTCAAAATTTATAAGGCTCAGGTAAAAAACTACCAGGTAAAAAAAGATTCGATGCTCTTTCTCATCGAGTACTCTACCCGCGGCTGCAAACTCCTTGCCTGTTTAACACTGTAACTTCTGAACGACTCGGAATATCGGAAAATCCCTTTGCCCACATATTCTCCACTATATATAGATACAATTCATGCAAAAAAAAAAAATCGATTTCTCCAACCCGACACACGGGATGACCCCCTTAAAAGGAACCCTCAGAGCAATAAAGGAACTACTTCAAACTATTGTGCGACCACGCTGATATAAACCCTTGGGTTGGGGTCTACACAGTGGTAATGAAAAAGCTGCGATGGGCGCCTCAGGTAACCTGCCCGCACCTACACTGTTCTTCCCCACGAATGCAACGGAAGCAAACTGTGGTGCACGCCAAAAAGTGCAACTACAAAGGAGCTATGAAAAATATGTGGTAGGAACGGCGATAACAAGGCTTTTGTTTGGATGGCATCCCTAACAGGGCTTTGGAGCCGACCGTGAAGAGTAAGCTCGACCTTTTTGCTAACACCTTCGAGGAGAATATTTGCTGTTCAGTGGAGAAAGCGGTATTGCTTTTCAAACCTAATACGCCACCGGGAGATCCAGCATCATATCGCCCGATTTGCCTGTTAGATATAATGGGAAAGATGATGGAGAGAGTCATCTAAAACAGAATGCTCCTAATCGTCAAAAGCAGCAAAAGTTTTTTCGAAGCGCCAGTATGGTTTCAAACACGCCCACTCTACAGTGGATGCAATAAGCATTTTGGTGAATCTGAGAAAAATCGCGCTGTTTTCTGGCGGCTGTTGTAATGTGTTAACATTGCATATCAAAAACGCATTTAACTCCGTCAACTGGAACCGAATTAAAGAGGCGTTGGTTGCCATAGGTGTTCCAGGAAATTTAAAGCGAGTCTGATCAGAAAGTTGTCGCTCGGAGAGGATTGTCTAGTACAGGACGGATGAGGAGGTCAAAGAGTATATCGTAAAGCGGGGGTAGTACAGGGTTAGGTAATAGATCTCCTGTTGTGTTACGAGGTGCTTGTTTTTCCCTTCTCAGAAGAGGCCACGATTGTCGGCTTTACGGATGTCCTGCTAGTAGATGTTACAGCAAAGCACCCAGAGGATGTGGAAGTCTTCTGCAGTACAGTCCTGGCTGAAAAGAGCCAGGCTGACTTTTTCGGACGAGAAAATCCAAGCGTTTGTAATAACGAACCGTGGAAACGAGAATACTGTGAAAGTGGAAGTTAGTCATCTCAAAGCCGGCTTCTAAATATCCGATGATTGATGCCAAACTGAGCTTTAGGGAAGAACTAGAGTGCGCAAAAGGCGGGCAGTGCTACCGGGGACATGCGAAAATGTTGCCGAATATTGGTATGTTTAAAGATGACGTAATACTGGTAGTGGCGGGCATGATCACAATTGCCATTCTGGTGGAAGAAATATCTGGCGATGCAAATAACATTTTATTCGTGGTCCCGTGAGGCGCGAAACGTAAGGGTCGGAAGTTAAGTGGTTGCGAATTCCATTCGTCTTCCGCCTTTCTGAGATTTTGTCGTTTGTGTAAATAAAAAACATAGATTAATCGTGTGCATCTGAATCTGTGTCCGGATAGCTGAGTGGTTAGAATACAAGGCTATCGTACGGAAGGTCGCGTTTCAAATCTCACTGTTGGCAGTGGTATTGTGATCTGACGTTGGATACCAGTGAGCTGTGAATGAGTTCCTGGGTCAAATCAGGGCAATAATCACGGGCGAGCGCAATGTTAACCATATTGTCTCCAACAGGGTTCTGTAATCCTGTAGTGTACCGTTACAGGCTTGAATGAAGTGCTCTAACACAATTTGAAGGCCCTGATCCAATATGGATTGTTGTGCCAATGATTATTATTATCTGAATATTTCCGTTTAATTTCATGCACAAAAGTCAATAGTACTCGCATGGAAAATATTCACATATGTATATTTTTATCTAAATTCACATATGTATATTTTTATCTAAATTGGGCACTACGCCCAAGCTTCCTATACATACACATAAATGTAATTCTTGCCTTCAGAAACTAAGGCTTATATATATTACAAATAACTAGAAAAAGCTGAAACAAAAAATCAAAATAAGCTGCTCACTTATAGCCTTAATTTACATATATAGCATTGAGGTATATCGCTATACATATGGAACATAGCGTATGTATGATGTCTTCCGTGCGAATTCATACCAAATCCGAAACTTTGATCTATTATAACTTTGCTACTATGTTCGTTGTAGGATTTCATTTAAACTTTCCACAATTATGCCTTATAGAATATATTGAATAGGGTCTCTACGATAAGTTTCTAAAATATAGATATATAGCATTATTAATTTTGACTGAGTTGTACTGTGAATTACATCATTCTACGTTGAGCTTAAGAGGAGGGTTCACATTCATGCAAAACGGGATATAATATTTTTTTTTTCAGCTAATGTTAGCGCATGTACAAAGTGAGAAATCTCAGTACTTTTCAGTAGTTTTGGTTTTGCCATCAACTGCAGTGAAATGGGGGGTGGCGGCTAGAAAGATGTGACTCAAATTACCGTTACTCATAGCCTACCTACCCTATATAGCATCTAGACGCAAAAAAAAATCGTCACATTGATATTTGCTCCAACAAAATTAATATTGTATAGCATTGTATTTCGGAAACTTACTTACTACTACTACTTACTACTACTACTTACTACTAAATCTTAAGTTCGTATTAGAAAAATTTAGCAGTCATGCGAATCACAATACAGAGTAACGTCTATCCATCATTTGTGGAATTCCTTCTATTAACAAATTTGTAGAACTTGTCTGTTTCCCGTGAATTTACTGCAACCTAAAACACCATGTGTACATAAATTATCAGTATAATATTAATCGTAGAATATCAGTGAATAGTCGAACATACTTAAGATTTCTACACTAAGAGCTTTGTACAATTGGATTCATCCAGCACACAAACATTCTTACATAACAAATCCACAAAACCGTTCATACCTGAAGTGTCAAGCTTTCGATTTCCAAGTGTACAAGTGGTCCCATCTGGTATCTCGTGATCTTGCGTCTAGGATGCTGTTCATTTCATGTTGTAGTTTTTGGTCTTAAAGTCTATTTTAAAGAAAGTGAGGAATGTCTTATTAATCATCTGCAATCCATGAGCAAAACAGTGTCATATATTTTTTTCAGTACAATATGCAGCATGTCAGATGTTAGTTTTTCCCTTTTTCCATAACCCTTCTCATTTTTTGACTGACAAATCAGGATTACATACCAAGAAGATCTTGAATTATTTTCAATCTTAGTTGCTTGTTCGGATAGGTTAGTGGCTAGAGGGTTAGGCTGCTACTGCAGCGCAAAGTCGCGATTGAAATCTCACAAGTTGCAAAGAGATTTCGGTTTCCAGTCGACTCAGCAGTGTGCCGAAGTCAAATCAGGGTAATAATCACACGCGGGCGCAATGTTAACTACGTTCCCTCTTACAATGTACCATAGTCTTGTAGTGTATCGTTAGGGTTTTGAAGTAGTGAAGTATTTTAACATGCTTCATGTATTGTCCCACTAGCGATTATTATTATTAGTTGCCTGCTACTTTTATGGATGTTTCCCTGCTTCTCAACAAACTCATATGACCATTGGCATTTCTTTTTTAGATTTTTGTGTAAAGCAAAGCCTTATTAAAATCGGTTTACTGTCTGTTCGTCTGTCTCTCTGTCTGTCTGTCACACGCATTTTTCTCAGAAACGATTATAGCGATTGACACCAAATGTATTGGAAAGATGGGAACTATGAACGCTCACACATGCAGTGAGTTACATCATTCTACGTTGACTTTAAAGAGAGGGGAGGGGCAGGGTCCCCATACATTCAAAATAAGGTTGTAAAATTATTTGTCTCCAAATGTAGCCATCAAATGAAAAGCCTTAGTTAGTACTTTCCGAAGCCGGTCTTAGTTTTGACATTTGTTGGAAAGGTGGGGAGAGCGAGGGGTTGAAACTGATGATTCCTTTAACGGACTCATTCTCAGAAACTACCCAACCGAAAATCTAAAAAAATGATGAGGCTGCCACTGTATGGTGCCTAGGATCTGAAATACCTTCCATACCGATATCTATTCGAATAAAGTTAATAATAGTACATTACTATTAATGTATACGCATATATTACGTGCTTGGTATTAATGGGACAAGTCCCCACTCAAATGTTTTTATAAAAGAAATACACAAAATTTTTCATACCTGAAGCTTCCACGTTCCTACTTTTTTGTGTTTGTTGGCACAGAAATTTGGAAAATTACATTTTCAAATGTTTAGTAAGTTTTTGATCATCATTGGCTTCGAGGCATGTTTACGACTGCTGGTGTTCAATTCACTAGCAGTGACATTTCTATGCTACCTCATTCGTCTCTGTCATATTCCAAAACATACATAAACATTGTAATGTCGATTCGTTTCTTTCATCCACGCTTCCTTATTTTAAATTTCATTGTTTGATTATATGGTACACTTCATTTGCCCCCCGTCGGGTTCGATTTTCTCCTGTATCCTCTTGTTCAGACTTGGTGTCATTCAATGGCGGGACAGTCATTTTTTCCGTTCATAGGCTTAATCTGGGTGGAATCGAGACGTTCTCAAATCACCGTCTAGCGTATTATGCTACCGTTATGTCGGCCTTTTGACAATTTTCTATAGACTTCGATGCTCCCACTAATTTTACAAGTGAGTTCTTATCAATGCGAATGGTCCATACCATCGAACACATCTCTCTCGGAATTTTCCCACGATGGGCACAACTTCATATCGGTCGCGGATGTCCTCATTGCGGATGTGACATGGGGACTGGTCCAATGCAACATCCTCGTTTCAATTACCACGAGATGCCGTTTATTTTCACGTAGAGCCATTTATGGAAGGCTACTTTACCAAGTTGCGGTGATGCGTAAAGCAATTTCATAACGCACCATTGATCCAAGATATTTAAATCGTTCAGTTGTGGAGAAGTCGCTGTCACTGATAGTGCATATTTTGTTGGGGTCAGTCTAAAATTCTGTTTTGTTCAAATTTCGCCTTACACTGGGTTATACGAGGCGATCATTCCCTTTTTGGACAAGAAAACATTAGGTTTTGTTATGTGACACTAGGAAAACATCTGTAAAAATCAGTGTGTAGGATACTGGACATTGTATGTCCCGCGTGACAGTCCCTATATAAAAACCAAAGAGAATAATTGACTGAATTGAATAGGAAATAGCCATGATGTGAACCATTTCAACAGAAATTATTATCAACAGTTTCTACACGGTGACTAAATATCGCTTATCTTAGGATCTTTTTAGAATCTTATAATCTTTACCTTTTAGGAAGAAAATGAAACAAGTCGAAAGTCAGGAAATTGGCGCTTCTTAATTGAGAGTTTGTATTTCATATGAGAGAGTATTTGGTTACACGACAATTCTATTTGTGCGTAGTTAGTAGGTCATAATCTATTAGTCGGTGTTTAGGGTGATGTTCAGATTTTATGATGCATTCTTTTTCATTTTCAAAATCATTTTTATTTAAAACAAATGTTGCACAGTAACAATATAGATCGAGAAAAATGAATGAAGAAAAAAGAAAAAAATGTGAATAAATATTATGGCTACTGTGGGCACTCAAAGTTTTTTACTAATAAATAAAAAACATTAATTTATATAGCAAAATACAGTACATTGAAAAATAATATGTGTTATCGGGAAATGGTCAAAAACCCGACAAAGTTAGCTTTGTTTTGTTGACGAACAAACAAATTAAAAGAAATTCCCAAACCTAATTCTGCACTTTACATCTTAAAAAAAACTAGTTTTGAAAATTTTTTAAATCTAGTACAAAAATATATACAATTTATCTTAAAGCAAAAAAAATGAATGATATATGTATAATATTTAAAGATATTCTTATATTTTACCCGGAGGTGAAAGTGACACCCACTCCACTTTCAAAGTTCCTTATTTTCTCCATTTGACTAGCACTCAAATTAAACCAGATAGGACACCCGTAGGTGAGCACCCGTCTAATCAGAGTAAGATAGCAAATAATCTTAACCTTCTGGCTAAGATGTGGAGCATAAAAGAGTCTTCGAAGAGACATGAATTCCTTGCGAGTACTTTCTAGCGCGACTTTAACGTGTTCGTTAAATTGGGGCCGCCCGTCAAGACGCACACCCAGATATTTAACACACTTCTTATGAGGAATGCGCTCAGAACTATTCATCCAATTCCTTTTCAAATTCCAAACGATATCAAAGGCCTACGCACTCACCATTGTTAATCCGCTAGCAAATATGAGACATTACTTCGTGATTGCATGTATTGTCGAATGTCCAGATAGAAATCCGGATGGCACATTCGACAATAATTCCTTCTTCTTGATATGGCCGTTCAAGACTTTCAATACCAAAACCTCAAACACCTTGCTGATGTTAAGCGGTAAACTGATTGGACGGTACCTCTTAGGACTGGATAAATCCTTCCCTCTCTTTAAAATTGGGAACACTGGGACTTTCTTCCATTGTCCTGGAAAGAAGTAATTGTTCAATAAATTATTGAACAAAATGCAATAATTACGAATTGTAGTGTCTGGTAAATGCCTCGGGACCATTTATGATGCTTTAGGGTACCTTAAATTATCTCGAAATAGACAAATAGGACGTACTATAATTTTGTTAATGATTGTTCGACTATCTTCCAATGTTTTACGTTTCTAGTTCTAGGAATTCTAAGTAAAATTCGAAAATAACATAATATACTCGTACTCTGATTAACTATATTTGAAGGGAGATCGGTATGTGACGTATTTTGAGGCGTAGCGGATTTTTTTTAGCAAATTTTTGTATTGGGAATTTCTCGAAAATTAGTCATGCTCCAATTAAAATTTGTGCTTTTTTATCCTTCGCTCCCCTACTTCGCAATCGATGTCAAGTTCAAGTCAAGTTGATCTGAAAAGATGTGTCTGTTTCGTAGAAAAATACCTGTGAAGGATAGACAAACGGACAGGTGACAGGCAGACATTAAGTCAAACAGACAGTAGAACGATTATGGTTTGGTTTTTTTTTGTAAAAAACAAAAAAGGATAACGACAAGAAAGAAAATAAAGATATATCGAAACATTTTCACATTTCCCCGGTTTGTCATGGATGTTTGTGTTCTTTGCATTATTCCACTGTTGCATGTTTATCACTTGCACAATATTAAATGTAGTAATAATGAAACTAAAATTAAATAATGAAAAAGTCACAACACAAACAGGTTTTGTGGATTTCCTATATCAAAACATTTAAGTGGGCAATTGTCCCGTTAGTACCTAACTCGTATGCATACACATATACATGCAGGCATATATAAATATATTATGTCAGACCGTTCACTTTCGCGTGCTAAAAACATTCAAAGGCTTAGAATTTGTTTTCAAGCCACAACTTTGACCTATCATAATTTTGTTAGTGACATTATAGCCTAAATTATTGTTACACTCACGATTCTGGGATGAACTTAAGGAGGGCTTTGCAGTCAATTACTAAAAATGATAGTAATATATTCCGGAACCTAGTGGCAGCTTCATGATTTTTTTCAGATTTTTCGGTTTGGTAATTTTTGAGAATGCGTCCATGAATGAAATGACCACTTCCAATGTTCACTGACTGTCTGAAGTATCGGTTGCGTGCGCAGCCTCCACTACCAAGCAATACTCTTGGTCTACTTATATCAGTATAAAAAGCTCTTTCAGGTCACCGGGTGGGAGGGACTGAAAAACACTAATTTAACTGACATCTTACTGTTGAGAATTTCAGTCGCAAAAGTTTTATTAGAATAAAAGTTACCAAAAGAAAGTTACTGCCGCTTTTCTCGGTGCGACTTTTATTTGATCTTAGAATGCACTGGGCATCTTCTGTAGACTGATTGCCTATCACACTGGAAAGGTCAGCTTTCCCTGCGTCAGCCTTCTGTGAAAATTTCCTAGCGAAGAAATGAGCAATTTACCTTCCAAATTTGCTCAAAAGAGTAGTGTATAAATTCTTTTCTTAGGTCTTAGGTCCACTTATAGATCTTGTTTAACCTTGTTTGAATCTTGTTGGCATGTCTTAATATATTTTGCATCCTCTTTATTAAAGCGATTATTAACCGAAAATATACTGACTGATTTTTCTGACCTTGAAAGAAACTCATCTTGTATAAAATTTTCCTGAAAAAGTTTAATTTCTAGTAGTAATTTGTAAACTTATTAAAGTAAAAGAACTCTCCTTCGGTTTGTGTGGTTTGTTTCCATATAATTTCAACCAGATAATAACAACGAGGCGAAAAGTACAGTCTTTTCCGTTATCACGTTTCAGTCGATTTATTATCATATCTGGCTTTGCCTGCCCTTAAATTTAACATAATTTCATTTTCCCTTTTCACAAAATATCTGTGTATAATAAGTAAAATATGCTACTTTAAGGAAGGGAACGTTTGCTCAACCCTTTTAACACTGCTGAATGTTTATATAAACCAACCCTATCTGCCGTAAATTATGCACACTTCATTTGGAATCATAATTACTCAGGATGCTTAAATTTAGAAAGTCTTGATTTATTTCTTGGAAAGGATACTGATTTGTTGCTTTATTTACAGAACAAGGTTAAAAGCTATTTATATCCAACACCTAAGTTTCAGCTCCTCTGAATTCTAATTGCCAAACAAATGAAAAATCGTATTGAAAAGTATCCTTGAAAACGGTTCCAAGGGGCTTTGCAAAAGCTGATTATATTTGGAAATATCTTGGGTGCTAAGAAGAAAATTAGGGCCGTCGGAATTATACAATAAGGATTGCGCCTCCCCATAAATCTTACTCGTACCTTCGAGCGACTAGAGCATCTGCTGTTTTTATTTCAACACTACATCTCAATGGAAGAGTTTATCTGTTTTTCTTAGGCTGCATTCGAAACTTTAATATTCGGGAGCGTCGCTGTCATGCTAATTGGAAGTCTGCATTTATGTATGCAATTATTGTGCTTGTTACGAATGCATTCGTAACAAGGAGCTTAAATTGGGGCACTTGTTAGGAACAATGTAATTAAATTGTCAATTTGATTTTATACGGGGCGAATTCTACTGGGTATGTTTCGTCTTATCTCCCATGAAATATGAAAATAACCACACATGAGGGAAAAATCCAAATTGGCATTCATTCAATGCAACCCCAATCAATGGAACAAGTGATGGTTGAATCAAAGTGAAAATTTTAACATTTCATTTCTAATTAATTCATTAATTAAACATACGCGAATTAGTCGGGGCGAGAGTCATTAGCACAGTCACAGTATAAATATGATTAATTTTCTAGAGCACGTTGACTTGGATAAATAATCACCGAATCGCACTCAACGCAATCAGATGATTTTCCGAAAAATTAATCTGGAAATCAAATAGTGGGAGGAAGAGGAGTACGAGTCGTAATTCCAATGAGTATATAAGTGCGTGTGCTGCAATCAAATCTGACATAAATCAATTAACTTAGAAAATAAATATCTTGGGTAAATTAATACGATAAGGTTAGTTACCAAACTGAATTGGTGTTTGTTGATTTATGTCTAATTGACAATGAGTTATTTGAAAAGTTGAAAATGTTAAAACAAAGTGATCACATCAGCCGCCGGGTGCATTGTGGAAATTTATATATGCTTCAAACCTTCAAATAAAACTGTCAGTCTTTAATCATTGCCTCCGTGATTCTCTATTTATTGACTTTGAAGTGGCAATTTCTCAGTTGCATAAATTTGCAAATACCTAAAGCTTGTCTGCCCACAAGATTTTTTTTCAGAAGAAGTTGAGTTAGTAAAGAACAAACACCATCGACATATAAGCTCATTGGTAGCCGGACTAATGGTTGATCAACGGCCAGATTTGAGGTCGGGTAATGCAGATATTATCAAAGAAATAAACAACACTAAGAAAAGTTGGAAGTACATATCGAATATTCCCCTAGGAAAAAGATGTGCAAGAACGTAATTTTTTTTTGTTTTTTTAAATCGGTTTAATGTTTGTCTGTCCGCCTTTCTATCTCTTTGTCTGTCTGTCCGTCGGTCTGTCTGTCCGTCACACTCATTTTTCTCGGAGACGGTTGTAGCAATTTACATCAAATTTGGTGGAAAGGTGGGAACGCATACATTGAGTTACATAATTCTACATCGAATTTAAGGAGGGGGGGGGGGGGGGGGGTCCTTGTACATGCAAAAGGGGGGTGTACATTTTTTTCCATCAAATATAGTCATGTGGGGTATCAAATAAAGGTCTCGGCTAGTACTTTCTGAAACTGGTGTTAGTTTGATGGAAAGGTGGGGAGTCAGGGGGGTTGAAAGTGATCATTTCTTTAACAGACCCATTCTCAGAAACTATCCAACTCAAAAACCTGAAAAAAGTTAAGAGTCTGCCACTATATGGTGCCTCGGCTCCGAAACACCCTCCATACCGATAGCTGTTCAAATAAAGTTAATAATAGTATACTACTATAATTTCCAGTAAATGGCTACGAATCCTACTTAAATTCACCCTAACACCACGCAATTTTGCAACAATGTTGGCTATCATATAGAGCATGATCCTACCAAGTTTAGTGAAAACCGCGCTATTACTAACAAAGTTATAATAGGTCAAAATTCAAGACTTTGAGTGTCAATATCACTTCTTCTTTTTCTCCAGCCTTTGAACCTTTGGTCGCTTCTCTCGCATTTTTCCACGATCAGTGCAACCCCATAAGGATCGCGGATATCCTCATTTCGGATTTAATCAAAAGGTGTGACGCCACTAGTCCAAAGTAACATCTTCGTCTCCATTACCGCCAGACGCCTTTCATTGTATTTTATAGTCGGCCAGCATTGAGACCCCTAGAGAGCGACAGGGCAGACGACATTGCGTTAAATTTTTGATTTGAGACGTTCGTTGATACGTTTATCATAAAGAATAATAGTTGTGGAACGCCACTTCATCCATGTTGCGTTACTACGCGAAGCAATTTCATAATGCAATTCCCCATTGACCGATAGCGTTCACCCGAGGTATTTAAATCGCTCAGTTCTGGGCAGATCACTGCCGGTGACACGCTGATTGTGCCTGTTTCATGGGGATCGGTCGTCAAAAATTCAGTTTTGTTTAGAGTCAATGTGAGACCGTGTTGCATGAGGCGATCATTCCATTTTTGGGCAGGTTGCTGGAGATCATTTCTGCTATGTGATGCTAGGAAAACATCATCTGCATAAAGCAGTGTATAGAGCGCTCGACGTTGGATGTCCCGTGTGACGGTGTTCATAACAAGAGCAAAGAAAAGTGGTGAGAGCGCACTTTCTTGATAAGACACGAAGCGGTTTTGATACAGCCGCCATATTTCGAACTTTACTTTTCGGATCGTGGTAGAGCAATTGAACCCAGCGCACGAGTTGTTCTGACACTAAGTTTTATCGTAAAGCATACCAGATGAGTTCGTGTGAAACACGGTCAAACGCTTTCTCTAGACCAAGAAATGCAATGTAAAGAGACCGATGCTCCTCACGGTGTTTCTCCATGAGTAACCGCCTAACGTATATTGCGTCAGTAATTCCCCAGTTTTCGACAAATCGATGGCTGTTTTGAGGAAACACTTTCCAGAGCGCCTTATCTCAATTAGAGGTGATTTGGAATGGCCGGCACGCTCTCCCGATCTGTGATTTTTTTCTATGGGGTTTTTTGAAATCCAGTGTTTATGTGAACCGTCCAAAAACCCTACAAGATTTGAAGACCAACATCCAAGAAGAAATTGCCAACATAACACCTGCTATGCTAACAAGAGTCATGACAAACGCCAGACATCGGTTTACGCAATGTATGGAGAATGGGGGACGTCACCTAACAGATTTGATCTTCAAAACAATGTAAATAAAAACTTTAGACATGTACCTACATTATAAAAAATAAATATTTTCCGATGCATACAATAGTTTTTATTGAGTTTTGAAAACAGGAAGTTATGCTGCCGCACCCTGTATTACGTGGTACGTGTTAATGGGTCAAATGCACATTCAAATGTCTTTACATAAGAAATACACAAAACCTTTCATACCTGAAGCGTCCAGTTTCCGGTTTCCCGACTTGTTTATATATATTTTTCACTGAAGAAATCTCACATCGAAATTCAAAATATTTACTAAGTTACAGCAAATGCATAGAAGAGCACGCGCCATGGTGACGTGTATATAAATCGCGTTTTTAAGGTTTTGTGTGAAACACACCTGATTTACTCGGAGACGGCTGAACCGATTGCCATCAAATTTGGAGAAAACATGTGGTCATGCAGCGATGCGTTTTGATTAAGGGGGGTTCCTCATATATGCGAAAGGAGGGTGTTATTTTTTTTTCGTAGAGTATAGTCATGTGCCGGGTCAAATGAAAGGACTCGATTAGTACTTTTGAAAAGTAGTCTTATTTTGGATATTGGGTAAAACACGGGGGAGTGAGGACTCAAAATATTCACGTTTTCAGAATCAATTCAACCGAAAAATCTGAGAAAATCCACAATGGTGCATCTATGTATATGAAATCACGATACACCCCATTCTGATATCTGCACAAATAAAGTCGTTGTGTGTGTCTGTCGAACGGAATACCCCGGAATCGCTTATGTATCGTAGGATTTCCGTTAGTGGATGTGATGGTACCCGCTGCATTTATAGCACACCATCATCAAGAATCTGATGTCTGATACGTCCATAGATGGGCCACTCCTGGCGAGAATTCCTATTCTGAATATATGCCCAGCCAGTGAATTATGGCTAGTCAGAATGCCTACCATACGTCTGCAAGTCTTCCTGTTTTTCGACAAGATAAACTTTGTCGTATGTTTGTTTGGTTCTGACCGAACAATTTTGCTGTTTTTGCAGTTTTTGATAGAAGCATTTGCCAATGCTACTGACACCCCGATTGCTGGTTTCGGTCCGGGCATGGGGAAAATTGAACCCTCTTTTGCCAAAGCATCCGAGATTTCATTTCATTCTACACTACAATGACCGGGTATCCAGAGTAGTCCCACCGTATTGAATCTAGAAATAGAATTCAATACGATGAAAGAAGAAGAATTCCTGAACGGTGTTATAAGTGATCGAAGGACCGCTCAACGCCCTCAATGCAGCTTTACTATCGCCGGTGGTACTCGGACACAGTTATTTGCAGTGTGGCTAATTTACAGCGAAAACTCTTTTGTTTCATCTTAACCCACCACATTACGGATGCATAAGCGAACATCGGCCTAAGTCCCCATGTCGAGGCAAAGGTTCACCTACACAGCCCATAAGCTGTGAGAACTCGTTTCATCTTTATCTCTACATGTTTATTCCAAAGAAGATTCTTATCTAGAATAACTCCCAGATATTTCACTTCTTTGGAGAGTTTAAGAGTTGTACCCCTCATCTCTGGTAGGCAAAGACCATTCAGTTTCCTCCTTTTTGTAAATAATACCATCGTGGTTTTATTTGGATTTATTGAAAGTCCATGCCTGTGACATCAACTGCCAATCAAATCAGCGGTGCGTTGAGTATTTCTACACACCGTTTCGAGATCTCGACCAACAGCTAGCACAGCCACGTCATCCGCATAAACTTGAGTTGGCATAGTAGTGCGTCGATCAACATACTCCACAGAAGTGGCGATAGTACATCTCCTTGAAGGTAGCCTTTCGTCGGTTCCGTTGTTAGGTAGCGATCAACACCCAGTTCAGTAATAACAATCTCTGTGTGAGCATGGCAATCCACTTTATTAAAGTTTCTTCAAGAACATACCCTCTGGTGGCATCACAGAGGTTTTGGAAGGGCGCGCCGGCAAATGCCCCTTCAATGTCCTCGAACAGATCCTCAGAGGATGGTCTAAAAGAGTCTCGTTTTACGAGCCTCTTATATTCACGCTATGAGTTTCGGAAGTTTGATCAGTCTTCATCCTTGTTGCTTTTGCAAGCACGAATTAGAAGTCATCTGGTTGCAGTTCTCCGTTCCACTATGGAACCGTTTTATCGCTTTATCGGCAAGAAATTCATTCAACTTCGTCCAAACTGTTTTCCTTGGATTCCGTCTTTGTAACACATACTGCCTGGAGTAGCTAGACTAAATTCTAAGTAACGGTGATCTGAGGGTGAGACCTTATCTAGCACTCGCCAGTCTCTAATAATTTTGAAGTGCAGATTGTTAGGTCAATTACTTCACTTCTTATTGGCCGCACGAGCGTAGTGGCGCACCATATGTTCGCGGTCAGACCAACCAAAGTGAACTCAAACAGCTCCTCTCCTCTAGGATTGCATTTGCTACTGCCCCAAAAAATATGCTGAGCGTTCACATCCCAACTTATTACGAGTTCAAGACCATGATGATTTTGAATACACTACCGAATTCCTTAGTCCTTGCGCCGGCGGAGAACGCAAAGAATCGTAGGGTAAGTAAGCAGAGGCAACTATGGCGTTTCTCGTCTTACCTTTAACCTGGTATTGTAAGTTGACCGCAACGAGGCCTTAGGAACAGAATTGTCTCAGCATGGTTGCCTCTAACAGTTTTAACATCGGAAAACAAGCCCTCGGTCTCCTTGGCTGATCCAAGACCATCGATTTTGTTAAAACGATATCATGGCCCTTGAACCAGAAATATATAAGAGCAGTCCTGCAACTTTGCCAGCCTTGCTGCCAGTAGATGGGAAGAGGATTTGGCATGCTGCAGATTAATTTGACTAACTCTTATGTTTGTAGACATGAGTGCAGTCTAATACTAAAACCGCCGCTAACTGAAAAGTCAGCTGCATTCAGAGCTTGTCCTCACCCTCCGCCAAAGGTTCCACTTTCTTGGGTCAGATTTCCCAGGATTTCGCTACATTTTGTGGTGTAGCAACATCCATGTCCTCATTCTCAAAAAACTTCGCCTTCTTTCGCAGTGGCTTCCATTGTCGTCGGCTGCGAACCCTCCCAGGTCCCACGGGGCTGCATGGATCTGCTTCCACATACCGGAGCTAGGTCAGTTGCGTCCACATCACCAGCTTCCCTTTCTTCTGCTTCTCCTGGTAAAGGCGAACGAGAATGGAGATGGCTGAAATTTCCTTCTGTACTATACTTTTTGCCTGACGGCGCCCTAGACAGTTTTCCACTGAAGTGAAGAGCCTCTCTTCCACAGACTTCTCCGTGGGAGAACATTTATCTGGTGAGGCCCCCAAAATCCATCCATCGGCCACGACCTGATTTCTCAAAGTCGCGGAGCAATATAGTTGATAAAATAAGACACAATTCTGAAAAGTTTGGACTCAATCTAACTGTTATTAACAAAGTCATAGGAGATAAAAAACTTTGCATTTCACTTAAATTTATTCTACCCTAAGATGTGTATGACGTTATCATCATATAAACTGAACTTATATGAACGGTGGGGTCCATGAGGACATTTTAGTTTTCGTTTTTCGGGCCTTTTAGTTATTTGCATATCGGTATGAATTACTCGATGCGGGTAGTAAGCAATATGATGGACATGTGTGTACGTTGGTACCAGCGATTTTTAATTTGGGTACATATATGCATGCTTTTGTACACATAGTACAGTGGAAATGCGTGAAGATGCGTTAGATCAATTTAAATACGTACATACGTATGGAGGCAAATATTTATTTTGGATGAACGCAATTTTGTCTTTGATATGTATGCACTTATGCGTATCGTGCATTTTTTGCGAAATATGAAGGAATATTTGTCATTTTTGCTTATTGAGGAATAGAAAAACGTGCATAGAGAGTTTTTCACATAAGATGAACACAAAACCTTCATACGCGAAGCGCCCAGCTTCCGCTTGTTACGGCTGATAGAAGGCACAACTAAAATTTTCTTCAGATAATAGGTGATGAGTAGACGCTATTTTTGAAGATTTTTCTATCTATTATAATTATAATCGTGGTGCGGACGATAGAGGCAAATATGTACATGAAAGTCCTAGGGGTTTAACGTGAGTACCTGCCTTGTAGACATAATCCCACGGTACTCTTCGGACACGGATTGATTTTGGGACCACGATCCACCAGACCAGAGCCCCGCCATGACTAGCACAGCGGTGTTGGTTTATACTGAGTGCAGGCTCAGCATTCATACCAGTAGATGCGAGGCCTATCTAACACCTCTGCTGCAACTAAGGGCTACGGCACCCGAGTTCTACAGCGCAACTCCACGCTTGAGCTCCGAGGAGCTCTGCCCGCGATGTAGGCGTAACCACAACCACCATGAAACTCCCACTAGGGGGTCAACCGCAAATAACCGGGCCGAGAACACATCCTCCAGGAATTCTCCTGGAGCATATGCTCTCAGAGGGCCATCCCGGTTCCCATCATCATCAACGGCGCAACAACTGATATCTGCCTTAATAAGGAACTCCAGACATCCCGGTTTTGCGCCGAGGTCCACCAATTCGATATCCCTAAAAGCTGTCTGGCATCCTGGCCTACGCCATTGCTCCATCTTAGGCAGGGTCTGCCTCGTCTTCTTTTTTACCATAGATATTGCCCTTATAGACTTTCCGGGTTGGATCATCTTCATCCATACGGATTAATTGACCCGTCCATCGTAACCTATTGAGCAGGATTTTATCCGCAACCGGACGGTCATGGTATCGCTCATAGATTTCGTCGTTATGTAGGCTACAGAATCGTCCATCCTCATGTAGGGGACCAAACATTTTTCGGAGGATTTTGTCTTGCCTTCATTGATGTGCAGCCCAAGATCTCGCGCCAATTGCCGCCTACTCGATCTGGATGAAGGCAGTTTGTACGTCTCGGGTGGTTCTTCCCATGATGTCGATATCGTCAGCATAGGCCAATAGCTGGGTGGACTTAAAGAGGATCGTACCTCTTACATTTACCTCGGCATCACGGATCACTTTCTTGAGGCCCAGGTTAAAGAGGACGCATGATAGCGCATCCCCTTGTCGTAGACCGTTGTTTATGTCGAATGGTCTTGAGAGTGATTCTGCTGCTTTTATCTGGCCTCGCACATTGGTCAGGGTCAGCCTAGTCAGTCTTATTAATTTCGTCGGGATACCGAATTCTCTCATGGCCGTGTACAGTTTTACCCTGGCTATGCTATCATAGGCGGCTTTAAAGTCCATGAATAGATGGTGCAACAGTTGTCCATATTCCAACAGTTTTTCCATCGCTTGCCGCAGAGACGTGAGTACCTGGCGTGAAGGCATAATCTCACGGTCCTCTTCGGACACGGATTGATTTTGGGACCACAATCAGAGCCCCGCCATGCAAGCGCTGGGGTGCTAGTTTATACTGAGTGCAGGCTCAGAATTCATACCAGTTGATACGAGGCCTATCTAAGACCTCTGCTGCAACTAAGGGGTACGGCACCCGAGTTGTACAGCTCAACTCCACGATCCTGTAGGCCGTGGCATGCTAGACTACCTCCAGATCAAGAGGAGAAACACCCAACAAGACCTGCATTGCGTCGGTCGAGGCCGTACGGCACACAGGAAGACACGCTAACAAAGCCACTCGCTGACAAGCGTAGAGCAGCTGCCTGCCCCTCACCGTCAGCGCCAAATCACACAACATAGGGGACCCATACGTAGAACACGCAAGGAAGAGTCCCACATAAATGGATCCAGCAGCTCTCCTGCTTAGACTCCATTCACGCCTCATAACACGCCTGAACATACACACTAATTTTGTAAGACGCAGCCTGAGCTCGCGCAGGTGCGCGACCAAAGACATGCGTTCCGCGATCGAGACTCCCAAGTAGGTCACTTTCTGCCGGATCCGCAAAGACACTCCTTTCAACTTGACGTAAGGCGAACAACATAGGATGCCTTTTAGCATCATCGCAACGGTCTTATCCGTTGAGATCGCGACACCGACTTTAAGGAACCACGCGTTAACGACGCGCATGTATTCGTCAGCTTGCTGCTCGAGCTTAAGGCGAGTGCTCCCATCAACAAGAATGAGGAGATCATCCGCGTAAGCTATACATTCAACAACGGAAGAAAGCTCACCCAACAGTTCGTCCATCATCAGGTTCCATATAAGTGGACCCGCGATAGATCCCTGCGGGCAACCGCGCTCAACATTCACCCACACACGCTCACTGACAACTTGGACGAATGCTTTCCTACCATACAAGTAGCCCTTCCACAGAGCTAATTCCTGGCAGTCACCCTGACGAATTTTGGACAACACAGATGACCAACTTAAGTAATCAAATGCGCCTTTGAAATCAACAAAGATTCAAAGGACGTAATTGCTAGGACAACTGACCGCAAAGTTCTTCACATGCATCAAGGCATCGTCGGTGGACCTACCAGCCCTGAAGCCATACTGCCTGTCAGATGCCAGATGAGATGTTTTCACCCCCAGTCGCTGGACCATAATCCTCTCCAGGACCTTGCCAAGGGCCGAGAGAAGAGATATAGCCCTGTACGATCGAGGTCTACTCTTATCCTTCTCTGGCGACTTCAGGAGCGCAACCACCCTGGCAGTCTTCCAGAATGCAGGGAAATAGCCCTCCCGAAAGCAACACTCACACAAAAACTGGACATGAGATGGGATGGCCTGCCAGGTGGCTTTGCACATTTCACCTGTCATCCCATCCCAGGCAGGTGACTTCCGAGACCTGAGCCTCGCCATGCTCTCCTCGATCTCACAACTCCTCAGGGGAGGAATTCCTTCCCCTCTCTGAGCGCGGCTGTCCGGAGACACCGAAGGCTCGGATCTCCGAAACAGTTCACCTAGCAGAGCAGGCAAGTATGTACAATAAGAAAAGGGTTTTACTTTCTGGTTCCAGGTGATTACAAATCAAGATGTGCTTCCCTTCAGCAACCAATCTTCTTTTAGAGTAGCCCTTTTTTATCGGAAAAAAACAAATACAAAGAAATTATCAAAATTGTTTATCGAAAATTTTGTATTAAAATTTAAGACCCCGATAATATAATATAACATGAAAAGCCAAACAAAATTACTTAATAAAGGGTTCCCGGAATATAATATGTGTGCAATATTAATAAAAACAAGTCGGAAGCTCGTGCTTCAGGTATAAAGGTTTTGTGTTCATCTTATGTAAGAAACTTCAACGCACATTTTGCTATCCATATATAGCTACAAATTCAACATTCTTCAAACTTTCTTCAAACTTGACCGAATTGTGCATTACGTTATCCCTTACACTCATTTTGTATTTCTGAGATGAACATAAGGGGGGTTGCCGGGTACATTTCTAAAATGTGGAAATATACTATTATTAACTTTATTTGTGTAGATATCGTAACCGGATGTATTTTGAGGCTTAGATTTCGCAGAGATTGTGATTTTTTTTCAGATTTTTCGGTTGGATAGGTTCTGAGAACGAGACCTGTTAGACTTTTTGATGGTCATATTTTGAGCCCTCGTTCCCCTTTGTTTTACCCGATATCAAATACGAAACCAGTTTCAAAAAGTACTAATTGAACCCTTTCGTTTGATACGCCACATTCTGCGAAAAAAAAAATTGCACCCTCCATTCACATGTATGGGGAGCCCTCTCTTAAACTTAACAGAAAATGGCGCCACTTGCTGTATGTAAAGGGAACAGCAGATGACATACTCTCACCAATTTTCGTGACAATCGGTTCAGCGGTTTCCGAATAAATGGGGTGTGACAGACAGGCACCGACTCGATTCTAATAAGGTTTTGTTTCAATTAGTGAAGAATTTTTTGATTTTTCATTGTCGGGAATAATCCTTTTCTCGAACAGTCTGTAGAGCACTTGTAAATTCACCGTTTTAAGGCATATCCCAAATTATGTACATAAAATCTTAGTACCAAATTAAAGGGAGGACTAGAGGGTCCTGTTCTTATTATCGCGATTTAAAACCAGATCACTCTCGAACAATAAAATATTCATACAATTAAAGTGGGAAAAACGCAACGCTTTTATATAGGTGAATCGTCAGCTTGCGGTTTCTCAGACTCGTTGTCTGATGGCTTATTTACATAAGATTCATGCTCCAAATGAACCTAATCATTTTCCTATAGCGGTCAAGTATCCTTCTGCAATGTACCTCCTAATCGGGGGTCTTTGTCTTTTCATACACTTTATAGCCGAGTCCAGTTCTTCTGTTTGTATGGACATTTTTGAACACATTCTTTACAGCCTTTTTCGCGAAATTGTTGAAATAACCGTGAATCAATTCGGGTTTGTCAAGAACTGCCGAAGTACTGACGCAATACATGCGCGGTTACTCAAAGAGAAATACGGTGAGAAACACGTTTGACTGATGAGTTCGTGATCTGGTGTGCTCTACGACAACACTTAGTGTCAGAAGAACTCGTGCGTTGGGTTCGATTGATGTACCAGGATCCGAAAAGTAAAGTTCGAAGTGTGGCGGGTGTATCAAAACCGCTTCGTGTCTCTGTTGGTGTTCATTAAAGAAGTGCTCTCTCACCATTTCTCTTCTTATATATATATACTACTTTATGCAGCGTTTAATAGCAAAAATTACCTCGAGCAATTTGTCCGAAAATGGAATGATAGCCTCATGCAACACGGCATCAGATTGAATCTCAACAAAACTGAATTTTGGATCACTATAAGTGGCAGTGACCTGCTAAAAACTGTGCGATTTAAATATCTCGGGTCAACACTATCAGTCAATGGAGAACTGCATTATAAAATTACCTCACGTATTAGTGCAACCTGGATTAAGCGACGTTCCAAAACTGGTGTTCTTTACGATCGAAGTATCAAGGAACGTTTCAACTCTGGCGCCCTCTGTAGTTCTGAGTGTTGGCCGACTATGAAAGACAATGAACGGTATCTTGCGGTAATGGAGATGAAGATGTCGCGTTGGACTAGTGGCGTGACACGTTTTGATCATATCGATATCCGATATGGGGTTGCACGGATCATGGAAAAATGGCGAGAGAGACATCCTAGCCGACTCTGCTTATGAACGGGACAAAGGCTAAAGAAAAAGATAATGGATGGAATTAAAGCGATAGCTCTCAGTGAAAGTCATCTTTAGGAAGTAGCATTATTCAAACATCTATACTTCCTTGATTCACAGTTGCCCTTTGGCGCAAAGCATTTATTACTGGGGTCGCATGTTCAATATTAACGTTCATTCATAATGCTCGTGGTTAACGGGTAATCAGTTCATTAGAAACAATATAGGGTATAACATAGAGCATGATCCTTCTAATTTTGGTGGAAATCGCGCTATTACTAACAAAGTTATAATAGGTCAAAGTTGTCGCTTCTCTGCAAATTCAAGACCGAAAGTCGATACTCTCACATAATGTATGTATATATTACGTGCTACGTACCAATGGGGTAAATGCACACTCAAAATTTCTTTATAAAAGAAATACACAAAACCTTTCATAGCTTAAGCGTTCAGCTTCCGGCTTCCCGACTTGTAACCGAGCCCATCCATTTTGATATTTACAGTTAGAATTTAGCTTTTTAGTCGTCCGAGTTTCTACTTCTCTCCTCTTATACGCGGATAATTTATTATATGACAATCTGGCCCGGAAGTCTGAAAGTATTTTTGAAAATCTTTTGGTATAAATAACATTTTGAATTAATCTCATGCTTTCTAGATAAAACTTTAAAATATGATGAGCTTCAACAACTGATACATTTCCGACTTTTTTTGTTTTCACGGATGACATTGCGATTAATATTAGATATGAGACGTATCAACAAGATACGTCGATTACAAAGAAAATCAGTTGCGAAACGCCACTTCCTCCAGGTTACACTAATGCATGAAGCAATTTCATTACACAAGTCTCCATTGGCTGACAGCATTGACCCGAGATATTTAAATCGCTCAGATCACTGTCTCTGACTGTGTTTGTGCCTGTTTCACGGGGATCGGTTGCCAAAAATTCAGTTTTATTCAGATTAACAGATAAACAACGTATAGGGCGCTGTACGTTGGATGTCCTGTGTGGCAGTGTCCATAACAAGAAGAATAAGGAGTGGTGAGAGGGCGCTTCCATGATGGACACCAACAGAGACATGAAGCGGTTTTGGTGTGCTCGCTACATTTCGAACTTTACTTTTCGGATCGTGGTAGAGCAATTGAATCCAACGTACGAATTCTTCTGGGACTAAGTGTTGTTGTAGAGCAGACCAGATGAGTTCATGTGGTACACGGTCAAACGCTTGCTCCAGATCCAGGAATACAATGTAAAGAGGTCGATGCTCTCCATGAGTAACCGTCCAACGTGTATTGCGTCAGTAGTTCTTGACAAATCCAACTTGATTTTCGGCTTTTTCAACGATTTCGCGAATACGCTTCTCAAGTCAGTCAATTCGAAAATCTTCATGGTATGGGAAAGTAACCGGATCGGAAGATAATTTGAACATTTTGCTGGACTACCTTTCTTTGTCCATATTGGAACTGTGGTATTTTCTCGCCGGTCAGATGGTGGTACCTTCCTGAATAACCCGATTATATAATTCACTCAGGCGCTGTTTTGGGTCCTAGCTTTTCGATTTCCAGAGCTCAGATGCTTTCCCTGATTTCATTGGTTTTATTGCTTCCTCGACTTCAGTTGACAGCTGACAGGTAAAACTGCTCCAAATGTCGGTAATGATTGTGGATGTCGAGAATGAACAAATTCTTCCGTTGAAACCTGCTCAAAATATTTTCGACAACTGTCCGTCGCGATTCTACGGTTGGTAAGCAAAGTACCGTTCTTGTCATTAAAGCAACCGAAGTGTTCAATATCCTGTGTGCGTTCGTTTCGGCTTTTGGCAAGTCGATGTAGATCTTTCTTGCCATCCCGCTTTTTAACGAATGGCCTGATCACTTTTGTAACGACTTTGAGAGCGTTTTCTTGGTCGGCCTGTCGCGGGATTTATCACAAGGAGAGATCAGATAGGATTTAATATTGTCGAGGAACTTCTTACTATACGTTGTCTATCCCTTTTCTGATCTTACCATTTTAATATGTAATGGTAATAACCTACTGACACTTCGAGACAGATTCTCATTCATCCACTCTACTACTTATTTGTTAGCCAGCCATTATCTGTGAAATAAAACCAATTGAATTTTGCGATTCACAAAACTACCGTTGAGAACTCGGTCCGTATACGTGTACCAGCACAAGCAGAACAGAATAAATCGGGAAACTGGAGGCTGGGCACTTCAGGTTTGAACGATTTTGTGTTCCCCTATGTGGAGAACTTTAAGTGCATGGCAATTGCACTGGCAAAATCATTTAAAATTCTGTTGTAATGGGACTTGAATATTTCACTGAATGTCAATTATTCCCATTAATTATGACGTCAGTACTTTATTTGCATGGTACCGCGGGAAACTGATAAGTTTGAACTGCTATAACTTTACTATTAATAATCTGATCTGATCACGGCAGTAATATCCGAGGTACTATTCTTCATGCTTCTGCAACATTTGGTACTCCTGCAATGAATTTAAGGGGGGTTTTTTAATCAATTTCAAAAAGGGAATAATGTACTACTATTAGTAAATTAGTACGCAGGTGCCGAAATGTGATCTATTTTGGGGCCTAGATTTCATATAAGAGCATCGCCCTGAATTTTTTCAGATTTTTGGGCTGGGTAATTTCCAAAAATGATTCTGCCTCACTTTAAGTGTGCGCTTTTGGACTACTTACTCGCGTATTTCACAATTTACGTCAAACCTAAAATCTACTTGTTAATGTACTAATCAATCTTTCACTTTCATTTGGTACCCAATATGACTATATTACCCTAATACACCCTCTTTTTGTATGTGTGGTGATCCCCATTAAGGGGGTCATCCCATGTGTCGACTTCGCGGAATCGTTTTTTTTTTGTTTTTGGCATCAATTGTATCTAGATAAAGTGATTTTTTGATATTCGGAGTTGCTCGGAAATTGTAGTGTTAAGCACGTGATAAGTCACTTGCCAGATTTATGTCGATCGGCGTAATAATTATCGCATGTTGATGTTGAAAATCGGCTGCCACCGTACCCAAAATTTATTCAACGAAATTCTTTGAAATTTTCAGGACTTATTCAGAACATATTTCTACGGTCGCCAAACTAGGATAATTGCGATTCATTCAGTAGTTTTTTTTTTATTCATTGAAGAAGCCGTGGAAAAACACCAAAATTCACTAAAAAAGTTTAATAACGTACCAAAAATGTAGTTTTTAATATTTTTTAATAATCCTAGTTTGCGGACTGTAGTTAAGTTTGTACGTTAAAATGCCGTTTACTTCGCAGCGCCCTCTATCGTGGCAGCAGAAAAACACCTTTTTTTGGAGATGGGTGTATAAATTGCCCTGTATTTCAATAACGAACTATGTGATTATTACTATGCACGCTCAAGATATTAATAAATCTATGGTGAAAAATTCGTATTTCCATCTTTATCCAGTTCTTCACAAAAAATTTCTAAAAAAAGCCAAAAACAAGGGCCTTCACACGGGATGACCCCGTTAAACTAAACGTAGAACGATGTTACTCATTGCATGAAAGGGGTTCACAGTCCCCATCTTTCCATCAAATTTCGTACTAATAATAGGAGCGAGTGTTTCTGAGGAAATGGGTGTGGCAAACAGACAGACAGACAGTAAACCGTTTTTAATAAGGTTTTGTTTTGAATAAAACCTAAAAACTGTTGACAATACAGTTCAGTGGGAATTCCGTTTCTGCGCAAGCCCAACTGGAATGATTTTTACTGGGACTACTTCAAACTAGATGTGCCTTCGTCCCAGGTTTACAGAAGTGTGCAGGTACACATACACATGTTTTCCAGGCTTCAAGAGGCTAAAACATCTGCAGCATTGTGTAAATAACATGCAGAAAATATTGGAGACAAAAAATATTGGAAAAGATGGAATTTACATATATGGATTATATAAATTGAATGTTATAACGTTTTCCAGATGAAATGTACATTCTATTTAGTTATCACAGTGGTTAGAAAAATACAATAAATGAATAAGTTTGACTGAGTTGGCTATTTGAGTTTACATGAAATTGATTTCAAGCCCGTTAAAGGATATTCTGTTGTTGTCCTCTGAAAAGATAAATTCGAATGATAGGCTGGGTCGTTGATACTGCAGTAATTTTGTAATTTTATAATTGTTTGGCCCATTTTAGAATGCACAGAGTTACAATTTAATGTCTTCCCTGTTTAATTCTCTTCTGTGTATTTATTCTCATGAATTTTGTGTTAACGGCGCCATTTATTTTGTGCACAACCTCGAAAGTTTCGCAGTTGTATAATTAAATAATCAAATGGTCACTTTAGAAGAAAAACACATTGCACACGTCCAAAGCCAAATGCATTCTGAGAATATAAATAAAATGTGCTTATTTCACTTGTCCATATATTTTTCAACGCAGTAAATGAGTAGCTCCACAAATTATGCACATGTACGAATATGCATGCAATATTTCTACACACATAGCTAACAGCGTTTAATTTCTCCACATGTGACCCGTTTTTTGCTTCTGACGCTCGGCTGGCGTGTCTCTCTGTTTGTTGAGCTACACACAGGTATCTGAATCCTTAATTATAGTGTTTGTCCATTTTCAATTAAACATGAAAGGGCCCTAAAGAGTAGTTTAATTTTAATCAAAACTCTACCAACTAATGCGGCAGTGAATGGGTTAAATAAGAGATAACGGGCGCACACAATGCTGCTGCAAATTAAATGAATATAAAGCCTGAAAGAATGTCGCCAATTTCGGTCGTACAATAGACCGGGTTAGGATTCGTTTGGATCCTGGGTTAGCTAAACTGTGTTGTGGATCAGAAGAACAGAAATCCAGCTCTGGCGTGGAACGCTGGGAATTGTGTAGCAATTAACATGGTGCTGGTATCCCCGCTTTATATCTTCCCTCACTTTGCTTCCACTGAGAGCGCATACGTCATCTAAATGGGTTGATGGGCGAACTGGGTGTTATCAACATCACATAAAAATACATCCATCTGTCACCGGAAGTTGTAGCTGTGGTTTGGTCGTGATGTACGTGGGATATGAAAAATTCAATATACAGCATGATTTACAGATTTTCCCTTGAAATTACAGGAAGCTTCCAAAAGCAGTGTTTGATTAAGTTGGATGAAAATTGCTTCTCTCACAAACGTCCATTTAGGGCAGACTCGTCTTCACATTGTTCAGCCTTTTGATGGATTACACCAATATAAAGTAAACCATAAAGTGTAGGATGAAACACGAGTAGCTTTTACTCGCTGGACATTTCAGCATGAAATTATTCATATTCTACAACAGAACGCATGGAACGCAATAAAGTCCTTCCGTGTACATTAACTTTTTCTGATTTGAGCGCATTCATAAACATCTGTATATTAGCATTCCCATTTTGCACGAAATCGAAATGCTCCTTATCTGAGTCGGCTCCAAACCCTTTCTCGCGGTAATAAAGCTTATTGAAGGCAACCATTGGATTATTCTTTCAACCATGAGTCGAAAATGTCTTATTTGGCTTATATACTTTCGAATTTTCAATCCTGCTAGCGTGACATGGACTAGTTCTCCTTTAACTCCAACCCAGAATTAAATCGGAGAGCATAACATTGGAAACATTTTCGCGCACAAATATTTGTTATCGTTTTATGGAATGTCCAAAAATTAGAAAGATTTATGTTCATTGGTCAGTCACAGTCATGCTTTCGGATCATTGCTGTGGTCATAAGGTCATCGGGACGTTGCGTAGTTAGCCGCGTGCTGAGGTATGATAAGAATTGAGAACCGAAGCTATGCTACGTAGCAAGGCTAGGATTCGTGACTAATGAAAATATAAGTTAGGTTTTGATAGTTGGCAGCAGACATTCGATTTGGTGTATTTCTTTTGTTCTTAAATTGATATTTTCAAGCTATTGCGATTCGTGACAAATAATGGTTTGGACGCTTCAAGGCTGGGGTTAGTGTGGAGGGAATAGGAAAACACATTTACTTTCACGATAACGCGGTATCTAGATTGCGGATAAAAGACCGATAAATTTTCTACTTTCAAATATTTTTGTTTGTATTGTTTTTGTAAGCGCGTTACTCGTTGGCTTGCATAGAAATTACTAACAGTTTTTCAATATATTGGGTAATGGGTGAAGTTGGTGTTACTTCATCGTTAAGAATCGCTAGTCACATTGGAGGGTGAGAGTGATTAGTGTAGTTGCATTGAAAAAAAATTATTGAATTAGAAAGATTCATGCTTTCATTCATTCATGCTTCATCAAAAAACAAAGCGGTTAATGTCTACCTAACAATTGTAAAATCCTTATGTGCTTTCTTTTCTTCTCTTCTTCATCTCCATTGGGGTCGTCCCGCAAATATAACATATTAATGAAGAGTTTGTGTTCGATAAAATGTTGCTAACACTTCCGTCTACCATTGGAAAATGAAGTTGAAAGTTTATTTGTACAGTTTCACCCCTTAAATTAATTACACACCGAGAAAGGTTTTTTAATTTATCGTTTATGTTACGTTCTCTTATTTCCTTATATTTCCTTTACCTATATTTTTGATTATTTGCGCCTTTCAATTTAAGAGGCACTAAGGCAACCACGAACAAAAGTCATCGGTCTTTGTGGAAGAATTTTTGTTTGTACGTGCTATGACCTGAGCTTCCGTCAAATTACAATTACAAATAACATTTAAATTGGGAGTGAACTCGGGAATGTCAACCATTTTCAGAATACTAATTTTTGTAAAGTTTAGTAAATCCTGCAAGGATACTTTTTATTTGTCTTTAGACCTTTACAGAAGGGCGGAGTTTTCATGAATTGAGCTTATGCCGTTGCACAAGATATTTGTTGCATCGGAAGCAATCTTTCTATTTTTTGCCCAAAGCTAAGTAATATTTGTTGGAAATTTCAGCGGTTTCTTCTTCCACTGCAACAGGATACCCGTCTGTTGTTTTTAGAATATCGGTTAATTTTGAGGTATTGGCCGACCCTTTTTTTGCTTGTCCTTGGAAATCCAAATTGCCAACAAATCGTAATTTTTTTTTTTTTGTGCAATAAAAAACTAGAATAAGGGACGTACCCAAATCAATAAAACCACAGGATGTTTTCTGCCGAAATTCCGAATTTCTGCCAGACATTTTTAGCAAAATAAACACTTTCGCACCGTTACGTTAAATGTACTACAATTCGCAAAGACGTTTTTGAAACAAATTTCAAAACGTAACTGGCAAAAAATTGCAATCCTATTAATTATATGTTTACTTTTCGAGCCATATATGCATGAAAATACGCTCTTCTTTTGTTTGTAGACATTCATTAATTTACCGTTATACATATTTGAAATAAACTGCGTAGTTCTAAACCACCAATAAAATATATAATTTTTGTCCACTAAGGGCCGCACTGTGCGCTGGTATGGATGTTGGAGTATTTTCTTTGAACATCGTTGCGGATGAAGACATGTTGCCTTGAATCTGTCACCAGATATCGTAAAACACCCAAATCCCCAAGCAATTTTGGAAAAAATTGGTCAAAACTTTCCTTTCTGCCTAAATTGCATGAATGACAGATTAATGGGGAGGACAGCATGGCAAACCATGTAATTACAGTAAAAATTATAAACCGTAAAAGACGAGTTTGGTGAAGTGTTGTGGGAGCCAGAACATCCGAATTTATTAGCCTATCAAAATTGAAGTTAAGTAGAAAAGTAACCGGTGGAAAATCTACAATTGCTTTAAAAGATTCTCAGGTTCATAACTGAATTCCCACTAAAGGGAGATACTGCAAGGATGAAAGGAAGGAAGGATACTGCAAATATATATATCAAATAAAAAACATATAAAATTATCAAATTTATGAATTTCAATGTCCAACCGGAGCTTCTATCTAAAGAGATTGGATGATAGCCAAAAAAGACAAAAAATGGCACCTCTGGTAAAGTTGCTTTATGTATATCAAACCCATAATTATAAGATCTGTTTAATATATTAGGTTGTTGCACATGAAATGGCCGATGTGGTACTAAAATTTGAAACGAATGTGAAGCTTACAAAAATTTATTTAATTATTCAAAATAGGTGCCAGTCGATTCAAAACACTTCTCCCAACGAGATACAAGAGCATGTATGCCAATTTCGTAGAAGTCCAATTTTCAGGGATTGATAAACTCGTCGAAGGCAATTTCAATGACCTCTTCATTCCTCAATTGTTATTCCACCGAAAAATGATCCAAATGCTTAAAAAAATGGTAGTCGGTTGGCGAAAGGTCCAGTGAATATGGTGGATGAGGCAGAGTCTCATAATGCAATTCATTCAATTTTTGAACCGTTGTTCTGCATTCATGAGGGTCGTGCATTGTCGTGAAGGAGTATCACATCTCTGTTGACGAATCTCGGCTGTTGAATACTCAATTGTTGGTGCATTTCCTCGAGTTTGGCACAGTGTTCCTGTTCATTTATAGTTTTTCCAAGCACCAAGATAACTCCAGCTGTAGACCACCAAACAGTCACCATTACCTTCTTCGGATGGAGGCTCGGTTTCGGCATAAGGCTTCGGTGGCTCATCAGAATCTAGCCAATGTGCTGATCGGCGACGATTGTCGTATAATATACAGTTTTCATCACATGTCACTATTCCGAGCAAAAAGGGATCGCTTCTGTTGCGGGAGAGTGAAAGACTGCAAATTTTCATTAAAAGCCCTATGCTTTGCTCCGGTAGGGGTTGCGGAACCCATTTGTCGAACTTTTTCACCTTTCCAAGTTATTGCAAGTGCCGGGAAACTGTCGAATAGTGCACACCCAGTTTCACTGCAATCTCTCACAGACTGACGTATGTCGGATTTGCCTAGCAAATGCAGCTCGCCGTTATCAATCGAAGGTCCTGGATGTCCATCTGTTTTTCCTTTTCATTCACTGTTATAACGATGGTCAAAACTGAAATGACTCCTTGATTAAATGTAAGAGTATTTATACTTCGTGTCCGGATAGCTGAGTGGTTAGAGCGCTAAGCTGTCGTACGGAAGGTCGCGGTTCAAATCTCACTGGTGGCAGTGGAATTTGTATCGTGATTTGAGGTCGAATACCAGTCGACTCAGCTATGAATGAGTATCCGAGTCAAATCAGGGTACTAATCTTGGGCGAGCGCAATGCTGATCACATTGCCTCCTACTACCGGAAGCTGGACGCTTCAGGTATGAACGATTTTATATTTCCTTATGTGAAAAACTTTGAGTGGATGCATGTGCATAATTAAGAATTGAATTACGCACTACTTTCTAAAGAGCCATTTCCGCAAATAATTTGATCTGGAAAGCATTGTATTATTAATAACCGCGTATAAAACTTTACACGAGGAGTTCAATATTTGCATGCAACAAGCTGGGAAACCGGAAATTGAACGCTTCAGGTATAAAAGGCATGCTGTTCATATTCAAAGACAATGAAGATTCTTCTTCTATTGACTGCACGTAACATTTAGAAACTCTACCTCAACTCGTTGGACTGTTAGTTCAAAAATTCGCCTGCTAGGCGTAATGGCTGTCCGTACATCGTTTTGATAGATGGCGTTATCAGTTTAACGGTGGAGTTTGTGAGTGGGATAAGTAGTATAAACTGTTGAAAGCAGTTTTTCGGAATGATTGATGTAAGGTCAGATCGTATCAGTGGATACATTACAGCATATCTTGCAGTTGACACCCGGAACCTGGAATTGCTTTAGTCGAAGCCCTGTGTTTTCTTGTTGTAGCATTTTAAACTCTTCGTCCGCGATTGAGACACTGCAAGCTTTGAATGAATACTCCATATTGTTTCAACTTTTGGAACAGAGTTCTTAAGTGGTTGGCGTTCTCTTTACATGAAGAGGAAGCGGCTAATAAGTCATCGATGTAGGGACAGCAGAAGTCCAAACCTCTTAAAGCCTCGTCGATGAATGTTGGAATGTTTGCGCCGCATTTCGTAGGCCGCAAATGCTTTAACCGGAAACTCGTAAGAACCGAATGGTCTTTTGTATATGTTCTTGCTTTTTGTAGTCTAGTCTGAAATTGATAGACCAGTGGCTTCCTCCAAACTACAATTTTTATTTTTCAATGTAGATAAATATATCGGGAGATACAAGTAGTTTTGTACTGATGAAGGGGGTAGGTTGCCCCCGAAATACATCTACATATCTACATTGGTCTATCAATTGCCGGTATCTGTTTAAATGCTCTTAGCAGGTCTATTGTTGAAAAGACAGTTTTATCAAAGAGCGTTTGGGCGAAATCTTGGAAGTTCCGAACTGGATACTTGTCAGGCGGAAGTCCGAGCGTTGAGTGCACGATAATCTCCGCACGATCTCCACTCGTTATTCTGTTTAGACACCATATACAAGGTTGCAGCCCATGGGCTATTTGACGGATGCGCCAATTCTAGCTGGACCATGGTTTTAAATTCCTTTTTCGCGAAGTTCAGCTTGTCCGAAGTTAATCGTCTAGGCTTGTTTGTTCTCATGTAGGATATCATGATAAGGAGTTCCTCTAGCAATTGTTGTGATGATCGGGATTGTACATTCTGCCATCTCTCCTTGGCAGGTAAGATGAGTTGTGAATCGCGAAGAAAGGAGTCCGTAATGTGCTAAAAACTGGGAGGGTTTCTCGTCACCTATGTATATGCCCTCCATGACCTGTCTCATTTTCTCCTCCTGGCTGGCACACAACCGCTTTGTTAATTCTTCGCGTGAGCAGTTGTATGAGCTGTCTGTTACGGACTGTGAAATTATATTGGGGTACTTGGTGATATATCGCGGTGGCATCACCGCTGTGACTTGCAAATATTGCAGTTTTGGGTCTTTTATGTTATACCTCTCAGAGCTTGCCTCCACGATTTTGAACCAGATCTCATGGTCATGGGGGTAGAAGTCTGAAAAACTTGGTATCCAGTTTACTGCGCTAGGAGGCATACTTTTGTTTGTAGGCGGCTTCTCGTTTTCACGGTTTTTACGTTTACCTTGAATCCGTGAGTGGTGTTTCCAGGCGGTGATGCTCGATGCTTCTCTTGATGAGGACTGCGGTTCCTCCTCCACGGCCAGTAAGTCGGTCGTTTCTATATATTTCGTAGTTGGGTACTTTAAGTGGGTCTGTTGGTTTGAGGAACGTTTCCTGGATGAATAGTATGTCTACTTCTGTCTCGTAAAGGAATTCTTTCAATTCTCCCATTTTTCCTTTTACGGAATTTGCGTTCCACGAGATAATGTTAAGCTTAATGCTTACCATGCTGGTTCTTAGTAGGGTTGCCTAGAGGGATCTGCGAGCTAAACAGGTTTTGAATCATTTTGGTCATCATTGACTCCATCATGCTTTGGATCTGTGCTTGCATGCTGCTCAGCACTTGATCCATTTGTACGGGCTTCGGGTTCGCTGTGGAAGAGGGAGTTTTTGGTGCTGTTGGGGTTTTTCCTGTCGGTTTGTTGATTGGTTGTATTACCTGTGATACCTGTGGAGAAGGGTTAGATTTCGCCATCTGGGCGAAGGTTTTCTTAATATTTTTAGGATTTTTTGGACATCCGCCGTAGCTGGCTGGATGATCCCCTTTGTAGTTGGTGCAGGTTGCCTTCTGCGATCCCTCGCATTTAACGCAACGTGCGTCGGCGAAACAGTTGTTCGCAGAGTGTCCAAACTGCTGACAGTTATGGCACTGCGATTGCGAAGTCCTCGGTTTTTGGGACTCGATTTTCACAATCAGGTGGCAGATCGATTTGACATTGTATATGCCGGTTTCGTTTTTCGGCATTAACACTTTTAATAGTCTGGAGGGTCCGTTCTTCATTTTTATGAAGAAACACTCTATAGGATGGAAGCCCTGATCCTCAAGGTCTTCTTTCACATCTTCGGGCGCCATTCCCTCGAGCCCCCGGATTATAATGTTAATGTTCTTCTCTTCTGGGAGAAGATATGTGTGGAATTGAATTCCACTTTCTCTAAAAAATTTGGTGATCTTCCGGTGGTCGCTCGGCTGCTCTGGAGTTATTCTCACTCCCAGGTGTATCCTCCTCGCGTGAAGGATATTAATTTTTACTTTTTCTCTTTCTCTTTCTTTCTCAATGGCTGGCTGGCTGGCTGCGTTAAAATCACGGGTACCGTACCCTTTTCGGCTTCTTTAGCCTTAGGACTTTCCTGTCCTTAAGGCTTTGACTTTTTCGGTGACTTCACTACTGCTTTTTTCAAAATGGGCGGAAGAGTTGGCACTGGTTTCGGTGGCGGCAGAGGTGGAAAGTCCACATCTTCCTCCTCCTCGGTGGCGGTGTTGTCCGTGTTGTCGGTGGACATCTCCTCTTCCGATGAGGAGTTACTTTCAGAGTCCGACACTTGCGGACTCTCGATACGTAAACGCTTGCTGTTTTCTTTCTTCTCCCGGTTTTGCAGGTCTATTGACTCCTGCAAGCTCTTGATGAGGGCTGTCAGACCCTCGTTCTGCTTCCGCTGCTCCTCTATCGCAGTTTTTGCAGCGGCTAGCTGCTTGTTAATTTCTTCCAGACTGCGTTGCAGACTGGGTTTGGTCCGATAGTAATCGGACCTCTGGGGCTTTCTGGGCCCTCGTCTCCATTACGACTTCTGCTGAAAAAACTCTTCAAAAACAAAACTATTTTCTATTCACAAAAACTAACACTATCCACGCTTATCTCTAAAAAGTACCTAAAAGATATCCACTCCTGTAAAAAGAAATAAAAAATGGTTATTAGAAATTCTCAAAAACTTTTACTACGCTGCTGCATTCGGCTGAACTCTCAAGAAAGCCTGTCACCTGATAAGTACTAGGTTTTATGCTCATAAAACCTAAAGAGTGCGAATTCCGTGACGATCTATTCAATGTTAAACAAATAATCATTTTCTTAACCTCGTAATCTCTAAAAAATGGAAATTGAAAGAAAATAGTAGAATCTTTGAGCAATTACATAATGGTTCAATAGGGGTTACTACCTGAAGTAAAAACCGGAAAAGTTGTAGAGCAAACCTCAGTAGTAACAGTTTTAGTGAATAAAAATTACACAATAGTCCTGTTATTTTATTTGATCCTTCACTTGTCACTTGTCTGTACTTCTTTTAAGTCCGGATTTTAAGTGTTTTCTGCTGCTTCGTTTATTAGAAAGAAGCAAAATGGCGCAATGCTCGAGTTGGTTTAGGGAGAATCTCTCATTATCTCGGGTTCGAATGCTAGTTTGTCATGGGCGTTTATGTTCGCTGTTGTTGCGTTCGGGGATAGGCATAAAACTGAAGCCGAATCTCATTGAAAGTTAAAAGGGAAGTAACAATACGAAAAAATAAATCTTTATGGATGCCCAACACTCCGCAGAGGAGGAGAGGAGATATAGGAAAAAAACTCCAACTCCAATTTACGTGATATACATCGAGCGAACCGATTGACCTATTAATAACAAAAGAAAAAGTTCTAAATACATTGACTTATCCCCTCAGGAAGCTTTCAACTTGAACAAAGGTGTTGAATCTACCAGCAATGACAAAGCACCTAATTAGTCTCTAATTAGAATTCAATTTGATGAGTCCATTAAATATGATAAAATTACTGAAAAAAAGGAAATGGAAAAATGTATATAAAAATCCTTAACAAACTGCCAATAGCTTTGATTTCTTTTCGCACTGTTATTTCCATGATCCCTCGGCGACCATTCAAATTACGAGGTTGAACACCTCTTGTGCGAATAAGGAAACCAACTGAAATCATCCTTCCGCGACGGAAATGAGGAATTAACAAAGCAACAATTTGAATATGGTAGCATTTAAACGTAGTATTTCGCGTTCACCTTGTCGCTACATAATTACGCCTTCAACACGAGGAACAGCTAGCAGCTTTTCCCGTATCCTGTTAGTTTGGCCAGCATATGAGTAGGTGATTAGCCGAGTGAAGTAGAGGAAATGAAAGGATATGCACAATGCTCACTGTTGGAATTGATATTGTGAAGGTATCTGAGTGGAATGGTTTCTATAATAACAAGGATCGCAAAGGATTTGTAGTGAATGTGATAGATACCGTTGTGGTTTCGCAGTTTCACTTCAAGTGCATTGCTTGTTGTGCTGCAAGATAACAGTTTCCGGAAATTGCATTTTGCACTTTCGCTATGCTTTCGATTTTGAAAGGCGTGTGCTGGAAGACACACAATTGTCTTCATTAGGCGAGTCATCAGTTGAACGTAACAAGCCAGACTTATTCAATTATCACTGGAGTGCTCTGATACGCGTCATTAAATGCACAAATTATAGATCAAGTGTGAGCTGCTATTGCAGGATTCTGTAATTTCCAGCTCATGATAACTTCGGGCCGAATAGACCCTCCCCAATAAATTCTTGAAGCGAAGCCAAAAAGCATAAATTCGATTGCAAATACTCTCCCATTTACGTAATGACCGCCCAGAAGATTCTGCCTAACCAAATTCTTTATTAGGGACGACAACGAAATGAAGCTATCAGTGTCATCGTCCGTTTTCTCTGTCGTATGTACGAATGTATGTGGGGTACCTATTATTTCCGTAATGAACTACGATTTTATGGGCTTGGAATTCCTTTTTTCATTAGTCGCATCGTACAGTATCCTTGCTAGTCTCCTTCAACGATATAATGTGTCCGCTTTGCCATGTTATTACGGTGACATTATAACACTATTACGTTGTGTCCATTTGTTTTAATACTGCAGTATTGGCTTATGATGGACCGTGACAAATCGCTTTGTTGAAATATATGCATGCGAGCGTCGTTTTAATGCCGGACGATAATCATTATAACAGATGATGGGCGACTAAATCACCTGCCATGTGGAAAATATCCAGAGGAATGCTGTAACAGGGGTGATTTCACCCAGCGGAATGTGGAAGGTGTTTCTAATTTCCGCTCTAAGTTGCCATAAAAAGAAAAGCTGTCATCACTAATGTGTGCTGTGAGTATGAAAAGCGAAAAAGCATTTTGAGTAAATTATTTAGAAAACCTCGACGTGTGTCCTATATACTATAATTCCCTGAAAAGTCAATAACTCACCGTGGCCACTGTTACATGTTTACCTTGTTTTCAGGATTTATGATTGAATCGTTTGCGTTGTGTGAAGCAGGACGCAGCATAAGCATTGCGTGCTGGTGCTTTTATCGTCCTTTGCAATCCAGGCACAAATGGACAAAAAATCCAATGTAGCTTCGGCGAAATCGATTGCTGAGTTAATTATACGGGATTTCTAGAGTATTGGGCTCTGATAGAATCTGTGATAAATCCAAGGGGAATTAGCGCGGATAATGTTTAGACAGCACTATTGACTGGATGAAAATTGCAATTTTCCATTTTCACATTTTGATTCTTCCTTTAGTGGTAGGACGTGCTAAATTGTTGTAGTCCGCTGATGAGCGTAACAACAATATCGCCAATCGTTTCATTGTCTTCTCTCTATAAATACATTTTCGCTTAAGATTGAAGATAAACTGCTTCTCAATTAACTCTTAAGTGAATATTATAACATTTGTTTCCTATATACTAAATGAATCTAGTTCAACGTCGTTTCTTCGTTTTTAAGGTTTTGTTTGCAAATGGAAGGTCTCGATTAGTACTTCTCGAAGCCAGTCTTAGTTTTGAGATTTATTAGAAAAGCGGGAGTGGGAGGGGTGGAAAGTGATGATTTCTTTAACGGCACCATTCTCAGAAACTACCCAACCATAAAATCTGAAAAAAATCATGAAGCTGCCTCTATATGGTAGGCCTCAAAATACTCTCAATATCGATATCCGCTCAAATTAAGTTATTAATAGTATATTACCATATTTTTGGGGAAATTGAGTAAAGCACCCCTGAAGCCTATCCAAGAGTTATAAAAGTTTGTAGTAGTATAAAATATAATTTGAAGCATATTATCCTCAAGCTTGATCAAAATCATACTATTAGCAACAAAGTTACAGTAGCTCAAAGTTGACTTTACCGTGTAAATTTACTGCAGCTAAATATCAATATCATACTAAAGTGGGTAGTCTGCTAAATGCTAAATGCTACACTCAAATATACTCGCAGAAGAAGCAAACGAAACCTTTCATACCTGAAGCGCCCAGCTTCCGGTTTCCCCACTTGTTATTATATGGTTCTCTGGAGATTTGATTGATCTCTCCATAATTTCCTTCTTGAAGTTCTGGGAAACCAAAAATTCGTTATGCTTATTAGAGATACGCAAAACATCAACTTAGAACGTCATGCGATATATGACTTTTCAAAGTAAGATCACAAAAATCACCTTTCTTTACCCTAATGATGTTATATCTTTACCATAAAATTTGAACACTTGGCAATCTATAGTAACAAATATCATTACTAGAATAATTTGACCTGAATTCATCCTAGAGTCACGAAGCCACGTAGACTATAAAACATAGAGCATAATCCTCCTAAGTTTGGTGGAAATGGCACTATTATTAATAAAGTTATAATAAATCAAAATTGTCGCTTCTGTGCAAATTCAAGACCTTCAATGTTAGTGTCATCGGAAAGTGGATATTCTCACATAATATATGAATATATTACGTGCTAGGTACTGATGTCCACTGAAATGTTTTTATAAAAGAAATATTCAAAACCTTTCATACTTGAAGTGTTTAGCTTCCGGTTTCTCGAGTTGTTCTTTGTTTTGCAAACATTTAGAAGCGTTATTAAGAGTTTGTCTATCGCATATAAAACCAAAATCATCTTTTCATATCAAAGCTAGGCGAGGGAATAGATTCAAAATTGGTTGTTAAGATTAGAAGGCAAGACCTTCACGGAAATCCTCAGTGAAATCGATTATAATATCAAGCCTGAAGATATCCGAGAAGAAGTGTTTTCCATTTAGAAAACGAAAGGTGGTGGAATCCTCGTCGAATTGGGTCGGAACAGAACAAACAAAGGTACGTTCTGTGAAGTGCTTAAGGGGCTATTAGACTTTGATTTTTAGCCTAGAATCCACGTGCTCACTGAAAATCGGGGATCTTGACTACCTCACAGGAAAAGATGAAGAAGAGGCCATTAAGCGCGAATTTCCGGAGCTACCCAGTGCACGGATTGGTATCATGCGGTTTCTCTAGCTCGAAAGTTCCCTGTGATAGAAGTTCCCGAGCAATACGCCAGGAAACTTATTAACACCGGAAAAATCAGAGTTTGTTGGATAGTACATAGGATATGGATTTAAGCCGCCCCCAACACATGTTTCAATGGTTAGATTACGGGCACACGTCTGCAACCTGCCGGGGACATGACAGGAGGGCAACATAGTGGTGACGCTTCCAGATAGATCATAAAGCGAATACCTACAACGAAAAGGAGAGTTGCGTTGTATGCGGAGATAGTAGTGAATCTGATGGGATTATTGCGCTCACTCGGGCGGTGTGTAGTTTTGTGAACAGAACTGGAAAGACCTAGAATATGGTTAACATCATGCGAAATCAATATGCACCCGAGTGCAATCGCTTATGAGTTACAAGCGCGGTTCGCTGCGGAGATAAAATCTGCTCTACTGCTCATCAGTGAACAGTACTGAAGCAAGGACCCAGCGTCATTGCATGTAACCTTCGTGTTGGAGTCGTTGATGGGTGGCGAGTTCTGGGAGACTTTTCGGCAAGCGACCATCGATACATCGAAGTGATTGACGTTACCTCTCGATGTGCTCCACTTCGGCGTTCTTTCTGTACGTGGAACGAAGGTGAACACCGGGAGATTTGTCGAAATTCTTGGAGCAAGTGACGCTGCCTTAGAGGGAACCTCTCGGGGTGGTGGCGCTGCAACTGACACTGTGGTAAATTTACTTATGAACTTGATAACAACATTCTGCGGAACTTCCATTTCTCAGGAGGACATCGAGACGTGCAAAACATTCTATGTATTTGTGGATGGGAAACATTGCCGAACTCCGGAAGGAGAGTCATAAACTCTGCCGCTTGACACAGCTTTTAATCGCCCGCGAGGAGGCATGTACTAAATTGGCAGAGTGCAGATCAGAAGCAAATTTTGCTGCTGGCAGGCCCTGGTTGATAAGGGGAACGGGTCTCGGTTAGAAACTGATAACCCGAAAATCAAGGCTCTGGGAAAACCCTGTTCACTTAGGGTGGAGTAGATGGCCGGTATTGTGTGGGTACTATTCCCTGCCCTCCTCGTACAGGTTGATAACAGCCTCGTGGAAGGCGCCGAGAATTGAAAAAGTTGGTCAATGCATTTAACGCATTCATTATGCCCTAAAGCAGGCGCCCCATTGCGAAGCTTTGCGAAACACCTGCTGTTACAACATATTCCTTCGGCCCATCGTCCGTCTCTTATTAAAGAAGTCTCTCCGAGGGATAACTCTCGATTATCCGAGTTAAGTAACCAGAGGCGCCCACTAATCCGACCTCAGTTGGCTGAGTTAAAGGCATTCCTGACATCAAGCGTTACCACCGTGCAGTAATTACCAGCGGTGGATGCCTCCTGCCCAGTTCCACGACCGTTGCAATAGCATCAACCGTGGACCGCGCTCCACGAAACTTATACTACACACTCAGCATCTTCCCCAATCCCAATCTCGGAGCCTTATTGCCCCCAATTCATCCACAGATCTCCTGTGGCTCCTCTTTCGTTACCCTGGTGATGGAGAAGACGTTCTCACCATTGGATGAGGTCCACTTTCTTCTTGTTGTAGAAACGGATTGTGATTATTTTGAACAAGCCTTCTTAAGGCTACTTTGCGATATTCCTTCTCCGGCGGCCGATGTTCTGACTTCCCTTTAGTCCTTTGGCAAAGCCTCCTCGCTCGCAGAGACGATGCTCTCAACAGCGCGATTTCTTGTTTCCACCAGTAGTTTGGTTTTCTACTGTGATGGAAATTGCGTCGAGGCATTGTAAAGTTGCATGCCTCAGTTATCTGTTGACATAACTAGCTCACTTTTTCCAGCGCCGTTCCCTTTGGGTCGTTACCTCCTCCTAAAGCCGCCAGGAATGCCTCTTCCTCGAAAGCTCAAGTGGACCACCCAGCTATCCTGGTTTTTCCGCTTTTGTTGCTCACTCGAATGTTGCTTCCCTGTTCCTGATGTGGATGTGTGTTCCTGATGGCCTAATGGTCACTGGGTGTAGTTTTCACTCACCCGCCAGACCATCGATTTCACCAACGAAGTACTGAGGTAAGTCAGATCGACGATTGAACCTGCCTCGGAAGAAGGGCACGGATCCAGCATTGGCTAGTACGATATCCAGCTGGGCGAAGGTATCAAGCACGATTTGGCCCTTTGCGTTTGTCACTCGATTTCCCCAGTGTGAAGCTCACGCGTTGAAATGGACGCTGTTGACTTTCGCCCATACAAAGCGGGCTCCCGGGAATGCCATTGTTTCTTGAATGGCTTGCCGTTCACATGCTCATATCGCCACGATTGCTGATAAGTCTTTCACTCACATAGCACTAACGTAATTTCGGTAGTGTTCATATGCGAGAGCAAGTCTTGAGGTGCCTCGCAATGTTGAGGTTGATTTGTATCAACCTCATTTAGCCTTACGATTCAGCTCCCTTCTAAACGCCGGGCACCTGCCATCACCTCCAACGTGCCGGTCGTCTACTCCCATTTTCTCTTTGCACAACATGCACCGGGGATCTCCAGTGCAATCTTGGATAAGGTGGCCCTCCTTTCCACACTTCCTGCACTATCTCGACCTATCTGCTGCTGCTGCAAAGTGACCGAAATCGAGGCATCTGAAGCATCTCTTAAGATATACTTGCTTTCTAAGTCGGCGGACGACCTTAATTAATCTCTGATTCCACCGGCAAGCTAATAATAGCGGTCTGTGTACCTTCATATTCCTTCTTCATCCTTTTGATGGCACTTTCTTCTATTTCGCTAAGGTTGAATTGTTTTCTTAGCGCAGCACAGATATCTTCTGATAATGTGACCTCGTCTAGGTCTTTGCACTCGATTACTCTCTGTTGCTTCCGAGCTTTTACGTCTGCTTGCCCCCCAGCACCTTTTCCACCTGACCGCGAAAACTAGCCACTTCCCGCTCGATTTGTTTAGAACCGGCATCAGATCCCCCTTTTGCATACGCCTGCTACGGCTCACATTGCCACCCAGTCAGTCAGTTCCGAATCAGCCTTGACTTTCCGAAGGATATCGGCGTATAAAATATCTCCTTTCTTGGAAATAATGATTACTTCCGGACGAATCTTCTTTTCCTGCTTGTGCGCTTTTTCCCGCCCACCTTTTGCCATTCTTCAGCATTACGAGCTGTAGGCTCTTCCTCTTTTGCCAAAGTTGGAGAACTACTCGGAACTTTCGCCGGCTCATCTTTCTTTGGCGATGAGGCTTTTTTCTCCTTGCCCGCTCGTTAGAAACCCCCGTTTGCCCGCGTCCTTACCTATCTTAAGTTTAGGTAATACCACCTGCCCCTCCTGCGTCACTTTGCCACCTGACGCGTTTTTCTCTTCCACCGCCCTAATATAGGACAACTTAATACCTTATATCAGAGCCCTCTCTTTAATGAACTCACAGAGTTGATTTATGCGTTCCCCCATTGAAACAAACGCTGTTGCAGTTTGCTGCCTTCCACGATCGCCTTTTACATCATCGATAGTTATGTCAGTCCGGGGACTCTCCAAGTTCCTTTCCGAACCCCGCGACGAATCTCCACTGTCTAGGGTTAAAGTTGCCTTCAGTGGGGACCCCCAACTTTCGAGCTTTTGCGAAAAGGATCTGGTGTAGATATCATTTCCTCTCCATTAAAATCTCTTGTAGCATCAGATGCCAAAGTAGTTTACCACTACTGAGGCGTCGCTGGATATTGATGGCCGGGAGCCCGCTTGCCCCCTCCCAAAAATCCCCGGTATTGGTTTCCTGAAGCCCTGTACTGTAAAAAAACTAGCTTCCTCGCCCTCCTTTGGTTTGATTTCTGAGTGTCCTTCCCATAGCCAGTAGTGTGTGCCAGTAGTGAGTATTTGATATATATTTAAATATATTCATTACATATTTAATTTTTGTTTCAATCTATCGTCCTTTAGTTTTATCTGGAAATATCAATAATTTCGCAATTTATTATAAACATGTATGTAATGTACCTAAAAAACTGATTGGGTCCGGGCGGGGACGTGCTTCGAATTACGGTGTTATTACAAAAAGGAACGGTGGGAAGATGTTTCTAAGCTCTCCGATAGAGATAGTTTTTCAAACTGAAGTAATTCTGTTTAGAATATCTATTTCTAAATAATCTCTACGGCAAGGTCTTGTTGTATTCGGTATCTTGGAGAATATCGCCCGGGAGAGAAACAAGGTTAGACAGATTTATCGGCACTAAATTATTGTGTACTCTCTGTATTACTTTTGTGTATTCACGAACGTTGTGATCAATGAAAACGTTCGTTATCCACTTTTTTGTGGGAATTGAATGTTTGTTAGCCTGAAATTGAAAGATTAGCTGATGCGCCAGCAGTTAGCATTGCTGAAATCAAGTGCAGTAATCAACGTAGGGTGGACAACTCGATCTGGAAAGTGGATGCTACAGATTATGTCATTGTGATCGCTGTACCAGGTACAAAATCTAGGAATGGAGGGGTATTTGGATTGGGTATTACGGCGATATTTCTCTTTATCAGTAAAGGATAGATGATCAGACTTATTTAGAGGTAGGAGTGATTGTTTTTTAGATTAAATATTGGTAGAGTGGGAGTGAAATGGCAGATTCTCGCAGCAAGGTAGGTGGTTAGTCAACCGTGGAACTGGCCTTCGTTATTGCTTGTATGTGGGTCTAATCACTAGGTGCGATTGAACGTCTCTTATTACCTGGTATGTACCAAGGTTCACAAGCTGCATAGGGTTGACCTGCATAGGAGGATTGAATAAAGGAGATTTCATTGGGGTGCAGTAAGCTGATATGATGTGTTTGAAGTCGAAGGTGGTTGTGATTGAGCCGATAGTAACCTCTAGGAATTTGATGAAGTTTTCAGGTTAAAGACAAAGATTGTGGCATTTCCAGCACGACATGAAGGGTTTTTTCTCGGATGGTGCCTGCTAATTCGTAAAATGTTGAAATTAGGGAATGTGGGCTTATGACGGAAGTGCAGATTGTATTCGTAAGCAGTACTATTTAAGGTTGGTGCTCACCACGAAACAGTTCGAACTCGTGCCTTCGTGCTCGTTCGGAGTTAACATCCGTCTTGATGATGGTGATCTCCATGGTTGGACCTTACTGCGTGGATCATTGTATCAAACATTTTTATGAATTGGCGGGGTAGCGGGGAGAGCTTTTGGCAGGCCTGAATTGGTTGGAACTTGGATGGTTGTTGGTTTCGCGCTAACGCTGCGAAGGGCGTTAGCAAAAGATACGAATGATTTTGTAAATAGCGGGGATCTAATCAAGCGACTGGGAGTGGAGTGGAGTGTAGGAGCTCGATTTTGAGTATTTCTCAATTACAATTCGAACGAAGTGGGGAAGTCCGCATTGCTGTTGCTTCCACAATTGATTCATTTTGGACTTCATTTGACAAATTACAGATGGTAGTTCGATGCCACATGTTCGACCCGCTAGCAATTCTTACACTGCAATATGGTTTTGGTGAAGATTTTCTTGAATCAGATCAAAATGTGGTTTATCGCTTTGAAAGAGGCGCTAATAGAAATCAGTCACAGCGTCAGCTTAAAATTTTCAAACCTCACTTCCTTGTCGTAAAAGATTTGCGTATAGAATTAGACCTTTGTACGAAGTGGGATATGGTGAAGGCCACGGATAACAAGGATATAGTTTTCTCTGAGAAGATTTCTATTCGTTAAGTAGCCTTCGTGTTGTGCAGCAGGGTTTGGTTGGCATATTTTTTATGGTTCTAAAGTTGTTAGCGGGTGACGCGATTTAATTCCTTGTATTGTTTCTGTAGTAACTTCGGTGGTGTGTTTAACTCAACAAGTTTCATTTCGTGACTCAATCTCTGAATAGGCAGGTTTTCCAGAGTTGATATACTCGTATTATTGCTTGTCTTATTTGATATACTAAATGATTGAAGTCTAATCGATTTGAAGAGTTTCGTTCGCGAATGTAGAGCTCACCATCCAGGTCCTACTTCAGGTACAGTCAGCGACAACTTGATGGCCATTTTTTTCTATTTTCTAGACTTGCCAATCCTTTGCTGTCAACTGCCTAATGCCATCAAATATTTCGTGCGAAAGATGTGAATACTTAGTTCCACGGCCAATCGAATGACTTGGAACAGATCCAGTATTGTACAGATACATTGTAGGCCATTTTCATTTCAAAGGAATGATGGTAGCTCTGTAGATTGTAAATGAAGAAAATAATATAACGTCACATAAAACGGGCATTCATTATATTGGGATGTAATTTGCCATTCACACTTCCTATAATTTAACTCAAAATTCATTTTCCGCTTTAATGTTTGCGTTATTTTCAAAACTTGATGGCACTTTACTGCCATCCTGAATGTTTGAAATATGGCAAGTGTGTATGTCACACGTCTATCTGCAGCCTAATTGAACATCGACATTCAGCCCCTCAACATAGAAATGTACGTAACAATCAAGACAACAGGGAGCTTGTCAAAAGATTTCTATTTTCGTGCACGAACATTGCCTAGAAAATGAAAAATGAGATACAGAAACGCCATTAGAATAGGAGATGAAATGTACACAAATAGATATTACAGTTCTCTTCATCATTGTGGCAGAGCAACAGTAAAAAGATTTTTGGCGTTTTCTGACATGTGAAAAACAATTAAAACGTTTTCTATGAAGTCTAAACATACTTTCACTGTAATTTCTTGGTCTCCCCGACGAGTTTTTCGAAATGGTCAAGGAACTATTTTTAATACAATGAACAAACTATGTCGCATTGTTGGCAGCAAGATGTATTTTACAAAAATGTGTTCATTTCGTTGAAAATTCCTGCGGATTGTTTCACATAAAACTCGAGTATGGACACAAACGCGCAACATTTGTTCGTACGTATTTATGTGTGTGGCGGTTATAACCATCAGAAAAGAGCGGACTGCCAATTTCCCGGCAAGAATGAAGACTCGTTTGCTATGGATCCATAGGTGGTGCGCCTTCCTAGTTCCGCGTTCATGGCATGAAAAGTTTCAAATACTTTTCTACATATGATGAACGGACTGCATGAATGCAACAACAAATCCGTATTTGCAATGCAATTATCCTCGATCCTTTTGAAGGAAATTGCTGAGATTCATAGGAGCAAAATGATCTGATTTATTCATTCGCGTACATCCTTTAAGTGGGAATGATTGAAGTAAAGCTAATAGCGTCTTGGAAGCACATGAAGACTTGTTATTCCATATTGTTGGTATCAAATCAGTTCCATCGGAAATGAATGGATGCATTTGGAAAATTGTCACTTGTAAGGGAATACATTATTAGGGAGGTCGCTTTTCAATTCTTGTTGAGGAGTTCCTTGCAGTTATTCTCCTATCCAAAACAAAGAAAACGTAAGAAGTCAACATATGAACTTTTCTGCTTGTGAGGATTCAATAATACCGATGGTGGGAAGCATGTTATATATTCACTTATAGTGCATATGGAAGTGATGAGAACAGCCAGCTTGCAATTTCTTGTCAATAAGCTTGTTTCTGGGTAAATAAGAAACAACCTTGGTTCAGTTGAGTTCCTCTTAAGAAGCTTAGCAGATGTATTTTTAATGGTGCTTTGCTCCAGATATGCCAGATAATCGCTTGCTTAGTGTAGTGATTGCCAACATCGAATGTTGGGGATGAAAGTGTTATGAGCATCTTCCTTCTTTAGGATCTCGTGAATTGAATCGCCCAATTGGTGTGTCTGAGCTTTGACGGTTGATTGAGTTTTCGAGATTTGTTTAAATTTTCATGTAGGATTGCAGTACGTTTGCAAAAACGAAATGAAATGTCATTCTAAGTGTGTTACAGATGCACAACTCTAAAATATATTTCTGAATTAAAGGGGTCTTCTCATTTTGTGATTTCAAAAAATCGATTTTTTTTCGCATATTTGAATGTAGATGCTGATAAGAATACACCAATAAAAGGCTTTGTGAAAAGTAGATTCCCTCAGGGGTATTTCAGAAGGGAAATATGAACACCTGAGGTCTTTTCGAGGGCTTCGTGGCGTGCTCCGTTCATCAAATGGCGTCAGGTCAAAGTCCAAAGGATTTTCACAAGTTTTCTGCATAACAGACTTCTCATCGACCCCAGATTGCACAGTTGTCTTCTGATAGCTTATTAGAAAGATGCGTGGGTGCATGGGTGGATTTTGTACTTGTACTTGGGCAAAGGGGTGGTTGAAATTTAGCAGTAATGATCTTAAAGGAAGGATTTTTATTCATTCTGCACGTGTTGGGGATTACTTTGAGAGGCGAGAAATGCATCGACCCAGTTAATGGCGCTGCCAAAAGGCTTTCTTAATGAAGAAGAAGAACTCTACGGCCCTGGTATTGCAGATTGAATGGCAAGTTTCTATCAATCATGTTTTATAATAATAATAATCGTTGTCGCATCAATTTCATCAGGTGCCTCAAAGTCGCCTATGTCATATCGACAAGGACTGTGGCAATGATGTTTCGGGGACATAAGAAAAACGATGGGTATTTTACAAAAGTCAAAACACATACAAATTAATTAAAAAAAATTCATTCGATTATTTTCAGTGGCTGCTTTGCAAATAATTCCCAAATATGGGTCTGAAGATCACCTTAAGGGAATAGACATTGACAAAGGTTTCGCATTTTCTATTATTTTACTTTGTGAACATCTTATTTCATCATAAGTCCTTGAAAATGGGTAGGACCTATGTCAATTGATCCAAAATTCCTATGTTTATTTTGAAAATATTTAGCTATCGGTCTACCTGTCATAGGCAACTTATTTGGAAACTCTGGTCAGTGGTTTTCATAGTTATTTTTTTGTTTGTTTTGATTGGAACATTCTAGACTCGTCGCAGAAACTAATATTAAATGATCCCGATATCAGCAAAAACACTTTTTCAGGCATCTTAGAAACCCATTTTATTAGCCTCCATGCATGGGGTAATGGAGAGGCCCAGCCTTTGAGGTCTCAGACGGTAACAGTCGAACGGAATATTCTAGATGTACACGATTCCTTTTAGCGGACGTTATGTTACCTATTGCAACTGTACATTTAAACCGAAAACCTGACACTCTTATATGAAATTTTCCATGGATTATGCTTCCTTGTTATAGGATGGGCATGTATAATCCTGTAGAAATCGCATATTTATCGTGAATGACTTAATTTCGGATGTGATCATGACATGTTATGCCACTGGTCCAACGCAACATAGTGCAGCGTTCATTGTCTTTTGTTCGTGGGTTGGGACTCATAATCATAGAGGGCGACATGCCGGCGACATTGTGGTAGATTTTGGATTTATAACGTGCGTCGATAATATAGAACATCAGTTGAGGACCGCCACTTTATCCAAGTTGATGATATGTGGAGCGATTTCGTAGTACCGTTGACTGATATCATTGATCTGAGATAATTAAACTGTTCAGTTTTCGGGCAAGCCGCTCGAGTTCAGCTTTGTTGGGAGAAGCTATCGAACATCGTTTACATAGAGCAGTCTGTAGGGCGCTGGATTTTATATGCTCTGCATGAAGATCTCAATGACGGGAATAAAGAAGAGTGGCGAGGGGGTGTTTCCTTGATGAACACCGACAAAGCCACGAACCCGTTTTGAGATACAATAATACGCAAAAATAAATTTAATAATTTTGGTATTTTCACTGGTGTCAAGTGAAGAGAATGTAATCAAAGATTACTTTTAAAAGTCATTTTATTTCTTCCTAGATAAATAAAACCAAATTCATTTGTAATTGAAATTATAATTTTTCAAACATTTTTTTTAAATTAATTTTGTCAACACTTTTGGAAGCTGCTCGCCTTTTTATTTTGCTATTTTATATAGTCCCCTTTGGCTTTAATAATTGCTTTACTTCGCGCTGAGATGCTTCCCATAAAATTTTCTAATAATTGCGAACAAATATTATTCCATTTATTGGTATTTCGACGTTTTGTTGTAATAGTTGACCAGATGAAATCGGAAGTTGTGTTGGCCATTTCTGGCTTTTTACTGTTATTCTGTAGCAATTTATTTGATAATTTAGCAGCATGTTTAGGGTCATTATTGTGCATGAATTTACGGAATCGTACTAGTCGTCTTCAAAACAGTCCCAAATCATCAAGGTGACTACATCAAATTTTAAAGTTTTCGTGATATTGTGGTCCCAGCTTTAATGTTGGGTTTATCAAGGCGAAATCTAATTTTTTCACCAAATATTGTCACCACTTGTCAAATTTGGTATCATTTCTGACATTTGTTGCAAACGGGAAAATGCCACGCTGGAAAGTGAACATTTCTTTTACGGAGCCATTCTCAGAAGCTGCGCAACGGGAATTCTGAGAAAAATCACGAACTTGGCACTATACGGCGTCTAAGTCTCGAAATACTCTCCATAGCGGAACATGGAACAAGTTAATAATATGATATTATTATACTTCGTGGAAATTGACTGGATGCCTTATATTGTATTATTGGAATTAAATTTGTTTTAGTTAGAATTTGGTGGTGGTCAGTAGAAATTTCAATTGTAATTCGTCTTGACGCATCAAATAAATATGCTAAGACTATATATTATTAAGATGAGGGACTCTCTACTCTTGAGAGTTCTCTCTCTTTCTTAATTTTTTCTGTATTTCCCCTTTTGGAAATGAAAAGACCATTTCTATAAAAATGTCGATCAGGGGAGGCAGGGGAAGGCTGAGAGGCCCAGTAGCCAGGCCGTTATTCGTCTGAGGTTAAAGAAGAATGATGTGAATGCAATCCTTCCTGGATTTCTGGACGTTGCGATGTCCTTTTCGGAAAATTCTGTCCTATTTCCTTAAACGATAGATTGGCGTATGGCGTACTTGTACCTTTCTGAATCGATGCTGTTGTGGTTCTGGTCAAGTAAAATACTAGTGAAGTGAAGTATTATTTTTATTTTAAAGTTTCTGAAGCCCGGATGTCGACCAAGTTTTTCGTTTGTAATAGTGTCAGGTCAGTGTACTCAGGTGATACGTCGCACACCTGTTGACGAAAGCTAGGAGTCCCCGAGTGACAGTGGGGGTTGCTTTCGATGTGATACTTCCACATAACAACACAGGAAGAACACCAGCACGTGACATGCGTTTGTAGATTGTAGACAAAGCAGCAAAAGCGGGTCTAGCGCTGTTTAATATCATCTATCTTTACAGTAAACTCATATTATCCAAACTGCTTATCAACATATTCTTTAAATTTCAAGTCAAGTTCCTTTTTGCTCTGGTTAGCATTTGCATACAAATTATTATTGCTCGGGTTCCACGTATTTGTGCATAATAAGCATTTCGTAGGCAAAGATACATCACTTGGTGGTAAATAGCATTAAGAGAGTTGTAATTTTGATGCAACGCGCCGAATAAATTAAAATCAAAACGATCAAAACAATCGGAATTATTACTTTAATTCTGTGTCATTTTGTGGAGTTTTTAATTTCAACTTAAGGGCTGCTCTGATAATAGGTACTAATATCTGTGTAGAGCACGCCAGATTCACTCCTTGTTCACACAATTGGAAGCTTTTTCAAAATCGATGCTCTGCACACTGCTCTAAGATGATCTGTAGGGTGTTGATGTGTCCAATCCAGGAGGATTCTGAGCGGGAACCAGCTCGCTCTCTGCCGATCAAGGTTTCAAAATGTCCTTTGATGCATTTCTGGATTATTTTAGCTAGTTTTCAATTGTCACATTCAAAAACAGGACAGTCGATATCAGCGGCTTTACTCTGTTAAAGTGTTTTGATGGTCGAAATGATTTCCCTTCTGCTTGGAGGAACAGTCCGTATCCGTTGACTCGCTATTTCATCCAGAAAAGGCTGAACTACACGAGATACGATTAAGAATCGTAGTGAAGTGTTTTTTCCATTTCTTCAGTTGCTCGTTATCATGGATTCTTATCTGTCGACCTCTTGGTCGACCTTTAACGTCTTTTACAAAACATGCATGCAAATGCTTTCGTGATGCAGTATACAGTTCTGAAATTATTGCGTTCCGCAGCATCTTCCGCTTTCCTGATCAACGCAAGTACAAAGTCCCTTTTGTCACAGCGCACACTACGTTGAACTTCCGGGGATTTCGCTCGGTATCGAAGCTCGAACCCGTCGCATCAGTGTAACTCACTGCGGTTAATAGAACCTTCAATCCCTTCCGTTCATGGATTCTGTACCAGTGTCAGACACCGGCGCCCAGGTCAAGGGAGCGTGCCTTGCGGTGGCCGTCAGAAATTACTCGACACCGGATTTACCTCTGCCACCCGTCAGCTTTCGCTTCGTACGACAAGCGGAGAAGATTTTGAGGGTATTTGGAAGCCCCAAACTCACAAGGCAGGATTGTGAAAATTGGATGAAATCGTTAGTGTAATTTTATCCATCAGTTACAGAAACCTAGTTTATGATAAGTAGCTTCCTCCATCTGTTTTTAATATGTGATGTTGTGGTCGTAACATTTGTGAAATGTTAGTATAAATGCATTTTAATGTTGCCGCTGGGTTATCAGTGTCTAGACAATAGAAATCTTGAGTATTCCGCCGCAGCGTATTAGTAGGCACTAGAGGGGACAATCCAATCGTCCGCCAATCTAGGATAGTGGAGTTTTTTTTCACTTTTTCAATCTGTCATTTATCGACTGCCAGTTTCGACTTCTGATAAACGTACCCACAAATATTTGACCCGTTCATCGTTTGTTGCGCTGTTAATCCATTAGCATAAAGTTCGGTACCAACATCGGCAGAAATAGCGGTTCCTAGGTATACAATTGCAGAAAGGAAGTGTGCGACGGCGCGTCAACCTGAAAACCATGACTTTGTTGGTATTTTTCTTCAGTCCGAATCTATTTGCCTCCTTTTTAAGATTTTGTGTGAAACAAAACCTTATTAGATTCGAGTCGATGTCTGTCTGTCTATCACACCCGATTTATTCGGAAACGGCTAGACCGATTGTTACGAAATTATGTATATTTGTATGAAAAAAATTCAAGCTATGACGGCTTTACGGTTTCTTACCAGGGCAGAGGCAAATCGTCACCTAAGAAACCGTAAAGCCGTCATCGCTTGACTTTTTTGAAAAGTTTGGGTGCAAGCCCTAAGCGAGAGGTCCGTGGACCAGGAAAGAGGAAGTAAGTTGCTCCCCATTTGGTCCGGTCCAGCATTAAGTTGATGCGGACTTAGGACCCCATCATTCTCAAAACGAATATATATGTATGCTTTTGTGCACGAAGTAAATCGGAAATATGTATAAGTACAGTATTCGGTAATAGGCAATGTTTATTTGTTTATGGTGAACATGATATTTACGTCTGTACTATATACGTATGTCTTGTAGTTTAAGAAAAAAGATATGCAGAAATATTTCGGGTTTTTAGCCATATACGAATGGAAAAATGTGCGTAGAAAGTTTCTCACAAAAATGAACACAAAACTTTTATACCCGAAGCACCAGCTTCCGGTATTTCGACTTGTTAAAGATGTGAGCCTCAGGGCCAAGGTCCATGATTTGGTGATAGAGCAAACAGTTGTCATAAGCGCAGACGAAGTGCTTGTGAGAAGATGACTGTGCATTAGTCCCGTCAACGTTACCGATAACTAGAAGAAATAGAATCGGGTTTTGTTTTCAAATTATTCTTCATGTTAAAAAACAGCATTTAAAAAATAGTTCGTGACCAATCTAATGAGATATTTCTTTTTTCTTTCAGGTAAGTTCCCTCCTTCCTACTGGATAGGTAACCAGGTAGAAATTGTATGAATATGAATGCCGGTAATATGAATATCCAATGATAGGCAAAACAGTATGGTAAGGTTTTTCACTTCCAAATTAAATATTCAGTATAGACTGCAATCTCCGGATTGATTAATGAGCATCTCTATACGGTCTTGAATGAAGTGCTCTAACACACTTCAAGGCCCTGATCCAATATGGATTGTTGCGCCAACGATTATTATTATTCGGGCAATTTACAATTCACGCCAAAACTAATACCAGTTTCGGAAAGTACTATTCGAGACCATTTGACTCCCTACACGACTATATCCGGTGAAACAAAATTTTAAATCCCCTCTTTGCATGTATGGGAAGCCACCTTTTAACCTCCACCTAAATTTATGCCACTCGCTGTATGCGTAGGACTTCATAGTTCCCATCTGTCCACCATCAGACAAAATCTTCACAACAACAATTTCTCTCAATAATTTATTCCCAGATTCGGAAACTATTATTTCTTATAAACGACTATTGCAAAAACAAAAATATCCAAAGGCCATCATTACTTCAAAGTTCAAAAGTGTTCAAACTTTAAAAAAATTTCAAAATTGATTTTTCATCCAAATTTCAAAATGCAATATCGTAACGGTACTTCAAACTTATAAGCATGCAAAGTTAACGAGTCGGGAAACCGCTTCAGGTACGAAAGGTTTTGTGTATTTTTTAGTACGTAGCACGCAGTAGATCAATGTATTGTGTGAGAGTATCCACTTTTGGGTGATATTGACATTCATAGTCTTCAATTTTCAAAGACGCAACAACTTTGACGTATTATAACTTTGTTAGTAATAGTGCGATTTCCACCAAACTTGGTACGATCATGCTCTAAATTATAGCCTACATCACTGCATCGTGGTGCTAGGGTGAACTTAAGAGGGGTTTCCAGCCAATTGCCAAAAATTATTGTAATACACTGTTACTTACTTTATTTGAACAGATATTGGCATGGAAGGTATTTCGGAGCCCAGGCAACGTATAGTGGCAGCCTCCTGATTTTTTTCAGATTTTGCGGTTCGGTAGTTTCTGAGAATGGCCCCCTTAAAGAAGTGATCACTTTCAACCCCCCGCACTCCCCACTTTTCAAACAAATGTCAAAACTAAGACCGGCTTTGAAAAGTACTAATCGAGGCCTTTAATTTGATACCCCACGTGTCTATATTTGATGAAAAAAAATTTTACACCCCCTTTTGCATGTATGGGGACCCCCCCCTTAAATTCAACGTAAAAGGATGTATCTCACTATATGTGGGAGCGTTCACAGTTCCCACCTTTCTACCAAATTTGGTGTCAATCGCTATGACCGTCTCCGAGAAAAATGCGTGTGACAGACAGACAGACAGACAGTAAACCGATTTTAGGTTTTTGTGTAAATATAAAACTTTTAAAAAAAAGTTACCTCATGTTAGCTTTCAATGGACTACATGTCAAAAAATCATGGGCTTAATTATGGGAAATTTTCGAATACTACTAATTAAATGGTAGAAAATGTGGTCTTGATGTGGAGCAAATTGACTTTGATATGGTAATTTTAATTCTGAACAAGAGAAAATTATTCCGCCAAAAAAGTGGAACTACCATATTCAAATGAATTTGCTCCATATCAAGATCAATTCTTTATTATTTCTTTTAAGTAAGTAGTATTTAAAAGTAAACATTTCTGGTAAAATCGCAGCCATTTTTTAATTGTTCGTATTTTAACAAATCATTTATTTAGCGACTAAATAACATGATATGCTAACGAAAATTGTGTCCATTGCAAACCATTCCTTAAAAGGTGCTCTTAGGAAACAGCTTTTTTATTTCTTGAACAAGTCAGGAAACCGGAAGCTGGACGCTTCAGGTAGGAAAGGTTTTGTGTATTTCTTTTATAAAAAAATTTGAGTGGAGATGTTTCCCATTGGTACCTAGCACATAATATATGCATACATTATATGAGAATATCCACTTCGGCGTTGGTATCGACATTCAACGTCTTGAAATTGCAGAATTTGTACAGAAGCGAAAAATTTGAACTATTATGACTTTGTTAGTTATAGTGCGATTTCCATCAAACTTGCTAGGGTCATGCTCTTTGTTATATTCTATATTGGTATACAGTGGTAACTTCTTAATTATTTTTTCAAAATTCTCGGTTGGGTAGTTTTTTGAGCGTCCATGAAAGAAATGATCAATTTCGATCCCCCGCACTCTGAAAAAAATGTCAAAACTAAAACCGGTTTCAAAAAGTATTAACTGCGGCCTTTTTTTTGATTCCCACATGACTATATTTGATGAAACAAAATTTAAAAATTTATATACACCCCCTTTTGAAAAATCCACTCTCTGTGCCTGCAGTTACTGCAAATATGGTACGTCCACTCGTACGGAAATCTTGGGAATCCAAAACCTTTCCCAAAGAGGAAGAAGGGAATGATCGTTAAGATCCCAAAGAAAGGCACCTGTTTTGAATATGACAATTGGGGGGTATTGCTCTCTGTCGTCGTAATAGCTAAAATAATCGTTAAACGCATCAAAGAACATCTCAAAAGCTTGATCGGCACAGAGCAAGTTGGCTTCCGCTCCGGATCCTCCTATTTTGACCGCATCAATACTCTACGTATTGTCTTAAAGCAGTGGGCAGTGATTAGAATTGAACCAGGAGTGAATCTGGCGTGCTCTACGCAAAAAGTGGATTCCGGAAAATATTAACAGCTATTATTTGAGCGACATATGCTGGCCCAAAATGTTACGTGTTGCACCGAGGTTAAATCTCGAAGAATTTTTAGGATCAAAGCGGAGCTTTTGGATTGTTATCAATATTATTAATTCTTGTTATTTAGGACGTTCTTCATGCTGCCTTTTTCGAAGGATGTGGAGAGATTTAATGGACGATGACATTTTTCCTCAAACACTTCGGCTTCTTTTTGATCTCTCACCGGGTCATGGACTTTGGGCAAATGGGATTTGGAAAGAGAGGCAAGTAGAGTGGGACTGAAGATAAACAAGAACAAAACGATGGTTCTCAGTCTGACGAGTCATCGCATTCTTCCTATCTGCATTAACGGGCAGAAAATGGAAGGCTTCAACTAATTTGTATATCTCGGAAGCCTGGTTCCTGCCATCGGTGGCACCGAACTGGATGTTGCCCGAAGCATTAGCAACGCTAGATTTGCTTTCGCTGACTTGTGTAAAATCTGAAAATGGAGTTATCTCAAAACCAAGAGCAAGTTGAGGCTGGTTTATGCTAGTGTGCTTTCTGTGCTGCTATATGGGTAGCACATAAGAAGTGACCCCCACTAACACTTGACGACTCCAAGCCTTTTTCCCTTAAGTCCATTCCATGTACTAATTTTTCTCAAACAAGTAATTCTATCCTCAATGAAAATTTCTACCAGCATATCATCATATTTGGTTATGAAGGTTCAAAAGTCTATGCACACTTATGCTGAAACAAAGAGGTAATGGGTTTTGACTAGCTAACTTCGAACCTAATTCACCGAACGAAATTTGGTCAGAATATTCTTGAGATTATGTACTTACAGAATTTGCAATAAAAATTCTTTCCATTTCCGTGGCCATTACAACTGAATATATAATCTTAATGGGTTATATATTCAGTTGGAGTTCAGTTTATCCTAGAATCAGTAAGTTCAAGTGCAATAATATATTGGTGGAAATCATGATATTATTAATGAAGTTATAATAGTCAAAGTTTGAAGAGCTGCAAGGAAACTATCCCTTTTAAGTAAATAAAACGTAAGGCAAAAGCTAAAATTCAATAAACACGTGGTTCAATGAAACAAACATCTTTTTAAGGTTTTGTGTGAAACAAAACCTTATGAGAATCGATTCGATGTCTGTCTGTCCGTCTGTCTGTCACACCCGATTTATTCGGAAACGGCTGGACCGATTGTCACGAAAGTTGGTAAGAGTATGTGATCTGCCGTTCCCTTTACATGCAGTAACTGGCGCCATTTTGTGTTAAGTTTAAGGGGGACTCCCCATACAGGTGAAAGGAGGCTGCAAATTTTTTTTCACAGAATGTAGCCATGTGGGGTATCAAATGAAAGGTCTCAATTAGTACTTTTCGAAACTGGTTCAACATTTGATATTGGGTGAAACATAGGGGAGTGAGGGCTCAAAATGTGACCCCCAAAAAGTGTAACAGGTCTCGTTCTCAGAACCTATCCAACCGAAAAATCCGAAAAAAATCACAGTAGTGCATCTGTGTGAAATCTAGGCCTCAAAATATATCCGGTTCCGATATCTGCACAAATAAAGTTAATAATAGTATATTTCCATATTTTAGAAATTTACCCGGCACCCCCCTTATATTCATCCCAGAAGTACAAAAATTAGCATAGGTATAATGAAGGGCATAGTGCACAATTTGGTCAAGCTTGAAGAAAATCCGACTATTATTAACAAAGTTATAGGAGGTGAAACTTTAAAATTTTTTGTGAATTTCGTGCGCTCTACAACCTGCATGACGTCATCATCACATGTCAATTCGTCAATACCACAACGAAATGAGTTCATATGGATGGGGCGGAAAGAATTATTTTGTTTTGGTTTTTAGTCATTTGTATATGAATATCAATTACTCTAACCAGACATGTGTGTATGTAGGTATATAGTATATGCGTGCTAATGAACTTTGCGGGAGGTGCTTAATTCAGATAGATATAAGAAGTAAATCGGAAAGATGGGTACGATCAATTGATATACGTGCATATATGTGTACAGTATTCGGAAATAGGCAGTTTGTTTGTTTAGGGTGAGCGTAATATCTACGGCTGTAATATGGACGTATGTCTCGTAGTTTGGAAAAATATGAAGGAGTATGTTGGATTTGTAACTATATACGGATAGAAAAATGTGCGTTGAAATTTTTTAGATAAGATGAACACAAAACCTTTATACCCGAACCGCGAGCTTCCGGTATTCCGACTTGTTTTTGGATCAGACGGAAAACACAATTTTCGGTATCCTAAGATAAAAGGTTCTACCAAAATTACACCATTAAGACAGTAAAGCATAGAGTCATGATTTGATGGTTGCTTTTCAGCTGTTGGTGCTGGTGGAAAAGACTTAATGTCGAGGAGAAGGGATCACATGATAATATCTTATTTTGGCTGTTTAAAGTTTTAAGTTGAGCATATTTGAGGTATATATGGCCAGAAGTAGGAATTGGTTCTTCTTCCCTGAATAGATGACAATTATTTTTCTGTGTCAAAGTTGTTAACAATTTTAATCAGTTTTTGCAACAGTACGTGCATTTTCCCAAGCTCATCAAACTAGCTGGCGAAGAGAAATGCTGGCTTGGATAATTAAGAACGATTCCTGATGACTTAGAAAATAACCGATTATCCAGTGATATTTGAATATAGAACATCCATTTATCTTCGAAATTTCAATTACTCCTTAGTTGAAAAATTTCCAACCGTGCATAACTCAATTCGGACGAAATCCTTCATTCAATCATCCAAGAAAAAGATTTGAATTCATTTGAAAGATTTGCAATTATAAAAAGGGTCTCTCTGAAAGGCAAAGCAGATTACATTGTTTCCAGCAGAAAGTTGGAAATGCCTTTCCGCAGCGGGACAAATGTTCTGATGGGGCTGCTAATGCGTCATTGTGGGGGTGGAAATTATGTTGAAGTTGGCTCTAATCGTCGGAGGTTCAGCTGGTGAATTATTCGGTGATGACTTTTTTATAGCGAGTTATATCATAAACAACCGAAATTGCACTGAGGCATTCAAGTCTGACAAATTTTTGCCACTATTGAACCCATAAAATCAAGAAATTTTCAATAATCTGAAAAAGCCAAGGCAGTAAATCTTTGGTGAGTAGAGTGAGTAAAATTCAGGGAAATAAAACAGGTGAGAAGCAATAAAGTCTGATAAAGAATTTTTTATTCGCCAACACGTGAGATGCTCCCAATAAAAATCTCAGAAATGAAAGACGTAATCACATTTCAAAGATCACATAAAATCCCATTTCACTTCGTTTTATCGTTTGTTTTGGCTGCCTCTCGTGAATTTTTTAGTCAACGGCGAATTGGCGGATGCGTGTAGACTAGATGGCAAAAGTTTTAAATAATTTGCATTGAATCTGTTTTTTTTTTGTTGCAAAATATGTATTTCAATTATGTCTGACATAGGAACATCACCCCATGTGCATATTTTGGACGTATGTACATAGCCAGATTTTTCCAATTTGTGGTAGATCTCACGAGAAATTTCACTCTTTATTTTATTATGTATTTTTATTTCTTTTTCCCAGTTGAAAATGATTTGGTGAATGAAAAACTTTTCTTGGTTTTTTCCAATGAGGAAAATTTATTTCTCCCGTCATTATATGGAGTTTTAAATCATTATATTCGGAATATATATTTTTTTTTCAATTTTGAATCTTTTATAGGAACAAGGAATTCATACTTAACGAAATAATAACACTTCTTAAGGATTGCATCATATTTACTTGGTTAATATACTGATTCTTACTAGAAAGCGTGGGGTTAGCAAAACAAGAAACAAGAAAAGAAATATAGTAATCAGCTTCGAGAATGAATAAACGGAATTGGCACAATCCGTTGGAAAAATGAAGACCGCTGGAGCATCATTAATAACGATGAAATAATAAATTAACCTGCCTAGACTCTAACTCCACAATGGTGAAACCAGGGCTTTTGTTTTTACGTTATGCGATGGATTGGCTGGCTTGAAAGTAGAATTCGAATTTCTGCTATCAAGCGAATGTCTTGGCATAAACTCTTTCATTCGTTTAGGGGGACATACTTAACGCTACCTCAAAAACAGATCATTAAAACCTTAATAGGACTTCTAACAGGGCATCGTTATTGGCTAGGAGCCAATGGGAGATAGAATAAGGGACGCCCGAGAATCCATCCACAAGTGTTCGGCTTACTCAGACTCATGGCGAAACAATCTTGACCGTGTTCTCATCATTGAAGAATCTTTGCACTCGAAATTGACCACTCCGTTCTCTTTTCTTAGTGTTCTGGAAAATCGAGAGAGAGGATAAATGAAAGAAAAAGGATCCCAAAAAAGTACTCATTAGAGGAATGTTTGTGCGCTACTTTCTGTCGCAAGAAACAGAACTAAAATAATATTGAAAGGAGTGGAAAATTATTGGAACATTTAGAGGACCGAAGAATTGATAACGCCATTTGAAGATTAATACCAATAAAACTAAGTTCTTCACTCTGGCGAAATTACGATTGAAGTCGTTGACCAGTTTGCGCAGACAACTTTATTCCTGCCTTGAGCTCGATGCCACTCGACGCACTAACAACAAATCACACACTGTTCAGGAGTCGGAAATGCCTGTACCGACATAATTCTCAGCATGTATCTAAATTTAATTCGGACGTAATACGAAAATATTATACAAAATTTCAGCTCACTTACGGGCAGCTCAGGCATTCCCAAAAAATCGTACTGAAAATATGAAGAGAATGATTCTGTGTTTCGGGAATTTGAACATTTTTCACGAGATGATCTTTGTCAGATAAAAGCTGAATATATAACCAGTTAATTCTGCAGATTAATTTACTGAAGATTTTCTTTTCGAAATTCACTCAGTACTGCTTTGAATCTGTTAACGGTCGACTCTGCTTGTAGTGAAGCCGTTCTATGTCAGATGATCTTTATTTGCTTTATATTAACATATCTTGGAGTCTAACGGTTAATTTCTGCAATCGTAATGCTGTCAGGCAGTCGCAAGTTTCGGAAAGGTGTCAAATTACAGAGCAATGTTCAAGAATGTTTCTAAGGAGGTAGTTGAAAAGTGGCAAGAAGGGTGGGATTAAAATGAAATCAGGAGAGAAACCAGTATAAAATTGATGTTTTTCAGGTCTGATTGACGATGTCGACGAAGTGCAAAATGAAACGGAGTTTGCCGTCACAAATTATTCGCACTTCTCGAACCTTATTTCAAGAACATCAAAGCTAGAACTATGATTTTCCCTTGAAGACAGACGTAGAAACTACGGTTCACCTTCGACAAACTATGCAAAATATCAAATTTCAAATCGATTTGATATCCAGACTCAGGCTATCAGGTCAAAATGAAGCACCAAGCCCCTGGTATTGAAAATATACCTTAAGTAAAAGAAAAATCCTCCGGTTCACTTAATTTTTTCGTTTAAGAGGGATTCCTTAAGAAGGTTTACTTTCGTGCACTTTTTACTTGTTTTTTAGTAGGAAGAATTAATTGAGATTGAGATATCATGACATCATATTAGTTATATTTTGCACAACTTTTTAGAGGTGTTTTTTTTCGAAAAATTTAAGCTAATAATACCGGTAGAGTATAATCAGAGTCCTCCAGTCGAGGGACGTGTAGCGACTCCAAGTTTTATCTGAAACCAGAAAGGTTTTAATTTTACATTTCACATTACTAATGTATTTCATAAGAATCATCATCATCATCAACGGCGCAACAACCGGTATCCCGTCTAGGCCTGCCTTAATAAGGAACTCCAGACATCCCGGTTTTGCGCCGAGGTCCACCAATTCGATATTCCTAAAAGCTGTCTGACGTCCTGGCCTACCCCATCGCTCCATCTCAGGCAGGTTCTGCCTCGTCTTCTTCGTCTCATCAATACGGATTAAGTGACCAGCCCACCGTAAACTATTGAGTCCAATTTTATCCACAACTTGACGGTCATGGTATCGCTCATAGATTTCGTCGTTATGTTGGCTACGGAATCGTCCATCCTCATGTAGGGGGCCAAAAATTCTTCAGAGGATTCTTGTCTCGAACGCAGTCAAGAGTTCGCAATTATTCTTGCTAAGAATCCAAGTCTCCGAGGAATACATGAGGACATTGTCTTGTACAGTAAGATCTTTGACCCTATGGTGAAACGTTTCGAGCGGAACAGTTTTTGTAAGCTGAAATAGGCTCTGTTGGCTGCCAACAATCGTGCGCGGATTTCATCATCGTATCTGTTATTGGTTGTGATTTCGACCCTAGATAGGAGAAATTATCAATGGTCTCAAAGTTATATTCTCCTACCTTTATTCTTCCCGTTTGACCAGTGCGGTTTGATATTGTTGGTTGGTTGGTTTTTGGTGCTGACGTTGCCATCATATACTTTGTCGTGTCTTCATTGATGTGCAGCCCCAGATCTCGCGCAGTCTGCTCGATCTGGATGAAGGCAGTTCATAAGAATATAAACATCAATGCAGTTAAAAATAATGTAAATTAAATATTTTGTATTTGTTGGAAAAATATATTTCAATTTTAACCCTTTTTTCAAAGCAAAACCTTATTAAAATTGGTTCACTGTCTGTTTATCTATCTCCTTGTCACACACACTTTTCTTAGAAAAAGTTACGCTTAATCATATGAAATTCGGTGAAAAGGGTGAAACTTTGAATTCACACACATGGGATGTATTAAATTGTCGCAAATTGTGGTTAGAGCACTAGGCTGTCATACGGAAGGTCGCGGTTCAAATCTCACTGGTGGCAGTGGAATTTGCAGTCGACAGTCGACTCAGCTGTGAATGAGTACCTGAGTCAAATCAGGGTAATAATCTCGGGCGAGCGCAATGCTGACCACATTGCCTCCTAGTGTACCGTTACGGTCTTGAATGAAGTACTCTAACACACTTCAAGGCCCTGATCCAATATGGATTGTTGCGCCAACGATTATTAAATTCGACTACGGAGGTCCCCAGGGCGTACCCAGATACATAAAAGATGCTTGAAACATTGTCTTTAACCGAATATAGTCATGTAGGGTATAAAATGAAAAGTGCCTATTAGTACTTTTCAAAGTTGATTTTTTTTTCTTCTTTTTTTGGGAGTAGGGTAGATGGATGCGTTTACGCACAGATTGCTGCACTCCCGCAACAGCACGCTGTCGGGCCACAAACATACCTGTCATCAAAGAACTAGCTTGGAACCCTTTAAAACATTACTTCGGGCTAGCCCTCCAGCTCTCCCGGCATTGGGAGCCTTCAAGTCAGGGAATTCCTTTCACCAACGGGAGGGGAGGGGAGGAAGGGAGTTGTCAGTTCAGGGATCCCCTTACCCTCCGATCCCTCCGCCGGTCGAGTTCAATCTTCTTTGCAATAGAAAGAGCCCGAAAATGGCGTGCAAACGTTGTGCCAAACGACGGAGCTTATGGCACTCCCTCTGTAGGTCGGCAATTTCTGCCGTCCACCAGTACATAGAAGGCTTGTCGTGCCTGAGGCAAGGAAGCCTCACACGCCGTCGTTATCAGGTTCATCACTGAATTTACGACAGTGTCAGCTGCGACATTACCACTCTCCGGAGCGCCCTCCAGCGTTACCCTGCCTGCTCCAAGAGGTTCGACGAACTTCCCGATGTTCACCCTCGTGACATTGCACAGGCAGGGGGAGCGTCGCGTTAGTGCTCGCTAGCAAGTAGCGCCAACCACTTTGAATGCAATGTACTGGTGATCACTTGAGGTCTTCTAGGACTCGCCACCTGTCCATCGATGATGCCAGAGATTCCGACGCATACGTGATGTCAGGAATGCTTCCTTCATAGCCTGGGCGCCGAAATGTTGTCGTGGATGCGGTGTTTAAAACTACGAGCCCGGTTCTCATTTCCAGAATTCGTTTCCGTCTGGAGTCTGACTGAGGCATGCCCCATTCAAGAGCCCTGGCATTAAAATCACCGCCTATCAGGATTCGTCCCTCCGTGCTCGAAACGGTATCCTCTAGAGCATCAAACCGACGCCGAATGTCTGGTTTCCTCTCTTTCGACGTCAAGCAGACGCTAAAAAACCTTATCCCGAAACACCGGATCAAGAAACCAAGTTCGCCCGGCCTTGGGCAAGAGCACGAAGTCGACGTCGCCCCGAACCCAGATAGCAGCGGCGCCCGATAAGTCGAGATGCCATGAGGACAGGTCCTTGTTTCGGTATTGCTCGCTAATTAGCACTAGATCAGCATTCACTTCCGCAGTGAACTGTGCTAGCAACTGGTGAGCGGTTGCACTCCGGTGCCCTCTCCAATTTCGCCCTGAAGATCGGACACCGTCCCGTTCTGTAAGGCAATCAAGATCCCGGATTTCTAGAGAGCACATTGACTCTAGGCTGGAAATAAGAGCCTTCTTCCGCAATAGTCCCTTGACCCCTTCGCAGAACGTACTCTTGTCAGTCGTCTTTGGGCCCAGTTCGACGAGAACTCCGCCACTCCTCGTTTTCCGTATGAAAGACACCTCCGCTTCGTTGCCTTCCGCAAATGTCTTGCTTTCCATCGGCTTAATGAGCAGAGCCGAAGGTCTAGGCTTTCTTCGTTTCCTTGTCTTTTCTGCTCCTGGCTTTTGGTTGGCAGCCTCCTTGCCTTTGGACAGACGTGTCTCTGGCGACGTAGTCAGTTGTTTCTTTTTTTCCTTCTTCGCCTTCTTTTTTTGGACCCTGGACTACTTCGATAAAGTCTCCTTCAGGCACGTCGTCCTCTCTCCGCTATTTCCCCAGTTCACTTTGAAGTGGGCTATCTCAGCGGGCAGTGTGGCTGTTTCTGCTCTCCACTCTCTTCCACTGCTCTCCACGTTCACCTATAGAAGGAGATGAGGTCCAATAGTTCCTCCGCTCCATCAGCTCGTTTTTGGCGCCTTTGCTGACGTTTCTCTGGAGGAATGTTGCCGACCGCATTTGCTTCACCACTGCTGCGCATTTCCTGATGAGCCTTTCTTCTTCGGCTCTCGCTAGGACGGTCGACTGCACTTCCAGTCAGTTTTTGTCCGAATCCATCTGCTCAGGACTAGCGATTCTGACTGAGCTTTTTTCCGGAACAGATGCATTACAAAATATTGGCGTTGCCATCTCCGCGCTCAGTCGCGCCACTTGATAAGGCTTGCTCTTTATTTGGGCGCGCCGGTGTCATATCGGGTATGTCAGCTCTCGCTGCCTCTTTCACTGACCGCTGCGGTGAACGACGATTTTTTGTGCTCCACCTAGACGCACCCAGCTCTTCCTCCTTCCCTGTTGTTTCTTTGATTTTTTTTTATTAATGTTTGTTTATTCTCCATGAAAAAGTAACCAGCGCATCGTGGGCAAGGGAGCAGGCCGCAATAGTCAGAAATGGGTGTACCCTCGGGGACACAGCCCCTACCCCAGTTCCCTGGGGCCTGACTTACGCTTAGCTAATCCCGGAATTCACGGACGAATCAGCGCTCGCACGGGGCAACGCGGTCTACTAACACCGGTTCAATGCACACTACCCGACCAGAGTCCCGAAGGGGCTGGCTCCTGATACACGTCACAACTACCGCCTTGGCAGAGCTACGCTCACATCATCCCGTCAACGTCGACAGAGAGTTGTCGACAGCTCCGAAGACTCCCAGTGTGTCCCGACGTGTACCGGTCATTCGTGGTTCACTCTTCACCGAGAAGCTTTCTTGAAGTTACTACCTAGGAAGCAGGTATATTGCCAGTTAGGGGGCCAGAACTACTTACTCGGGCATCTCGGGGACGTGACAGTCCGTATCGCCAGGAACCCATTAAAAGTCGCTAAAGCTGATATTACTTTTGATATTGGTTATAAAGGTGAGAAGTTCGGCCGAAAAACCTTCCATGCCGATTTCCCTTCAAATAAAGGTAATAATAGTACATTACTAAAATTGTTAGTAACTGACTGCAAAAAACCTGTTAAGTTCATCTCAGCGCCACGAAATTTTGCAGTGATGTAGGCTATAACATAGACCATGATCCTACCAGTTTGGTGGCTATTATAATGGCTATTGATAAACTTCATTTACGACACTCTGTTTTATACCAATTTCAATAGGGGAGAAATGCTACAGAAGCGTATAGAAATTTGTTGAACGTGTTTAGTGAAGGTGAAGTTTGTGGCAGAACATCCAGAAATTCTTTTCTAACAACATCGGAGATCGCAAAAACGCTTAATTTAACTCACATCAGAAACTATGGTACAAAATCGAACCTTCCGTGGACCGCATCATAACTGGAATTGAAAAGTGGATTACCTACGAAAATATCGTAACGGGGAGGGCATATTGTCACCTCGGAAAACCTGACCCCTCCACTACTAAAGCGAACTTGAACTTGAATGACAGAATGTTGTGTATATGGTGGAAAATTCGAGGACCGATACATTACGACTTGCCGAAACTGGGCGAAAAACTCAATTCACAGATGTACTGGCAGCAATTGTATAATTTAAACACAGCACTCCATGAAAAGGGGCCGACTATGATGAATAGGAATTACATCATATTTGTTCATGATAATGCTAGGACACATGTTACTTGAGAGGCTCGTCGAAAACTAGCAGAGCTAGGCTAGGAGGTTCTACCGCACCTACCATACTCTCCGGATGTAGCACCATCCGAATACCACTTTTTTCTGTCTTTAAAAATTTTTTTACAGGAAGCAAAGAGGATGTCAGACAAGCACTAGTTCAATTTTTCCATTCCAGGAATAAGACGCTTTTTAAAAATGGAATAGACAAATTGCCATCACACTAAGAAGTGACAAATAATGATGGAAGTTATATTATTCAATAAAGTTTATTCTATATACGAAAAACTTGTTACTTTGTCTTTGTATAAAACCAGTCAAAACTTTCCGGTAGACCTAATATATTTTCATCCTAGATCCGAAAAATGTTGTAGTAATACATGCGTTAATATGAAGCATCATACTGGGAAGTATGGTGGTATATATGTACACTACGAGCTGTGTGTAAATGGAACCATCCTGCACTCAAAAATTCTTACATAAAAATTTTGTTCTTAGCTGAAGGGCCGAACTTCCGCTGACATGTTTTTCACTAATTATGCAAAAGCCCACGCTTAACCATTAGCCGCCTATGTCTCACAGCTCCTGTTGAGTTAATAATCAGAATGTTGTATAGACTTGTTCATTCCTGTACATTTTCCTCGTCCCCCTCAGTATCGCACAACGGTTCGTCGAGGTTGGATGTGCGCGCGTTTGGCTCAGATAAGTAAAATAATATTTGCGCGGGTCTAACAGCCTCACGTTAGGAGGTTACGAGAAAGAGGACAACTGGTCCTCGAAATAATGGTATATGAGGAATAAAAAATTCACTATTCGGCATTAAAAAAATTGTTCTTTTTAAGGTTTTGTTTGCAAAACAAAACCTTATTAAACTCGGTTCAAAGTCTGTCTGTCTGTCACACTCACTTTTCTTAGAAACTGGTATACGCATTGACTCGAAATTTGGGGAGAAGGTGGGAACTGTGAACGTCCAGACATGCAGGGAGTGATATCCTTCTACGTTGAGATTTAGGGGGGTCCCCATACATGTAAAAGGAAATTTCGGAGCTTAGGCACCATATAATGGCACACTCGTGAGTTTTTTCAGATTTTTCAGTTGGGTGATTTCTGAGAATGGGTCCATTGAAGAGTGACCGCTACAATCGTCTCCGAGAAAAATGCTTGTGAGAGACAGGTAGACAGGCAGACACACGTACAGACAGACAGTAAACCGATTTAAATAAGGTTTGGTTTTACACAATTCCTTAAAAGCAGTTCTCCAGACCTCTTCTTTCTTATTAACAAATCTTGAGCATATTCATGTCGGTTTTCAATATTTCTTTGATGACTTTTCCCTTGGAGCATAGGCCCTATATCTCCCTATGGAGAAAATTTCGATCAGTTTGAAGATGAACTGTTGAATTGCTACCTTTATTCCAAAATTCTTAGCAATAAATACTGCAGTTGTCTCGGAGTTTTTCCTTCTGCAAAATATGTTGTTTTGTTTGCCTGTTTTGCGAGAAACGAACAGTGGACCTTGGCTTTTTAAGGTTTTGTGTAAACACAACACCTTATTAAAATCGGTTCAATGTCTATCTGTCCGTCTGTCTGTCACACCCGATTTACTCAGAAATGGCTGAACCGATTGTTACGGAATTTGGTGAGAACATGTGGTCTGTGTGTCGCTTTACTTGCAACGAGTGGCGCCAGTTTGGGATGAATTTTAAGGAGGGTTCCCCATACATGCGAAAGGAGTGTGTACATTTTTTTCACAGAGCATGTTCATGTGGGGTATTAAATGAAAGGGCTAAATTAGTACTTTTCGAAACTGATCCTTTTTTAAGGTTTTGTTTATAAAACAAAACCTTATTAAAATCGGTTTACTGTCTGTCTGTCTGTCTGTCTGTCCGTCACACGCATTTTTCTCGGAGACGGTTATAGCGATTGGCACCCAATTTGGTAAAAAGGTGGGAACTGTGAACGCTCACGCATATAGTGAGTTACATCCTTTCACGTCGAATTTAAGGGGGGGTCCCCATACATGCAAAGGGAGAGTGCAAATTTTTTTTTCATCAAATAAAGTCATGTGGGGTATCAAATTAAAGGTCTCGATTAGTACTTTTCGAAGCCAGTCTTAGTTTTGACATTTATTGAAATGGTGGGGGGTGCGGGGGGTTGAAAGTGGTCATTTTTTAACGAACCCATTCTCAGAAACTACCCAATCGAAAAATCTGGCACCATATAGTGGCAGCCCCCTGATTTTTTTCAGATTTTTCGGTTTGTTAGTTTCTGAGAATGGCCCCCTTAAAGGAATGGTCACTTTCAACCCCCCGCACTCCCCACCTTTCTAACAAATGTCAAAACTTAGACCGGCTTCGAAAAGTACTAATCGAGACCTTTAATTTGATACCCCACATGAATATATTTGATGAAAAAAAAATTTACACCCCCCTTTTGCATGTATGGGGACCCCCCCTTAAATTCAACGTAAAAGGATGTAACTCACTGTATGCGTGAGCGTTCACAGTTCCCATCTTTCTACCAAATTTGGTGTCAATCGTTGTAACCGTTTCCGAGAAAAATGCGTGTGACGAACAGACAGACAAACAGACGGTAAACCGATTTTAATAAGGTTTTGTGTTTACACAAAACCTTAAAAAGTCGAAAACTGCAAGTTGAGCGCTCCATCTACGAAGAGTTTATGTTTTTCTTTTTTGTGTAAAAAATATTTTTTAATAGAAATGTTTCATTTACACGTAGCTCGTAATGTGTATGCATTTATCATGTCAGACTACTCATTTTCATAAATGAGGCAATTTTGAGGTATTATAGCTTTGTCTGTAATTCTGGGATTTGATTCTTACATAAAAATCAACAAAAACTTTCATACCTGAAACACCAACCTTCCGGCTTCCGTTTTCATTGATGCAACTCAGATGACCGAAGTTTTACCACAAAGTTGCAGTGTTTCGAAATAATGACGAGGGTAAGGATGTTCCAAGGAAGCGGTATCGATTACTACGAATTTCCCAAAATACGTTTTTAAAGAATGTTCAGTTCGAAAATAGACGAACCCTTGAAAAACTGTGAACATAAATGGTTGGAACCCTTACCAGGTTCCGAATTCAACGGTGCTAATTCTTTTTGTCTAATTATTTTGCAGCTCAACCTTCCTTGATCGTAAGTTAACCTGAGAGTTCTTTTGACAGCTATTTACGCTCGCACTTTAATAGGAATGTTCAAGGGAAGCATTACTCTTAGAGGAAGTCACAGCCACTAGCTCACTTGCTTGAGAATATCAACGTTAATTTATGTAAACAGGTGCACATCCTATTATCTTCAGAATGAATTGCTGCCTAGATATATATTTTCATAGCAGCTGGTTTCAGGCGGAATAACTATAATTTATTGTGGAGTAGGATTGTACAAGTATATGCCGATTTATCCAATGTGATTGATTTTATCTGAGCATGAAAAGCTCATTGATGTGTACCCATGTGTAATATTTACCTATAAAGCTGAAAAGCAGAAGGTTACATGGCGCTAATTTCGAAATCTATACAGGCCTTTGTACGTACCCATATACGTACATATCTGTACGTGTGTACAGCTGTTGTGGGATTATTTCTCCGGAACTTGGCGGGCCGATTTCCATTCACTGCATAACGACAAGCCAGTCGATCCTGAATTCCCTCAGGAGCGATTCAAAGCAAGTTTGTTCAAAACAGAAGCGCCTTCTCCTCATATTTGTGCTTTGTTTGGTAGCTAATCTGAAAACAATGATTTGGTTACAATTCCTGTATAATAAATGATTGGAGGGGGAGGTAGGCATTTGAATGAGTGAATGAAAGCAATTACTATGAATTTGTTGCTATAAATTTATCCTAATTGCCTCGTTCTAAAGGAATTTGTGTAGCCTTTCGAGCTGGGAACAACTGATGCATTACGGGTCAGAATGTTTAGGTATTTGGATAAAGATGTGATTATGTGGAAAATGTAAACCTTTTCAGTCTATGAAACATTTACTTTATTTTTTCATTTGAGAGGCTTATATAGCTGTTGGTTATTGAAGAATTATTAGTTAATTATAGTCCTTATTGGCGAATAATGATATAAAGAGTTGTACACATGATAAGTTGCAGATCTTATACTAAGAGTAAATTGTCCAATGATTGCATCATTTGTTAGGAACTAATGTTTGCCGAAATTTGGAAGGATCGACGAGCGAAAAGGACTTAAGGGGGTCATTCCGTGTGAAGGTGGTTTTTTTGGCTGATATGAATTTTTTTGTGAAGAACTGTATGAAGATACAAATGCGAATTTTCCACCATAGATTTATTAATATCTTGAGCGTGCATGGTAATTTCTCCAGCCCGATTGCATAGTTCGTTGTTGAAATACAGAGCAATTTATACACCCATCTCCAAAAAAAGGTATTTTTCTGCTGGCACTCTAGAGGGCGCTGCGATCATCTTAAAGAAAACAGTAAACGGCATTTTAACGTACAGACCTAACTACAGTCCGCAAACTAGGATTATTAAAAAATATTAAAAGCTAATTTTTTGGTGCCTTGTTAAACTTTTTTTTGTGAATTTTGGTACTTTTTCATGGCTTCTTCAATGAATAAAAAAAGCTACTGAGTGAATTGCAATTATCCTAGTTTGCGGTCCGTAGAAATATGAGTAAGTTGAAAATTGAAAATTGATTAAGTTGTGAAAATTTCAAAGAATTTCGTTGGATAGATTTTGGGCTATGGTGGCAGCCGATTTTCAACATGCAGTTTCGGGAAAAACGCATTTAAAAACTACAGTGCGATTTTTAACCATAAAATCTTAACTGACCATTAATCTGCTATACCTAGTTCATAAACCTTAGGTTTCTTCAAGAAACACATGTACAACCTTCACTTCAATTCTTGTCCTTTTAGCGAAGTCATTCGAACATCATTCGGACCGATAAATACGCGCTTTATTACGCTTTATTATTTCCGAACGACTCCAAATATCAAAAAATCATTTTGCCCATATATTCTACACTATATCTAGATACAATTGATACTAAAAATTCGATTCCGTGGATCCGACACACGGGATGACCTCCGTAAGGCTCTTATTACCGCTGCAAGTGGAGCGCGCATGCGCCCCGGTATCGTGACAACGTAGCATGCGCTGGTCGTTACAAAAAAGAATTTATTAATCCGCTGCTCAGCGAGGCAAAAGCTATCGTAAATAACAACGATTTCACCTTTCGTGGATGAAAAGATTAGTCATTGTAACATGCAGATACATATTTATCCTCCATACAAAAGTTAAGTAATTTCTACAATTAATGCATGGTTACGTACAATCCGCGCAGTCTCTGTTACTTGCGTAAATCCTGGGAATTCGAGATCTTCCTTAAGATTTCGAAAAGTTGCAACAGTCCGGGATCCGATAATTGCTTCCTGCTGTCTCAAAGAAAATAACCAAAATTATCTTGGAAAGTATCCAAGAACACTTTGAAAGTTTGATCGGAGAGCAGATTGGTTTTTGCTCTGGAACCTCCTGCACTGACTACATCACGATCTCGAAGGACAACGTCATCGTATGAACTAGATATGTTGATTAGTAGGCGGAAGTGGCATTGGCCAGGTTACAATCTAGGAACGGGCAACAGGTGCAATGGAATCCGCGGAGGAGTACAACCTTTTTGGGAAGATTTAGAGGTACTTAACGTACTATGCCCCATTTAGAGCATAACGGGAAGCATACGAGTATGTATACATCTATACACGTATACACTACCCCAACCTTTTCCATATGGTAGTTTAAGGGGCAGTGTCCCGTCAAAAGCTCTACTAGGGTTTTCATGTCCCACTTCTTAAGGGACAACAAAAATGCCGCTCTAGTGGCCCTAGGCTCCTTCAGAAGGATTTTCGCTTGCCGGCAAGAGTCCAAATTTCTCCACTCGGTTATTATTATTATTCTGTTAAGGGAAAGTCGCACCGCGTCCTTGAAGAACGATTGTGCCCCTTTTACTGGTTATGGTGTACCTATTGATCATAGTATCTCAAGCAGGCCTGTAACCGTTAGGAACTTTAGTATGTTCCTCACTTCCAGATGTTTCAGCTTTGCATCTGGTATTAAGTCTTCTCCTAGATGTCTCGACCTACTTTGTACAAGTGCCGGACACTGTCCCAGGACGTGTATAGAGGTGTCGTCCCCCTCCTCACAAAACCTGCAGGCAGTGTCCGTAGATATCCCTAGCTTCCCTAGGTGATAGTTCAGCCGACAAAGACCAGTGAGTATTCCCACTATGATTCGGAGGTTCTTTTTGTTGAGGTTTAAGCAATCCTTTGTATGCATGGGTTCGTATCCCCCAATAAGCACCCTGGACTGCTCCATCCCTGGTAGGCCCGCCCAATATAGTTCCCTCAACCGTTTCTCTTCATTTCTTAGATTCATAGCCATGAAACCGTTTCCGATTCCACAGAAAGGTTCTGGCCCGTGTAAAGGCATCTCTGCTCCCTTCTTGGCTAGTTCAACCGCTGCCTCGTTGCCTTCCAACCCAACATGGCCTGGAACCCAAAGTATCCAGACCTTGTTGGACGAGCCGAGTGTATTCAGTCTCTCAAGGCATTCCCATACCAGTTTAGAGTTCACCTGGTTTGACCTAAGTGCCTTGATCGCTGCTTGGCTATCGGTGAGAATAGCTATGTTCTGCCCCCTGTAGTTCCTTTGCAGATTAAAGGAGGCACATTTGTCTATGGCGTATATTTCCGCATGGAATATGCTAGTGTACCTGCCCATTGGCTCAAAGTACATTTTCCTTGGACCAATGACACCGGACTCACTCCCTCTGCTGTGAAGGATCCGTCCGTGTACCAAGTAATCAGTTGCTGGTTTAAGTCGTATGTCGCAGCCACGCTCTCCCAGTTTGCCTTGTTACACCAACGTGTTTCAAACTTCTTATCGAAGTGAAATCTCGTTGTCATGTTATCCCTCGGTATCAGTAATTCGGGATATCGTCTAGAAAGGATATCAATCTTCCTTCGATTTAGGCAGCTCCTCACCTCACTCAGACTACCGGCCATCCTGAATATTGATCTTCTTGCCTGCATCTGTATGTGCAGATGGAGAGAGGTTAATCCCAGAAGGACCTCCAGGGATGCCATTGGGCATGTCCTCATTGCCCCACTGATACACACGCAAGTCAGCCTTTGGAGCTTATGTAATTCCCTGGCTTGTGTGCTGAGTTGGGTTCTTTCTGCCCAGATTACCGCTCCATAGGTAATCATTGGCCTTACTATTGTAGTATATATCCAAAGTAGTATCTTCGGGCTGCCAGCCCATTTTTTTCCTGCTATGGATCTGCAAGTCATCAGAGCCCTCGTGGCTTTCCGACAAGTGTTTCCAACATGTGCCTTCCAGAGTAATTTTTTGTCTAGCTTGATTCCCAAATATTTGACCTCTGCTTCTGGTTTCACCTCCATATCATGTAATGTTATGGCTTTCAGGTGATCCAGCTTACGCCTCCTAGTGAATGGTACTATGGTAGTTTTGGTTGGGTTGATCCGCAGTCCCACCTGCACCAGGCACTAGTAACCCTTAATCCAGTTTGGATTCTATCACATAGGGTATCTTCATATTTGCCCCTACAGATTAAAACAATGTCGTCCGCGTAGCCCTGGACTTGTATTCCAGTATTAGTTAACACGTCCAGGAGTTTATCCACTACCATACTCCACAACAGCGGCGATAGTACTCCACCCTGTGGACAGCCTTGAGTGGTGTTCATGATAATAGAATTTGTACCTGTTTGTACCTCTATTTGTCTGCTTTCTAGCATTTTGCCCATCCAGAGTGCCAGGGCGTTTCCCACTCCTTTGCGGCTCAGGGCATCCTGTATTTCTGTGTGCGATGTGTTGTCGAATGCTCCTTCGATATCAAAAAACGCGCACAGTGCAATTTCTTTTGTTTCTATGGCGTCCCGTAGTACCTCTGCCAGCTGATACAGAGCAGTTTCAGTTGACCGTCCTGCCCGGTAAGCGTGTAAGGGATTACGCTTTACAGTTTAGTTCTAATATAGTTGTCTATGACCTTCTCCACCGTTTTGAGTACGAACGATGTTAGGCAGATTTAGGGTGAAAAGGATCCTTTTTACCCGCTTTCGGAATAAAGACAACTTTTGCCCGTCTCCATGCCCTTGGTTTGTAACCCAGTGCTATGCTTCCCTTACCACCCTCAGAAGCGACTCTAATTCCTAAGCCTCTCTGGATAAGTGCTGGGAAAATGCCGTCTACTCCGGGAGATTTCATTGGTTTAAAAGTTCCCACTGCCTATTTTAGCCTAGCTTCTGAGCATACCTCTTTTGCTTGTATCCAGCTTTCTTTCCTTCCAGTTTTATTCGTTGTTGGGGTGTCAGGCAGATTGTTGTCGCCTGTCACCGAGGGGTAGGACCCCGGGAAATGAGTTCTGAGAAGCAGGTGTACCCTGTCCTCCTCATTCTCGGTGAATGTCCTATCTTCCTTCTTCAAGCAGACAGAGGATATTCCCCCGTCTTTGGCTACAGCCTTGTACAGCCTGGTTGCTTCTGTGATCTGTTCAATCTCTCCACAGAATTCCCTAAAGCTGTTCCGTTTCACTTCCCTGATCGCGTTGCTATACGCAGTAAGTGCATTTTTATATCTCCGCCAGTCCCCGGCTTGTTTTGCCCGGCTAAAGGGTTTTCGTACCTCTGTTCTCATTCTGGCTAGGTTCTTGTTCCACGATGGTACATCCCTTGATGACTTGACTGTCTTGGCCGGACAGCTGGCCTCATATGCGTCAATGACGATTGTTTTGAGGTTTTCTACCACCGTTTCTAATTCCAGTTCGCTCCTGATGTCACCGTCCCCATGAAGGTGGGCAATGTTGTTGCTCAAGTGCTTTGTGTAGGATTCCTTACTATTCTTTTTATTTCGGAGTTTCCCTCAATGTCGAATCTGATTATCCTGTGATCAGACATTGAGGGTTCGTCCGACATCCTCCAATTCCTGACCATCCCGTTGATTAGGGTATTTCCTAGAGTTATATCTAGTACCTCCTGTCTGGTGCTGGTCAAAAATGTTGAAGTGTTCCCTACGTTGTATATTCCTAACTTATTGCTAAGAATAAATTCGAGAAGGTACTCACCTCTACGATTAGTGTCTCTGCTTCCCCAGACTTCGTGGTGGGCGTTGGCATCGTAGCCAAGAAGAAGTGGTAACGCCTTCTCCTCGCAATACGTCGTCAACTTTGCGACTTGTTCCGGTGGAGCCCGGCTCTCGTCTCCTGGGAAGTATCCCGATGCTACAACTGCCTCTCGAGTGCTCCTCCCGGCTTCCAATCAGACTTGGATAGCCACAAGGTCCCCAGTTAAGAACTCTGAAAGACATATGTATTTTAAATTACGTTTGAGAATTATGCAAGCCCTTGGTTTTTCACAAGAGGAGTCCCAAATTACCTGCATGCCTCCTCCTTGCAGACCGCGAATCTGCCCCCGGTACACCCAGGGCTCCTGAGCCAGCACTATTCCATTGTTCTCCTTGGAATTTGCCCTTGCAATTACCGCAGATACAGTTTTCGCATGGTGGAGGTTTATCTGGGCTACCTTAGTGTTGGCCATTGTCTCCGTTATTGTTTGGAGCTCTTCTCCACTGTCGGAGTGTCACCTTCCTCCTCCGACATGGCGCTTTCCTGCGCGTCGCTGTCCACCCTGGGCCCTAGGACTCCTAGGTCTAGGTCGTCCAGCTTCTGCTCTTCACTGGGCAGCAGGTCTATTTCCCTGGTTTGTCCACTTCTTTCCGCCTCTATGGCTTCCGCGACTTCTTCACGGACCTCGGTAAGTTTTTCACCCGATGCCTCCTCCGAGGTCTTTTTCCTCGGCTTTTCCTTGTGCACTTGCACGGGTATGTTGCCAAATCGGTACTTGATATGACAATTCCGCCGTTTAATTGCCTCCAGGGATCGGTCATCTACCCCGATCGCGAGAAGTTTACCCTTGCCCTCCACCTTGCTTCTGAAGACTCTCCATAGTCGACTATGGAGATCTTCATTCTGAGTAATTAGGGGTCTCATAAGGTCTTCCGTTTCTATTGCCGCGGCCTGTGGCAGAAAAACTGTCACCATGTGGGCTCCTGGTATATCATCCCTAGCACGTGTTGACAGTTCCACCCCTCCCTAGCCTGGCAATCTAGGAACTATGGTTCTAACCCATTCTGCATTTCCTTCCGTCCCGCAGTCCACCAGTATAAGGCCTGGTCGAAAGCATATCCCGGTGAACACCAGTTTGGACGTCCAACCCTGGATCATCTGCTTGACGACAAGTTCCTCAATGATTTCCTGTTCCTCCCGAGTGAGTATTTGCTCGGGAAACCTTTTTGGCAGTATGGCCAGTCGAATGCCCTTCATGCGGGCTGATCTCTGCTGCTCCCCACTTTCTCGGCTCCGGTGGAGATGGCTTAGGTCTGTCCTGAGCCTTCTTAAAGGCCTCTTCTGGTTTCAGGCCTTCCTTCAGATAGCGCAGGTACCATTTAACCCCGGCGCCACTGAGACCTGTCTCCTTCCTGACGTCTGTTATATTTATCCCAGACGTGCTTTTGCTGGTCCCTGCTCTTTGAGCAGTGGTGTTCGTTGGCTGTAGTCCACGCAGTATACCAATGCTCACCTTGGATCCACTGCTTGACGTCCCAACTCCTCCCTTTTTTTTTTTTATCCTGGCTCTTAGTAATTCGGAGACGTGCCTCCGCCTGATTAACCAGTTTTGGTGCGGTACGGGGCCCCGCTTTTCTAGTTTTCGTTTTCTTTTCTTGCTTTGTACTCATTTGATTGCCACGAGTATGGGGGGTTAAGAGGTCCGCCGTGCCATAGCCCCCCGTAGCACGGTAAGGTCTAACTTACTCACTGAGGCGACCAGGTATCAGTGAGGCTTCGTTCGAATACAGTCAGTTACCCCCGACTGCAAACTATCCAATGGGCACGGTTCGCATGGCTCCCTGGATTGGGGGACTCCCCAGTCTAGATCCGTAGCGTTTTGTTAATAGTAGGGTCACCTCGTACAGGGTGTGGCTATCACCACTCACTAACGGTCTTGGTAGACGAGAGGCTTGGCCCCTGAAAAGGCACACACCGTCTCAGAGGAGAGACAGCTCATCCTTAGAGAGAGATAGGTTGGCCTCAGGGAGCTATGTTCCGCATCAGTCTATCCTGCAGTGCACTGCTTGACCCTGTCCACTTGGTTGCGTGAATCCTTGCAATTTCACCCTTCAGAGTAGACTTGACAGTAGATGGTCGGATTCCAAGAGCTGGTTCTGGCCCCGCCATTGTGGATCCAGACCCTCGGCGAGCCAGTCTGTCAGCCTCCTCATTACAGGCGATGTTAGAGTGCCCCGGCACCCACATCAGGAATGTTTCGTTCAGTCGGCCAAGTTTCCAAATGGTAAAGTCACGAAAGTGATCAACGTGAATAAAATAATAAAGTGAAGTTAAATAAATAAATGTTGTGTCTAAAACCTGTGTGCCGATAAATTAACCTTTGTCTATGTTGTATAAATGAAGCATAATCGGTTTGGAGAGAAACTGTATTGCTAGATATAAAGCAATCATATACGATTTCTTCCTTGATCTACAACCTGGATTAATTTTGATCAAAAAAGATCGAGTAACGACCACTTGAAGTTGAAACTGTGATAAATTTGATAACAACACAGGATGAGGGTTAATATAAAAGAGATTTTCTGAGTTTTAACTTCATTGACTACTATTTTCCATTCGTTGTCCCAGCTCATTTTTAAGGGATGCCTTCGGAGATTATAGAAGCAGAAATGTAGGGGGGGGGGCGGACTCTCTCGCATGTAGTTACATCGTTCCGGGGGATACTTTTCACATTTGACATCAAATCTAACATTTATTGCAAAAGGGGTAGTGCGGGGGCTAGAAATTGAAGATTTCTGCAAGGACCCATTATCTAGGCCTCAAATACCTTCGATACCAATCCCTACTTAAGTAAAGTTCATAATAGTACATTGATATATTTTTGGAAAATTGACTGCGAACTACCCTTAAGTTAATCTTAAAACCATAGCAGTTGCATAGGCTGTAATATAGATCCTACCAAATTTAGTGGAAATCGCACTATTACTAACAGAGTTATAATAGGTCAAATTTTTCGCCTCTTGCAAATTGACTGCAATCTAAAACTTTCAATATCAACATCACACAACCCAATACTAAATGTACAAACATTACGAAACATGTACAGATGAGACAAACATCCACTTAAATAAAAAATAAACAACCTTTCATACCTGAAGCGTCCAGCTTCCGGTTTCCCGAGTTGTTTAATATGTGATGTTAAAATATGACTCTTATGATCGTAATATTGGTGAAAGGTTAATTATAAGTTATCCCCACAAAAGTGACCCAGATATTAATTCTGGATGCATTTAATGTTCCCGCTGGGTTATAAGTGGGGAAGTTATTTACCTGTCCAGATAATAGAATTCGTCAATACTCCGCCGTTGCATATAAGTAGGCACTGGGGATGACCGACAATGCAGTATATGTAATAGTCTTTTCATTCTGAAGTTGAGGTTGTTTTCGGTTCTATGCACGGCGTTTTATGTTATTTACATAGCGTGCTGGTCCCAAGTCCAGGTGAAGGAGGAAAGTTTGAGGCAAGGTACTTTGTACTATCCTCAGTAAAAAAGAAATAAAGTGTTGAGATCAGAGAAAGATAAATAAAGTATAATTGGAGTTATTCTACTGTGCTAAATTCTGCCTGATCTCTCTTGGTGACAGGTCCCCCGACAGGCTGACAAAAAAAATTAGCCAATGTCGTTAACAACAACATGACCGGATTGAGTCACAACTCTCGGAGAAATGCTGGGGCCTTATCTCTGACTACGCGGTGGGGAGCGCCCCGATCCTATGGAGAAATGGACAAGTAAGCATGTAAATCATTCCGAGCAAAACAAATACTAGTCTGCACGCTAAATATTGGCACTCTGACTGGAAAAATCGAGGAACTCGCAAGAGCCCTTCGAAAGAGGCGTATTGATATCTGCGCTCTACAAGAAACCCGATGGTCTCGTGCCAAAAACTGCAGCGTTGAACGCGAACGCGGTAAAAATGACTATAAATGTTTCTATTTTGGTAGCGCACACACTCAATACGGTGTTGACATTAGCAACTCAGGGGATTTCTGTGATGACATTAAAGAAGTCGGACGATTTGATGACCCGATGATGAAGCTCATTATTATATCAGCTGATTGCAATATTCACTTCTTCATCGCATATACACCAAAGACAAGTTGACCTGACGCCAAGAAGGATGCCTTCTGGCAACTTCTCGATGGAAAGACTTGCAACGTGCCTGCTGATGACCATATCGACCGTGCAGGAGACCTTAATGATCATGTGGGTGAAACGACAGATGGTAGCAGACGCCATGGGGGAAAGGGGTTTAAAGCGCGCAACGAGGGTGGCGAGGGTGTAGTCGATTTTGCGGACACCCATGACCTTGTACTGATGAATACTTGGTTTATCAAAAGATTATCTCATCTTCCTACATTTTATAGTGGGAATAGTAAAACGCATGTCGACTATACTTTCATAAGACGCCAACATTTTACCACCGTCACTGTTTGCAAAGCTGTTCCCTATGAGACCACCGCAACTCAACATTGCCGTCTTGCGAATCAAGCCACTGATAAAATAGAATGAGTAACGCAATGGCCCGCCGGGTGTTAAATGGTGGTGATCTGGTGAGAAGAAAGAAGAAATGATCTCAAGTGATTACCAACCATTACAAATGTGGAAGAATCGTGAAACTAAATGAAAGACACGATCCACAAAGCGGCCCTTCTAACCCTCGGGATCACCAAGCCAGGTAAACAGTTCATCAACAGAGATACTTGGCTTAGGAATGACGATGTTGAAATGAAGGTCCATTAAAAGAATCGCTAATTGGCAAATTTATAAAAATGCCAACCGGGAAGCAGAGAAAGCGATCGCTATCACCCGAGCGGTCCATTGCAAGATCTTTACGATAAATTGGACACTCGGGATGGCGGGAGATATATATCGACCCGCCAAAAGCTGACACGAACGCATATAGGATATCGAACACTTCTTTTGCGTTAATCGTAAGAACGGTACTTCGCTTACCGACCGTCGAGCCGCGACGAATAGATGACGCGATTTTTTCTAAATTTGGAGCAATTCCACGTGTCACCGCAACTGAAGTTGAGGAAGCAATAAAGCGAATGAAACTGAGGAAAGCCTGCGAATAGCTGGGACCAACGCTGTGGCTCAGTAAATTATTCAATCGTGTTATTGAGGAAGGTAGAAAACTATCTGACTGGCAAGAAGGTACTACAGTTCAAATTTGAGGAAAGAAAGATAGTCCAGCAGAATGTTCAAATTACCGTCCGATTCGGTTGCTGTCCCATACCGTGAAGGTTTTTGAACGCATTCTTAACCACCGTATTCGCGAAGTCGTTCAAATAACCGTGAATAAAATCGGTTTTGTCAAGAAGTGCGGAACTATCGATGCAATATACGTTGCGCGGTTACTCATGGAGAAACATCGCCTTCTTTACATTGCATTTCTGGATCTGGAGGAAGCGTTTGGCCGTGTTCCATATGAACTAATATAGTATGTTCTATGAAAACACCTAGTAATAGAGGAACTCGTGCGCTCGGTTAAATTACTCTATCACGATCCGAAAAGTAAAGTCCAAAGTGTGACGGGTGTATCAAAATCGATTGGTGCCTCTGTCGGTGTTCATCAAGGAAACTTCCTCGCGCCACTTTTCTTAGGTCTTATTATGTCACACGGGACATCCAACGTCCAGTGCCCTATATACTGCTTTATCCAGATGATGTTTTCCTGGTGTTTCATAGGAAAAATGATCTGGAGCAACTTGTCTGAAGATGGAATGATCGCCTCACGTAACACGATGTAGCAGATTGAATCTCAAAAAAACTGAATTTTTGACGACTGTTCCAAATGAAACAGGCACCATCAATGTCAGTGGCCAAGAACCGGGTCAACACTGTCAGCCAATGGAGAACTCCGTTATAAAATTGCTTCACGTATTAGCACAACCTGGATGAAGCAGCATTCCGCAGCTGGTTTTTTTTGTGATCCACATATCAACGAACGTTTCAAATCTGTCGCATGGCTTGCCTGTGGGTATAATGTCTCAACCAGATCTATTTGCCATTACTATGCGTTCTTCACGTTGTGCTTTAACGTCCCAACGGATTTCCGACAAACTTGCACACTCTCTACACTGTTCATTTCCGATTTCGGATAAAAATGTTCACAAATATTTGGCTTCTTCATCGATCAAGTCCTTCATTTGTTGCTGCCCTTGGAAACAGTACGCCGATGCTGACATGGGTTGATGATAGTTTGATGCTTTCCAGTAACAGTGGCGATTATTTCCGATGAGCTGGTAATGCGTCCAACATCAAATTCAATGTCAGCATGGGTAGAAATAGCAGTTCCTACGTATACAGTTGCAGAAGAGAGTTGAGAAGAGTGCGGCGACGCGTCAACCTGAAAACCTTGACTTTGTTGGTATCTGTTTTCAGTCTGAATCGATTTGCGTCCTTTTTAATCCTGAGCCAATGGGTCAAGGTCCATGACTCGCTGATAGAGCAAGCAGTTGTTATGAGTGTAGACGTAGTGGTTTGAGAAAAGATAACATTGTCCATTGTTCCCGCCCACGTCCTGTGACGTCATCGATAGTTAGAAGAAAAAGTATCGGTGCCAGAATGCAGCCGTAGCGGATTCCGCTTTGGACTCACCTAGATATCGTAAAATTCGATGTAAGATTTGAACCTTTGAGAAAAGTCTAATCACTTTCAGGTCTTTTTATGAAAATATTCTTCATGTTGAGAAAAAATTAACAGCATTTAAAAAATAGCTTGCGACCAATCTAATGAGATATTTCTTTTTTTCAGGTAAGTTTTTTCCATCCTATCGAATATATGGTGTCCTGCTAGATATTATGTGTATATTGATGCCAGAAATCAAAATTTCCAATGACAGCGAAAAATTATAGTAAGTTTTTTTATTTCAAGCAAATTAAATATCCAAAGTGTGAACTGCAATCTCCGGATCGATTAATGAGCGTCTGTACATATGTGGCATTTTCAAAATCTTAATCTATAAATATTAAGATGATTTTACACCTTCACGCAAAATGAAATCATAAAAGGAATTATCACGATATATAGCTGAACCCTCAAAACCAACCATTATGACTCATTAGTACCTGAAGCTGATGTTAATTATTTGATGATAGTGATATGTCTCAGGAAAACATTATGCAAAAGAAATTTGTGAAATGCTCGGTACTTATGTCCTCACAATTGGTGTCTCTGCTTGGAAGCTCACTTTGTTTATTGAAAACTATTCTAAATTATTTGCTTTGGAAGCTTGCCATCTAGAATGTTTGTGAGTATGAGTCACTTATGTGATTTAAATTTCTGTAACTAAAATTTTTGGGCGAACCAAAGATCGTTTCCAGAGTGAAATATCGGCTCATGGCTAGTCAATAATAGTCACGTTCTTGTGTTATAAGTACTTACTCTACCCTCAGAAACTATCCACTTCACAGAACTTAAAACACATTTCAATTGGGTTGAACAGTTCTCTTTTCTCAGAATTTCATTGAAACAATAGCAAGCGTTTCTGTTGGTTACTTCCTTATCTTCCGTTAAGTGCAAGTCTCTTAAATTTCAGGACTTTCTTGGCAGTAAATGCTTTGCGAAGTGTAACTATGTAGGAGTCATTGGTATGTTCACTAAGCCTAAGTGAGAGAGTTGTCTATTGTTCTAAACTTAATCAGGCTTAAATTCGCTCCATAATGAAGTGTTCTGTTCTGATTAAACATTGAAAGTAGAGGTAGAGGTAGGTATGAAAAGTGAATAAAAAAGTAATTACTTCATTTATTATTCTAATCTGTGCACTTGTATTTATTTTCGATTAACTAAATCTGATATCCACTTAAGAGGAGGCGGGGTAACGTTTTGAATTTTTTTGCATTTCCATTCTACCGAGTTATAAGGGGCACCGCAGTTCTACTTTTTTCCGAGACGCCTTGGAATCATTGCTGCTATTGCCCCATTTTTAAAGTTTTGTGTAAAACGTGCGCAACATATGCAAGAGAGGGGAGCAAATTTTTTTTTCACCAATTATAGTCATGGGGGATATCAAATGAAAGTCTCCATTAGTACTTTCCGATGCCGGTCTTAGGTTTGACGTCTGCTGGAAAGGTGGGGTGTGCGGGGGTCGAAACTGATCATTTTTCACGGACTCTTCTCAAAAAATATCCAACCGAAATTTTGAAAAAAGTTACGAAGCTGCCACTATATGGTGCCTAGACTTCGAAATACTCTCCATTATTATTATTCTGTTGAGGGAAAGTCGCACCGCGTCCTTGAAGAACTATTGTGCCCCTTTTACTGGTTATAGTGTACCTATTGATCATAGTATCTCAAGCAGGCCTGTAACCGTTAGGAACTTTAGTATGTTCCCAATTTCCAGATGTTTCAGCTTTGCATCTGGTATTAAGTGTTCTCCCAGATGTCTCGACCTACTTTGCACAAGTGCCGGACACTGTCCCAGGACGTGTATAGAGGTGTCGTCCTCCTCCTCATAAAACCTGCAGGCAGTGTCCGTAGATATCCCTAGCTTCCCTAAGTGATAGTTCAGCCGACAATGACCAGTGAGAATTCCCACTATGATTCGGAGGTTCTTTTTGGTGAGGTTTAACCAATCCTTTGTACGCATGGGTTCGTATCCCCCAACAAGCACCCTGGACTGCTCCATCCCTGGTAGGCCCGCCCAATATAGTTCCCTCAACCGTTTCTCTTCATTTCTTAGATTCATAGCCATGAAACCGTTTCCGAATCCACAGAAGGGTTCTGGCGCGTGTAAAGGCATCCCTGCTCCCTTCTTGGCTAGTTCATCCGCTGCCTCGTTGCCTTCCAACCCAACATGGCCTGGAACCCAAAGTATGCAGACCTTGTTGGACGAGCCGAGTGTATTCAGTCTCTCAAGGCATTCCCATACCAGTTTAGAGTTCACCTGGTTGGACCTAAGTGCATTGATCGCTACTTGGCTATCGGTGAGAATAGCTATGTTCTGCCCCCTGTAGTTCCTTTGCAGATTAAAGGAGGCACATTTGTCTATGGCGTATATTTCCGCCTGGAAGATGCTAGTGTATCTGCCCATTGGCTCAAAGTACATTTTCCTTGGACCAATGACACTGGCACCCGCTCCCTCTGCTGTGAGGGATCCGTCAGTGTACCAAGTAATCAGTTGCTGGTTTAAGCCGTATGTCGCAGCCACGCTCTCCCAGTTTGCCTTGTTATTCCAACGTGTTTCAAACTTCTTATCGAAGTGAAACCTCGTTGTCATGTTGTCCCTCGGTATCAGTAATTCGGGATACCGCCTAGAAAGGATATCAATCTTCCTTCGATTTAGGCAGCTCCCCTCCTCACTCATACTACCGGCCATCCTGAATATTGATCTCCTTGCCTGCATCTCTATGCGCAGATGGAGAGAGGTTAATCCCAGAAGGACCTCCAGGGATGCCGTTGAGCATGTCCTCATTGCCCCACTGATACACACGCAAGCCAGCCTTTGGAGCTTATGTAAATACCCTCCATACCGATATCTTCGAAATACCCTCCATACCGATATCTGTTCAATTAAAGTTAATAGTAGTATATTACTATAATTTTTAATAATTGGCTGCGAAACCCCCCTTAAGTTCATCCCAGAATCATCAAATTTTTTAGCCTATAAACTAGAGCATAACCCTACCAAGTTTGGTGAAAATCGCACTATTATGAACAAAGTTATTATAGGTGAAAATCGTCGCTCCTGTGCCAATCGAAGACTTTGAATGTGAGCATCACGCGAAAGTGGATATTCTCAAATAAAATATGCATATATTATGGCTAGGTTATAATGGGACAAATGCCCACTCAAATATTTTTATATAAGAAATACACAAAATCTTTCATACCTGAAGCGTCCAGCTTCCGGGATCCCGACTTGTTTAATATTTCTTCATGAAAATTTTACACAACATTCTTCGAATGTTGTACCTTTAAAAAATAGATTTTAACTGTGTTCTTAAAAAAAGTTCACAAAATTGTGCCTTGTTTTGCACGAATTAACTTTACCTTGACCTACTTTAGCAGCGGGGGTTTTGGTCAATTTTGAAAAGTTGGTAATATGATATTAGTAAGTTTATTTCATCAGATATCGGATTGGGATATATTTGGAGGCCTAGATTTCATGTAAGCGCATTGTCCTGATTTTTTTCGGGCTTTTGGGTTATGTAGTTTCGGAAAATGAGTCTGCCTCATTTTAAGTTTGCACATTTTAACCCCTCACTCATTAATTTTACAATTTCCGTAAAAACTCAAATCTCCGTGTGAAAATACTGACCTTTTATTTGATGCCTCACACGGGTACATTAGGAAAAAGAAAATTTACATCTAACCTTTGCATATATGGGCAGCCCCCCTTTAAACTTCACGTAAATTTATGTCACTCACTGTATGCGTGGGATTTCATAGCTCCCATATGTCCATGAAGTTTCGTTTGAATCGGTGCCGCCGTTTTGGAGAAAAGTGCGTGTGACAAACAGGCAGACGATTTTACTTTCGCTTTTAATAAGGTTTTCTTTTATACAGAAAAACAACACGCGAAACAATGCACATAGCCATCGTAACGTCTAGACGCCGGACAACTTCATGATTTTGGTTTTCGATGCTATGTTATTCATTCCAATAACCCGTTCTCGCCACTAAGTCGGACGGGGACGGCCGATTAAGAAATTCCGTTTTTGTTGATATAGCGATATCATTTACTTCTTAACTTTAGGTGAAGAGGAACTTCATTAGTGAGCATTCTATAAGACCAGAAAATTCTAGTTCTCTTACTTTTCTGCAGGCGCGGTTGCATTTCGACATTCAAATCAATGCGATCCATCCTTTTTTTCCCCTTTTTGAGTCCGACGATGAGTATTGCAAAGAATACAAGATATAAACTGCTTTTTGGCTAAACATACAGGAACGATAATTTGTCACGTACTGTTGAGCTCGAAAAAGCAAACAGAGCTCACGATCAAACAGGACACAAAGCGAAAACTACAACGACAGGATAGCACTTTGGTTCGGCAAGAGCTTCTGTCAGCCAGTGAGCCAGTAGATCCGCGGAGGCAAATACCGCAAGATCGAAGAAAAATTTGGGACTAATTAAAGCGAATGACGATGAATTCTGAGGAAAGTCTAACAAGCAAGTTTCTTTTGAAAAATAGCCTGATTGAATTAAGGTGAACCCACGATTTTCTATCTGAAGGTGATGTAGACGTATGTATATCCGAAAAAAAAAATAATAGGAAAACTTAACTCTAAAAGAAGTAGGTGCAAAAGTTCTGTAATGGGTCCTAGACCATGAACAAAACCTGAGATCTTTTTCGTACTAATCGGGAGCTTTTGCTTGATACACCTGACGACTGCATTCGGAGAAAAAATCTTAAACCCAATTTCGGCTATGGGGACCTCCCCTATACTCCATACAAAATCATGCCTCTCATTATGTGCGTGGGATGTCACAGTTTGTATATGTTTGCTAAATTTCATTTCAAAAAATATATTCATTTCTGAGAAAAGTGCGTCTGACGGGCAGACACGTAGTAAACCGATTTCATTAAGGTTTTGTTTTTACAAAAAGCCTCACAGATCACTACTATAGCGTAATACTTATTTTTTTCTTTAACAGACTGTAACTCTGCAGATGATTTATTGAGCCCTCACGATTGTTACTTCAATGATTCATACTGGATTTGACATTGCGGAACTACCGGCCAATTCGCCCTACATTTGACAATTTCCTCAACTGACCCCTCAGGCCATTCCTATAGTAAGCAACATTTGGTTGAGTTTTCATCAACCAATTTTCAGAAATATTTTCCTAAGTGTCGTATGTTTCAGGCGTATTTATGCTGTCCCGTGAAGCTCAATTTGGCTCCATTCGTCTCACTTGTACACTTGATTACCGGCTTAAAGACCACATGCCCACATTATAATATTTAACACGCATCACGGGGCGGAGTCAGCTTGCTCTAGCTTTGTTACCTTTCATCTCTTCGCAGCGTACGTAACTGTGCTTTTCTCGTCTCCTCTGCCTTTCGCAGTTTGCTCTGCATAGATGCGACCATGGATTTGATGGCATCCCAGTCCTCCTCACGTGCTAGCATTGTCCGCACCAGTTTTTCTGGTACCAACACCTTTGTTAGAGTCTACAATGGGTTCTATTTTCTTCCACAAATCTTGGACAGTAGAAGAATACGTGGCTCCTCAAGGACTCCATTGCAATTTGGGCAATTGGGTGAGGTATCTAGTTTAAACGTGTACAGGTACTGGCGAGAATCTGGGTAAGATTATAATTAATTTCACCGTGCAGTTTTTCTAACCAATCCTGTGTGTCCATCGACCTTTTGCCATCTATTTATAGATCTCCCCATTTCGGCGTTTTTATCTGCGACAAAGGAGACATAGTCTTTGCATTGTATACGTTTGTCATTTCATCTGCCAGAATGTCAATCGGCATCATTGCCAAGATGACGAACAGTCCTAAAGGCAGAACGCGTCCGCCTGTAGACTGCAAGTGAGATTGAGCCTTTCATTGAACTAGGACTTCCACGTTCGGCATCATCCTTGCCAAGGTAATATTTGCAGTGGATGCTTTGTCGCAAACGTGTTGTTTATACCTGAGTTTCCCGTCTATCATTACTCCCAAGTATTTGTTAGTCGGCCTAGAAGTGATGATATAATCCCTTGTTTGAATCCGGGCATAATTTCGGGATTGTTTCCATGTTTTCCTCCGCAAGAACTGCGTAGCCAAATCCTAACAGCGTTGATTGCTTCGCATGAGTATAAGTCCTCCACATGGTTTGTGACCACAACCAGTGCCATGGCGTCCGCATAACATACCATCGTGGCTTCCTCCGGGATAGGAAGATTAAGCACGTCGTTGTATATGATGTTCCACAGTAGCGGACCCAATACGGAGCTCTGTGGGATACTCGTGGAGACAGCGTACTCCTGTAAGATGACGTACATCTAGCGTCACCACCACGCAATGCTTGCGGGTACTGCCCTTTCGATGAATTGTATCTTCGGCCAAGCCAGTAACCAATACTGATGGCATCAACCTATATTGTCCATCTGAAATGCTTGCTGGTGGCAACCTATTGTTGTAATCCGCTCCAGTATTTTTTCCACAATATGTAGAAGACATATGGATCTCTAGGAGGATGGTTCACGTGGAGGTTTATCTGACTTAGGCAGCAGTACCGTTTGGATGCTGCAGGAAATATTCAGATTTCACGGTAAGCCTCTGAGTCTTATTCGATCTAACCTGCGCCTTTACTGTCGCCTATGCTATCGCAAATCTTTAGTAGCTCCTCTCTGGTGACTGCCGGAATCGCTGTCACATTTAGACATCGCTGGAAGTTGTCGATGCCCCTCTCTTGCTGGAGGAATAATCCCTTGTTGATTTTCAACAAGAGAGTAGGGCACGATTCTAGAGGCGCTAACCGGGGTTTATGTCCGCCTTTGGACAGAATATCTTAAAGTATTCCATCTTGCTCCGCTAAATGGCCAGCTTGTGGGGTTTTGCGGGTCTTTTTATAGGCATGATCTTCTGGCCTCTGATCGATCCTGCCTACTACCCTCTAAGCCATCGGTCTGGCTCGGAGGCAGGTTGATTGAAGGCTGACAATTCATCATTCTACCAGTTGTTGAGTCTTCTATCAGGGAATGTGCGTCTCCTAGTTATGGATGCGCCAAATGCTTTGGCGATGCATTGCGCCAGGTGCTCGTTCTGTGGAGACGACTGCTTTATTAGGTTAGTTTAACTACACCTCTTTGAAGGTCTGTTGGTTTCTTCGCCGAAGAAGTGTCAATGCTTGTCAAGAGGTGTTTAACATGCATGCTTCGATAGTGAACTTAGATATTTTTAATAGCGCCCTTTTCCTACGACAACTTTCCACCGTGACACTTATCCGATTTGAGAGCAAGCGTTTTGTTGGGTAATGCTCTAAACAAAAGATCTGCTTCGTCGGCACTTTTAAATGTCCTGGGGTCTATAACCAATTAGAAGTGGTGGAAGTTTTTTAAAAATTGTTCAACGTCTGCTGGATTACCAGCAGACCAGATATACATCGAAATGCTTGTTGTGTCTACTGCGAAATCTTTCCAGCCAACTCTTAGACGCAGCGAAATTTCGAACTCCAAGCCCTAAAGCAATTTCCTTGGCGTTTGCTTGAACAATTGGTCCCGATAATGTAGTGTTTTGACTTCGGACCTTACAAAATCAGTCATTATCCCTGGCATCAATATTTTTCCCTTTTGAATTGATAAAGTATATTTTACTGTTAATATTGTCTCCAGCAATCCATCTGGCCCTTAATGCCTCTTTGTTACGTACAATAAGGGAAGCCTGTGTCTTTCCTATGTCAAATCTGATTGAGGCAAGTCAAATTAATTTGTTAATGTTGAAACTGTTTTAGATTATTTGCCTATAGTTTTACCTTTTGGCTTGCACACGCCCTGATGTATTTTTATTTTCATATGCGTTAAGAATATCTACACAGTATAGCCATGAGTTCTGTCAGCCGATGCGTATAGCGAGAAATGTTAGGCCGCCGAAATTGGTAACACTGCGCACAGAGAGTACCTAACCATACTCCACTTCTATCAGGTTTTCAGTTTCCGAAGGTCAGCAGCGCGTGAACGACAACGCAATGAAGTTCGGTGAGTATGAAAAAAGAATCGCGATTATTGCGTTGCAACAATGTGGGAATACGCCGAGAAAGATTCATAGTTTGTTAAAAAAAGCTGCCGATAAACGAACCATTCGTTTTTAGGACATTAGCTCGACACCGCGAAACAGCTGATGTGGTTGACAGGCCGCGGGAGGGGCGCCCGCGCTCTATACGTCGAATGGCGTGCATGCTGTGCTTGAGCGTGTTCGTCGCAATCCTCTCCGCAAGCAGAAACGAATGGGATTTCAACTCGAAGTATGAGTCGTATTTTGAAAGAAGATCTCGGCTTTGGTGCATACCGGCAGTGCGTTAGCCATATGTTAACACCAAAATTGAAGGAAATACGGCAAAGTCGGTTTGCTGCTCTTCTGCAACGATTTCCCGGTAAAAAATATCGCAAAATTCTATTTTCTGATGAAAAAATGTTTACCATCGAGGAAAAATTCAACCAATAAAATGATCGAGCATATAGCTCACAATTGTTATGAAGCCAAAGAAAATGCTCCGCGTGCCCAATGTCATCACCATCCGACCTCTGTCATGGTATGGTGGGGCGTCTCATATCACGGAGTAACTGATATTCATTTCTGTGAGGCCGGCGTCAAAACCAGTGTGAGCGTGTAGCCGAGTCATTGCGTGAATCTTTATTCGTTGGAAACCTATGGTGCTTCCAGTAGGACTCGGCCGCCGCTCACAAAGCCAAGATAATTTAGCAGTGGTTAACGGTGCATGTTCATAACCGCGAGAGGAGAGAGGAGGACGAGACTGCCTGCAATCGAACTTTCACCGATTTGGATAGCCTCAACGCAAACATCGTGCGTGCAGCGTGAGAAATATCGCGCGTCAAGCGATCGATGCATGGCCTTTTAGATTTCGGGCTTGTGTAGCTGCTAGTGGCGGCTATTTTGAATATATTTTTTTCGTTTGAAAGCTCTATGTTTCCCTTTTCTAATGGTGTACTGTTCCATTGACTTGATTTCGTGAGAAATAAGGATTTGTTTGACTGACAGAACTTATGGCAGTACTATGTATTTTCTCTTTTAAAGAAAGCACTTACCTCTTTGACATTATTAATTATTTTACCTTTTAGACTTTTCGCTTCAACTTGCTGCGGTTGAATGAGACAATGTTGCGCTTGTAAACGAAATTAGCACACACATTTCTTATCAGGGGAGTCTCCAAATTAGTTTGTAGGCTTTTACATTTCAAATCCTATACACAATTTTAAGAGGTTCGTGTCCGGCTATGATGTTTTTTTTAGATTATAAAATCTACTGTCCGCGTCCGCTTAAAAGTGGTGTCCGCCCAAGATAGGCAAATTGTTCTGACATATACAAAAACAAATCATAATCAGAGAAAAATTGTCCGCCGAAGTGTGGTGTCCGCTAAGAGAGTTTTCACTGTCCTTTAAAGTGAAATAGCAAAGTAATAGAATTTCACTAAACATTCTTTTCTAAGTAGAAATGCAGACGTTTACAAAAGTGCACTGACCCCTACTAAATCTATTTCACCGTCTTGCATTCCTTTCACGTAATACAATCTATTTTTGAGCCACACTTTATTATGCATAGGTTGACAAAACAATATTGATTGCAGGAAACACTCAAAGCCTGCTATATCGGAAGAATTATTCGCTTGATCAACTTCTTATCTACTTCAATCCGAAATACTCAACAATCCAGGATAATAAATGCCCTACTATGGAATATCGGCTCAACAAAAACTTAGCGATAATCCTGTCAAAAGCTGATTATTCGCATTAAATTTTACTTAACTCCATTCATTGTTGCACTTTCATTGAACCGCTTTAAATAGAAACACTATAGTAGATACAGCGATTATATTCCTAGGCACTGTAAAGACTTGTTTGCTACTTGCTTGCTCCTTTTTTCCTGCAACTTGCTCATGTGTACATACAATAACTTTTATCGGCGAAGTTGCTCCACAGTGTATGCTCCCCGGGATATTCTAAATTGAATCAACGAAAGTTCGGAGCAGCCACAGACAATTCAGATTTAACTGGACCACATAGAGTGTCGAACGAGGGAATAATGTAGGTACACAAGGATATTGAAACATGCTCGCTAGACGCTTCCCGCTCTTTGCCTCACCAGCAGTTGGTAACTTTCCACCGTGCGCAAATGACCTGAAATTTAGACTATTGTAAAAGTTTTTTAATTAAGGTCTTCAGCTAATTCATATGGGATTATTTAGGTGGACTGCATGGCTATCTGATTGTATTGATTGCACGGAACGAGCAGAATAAATCAGAGAGGCGGTCTACTAAAACGGATGACTGCTAATTTTCTGTTTGAATACCGCCAGCAGGACCACTCCGTTCACTCCTGCACAACAGGATAATGTTATGTGGAGCTAACTATCGATTTGACGTTGGAATTGTTGCAGGGATTTCACGATGGAAGTTCATTAGTATTTCATTCTTTGAGATAGTACTTATCGTATAAATTTTCAGGTTTCTATCTGTTTTACAAAATAATCAGTTTGAGTGGTAATTATCCTTTTAATGACTCCCAGCCGTGGCTGTGCCTGCGGCGATATTCAAGTCAAGTTCACGTCTCTGTCGAAAATCTTAAACTCAATTTGAAGTTGAGCTTTTCATGTTTGCCTTTTCCGAAAAACTTTTGCTAAGTACTTAACAAGGCATTGATAAATATTCCAAACTTCCTACGACATAATTTTAAGTAAACATCTTTAAAATACAATTTTTGTTGGTATACAATTTAATTAGGTGAAACTTATGTCTCCGTGATTCCCGTGCAGGGAACTCCGGGAAATTCCATGAGTTGTGCAACCGCTAGTTCGCAGAGTAGGTAACTGGTAAATATCATAGATACGGCGACAACTTTCACTTGATGAGGTCGTCATCACTCTGTCTGCATTAAGACGTGTTTTGTTTTAATTTTTCATTTTCATATTCATCTGAGTCTTCACGTGCCCATACAATAAGTGTACATATGATTTTAGTCCCGAGTGAAGTCTATTATCCTCTCGGATATCCGCTGAAATCTTGAGCTTTACTCTCGAGCGTGTAGTCATGTCTTCTTCACCCATGACACTATGATTACATAGTGCGTTCCAAAAACGAAAGGAAGTACATTTCTTGACATTGCTGATGCATCTGTGAAGATGTTTCGGTATGTGTTCATCCCAGATCCGAGGGTACAATGATGTAGTTTTTCATAGTTTCATATCGGAATACCATGTTTACACAGCGAACTTATCTTCATTGCACATACAATATTTCACTCGAATAAACCAAATATGTGATTCTCTTCATTTCAAGAAGATTGTTTTTCATTGTTCGAATATACGCGATGTACAATATATATAAGTGTATTACGAGTTGATATTCATATGTTCTAAAATCATTTTCATACATCCCTGATGGAAAAATTTGAGGTTGTGAAAAAAGTGTATTCATTATATTCCCAAGCTGTCGAGGTAAATCTGCAAAAACAAATCACTTAACATCCAAATGAGGATTCCTCCTTCCAGGAGTTGCTTATCCACCTCTAAATCTATATCTATGATCTGAGTACTAACGTCTTCATTTTCTGGAAAGTCATATATCGATTTTAATCTCATATGTTTGCGAAGGTGTTTCTATAGATCACAGTAAGTAGAAAGCTTGAGGAAACGAAATTCCAATATGGTAAAATTTGCCAACGCTCATCACCGTCTTGTTCATAACTTCATGTCATATTAAACAAAGGAAGCTCACGAAATATGGATTGTAGCCACAGCGGAAAAGGGTAATACGATCGCATAAACTTCAAACGACGAGGGTTCCATGTAGTAACTCAATCAAAACCTAATTCGAAATACGGAGACCATTGCACATTGGAGCCTTTTCTTCTTAATTTCGTAAACAAATGCTACAACATTATAAAAATTTTTCTGTTAAAACAAGGTTAGCCTTCCTTGGATATATGGTATTGTGAATTCCGCAAACTTCATTGATTATCGCACCTTGATAAGGTTAAGTAATTATCTATGTGGGAGAATCTCTTCATCATAAGTAGGGTAATATGCCTCTCTGCCCTTGTCTATCTCCATTTGAAGAAATGACCGTACTATCTAAAGGAGTGACAGACTGTGGGAACTTTTACATTGTTTGTCATCTCGCATTGCCTGCATTCTAATCTTTTTTTTCTGTGCTCACTCCTTTCGCCAGTTATCAACTGGGCTTCCTTACTTCCTTTATTTGAGCCGCTGTCCTTACCTGATGAAAAAGAAATGAAAATAAGGTACTAGGAATGAGTGAAATTTTCTCTTCAACTGTTGTCAGGCCAGCGATAAGCTCACCTCAATACAAAGCTGTTGAAAATATCATCTCCAAAAGGTTGATTCTTTCTTAGATAGTTTATAATATACAATTATTTCATATTCTATGGTTTATATAAATCACTGGTTTTATGAAATAGAATGCTTTAGATGAAGTCCTATTGTAAAAATTAGCAGTTTTTACCGATTCGAAATGTCTTTGCACTAATCAGTTGCGGAATACTATGGAAATGGCACATTTTATTACAGAATGGTTCTGAAGGAATACGATCGTCATTTTCCCACCGGGATCGTTTACTTCATGTAACTGCTGTTTTCTGTTACTGTTGGTACGTTTCTAATTAGTTTAGTAGTGCTGCAACTACCAAGATCCGTACCAACTAGTCAGGTCGCACTAAACATACATATAGGGTTTTATGACTGAGCGGATGATAACCCCATTCCTTACATATACGTGCTTGATTGCAGAAGTAATCAGCAACTCTATCATGGGCTACTCTTTTGAGGTGATAAGCGACCTCTAGATCTTCTAACTTGTAGTATGATCAGAATGAAGGTACCAATATCATATGCAACCTCAATTATAATTGTAAAGATAAGCGATATTAGGCTTCGTTACAAGGACTAGAACGGGAATAACGGTATCGGCCATGTATGTTCCTAAAATTTCAGCGAAGCATTCCGGTAAGAGCAAGTTTACGTGCTTTTTTTGGGCCGTCTAAGCTTGGCTGACCCGGATAACTCAGGGATTCACATAATCGTTCAGTGATGTCTGAAATGCCATGTAATGCGCTTCTTCTTCTTCTACAGTCCGCTGTTGGTACTTGGCTTTCCGTAGTTTGCGTCTCCAATCTTCTCGGTCCAGCGATTGCGTCCTCAAATTCTAGGAACCGAGGAACGTGTAACTTACGTTATCCACTTAGTCCTGGTGCTCCATTCCCTTATACCTAGCGTTTGAGTATGTACCTTAGAATACGTTCATCTTTAAACGCTGGAGCTCTCGAATCCTAATATAGACAAAGCTAAATTAAAGTTTTATATATTGTGAACTTTAATTTCCTATGTACATTTTTAAGGTTTTATGTACAACAAAACGTTAACATATTAAAATCGGTTAACGGTTTGTCTGCCTGTCCGTCTATCTGTTTGTTACACACTCTTTTCTCAGATACGGTTGTACTGCTTGACACAAAATTTAGTGGGAAGGTGGGAACGTTCTTACATACAGTACAGTAGTTACATCGTTCTAAGTGGAATTTAAGGGAAGGGGGGGTCTCTGTACATGCAAAAAGGAGGGTGTAAAATTTGTTTTCATCGAATGTAGCCATGCGGGGTATCAAATGCAATGTCTCGATTGCTACTTTTCTATGGCCGCCTCAGTTTTGACATTTAGTACAAAAGGGCGGATGGCGGGGCTGGAAATCAATAATTCCTTTCAGGAACCCATTCTCAGAACCTATCTAACCGAAAAATCTGAAATTCACAAATCTGGCACTATATGATGCTTAGGCTTCGAAATACCCTCCATACCGAGATCTGTATATAAAGTTTATAAAGTTTATAGCCATTATAAACTTTATAACTATAATTTTTAGTAATTGACTGTAAAACCTGCCTTAGGTTCATCCTAAAATTATATAGTAACATAGGCTACAATGTGACGCATGATTCTGCTAAGTTTGGTGGAAATCACACTATTACTAACAAAGTTAGTTGTTCAAAGTTGCCGCTTTAGTGCGAATTCTAAGACTTTAAATGTCAATATCACGCTTGGGCCAATATTCTGACAAAACATATGCACATACATTACATGCTAGTTACATATGGAACAAATGTTCACTTAAATATTTTGATCTAAGAAATACACAAAGCCTTTCATACCTGAAGCGTCCGGCTTCCGGTTTCCTAACTTGTTATTTTTAAGAATTGTCAGTTTGAGGTGAAATATTTTGCTAGCAAGCGTGATTCGTCTGGAGATTTCGTCTATTTCGCCGTTGTGCATCGTGAGAGTTGTACGTGTAGTAAATGCACAGCACTGCCGAACCGTTCCGTGTTTTGTCTGATTGGCATCTTCCTTCTTGTTTGTGTTGGGTTTTTGGTCTTCTTTTCGTTTATTTTTTAGGCAAACTTCCTTCGCCACTTCTTCGAGTTTTATCAAGGTCGATAGTGCCAGGAAATTAATATCGTTCGCATCAGCGATATTTACAGAGTAACGTACCATTTAGATCCACTCGTGATATTAAATAATGTTTGGGCCCGTAGCCTTGTTTTAATTCGTATCTTTACCTGAGCGGTAGGATCATTAATTGTCATTTTGATGAGTCTAACCAATTTTGATGGAGGTTCAAATTCAAATAATGTTTTGTACAGTACCGATCGATCGATGCTGCCATTACTGTTATGAAGTCGACAATGATATGAAATGTGAGATATTGCCTTCTGTTTGTAGTTAAGTCTAAAATTGATAGACCAGTAGCTTACTCCAAACTACAAATTTATTTTATTGTGTATATATATTTCGGGAACAACTTACACCCTTCAGTACAGTAGCTTTGTACTGTATGTTATTTAAAATTTGAGGTATTGCAATAAATTTCTAAACCATTTGCGAAGACAGTCGCCCTCACATTTACACAGTATTGAAAACTAGAGAAATAAAGCATAAGACACTTTAGGCAGTTAGCGCGCACCCTAGGAAACACGCATTTTCACATAACCAAGTAAAGTAAAGGTTTCTATCGCCTTTTGCTCAAAGTATATCGTGGTCCGAGATGCAGGTGTGGAAGTTATATTAGACACAGTGCACCTAATGTTAGCATTAGAGCCGGCGGCAACAAACAAAAATCGATTGATAACTGGTTGGATTCGTGCCAAAAGTTCTCTGCGACATAGGACAATTTCTCAGGGTGATTGGACTAGGAGAAAAATATTGTTTGGTTCGTTAAGATTACAAGCCGTTAGCCTTTGATTTTAGCCTGAAGTCAACCTGAAACAGGTTGTATGATCTAACTTTGCTCGGATTTCGAGGGGCGTGCTGAGTAGTGTTGAAAGCAATATTTTCACTCATAAACACTTTGAAGCCAGACAGCTTCAACCAGCTTTACAGCTTTGATTACTTCAGCATCGTTGATTTCGGTTAAAAACAAAAATATATATATATATGCAAAGGAAATAACTACAAGCTTCCATAACTTGTTAACGGTTGATAACCACATGGTGACACCCATACACCCATGCGTTGGAGTTAAAACGGTTTTGCCTCGTCACACAAATGCACACCCTGGGTAGTTGCTATCATAGTAAAAGAGGCGCTCCTTTTTTTTTGTCTTAAGCCTTTGTTCCGTTCACAAGCGGGATCATCTCGTCGTGATTGTTTGCGCCATTTTATTTTATCAAAGGCCTATGGATGTAGTCGTGAGGCCTTCAAATTACCATTCAGCGTACCAAGCCACCATTGCTTCGTCTGGCCGATATAATCAGTTACAATCGATTTCGGTGCTAAGAACAATCTTGGCGAGTGAATTCTCGTTAGCATCAATTACATGATTGTACCATCGAAGACGCCTCTCTTGCAATTTTTTCACGATCGAGGCAACTCCATATCAATCGCGGATATCATCATTTCGGATGTGATCGAAGCATGCTACGCTACTAAGTCAACGCAATATTTTCTTCTCCATCACCGCAAGAGGCCGTTCATGATCCTTTTATAGTCGACCATCACTCAGAATCATAGAGGGCGACAGGACGGTCGACATTGCGAAAAATGTTAGATTTGAAACGTCTCAATCCTGGGCAGGCTGCTGCCATTTAATGCCAGTTTCATGGATACGGGTCGTACAAAATTCAGTTTTATTAAGATTCAATGTGAGACCGTGTAGCATGAGGCCATATTTGGACAAGTTGCTTAAGATCATTTTTACTATGAGATGCCAGGAAAACATCATCTGCATAAAGTAGTGTATAGGGCGCTGGATGTTGTATGCCAGGGTCCATAACAAGAACAAAAAGTAGTGGTGAGATGGGATTTTTGCGCTCGGAGACACGAATTGGTCTTGATACATCCGCCACACTTCGGACTTTACTTTTCAGATCGTGGTAGAGCAATTGAACCCAGTGCACGATTTCCTCTGGTACTAGGTGTTGTCATAGAATATACCAGATGAATTCGTGTGATATACGGTCAAAAGCTTTCTCCAGATCCAGAATTGCAATGTAAACAGGGCAATGTTTCTCTATGAGTAACAGCGCAGCGTGCATTGCGTTAGTAGTTCCGTGGTTCCGTAGTTTTCGGTTGATGGTGACCCCGAGGGTTGCATAGGCCGCTTTCTGGATCGTGTCTTTAACTTGATTCTACAATTCTTCCCCATTAGTAATGGTTGGTAATCGTGTGAGATCATTTCTTCTTTTTCTCATGAAATCACCACCATTTAATGCGCGGCGGACTAGTGTGCTCTTCGCGCTGTTTTATCGGTGGCTTGATTCGCAAGCGGGCAATTAACGGTCGATGTTGAGGTACGATGGTTTCGTAGGGAACGGAGTCAGTGGCGTCGGCGTCTTATGAGAATATAGTCAATTTTTGTTTTAATGTTCCAATTATAAAATGGAGGAAGATGAGACAATCATTTAAGGGGCCTTGCGTTCATAATTTCAAGGTCATGGGTGTCCGCAAAATTGACTATACGCTCGCCACCCTCATTGCACGCTCCAAACCTTTTTCCTCCATGGCACCTGTTACCTCTGCCTTTTCACTCACATGGCCATTAAGGTGGCGATGATGACGTAGTCATCAGCGGGCACCTTATAGGTTTTTGCATTGAGAAGTGACTAGAAGGCATTCTTCTCGGGATCCTGTCGACCTGGGTGTGATGCGTACGCGGTGAAGAAGCGAATAGTGTGATTAGTTGATATAATGATCAGCTTCATCAGTCGGTCATCAAATCATTCGGCTTCTTTAATGGCTTGGAAAGCTTCTGAGATGCCTATGTCAACACCGTATTGAGTGCCTGGGCTACCAAAATAGAGAAATCTATAGCCACGAAACCATCGGGTTTCAATGCGCCTTTTCCAAAGAGCTCTTGCGGCTTCTTCGGTCTTTCCCATGAAGGCACCAATATGTAGCGTGTAGACACGTAACCAATTTGATCGGACTAATTTACTTACGTCCTGAGGTCGACCATGCGTCAAGAACCATTGCCCATTTCTCTACAGGACTTGGGCCCTTCCTGCCGCGTTGACTGAGGTAAACCCTCTAGCAGTTTTGCGAAGCTTGTGCGTCAGTCCGATCATTTTGTTTTTAACGTCATTGAATGCATGTATCGCGGGGCCTGTCACCAAGAGACATTAAGTAGGATTAAGTATGTGGAATAACTCCAATTATAGTTCATTTATCTGTTTCCATGATCCCAGCTTTTTTTTTTCTTTTACTGGGGGTAGTGTAGTGCTTGTTATGTTTTGTTATATTGACAATTAAATGGGTTCTGGGGTGTTAGGGTTGATCGTGATGTCATCTTGAAACTAACATTGGTTATCGATTATTGCTATTTAAAATAGAAATGTGAAAATTTTCGCACGGATTTAAGGCTTTGTTCCTAAACTCTTCCGCCAATCTGCCACTGGGGACTCCTTCAGATTAAGGGGTATTCCGCTTTAGATGGACATTGAAATGCTAGTTCGCCTCTTTGACAGTTTTCGGATTGGAGCATCTGTTTTCTGGTTTCCAACTTGTTTTGTCGTAGAAACTCAGGCAGTAAAATCTGAAATTTTAGTACTCCATAAATCTAAAAGGCGATGTCATTAAAAAACGCCTGTCAAATAATTAAAGAGTATCGTTACAGAAAAAGATTCAGACTAAGAAAAAATACTGTAATATCTTCTTATTTGCCAGCATTCCGAATTTTTGAACAATCCCCAATTAAATGAAGGCGAAAGGAACCACGAGATACAATCTCTGCCAAACGTTTCGCTGTATGGAATAAAAACTTTCGAAATGCTTGTATAACATACACCAACATACCATGCTTATAGGGAGAATTTCTTAAAATGCACAAATCTCTTTAAGTACATATTTCAAGCCTGAAAAGCAGAAATTGCGCCGGCATATAAAAGGCATCCAATTAAGAAGGAAAAATACGCATCTCAACGAAAGATGTGATGCATTTTGCGGAATATATGAGGGTACATATGTGGTCAGCTACCTTTTGCAAACATTGATCTCCTGGAGTTTCACGAAAAATCATTCGTGAAAGAGCTCTCGCTTAAATGTTAACCCCAAACATTTTGTGGAAATTGCGATACATATGACTTCCAGTTGCAAATCAATTCCTCAATTAATGGTATGATTGATAACTTGGGAGTATTTTTTGGTCTTCGTGCCTTAATTCAATATTTAGGGAAATATCATTGAGCCGAATTTCCCAATTGTAAAAACCGGTCTGTTTCAAGTAAATGTGCATGATGTGCGCTGTATAGTTAAGATACGCATACTTATGTAATAAAGGTATCCCTGATGCAGAAGATTCGTTAAAATCAATACTTTTGACGCAATCCGATAAATCCAGTTTTTCTCCAGAGGACCATACAAGCGAGGTACTCAACCAATTACAGCATATGTGTGTCCGCACTTCTTCACGATATTTTGCATATGAAATCCATCCGAAATTATTACAGATATGTATTATTGACGATAATTAATTTTGCCGAGGTTGGAAACCGTTCCGAGTCCTTTTAAGCTGGCAAACTGCCGATAATTTTTAAATAAACACGAGAATTATCCCCAAGCTTACCCATAATTGCCAGTGATTGGCATATGTATAACACACAAATGCCGTGAGGATGTACATTGCTTTTAGGTAAATGTTTCTCTATTTTTCTAAAGCGAAAATATTTATTTCGTTATAGAATCCATTCAAACTTGTTTTCATTTTCACATCGTCAAGAAATTAGAAATTGTTTGTGTACCATGAGATAGTGGAAATTAAATTTCATTTTGACAGAGAACTTGCAGATTTTCAAGTTGTATATCGTAAACTATTAGAAACAAGTCGGAATACCGGAAGCTCGCGCTTCAGGTATAAAGGTTTTGTATTGTTCGTCTTATGTAAGAAATTTCAATGCTTATTTTTCTATCCGTATATAGCTACAAATTCAACATAATCTTTCATATTTTTCCAAACTACGAGACATACGTACATATTACAGCCATAGATATTGCGCTCACCCTAAACAAACAAACTGCCTATTTCCGAATACTGTACACATATATGCACGTATATAAATTGATCATACCCATATTTCCGATTTACTACTTATATCTATTTGAATTAGGCACTACCCGCAAAGTTCATTAGCACGCATATATTATATACCTACATACACACATGTCTGGTTGACAAATAACCAAAAAACTAAAACAAAATAATTCTCTGGGACCCAATTCATAAGAACCCACTTCGTTGTGGTATTGACGAATTAATATGTGATGATGACGTCATTCAGGTTGTAGAGTGCATGAAATTCACAAAAAATTGTAAAGTTTTACCCCCTATAATTTTGTTAGTAATATTTGGTAATCTGGGATGAACATAAGGGGGGGGGGGGTGCCGGGTAAATTTCTAAAATGTAGAAATATACTATTATTAACTTTATTTGAGCAGATATCGGAACCGGATATATTTTGAGGCCTAGATTTCGTAGAGATGCACCACTGTGTTTTTTTTCAGATTTTTCGGTTGGATAGGTTCTGAGAACGAGACTTGTTACACTTTTGGGGGTCATATTTTGAGGCCTCACTCCCCTCTGTTTCACCCAATATCAAAAATTGAACCAGTTTCGAAAAGTACTAATCTCCTTTCATTTGATACCCCACATGGCTACATTCTGTGAAAAAAAATTTGCAGCCTCCTTTCATATGTATGGGGAGCCCCCCTTAAACTTAACACAAATGGCGCCACTTACTGCGTGCAAAGGAAACACTAGATTACATACTCTCACCAATTTTCGTTACAATCGGTCCAGCCGTTTCCGAATAAATCGGGTGTGACAGACAGACAGACAGATATACAGACGGACAGACAGACACCGTCTCGATTCTAATAAGGTTTTGTTACAAAACCTTAAAAACAAATATATCTGATTGTCGCAGAAATCCACCGTATTTTAGAATCCTTTCAGATTCCGTGTAAGGATAACGTCTCATCTACCTACGGAATCCTTTTAGACAGTAGCCTGCCAGCTTCGATATTGACCGAAGATTAGAAATCCTTAGTACGCACTCTAACCCGCAACTTGACGTTCACCTCGGTGGTTGAGCATCACTTCTATTCTCCACCCGCCACATCGAATGGGATCACATCTCGATTCGTTAAGTCGAATACGTGAAATATTTTACAATCTATCTCCACTGAAGTGGGAGACAAACATTGAAGGCAGAAAAAAACAAGTCAAGAAATCAGAAGCTGGATGTTTCCGGTATGAAAGGTTTTGTATACTTCATACATAAAAATATTTGTCCCATTTGGACTTTATTTCATAAAGTAATATCACAAACATCACCTTCCATTACCCTAACCGTACATATGATGTATCGTCAACATCAAATATTAGCACTTGGCTTCCGATAGTATCAAATATTACTTATTACTGGAATTATTTGCCCTTCATTTATTACATTCATTTTGTGAAATGTACGACAGCGTCAAATAGGTATCAATGGAAAATGAATTAGTCTTACATGTAAAAGAAGAAAATAAACAAAAGATCCCACAAGGATATAAGATAATAAATGGTTCATATTTTCACATGCAAAGAACGCCTCGGCCACTTGTATCAGCAAATATTACATAGAGCAACGCCACACACATATCAACTAGCAGCCGACATTCATTCCAATCTGTAATAATACAAATCAATTACTTAAAGCCAAGAATCTGCATCTCCACATTCACATGCATCCGAAATCATTTTCTAGCCCAAAGAAAGTCCAAAGCCAGGAGTACACGCATCGAACTCCGAAGAGGTAATGTTTTGAAATATGATATTAAATTAGAAAACAAATTTTGTAATGCGGTAATAATTGATAGTTCGATAATGTTTGGTAATGCGGTGGTGTTGAGTGATGTTGTTATGAATGGTGATATGGTAATTTTTGAATTGCGCTCATGGACTGTGATGTGATATTATAGTTTAAGGTGCTATCACATGTATGTTATATTACATACATCATCTACCCATCTCTACAGATTATTGTACACTTTACTAGTAGGATACTGACATTCAAAGTTTTGGATTACAGTAAATTTGCATAAAAGCGTAAGTAATGTGCGATTTCGAACCAACTTAGTAGTGTCATGCTATATTTCAAAGCCATTAAAAACGAAATGATCATGTTGAGAGATCCTAAGACTCGGAGACATGCTAGGTCGTTCACCTCAGTCGATGGGTCCCGGTCCTGTCGAGAAATGGGCAAATGTTGTTGAATAAGTATATTAGTCCGAGCAAAATAAATATGTGTCTGCACGCTAAATCTTGGTACTCTCACAGAAAAGATCGAGGAACACGCAATAGCCTTTCGAAAAAAGCACATCGATATTTGCATACTGAAGAAACCCGATGGTCTGGTGCCAAAAGCTGTGATATAAAATGTGGTAAAAATGGCTATAAACTTCTGCGTTTTGGTAGCACACACATTAAATGCGACGTTGGCGTTGCCTGGCGAGCAGTCCATTACAATCATCTGTACGATAAAGTGGACACTCGGGGTGGCGATAGAGATGTGGATCGACTTGTCAAAAGCCAACACAAACGCATACACTTCTGTTGCGTTAACGACAACAAGTCGGGAAACTGGGAGCTTCAGTTATAAAAGGTTTTGTTTGCTTCTTCTGTGAGTATATTTGAGTGTAAAACTATCCCATTTGTACGTAGCCCGTTATGTGTATGCATTTAACATGTCTGACTACCCGCTTTAGTGCGATATTGATATTTAGTTATATTTAGTCATGCATTTTTTCAGATTTTTCGAGAATGGGTCCGTTGAAGAAACCATCAATTTCCACCCCTCCCACTCCCCGCCTTTTTAACAAATCTCAAAACTAAGACCGGCTTCGAAAAGTACTAATCAAGATCTTTCATTTGATACCCCACCTGACTATATTCGGTGGAAAAAGTTTTTACACTCCCCTTTTACATGTATGTATAAACCTCAGGAGGATATCACTCACTGCATAACTGGGCGTCTCACCAAATTTCGTGTCAATCGGTATAGGCGTTTCTGAGAAAAGTGCGTGTGACAGACAGACAGAAGACACTTTACGTACTGATTGACGAGCCGCGACGGATAGATAGCGAGAATATTTCGGGCAGATTTTAACGGAAGAATTTGTTCCTTCTCCACTTCCACGAGCAAGCTGATATTTGGAGAAATTCTCCCGGTCAGCGCGACTGAAACAAGAAAATGAATGAAATTGGGGAAAGCAATAGGACCAAACGACATCGCATCTGCGCGCAGCCAGCACCCTGGCTCAGTGAATTCTTCAATTGAGTTATTGGGGAACATCATCTGACTGGTAATAAAGCACCACCGGTCCCTTATGGAAAAAGGAAGGTAATTCGGCAGAATGTTCAAATTACTATCAGATCCGATTGCTGTCCGCAACCGCGAAGATTTTTGAACGCATTCTTGACAACCGTATTCGTGAAGTCGTTCAAATCCTCGTGAATCAAGCGGAGTTGGCCAAGAATTGTGAAACTACTAACACAATACACCTTATGCGCTCACTCATGAAGAAACACTGTGTGAAGCATCGCCCTATGCTTTACGCAGATGATGTTTTCCTAGCGTCTGATAACAAAAATGGTCTCCATGTTCTGATCGACGTATTTATTGGTCTTGATAATACCGATATTTCGGTCTTGAGACTTGTTAGCACTGATAAAGAGAACGAGCGGTTTCCGAAATATCTGTATTTGGAAGATCAATAAGTAAACCTAGCGAATAGGCAAAATCAAGTCTTAATTATTTCAAATGTATCAACGATCGTCTCGAATTGAAAATTTACCGAAATGTCGTTCGCCTTGGAAGATTGCGGTTCAAATCACGGGGTGGCAGATGGTTTCGTAGCGTGACTGAATGTCAAATGCCAGTCGAATGAGTATCTGAGTGAAAGCAGGATAATAATCGTTTCAAGGCTCAGGCCCATTTGGATTGTTCCACTGACTGTCGTTTACTCTTGTATTGACTAGTGAGAAAGCCACTCACTGTTTGTGCACCTTTCCGTTGATCTTTTCATAACTTATGCAACCCTACTGCCAGTATTGTGGAAGGTAAATAAAAACTTGTCGAATGAAATTTGGAAGACGTTAAATGACATTTAAATTTATCACAGAAGTAAGGAGCATGTTTCTATAGCGCAGGAGAAATCTTTCAGTCCAATTTCTTTGATATTCTTCGTACTAACAACAACGAAAAAGGTGATGAACAGATGTATCTGAACTAACGTCTGCAATCCCTTATATTCACACCAACGTACTTACTGAAGAAATAGCGGTATGTTCTTTTTAAGGTTTTGTGTAAAACAACAACCTTATGAAAATCGATTCACTGTCTGTCATACGCAGTTTTCTCCAAAACCGCTAAACAGAGTCGAACGAAATTTAGTGAAAATATGGGAACTATGAAATCTCACGCATACAGTGGTATCAATTTACGTGGAGTTTAAAGGGAGGCAGGGAGGGAGACAGTGTTGCGCATTAAACTTTTCGTGGAAATCTCATATATGGGGGGAGTGTACATTTTTTTCACAGAATGTGGATGTGTGAGGTATCAAATAATGAAAGGGCTTAGTTAGAACTTTTCGAAACTGATGAAATTTTTGATATCGGGTGAAACATAGGGGAGTGACAGCTCAAATTGTGTGCCCCAAAAAAGTGTAACAGGCCTCGTTCCCAGAATCTATTCAACCGAAACATCTGAAAAAAATCACAATGGTGCATCCATACGAAATCTAGGGCTCAAAATACATGCCACTCTGATATCTGCTTAAATAAACTTAATAATAGTATATCACCATATTTTAAAAATTTATCCTAAATCCCCCCTTAAGTTTATCCTATAAGCAATAAAATTATTTAAAAAACTTGACGAAAATCCAACTTTTATTAACAAAGTTATTGAAGGCCAAAGTTGTGTACTTCACGTAAATTTATCGCTCAATATAGTTAGACATGCATGACGTCATCATCATATAAGATGAATATGAACGGCGGAGTTGGAGTTTGGAAATACATACAGTTTATTGAGGAATATTTTGAATTGGAGGTATACGCGAATGGGAAAATGTGAACAGATGTGTCAACTGACCGTGAAACTGGCGAATTATTATTAATCTTAATCTCGTTTTGATTAGAGAACAATCATTCGCCTTGTATGGTGACAAATAAACATAAGGATTTATCAACTTTATGTCAGATGGATATTTCCTGCCAAGGTTAACCGCGGTTGCTCTCCTTAGTCCCTCAAAAAGGGATGCCTTTTGTTCCAACTGAACCTGCATAATTCTTGGCTATTTTTCAAAACCGTAAGGAAATCAACTTGGATAGAATTGGAACCACCTATACGGTTATCCTAAAAGGAGGAGGATATTCGGACTAAGGGAAGTAGGTGCTGCTAACATGAATACTCAAAACCAGTTCTTCTTCAACTTTAATTTCTTTTATCAACTTGAAATAAAATTATAAACACAAATCAAATGGCATTTACATTACGCTAGTAACTTTTCTGCAATATTGGTTGCTCTTTCCGTTAACGTTTAAGTTTAGATGTTTAGAGTAATTACTGTGGAAAAGAGAATTTGAATAACCTAATTTACGTAAACTGAAAGGAGTTATCACAAAAAAGGATAAGGGCCTTTACGCCTTATTTCCATGCGAAATCGCATGGTATTTATATATCTTTCTACCTCCACTTTAGAGCGCCCTAAGCCTAAGCCCTAAGTCAAGTCGAAGCAATCTTGGAATAGATATATTATCGTCAACTAACGCATAAATCTTAACAGTATTGGGTTGGTGATGTTTGCCTTTTCTTATGCAAGTGAAAAGAAACAGAGAAGGAAAGAGTTACATAAATGTTTGTGTTCACAATTCTTTACAAGGTACTGAGTTAGATTTTTCTCTATTTTGATTCGAATTCTTCTACTTTTTAATAGCATTGTTTGTCATCGAGCCAATTGATTTTTTCCTGTATAGGTAGAAAGGGGTCGTATAATTCCCCGTCGAAATTCTTAATTTTCCATTAAATTAAATTGATGAATCAAATATTATTATGGATGAATAACCTAATTATTAGCGGATAACTCTCTTTCTCTCATTTCATTATCTCTCAATCTCGTCCTAACTTCACAGATAGTCCGGAATATCCACATATTTTGATATGTCGAGATGGCAAGGTAGAGCGGGAGCTTAATAAGTCGAATCATCAGCATCTACGCCAAAGAATAGGTATTGAATCGAATGGGAACGTAATCCATCGTGGACTTCCCCTCTCTCAATAGCGGTGTCGGATTTGTGGGATTCCACAAGCGTGGTCCAGTTCTTCTACTGTACTCCAAATACGATTCTGCCGATGTTCATTCAAGTATTTGAGAGGGGACGAAGCACTAGAGATCCTAATCCACTTTCCCGAATAAGACAATGAAAAGGCAAGTTAGGACGATTTGCGAATGCTTTCCTCACTTTTTGGAGGGTGGATTGTCATTTTGGCTATTCCAACTACTACATCCAGCGCTGTCCTTTGTATTTTGCTAAACATCAGTTTTGCCCTATTTCGGGATATTTCCGCTATACGATTTCATAATCATAATCATAAATATAATCTCGCAATAACCGTTCAGAGTGTCGGAAGTTTCCTTTCCAAGATTCTTAATTTTCCCATTTGATTAACATTCGAATCGAATCATGTACATAGATTAGATAAAGCAGGCCAACCAAGAAAACGCAATTGATTTTAGTAAGCTATATTTAACCCACGTTAATTGAAATCATACTAGGCCGATCGTGAAGACGTAAGTAAATTAGTCAAAACTATGGAATTTATACGAATCTGTCTGCTTTTGGGAGAGACGCATTGATATCTACATTCTACCCTTGACTGTTTGGTGCCAAGAGTCACGACAAAGAGTATGACCGACTCCATCCACTTAATTTCGTATCATATGTATTACCGTCTCTGAAAGTTTCTGCGAAACTATTATATTAACAGAGTAGGGCAAATGCATTGCGAAAACTGGATTCAGTTTTCCCAATAACCCTTCCATTGTTTCGTCACGTCCATTGTTTCCCCATAGATCTAATCCCCAAGGGCTGCAAATTGAGTACTGCATTCAGAGCTGCACCGAATGTCGTGCTCATGGCGCCGATGATATCCAGACTTTCAGTTCTTCGCAGTGTAGTTAATTTAGAGCGAAAGCACTTTTGTTTCACCTTAACCAACCACATTACGGATGTATAAACGTATGTTCGTTTATGCATCCGTCTAAGGAGGTCTAAGTCCCCATGTCGAGGCAAAGGTCCACCTAAGCAGCCCATAAGATATGAGAGTTCGTTTTATCTTAACCTCTACATGTTTGTTCCTAAGAAGCTTCCTGTCTAGAATAACTCCCACTTCTTCAGAGAGTTGTATCCCTGATCTCTGGAAGACAAAGACCATTCAGTTTCTACTTTTTGTAAATAATACAATTGTGATTTTTTACTGAAAGTCCATGCCTGAGGCACCAAAAAATATTTCTTAGAAGTCGCTCTAAGTACTCTATACCCTTCTTTAGCATCGCTGGATAGATGCCATCCATGCCAGGTGATTTAAAGGGTTTTAAAATATGGCATAGCCCCTCTCGGCTTTTTATTATCAATACCCGCTCGTGTAGTGTCGCAATTCCCCTTGTAACATCTCCGTGCTGAAATGTTTGTAGAAACCGTTTATTCTCTTCCCCCCACGTCTAAGACCTGTTCTCCTGGGTGGTGTACTTTCAAGAGAGTCTGTAAAGACTCAACTTTGGATTTCGTGAAAGTACCATCGGGTTTTCTAAGAGAGCCCAACCTGGCCGTCTCATGCGCTTATTAAAGATTGTGCGCAGAAGTCTCCCTTTCATCTGCCAGTTCCTCATAGTATGTTTTAAAAACGTCTTGTTTCGAACGTTTTACGAGCCTCTTATATTCACGCTGTGAATTCCGGAAGTTTAAACAACCTTATTGCATTTGCAAGCACGATTTGGAAGTCGTCTGGTGTCTTTGCTGTTCTCGGTTTCGCCATGGAATCGTTTTACCATGTTGGCCTCGGGAAATAGGACAAGCTTCTTCAAAGCACTTTAAAAGTGTGCGATTCAGAGTTTCCAATTGATTTTCTATCGCGAAAGGAGTCCTTAGTCTCCTAGGGAACTCCACTTTCTCGCCAAAAAGTTAATTGAACTTTGTCCAGTCAGTTTTTCTAGGATTCCGCCTTTGTATTACAGATTGTTCGCCCGCAACAATCAGACTAAATTCTAAGTAACGGTGATCTGAGAATGAGACCTCATCTAGCACTCGTCAGTCTTTAATCAACTGTAACAACTTTGTAGTAGTAGTAGGCCGGCTGTAATCAGGTTTCCAGTTCCTCTCGTTATGGGAGTTATTGCAGTATCGTTTCTGGCTGAACGTTCGGTAGACATCAGGTGTAAGTTGTCCACTGAAGTGAAGAGCTAAGCTTGCTGATGATATATTCGACAAGGAGAGGGGTACCGGGCGGAATGGTAGGCGATGCAGGGTAGGCTACATCCACTATAGGGGGGGGGGGGGGGGGGGGAACATAAATTGAGGAAAAAAGAGTGACAGTAAATCACAAGATGGTTGGGGGAAGTATCAAAGGAGCCAGCCAAGCTATTGGGCGGGAATGCGAGGGCTGCGAATGTGGCACCAGAAAAGTTTGAGGTTTCTGCGCTCCACTGAGTCTAGTCACATATTCCTTTTTGGATTTAACTATTAAGGATTCAACCAAGTAACGCTGAGTTTAAAAAAAAATGAAGTCAGCATAGGGTCCAGACGGCAGGAATTTCTTCCTCGCAATGTGTTTTTGACGAAGTTTTTTGCGCACTTTGGTAGTGAACCAGACAGGACGCAAAGCATAGTGACTTAGAAGAGGAGGGGACATAACAGAGGAGAAGACCTGATAAAATGATATGGATGGTGCTGAGCTGGTCACATGATAATGGACAGAGAAGTAGAACTTCTCAAGTAGTAGGCAAGTAGAGATTGATTGAGTTCAAACCTTCGGAGTTACCCTTTCGAAAGTTATATTTGGAATCGGAAGATCTAAGCATCAAACTCGAGAGTTTGGGTTTGGGGTTTGGGTTTCTGGAAAGGCAAAATTGGAAGGCAGCACGGGTGTTCATGAAAGTGGATAAAGGAAGGTAAGGGTGGGTAGAATTATTAGGGAGGGAGCGAAGACGAAGAATCTAAAATCCTGTCATTCAACCAAGTTTCAGTAATGCAGATTATGTGGTGTTGGAATATTAAGGCAGATAACTTAAAACCCACCAGCTTGGTCCTTTAACCCCTTTGCATTGTGGTAAAACAGTCCTAAATTATGGAGGCAGGAGCGCGCAGCGGAGCCAATACTTCCATCGTCCTACTGTGGCTACATTGGTTCTGTCGAAGCTGCGTAGAGCAGCCGATGCCGTGTAGGGATAAATTCTATCGACAAAGGACATAGAGGGAAACGAGAAAAACATCACGTCTTTCCCTTCCCGTTAAAATGGTATTGTAAGATGACCACGGCTAGGTTCAAGGTACAGAATTATCCCAAAATAGTTGTTTCTAACATATTTGACATCAGGATAGGCTCTTGGTCTCGAGGAAAGCAAACCTGACCGAAATCGTTTCACCGTCTGTTTGTCTGTCTGTCTCACGCACTTTTCTCAAAAGCAGGTTATTACTACTGATATCCAACCCACAGGGGTCCAGTGAATGGTAACATTCTCGGATGATCTTTTCATCGAATATAGGCATGTTGAGTATCATATGCAAGATGTCGATTAATACTATTCGAATCAGATGCTAGTTGTGGTTTCAATTTCAAAGGGCACGAGTTAGGGATTATAGAGAATCACTTAATTTCAGGGGATATTCCCAGAAACTACCCAGCCTGAAGAAGACCATGGTGATGCCACTGCGCGTAATCTAAGCCTCAGAATATTAAATATTCTGGCATCTACTCAAATAAAGTTATTAGCAACAACCAGTATCCGGTCTAGGCCTGCCTTAATAAGGAACTCCAGACATCCCGGTTTTGCGCCGAGGTCCACCAACTCGATATCCCTAAAAGCTGTCTGGCGTCCTGGCCTACGCCATCACTCCATCTTAGGCAGGGTCTGCCTCGTCTTCTTTTTCTACCATAGATATTGCCCTTATAGACTTTCCGGGTGGAATCATCCTCACCCATACGGATTAAGTGACCCGCCCACCGCAACCTATTGAGCCGGATTTTATCCACAACCGGACGGTCATGGTATCGCTCATAGATTTCGTTATTGTGTAGGCTACGGAGTCGTCCATCCTTATGTAGGGGGCGAAAAATTCTTCGGAGGATTCTTCTCTCGAACGCGACCAAGAGTTCGCAATTTTTCTTGCTAAGAACCCAAGTTTCCGAGGAATACATGAGGACTGGCAAGATCATTGGCTTGTACAGTAAGAGCTTTGACCTTATGGTGATACGTTTCGAGCGGAACAGTTTTTGTAAGCTGAAATAGGCTCTTTTGGCTGACAACAACCGTGCGCAGATTTCATCATCGTAGCTGTTATCGGTTGTGATTTTCGATCCTAGATAGGAGAAATTGTCAACGATCTCAAAGTTGTATTCTCCTATCCTTATTCTTCTTGTTTGGCCAGTGCGGTTTGATGTTGTTGGTTCGTTCGTCTTCGCTGTTGACATTGCCACCATATATTTTGTCTTGCTTTCAATGATGTGCAGCCCAAGATCTCGCGCCGCCTGCTCGATCTAGATGAAGGCAGTTTATACGTCTCGGGTGGTTCTTCCCATGATAGGCTAGTAGTTGGGTAGACTTAAAGAGGATCGCACCTCTTGCATTTACATCAGCGTCATGGATTATTTTCTCGAGGGCCAGGTAGAAGAGGACGCATGATAGGGCATCCCCTTGTCGTCAACCGTTGTTGATGTCGAATGGTGTTGAGAATGAACCTGCTGCTTTTATCTGGCCTCGCACATTGGTCAGGGTCAGCCTAGTCAGTCTTATTAGTTTCGTCGGAATACCGAATTCTCTCATGGCCGTGTACAGTTTTACCCTGGCTATGCTATCATAGGCGGCTTTAAAGTCGATGAATAGATGGTGCAATTGTTGTTCATATTCCAACAGTTTTTCCATCGCTTGCCGCAGAGAGAAAATCTGTTGCTGATTTGCCTGGAGTGAAACCTCTTTGGTATGGGCCAATGATGTTCTGGGCGTATGGGGCTATCCGGCCTAGGAAGATAGCGGAGAATATCTTATAGATGGTACTCAGCAACGTGATACCTGTATAATTGCTGCACTGTGTGATATCTCCCTTTTTATGTATGAGACAGATAATGCCTCGTTGCCAATCGTCAGGCATTGATTCGCTGTCCCATACCTTGAGCACAAGTTGATGAACCACTTGGTGTAACTGGTTGCCTCCATATGACTTATGATTTATGATTTTTTAGCCGATGAATTGCACGGACTGTTTCCCCTAAACTTGGTGGTGGCAGTATTTGTCCGTCGTTTTCAGTTGGCGGGAGCTCCAACTCGCCAATGTTCTGGTTGTTCAGTACTCAACTGGTCGCTTCAATATGCCCATTCTGTCGGAAATCAGATTTGCCTCTTTGTCGCGGCAGGATGAGCATCGAGATGTATAAGGCTTCATCCTGCTGACTTGTTGGTAAAACTTGCGCGCCTGGTGCGGTTGCTCCCTGTTTTTTTCTAGTTCACAGACTTGTCGGTTCTCCCAGGCTTCCTTTTTCCGTCTGTGAAGTCCGTTCTCCGCTCGACGGAGTTCGTGATAAGTCTCTGCGCGTGCCCGCGTTCTTTGAGAATGCAACATTACTCGGTACGCGGCATTCTTCCGTTCCGTTGCTAGCTTACATTCATCGTCAAACCAGCCGTTCGGACTGAAACCACTGCAAATCCTTAAGTTAAGTACTTAAGTTCACTATAGAATTATGAAACTTTGGAAGACAGGCAGAAGAGACAAGGCGGACAGACGGGCAAGCAGACAGACAATCAGGCAACGAAACCTTAAAAACGAACGTATTTCTCACAAGGAAAACATGGGGGATGCCTCAGTTTGGTTTAGCATGGGTTTTGTGCTGTGGATTGGCTTTAGTAACATTTTGGTTCATCCCTTATAGCCCATGCGCCGGATTTACCGAATGTCAAGTAGTCATTGAATGGTCAAGGAATTAAACGTTTGCTTTGCTCGCTTGTTCGTCAGAAGTAAATCCAATGGAAAATTCTTTGTCGACCATTCTTGAAACAGTTTTACAACAACAATATTTTACACGGTGAATACTTGTGGCGTTGGAACACATCACACAAAGTCCCGGTCAATACTCTTTCGGATAAAGATAATTTTATTCAGTTCAAGTTACAGTAAAAAGTAAAACCAGCCAAATTGGGGGCTGCCTTACAAATATGAAACGCCTCTTAATTATAAGATCAGATAAGTCAAACATTATTGCTTGCAACGCAATTTGTCTACTAAGTAGTGGCTCTACTTCAAATTGCCCTGTATTCCATCTATATTGTACGTAACATGGGGACTTATACCCTTATCCTGAAACAACTATAGCTTCGATAGAAGCCATTGGGGTCAGTTCTCAGCTGACCTTTTGGTTGACCACTGTGCTGGCCTTGCTGAAGCTCAGAATCGGGGTACAAATCATTCAAAAAGGTGTTAGAAGGAGGAGAACCCAACTTCACTCATCAATTCCTAGATCATATCCAATATCTGTAAATAGCTCGAACCTAAGAACATAAGAATTATATCCTGTGCATTCTTTGAAGGTTTTCTGAAGTTCAACTTATGTACAGTACTTCAAGGAAGGTAATTCCTAGGAAGCCAACTGATCAATATCATCTGAACCTATATTTTTTGTTTATGCTTCCTGTTCGTGGCTTTATGTATAGAACATCCACACCGTCTCCGTTTTCAGTGACATTGCGCTTCACTTTTATTATCATCATAGTTACTGCTGTGCAAGGGATAATCAACTATCCATGACGAACCAGGATTCGAACACAGGTAACAAAATCTAGAGGTTGATGCTGGTTACTTTCTAGAGGTACGACAATTTGGTTTATTATTCACTGCAATATTCGGACCTTCCTTATTAATTTTTGCTGTAGGTGGCTTGACTTTCAGAACCAAAATAAAATTTTATTTGAACTTTTTAATTTTTTCCCTACACATGGTTTACACGTCACTAATAATCAACTTACGAAAAGTGGAACCCTCATGTATTCTCACATAAAAAGTCCACAAGAACGTTCGTACCTGAAAGTCGGCATTCAGATATCTTTTGCACGAATTGCAATATTTGCGTAGTAATAATTTTAACTGGCTTATCGATTTCTAGTTTCCTATTCCTTAAAATTCCCCTAGGCCCTTGATCAGTACCTTCGTTTCCTCTGCTACAACTGAATAATGTCCTTATCTGGTAAATTCTCTCACTTTCATCAACTATGTGCGGTGATTATTGAGCGTCAATAGGATCGGGTAAATCTATTCTAATAACCGCATGGTAATTTTTACAAATTATAGCTTAATATCCGCTATTATATGCTACCTTGCGGTGATGACAAGACCACTTGATAGCTACCACTCTCTGGCGCATATGCATAAATGACTGGAACCATTTAAAAACCAGAAATTTCATTGTGTAATAACAACTACAATCTGTTTGCTGCAAATAAATGTCTTTAATGGGAATCAATGAAAAATGTTGTATATGCATAGGTGCATGTATATCTTGCGAATTTGTTCAATTAACGACGCTGGAAATAGAAGATTGCCTTGGTGAGTGTAGCACGTGCCCCGGTATTTCAAGTTTTTCTTCCACCAGCGAATGGAATTTCCTTCTTATCTACAACTGAATGCCTAAACGCAGAATGTATAATTATAAATGATCAATTACTTGATCTGCACGCGAGAATTTACGTATTAAAGTGCTAGTAAACGCCTACGTCAGGATTATCGATTTCATTCGTTGCTCGTCAGCTAGCGCGGGTGAATTCGCTAGGCCAATTTCTGGAATATTTTGTACATTGCATAAAAGCCTATAGCAAACATCCATGAATTCGTTACGCCGAAAATCGGTCAAATAAAAGGTTATTTTGTTCTTTCCACACCTGCGGTCGGTCGGTCGCATGAAAGTCTAAAGTTATTTTTGTAATTTCACCATTTACCTGCGAGCACCCTCGAGCGAAATGAACTAGGGAAAAGTTCATGGAATTTCGGGCAAATCACCACGAAAGTCAGGCTTCTACATGCAACCATCAAATTACTATGATGGGTGCTTCGCTTTCACTCCCTCTGTAACTGACTAGCTATGGCTCACTTCCTGACCCATATCGTTTCTATTGCTTTTTGCTTACAGCTCACGGACAATATTTTCAATTGGCACGCACAAATCTCCGCATTTGGTCAAGTGTGGCATGTATGCGAAAACCACTCTGCCAGAGGTGGGTTAAAACGTTCCTGCTGGGATTTTATCCTTGCTTGTGGATCAACTTTGACCTATGAGTAAGCACATTTGAGGTCATAACAGGTACAAGGAGTTTAACGAGGTGTCCTAATTTTCACAATGAATGGGAGGTCACGGAAATATGGGCAGTAAATCGACGTTGTTATGATTTGGCTCATTCGCTCATTTGGATTCGCAAGTTGCTTCTGTCACAACACCAGCTACCTTCTGGGAGCAGAGGCATAGGCGACTTTGGCCTAGCAACAAACCCCTGCTTCCGCTAACCATGGAACATGCATGTTATGCAATAAATCTTAAACTTGAGTTTGCTTTCAGACACTTCAAATCGTACGATTGTGAGCAAAGCAAAATGCTTGTATTTTGGCTGTTTTTTCAGTTCCAAAAGAATGAATGAAGTTAATTTTCACTCAGTGATCTATTTACAGACCGCCAGGAGTACATCATCGATTTGTAATTAGGCAGCTTCACCCAATGAATTTCATTCACGCAAATCGCATATCCAAGCGCTGTACAAATGTTTATCGATTTGCTGGCGGAATGATTTGCAAAGCTTTCACAGATTTTTGGTTTTTTGCGTATTTACCTACACTTATCACGATGGCCACATGGGAGTCATCATCTATTGAAATTCTCTCGAATTCTCTCAGAAAATGGAAATCGTATTTCAATAAATATTCATTTTGTCGGTCCATTCTTGACATTTGTTCATCTTTTCCGTCCATCCTTGAATATAAATGGATATCTAATGAGAGATTATCCATGCCAATTGTATCTAGATATGATTAGTTTAAAATTACTGCTTTAAGTTGGCTCTTTACTTATTTTATTTGTTGCATTCCAAATTTAAGAGGAAAATTGTAGCTTTGCACTTTGAACCGTATTTTCGACGATATTTGCTTTAATTCAATGAAAATTTGTCTGGCCAACGCGTTTGGAACGTACTTCTTATTAACCATTCCAAAAGACTTTTCAGTAATAACGAGAAGCGATTTTTTTTTTTGGAAGTAGGGTAGGTGAATGCGTTTACGCACAGAGTGTTGCACTCCCGCAACAGCATGCCGGCGGACTACCAATTACACACCTCCCTGTCATCAGAGAACTAGCCTGGACACATTATTTCGGGCTAACCCTCCCGCTCTCCGGGCTTTGGGAGCCTTCAAGTCAGGGAACTCCTTTCACCAACGGGAGGGGAGGGGAGGAAGGGAGTTGTTGTTAATTCAGGGAACCCCTTACCGTCCGATCCCTCTGCCGGTCGAGTTCAATCTTCTTCGTAGTAAGAAGAGCCCGAACATAATGCGCAATACGATTCCAGCTGCCAGCGCTCTTCAGCATCTCTCTGACAATGTTGTCTGGAGAGAGCTCCCCTGTGTCTGCATAAAGCTGCTGACGGAGGCCGTCCCACCTCTCGCAAGAGAAAAAGGTGTATTCAGCGTCAGCCGCCACTCTATTGCAGAACACACAATCAGGAGATCGCGCCTTCCCAATCCTGCGCAGGTAAGACTGAAAACCTCCATGCCCACTTAGAAGTTGGGTAAGGAAGTAATCAATCTCACCGTGCTTTCTGTTCAACCATGGGTCTAATTTGTCGATGAGCCGCGTAGTCCACTTGCCCCTTGGCTCATTTTACCAAGAAAGTTGCCACTCGCTAAGGATGCGTTGACGTTCTTCACGGGCAACCATTTCTCTTAAGTTTTCGCGCTTACGGTGATAGATAGCTTTGCGCTCCTTGGCAAGGAGGGCAACGGGGATCAGTCCCGCAATCACCATCACAGTCGGTTCGGAGACGGTGCGATAATCAGACGCCACTCGCAAAGCTCCCCGCCTCTGCACTTGAGCGATTCGTGTACGATGCACTTCCTTGTCAAGGGCATCAGCCCATACCTCCGCACCATAGAGAAGGACGGACTGCGTTGCTCCCATGAGGAGACGTCTCCTAGTTGATATAGGGCCGCCGACATTCGTCATTAGCCGACTCAAGGCCGCGACTCCTGCTGCAGCCCTGTCCGCGGCTGCTTTGATTTGCTCGAAGAAGCTCATCCTCGAGTCGAGCATTAAACTAAGGTATTTAATCGCTGGTTTTGGCTCTATACTCAACTCGCCGATGGTCAGGATGACTACTTTGGTTTTTTCCAGCGCAAGGTTGAAACCGTGAGCAGTCATCCATCCGCTTACCCGTCGCATCAATATGCCAAGTCTGCTTTGCGCCTGTTCAACAGTGCGTCCGGCAACAAGTGCCGCAATGTCGTCTGCATAACCGACCAGGCGCGACTCTTCGGGCATATCGAGTCTCAGCAGACTATCGTAGGAAGCGTTCCAGAGGTCCGGCCTAGGATGGATCCCTGCGAGGAGCACTATCCGTCGAGATCGGCGGCTGTGTGCCCCGGCTCGATTAAATGCATCTACGACCTCCATAACAGCATCCACTGTAGATTTCCCTGTTCTAAACCCGAACTGCCTTGCGGATAAGCCCCCGGCAACACTTCAGCGAGTCTACCCCTGATGAGCTTCTCGAGCACTTTTCCGGGCATGTCAAGCATACACAGCGGTCGGTATGCAGACGGGAGCTCCGGGTCTCCTTTACCATTACTGATCAACGCGAGTCTGGCCACTTTCCAGTGAAAAGGAAAAATGCCCTCCTTCAAGCACGCGTTGAACACTTCGAGCAGCAATTCTGGCCGCTGGCGGAACACCAGTTTGTAAACTTCCGCCGGGATGCCATCAGGACCTGGCGCCTTCCTGTTTTTCATAGTGAGAACCGCTTCTTCGAGTTCTCCCATTGTGAAAAGGGGGCAATCCACGACGTTTTCCGCGCTATTTACATCAACCCGTACAGGGTGTCTGGGGAACAATGCCCGCACAATGCGGTCCATCTGGTCGGTGCTTAGTATGCAGGGCTTCCGCAGAGCCCCGATTTTCCGAGTGACAAGCTTATAGCCAAGTCCCGACGGGTCATCATTCACCTCATTAACAAGATTTTGCCAGCCGCGAGCTTTGCTTTTATTTATAGCGCTGCGGAGTCTTCTTTTTGCTGATCTATATTGTGCCTTTATGGGACATGCCTCCTCGTTGGCGTACAAACGTTATGCCAAACGGCGGAGCTTATGACACTCCTTCCGTAAGTCGGCAATTTCTGCCGTCCATCAGTACATAGAAGGCTTGTCGCGCCTGGGGCCTCTCCGGGGCATGGAAGCCTCACACGCCGTCATTATCAGATTCATTACTGAATTTACGACGATGTCAGCTGCGACACCACCACCCCCCGGAGTGCCCCCCAGCGCGGCCCTACCTGCTCCAAGAGCTTCGACGAACCTTCCGATGTTCACCCTCGCGACATTCCACACGCAAGGGGAATGTCGTGTTGGTGCTCGCCGGTAAGTAGCGTCAAACACTTCGAACGCAATGATGATCACTTGCCGACGCAAAAGTGATGTCAGGAATGCTTCCTTCACAACCTGGGCGTCGAAACGTTGGCGTGAATCCGAGCCCAGTTCTCGTGGCCATTTCCAGAATCCGTTTCCCTCTGGAGTCTGATTGAGGCATGCCCCATTCAAGAGCTCTGGCATTAAAATCACCGCCAACCAGGATTCGTCCCTTCGTGCTCGAAACGGCGTCCTCCAGAGCGTCAAGCCGGCGCCGAAAGTCCGGAATCGACTCATTCGGTGTCAGGTAAAGGCTAAAAAACGTTATCCCTAATCACCAGATCCAGACAAATCCGTCCCCCCGGCCTTCGGCAAGAACACGAAGTCGAACGTCGTCCCGAACCCAGATGGCAGCGGTGCCCGATAAGTCCAGATACCATGAGGACGGGTCCTTGTTTCGGTATTGCTCGCTAATCAGCACTAGATCAGCATTTACTTCCGCAGCGAACTGCGCTAGCAACTGGTGAGCGGTTGCACTCCGGTGCATGTTAATTTGCAAAATGCGGATCATGGCGTTCGCACCCTAACCCTCTCCAATTCCGCCCTGAAGATCGGACACCGTCCCGAGCCCGCAGTGTGTGCGACGCTTTCGCCAGACGCACCACGATCCCTGCAGAGAACACAACTCTCGCTTTCCTTGCAAGTCTTCGCTTGATGACCCACTTGGCCGCATCTCCGGCATGCTGTCCTCCTGTCCGGACCCTTGCAAGCTGCTGACGTGTGTCCATAGTCCAGACACCTGTAGCACTTGGTGGGGACTATCCGCATTGGTACCCTGCATACTACCCATCCGATTTTGATTCTCCCGCTGTTAAGGAGTTTCCTCGCATATTGCTCGGGGACTTCCACCACGGCGAGCTTTTGGCCTCGAGCATTTACAGAGGTAATACCTACCCGGGCATTGGTTACCTCTGGACATTCACGCTTTAGCGCCTCCTCTACTTCGGCCTTTTCTGTGAGGCAGTCAAGATCCCGTTTTTCTAGAGAGCACATTGGTTCTAGGCTGGAAACAAGAGCCTTCTCCCCCAATAGCCTCTTGACCGCTTCGCAGAACGTGCTCTTGTTGGTCGTTTTTGGGCCCAGTTTGACGAGAACTCCACCAGTCCTCGTTCTCCGTATCGAAGACACCTCTGCTCCGTTCTCCTCGGGTTTCGTCCTGTAGCGGATTTCATTAAGGACTTCCGCAAATGCCTTGCCTTCCGTCGGCTTAATGAGCAGAGCCGACGGTCTAGTCCTTCTTCGTTTTTTCCGCTACTGACTTTTGGTTAGCAGCCTCCTGGTTTTTGGACCGACGTGTCCGTTGTTTCTTTTTATCCTTTTTCGCCTTCTTTTTTTGGGTCTTGGAGACTACTCCGATAAAGTCTTCTTTAGGCACGTCGTCCTCTTTCCGCTTTTTCCCCAGTTCACTTTGCAGAGGGCTATCTGTGGTCCGTTTGACGCAAGCAGCATTCTCCGCGGGGAGTGCGACTGTTTCTGCTCTACAATCGTCTTCCGCTGCTCTCCACGTTCGTCTATAAAAGGAAATGCGGTCCAGTAGTTCCTTCAGTTCCATCAGCCCGTTTTTGACGCCTTTGCGGACGTTCCTCTGAAGGAACGTTGCCGACCGCATACGTTTCACCACTGCTGCGCACTTTTTGATGAGCCTTTCCTCTTCGGCTCTAGCGAGGACGGTCGAATGCACTTCCACTCGATTTGTGTCCAAATCAATCTGCTCAGGACTAGCGTTTCTCACTGAGCTTACTTCCAGAACAGGGGCACTGCAAGGTAATGGAGTTGCCACCTCCGCACGGTCAGTCGTGCCACTTGGTGAGGCTTCCTCTTTATTTGGGCGCCCCGGTGCCTCATCAGGTATGTCAGCCCTCGTTGCCTCTTTCACTGATCGCTGCGGTGAAGGACGCATTTTGTGCTCCGCCCAAACGCACTCAGCTCTTCCTCCTTGTCTGTTGTTTCGTCGTTTTTTTTATAAGTTTCTGAATATTCTCCGTGAAAAAGTAACCAGCGCATCGTGTGCAAGGGAGCGGGCCGCAATAGTCAAGAACGGGTATACCCTCGGGGACACAGCCCCTACCCCAGTTCCCTGAGGCCTGACCTACGCTTAGCTGATCCCGGAATTCACGGACGGATCAGCGCTCGCTCGGGGCAACGCGGTCTACTAACACCGGTTCAATGCACACTTCCCGACCAGGGTCCCGAAGGAGTTGGCTCCTGATACACGTCGCAACTACCACCTTGGCAGAGCTACGCTCACATCACCCCGTCGACGCCGACAGAGAGTTTTCGACGGCTCCGGAGAATTGAATTATCACCTATTCCTAATCACGGCTCATAAATGGCGTTATATTTTCACCAAACTCTTACTACTAGATTAAGGAAAATAAACAGTTCAAACGGACTTGGGATTAGCTCTAGCATCTACGATCCTTATAAACGGCTACAACCTTGAATATGTAAGTAGAGACTCGTCCGTTGAAAAGTGTTGTTAATTGTGAATGAGTATCTGAATGGAATCAAGGTGGTACTCCAGAGCAATTTTGAAGTGAGATGCTCAAAGTACCACTTGGGCTGTCGTGGCATGGAATGTTAAATTTCGTGTAGAAAAATGAAAAAATGTTATTTACATAATATGTTGGCTCTAAGCGGAGGAGAAGATTACCAATATACTTTGTACATACTATCTTCAGTAAATTAGTCGAGAAACCAGAACCTGGACTCTACCGGTATGAAGGTTTGGCATCATCATCAACGGCGCAACAACCGGCATCCGGTCTAGGCCGGCCTTAATAAGGAACTCCAGACATCCCGGTTTTGCGCCGAGGCCCACCAATTCGATATCCCTAAAAGCTGTCTGGCGTCCATCCCCTTGCCGTAGACCGTTGTTGATGTCGAATGGTCTTGAGAGTGATCCTGCTGCTTTTATCTGGCCTCGCAGTCAGTCTTATCAATTTCGTGGGGATATCGAATTCTCTCATGGCTATGTACAGTTTTACCCTGGCTATGCTATCATAGGCGGCTTTAAACTCGATGAATAGATGGTTCAACTGCTGTCCATATTCCAACAATTTTTCCATCGCTTGCCGCAGAAAGAAAATCTGATCTGTTGCTGATTTGCCTGGAGTAAAACCTCTTTGGTATGGGCCAATGATATTCTGGGTGTATGAGGCTAGCCGGCTTAGCAAGATAGACGAGAAGATCTTATAGATGGTACTCAGCAACGTGATACCTCTATAATTGCTGCACTGTGTGATATCTCCCTTTTTATGCCTAGCTGCCAATCGTCAGGCATTGATTCGCTGTCCCATACCTTGAGTACAAGTTGATGAACTACTTGGTGTAACTGGTCACCTCCATATTTAACCAATTCGGCTGTAATTCCGTTTGCTCCTGGCAACTTATGATTTTTTAGCCGATGAATTGCACGGACTGTTTCTCCTAAACTTGGTGGTGGCAGTATTTGTCCGTCGTCTTCAGTTGGCGGGACCTTTAACTCGATGATGTTCTGGTTGTTCAGTAACTCCTCAAAGTATTCAACCCATTCTGTCGGAAATCAGATTTCGCTCTTTGTCTCGGCAGGATGAGCATTGAGGTGTATAAGGATTTGTTGGTTCTCCCAGGCTTCGTTCTTCCGTCTGTACAGTCGCTTCTCCGCTCGACGGAGTTCGTGATAAGTCTCTGCGCGTGCCCGCGTTCTTTGAGAATGCAACATTACTCGGTATGCAGCATTCTTCTGTTCCGTTGCTAGCTTACATTCATCGTCAAACCAGCCGTTCCGACTTTTTTTGCGGCTGGGGCCAAGTATCCTTGTGGCCGTATCAATGATAACGTTCTTCAGGTGGTTGTGAAGATTATTTGTTGATGCATCTCATCTCCAGGACCTCTGTTGACTGCGGTTATTGCGGCATCCATTTCTCTCTTACAAGTGTCGCGGAGGACTGTGTTGTCGATGGCTTCAGTATTCACTCTCACCTGATTGTCAGAGGGGATTGTACGATTTCTTATAAATGGATATTTTTTCATTTGCGAAGGTCATCATCACTTCGAAGATACAACTGTTGGAATTTTAGAGAAATTTAAAAATCGATTTTTTATTTAAATGTCAATATGCACCACGAAGTTGATAAAAGTTGCCTTAGGCCTTATGTAAGGATAATGATGATGATAATGATATGTAAAAATCATGAACTTAATTATGGGAAATTTAGAAATATTACGCATTAAATGCGAGATGCGAAATGGTCTTGATATCAAGGAAATTCGCTTGAATATAGTAGTTTAGAAGGTAGGCAATGGAATGTATGGCTTTGGTCCCCTTTTCTGAAGTCTCGCAGTATAAAGTAAAGGTAGAGCCGACAAAGGGGAACTTCCTGAAAGTGTACTTTTAGTTACTCCTCAGGCCCTGAAGAACTGCGTCGTCCTTCTGCTCCTTTGCGATTGCCAGGAAATCGATTGTGACAAGGATCTTGACCGCCTCAATGCCTAACAGAGCATCAGCAATTAGGTGTCTTTTTTAGACACGTGTTGGATGTTGGAAGTAAACGGGCTTATAAAGCTCAGGTGCCTGAGTTGATGAGGAGACGCTTTATCGGGTTTTTGTTTTAAGGCAAATGTAAATGGCTTGGGATCCGTGAACACTGTGAACGGCCCCTTCTAAGGGGCAGCGAAAGTATTTTATTGCGAGGTACGCGGCTAACAACTCACTACCATAGGTACTGTAGTTGTGTTGGGCGTTCAATTGTTTCGAGAAGAAGCTTAACAGCTCCCAGCAGCACTTATGAAGATATCTGAGGCATTAAACGACTAAGGCTTGTTGAGGAAATGCCAGAAGCGTAGCGTCCACCAACTGTTGCTTGGTTGACGAAACGTTTGCGGCGCATTGCATAGTCCAAAAGTCATCCTGGTGAAGAAGGGTTCGAACGCGGGGGCCGGCAATGTCTTGGAAAATGATGGCTAGAATGTCGGATGGGCAGGTGGAGATCGTCCCTGATGAGGTAAGGTTGGATCTCTACCTATTTCGTCAGCTTTGTCCCAAATGAAGAGCAGCAACGGTGTCGGTTAGTTTTGCTACGGTGTTTGTCAATGCGGCCATTGAATTGTTCAGCGAACTAGAGTCCGCGCACGTCAAAATGATGCGGGTGTCCAGTAGCTCATCCTCAGTTCTGTCAGTAAGTGGGGGCATTTTGTGGCGCTGTTCTGCCAAACTGTAATTGAGAAACAATATTTTGGGCCGTGTTATGATTTTTCTAGTATAAAAGCCTCCTCTGTTATTTTTCTGCTACTGTATTTCCTTTAATTAAGTAAGGGAAGCAATGCTTGCACACATAAACCTTTTAAATCAAAATCAAATGAACGCAAATTGTTCAATTAAGACACTCAAAGAACACTGTTAATAGTTCCAACAACGTTAGCAACTGGCTCCTGCGATACGTCTGACACGTCTTTTTATACTCTTTAATCGGGACTTAACTCATTGTTTTACTATAACTTTGTCAGTGATAGCGTGATTTCCTCCAATTTTGTTAGGTTCATGCTTCATATCGTGACCTTTATTACTGTCAATTAATAACAAGTCGGGAAACAAGAAGCTAGACGCCTTAGGTATGAAAGGTTTTGTGTATTTCTTTTATAAAGAGATTTGAGTGTGCATTTGTCTCATTAGTATGTAGCATGTAATATATGCATATATATATATTATGTGAGAATATCCACTTTCAAGTGATATTGACATTCAAAGTCTTGAACTTGCACAGAAGCGACAGCTTTGGCCTATTATAACTTTGTTGGTAATAGTGCGATTTTCACCAAATTTGGTAGGATCATACTTTATACCGTAGCCTACATTGCTACATGATTCTACGAGGAACTTAAGGGGGTTTTCCTGCGAATTACTAAAAATTATAGTAATGTACTATTATTAACTTTATTTGAGCAGGTATCGGTATGGAGGGTATTTTGGACCCTAGGCACCATACAGTGGCAGCCTTTTGACTTTTTTCAGATGTTTCGGTTAAGTAGTTTCTGAGAATGGGTCCGTTAAAGAAATGATCACTTTTAACCCCCCGCACACCTTTCAAACAAATGTCAAAATTAAGACCGGCTTCGAAAAGGATATGTTCTGAGAATGTATCCATGAAAGAAATTACCAATTTCCAGCCCCCGCCCTCACCATTTTGCACTAAATATCAGAGAAGCATTGAGAAGTACTAATCGATTCCTTCCATTTGATACCCCATATGACTATATTTGTGAAAAAAATTGCACACCCTTCTTCTGCATGTATGGACCCTTAAGTTCCACATAAAACGATAAACCTTCCACCTTTCCACCATGTTTGGTGCCAATGGGTATAATCTTTTCTGAGAAAGGAGCGTGTGACAGACAGACAATAAACCGATTTTAATAAAGTTTTGTTTTACACAACAATTCGGAATATTGGAAGCTCGACACTTCAAATATAAAGGTCTGCTGTTGATCTTATGTGTGAAACCTCCCATGCACGTTTTTCCATTCACACATAGCTAAAAATTCAAAATATTCCTTGATACTATATATGTAATTCTGCCGTTCATATGAGTTCACTTTATATAATCATGACGATGATTATTCGTTTGGATAAATTCTGAGAACGAGATCTTTTACCCTTTTCGGAGCATACATTTTGAGCCCTCATTACCCTATGTTTCACCCAAGATCAGAAATATCATTAGATTCGAAAAGTACTAAATGGGGACCTTTCATTTGATACCCCACATGACCTTATTCTGTGAAAAAGAAATGTACACCCCCTTCAACTCAATACAAAATGGCGCCACTTCCTGTATCTAAAGAGATACACAGACCACATGTTTTCACCACATTTAGTGACAAAAGCGTCAGTTGTTTCCAAATGAATCGGTTGTGATACACAGACAGAGATTGAATCAATTTTAATAAAGCTTTGTTTTACAAAAACCTTAAAAGGGGGTGGGGAGAAGTAAATTCTTCAGGAATAGAATTTTAGTCTTTCACTCGAATGCCAATTATTCTCGTTAATTATGACGTCAGCATCTTATTTGCATTTCTTATGATGCAGTAAATTTGCACGAAATTGAAATAATTATTAGTAGTTTTTTTTTGTGCAGAAATCGGAATGGGACATATTTTGAGGCCTAGATTTGCTATAAGCGCACCACTCTGATTTTTTTGAGATTTTTGGGTTGGGTAGTTTCCGAAAATGAGTCCTATTTCACCCGAAATCTGCACATTTTGACTCCTCACTCGCGCACTTTACAATTCACGTCAAAACTGATATCAGTTTCAGGAAAAACTAAACTAACTAAAACTATTCGGAGAAAAAATTACATACCCGTTTGCACGTATGGGGAACCCCCTTTAAACTCCGCATAAATATCTGTTACTCACTGTACGCATGGGATTTCATAGGTCTTATCTGTCCCCCAAATTTCGTTCGGACCATTTAGCCGTTTTGGCAAAAAGCACGCGTGACGACAGACAGTGAATCAGTTTTAATAAAGTTTTGCTTCACACAAAACCTTAAAAATGAATTTACAAATCCCAAGAGGTGCTCAACGCGACGGCGTGTCTTACACACCAAGCCAATTCCCAAATGGGGCACTCGTCTCAGCAATTGGTAATGTAATGGAATGATTTGCGGTGTAGGGTTCTAGTAAGTTGTATTGATAATGAGTATCGGGCTATTGTCGACTTGTTAACGTAGATATTGGGCTGGGATGTATTTGGGGACAAAATTTTGTATAGATGCATCACTGTGATTTTTGCAAATTTTTCGGTTGGATACTTTCTGAGAATGAGACTTGTTCACTTTTCGTGGCACACACTTTGAGTCCTTTCTCTCCTCCTGCTCTCCTGGAAAAGTACTAACTGAGGTTTTGCTTCACGTAGAACAATAACAGATGTTGAGATAAGGGATAAGGATAAATAAAGTATAGTGGGAACTACTCTTGGTGAGAAGTTCTGCGTGTTAACTAAATAACGCGTCGCGATTCATGGCACTAACTGAAAAACTTCGGAGAAATCGAGAACGTTCACCTCAGCCGACACGATAGCACGGGCAAGGGTTCTTGGCTCATGTACGGTGTGAGGACTTAAGAAAAATAGTCCGAGCCAAGCATGATTCTTTTTTCATCGGATACGCACCACAGATTGATCGACCTGATGCCGAGAAAGAGGCCTCCTGGGAAATACTTGACACCGAGTTCTGTGGAGTACCTGCTTGCATCATCGTTGCAGGTGGTCTTATTTGTTTTGTAGACAAAAAAGCAGACGGTAACGGGTGCCATGAAGGAAAAGGATTAAGACCACGTCAATTTTGCGGACCCTCATGAGCTTGTAGTTGTCTATATATTATTATTAAACGATTGTCTCATCTCATCATCGTTATTTCATAAGACAGCACCATTTTCTCACTGTCACTGACTGCAAAGCCGTTTCCTTCTGTTACCCACTTCTACTCATCACGCCACCGTTAAAACAACGTGAGGAATCTACTGGCCCACTGCAAGCTAAATGGTGGTGGTTTTACGTGAAAAGAGAAGAAGTCAAGAGAAGCAAATGTGAAATTAAGCTCAAGACTCCTTTGTCGATCATGTTTTTGATCAATCAAGGAGCTATGCAACCCCCAATAAAGGTCCGTGAAAAAGACGCCTCTATAATAAGTTTGTTACTGCTTAATTGGAAAATTTACGAAAATACTATCAAGGGAGTAAGGAAAGCGATCACTGCTACCTGAGTAGGCCATTGCAAAGGTCTTTCTGACAAGTAGGAGACTGAGGATGCCGAGAGAAATCTGTGCCACTTGTCTAAAGCCGTACCGAGGATATAGATCGTAAACACTGACGGTTACTCATTGAAAAACCATGAGAAGCATTTTGCTTATTAGGTATGCTCTCCGGGAACACCTAATACCAGAGGAAATCATGTACTAGGTTTAATTGCTTTCTTCTTGTCTTCTTGTCGGTGTTCATCAAGGAGGCGCGAAATCTGAACAAAATTGGCAAAATTGTGATGACAGTATCCAAAAATGTACTCAGGGGTGACGGTTTTTAATATTTACTATAAGCACACCTATTGTCACTCTATCAAGTGACGTGGATTTCTTTTTTCATTTAAGGAAGACTTTTGTGGCACACTGAGTCAGAGCGCTGCAATGAGAGCAGCTCGTAGACTTTAGATCTACGGGAAAACAACGGATGTGACGACAGTTATTGAGAGAACTGAATTCAGTTTGTGTAAAGCCTTCTGGTGCTCGGATCCTATACATCTGTTTGGTAGAAGACATGAAGTTTTCTTCAAATGTAGAGGACACTGGGACGAACCAGAATACATGCTGGGATATAGTGAGGTCTCTTACACTGATGGGGACAATATACATCGGCCTTTCAGGTTGAAGTGTATGTGATCCTAAAAGAGACAACCTGAGCGATTTAAGGATAGGCGTATTGGAGTCTGTGGCGATAGTCTAGCAACTCCGACGGTCTTTGGCCACATGAAAAAACGTTCAGGATGTAGAAATAGTTTGATTTCTCTATCTAGATTGAATGAGGTAAAATGACTCTGCGTACCTTGCTACTTTGGCATAGGGGGGAATTAGATCTGAGATGGCTAAGCAGAAGAGGATTCGACGTCTCCCATGTCGGAATCGGAAGCAGCAGTTGCAGTGCCAATCATCATCTTCAACGGCGCAACAACCGGTATCCGGTCTAGCCCTGCCTTCATAACGAACTCCAGACATCCCGGTTTCGCGCCGAGGTCCACCAATTCGATATCCCTAATAGCTGTCTGGCGTCCTGACCTACGCCATCGCTCCATCTCAGGCAGGGTCTGCATCGTCTTCTTTTTCTACCATAGATCCTTATAATCTTTCCGGGTGGAATCATCCTCATCCATACGGATTACGTGACCGCACACGTAACCGTATTGAGCCGGATTTTATCCACAACCGGACGATCATGATATCGCTCATAGATTTCGTCATTGTGTAGGCTACGGAATCGTCCATCCTCATGTCGGGGGCCAAACATTTTTCGGAAGATTCTTCTCTCGAACGCGGCCAAGAGTTCGCAATTCTGCTTGTTAAGAACCCAAGTTTCCGAGGAATACATGAGGACTGGCAAGATCATAGTCTTGTACAGCTTTGACCCTATGGTGAGACGTTTCGAGCGGAACAGTTTTTGTTTGCTGACAACAACCGTGCGCGGATTTCATCATCGTAGCTGTTACCGATTATGATTTTCGACCCTAGATAGGAGAAATTATCAACGGTCTCAAAGTTGTATTCTCCTATCCTTATTCTTCCCGTTTGACCAGTGCGATTTGATGTTGTTGGTTGATTCCTCCTCGGTGCTGACGTTGCCACCATATATTTTGTCTTGCCTTCATTGATGTGCATGGATAAAGGCAGTTTGTACGTCTCGGGTGGTTCTTCCCATGATGTCGATATGGTCAGCATAGGCCAGTAATTGGGTGTTCTTGAAGAGGATCATACCTGTTGCATTTACCTCAGCATCACGGATCACTTTTTCGAGGGCCAGGTTAAAGAGGACGCATGATAGGGCACCCTTTTGTCGTAGATCGTTGTTGATATCGAGTGGTCTTGAGAGTGATCCTGCTGCTTTTATCTGGCCTCGCACATTGGTCAGGGTCAGCCTAGTCAGTCTTATTGATTTCGTTGGGATACCGAATTATATCATGGCCGTGTACAGTTTTACCCTGGCTAAGCTATCACAGGCGGCTTTGAAGTCGATGAACAGATGGTGCAATTGTTGTCCATATTCCAACAGTTCCATCGCTTTCCGCTGAGAAGAAATCTGATCTGTTGCTGATTTGTCTGGAGTGAAACCTCTTTGGTATGGGCCATTGATGTTGTGGGCGTATGGGGCTATCCGGCCTAGGAGGATAGCGGAGAATATCTTATAGATGGTACTGAACGACATCATATAATTGCTGCACTGCGTGATTTCCCCCTTTTTATGTTTGAGATAGATAATGACTGTTTGCTAGTCGTCAGACATGGATTCGCTGTCCCACACCTTGAGCACAAGTTGATGAACCACTCGGTGTAATTGGTCGCCTCCATATGTAACCAATTCGGCTGTAATTCCATCGGCCTCTGGCGGCTTATGATTTTTAAGCCGACGAGTTGCACGCACTGCTTCTTCTATACTTGGTAGTGGCGGTATTTATCCGGCGTCTTTAGTTGGCGGGACCTCCAACTCGCCGATATTCTGGTTGTTCATTCTTCATCTCCAGTATCTCTGTTGACTGCGATTATTGCGGCATCCATTGCCCTCTAATAGGTTTTGCGGAGGGCTGTGTTGTGGATGGTTTCAGTGTTAATTCTCACCTGATTGTCAGAAGGGATTCTGGGCGGTGTTGTTATTCGAGCTCGGAGAACAATGCCAATGAGATAGTGATGCGAATCTGGCCTCCCTATATGTTCGGATATTCATCAAGGCTGAGAGGTGGCGGCGTTCGATCAAAACGTTGTTAGTTTGGTTGAAAGTGGTTCCGTCTGGAGAGGCCCGCCTATGTTTGCGGACCGCTTTTCGCGCAAACCAGGTACTTGCAACAGCCATTTCGTGTGACACTGCTAATTGAATAATCCTCAGTCCGTTATCATTTGTATTTTGATATAAGTTGTGGGAGCCAACATATCGCCTGAATACGGGCTCCACTCCAACTTGGTTGCTAAGATCCCCAATTATGATTTTGACATCATATCTGCGACAGGGTTCGAGGCTCGTTCTACTGCCTCGTAGAAGCTATCCTTCTCTGACTCTGCGGTCTCCTCTATAGAGGAGGCGTGAACGTTTATGAGGCTGGCATTTCTAAATTTGCCTCGGAAGCTCAGAGTGCATAGCCGTTCGCTTATGTTTACAAAGTCGATAGCAGTAGGTTTCATTTTTTGGCTGACTAAGAAACCTACTCCGAGCACATGGTTTACTGGATGGCCGCTATAATATATGGTGTAGTGACTCTTCTCCAGGAAACCGGTTCGTGTCCAACGCATCTCCTGTAACGCTGTTACATCAGCCCTATATTGGAACAGCATATCGGCTAGGTGCTTGGCAACTTCATCTCTGTCCAGGGAGCGCACCCTCCATGAGAAAATGCTGAAATCGTTATTCCTTTGTCGTTGCCGGTTTCGTCGTTGTATTATCTGTCCAGTCCGAGGCTCCTGTTGTGACTTTGTAACTTCGGTTTTCCGTGTAGGATTGTCAGCCCTACCTGACCCTCAACCTGGAGGACCAGTTGGTAGAATTTGTCCCGTTTTTAGTCGCGGGAGACTCGTCTTCATTCTTCTCCGTCTGTAGCTTTTCGTTAAGAAAGAGCTCCCAGCGGTCACCACGCAGAGGTGGAGATAGGGTTTGGTAGCAGAGCTGTTGGTGTTGGTTGCCAGGTTTTATGCTTCATCGTGGGTACCAATCCATGTTTCGCCCTGGGACGTATACTACCCTTTGACCACCCACCGGAAAACTGGAAAACTTTCAAAAGTGTTGTTGCTATTTTGATTGGCTATAATTAACTAGCTGGTCATATGTCCGAAATAGGAGTATTAGATTATAATACGTATCCATGAAAGTATTCCTATCTGAGTTCTCCGCCTCAATACGTATGAGGCATCAAATTTTTGGTGCTGATGTGCCCGAATCGCCCATGTACACACTTGAGGGTTAAGATGGCATGTGTAGTTTTCTACGCCTGCAAGGGAACCTTCCCAAAAAAACAAGGTCCCTGGTCGAGGATGATTCTCTAGATGTACGTAACCGTGGTGTGTCCCATCCTAACAGGCAGATACCCTCAGTATAGAATATCTGACCCGCTTATAACAAAATGGGCTCGCGAGAGTTTTTGGGCCAGACGCGCCAGTTGACTCTGGTGATCTGAACAGAATAGATTCTCTACCTCTTGCCTTTTTGGTGGTCCTTTCTTACAATCTTAGGAGTTTGTAGAAACAAAACGGTGCATCACAGCGTTAATGGGGCTAATCGGCCAATGATACCTGATCATACCGCACTCCACCGGAAGAAGGAAAAGAGTACTCTCCACAGTTTTAACAATTAATTCCGCTTAAACTCTGAATATATAATTGAAATTAGAAAAAGGGAGTATTTTGGGTTTCAAATTTGTCGATTATTTACGATTATTTGTTAATATGTGGATTGCGTAGATAAATTTCTATTAGAGATAATCATGATGAGGTATTGCATTGGGAATCTTATAACTTCCTCGCACTGGACAGGCAAATGCTGGAGTTCATCGATTCAGTCGTTTATGAACACACGCCCCCTCCTAAAATTCCAAATCCCCACACGCTTCAGCTTCTCCTTTACTACGTATGTTAGAGAACTGTTAACGATTTTGAAGGCAAGATTAACTTTTTGATTTCAAATTTTTGAGAATCATTGACATGTTATGTGAATAGACATTTTAACTTACAACCTGGGAAATTTTTCTGGCTTTGATTTTTCCTTGGTAAGTATTTGCCATTTCCCGAAAAATTGTGGCCTTTTGTTCTCCACACGTGTGAGTTGCTGTTTCGCTTGAGTTTTCTAGCATTACATTTACTTTACTGTACGATTCCTGAGAACCAATCTCCTTTTGTGGATGTATAATAATTCTGAATCTGTTCTGACGTCAGATTTAGTCTTCAACCGAAAAAGGAGGTTTTTTAGGTAGGCACGGATAAGTAAATAAATGTTATATCTTATTTTGCACCAGAAAATAAATACATAACAGATACAATCTACAGCCCAACGAACTTTTTACGGCTGCTCAATTCCATTAAATATTTCCCGTGCCGCAGCTCTGCTATCTGGGAACGTCCATCGGCCAGAATGATAACTTTCCTATACCACCGATGAGCATTTTGATTACTTTTCTATGAACAATTTATTGTCATAAGCTAATTCCGGGTTTGAAGATAGAAGCGAATTTAACCTACAGCATCCGTCGACACGGAGAGCCATCCGGCATCTGGCTCCATAACATACGGAGAGCGCCGGGTGAAGCTTCATATATGTATTATCCGTTTCCATTACTGTCCCAACAAGTTCCTTCCCTTGAATGGCAAAAATATCTTATCGTGATGAAAACAAATTGTTGCCTGCCAAGCATTCATCCGATCTCGATTCCGGTCAGTCAATATTGTGTTGGGAGTCAATACCGTGTATCGGGTCGCCTGCACATGTATCCTATATTTTGACGTTGTTATTTTTTGAGGGACCTGTCGGTAATTTGTTATTCAGTCAATATCAGTTTTAATAAAACCACAGTGATATGGGTCTCATTTTCAGTTGAACGATCTTATCGGTCTGTATTGATTTTGTGCACATGTCGGAGCAGCAATTCGCGTGTGTGTATTCAACAACGTAATCATAGGCGGAGAGTCGAAAAAGCAGGGACAGCGAGCAGCAAGCTGTGGCCAGCAATCCACAAAAATTCCGTAAATAATGGAGCAATTTCGTTTCGTAGTTTCGTCGGCTTAGCTCAAGCGCTGCATCCTGCATTTGCCAACCTGTTTTTCTTGTTTAATTAAAAGTTTCATATTGGCATGCTCCTCAAAAGCCGGAACAATAACCCGCGGCTATATATGTCAAGTGGGCTTTATGTGGACGATTTCAGAATTTTCCACTAATCCTGCTTTGATTGTAGCCAATTTCCTCAACGACTTATTCATTCAGAAGCTTGCTGGTCCGCTACTCCCACATAAGTCATCGCAGGCAGGCGACGTCGGTTGATGTGATTATCATTTTTCATTCCCTTTCTTAGTATTTTCATCCAAAGGAGTAGAAACAGAAGCCAACAAGAATCAAATTCAACACTACCACGAGCAGCACAGGGAATGGAAACACTCTGCTAATAGCTCTCGTGTTAACCAGTGTCAAATTACGTTTAACCAAGCTCAAATCCGTTGCCTTGCGACTTCTTATTATCCAGTGGTTATAATTTGACATTAATTCGAATACAGATACGAATTGTGTTTCTAAGCTTCCCCCATTCTATCTGCGGGACACATAAAATATGCAAGGATTCTACTTGAAAGACAAAGACTTTCGTGTCCGCAATAATGTTTGGAACCCAAACGTCAGGGGTCGATGCTTTTAGCATGGTTTCATGCGAAACGGAGAAAGCCACAAATCACGTAAGGACTTATGGCGAATAAGGAATATAAGGAGTTGCTCAGTCGTCCTGAAACTTTTAAAACCACCACGATCGACCCATTCACACGTAGGTAGCCCGAACCAATTCGACCCGTTTCGTGTTGTGTTATTGGAGAGCTGCCGATGACATTCTGTAAATTTTATTTGGATTTACTCGCCGGAATGGGATTCGGTTATGGGAATCAGGGGACAGTTGGTAAATATACAAGGCTTTCCAGTTCGTTAAATGATGAATTGTGTATGAAGCGAAGGAGGCAACAGTGTAAGATTGTCTAACGTGCACTAGGTCGTTACGATGTAGGCGGGATGTTGTGGGTGAGGCTGTGGTTCATGTCTTTCAAAGTCGATTTTTGATTATGTGGTGCTTTAAGGATTTTGCTCGAATCTTGTTTACTTTATGGATGCATACCAATGCATAATGCTGTTTCTGGAGCTTCCAATACGATATGTTTGACATTTGACAATTAAGCCAATAAGCTAAAATTATTGTGCCTATTGTAAATTGCCATAATCAACTTGGAGATAGACATATTATACTCAGCTACAAAAGAAACATCACACTAGATTCAACTTTACTCCCTTTGTTAGTTTTCAAAGGACATGTAAAAATGATGAACTTAATTATGGAGAATTTTAGAATATAATGCATTAACTGGAAAAAAACGTGGTTTTAATATGGAGCAAAGTCACTTGAACATGTTAGTTTTGCATTAATTTTCCATTTATTTCCTCTTAAAACTAACATATTTAAGAGGGTCATCCGGTGTCGGATCCGCGGAATTTTTTTTGACATCAATTGTATCTAGATAAGGTGCAGAATATATCGGTAAAGTGCTTTTTTGATATTCGGAGTCGTTCGGAAATTATAGTGTTAAACACGTGATAAGTCACATGCCAGATTTATGTCGATCGCCGTAATAAAGCTCGTATTTATCGGTCCGAATAACGTTCGAATGACTTCGCTAAAAGGGCAAGAATTGAAGCCAAGGGTGTACATGTGTTTCTTCGAGAAACCTAAAGTTTATGAATTAAGTATGGCACATCAATGAACTTTGAGACCGTTACCAATTTCTCCTATCTAGGGTCGAAAATTGCAACCGATAGCAACTACGATGATGAAATCCGCGCACGGTTGTTGTCAGCTTACAGAGTCTATTTCAACTTACAAAAACTGTTCCGCTCGAAACGTCTTACTATAGGGTCAAAGCTCTTACTGTACAAGCCTATGATCTTGCCAGTCCGCAGGTATTCCTCGGAAACTTGGGTTCTTAGCAAGAAAAATTGCGAACTCTTGGCCGCGTTCGAGAGAAGAATCCTCCGAAGAATTTTTCGCCCCCTACATGAGGATGGACGATTCCGTAGCCTACGCAACGACGAAATCTATGAGCGATACCATGACCGTCCGGTTGTGGATAAAATCCGGCTCAATAGGTTACGGTGGGCGGGTCACTTAATCCCTATGGATGAGAATGATCCCACTCGGAAAGTCTATAAGGGCAATATCTATGGTAGAAAAAGAAGACGAGGCAGACCCTGCCTAAGATGGAGCGATGGCGTAGGTCAGGACGCCAGACAGCTTTTAGGGATATCGAATTGGTGGACCTCGGCGCAAAACCGGGATGTCTGGAGTTCCTTATTAAGGCAGGCCTAGACTGGATACCGGTTGTTGCGTCGTTGATGATGATGATGATAGCAGATTAATGGTCAGTTACGATTTTATGACTAAAAATCGCATTCTACTTTTTAAATGGGGTTTTCTCGAAAATGCATATTGAAAATCGGCTGCCACCATAGCTCAAAATCTATCCAACGAAATTCTTTGAAATTTTCACGACTTATTCAGAACACATTTTTACGGTCCGCAAACTAGGATAATTGCGATTCGTTCAGTAGTTTTTTTTATTCATTGAAGAAGCCGAGAACACACCAAAATTCACAAAAAAAAGTTTAAGAAGGCACCAAAAATTAAGCTTTTAATATTTTTTAATAATCCTAGTTTGCGGACTGTACTTAAGTCTGCACATTAAAATGACGTTTGCTTTTTTTCTTGAAAATGATCGCAGCGCCCTTTAGTGTGGCAGCAGAAAAACACCTTTTTTGGAGATGGGTGTATAAATTGCTCTGTTTGCGATCGGGCTGGAAAAAATATTATGCAAGCTCAAGGTATTCATAAATTTAAGATGAAAAATTCGTATTTATATCTTTATCCAGTTCTTCACAAACATTTTTAAAAAAAATAATAATAATAATCGTTGGCACAACAATCCATATTGGATCAGGGCCTTGAAGTGTGTTAGAGCACTTCATTCAAGACCGTAACGGTACACTACAGAGCACTGTAGGAAGCAATGTGGTCAGCATTACGCTCGCCCGAGATTATTCCCCCAATTTGACTCAGGTACTCATTCACAGCTGAGTCGACTGGTATCCGACGTCGAATCACGATACAAATCCCACTGCCGCCAGCGGGATTTGAACCGCGACTTTCCGTACGACAGCCTTATGCTCTAACCACTCAGCTATCCAGAGTTAATCAAAGTATATAATTATATTGCAAAAATTAACTGCACACGCCCCTAAGTTCATCTTAGATTCGTAGAATTTACACTGATATAGGTGGGTGTTAATATGAAGTAGCATTCAGGAAAATTTGGTGAAAATCCTAGAATTGTTAACAAATTTGCCTTCTTTCGTAAAATAATTACTCCCTAAAAGATAAAATGTTAGTACTACGTCGAGTTAAATATCGCGTATATTCAACATATATACAGTGCGAGTTATACATTGTATAAAGGGAACTATCGTGTACTAAAATATTCGTACACAAAAACTCAAGAAAACCTTTTATTCCTGAAACGCCGAGCTTCCGGTTTCCGACTTGTTTTACTTAAAAAAAAATTTTTATGAATTGAAAATCCTTCGTTTAGCAGCTAGCTATTATGATAATAACTTAGGAATCCTTCGATTCTTACATAAAATTTTAGTTTAGCCTCGGCCGGCTTAGACCAAAGCTTTTACAAGGCGGTTTTGTGTTCAATATAATTCGTACACATATCGTGTTTTTGAATTAATATAAGAGAGCAAATACCACCTTGTAACCATTTCGGTCACGCTGCTCCCAGGGCAGAGGTAAGGCAGCGTCTGGTGAGTTGCCTCTGCCCTAGACTAGACCGCATGTCGCCTATATATAGTTATGCTCGGGCAGTGACATAACGCGTTATATATGGCTCTATTTTCGGACCTAGCACACTAGAGTACGATCTCTCCAGAATATTCTCACCGAATTTCATAACGATTGGAGTGCGAGGTCCGAAAATAGAGCCATATATAACGCGTTATATAACTGCCCGAGCATAACTATATATAGGCGACATGCGGTCTAGTCTAGGGCAGAGGCAACTCATCAGACGCTGCCTCACCTCTGCCCTGGGAGCAGCGTGACCGAAATGATTACAAGGTGGTATTTGCTCTCTTATATTAATTCAAAAACACGATATGTGTACGAATTATATTGAACACAAAACCGCCTTGTAAAAGCTTTGGTCTAAGCCGGCCGAGGCTAAACTAAAATTTTATGTAAGAATCGAAGGATTCCTAAGTTATTATCATAATAGCTAGCTGCTAAACGAAGGATTTTCAATTCATAAAAATTTTTTTTTAAGTAAAACAAGTCGGAAACCGGAAGCTCGGCGTTTCAGGAATAAAAGGTTTTCTTGAGTTTTTGTGTACGAATATTTTAGTACACGATAGTTCCCTTTATACAATGTATAACTCGCACTGTATATACGTTGAATATACGCGATATTTAACTCGACGTAGTACTAACATTTTATCTTTTAGGGAGTAATTATTTTACGAAAGAAGGCAAATTTGTTAACAATTCTAGGATTTTCACCAAATTTTCCTGAATGCTACCTCATATTAACACCCACCTATATCAGTGTAAATTCTACGAATCTAAGATGAACTTAGGGGCGTGTGCAGTTAATTTTTGCAATATAATTATATACTTTGATTAACTCCGGATGGCGCAAGTGGTTAGAGCGCTGGGCTGTCGTAGCAGAAGACGGCTGTTCAAATCTTACTGGTGGCGGGGAGATTTGTTATCGTGGCTGTATGTCGGATACCAGTCGACTCAGCTGTGAATGAGTACCTGAGTCAAATCAGGGTAATAATCTCGGGCGAGCGCAATGCTGACGACATTGTCTCCTACAGTGTACTGTAGTGTACCGTTACGATTCTTGAAGTGATTGGCATATTTCGAACCCTCCTATCCTTTGAAACAAATGTTAAAACCAATACCTAGTTCGGAAATTATTGTTCAAATCCTTTCATTTGATACTTCACCTGGCTATATTTGGTAGGAAAAAAATTTACTATCTTTGGTAAAAAAAATCTTCCGTTCAGCGACTAGATAATAAGATCTGTGTGTGTGTGTGTGTGTGTATGGTGGGGGAGAAGCTACAGCTTCTGAGCACTCAGGCCGCGTTGGCCCATTGTACTCGCCTCCCCCGTCTAACGGAATATTCCGGATTCGTTAACGTATCGCAGGATTTCCGTTAGTGGATGTGATGCAACCCGTCGCAATTGGAGGACATCGGCACCAAAGATCTGATGCCTGATGCGTCCATAGGCGGGGCATTCACATAGGAAATGCTCCGTGGATTCCGCTTCCTCATTACAGGAGGGACACGTATCATCTTCGGTAATTCCTATTCTGAACATATGCCCAGCTAGTGAATTATGGCCTGTCAGAATGCCCACAATACACCTGCAAGTCCTCCTGCTTTTCGACAGGATAAACTTTGCGGTACGTATGTTGGGTTCTGGCAGGAAAAGTTTGGTGTGCCGAGCAGCATTTAAGCTCTGCCACCTGTCGTTATGGGAAACTTGTTCCCAGTTTTGGAAAGCAGATTTAGCCAATGCTACTGATACCCCAATTGCTGGCTCCGGTCCCGGCATAGGGGAGATTGACCCCTCTTTCGCTAAAGCGTCCGAGACTTCATTTCCCTCTATGCCACAGTGACCTGGTACCCAGAGTAGTTCCACCGTATTGAATCTAGACATAGAGTTCAAACGGTTTCTGCATTCCTGAACGATTTTCGAGGTGATCAAAAGACTGCTCAATGCCCTCAGTGCAGCTTGACTGTCACTGCAGATTGCGATGCGCCTGCCCTTCAACCGCTCGTCAATCACCCAGTTTGCCACCCTTAGGATCGCATAAACTTCGGCTTGAAAAACCGTTGCATATTGTCCCAAAGGAAAAGCCCACTTCTCGTTTTTATTCGAGAGGTAGACTCCGGCTCCAGAGCCCTCTTCTGTTTTTGAGCCATCGGTGTAGAAGACTTCCGTATATCCCGCCACGCATTCCTCTGGGTTTTCCCAGTCCTCTCTACGCTTCAGGGTAACTTCATATCTTCTACCAAACAGATGTATGGGGACACGAGAATCGGAAGGCATTGTAAGAACTGGATTCAGTCCTCTCAGTAGCTCTTCCAATGCTCTGTGCCCCCCATATCCGTTGTTTTCCCATAGATCTAATCGAATTAGCCTATGAGCTGCTCTCATTGCAGCGCTTTAAATAAATATATCCAGGGGCTGCAAATTGAGTAATGCATTCAGAGCTGCGCCGGATGTGGTGCTCATGGCACCAGTGATACCCAGACAAACAGTTCTTTGCAGTGCGTCTAGTTTACGGTGAAAACCTTTTTGTCTCACCTTAACCCACCACACTACGGATGCATATACGAACATCGGCCTAATGATGGCAACGTATATCTACATTACCACATGAGGCCTGAGTCCCCATGTCGAGGCAAAGGTCCGTCTGCACAGCCCATAAGCTGTGAGAGCTCGTTTCATCTTTACCTCTACATGTTTGTTCCAAAGAAGTTTTTTATCTAGAGTGACCCCCAGATATTTCACTTCTTCGGAGAGTTGAAGGGTAGTACCCCTCATCTCAGGGAGACAAAGTCCATCCAGTTTTCTCCTTCGTGTGAATAAAACCATTGTGGTTTTATTTGGATTAACTGACAAACCATGTCTAAGGCACCAGCTGTCTATCAAATCAACGGCACGCTGTATGTTCCTACACACCGTTCCAAGATCCCGATCAACAGCAAGTACAGCCACGTCATCAGCATAAGCTTGAGCGTGTATTGGCAAATTTTGCAGTTCGCAAAGCAGTGAGTCGATCAGCATACTCCACAGAAGTGGCGAAAGCACACCTCCTTGGGGGCAGCCCTTCGTCGCTTCCGTAGTCAGGTAGCGATCGACCCCTACCTCAGCGCACAACAACCTTTGCGTTAGCATAGCATGGATCCACTTAATTAAAGCATCATCAACACCATGCGCTCTGGCGGCATCACAAAGTTTTTGAAAAGGCGCACAGTCAAAAGCCCCTTCAATGTCCACGAACACCCCCATCGCGTACTCACCATTCAAAGTTGCATCCTCTATCTTTGTGACCAAAGAATGAAGAGCAGACTCACAGGACTTTCCACGTTGGTAAGCATGTTGGTTTTCACTGAGTGGGTGTGACCTAAGTGCGTTTCCACGAATATGACGCTCCACCAGTCTCTCCAAACCTTTCAGCAAGAATGAAGTCAGGCTGATCTGTCTGAAGTTCTTTGGATTAGAATAGTCATCTTTCCCAGGTTTCGGTACGAAAACTACCTTAACCTGTTGCCAAGAAGAAGGCACGTAGCCCAGAGCAAGACATCCTCGAAAAATATTTCTTAGAGGTCGCTCTAAATGCTCCATACCCTCCTTTAGCATTGCCGGATAGATGCCATCCATGCCAGGTGCTTTGAAATGTTCAAAGGACAGTATAGCAGCTCTCACCTTTTCATGGGTAACAACCGCTTTCGCAGTGTTCCAGTTCCCCTTGCAACACTTGCGTGTTGAAGGGGTTGCAAGAACCGTCAACTCTCCCCCTACCACTTCTCTCACCCGTTCTCCCGGGTGGTGTACTTCCAGGAGGGTCTGTACTGAGTCCAGTTTGGAGCTCGTGAAAGTACCGTCGGGTTTTCTAAGAGAATCCAACTTGGCCGACTCATCCCTTTTGAGGACTCTGCACAGCCTTGAAGTCTCCCTTTCGCCTTCCAGTTCCTCACAGTAGGCTCTAAAGGAGTCTCGTTTCGAGCACCTCACGAGCCTCTTATATTCACGTTGTGAGTTCCTGAAATTTAACCAGTCTTCGTCCTTGTTACTTTTGCAAGCACGATTTAGAAGTCGCCTGGTTGATTTCCTGAGTTTTTGCAGTTCTCGGTTCCACCAAGGAACCGTTTTACCGCTTTGGCCTCGGGAAATAGGACAAGCCTCTTCATAGCACTCTAAAAGTGTGCCGTTCAGAGCTTTCAATTCATCTTCCAGCACCAAAGGAGTCCTTAGTCGCCTAGGGAACTGTACTTTATTGCCAAGAAGTTCATTGAACTTTGCCCAATCCGTTTTCCTAGGGTTCCGCCTTTGTACTGCAGACTGTTCGCCCGCAATAGTCAGATTGAATTCTAGATATCGGTGATCTGACAGTGAGACCTCGTCTAGCACTCGCCAGTGTGTAATCAACTCTAACAATTTTGGGGTACAGATTGTTAGGTCAATTACTTCGCTTCTTCTCGGTCCCACGAACGTAGGGGCCCACCCTACGTTTGCAATCATAAGACCAGCTGAAGTGATGAAATCAAATAGCTTCTCTCCTCTTGGATTGCATTTGCTACTGCCCCAACAAATATGTTGAGCATTCGCATCGCAACCTATTAAGAGTTCGAGACTACTTGATTCTGCATACGCCACCAGATCCCTAAGTTCTTGCGTCGGTGAAGGATACAAAGAATCATAGGGTAAATAAGCGGAGGCAACTATGATGTTTTTTCTCTCGCCATTTATTTGGTATTGTATGATGACCGTAGCTAAGTCCTGGGAACAATATTGTCTCAGCATAGTTGCCTCTAACCGTCTTGACATCAGGACGCAAGCTCTCGGTCTTATGGATCTTTCGTCGTAGAAGATCCTAGCCCCCTTTACTGATCCAATGCCACAGATTCTGTTAAATCGAACCCACGGTTCTTGCACCAGAAAGATATAGGGGAAATCCTGCAGCTTTGTCATTCTCGCTGCCAACAGGTAGGAGGGAGCTTTGGCATGCTGCAGGTTGATTTGACCAATCTTTATGTTTTTCGACATAAACTTAGTCTATTGTCGCTGACAGAAGAGTCTGGTGCGTCTAGTGTGGATCTTACCGGGGTTTCCAGTTTATCCCCACCTTCCGCCGGAGATTCCGCTTCCTTGTGTCCGATTTCTCTGGACGTTACCGCGCCTAGTGGTACAGCCACGTCCATGTCCTCATTCCCAAGGTGCTTCATCTTCCTTCGCAGTGCTCTCTTCTGCCGTCGGCTTCGGGCCTTTCCAGGTTCACGGTGTCCGGACCGCTTGGATCCATTTCCACACACCAGCGTTAAACCAGTAGCGTCCACGTCACCAGCTTCCCGTTCTTCCGCTCTTCCTGGTAAGGATGAAGGAGAAGGTTCTGACAGGCAGAATTCAGCCGTAGTCGGATTTCCAGTTTCTCCCAATTTGAAAGTTTCCGTACTTTCCTTTCTGGCTAACTTCGCCGTAGGCACCAAGTGCAAACTTTCCACTGAGTCGGAAAGCATGCCTTCTACAGATTGATCTGTAGGCGAATATGAATGTGGTGAGGCCTCCAAAATCCGCGCCTCGGCCGCGACATGATTGCTCATGGTCGCGGGTGGATTCGAAGTCTGTGACTTCTTACCACTTGGAGAGTTTAAATCCATCGTTTCCATATTCATATTTTTGGACACCCTTAGTGTAGTAGTAAACTACTACAGGCTCCCCCACCACGACAAGGTGGTGTCCGAGGGGGAGCATAATAAGATCTACTTACGAACATTTTTTAAAACTCTGCCCACCGCAAGCCATTTCCAAAAAAAGCTTTTGGGAAATAGCTGTAGATCCATTTTGAAGGTTTTGTGTAAAACAAAACCTTATTAAAATCGGTTTACCGTCTGCGTCCACTACTGTGTCCATTTGCCTGTCTGCCCGTCACAGACAGCGGTTGCAGCGATTCACACCAAATTTGGTGGAAAGTTGGGAACTCTGCACGCTCTCGCATACATTGAGTTACATCATTCTGCATCGAATTCAAAGGGGCCCACATACATGCAAACGGGGTGTATTTTTTTCATCAAATATAGTCATGTGACGTATCAAATGAAAGGTTTCGGTTAATACTTTCCGAAGCTGGTCTTAGTTTGATATTTATTGGAGAAGTGGGGAGTGCAGGGAGTCGAAAGTGATCATTTCTTTAACAGACCCATTCTCAGAAACTACCCAGCCGAAAAATCTGAAAAAAATTACGAGGCTGCAACTATATGGTACCTAGGCTTCGAAATACCCTCCATACCGATATCTGTTCAAATAAAGTTAATAATAGTATATGAGAATATTTCTTTAGTAATTGGCTGCAAAACCCCACTTAAGTTCATTATAGCATCACGATAATAGCAATAATGTAGGGTATAATATAGACCATGATCCTACCAAGTTTGGTGGAAGTTACACTATTAGTAGCAAAGTTATAATAGATCAAATTTGTCGTTTCTTTGCAAATTCAAGATGGAATCTTGATATTTTCACATAATATATGCATATATTAGGTGATACGTACTAATGGGATCAATGCACACTCAAATGATATATTGTTATAAAAGAAATGCACAAAACCTTTCATACCTGAAGCGTCCAGCTTCCGGTTTCCCGACTTGTTAAATGTTTGTTCTTCGCGAAGTTTTTATATGAACCATTTTTTTAATAAACATATACTAAGCTGTCAAGAAGTCGGCTTACTTACTCCTTGCAGCAAAGACAAGAGTCCAGTGAGCCCACTTAACCGTGCTATTGAGCCGCATCGCCAATAACCCCTTAGCCTTCGGTGTGTATTGGCAGATTCATCCGCTCCAAGGAAAAATTTGGGAAGATCTATTCAAAATTCGGACATAATAGCCGATACTTGCTGTTTTTTTTTTTTTATGTTAGTCTTTGTCCATAGTAATATTCTGAATGCATATTATGGATTATTGCAGCTGCCACTGCCTCATTACTGGTGGCACATTATTCGAGCACAGAGCCTACAATAAGGTCAATTTTCGATCAGTAGTAGATTTATGAGCTGTCTTCTAGAATGTGCGTAACAAAAGGCGCGCTAACATCGGCCTCGATAGAGATTATCATTTGACGGTTGCTTATCTTTGCGCGTCTGCCACTTCTCGCAAGCTCCCCCAACTTCAACATCGACCGCTTCTATGATCCTGCTGCCGCTCGAAGGTAGAAGAGATATTTTGCTGATTGGACGGCAGATACCCTGAGTAACCCACCTGAGCATTGAATCGTCAAAAAAATGCTCTTTTTCTCGAGTGTCACTTAGGTCTCCGGCCACGTCTCGAAGGTGCATCAAAACATCTGGCTGACTGTAGAATCATTGAAGCAGACCGCCAAACGTGAAGGATTGAAGACTTTTGATCGCTGCGAGTGATGGTGAAAGTGATGCGCTCGAATTGCCAAACTGATACCGTGCGAAATCCCAGAAAATTCAACGTAGTGTGCGCCGTGACAACAGGGGATTTATTATGGCGCAGATTAGCGAAACGGAAGATGCCGCGGAATGTAATGACGTCAGAAGTATATACCGCATCACGAAAGAACTGTGGTGTAAACCTTCTGATGATCCTGTGAAGGACGTTAATAGTGGCCTCCTCATCCACGGTGATGAGGAGCTGTAGAAGCGAAAGGAACACTTCACCTCGGTTCTTAACCGTATCGCATCCGGTGATGTTCTTTATGCAGCCTTGTCCGAAGGACGTAGAGGAGTTAAATCGGGATGACTTCTTTTATTAAATACGACTACGCTGGTGATATCTGTTTGCTCTCTTACCGAGCCATGGTATTGAGCCAAACGGCTCTGGATTTGGAAAAAAAGCACCAATAAAACTAAAGTTCTCAGTCTGACGGGCCATCGAACTCTCCCTATCTGGATTAATGAGCAAAGCATCGAAGGCGTGGATCAATTTATATATGTAGGTAGCGTGATTTCTGCCGACATCACGTTAACCGCGTTAAATCCGGTTTCGCTGCCTTATCCAAAATATGAAAATGCAGTTGTCTTATCGCAAAGATCAAGTTGAGATTGTTCTGTGCTAATGTTCTTTCTGTGTTGGTATATGGGTGTACCACGTGGAATGTAACCCCGTGTGTCACTCAAAAGTTCCAAATTTTCGTGAATATTATTTCAAACAAAGAACATGGTTTGCGCAGAGGGCCATCAGGCAATGTGATCGGAGGGAAAACTCACAGATTAAGGAGGGGTGCCAATTGCATTGCGGGCTACGTCATGCAGTGGAATCCGCTCTCCCATGATGGTTGACTAATGGCGAACACCCCGAGTGTCCTTGGCGTAGAACAGAGAGGACGGGTGCGGGCATCTCGGGAAGTCCTGGAGAGAGATGAAGTGCATTTCATCGAATCGCGAACGATAGCTTCTAGGTTGATGCTTCACCTACATACACCGGAGCGAAACGAACAACTGGAGCGGACACAAAAGGTTTTTTTATGCTCCCCGCCGAAGCAATGGAATCACGTAGCCACACAGAAAAACCACCCGGCCGGAGACTGGAGCAGAACTTTCTTCTTCAAAAAACCTCACACGATTTTGTAGTAAGTGTACCTTTATTTCTGTTTGATTTCAGCTAATTTCAGTGATTCAATTTACATAACGTGTTTGATAAAGCAAATATGTTACCAATAACTAAGAGCATAAAATAGGTAGCTGCCAAATTGCCGTAGCTACGGAAATGGGCAAGGAATTCCCGTTGCAAAAATTCATGGCATACAAAACCGCCGCAGCAGACGTTGACGCCTCTTTAAGAACAGTTGAAGTTAGCAGCTCCGCAGGGTGCGATGTTCTTCGGGTCACGGAGTAGTTGGCGACGATTGTGAAGCGCGAACTTCGCTGGGTCTGGACACGTTCTTGGCATAAACTGAATCCACTGGTTCTCGGCGATTGCAACAACGAAGTGCCCTTGATTCTCGAGGGTAGAACAGGCAGCGCGGTCGGCTCAGCTCGTTCTGCTTGATTTGCACTTTTTTTGTTGGCGGTTGCGTTACTTTTCGGAAAATTTGCAAACAATATAGGCGGCGTGAGGATCCAACCCTGAGGTGTAGTCGAGATTTGAATCGGGTAGTTGAACATTCTTTTGACCCATTATTGGAAACTACATTGTCTGGACCTACTGATAGGGCTCATTAAGTAATCTAGAAAGGTCCACTGATACCTAGCACACGTTGAACTCTGAATAAGTCTGCAGAGGCTTTTGCAATTCCGTTGCAGCCGACTGCATACGACAAAAAGATCTATAATTTGAAACCCGGTTGTTTGGCGCCTGCTTTATTTCTAATCCGTGCCTCCAATTTTCCTAAAAACGTTCGCTCGCTACACCTGATGACGCCATTCCATTGGATCAGACCAAATTGAATTCATCGCAAAAGTTTTCTCTCGGAAGTCGCGTACCGCCCGATTTTCACCCTCCTCTTGGCCCATTTCAAACGTTGTTACGCATTTTTCAGGTAAAGGTAACTTGTTGGTAGCCCTTCGAGCACACGGGCGTCAAACCGTTCAAGTGTTTGATTCTGTTCCACCCTTCGTGACGGACCTAACCTCATCTCCAGTTTCAAATTGATGGTGCCAGTACTTTTTCTTTAACCACCGATCTTCGCCACTGGTGGTTTTTCGCATTGTCCCGGACAGTATTAAGACTGTATATTCAATGACTCCGATATTCTGATAAGAAATTTAAAATTGTTTATTGCGGCCCAGACTTAAATTTTCTGATCGTGGTGTAGAATTTTCATCTTAACGGTTTCAGTTTACAACCTGTCATTTTTAAGGTTCTGTGTTAAACAAAACCTCATTAAAGTCGATTCACTGTCTGTCTATTTGTCTGTCACATGCACTTTTCTCGAAAACGGCCGAATCGATCCGAACGAAATTTGGTGGACAGATGGGAACTACGAAATTCCACGCATACAGCGAGTGACATAAATTTAGGTGGAGTTTAAAGGGGGGCTCCCATATATGCAAAGGGGGGGTTCCAATTTTTTTCACCGGATCATATCAAATGAAAGGTTTCGGTTAGTCCTTTTCGAAACTGATATTAGTTTTGACGTGAATTATAAAGTGCGGATGAGTCAACGTGTACACACTTAAAGTGAGACACGGTTCATTTTCGGAAACTACCCAACCCAAAAATTCGAAAAAATCAGGGTGGTGCACATAGATGAAATCAAGGCTACATGCGCGGGGTCAGCTTGAAGTCAAAATTATAGCAAGAAATGTTACATCAAGCTGCTTTAAAACTCCAATAAATTAATGGAAGATTCGCACAATAAGGAGGACAGTTTTGCTACTAGGAGAAGATTTATGAGCCTACACATTACATTACTGCAATATCATTAAAGATTTCGTTCGAGTTTTGGGTGAAAGCGCCCAGATAAGCCTCATTTAGAAGCGGTGTCGGCTGGTTTTGATCGGTTGCGCTATCTATCTGAATGGAGTCGACAGGCTCTCAAATCACCGTCTATGGTATCAAGCTAGAGTTGTGTTGGTTGTTTCTTAACGACTTTGATGTTCAAACCGGCCTTGGTAAGTGAGCCCCCTTCAGCACGAATTACATGTCGAAACTGGATTCAGTTTTCCAAATAATTCTTTCAATGCTTCCGAGATTTCGATGAAAAACTAGCACATCCACGTTATTTGCATAAGCTTGAGCATGTATTGGCATATTCTGCAGTTCGCATAGTAGTGAATCGATCAACATACAGAAATGGCGATAGCACACAACGTTGGGGGCAGCCTGTCCTCACTTCCGTTGTCAAGTAGCGATCAACACCCACTTCAGCACACAGCAATCTCTGCGTTAGCAGCTTCATGCTCTCTGGCGGACTCACAGAATCAAATTTTCCTTCAATGTCCACGAACACCCCCATCGCGTACTGGCCTTTCAGAGTTGTGTCCTCTATCTTTGAAACCAAAGAGTGAAGAACAGATTCACAGGACTTTCCATGTTGATAAGCATGTTGGTTGTCATTTAGTGCGACCTTAGTGCCCTATCGTGAATGCTACGCTCACCCAGCCTCTCCAGACATTTGAACGAAAATGATTTTAAGCTGATTTGCTTGAGGCTCTTTAGATATGATTAATAATTTTTCCCAAACTTAGATAAGAAAACTACCTTAACCTTCTGCCAGGGGGAAGACACGTTGCCCAGAGTAAAACATTCTCGGAAACCATTTCTTAGTTGCTCTAAGTGCTCTATACCCTCCTGGATATAAGCCGTATATGCCAGGTGCTTTGAAGTGTTCGAAGGATAGTATAGTAGGTCTCGCCTTTTCATTGGTAAATACCGCTCTGACAGTGTCCCAATTCCCCTTGCAACATCTTCATGTTGAAAGGTTTACAGAAACCGCCAATTCTCTTCCTCCCACTTGTCAGACCTGTTGTCCCTGGTGATGTACTTCCAAGACAGTCTGTATAGCCTCAACATTGAAGTTCGTGAAAGTACCATCCTGTTTTTAAGACAGTTTAACTTGGCCGACTCTGCTCAGTCTTCTTTTATCCTTCCAGTTCCTCACAGTATGCCCTAAAGAAGTCTTGTTCCGAACGTTTTACTCTTATATTCACGCTGTGGGTTCCACAAGTTTAACCGGTCTTCATTTTTATTGCTTTCTTTGATAGCCGCTTCCAATTTTTTTCGCGTTCTTTTATCGCTCATGTATCTTCTCGAATGCAAGTTCGTTTCTACTACGGTAAGAGTGCCTTCTAGCTTCGAGGCAGTTTGCTGAATTCCTCCGAAAATGGCGATTTCGTTTACGAAAAGCAGTAGGGCGAAGCATAGAGGGATGGTATGCAATGTTATCATGACCATTATAAAACATAAAACATTTTCTCTTGCGATTCTCCATAAAAATGTGTGTTGGAAAAGTGTTTCTTGAAACAATTCCGCGTAAATTTTTTAGTTTAGTAGTTGCTGTGATTTGTTCGCTTTATGTTATTCCTATGCGACGGTTGGAAGATGATAGGTAGATGATCGCTGCGTATATACTCCTACCTGACGTGCCATTGCAAGTCCTTCACTAGCGTGTTGCTAACGTAGGTGACGTCTTCGTCCCTTCGGAGAGTTCCAAGTGCCAAATTCATATTCGAGAATGTTTCCAGCACTATCCACCCTCTTCTATTAGCTTTTTTGTTATTTTATTCTTCTGCCTAAGCGAATGTGATGGGTGCCAACCTTGTATCGAAGAATATTTTCTCCAGGAGTGATGAATTCCTCTAACGTGAGGTTCTGTGCTGCGCAACAGCTCGTCCATGCAATACATAAAAACACTAAACGACGCCATCTGTGTACCGCCATACACAGTCTTACTCTGTAAGACTTCATGGCTTGACGGATCTCCGACTTCGTGGTTATTTCGTCCAAGATCTTGCACTTAATCACCGAATCCTCTCTCATTTTGACTCCAGCTGTTTCACCTAGTGTCATTTCGATTTTCTTTCTCAGGGCTTCATCTCCATCTCCATTCGGTTTTAGGTTCCAGTAACAGATCGCCTTTCCGCGTTTGCCTTATACGTATATCGTTCCCGCTCAGGTCCGCCAGGGAGGCTTTTGATTTTGAGTAAGGTTTTAGCGTAGGTAACCTCGTTTGTTATAATAAGCGTGTCGGGTCTGGCTGTCTTTTGCAACCGTTTCTTATTTTCAACTCTGGTTTAAGTGGTGTCGGGTTCACAATTAAAGTGCGTCTATTTCGTCCAATAAATTTAAATCATTTATTACTTATAAAAGGAAACACCATCATAAACGTTAATGACTTATGACAACTCAAGTTAAGGAAATTTATCAAGTATTAGAAATCAATTATAAAACAATGTCATTTATGTATTTTTTTATTGAAAACAAGAAAATCTTATCTCAAATTTTTTTCACCCATCACTAATGACTAACTTTTTTCTAATCCTCGATTGCTGCGCCAGCCTCGTGACTTTCATTTCGCTACCCACAGGCTGGTGAGTTTCACTCCGTAGTGAATTGCATCATTCCCATGCGGAGCTCGGACGAATCCTCGTTAATTAGCTTGTGCTTCCACAGTGTAGTCTCGATTACTGGTTTTCTATATTGCTTCTGCGTCCGTTTTTCATTTGTTCCGTTCGCTCTTTGTTTGGGAGATTGTACCTCTTCACTACGATCCCTTTGTCGCTTGTTGCCAGCTTTTTAGGGAATGGTGTCTGTCGGTCCATTGCATGCATTTTCTGGAACTGGTGATGCCTACCAATATGAAATTCGGCAGGGAGATTGGAACTGTGTGTTAGCGGGGCAAGAGGGTTCTCATATATGCACAAGGGGAATGTAATTTTTTTCACGGACGTGATTATTACTTTGCTTTAGTTTTGCAATCGGGTGGAAGTGCTGGGTAAAAGAAGTGCATTTACATTAAGGGATATTCGCAGCAAAAGTATTTGAAAAATGTCGCAAAGCTGATCGAAACGGTTTTTTTTGTCAGGCGATAGTGATTTCCGAAAAACGGTTTAATTAATAGGGCTAACATTTTTACGACTCTCCATACTCTATATTACGGCCCGAACTAAAATCATATAAAAACAATAATATATATTTATATTTCCGCCCATAAATATTTATTATTTTAGAAAGCGCTTTTGTTTGACATTTTGAAGTTTAAAGTAATTCTAATGTGGGCAACATCACTTATTCAGATTAAAAATTTGCTTGATCGCTCTTGCTTTAGACGAATTGTGATGCGTAAATTATTAATGCTGGAAGCATATGTTTTTTCATGGCTTTACATCATCACAAATTGTTTAATACATACACATTTATATACAACAAATAAATGGTATTCGGTTCTCTGGCGGTGTGTCTTTGCGTGAAAAATCGTTTTTTCCCGAGACATGGAACCGTTTTTTGCCTTTTATTCTTCATTTTACGTTATACCTTACTTGGAATTTGAAGTTAACATTTATTACCCATATCAGTCGATTTAACGCCGGGGTCAGTTTCAGACTGGAAAAGGTAAATATCTTTCGAATTTAGTTTATATATCGACTAAACTTTTACAAGCGAGGGTGTAATATTCTTATCCACGTTTCCTTCCCCAGGAATTCAATAGATTGCCCGGAATAAATTCTAGCTACTGTGACCTTGTCAATTTTCCCTACATGTTTATGGGTCATTATAAATTTGACTGACTTGAAGCACGATTGCGACACACCATCAATAAATAGCTACATAAACTCCACTTTATAATCTCGTAAACTTTCACCTTGCACTCATCGTGCGTTTTTAATAGTTCTGCAATACAAGGAGTCATTCACCATTAAAAGGAACAACACGCAACAAAACACTAAAAGTTTATTACCCATGCATCTGAAAATAGTAAGTTTTCTAAAAAAGTGCACTAGCTCCAAACTTAATTACCACCGGTGCTGACGTTGATTTAAAGCGGCGACTTACCTCTCCTCACCGTAAGCTGCACCTAACCCAACATTTAAGCTTCATTAATTACTAAGTCACACGGCAATTACTTGATTGTTTGCATCCCGAAAAAGAACAGAATTCCGACCGCCATTCTACCCGCTACAGGAATAAAGTACTATTTTCTTTGATGTACTTCAAGCCCCAATGTTTTGTAAGTAAGCACATACATCCAAGTGTATTGTTATATGCATAATACTATACAGAATTGCAGCTAGGTACGAAGAAAGTTGGGAACCACCCTGGGTACAGCTTCAAGGGAGAAAAGAATACCAACAACAATGGGTGCATGGCTGTAAATTCCCGCCGACAATATTCCTAAAAGCCTTTGCTCTGTGCCGCGAGACTAGTTGAGCTTCTCAGCTGTATTAAACTAAGGGCTTAGTAGAGGGAGTGCATTCCAGTGAAAGTTTTCCCTTGCCTTTAGTTACCCGTTAATTCATCTTAAACATTTCTTAGAAAATCGTAAAGCAATAGAACTCTTTCTACAGTTTGTGCTGAAGAACTTTTCAAGAGGGCGGAAATATGTATCTGGAGTTGGTTTCATAATGAATTGAAACTCTTTTCTGGTTTTTATATGAAATGCACTTACACAGTAGGGGGAAGGGGGTACAAATCTGCCACATTTGCCACAGTATCAGCTCTCAGCCCGCATGCCCTCCACTGTCCTTAATGCAGAGAGAGAGTGAAGATACTTCACTTTTCAGCAACATGACAGTTATTCCAAGTGGTCTATGAATGTCTCTTATTGGTTTCTACTATGTTGGTAGATGATCAACCTAATCCCATAGAATTATTCACTTGATTATAAACTATGTATATTATGTACTGACCGAATGCCGCTTCCAAAAAACCACTAAACAAAAGAAGGTAAAATGAGACAAACTATGGAAGAGAACTAGATCAAAAATATCAACACAATGTTCATAATGGACTGATGTTAGTCTCCAAACATATTACAAACACTTGAAGATGGTTGTCAGGAAACAAAAGAAGACATTGTGAAGATTGTGGCTAAGGTCAATAAACAAAACAAATTTATTTGCGAAAAGCTGCTGAAACGCAAGCTTCTGAACAAAAACCAACAATTCTGCCAAAAAACTCATCGAAGGGCAAAAGGAAGGTACAACAATAGAAACCATACCGACGAATGACGAATAAACCAACCTAGTTATTCCCTCATTATGAAATCGGGGAAAGCAACAGGACCTGACGACATCGCATCTGAACTCTGGAAAGCGAAGAGCTGGGACCCAACACTGTGGCTCAGTGAATTCTTTACCCGGGTTATTCAGGAAGGAAGAACACCATCTGACTGGCAAGAAAGTACCACTGTTCCAATATGGAAAAAGAAAGGTAGTCCAGCAGAATGTTCAAACTACCGTCCGATTCGGTTACTTTCCCATACAATGAAGATTTGTGAACCCACTCTTGACAACCGTATTCGCGAAATCGTTGAAATAACCGTGAATCAAGCCGGATTTGTCAAGAACTGGGGAACTACTGACGCAATACACGCTGCGCGGTTACTCATGAAGAAACACCGCGAGAAGCATTGCCCTCTTTTCATTGCCTTTCTGGACCTAGAGAAAGCGTTTGGCCGTGTACCACACGAACTCATCTGGTATGCTTTACAACAACACTTCGTGCTAGAAGAACTCGTGCGCTGGGTTCAATTGCTCTACCACGATCCGAAAAGTAAAGTTCGAAGTACGGCGGGTGTATCAAAACCGTTTCGTGTCTCTGTTGGTGTTCATCAAGGAAGTGCCCTCTCACAACTCCTCTTTGTTCTTGTTATGGACACCGTCACACGGGATATCCAACGTCCAGCGCCCTACACACTGCTTTATGTAGATGATGTTTTCCTAGCATCTGATAGCAACAATGATCTCGAGCAACTTGTTCAAAAATGGAATGATTGCCTCATGCAACATGGTCTCAGATTGAATTTAAACAAAACTGAATTTTTGACGACCGATCCCCATGAAACAGGCACAATCACTGTTAGCGGCAGTGATCTGCCCAGAACTGAGCGATTTAAATACCTCGGGTCAACACTATCAGCCAATGGAGAGTTGCGTTATGAAATTGCTTCACGCATTAACACAACCTGGATGAAGTGGCGTCACAACTGGTGTTCTTTGTGATCGACGTATCAACGAACGTCTCAAATCTGAAATTTACCACAATGTCGTCCGTCCAGTCGCTCTCTATGGTTTTGAGTGTTGGCCGACTATAAAAGACAATGAACGGCGTCTTGCGGTAATGGAGACGAAGATGCTACGTTGGACTAGTGGCGTCACACATTTAGATCACATCCGAAATGAGGATATCCGCAATCGTTATGAGGTTGCATCGATCTTGGAAAAGTTGCGAGAGAGGCGTCTTCGATGGTATGGTCACGCAATTCGTGCAAACGAGAATTCACTTGCCAAGATTGGTCTGAACATCAAAGTCGAAGGTAAAGGACCAAAAGGCAGACCTAAACAACGGTGGCTTGATACGCTAGATGGGGATTTGAAAGCCTCTAGATTGCACCCAGATCAGGCATTCGATAGAACCAAATGGCGAAGCCGATCACGACGAGCTGACCCCGCGAACGGGACTGAAGGCTGAAGAAAAAGAAAAAGAGTTATTCCCTTATTAGATTATGGTATAATTATCAGCCCATTGCCAATAGAACAACTTTCTGCTGATATGGAAAAAAAGAATTGGTACGCATTGATTGATTGGAAACTGGTCAAAAGACTTCAAGGAAAGGAAAACAAACGAACTGTTCGTTTGCTTTGATGTCTGAGTTGTTTTTACTTTTGCACCCGTGAAACAGCGACAATCCAAGAGTGGATCATCAATAAGTAAGATCAAAGCAGAATGGAGGAAAACATCTTGGGTCTACCTTCAACTTGCAATCCATATATGTAATATAACCCGCTGTTTCATTCAGGCCAAAGGCAGACTGACACTCCGCCATTTTTGCCCTGCATGAGCAAAGTGTCTACAACGCGGCATTTGCTCCCTTATATAAAGTCAAAAACAAAACATTAACATGAATTATAACCAGGACAAAAGCTGACTTAAGCTGGATGATCAAACAAAAATGTTTAATGCATATTTCCGTCGGTATCTGGTATTCCCCTGTCGACACAGTTCTGCTTCAGATAGAGATATCAATTAAGGGGGTCATTCCGTGTGAAGACTGTTTTTTTTGCCTGTTTTTGAAAAATGATTTTGAAGGACTGGATAAAGATAGAAACGTGATTTTTTCACCATATGTTTATTGATATCTCTAGTATATGTGATAAATTTTTCAGCTTGATTTCGTAGCTAATTTTCGAAATACGTGTTACTTTATGCACCCATCTCCAAAAAAAGGTGTTTTTCTCCTGCCACGCTGGAGGGCGCTGTGCTCATCTGAGGAAAAAAAACTAAACGGCATTTTAATGTGGACAATATTCCACGGTCCGCAAACTAGGATAATTAGAAAATATTAAAAGGTACATTTTTGGTGGGCTTTTAAACTTAATTTTTTGGATTTTGGTGTTTTTTATGGCTCTTTTTTATGAATAAAAAAAAACTACCCGTCCGATTGCAATTATCCTAGTTTGCGGACCGTAGAAATATGTACTAAAGAAGCCGTGAAAATAGATTTTGAGCTATGGTGGCAGCCGATTTTCAAGATGCAGTTTCGAGAAAAACGCATTTGAAAATTTAAATGTGATTATCAACAGTAAAATTTTAGCTCACCATTAATCTGCTATACCTGGTCCATAGAGAGCACCCTCCGTTTCTTCAAAAAAGTCTTGTAAGGCCGATTGTTGCTCTCTGGTGTCAATTGTGGCTCTTTTAGCGAGGTCAGTCGATCGTTGTTCGGACCGCCAAATTCGCGCTTCATTACGGCGGTCGGCATAAACCTGACATATGTGACCAACTTGACATCCCACTGTCACTAGGATTTTGAGAATGCCATTGAATCCTTCATTGAAAATAATTACAGCCAGAAAAGTGACTATTTCTACGACGTTGGCCCTAGAATGAAGGTGTTTAGGAGCGAAAGTCCAGATCAATGCATTTAACGACTCATTGTTATTCTGGGTCTCTGCTCGTTAACATCTGTTCAAGAGATCATCTCGTGCAAATCTTCGTAGATTGGTTTGATGACTGTTTGAACTTATTCAGTCAAACGTGCCTTTTCGTGGTGAAAACTATCCAGTTCTCCTTTAGCTTCCGCTGCTGGACAATTTTGATGCTGAGGATTTTCGTCTGTAAAACATTTATGGAAGAAAGTTGCCCAAATTTCTTGCTTCATTCCTTCTATCGAATTTGCGTGTCGACAAATAGCCAGCCCAGAAAATGTAGTGAGGTCCTTATCAGTAAGTTTTCCAGCCCCTTTTCCACCAATGCCTTTGTGATTCTTCTTTGCATTTCTAAACCGCGTTCCCATTCTTTTCTCGACATGCCCAACGCATTCCTTTTTTACTACTACGTATATTTTGTTATTTGCAGAAATTTGCAGAAATACCGGAGAAAACTCCAGCAAAATCCAATGTACAATATACAAAACTTGTCGCAATTGGAACATCCATGCTCATGTTTGCTAAAAGTTTCTTTGCTGATGTTGATGCGAAGTCCTTTTTCTTCTCTGATAACTATCGATTCCCATGAAATACTCATTTTTTAATGCGAGCATGACGTTGAAGGTTAAAGCGATCTCCCTTCGTACGATCCATTTAAAAAAATCACTGAACACACAAACAGCACAATACTTACAACGAAATATAACTGAGTATAGTTTGAAAGCCTTTCAGTGCTCACTCTAGACTGGATTATCCTTTTTATTCCAAACAGCAAATAAGTTCAGGCAATAGGTTGATTTTTCATCTTTTTATATTTATACCTGTGTTCAAATTTATAAGGTTGAGGTAAAAAACTAACAGGTGAAAAAAGATTCGATGCTCTTTCTCATCGAGTACTCTAGCCGCGGCTGCAAACTCCTTACCTGTTTAACCCTGTAATTTCTGAAGGACTCGGAATATTGGAAAATCCCTTTGCCCACATATTCTCCACTATATATAGATACAATTCATGTAAAAAAAATCGATTTCTCCAACCCGACACACAGGATGACCCCCTTAAAAGCTTTGGACTTTCGGGCAGTAATTGCATTCACCTTTTGTGCGCTACTTCCTTATGGAACACAGGATGACCATCGATACGGACACCGATGTTAATGTGGAAGTAACTGGATTTATCTTAGCAGACTAATTCAGAACTCGGCAACTACATAGATATAAAGATCGATTCCTCCATGTCCACTAAGGTAAAGTCCCTACCAATCACAGGAAAAAGGTAATAAAGGCAATTAAATATAACTTTGACTTCATTTTGGACTCGATAACTAACTGTTTAAATACCCTGCTCACTATTAATGTAGCTGCAATTACAAATTTTATACGAAATAATGAAGACTGAATTAGTGCGCAAATTCGGTGAGATATATTTAGTTCAGTGTTACGACTGGCAGGTAATGATATTATCTACATATATATTCAAATTGTTGGATGACATCAGTGCAGTGGTTAAACTTTTGAAGCCCTCTCAGACTGAGAACCTTGGCTTCGTTTGCATCAATCTTTAGTTCGACTAGTGGAGAGTACAAAGGGCAGTTCTGCGAGACCATGTTTAGGTCCAGCAGCAAGATGCTGTATACGGAATCGAAATGTTTCCCACTTGTGGGAATACTTCTTCACTCACCGGCTTTTCGTCCATTATGGTCGTGTTATCATTGTGCTCACTACAATTTACTTTACGTAAGGTCAATAAACATAGATGACCAGGATTCAAACCCGGGCTTTTATATCTTCATATATGTTTCACGTTGTCGCTCCATGGTAGGTGCTGACCTAATATAAAGGTGGAGGCTTCCGTCTCGTCATATATGTTACTCAATTCTGTCTGCCATCCTTTCAAGGGGCGAATCTTCGCCTGAGAAATCGAAGAAAGCCAATCAAATTTTCTGTTTTATAGCTCACACCTTGTTGCTTTAACACAGCGCAGATCGAAATCATATCCTGTATAATGTCAATTTCGTTTTTCTTTCAACGTTATTGTTCTTCAAAATAGGCTGCACGAATTAACAGATTTCTTTTGCTAACGTCATTTGCCTCTGTATATTCCGTTTTGCTGAATATCGTGCCTGTTACATTGTCTAGCGTTGCCGCGCTATATACGTGTAAGTTGATACCACTTTCTTTTGCCTTTTTAAGGTTTTCTTGAAAGCAAACCCTTATTAAAATTGGTTCAGTATCTGTCTATTTGCATGTCCGTCTGTCTGTCCGTCACACACATTTTTCTCAGAAATGACTGTACCGACTGACATGAAATTTGGTGGGAAAGTAAGTACTGTGAAAAATGCGGTGAACTATTGCATTATTAAACGCTGATGTTAAAGGGAGTCCCCATACACATAAAAGATGGGTGCAACATTTTCTTTCACAGAATATGGTCATGTGCATCAAACGAAACGTCTCGTCTCTTTACATTGCTTGCAAAGGGGAAGAGTACGAAGGCCAGAAAGAGGTCAATTATTTCAGGAGCCGTTCTTAAAAACTAACTAACCAAAAAAAAGAGAAAAGAAAAAAATATGATTGTTCGTGCGTATAGCATCTAGGCTTCAAAATACTCCCCGTTACGGTATCTGCTCGAATAAAGTTAGTAGATTAGTATATTTTGAAAATTTATCTTTTAAACTTATTCTAGATTCGTAAAATTTTACAGCAATATGGGATTTAATATAAAGCGACATACTGGAAGGTTTGGTGGGATTCCTGCTATTATTGGCAAATAACAGATCAAATTTGCCTCTTCTGGGTCAAATTGCTACTCCCTAAGAGATATAATGTTAGTACTACATCGAATTTATATGGAACTATTGTGTACCCAAATATTCTTACTTAATCAACAAAATTTTCCATAACTGAAGAGAACTGATCTGCCGGTTTCCCGACTTGTTTAACGACCAAATTCGTCCTCATGCTTCGTGGTAATTGGTTCTAAACTTTCCCCTAGAACTAATAATGAGTTCACTGTCATTATTATGAGTTTGGCCAATTTTGACGGAACTCTGAGTTCGTTGAATGTTTTGTAGGTTTTGTATTTTTAGAACGAATACCTTCATTGACAATATCCGGGTGATCAATTTGATGTTGGCCAATAATGTTCCGCGTGTAAGACTCTAGCCTGAAATGACCCTATAATTTTCGTTGGTGGCCTTTTTTGCTAATTACGCTTGTTTTCCCGTCGTTTAGTGTGCACTCCTCTATTCAGGCGGGATTAAGGAGCTTATGGAGCATTTTTATTGGACCCGCTTGCCTCTCCCTCCGCCCCCGGAGTTTTGTAGTTTCTAAGAATTTATAACGAACCGTTGACTTGTTCTAGTGTGTGTGAGGCGACAGTAACTTGCTCACTTATAGCCAGCTAATAAGGCGTTGGTGTTTGGTGGTTGGTCAGAAGTTGCTTCAAGAACTAACCTATTTACACTTTATTTTCCTCACATCTACTGGGGTGTCTTGCCGTAACTTCACAATATGTAGCTAGTTTTAAATTCTGTCGTCATACGCTTGATAATCTCATGGACAAATCTTAAATTCAGCTTGTGAAGCTCTTTACTTCCTTTGGCTTTTGTCGGATGCTCCTTATATTGTTTATATGAGACCGATGATCATTTTACCCGCTCAATTCTTCTACGTCCTGCTTTTGGATGTCGCAGTCTGTTATTTGCTACTCTGTGAGTCTTTTTCCGTTATTTGTTCCACTTTGGGAGCTATATCGTACTGACTTCTTTACGTCTTACTTCTTTTAATTTTAATCTCGAAGACATCTAGGGGTATTTTGGTATTATTTGTAGGTAGTGATTTTGTATTTATGAGGCCAAGCCCCACCCGAGATGGGAAAGAGAAAAACTTTGTTGGCCCAGAATATGATTTGACAATATTAGATTAATTGTAAAATGTTGGGGCCCGCATAATTTTCACCTGGGCCCCCGATTTTTCCCCGTTATCCTATAGATGATGGCTTTAAACGCAAAAGACGACACCGACTCACACAACAACGAGAAAGCAACAGGATAAGCGGATCTGGTGATGTTACATCTGACCTTTAGAAAGCAAAGGGCTGGGGCTCAAAGAGCTCTATAATTACGTTATTGGGGAAGGTAAAGCACCATTTGATTGGCGAAAAAGTGCGACCGTTTCAATATGGGCATAACAAGGTAATCTGTTCCAATTCCAAATTCCAAATCCGGTTGTTGTCCCATACCCTGAAGATTTTTAAATGTATTCTTCACAAAGGTGTTCACCACGTCCTTTAAATAACTGTGCGCCAGGCCGAGTTTGTTAAGAACTCGCAATACGCGATTATACCCCAATCCGAAAAATAAGATTCGAAGTGTAGTCTTTAGTAGTCTTTATTCATGTTATAGACACTGTAATACGGAACATCCAGCTTCCAGTACTCTACACACAACTCTATGCCTATGGTGCTTTCCTAGCGTCTCATATTAAACTTGGTCTCGAGTAGCTTATCCCGAATTGGAATGATCGCTTCGTATAGCACGGTCTGAAACTGAATCAAAAAAGACAACCTTAATGAAACAAGTATTATTATTTTCAGCGGTTTTTCTTTAACCGTCGTCTAGTTCACAATCGCGGTCGGCTCGTCGCGATCGGTTATGCCATTTTGTTTTATCAGAGGCTTGATCTGGATGCGATGGATTTGGATGTTATATTGTGCCTTGAGAGCCTCTCGACTTCATTCAGATCACGTTTATGACCGACCGAAAAGGGCCATATCTCCATATCTCCACATGGTGACCGCTGGGAGCCCTTTCTTAACGAAAAGCTGCAGACGGAGAAGGATGAAGGCGAGTCTCCCGCGACTAAAAGCGGGACAAATTCTACCAACTGGTCCTCCAGGTTGGGAGTTATGTAGGGCTGACCATCCTACGTGGAAAACCGAAGTTACGAAGCCACAACAGGAGCCTCGGACTATCCGTCCAGTCCACAACGACGAACCCGGCAAGGAAAAAGGAATAACGATTTGTGCATTTTCTCATGAAACGTGCGCTCCCTGTACAGAAATGGAGCTGCCAAGTAGTTAGCCGATACCCTGCTCCCATATAGGCCCAATGTGTTGGACAGGGACCGGTTTCCTGGAGAAGAATCGCTACACCATATATTAGAGCGGCCATCCAATAAGCCATGTGCTCGGCGGAGTAGGTTTCTTCGTCAGCCAAAAAATGAAACCTGTTGTTATCAGCTTTGAAAATATAAGCGAACGGCTATGCACTCTACGCTTGCGAGGCAAATTTAGAAATATAAGTTTCATTAACGTTCACGCCCCTACAGAGGAGACTGCAGAGTCGGTGAAGGATACCTTCTACGAGGCAATAGAACGAACCCTCAGAGCCTGTGCCAGATATGATATCAAAATCATACTTGGGGATTTTAACAGCCAAGTAGGGACGGGGCCCGTATTTAGGCGATACGTTGGCTCTCATAGCATATATCAAAATACAAATGATAACGGACTCCGGTTTATTCAATTAGCAGTGTTACACGAAATGGTTGTTGGAAGTACCTGGTTTCCGCGGAAAGCAGTCCACAAACATACATGGGCCTCTCCAGGCGGGACCACTTTCAATCAAATTGACCACGTGTTGATCGAACGCCGCCACCTCTCAGTCTTGATGAATGTCAGAATATATCGGGGGCCAATATAGACTTGGATCACTATCTCGTTGGTATGGTGCTCCGAGCTCGAATAACAACACTACCCGGAATCCTCTCTGACAATCAGGTGAGAATTAACACTGAAGCTATCCACAACACAGCCCTCCGCAACACCTGTAAGAGGGAAATGGATGCCGCAATAACCGCAATCAACAGCGATCCTGGAGATGAAGCATCAACAAATGGACATTGGTTAAATATGGACTTAAAAGACTTGTCCTCAAGGTGTGGGACAGCGTATCAATCCCTGACGACTGGCAAAAAGGCAGTATCTGTCTCATACATAAAAAGAGAGATATCACGCAGTGCAACAATTATACTGATATCACATTGCTGAGTACCATCTATAAGATATTCTCCGCTATCTTGCTAGGCCGGATAGCCCCATACGCTCAGAACATCATTGGCCTATACCAAAGAGGCTTCACTCCAGGCAAATCAGCAACAGATCAGATTTTCTCTGTGCGGCAAGCGATGGAAAAACTGTTGGAATATGGACATCATCAGTGATAGCATAGCCAGGATAAAACTGAATTTGGTATCCCGACGAAGTTGGTAATACTGACTAGGCTGACCGTAATCAATGTGCGAGACCAGAGAAAAGCAGCAGGATCACTCTCAAGATCATTCGACTATCAGGCGTCCTCTTTAACCTGGCCCTGGAGAAAGTGATTTGCGACGCCGATCTAAACGCGAGAGGCAATATCTTCTTCAAGTCCACCCGACTACTGGCCCACGCTGGCGATATTGACATCATGGGAAGAATGACCCGAGATGTACAGTCTACCTTCCTCCAGGTCGAGCAGGCGGCGCGAGATCTTGGGCTGCACATTAATGAAGGCGATGGTGGTAACGTCAGCACCAAAACCAAAACCGAAAGAACAAACAACATCTAACCGCACTGGTCAAACGAAAACTGTGAAGATTGGAGACTACAAATTTGAGACCGTTGACAATTTCTCCTATCTAGAGTAGAAAGTCACAACCGATAATAGCTATGACAATGAAATCTGCGCACGGTTGTTGACAGCCAACAGAGCCTATTTCAGCTTACAAAAGCTATTTCGCTCGAAACGTCTCACCATAAAGCTCTTACTATACAAGGCTGTGACTTGCCAGTCTTTATGTATTCGCTGGAGACTTGGGTTCTTAGGAAGAAAAACTGCGAACTATCGGCCGCGTTCGATAGTAGAATCCTCCGAAGAATTTTTGGACGCCTACATGAGGAGGGACGGTTCCGTAGCCTACATACCAATGAAATCTACGAGCGATACCATGACCGTCAGGTTGTGGATGAAATACTGCTCAATAGGTACGCTGGGCGGATCACTTAATCCGTGTAGATGGGGGTGGTCCAGGCTGGAAAGTCTATAAGGGCAATATCTATGTTAGAATAAGAAGACGAGGCAGACCCTGCCTGAGATGGAGCGATGACGTTGGTCAGGACGCCCGACAGCTTTTAGGGATATCGAATTGGTGGACCTAGGCGCAAAACCGGGATGTCTGGAGTTCCTTACTAGAGCACGCCCAGACCGGATACCGGTTGTTGTGTCGTTGATGATGATGATGGAAAAGGCCCAATCGACCGAAGGTGGCTGACCGAACTTTACGGGACAAAAGCAAAACAAGGCAACAGCAAAGTTCCGAATTGAAGATTTACGTCATGGACAAAATTACTTCTAAGAACACTGGGTAAGAATTCCTGTCGTTATTCGCGCTGCGAGATAACTTGAACTAGAGTGTTCTTAACGGAAAAGAAAGAATTAAACCAGTATAAAAGCGTTTTCTTCAAATTTTGTTCTACTTGGTTTGGTTGATTTTTGAGATGCTTTACTCCGTGGACTGTCGTTCTTAATCGATTGCCATTGTATACTTTGGGGATTGTGTTTTAGAGTGCATGAAATCTTAGTTTCCTGAATTTCGGCAAGAAGTCTTGGTTAACTTCATTGCAAAACGAAATTGTCAAGCAACATTTATTATTAAAAAATGTGCCAGACCTAACATATATGCAGTACATATAGTAGTTCATATAGTTGGAATGAAGCTGCCATATTCATGTATTAGCTAACCTCGTTTTCACGGGCAGCACCCGGGCAGTTTCTTTTTAGATTAATTGAATTTTTATTTATTTTTTTTATTCAGGTTTGGCTGCAAACAATATTGTAATATCAGCCAATCTGGTTTCAATTGAAGCAAGGAAATAATTCTTTGATATCTGATCTTTTGCTAAAATATTACTTAATCATGTCATTCGACTGGGAACAATAAATAATTCAGTGAAATATCATAGTTGTAAGCTAGCAGCTAATGGTGATACTGGTTTTGTGCAATAATTTGTCGCCGAATTTTTTTGCTGCATTACCTGTTATAGTTGAAGTAACTTTCTGATACTTATAAACATTTCTGAAACTTTTTTATACATTTCTTTTCATTCCTTTCATACACGTTTTTCTACTACTTGCAGGCATCTGTTTCAGGCCAACAAAGTGATCTGGTAAGTCAAGTTCCCAATTGAACCCCACAAAATGCGAAACTCCGATGTTTCCTATTGTGTTTCAGGGAAACATCCAACAATATGTGATAATAAAATAAAAATAAAAGACGGAAAGGAGTGTCTTTCCAAATGAAAAAGGAAGAACGAATTCATTAAATTTTAATTATAAGCTAAGGAAAGGCATCAAAGAATTTATAAGAGAAAGTATGAACTTGTCTCTTCATTTTGTTTTCGAAATGTGAAAGTGGAAATCTTCGTTTTTATTTTGTAAGCAAAAGAAAGAAAGTAATTCTCTTCAATATTACTTTCAATAAGAGTAGTTGATTGATTGCCGACTGGAGCTAAGGGACCCTTCATCTTAGCTTTTAGGACTCAATTTTACGTTTTTCATGTCGTTTTGAAGAATCCATTTTAGTGCTTTTATCAAATCGAGTCTTATAAAATTCATTCAACATAGTGAATAACCCGAGGTCATTCGAGTTTTATTAATTTTTTTCATATTACCGCTTTTGTGTAGGAACCCGTAAAGAATTTGGAATTACTTCTCCATGCAGGAAAATCCTCGGCTAAATCTGAAAAAACAAACAACTAAATCATTTTTCATTGGAAAGTCTACCCCGTGTTCAGCCTTTCAAAAGTTCCATACACTTCCATTACTAAATATTAGCCGTAATCTAGCCATCTCAGTGGGGGTAGGTGATGTATGTACCTTAAATTGTAATATCACTTTACCATCACCAAGCACGATCCAAACATCACTAACATCACTTAACTTCACATCGAAACATCACACAATTCGCCTAGTACATATATATAAGTGACGGTAGCGGCTGTAGTGTCGGATAGCTTTGAGCTGGAAAAATTTTTTAGGTTTGCGTGTGATCATTTTAATTATGGTGTCTATTGCAATGCCAACATAAAATGTATATACTTATGTATCAAAGTAATGGACATTCGCAAGAATTGTTATTCCCTTTCCCGCATGTGAATATATTTTATTATAGTGTATGGAAACCTTCCCCTTTTGTGTACAACAAAACCTTATTCAAATCGGTTCACTGTCTGTCTGTCTTATCACTTTCCTCCAAAACGACTAATCCGATTCGAACAAAGTTTCGCGGACATATGGGAACTATGATATCCCACACATACACTGAATGACATAAATTTACGTGGAATTTAAATAAGGCTCTCCATAGATAGAAAGGGGGGATGTACATTTTTTCTTCGTATTTAGTCATGTAGGTCATCAATTGGAAGGTCCCAATTGTTACTTTCCGAAACTGAGATTCGTTTTGACATAAATTGCAAAATGCGTGAGTAAAGAGCCAAAAAGTGCACACTTAAAAAGCGACAGGACTAATTTTCGGAAGGTACCCAACCCAAAAATCTAGAAAAAAATAAAAGTGATGCTCTTATTCCAAATCTAGGCCTCAAAATATGTCTCATTCTGATATCTGCTCCAACAAATTTATCAATAGTATAATATATTACCAACTTTTTGCAGATGCCTGGAAAACGGAAAGGAAGTATAAAATTTCTTAAAAGTATAGAAGACCATATCGCGCATTCTACTGCAGTAAAGATTTAGAAGAAATCGGGCTATTGGCGCCAAAGTTGCAGCAATTCGAACTCATCAATTTTACGGGAATTTACTGCATCTTAAACCATGCAAATAAGATGCTGACGTCATAACTAACGAGACTACTTTACATTCGAGTGAAATATTAAAATTTCATTTATGAGGAAACTACTTTTTCTTAGCCATTTTAAATATTTTGTGTAAAAGAAAACCTCATTAAAATCGAATCAATGTCTGGGTCTGTTACACCCGATCACACCCGATTTACTCGGAAGCGGCTGAATCAATTGCCACGAAATTTGGTGACAAGGTGTGCAAGCCCTTTACATATGGTAAGTGCTGCCATTTTATGTTGAGTTTGAAGGGCGCACCCTATACATGCGAAAGGGTGTTATAGCATTTTTTTCACAGAATATGGTCATGTGGGGCATCATGAAAGGATTTGATTAGTACTTTTGGAAACTAATCTTATTTCTGACATTGGGTAAAACATCGAGGAGTGAGGGCTCAATATATGGGCACGTCTCGTTCTCAGAACCTATCCAGCCAAAAAATCTGAAAAACATCACAGTGGTGCATCTATACGAAATTTAGGCCTCAAAATACATTCCATTCCGATACCTGTTCAAATAAAGTTAATAATAGCATATTACTATATTTTAAAAATATACCAGGCAATCCCCCTTAGTTTCCTCCTAGAAGTACAGGATTTAGCATTGGTATAAGGGATAATATAATGAATAACTTTGGGAGGTTTGAATGAAATCCAACTATTACTAACAAAATTATTGGCGTTGAAACTTGCATTTCATGGAAATTTGTTGCACTCTAAAAGGTGTATGACGTCAGCATCATATAAAGTGAAGTTATATAAATGGCGTTTTAGTTATTTGTGTATCAATATCAATTACTCCAGACAGACATGTGAATGCCTCTGTATGCGCTAATTAAATTTCCGGCTAGTGGATAGCCATATGGTATTTACTTAAAGTACCTATTTGTATGCTTTTGTGCACGGGGTAAGTAGAAATACATGAAGATGCGCCAGATCAATTTGGATCGGCCACGCCTGTTGATATTGATGTCTTTGATATACATGGACATATCTTTATCTGGAGTTTAGTAATTAAGGAAGGAATATTAGGCCTTTTTCGCTATGTTCGAAAGGAAAACCATGCGCAGGGATATGAAAACAAAACCCGAAGCGAGCAGCTTCCGGTATCCCGACTTGTTTGCCAATTGTATCCAACTATTTGTGTGAAGCGTACGAGGTTGAGTATCAACGCAGTGCTTTCCAAATCAAATTATTTGCGTAAATGGGTCTTTAAAAAAGGCTCTAGCTTCCGGTTTCCATACTTGTTTTATTCTCTCACATAAAACGTTTATTTCCTATTGATACCTATTTGGTGATTGCCATAAGCCCCTAAATAGGGGTATATGATTGTTATAAACCCCTATGGAGGGCATAGCGCGTGAACCAGATCTTCGCGTCATCGTTGTCGATTTCTTACAATGAGCTTCAACGGCCTCCAAAATTTTCCGAGGAGCTTACATTCCTGATAGATTAATGGGTTCCATTGCATAACATAACAAAACAGATACATTTCCTGTTGATGGTGTCGAAATCGACGAAAAGCAGATGGGACGGCGATCTCAACTTCACGCGCTGCTTCATAATGATCGGGAGCGGTATTGATGTGGTCAGTGCAGGAGGATCTATTGCGGAACCCAACCTGCTCTCTGTAGATCAGGCTCCCCAGATGTATTTTGATGCGTTTTAGGGTGATTTAATTTGTTATCTTCGCGAGAGCTCCCCCAGTTGTCCCAATAAAGACAGGTATCCTTCTCGAGGATCTTCACGATCATCTCCTTTCTCTGACTGGGAAAGATCTCAGATTCATATATGAATGAGCAGAACCAATAACTGCCTTATAACTACAGGAAGTTCCGTTTGATGTCCTTTGATGGCAAATATAGTTTCGCTTCTATTTGAAATAGTATACGGATTAAAGTGCACCTTCTATCTGCTCGTTAATTTCTATTACAAGACCATTGAAAGGTTTGCAACCACCGGAACACAGTTTCATGATGGCTTTTTCACGGTTTCGAAAAATTTCGCAGCGGTAACTTGTATTCTGTGTTTCTTTGGTTTCATTGACTGATATTTATGCATGAGAGACAAGATATTTTTTATTTGTATAGTTCCGAATGTGCTACGTTCATAATTGATAAGCCTTTCAGAGTACAGCGAAGAGTCCTTGATGTCCTTATCGTTGCACCTTTTATCGAGTCATACATAAAGATGTTTGGGTCGAATTTTTACTCCCCGGAGTTCGGGTCGTTTTTGACTGTTTGTCTTGATGCTTCTGTAAGTGGAGCATGAACAAATTCTTCCGTTGAAATCTGCTCTAAATATTCTCTCCATCTATGTATCCGTCACGACTCGGCGGCCGGTAAGTGAAGTACCGTTCTTGTCATTAACGCAACAGAAGTGTTTGATATCTTGTGGGAGTTGGTGTCGGCTTTTGATAAGTAGGTACAGATCTATTTCGTCATCCCGAGTATTTTATCGGCACTTCGAGTAGTTAACCGTAAAGATCTTTGCAATGGACCACTCCAGCGACAGCGATTAGCGAGCGTTTTATCGTCGGGAGACTTGGGGTAGAGGTGTTTCTTTTCACGGACCTTTTTTTCAACGTCATCATTCCAAAGTCAAGTATCTCAGTTGATGAACCGCTTACCCGGCTTGGTGACTCTGAGGGTTACATATGCCGCTTTGTGAATCGTGTATTTAATTTGGTTTCACGATTTTTCCACATTCGTAATGGTTGGTAATTGCGGAAGCCACATAATTTTTTTTCTTCTCACAAAATCGCCACCATTTAATACACGGCAGGCTAGTATATTGAAGTGCAATGTTCTCACAGGGAACGGCTTTGCAGTCGGTGGCGTTGGTAAAATTTATGAGAATATAATTGATTTACGTTTTACTATTCCCACTATAGAATGTAGAAAGATGAATCCATCGTTTGATGAACTATCTATTCATAATTACAAGGTCATGGGTGTCTGCAAAATCGACTATGCACTCTCCAAACTCTTTTCACTAGGACATCTGTTGCCGTCTGCCTTTTCACCAACATGGCGTCATAGGTCTGTGCATCGAGAAGTTGCTCGAAGGCATCAGCCCGACCTATCTATGGCGCGCATGGGGGAAAGAAGTGAATAGTGCGATCAGTTGATATAACGGCCATCAAGCCGTTCGACCTCTTTAATGTCTTCACGGAAGCCCTCAGAGATGGCAATGCCAACACCGTATTGAGTGTGTGGGCTACCAAAATAAAGAGGTTTATAGCCATTTTTACCACGTGTGTATTCTATATCGCAGCTTTTGGCACCAGACTGTCGGGTTTCTTGTCCTGTCGCGTCGACTGAGGTGAACGCCCTGGCATTTTAATACGCCCATTTTTTTTAACGACATTGGATGCATTTACTTGGTCCGCCTGTTGCGTCATTAGATGGGATTTAGTATAGCGAGATAACTCCAATTATATTTTGTTTATTTTTTCCCTGATGTCAGCATTTTATTTTTGTTTTGCTGATGATAGTAAAAAGTACTGTCTTCGTATGGTACGTGACCTGCGGAGATAAACGGCATCGTCCCATTACGATTTTATAGGCGCTTCCCCACGCGTTTATATCCGCTTTCGAACAAAGTTCTTTAAAATATTCCCACTTGCTCCGCTGGATGGCGAGCTTGATGTTCTTGCGAACTTTTTTTGTCCTGATCGTTTCAATATACTGCTCGCTGGGACGGTCTGGCTCGGCTGAAAGTCGATCAAAACCTTGCTAGCTCACTATTCCACTACTAATTGAGTCTTCTTGTGGGGAATGAGCATCTCCTAGATATCGATGCGTCACACGCTTTATGTGACATGCCCAATACATGGAGATGCCTGTCTTGCTTGTTCATCCATTGTTTTTTCAGACCGAATTTCCTCATGATCGTGTACAGTTTTACCCTGGCTGTGCTATCATAGGCGGTTTTAAGGTAGATGAAAAGATGGTGCAACTGATGTCCTTATTCCAACAGTTATTCCATCGCTTGCCGCAGAGAGAAAATCTGATCTGTTGCTGATTTGCCTGGAGTGAAGCCTCTGTGGTATGGCCCAATGATGTTCTGGGCGTATGGGACTATCCGGGCTAGCAAGATAGCGGAGTATACCTTAAAGATGGTTCGTAGCAACGTGATACCACTATAATTGCTGTACTGCGTGATATCTCCCTTTTTGTGTATGAGACAGTTAAGTCCTTGGGTTTTAACGTAGGAACCTGTCGTTGAGACTTAATCCTACGGTCTTCTTAAGACACGGATTGATTTTGGGACCACAATCAGAGCCCCGCTGTAACAAGCAACAACGGTATTAGTCTATGCAAGTACATGGCTTAACATTCATACTGCTGGATGCAAGACCTACTTAAATCTCTACCGAACTAAGGAGTATGGCACCCGTGTTGAAACGCAACACCACGCCGAGGTTCGAAGGTCTCTTCTCGCTTGAGCATCACCAACAGCCCCTATGAAGCTGCCAGTAGGGGGCCAACCGCAAACAACCGAGCTATGCTCATATACGACAGGAATTCTCCCGAAGTATAAGAGTCCAGGGGCTACCCCGGTTTCCATGGTACCAGAATACCCCTGGTAAGGTTTCGTGACCGAAGCCACTTCAGATGAGTCCCCGTACAGACTCGGGTCTAATCGCCCTAATTAGGCCTTGGAGCATTCGCCTACTGCATCACGGCCGGCAAGCCAATGCGATACAGCGGTTCCCGGTGCCACCACGTGGAGGTTCTCCTCGGCCACTTGGTTTTGGTTCAGCCGACAGGGTTGCCGCCTCGTCTTCCTCCCCGCCACCTCAGAGCACCTATGTATGAGACAGATAATGCCTCTTTGCCAGTCGTCAGGCATTGATTCGCTATCCCACACCTTGAGCACAAGTTGATGAACCACTTGGTGTATTTGGCTGCCTCCATATTTAACCAATTCGGCTGTATTTCCATCGGCTCCTGGTGACTTATGATTTGTAAGCCGATGAAACGCACGGACTGTTTCTTCTATATTTGGTGGTGGCAGTATTTGTCCGTCGTCTTCAGTTGGCGGGACCTCCAACTCGTCGATGTTCTGGTTGTTCACTACTTCATCAAAGTTTTCAACTCATCGCTCTAATATGCCCATTCTGTCGGAAATCAGATTTCCCTCTTTGTCTCGACAGGATGAACATCGAGAGGGGTACGGGTTGATTCTGCTGACTTGTTGGTAAAACTTCCGCGCCTGGTGCGGTCCCTGTAGTTTTCGAGTTCACAAACCTGTTGGTTCTCCCAGGCTTCCTTTTCCGTCTGTGCAGTCGCTTCTCCGTGCGGGAGTTCGTGATAAGTCACCGCACGTGCCTGTGTCCTTTGAGAATTGCAACATTACTCAGTATGCAGCATTCTTCCGTTCCGTAGCTAGCTTACATTCATCGTCAAACCAGCCGTTCGGACTCCTTTTGCGGCTGGGACCAGCTATGTTTATAGCCGTATTTATGATAACGCTCTTCAAGTGGTTGTGAAGATAATTTGTTGATGCTTCATCTCCAGGATCTCTGTTGATTTCGGTTATTGCAGCATCCATTTCCGTCTTATAGATGTTGCGGAACGCTGTGTTGTGGATGGCTTCAGTGTTAGCTCTCACCTGATTGTCAGAGGGGATTCTAGGTGGTGTTGTTATTCGAGCTCGGAGCACCATGCCAACGAGATAGTGATCCGAGTCTATATTGGCCCCCCTATATGTTCAGACATTCATCAAGGCCGAGAGATGGCGGCGTCGATCAACACGTGGTCAATTTAGTTTAAAGTGATCCCGTTTGGAGAGGTCCATGTATGTTTGTGGACCGCTTTCCGCGCAAACCAGGTACTTTCAACAACTATTTCGTGTGACACTGCTAATTAAATAATCTGCAGTCCATTATCATTTGTATTTGGATCTAAGCTATGGGATACCGCCTGAATACGGGATCCGTCCCTACTTGGCTGTTAAAATCCCCAAGTAGATTTTGATATCATATCTGGGATCATATCTGGCTTCGACTCTGCAGTGTTCTCTATAGGGGCGTGAACGTTAATGATTCTTATATTTCTAAACTTGCCTTGCAAGCGCAGAGTTCATACCTGTTCGCTTATATTTTCAAAGCCGATAACAGCCTGTTTCATTTTTTGGCTGACTAAGAAACCTACTCCGAGCACTTGGTTTACTGGATGGCCACTATAATATATGGTGTAGCGACTCTTCTCCAGGAAACCGGTTCCTGTCCAACGCATATACATGCAAAAGAAGGGTAAAGATGTACAAATTGCTTTCATAGAGGTTTATTTGATTTTTACTTTCCTCGGCATTGTTAATTCTGATTCTATTTCTATTTGGCAAAGGGTTTAAGGTACCGTATGACGGACCCTAATGGTTGTTGATGAATTCTACCTGAAAACTTTTGCCCAGCAGCACCTATGTCATCTCAATATAATCCTGGTCCTTCCAGGTTGCTAAGTCAAGTTGAGCTGAAAAGGTTGGCAGAACATTGCTACAGAATGGTCGTAAATAAATTGGAACTGCCTGTGGTGACATTTCATCTTCATTATTGTATAAGATACTGTGCATTGTTCTCGTGAAACATGCTGGATTGGCCTTCCTATGTGAGATTTTCTGTCGCCATATTAATTTTTGAAGCATTGCTACTCAGTTTTGAGTTTGGGATTCTATTATTTCAGATACTGCTTGAATGTATTCGTCTGTAATAATATAATTGGACAGTTTTATGTAAATTCTGTTACTAATAGTATATCAATTCACATAGGGGAGCACACAGCTGACACTTTCCACATCTGCAATTTCTGTTCCCATAGACTTTTTGAGCAAATCTTCCATTATTTGGATATTGAAATGCAATTTAGAAGAACTCAGAATCGACCCTAATTGGCTGGATGACCTTTTTCATGGGCCTTGGCACGGTAACATTTAATAGTTGCGTAAAATCGGCTACTCGGTTGCGACATTCCCAGACACATATATTTCACTGTGCACTTCTTGACACCTAGTTTTACCGTCGCGTAAAATTAAATTTTGAAAATTAATTTTTGGTTGGGGTGACAGAGTAGGAGCAGAAAAATACTGTCCGTGATAGTCCTAGAAATAGAAGCAGAGATCCCCTTTCGAGACTCTCTTAGATATTCCTTGATAGTAAAATGCATTTCTTATTCCAAACAGCAAATCTAAGGCTTACATTTGAAAGGTAAGAACGGTTGCTAGATACCAGCATATTTTGTTGCAGACTGCAGCCATTTATCCAACATGGAAAAAGTATAGTCTTGAGACCTGCTCGAGCTTCGGCAAGCAGAAGTTTCCATTACACTGTGCACCCATGCTTTGGGAGTTGTCAAGTGCAATGTGAGTTAACATTCTACTTGGGCTAATGTAGCTTGAAGTTTAAGGATTTAGGTAGCAATTCTGCCATCCTTATTTAGGTGCTAATTGAGAACCAAGTAGATGAAGATTTCCGAAAGTATCTATAAAATCGACGAATACCGATCTGTTTCTAATAAAATTACGGGAGCGACGGCTGAATGGAATGCTTGAACTAGGTCTACAGGAAATACGGGTGTAGAGTGAAGTAACAAAACTTAGACGATTTGGCAGATAGATCCTTTTTAGAATTGTGTCATAACACTATAACTGTAGGAGGGTTTTATGCAGATATTGTGGTTGATAGTTGAATTAACTCATATTTTATTACTTATAGAAAGCAGCATTTTATGTATATAAATGTTTGTGCCTGGAGTTAACGATAATGTCACAGTTCAAATCCAATTTGGTCTCTACGCACTTCGCTTTCTTAGAACTATTGATAGCAACTTGTGGACGATACACTAACGATTTCGCATTCCAAATGGTTTTCGGTGCATCTAAATTGTCCTCAAAAGCTCTGTCTCGAAACTAGGACCGACCATAAATCAGAACAGTAGCAAATTAGTATTAAGAATTCAGAATGTCGATTAATTAACAAACACATTGCAAAGGACATTAGATTCCTGATTGCACCTTAGTAATTTACATATTAATTGCATAGCAATGGTCACATGATTTGCATGTCTCTATAGATGCAGCCGCATACGCGATATTCGGGTAACCAATGGGGTGAAACTACCTGAACTTTTGCCCCCTAGTTGCAACCCATTATGCGGTAATGGTAGTATCACCGATCCCTGCTACTATTTGATTCGTAAATGCAGGGTAAATAACAATCGGTGGCTTTCAGTTTCGAATGCTATCCAGGCGATACCAGGGCTAAGATAATCTGACTTCCACTTTAGGATTGGGTTACACATCTTTTGTCTGGTGATATCATCGCATGGTACACTTGCATGAATAATGTGAAATATGTCCGCTCTGTGGCCATAGGTCACCCCGCACCAGGATGTCCTACCTAATCTATGGTTCTTCATAAATATGAGTGTTTATGATGTGGATCATTGCAAGACTTTTCGACCATATATCAACATCAAAATTCCATTATGAAATTCAGATAGTGTGAAAATATGTGTGTCATGAATACATGCATAAATTTTGAGTGGATAGGATAACGATTTTCATTTCATTTGGCGCTGGGTCCTTTCTGGTCGTATCGAATATTTGCGGAAGTAGTTCACACTTTCACACACAGAAGAAAAGTTGCCGTGAGGGCATGATGAATTATTAATCATGTGAATTTGAAATTGAGAACATTTTACCTTTTGCTATTTGGCAAGTGAGCGTTATTGGGCGGAGCGGTTACCACAAATTAGGGACTTCGTTGGAATGGTAAGTGCGCTACTGCTGCATAGACATAAATTGAGTGAGAGGCCATGAATGCTGATTTTTGTTATTCATAAGCCCGCAGTTGATGCCGATAATATACTTAGTTTATTTTTGCAGCGTTACCCTATTGGCGAGGGCACATTATATCTTCCGACTGATTTTATTGATAAGTGCGGAGTCGACCAAGAGAGCAGAGCTATCCCAAAAACCTAAAATTTTTGCGAAATTGGCCGTTAGAGGTGTAGCGGGTGGCGGGAACTTTGAAAACTTCTGTTCCTCAAGTGCCATTTAACAAAATTTCACTTGTCTTTATACCGCTGCGTGGATCTACACCAGAACCTGAAAAACAAATAAACGTGGAACATCGCGAGCACCTATTGGTGGTGGTTCACGATGGATCACATCCTCAATTAATACTGGGCCTGCCTCAGGTCCTCAAAAGACGCGGCCTTTAGGGTTCATTCCCTGCCTTGACATCTTGAGGTCATTATATTGGAGGATATCCCTTAATTTTTAACAACAAACGATGCTGCTCCTCAAATCAAAAAGAATTGGCTGAATAAATTGTCCCTCCCTTAGAGGTTTTAAAGGAAATGTTCGGATATATCTTATTTCTTTATAAATGGTACATGCGCCATCTAAATGTGAAGAATCATTAAATTTTTAGTAGCGCTGAAGAATTAAACGTATTTCAGACATTAAACACAATGTACAACATTACTTTCAAATTTTAAGTACTAGATGGTCTGCATGAATCCAAAGATTTTGTTTCGAAAATACGTTCGTCAAGAATTCAAGTTCATTTCATGGCACAAGCTTCACTTGTGAGCATCCTTGCAAAATATGTGTTAATTTAGTGGTAAGAAGACAACAAGAGCTATTTTTTCCGTTTATTTCTTCATCAGAGAGAAAATGCCACAGGGTCCAGCGAATCCTCCGCTGAGTTCAGTAGGGCTGTGAGAATTCAGGGTAGGCTCCTTAAAGGTGATATTGGGATTGTGATGGGTGATCTAAACACGGTAAATACGGTCTTGGTGACCGAAACGGTAATTGCAGGAGGTTTGTGGATTTCTGAAACTTCTAACAAGAGACGGGCTCACATCGGCCTCGAAAGGGATCACCATCTGATGGTTGTTTACGATCGCGTGTTGCATCCGCCACCTCTCGCAGGGTCGGGAGCTGCAACTCCTTCAGTTCAACATCGACTTTTGTATGACCCAGCTGTCGCTCCACAGTAGGAGAGTTATCTTGCTGCACGGAAGGGAGATATACTAAGTAGCCCACCTGAGAATATCGATGGGCATTGGGCTGCCATAAAAAATGCTCATTTCTCGGGTGCTAAACAGGTCGTCGGCCACGTCCCGAATGGGCATGACAAGATCTGGCCGACTGCGAAGTCGTGGAAGTAGGTCGATGAACGACAGAGTTGAAGGTGAAATTCTGAAAAATTCAGCGTAGCGTACGCCATGACAGGAGAGAATTTGGTACTGCGCTGGTTAGGGAAGCGAAAGATGCTGCAGACCGCAATGATTTCCTAAATGTATGCATCACGAAATAGCTTGCATGTGGTTGCAAATATTTTAATGATCCTGTGAAGGACGTCAACGATAGATTTCTCATCCACCATGATGAACAACTGAAGAGGTAGAAAGAACACTTCACTACCGTTCTTAACCGTGTCACATCCGGTGAGGCTCATCCTCTGGTAGATGAAATGGTAATGCGGATACGAACTGTTCCTTTAAGCAGAAGAGAAATCATCAAATCAAGCCACTAGGCTTGACGGTTCCCCGGCGGAGATGTTTATCCCTGCACCTTGCAGACGCTGACACCAGAATGCGTGTTGCCTAATGCATTAACGGCACTAGATCCGTTTTCGCTGACCTGTTCTTTCTCTATTGCTATATGGGAGTTGAAAAGTGAATTCCATTGTTACCCAAAAGCTTTCGTCAATACCTATCTGTGTCATATCATTGGAGTCCGCTGGCCTGACACTATCTTAAATGAAGAGCTTGGCCGGCGCGTAGGCTTGCCATTCGTATGCGGTCGGAAGACGGAATTGGCAGTGGTTAGGCCACTCATTAAGGAGAGGCGATAGTTACATTGCTGGCTACGCCATGCGGAGATATCCTCTCTCCCAAGATGGCCAACGAGTGGATCGCTCCAAGGGCACTTCACGCAGAACAGTAGAGTAAAATTGCAAGCGTTTCAGGAGGTCGTGAGGATTTTGAAGCGTATTTCAGGTAACGACAAGCTGTGGCGCATAGGTGTGATTGATGCGCTATATTCGACCAAGAGGTGAATGGAAACCATATGTATAATATATGTTAATTCAGTGGAAGCTTCAAATGTCATGCCGTTCGGTTACTAATGGACGCGACCATCAAACCGTCGCTGACTCTAATCCTACTTCGCGTCCCATGGTCGGCGCAAGGGAAGCACGTCTTTGGAGCTAGCTTTGTAATTCTTCGCTGATGATAAAGAAAAATGCAAGAGTTTTTTACGAAGCAGGCACGATAAGCAGCTTCGTAAAATTGAATCTGCCCTTGCAAATGTTCAAGGGCGAGCATTTTTTTAGTATTGAGTTCGTTGTGTAACTACACTTTCTTGTGCAACACCTTTGTTCAAATTTCTTGCATTTCTAGGTACGCTTCACCACTGTTGTCGCATTACAAGTATTCACGTCCACCGTCTCGGCACTCCGAGTTCCCAGCACTCAACCTAGTCAACTCTCTGTTCAAAACGACACTGGCCCATGTACCATCCTTCCGTCCAACGAGACCGCGATTCAGCTAGATTACAGCATCCGCATGTGCAAAATTTCGCTTTAGCTAAATTAGCCAACTAGCGTTAGGAATGCGTTTCATAATATGCAACATGATTCAATATATGTGTAAATAACAACAAAAAATGTTAATGATCGTTTTCGAAATGTTAGGAAACTTCTATGTTGACCTTGCAGCATTTGTAAATAAAATTGTAAAACTGATAAAAAGTTATCATTTGTTAATTATTATTTTAAAATGAGTGAAGTTGTGGATGCAAGGGAGTTGAAGGTGCTGGAGAGAGTTAACTAGGAAAAAATAAAATATGTTGCATACAAGGAAATGAATCTCTCCTCTGCTCATCACAGAGCAAAGAGAACTAAATGACACGGATGCTGAGGAGCCACGGGCATTACAAATTCCTCTTGCTGCGTCAGAACCACCATTGCTATCAATACGAACATGTCTTAAGAAGGGCGGAACAGATAGCATGAAATTTGAATATGCTGCATTTTTAAATAAATAATGTAGCTAATGCAGTTTCTAGTTTACTTATGTAGAAACATTTGTTCTGCTCTTTCAAAAAGAAATAATTTACAATATGAACCTTAACTTTAAACTATTTTTTAATAATTACTTTATGAGTTGTACGAAACTTCTCCAATTTATTCCTGAAGATTTGCTAAAGATAAAGTGCCGAAAATCGCTTTGAAAATCATGAATAACGTCAATTGCAATTCCAGTTAAAGACACACGGTAATTGCGTATATCATTCTTAAGAACGCGGGTCTTTGGCAAATTGGTGAAAAATTCCGATCATGAATGCCTGCAAGTGTTAAATTATTCGAATAATGACGACTTCCGTATTTCTTTGGTAGTAGTCGTGAAAAGTGCAGCATCAGAAGTATTAGATGTTGTAACGAACTTAGGTGGGGCAGATAGCCATAGAGGTTAGCATGGTTTAGTCTAAGAGGAGAGCCATCCCAAAAACAGAAGAAGTGGCGAAATTTTACCATGCAGGTCCACGAGCACCTTAATGCTCTGAAGTACTCCGTTATCACGCATTAGCACCTTTCAATTCTAGCCAAGGTTGAGAATCTGTGCGGGCTGTTTTCAGTCGCGTTAATTATGGGTTATGCACTAACCCTTTTTAGGAAAACAAATGTTTCAATTTTTAACCATTTATTTGGGCAGCGTTTCTGCCAGATTCCCGATACAACTTCTGCATTAATTTTGTGATCGTGACTTTTATACAATATTTTATGATACTAGAAAATGCACATCCGGCGTGTGCTAGAATGATATTTGATACAATGAACTTGCCGGAAAAATGTATTTTATGTCGAATTTGCAAAAAGTGGAATTTACAATGGTTTTGTGGTTACTAAGGCGAAAAGCGAATTGAAGGTAAATGTAAGATATATGATGATATATGTTGGTTGTCGTTATGGGGACATAACTCGTTCAAATCATGTACAAGACTGAACATGTCTTATACATGGTACGTTGAGAAAAGAAAACAAGTCAAAAACCGGAAGTTTGGCGTTAGCAAATGATTTTATGTGTATGTAGCTAGTAGCTTATAGTGTACAAACTATTATCTTTAATGTGGTACTTAGTTTGTCAGTAATAATATGGCTCCCTTCAAACTAGTGGTATTGTACCCGATATTGTGTTTTATGTGTCTACATATGATCCGGCAAATTCAAAAATATAATAACATTTTGCTATTATTTCCTCTATTTGAACAGAGATTGATATAAGATATTTTTCAAGGCTTAGATTTTATTAAGGGGGTCATTCCGTGTGTCGGATCCGCAGAATCGAAATTTTTTTTTCTGGCATCAATTGTATCTAGATATAGTGTAGAATATTCGGGCAAAGTGTTTTTGTGATATTCGGAGTCGTTCAGAAATTATAGTATAATAAGTCACAGGTCAGATTTGTGTCGATCGCCGTATTAAAACGCGTATTTACCGGTCGGAATGACGTTCGAATGACTTCACTACAAGAACAAGAATTGAAGCCAAGGCTGTAGATGTGTTTCTTGAAGGAACCTAAGGTTTATGGACTAAGTATAGAGGATTAATGATCAGTTAAAATTTTAGAACATATTTCTATTTCTATTTCTATAAATTGCTCTGTATTTCAATAATAAACTATGCTATCGGGTTGGAAAAATTATTACGCATGTTCAAGATATCATTATAATAAATATATGGTGGAAAAATTCGTGTTTGTTCCTTTATTCAGTTCTTCACAAAAAATTTCTAAAAGAAGCGAAAGAAAAAACCGGCCTTCATACGCGATGACTCCCTTAAGTGACTGATTGACTCCCAGCTATTTCACTTCTTCGGAAAGTTGAAGGATTGTACCCTTCATTTCTGGAAAACGAGGACCATTCAGTAGCTCCTCTTTGTAAATAGTACCATTCCGATTTTATTTGTATTTATTGAAGGTTCATGGCTAAAACACTGCAATTGCTGTTATTCAAATCAGTGGTGCGTTGCATAGTACATATCTTTCGTTCTGCACAGCTCAGTATTCACAATGATGAACTTGGCCCTCCCATACCGTCAGAACTCAAATTGGCCGTCTGACATTTTCCCATCTTTGGAGGATACTCCTGCGGTAGTGCCTCGAACACGACTTGATTGCCCAAAATCGCGGATGTCAAAATCTATGACACTTGGAGAGTTCAAACCCATAACATATTCATGGTTAGGATAAAGTTAGTGTAGGAGTAAACTGCTACAGACTCTCTCATCATCACAAGGTGGTGGAGGAGGGGAAGAACTATAATATCATTATATCTTCTTCGGCCGTTGTCCCGTTCAGAAGAAGGGTCCGCTCGTTTCCCTCGACTTCGATGTTCAAACCATACATGCATTGAAATATAGTCATGTGGGGTATCAAATGAAAGAGCTCGGTTAGTACTTTCCGAATCCGGTCTTAGTTTTGAGATTTGCTGGAAAGGTGGGGAGTTTGGGGGGTTGAAAGTGATAATTTCTTTAACGGACCTATTCTCAGAAACTGCATAACCGAAAAATCTGAAAAAAATCACGAGGCTGCCAGTATATGGTGCCTAGGCTCCGAAATACCCTACATACCAATATCTGTTGAAATAAAGTTAATAATAGTACATTACTATAATTTTTAGTAATTGGCATTAAAACCCTCCTTAAGTTCATCCTAGAATCAGGAAATTTTGCAGCAATATAGGCTACAGCATAGAGCATGATCCTACCCTGGTGAAAATCGCACTATTACTAACAGAGTTATAATTGGTCAAAGCAGTCGCTTCTTTGCAAATTCAAGACTTTGAATGTCAATATCACTTGTGTTACGTACTAATGAGGCAATGCAAATCTTTCCTAAAAGAAATACACAAAACCTTTCATACCTGAAGTGTCTAGCTTCCGATTTCCCGACTTGTTTATATCTGATGTAGGTTAAATTCTTCGCATTTGCTAATAATATTAAACTCAGAGTGGAACTTTTAGCTATGTGACACGGAGCTGTCATGCATTTGTCGCTTCTCACATCTTCTTCTTTTTCTTCAGCGTTTGTCCCGTTCACAATCGGGGTCGGCTCGTCGTGATCGGTTTCGCCATTTTATTTTATCAAACGCCTGATCTGGATGTAATCGCAAGGCTTTTAAATGTCCATCCAGCGTATCAAGCCACCGTTGTTTCGGCCGGCTTTTTGGTCGCTTCCCATTGACTTCGATGTTCAAACCAATATTAGTAAGTGAATTCTCGTTAGCGTGAATTACGTGACCACACCATTGAAAACGCCTCACTGGCAGTTTTCCACGATCGGTGCAACTCCATATCGATTGTGGATATTCTCATTTCGGATGTGATCAAAACGTGTCACGCCACTAGTCCAACGCAACATCTTAGTCCCCATTACCGCAAAACGCCGTTCATTGTCTTTTATAGTCGACCAACACTCATAACTATAGAGAGCGGTAGATTGACGACATTACGGTAAATTTTAGATTTGAGACAATCGCTAATACGTCGATCACAAGGAACACCAGTTGTGAAATGCACTTCAACCAAGTTGCATTAATGCGTGAAGCAATTTCGTTATGTAGTTCTCCATTGGCTGATAGCATGGACAGAACTGAGCGATTTAAATATCTCTAGTCAATGCTATCAACCAATGGAGAACTACGTTATGCTCCTCACATAGGGAAACACTAAATCTTTTACACCTGAAGCGTCAAGCTTCCGGTTGCCCGACTTGTTAAGTTTTCCTCTCAAAAATCACGGATTAAGAGATCGATATATAATCATTGGCTTTACGTGGAAATCACATGAGGCATTCGTGCCTAACAGAAGTGAAACGCGGTCTTTTGCTGTCATTCCATTTTTGGGAAGGAATGTCCTACTCGGCATTTTCTTCCAGAATAATCCGATTTCGTCTGCGTTATCACTTGCTGTTCTTCAATTATCTGTTTCAGTTCGTCGAGAAATTTTTTGGCTGCTTCATGATCAGCGGATGCTGATTCGCCAGACAATTTTATATTATGTAAATTATACCGTTTTTAAATTTGTTCACTCTTTACTCGCCTGGAAGTTAAACGATAATTCAAAACGTTTATTGATGTAATTAAATATTTTTTTTGCCTTAGCTCTTGTACGTTTTTGAGTCATGTTGTACAGCCAGACTTAAAACATTTTCAGTCATTTCTAACGCTTCCTTTCGTACTTGAAACGATTTTCGTACTCATGGGAGCCCTAGGCGCCACACTCGTTCTGATTGACTGTTTATTTTTTTATAGAACGCACGACTCGTTAATGTCAAAAAGTCTTCAGACTGATGATAAATTTTCCGCAGCACGTAACTTATTTAGGACCTTAATTTTCGCCGGCATAGATGCCATATTTTGTTTAATTCGGTTAAGCCAAGACAAAAACTGAAGAATTCGGTTGTCGAAACATAGGGGAGTCACCCGGTTGTTCTCGGAAAATCATTTCGAGCCTCAAAACGATACCAGGGATAATATTTCGGGGAAATGTTTATACAACTGGAAGATTCGCACAAAAAAAAAACGGGGAATGTGGAATCCGCCAATGTTGAGGAATTATGATATTTGGAAGGTAATGAATTTTGATGAGTTTTGGGGAAAGGGGCAAAGTAGTTAGGTAAACAAAATAAAATTGGTCCATTCAAAAATTATTTTTTGCTATAATTGGATGTCGGAATGGGAATTCATAAATTGGAGAAGCTAAGGGGTGCCAAAATGTGAAAAAAGAATAAATGTTGCACATTAGTAAATGGATTCCCTCGTTAGCTTCCACATGCCGCAAAGCTGCGGACACTGCCTCAGCAGAATCCTTGGAACACCCGTGAAGACATTGTACTCCTTGGGTTGTCGATAAATGCATTCCACTCATCCAGAGTTATTACCGCGCAATGTTTGTTGGGACTTAAAGAATGTTCGTCAAGCCAATAAACAGTTTGATGCCATTAGGGGTTGGTCTGGCTCTAAGGAAGTCCAGTTTTTTAGTCTGATAAATTTCCCTGATTCTCAATGAGAGCAATCTGCCGTAGATTACACGCTCTCGGATTTTTCCCATAGTGTCCGAAAGGCATACAACAACAGAGTCTCCCAGTCAGAGTTTCCCAGCTATAGGTAATTCCGTGACATTGAAAGCAAATGACTTCAAGACCAACAGAAAGTTTTTATTTTTCACAAAAGTTGTGGGCAAATTATACTAAGTGATTTTTGTCCACACATCTTTCTGTCCTGTATAGCTTAAATTACTTCGAAGATCGAGTATTCCTATTAATCCAGCTATCCTTTTTACCGCTAAGGAAGGCTTGACGCTTAAAAGCTCATCATCGTAGATTGCAGTAACTTATTCGCTAGGCATTCACATAACTTATGTCAATATAATGTCGCAAATGTCTAGACTCTGCTCCGTTATTGCGTCCGCCTGATATGGCTCACCATATCACTCTAGTCCGCTAACTTTGGATCCGCTATTACTTTTCGAAGGATACCAATTTCTGAAAATAATTATTTCTGAGCGTTTTGTTCCTCTTATTTTTTTTCGACGCCCCAACGTTTCATTGCAGTTCATTAACTACTTTGTCCTTAGGAATCATTCCGAATTGTGAAGGAAATGCCGTCGTATGACTGATGAGTGTCAAAAAGTTGAATGTTTCACACATTTGCTCATGTGGAGCTTATTCTCTTCTATGTACGCACCTTGTTCATTACGAAATATGTGAAATTGGCGCTAATAGTGAAGGTCCAATGACTTCTATTCATTTCCAAAATATTTCTGGCGCTGCTTCACAACTAAAGCAAAGCCATGCAGAAATACCTGTAATGGTGCTAATGGGGATCTGTAGTGCAAAGTGCTCAAAGTGCTTACCGAAGCGTAGTACTCCTTACTTGTTACAGTATTTTCTGCTTATTATTATCACGCATCTCAGCAGAATCTCTCCAGCTAAAATGTATGACATACTTCCGCCTGATGATAAATTACTTGTAAGCATATACGGGTGTGTGTTGGATGATGATGTATGTATATAATAATCGACATAATCTGCTTACGTATCCTTGTCTAACAACTCTCAAGACCCCTGAAAAATCAACATGAGCCTGGGGCTAACAATAATAACTCACGCATCGTTTTTGCAGTTCAGTATGTCGTTATGGGTTCTTGGCGATGATATATTCCAAGTCTAAAGTAAATATATTATGATATTGGAAAGACTTCAGGAGCCCAAAGAAGCTCATGTGAAATTGGTGTGTCTGAGCGTACGCAACCCTTCTTTCGTGTACGGTAACGAGGAGAGTTTTGGGCAACAGGGAAATTTACTTTCATCTCACTACATCCGAAATTGTCGTTGTCGGGTGTGTTATTCTGTTTGAGTCCACATACCTGTTACATAGAAGTTATTTGCACAATTCCTTTGAACATTTTGAGGATTCACTTGCGGCCATTAAAAAGCTTATTAAATTAATAATGAATCTGAATATTTAGAAAATATTATCTGGTAGTTAATAAGAAGGAATCCTCGGAAAGATGTTGCAACAAGGAACCAGTTCCAGGCTTTTTAAGGTTTTGTATGAAACAATGCACTAACGTAAAATTTTGTATCATAGTTCAAGAACCCAATAAAACCTCAGCGGTTAGAGTGCTTGGCTGTCGTAGGAGAAGGTCGCGGTACAAATCTCTCTCTGGTGGCAGTGCACTTGGATTGTCGCGCCAACCATTATATATAATAACATTAAGGGGATTAAATTTATTTTTATTGACAAAAAACAACTAAAAAGAGTGACATATCGGGCGCCACGTATCAAAACTCCCCTTAGGAGGGAGTTCCCATACATTCAAAAGAGGGTGTAATTATTGCCCCGAATATAGTCAAATCAAATATTATTAATGGTACTTCTCGAAGCAGGTGTTACTTTTGCGATTAGTTGTAAAGGGGTTGGGGGTATGTGGGGGTTAAAAAGTGCACACCTCAGTAAACGGTCTGTTCTCTGAATGTGTCCCGATAGCTGAATGGTTAAAACACAAGGCTGTCGTACGGAAAGTCGCGGTTTAAATCCGAATGAGTATTTGATTCAAATCAGGGTAATAATCACGGGCGAGCGCAATGCTGACTACATTGCCGCCTACAGTGTACTGTAATCCTGTAGTGTACCGTTACGGTCTTGAATGAAGTGCTCTAAAACACTTCAAGGCCTTGACCCAATATGGATTGTTGCGTCAACGATTATTATTATTCTCTGAAACTTCCTACCTGAAATCTGAATTTGAAAAATTTTGGTGATGCACATACACAGAAATTTTCCTGTCTCTTACTTCATAATTTGTCATATATGTCCGTGATTTCTTAGGCCTTTTCCTATGGAGGACAACTCTCTACCCTTTTCTAAATATGAAACCAATCTCGTTTTGATAAACTGGATGACCGCTTGGGTTTAAATGTATCTTATAATTGGTTGACCTAGAGAGCTTAGTTAAGCTGAATGAGCAAGGATTTTCTGTTTAAGGTTTTTCGACTCCTATATGGATTATGGAAGCTGTATGTGGCGGAACATGGCTATGTTGCGAGGTGATCCCATTCCTTCCTTGGTCAAGAAAGCTGGAACCCTTGCAATACCCAAGAGTTCGCTCGTATTTTCTAACTCCACTTGACGATATATTATGTTATATATTTCCGTCATTTGGCAGATAGTCGCAACTGTAGTACCTTATACTTAAATTAATAGACCAGTAGCTTACTCCAACGAAGCTTTGATGGAGTAAGTTGCTCCCGAAATATATATATATATATATAATTTTTTTTTTTTTTTTTTTTTTTTTATGGATGGAGGTGGAAATCTTAGAAAGACGCTGCTGCGCCAGGTTGCAGCAGTGTGTGGGATTCACACCCACTAAACCCACCCCCACTCTTCCGCCCCTCCCCGCGGGACCACCGTGAAGTATTACTTCGCAGGGGAGACTCTGGTTCGCTATACCAGCTCGTCCATGTTACGTCTCCGTCGCGCCGCCTTCCGAGCTCGATCCAACTCCAGGAGTTTTGTCTGCACCACGGCTACTGCCTCATTTACCGCCATCCAGTTTTCCTCCGACTTCAACATCTCTTCCACCAGGTTGGAGGGCTCGATGTCCGCCCCTAAGATGCTGTTCAACCTCCTTTTCTGCTGCAGAAATCTGGGACAATAGAACATAACGTGCTCCGGGTCCTCGAGTGTAGCACCGCATTCAGGACAGTTGGGAGACTCGTCCAACTCGAAGCGATGCAAGTACTTCCTATAGCCACCGTGTCCCGTAAGGAACTGTGTCAGGTGGTAATTCAATTCTCCGTGCTTTCGGTTGACCCATTTCTCGATGCACGGGATCAATGTATAGGTCCACCTGCCCTTGTCGGAGTTATCCCATCGTTGTTGCCACTTGCCACACAACTCTCTCCTGATGGCTTTTCGGAAATCCGCATTCACCTCGGCTGGATTTGCCTTCCGTTTTTCGTAGAGCCAGTGTGCCTCGCTCGCTAGAAGATCTATAGGGATCATTCCTGCGATAACACACACTGCCTCCGTCGACGCCGTCCTAAATGCGCTGCACACCCTTAGCGCAATTGGTCGGTATGCCGAACATATCTTCCTCCGGTTGACAGCGTGGTTCAACGCTCCCGCCCAGACAGGGGCCGCGTATAGCAGGATCGACCTCACCACTCCCGCGATGAGTAGCCTGCGACTATACTTCGGCCCTCCCACGTTAGGCATCATCCTTGCAAGGGATGAGCTGGCATTTGCTGCCTTTTCTCGCGCATAATCCAAGTGTCCCTTGAAACTCAGCTTGGCATCAATCATCACCCCCAGGTATTTGACAACCGATTTTGAGACGACCTCACGATTACCAACCCGGATGGTAACCGTGTTGTTCTTCCTACGGTTGGTAATGAGGACCGCCTCCGTCTTTTCGTCCGCCAGGTCCAGCTTGACCATTCGTAACCATGACTTGATGGTATGAACGGCTTCATTTGCATAAAGCTCCACGTCCTCGGGATGCTTTGCAATTGCAACTACCGCCAAGTCGTCCGCAAAACCAATCAGCGTTGTCTCCTCCGGCACGCGAAGGCCAAGCACTCCGTCGTACATTATGTTCCACAGCAGCGGTCCCAGTACAGAACCTTGAGGCACACCTGCTGTCACAATGTACTCCTTCGGCCCGTCGTCCGTCTCGTACCAGAGAAGTCTGTCCGAAAAGTAACTCTCAATGAACCGAGCCAAGTAGCTAGGAACACCCAGTTTGGCCAAAGCGCCCTTAATCCAGCCCCAGTTGGCTGAGTTAAAAGCGTTTTTGACGTCCAGCGTCACCAGAGCACAGCATTTGCCCATGGCCATCGCATTTCGAGCCAATTCCACGACCTTTGCTACTGCATCGACCGTAGAACGGGCTCGCCGAAACCCATATTGCCGCTCTGAAAGACCACCCGCAAGCTCGATGAACGGGAGCAGCCTGTTGTATATCACCCTCTCCAACATCTTCCCCATGGTGTCTAAGAGACAAATAGGGCGATATGAAGAGGGCACGCCGGGTGGTTTTCGAGGCTTCGGTAGCAAGACCAGTTTCTGCCTCTTCCACTGGGCGGGAAACACTCCTTCCGCCATGCACGATTCGAATGTGCTTGCGAACCACCTTGGTCTGGCCTTGACTGCCACCTTCAGAGCCCTGTTCGGAATTCCGTCCAATCCCGGAGCCTTGCTGTCCCCAATACGTCTGCAGATTTCCCAAAGTTCCTTTTCGGTAACATCAGGGATCGAGAAGACGTCCTGCTGAGCTGCCAGTTGGGGTTCCCTTTCGTCCTGCTCCTGCTGCGGGAAAAGAGTTGCCATTATTTGCAACAAGAGCCGTGGGCATGTCACCTGAGGTGATTTTCGCCCGCGGATCTTCTTCATTACAACTTGGTAGGCTGTACCCCACGGATTCGTATAAGTCTCCATGCAGAGCTTCTGGTAGCATTCCCGCTTGCTTCTCCGAATGGCCTTCTTAAGGTTGCTTCGCATATCCCTGTATTCCTCCTCACGCTCCTGGTGCTCTGGCCTTCCTCTTGTCCTGTGGGAAAGTCTCCTCGCTCGGAGACAAGAGGATCTCAGGGCAGCGATCTCCGTGTTCCACCAGTAGTTTGGCCTCTTGCCGTGGTGCAAACGTCGTCGTGGCATCGTAGCGTCGCATGCTTCGGTTACACGCTGAAACAGCTGTGTGACCCTTTCCATCGCTGTTCCATCCGGATCATGGGCTCTCTCCAATGCGGCCAGGAATGTCTCCTCGTTGAAACCTCCGATAGACCAGCCAATCGCCTTAACCTTTCCACCTCCAGAGCGTCGTTGACTGCTTCCCCGGTTCCCAATGTGGAGGAAAATGGCCTGGTGGTCACTGTGGGTGTAGTGCTCACTCACATGCCAAGCCATCCCCCTCACCAGTGAAGTGCTAACAAATGTCAGGTCAACGATCGAACCCGACCCTCTTCCTCGAAAGGTGGGCACGCATCCAACGTTGGCCAGCACGATGTCCAGCTCCGCAAATGACTCCAACAGAATTTGACCTCTGGTGTTCGTCGATCGGCTTCCCCACTCCAGGGCCCATGCGTTGAAATCGCCCGCAATGGTTTTAGGGCTGCGGTCTCTAGCATCCAACACCAGACTGTCTAACATCTCCTCATATTGTGCTAAGGTTGCACTAGGAGGAGCGTAGCAGCTGTAAATATGGACACCGTTGACCTTCGCCCTTATAAAACCGGCTGCCGGGGGGGCCATGACTTCCTGAATGGCCTGTCTTCGCACGCCCAGATTGCCGCGTTACCAGACGCATCCACCGCCTAAGTCGCACCGCCGTAGTTTCTGTACGGCTCGCAAATAACCGCGACATCGACATTCGACTCTCGAATGGTTTGCGAGAGCAGGTCCTGAGCTGCCTCACAGTGATTGAGATTGATTTGTATCAATCTCATTTTCCTGTGCGGTTCAGCTCCCTCCTATATACCGGACATCTGCTGCTTCCCGCAATATGCCGGCCGTCCATATATAATAAAATAAAATTGTTGTTTGGGGTAAGCTACTGGTCTATCAATTTTAGACTTAACTAGAAATAGAAGACAATATCTAACCTTGTACTTACTTTGCAATGTGTCAGTAGGACGGCTCATTGTAGTGCGAGCATGTTCTTCGCTTGTTGGTAATGGTATTCCGAGAAATAACTAAGGTTGTCGGGAAACATACTGAATCTTGACTAAGCTAGTTCCATAAATGATTTCGAGATATACCTGCACTTAGACATTATGCTTGTACAAGGAAACTGAAACACCTATTAGGTTCAAGTCTCCAACCTTGTCTTATGCGCGAAATTTTTCTTACTATTTATAGTTTATGGTTAGGATTGTTCTATGACCAGTAAGGTAGATATCTTAGAAAGATTCGTTCTCATTAAACCTTCTTCTCCCAAGTTCATTCTTTACATTTTCCTCGCAGAACAGTCAGGAACCATTAGTTCACGAGGTAGTCTGCAGTTCCTAATACATTTTATGTTGCTCGTATTGTCTCTACCCGCGCTATTTTTGGCTTACATGTTCATGCCTTTCGAACTAAATTTCTAAATACGCATACCTCATCAACGCCGTATGGCGGTGACTTGACGAAATCCACATTGACCCTGTGATAGACCATCAGTATATTCTATAATAAATAATAAATTCATGAAATGCGAATGGTATCTTCTCTGTCGTATGTGAGTAACTCAAATAGGCTTATAGACCTATCTTGCCTGGTCTTTATTATCGCGATTTCTACTTCTGCTCTGCTTCTCATTTAGTATAGGTAGAGTGTCCTTCCAGTTTTAGATTTGTTCTTCCGGAAGCAGGAGCTAGAAAGTAACTGCGGACCAGTCGTCTGTGGCGTTCATACCTCGACCTGTTGTCATGAGCTTCCCCAAGCAATTCTCCCACTTGCTGGTACTCCGAAAATACTTTTAAGCTTTTTCCTTTTTATTCGTTTGGCCTAAACCAGTAATCAATCCTTAAATATTTAACCTTCTTTCCGATATCTTTTTAATCTCTCACAGCTATTAAAACATCTTAATGACCACCATTGGCTTGGGTGTTGCTCCTTGAGTGCCTTAATTGCGAAAATTGCAGTCTAATCGATCGAAACTGGTTTTCTGAAGGGCGTAATAGAAGGTATCCTTTAGTGATTTTTTCCTTTCTTACTTCTTACTAAAGGCTGCTCCATCTTGCAAAGGAAACGGTAGGTTTTCATGCACAAAGTCTTGTATTGAGAAGGGAAAATATATCAATCTAGTGTTCGTTTTCTTTAATTTCTCTGACAACAGAATTATTGATATTATTCCTTTAAAATCCTATAATTTGTTTTAGTTGACGCGTATTTGAGAAAAACATTAGTTATCTTTTGGCTACTGATCATTTATTGTAGCTAATCACCAATTCTGTTAACCGAAACTCCAAATACGCCTTCAATCCACTTGATTTGAAACCATTTTAAGTATTTAGTAGTAATAATCTTTGGCGCAATAAATCATATTGGATCAGGGCCTTGACGTGTGTTAGGATATCCTATAGAAAGCAATATGGTCAACATTACGCTCGCTCGCCCGAGATTATTACCCTGATATGAGTCAGGTACTCATTTAGAGCTGAGTCGATTTTTGTTCGACGTCAAATCAAGATACAAATTCCACTGCCACCAGTGAGATTTGAACCACGACCTTCCGTACGGCATTCTTGTCCTCTAACCACTCAGCTATCCGGACACATTTTAAGTATAATATATGAGTAACATAAAGATGCGCCGCTGGTTTATCTCGTAAGACTCACCTTCAATACGACGTCATCTACATATGTCCATGCGTAGTATCTTATTTCGATCAGCATTTATTTCTCAGAAATTTGGAGTGTCGATATGAATGAGAATCGTGTATAAAAGACGCTATAAAATCCAGCGGACTTTTTGTCTAGGTTCGCCTCAATGCATTCTACGAAGGACTTTTTATCTAGGTTTATCTGAATGCAAAACAAATTAGACCGGTTCGGCCGCCTGGTCGAAGTAGGATCACTCCTGAACCCGGAAAACATGTTTGATGGGTTGTGTCCTCCCTATGTTGAAAATAAATAATTTTGGCCTTGTATTCTTTGGTGATAATAGTAGAAATTCCAGTTAACTTTCTAGTCGAATGTTCTATATTGCTATACTCCAACTGCAAGGATTATGAGAAAAAAATGAAGCATCACTCCCCCCTCCCCCCACTGTCTCCTTTTTGCATCCGTGCAAGCTCTCCCTCTTAAATTCCACACAAAAAAAAACTTTAACAAGTCGGGAAACCGGAAGCTAGACGCTTCAGGTATGAAAGGTTTTGTGTACTTCTTTTATAAGGAGATTTGGGTGTGCATTTGTCCCATTAACATGTAGCACGTAAAATATGCATATATTATGTGAAAATAGCCACTTTCAAGTGATATTGATATACATAGCCTCGAATTTGCAGAGAAGCGACAGCTTTGACCTAGTATTACTTTGTTAGTAATAGTGCGATTTTCACCAAATTTTGTGATTCCAGGGTGAACTTAAGGGGGGTTTTCCTGTCAATTACTAAAAATTATAGTAATGTACTATTATTAACTTTATTTGAACAGGTATCGGTATGGAGGGCATTTCGGAGCCTAGGCACCATATAGTGACAGCCCCCTGATTTTTTTCAGATTTTTCGGTTGGGTAGTTTCTGAGAATGGGTTCGTTGAAAAAATGACCACTTTCAACCCCCCGCACCCCCCACCTTTTCAACAAATGTCAAAACTAAGACCGGTTTCGAAAAGTACTAATCGAGACCTTTAATTTGATACCCCACATGACTATATTTGATGAAAAAAAAATTTACACCCTCCCTTTGCATGTATGGGGACCCCCCCTTAAATTCGTCGTAAAAGGATGTAACTCACTATATGCGTGAGCGTTTACAGTTTCCACCTTTCTACCAAATTTGGTACCAATCACTACAACCGTCTCCGAGAAAAATGCGTGTGACCGACAGACAGACAGACAGACGGACAGACAGACAGATAGTAAACCGATTTTAATAAGGTTTTGTTTTACAAACAAAACCTTAAAAAGGGAGGAAAATAAATCGCCCAATCACAGTGCAGCTGGAGGACGGATTTTTTCTGGCAAAACTGCAACTACTATGGCAGCTGACAATTTTGAAACTTTCGATGGTGTGACGGTGATGTTGGCGCTGAAGACGATTCCGTTTCCCAGACTTCAAAATGTTGATCACCGGAGCTGCGTGATAATAAATCCATCTTTAATGTTTTGTGTAAAACAAAATCTTATTAAAATCGGTTTACTGTCTGTCTATTTGTGCGTCTATCTGTCTGTCTGTTTGCCGCATCTATTATCTCAGAAACGGTTACTCTTATTGATATGAAATTTGGCAGAAAGATGGAACCTAAGAATTTTATTGCATGCACTAAGTAACATAGTGCCACGTTGAACTTAAAGGCCATACATGCGAAAGGGGTGTGTAAAACGTTTTTTCACTGAGTATAGTCATGTGGAGTGTCAAATGAGAGGTCCCGTTCAGTACTTTCCGAAACCAATGTTAGTTTTGGTGTTGCTTCCAAAGAGGAGGAGTACGGGGGTCCGAAAAGAGCCAGTTACTTCAAGGACCCGTTCTCAGAAACTACCCAACCCAAATATCTAAAAAAAATATCTAGCCTTCAAAATACTCTCCATACCGATGTTCAAATAAAGTTAATAATAGTACATTACCATATTCATTATAAGTATAGTTTTTGGAAATTGATTGGGAATCGCCCTTAACTTTATCCAAGAATCATCAGGTAATGAAGGCTATACTACAGAGCACGATACTACCAAGTTTGGTAGGAATCGCACTTTTACTAACAGAGTTATAGGTATAGATTTATTGCATTCTAAGAGTTTGAATGTCAGTATCACACTAAAATGTTCTTACAAAATAAATGAATAAACACCACGAGCTGAGTACAAATGAGGAAAATACCCACTCAAAAACCTTCATATATGCAATACACAAAACCTTGCATATCTGAGGCGTTTAGCTTCCGGTTTCTCGATTTGCTATTTCGCTTGATGACACATTTGGGAGTCGGAAAGTATCGTCATGGTCCTTTGCGGAGTTTGTCTGAGCCTCATCATGCATTATACTAACGAACTGCAGTCTTTTAGGTTAGAATTGACACTTCATGGGTAATAATATCGTCAAGGGATGCCACACTCTCTGGCAGTTGTGCTGAGTCCTGTTCATTCCCCCCAGATTGCCGTCCATAGGTAATGATTGGACTTATTATTGCACTGTATATCAAGTGCAGCATTTTCGGCGTACATCGCCATTTTTTCCTTGCTATGGACCTGCAAGTCATCAGAGCCCTTGTGGCTTTTGCAACATATATTTTCAACATGTGTCTTCCAGAGTAGTTTTTGGTCTATAGATATTGTCAACATCAGTTCAACACAGGAGTCTATTTTCATTTATTTTCGGTGGGTTTTTTGAAAGTTGAAGATTATTGATGTCTGAAAGGCCAAGCAAAACGTACAATATGTCAGCCTACCCACTCACTAGAAGAAACATTATTACAAGGGTTCATTAAAAACAATCAAGAACTCGCTTATAAGAACCTTTCACTTGATACCACTTTAAAAAAGTAGTTAACCCCATTTCAGGAAGCCACACAAAGTTTCTATAAAAATTTACATATTTTTGTATTCTCAAGGGACTCTATTTGCATTCAAAACTCTTAATATAAATAATTTTTACATCAATCCCAACACTTATAGCCTGCCCTTCGTACAAAGCACAGAATCTAAATGATTAATTTATGGATTCGAAACGATGCAATGCAGCAACGCTACGGCTGAATAATGCCACAATCAATGAGGTCGTTTAAATATCCGACTGTATCCCATTTCAAAGAGATTCGTTTGAAACGGAAGTACTCAAGTTTTCATTGCGCCCGAGGGAATGAAAGAGTTATTTGCCGCTTTCCCAAAATGCTGGTTAATTTGCATTGCATTCCAAGAGTGTTAAAGTATCCAGGTGCTATTTGTGGAAAAGTTTGAGGTGTTACAGATCAGATAATTATGAACTTAAGGTTTCTAGGATTTATAGTCAGACAGACGCTGACAGACGTCGACCACGAAATTGAAATAATTTTCAACTCGGGTTTATCATCATCTTCAACGACAGACGAACTGGTATTCGCACTAGATCTGCCTTAGTAAGGAACTTCCGACATACCGACTTTTCGCTGAGGTCCACCAATTCGATATCCCTAAAGGGGACCTGCATCCTGCCCTACGCCCTGACATAGATGGTCCGGCACGTCTTCTTTTTGTACTATAGATATTGCCATTATAGACTTTTTGCATTGGACCATCCTCATACATACGAATTAAGTGGCCCGCCCACCCCAACCTGTTGAGCCGGATTTAATCCACAATCAAACAGTCGCTGTTTCGCTCATAGATTTCGTCGTTATGTAGGCGACGGAATCGTCCATTGTCATGTAGGGGGTCATAAATTCACGTCCACGTCTCCCTCGAACCAGGCCAAGAGTTCGCAGTTTTTCTTGCTAAGAACTGAGGGCTTACAAGAATACATGAAGACTGGCAAATCATTGTCTTGTACAGTAAGAGGTTTAACCCTATGGTGGGACGATTCGAAACAGTTTTTCTAAAATTGATAGACCAGTAGCTTACTCCAAACTACAATTTTATTTTATTATGTATATATATTTCGGAAGCAACTTACTCCCTTCATCAGTACAGAGCTACTGAATTTTCAGTAAAATAAAATTGTAGTTTGAAGTAAGCTACTGGTCTATGAATTTTAGACTTAACTACAAACAGAAGGCAATATCTAAAGTTTTTCTAAGCTGAAATAGACCCCGTTGGTTGCCAACACCCGTGCGCAAATTTCATCTTCGTAGTTGTTATCGGTTATGATTTTCGACCCTAAGTAGGAGAAATTACCAATAGTCTCATAGTTGTAGTATCCTATCATTATTGTTCTCATTAGACCAGCGCCATTTGATACTGTTGGTCCTTTGGTTTTGGTGCTCTCTTGCCTTCATTGATGTGCAGCCCAAGATCTCGCACTGTTTGCAGGGCCATGTTAAGAAGGACGGATGGTCACTTGTCTTAGATCGTTGTTGATGTTGAATGGTCTTGAGAGTGATCCTGCTGCTTTTATCCGGCCTCGCACATTGGTCACGGTCACTCTAGTCAGTGTTAAGGCTTTCGTTGAAATACCGAATTCTCTGATGGCCGTATACAGTTTCACCCTCGCTATGCTGGCATAGGTGGTCAATGGAAAGATGGTGCAACTGATGGCCATGTTCTTACAGTTTTATCATCGCTTGCCGCAGAGAGAAAATCTGATCTGTTGCTGATTTGGCTGGAGTGCAGACTCTTTGGCGTGGTTCGGTGATATTCTGGGCGTATGAGGCTATCCGGCACACTGCGTGTTATCTCCCTTTTTACGTATGAGACAGATAATGCCTCTTTACCAGTAATCAGGCATTCATTCGCTGTCCCACATCTTCACCATTAGTTGATGAACCACTTGGTGTAGATGATCGCCACCATATTTAATCAAATCGGCTGTAATTCCATCGGATCCTGGTGGCTTATGGTTTTTAAGCCGATTAGTTGTGTGGACTGGTTCTTCTTATTCATCGTCTTCTGTTAGCGGGACCTCCAACTCGCTGATATTTTGGTCTTTGAGTAGTTCAGCAAAGTACTCAATCCATCAATCCAATATGCCCATATGGTCGAGGTCTATAAGGCTTTGTCCTGCTGAAATGTTGGTAAAACTTCTGTCTGGTTTGGCGTGGTTGCTGCCTGTACTTCTCGAGTTCGCAGACCTGTTATGGCATCAATTTTCCCTTTTTAGGTGTTACGGAAGGTTTTGTTGTGTTTCAGTATTCCCTCTCACCTGATTGTCAGAGGGGATTAGAGGAGTTGTTATTTTCTGAGCCTGAATTTATTTTGTTCTAACACTCCTGAAAGCTGAGATGCGGCGGTCAATTTGATTGATATTGGTCCCCTCTGGAGAAGCCCAGCTTTGTTTGTACACCGCTTTCTGCGCAAATCAGGTATGTCCTACAAGCATTTCGTACGACATTTCTAACTGAATAATCCGCAGTTCGTTATCATTGGTGTTTTTATATAAGCTGTGGAAGTCGACGTGTCGCCTCTACACAAGTTATGTCCCTACTTGGCTATTAAAATCCCAAGTATGATTTTAATATTATACTTAGGACAACCTTTGAGAGTCAGATCTACTGGTATCCTTCTGTAACCTTCTCTGTAGGGGCGTTAATGAAGCTTTTATATTAAAATGTGCCTCGCAAAGGCAGAGTGCACATCCTTTCGTTTATGCTTTTAAAGCCAATGACAGCAGATTTCATTTCTTGGCTGACTAGGAAACCTACCCCGAGCGCACAGTTTTGTAAATGGCCACTATAATATATGGTGTAGTGGTTCTTTCCGAGGAAGCCAGCCCCTGATCAACACTTTCCGTTATTTCACAGGGCGGGAACGTTCCATGAGAAAATGCGCAAATCGTTCGCCCAATTTCGTGGCCGGGTCAGTCGTTGTACTATTCGTCCAGTCCGGAGCTCCTTTCGTGGCGCTATAACGGTTTTCAGTTCCCCAGCCAACTACCGACATGGATACCCAGTTAGCACAAGTTGTCGCGTTTTAAGGGGCGGGAGACTCGCCTTCATCCTTACCCCTCTGCAATTTTTCATTAAGAAAGAACTCCTAGCAACAACCTTGTGGAGGTGATAGGGTTTGGCAGCAGAGCAATTTGTGTTGGTTCAGCAGGCGTTTTCAAGTCTGGAGCTTCCTCATGTGTACCAATTCACGTTTTACCTTGAGACCTACACTTATCCTTTGACCCGCTTTATTTGATTTTCATTTACCCCTTAGAACATAGCGCAACCACGCCGCTGTACTGAAAGGCATTTCAGCTCCCTTTAGGACTTCGTGAGACGCTTGCATTACTTCTCGCTATTCTAAGCCATATGCTCCTGGAGCGCCAGAACCGTCTACCATCTTGGGATGGTTGGTATTGCCTGGCCAATGCCTTTGCTGCTTTTCGATCAACACATCTACGGGTAACTGGCTTGAGAGCTCACCAAGTTCTTCTATCGAAATGGTATCAAGCCAGCAGAAACCGATTGCATGTGTTGTGAGTTCGGAGCTTTTGAGCAACAGCGGTGGTCACTTTTCATGTGCTACTCACATATGGCAACACGGAGGAAAATTAACATAGACATCATCATCAACGGCAAAACAACCGGTATACGGTCTAGGCCTGCCGAGGTCGCCGAGGTCCACCAATTCGATATCGCTAAAAGCTGTCTGACGTCCTGATCTACGCCATCGCTCCATTTCAGGCAGGGTCTGCCTCGTCTTCTTATTCTACCCTAGATATTGCCCTTATAGACTTTTCGGACTGGATCATCCTCATCCACACGAATTAAGCGATCCGCCCACCGTAACCTATTGAGCCGGATTTTAGCCACAACCGGTCATGGTATCGCTAATAGATTTTGTCGTTATGTAGGCTACGGAATCGTCCATCCTCATGTAGTGGGCCAAAAATTCTTCGGAGGATTCTTCTCTCGAACGCGGCCAAGAGTTCGCAGTTTTTTTTGCTAAGAAACCAAGTCTCCGAGGAATACATGGGCACTGGCAAAGTCATTGTCTTGTACAGTACGAGCTTTGACCCTATGGTCAGATATCTCGAGCGGAACAGTTTTTGTAAGCTGAAATAGGCTCTGTTGGCTGACAACAACTGTACGCGGATTTCATCACCGAAGCTGTTATCGGTTGTGATTTTTGACCCTAGATAGGAGAAATTATAGTATATATAACGGTCTCACAGTTGTAGTCTCCTATCTTTATTGTTCTCGTTTGACCAGTGCGATTTGATTTTGTTGGCTGGTTAGTTTTTGGTGCTGATGTTGCCAACATATATTTTGTCTTGCCTTTATTGTTGTGCAGCCCGAGATCTCGCGCCGCCTGCTCAATCTGGATGAAGGCAGTTTCTACATCTCGGGTCGTTTTGCCCATGATATCGATATCGTCAACATAGGCTAGTAGTTGGGTGGACTTAAGGGGGCCATCCCGTGTGAAAGCCGTTTTATTTGCTCTTTCTTAGAAATTTTTTGTGAAGTACTGGAGAAAGATACAAATACGAATTTTTCACCATAGATTTATTAATATCTTGAGCGTACAATAGTAATTTTTCCAGTCAGATCGCATAGTTGATTATTGAAATACAGAACAATTTATACACCCATCTCCAAAAAAGGTGCTTTTCTGCTGCCACGCTAGAGAAATAGTAGAAATATGTTCTGAATAAGTCGTGAAAATTTTAAAGAATTTCGTTGGATAGATTGCAGCCGATTTTCAACATGCAGTTTCGAGAAAAACGCATTCAAAAAGTAGAATGCAATTTTTACCCATAAAATCTTAACGGACCATTAAACTGCTATAGTTAATCCATAAACCTTAGGTTTCTTGAAGAAACACATGTACGGCCTTGGCTTCAATTCTTGTCCGTTAAGGGAAGTCATTCGAACGTCATTCGGATCGATAAATACGAGCTTTATTACGGCGATCGACGTAAATCTGGCATGTCACTTATCATGTGTTTAACACTATAATTTCCGAACGACTCCGAATATCAGAAAATCACTTTACCCATATATTCTACACTATATCTAGATACAATTCATGTCACACGGGATGACCCCCTTAATGAGGATCGTGCCCCTTAAATTTACCTCACAATCACGGGCCAGGTTAAAGAGGACACATGATAGGGCATCCCCTTGTCATAGAGCGTTGTCGATGTCGAATGGTCTTAAGAGTAATCCTGCTGCTTTTATCTGGCATCGCACATTGGTCAAGGTCAGCCTAGTCAATCTTATCAATTTCGTCGAGATACCGAATTCTCTCATGGCCGTGTACAGTTTTACCCTGGCTGTGCTGGCATAGACGGCTTTAAAGTCGACGAAAAGACGGTGCAACTGATGCCCATACTCCAACAGTTTTTCCATCGCTTGCCGCAGAGAGAAATTCTGGTCTGTTGCAGATTTGCCGGGGGTGAATCCTCTTTAGTATGGGCCAACATCATTGAACGTTTGGCGTGTCCGTACTTTTCGGGTCCACAGAACTGTTGGTTCTCCCAGGCTTTCTTTTTCCGTCTGTGTCGCTTTTCCGCTCGCCGGAGTTCGTGATAATTCAACATTACTCGGTATGCAGCATTCTTCCGTTCCGGTCTCACCTAATTGTCAGAGGGGATTCTGGGTGGTGTTGTTATTGGAGCTCGGAGCAACATGCCAACGAGATAGTGATCCGAGTCTATATTAGGCCCCTATATGTTTTGACATTCATCAAGTCTGATAGGTGGCGGCGTTCAATCAGCACGTGGTCAATTTGGTTGAACGTGATCCTGTCTGGGGAGGCTCACATTTGTTTGTGGATCAAGTTCCGTGCAAAGCAGGTACTTCCAACAACCATTTCGTGTAACACAGCTAACTGCATAATCTGCAGTCCGTTATCATTTGTATTTTGATGTAAGTTATGGGAGCCAGCCTATCACCTGAATACGGGCTTCGTCCCTACTTGGCTATTAAAATCCCCAAGTATGATTTTGATATCATATCTGGAACAGGCTTCGAGGGTTTGTTCTACTGCCTCGTAGAAGGTATCTTTCCCCGACTCTGCAGTCTCCTCAGTAGGGGCGTGAACGTTAATGAAACTTATATTTCTAAATTTGCCTCGGAAGGGCAGAGTGTATAGCCGTTCGCTTATGTTTTCAAAGCCGATAATAGCAGGTTTCATTTTGTGCCTGACTAAGAAACCTACACTGCGTAAATGGTTTACTGGATGGCCACTATAGTATATGGTGTAGTGACTCTTCTCCGGGAAACCGGTCCCTATCCATCGTATCTTTTGCAACGCTGTTACATCAGCCTTATGTTGGGACAGGGTATCGGCAAGCTGCTCAGCAGCATTCGGTCTGTACAGGGAGCGCACGTTCCATGAGAAAATGCGCAAACCGTTAATCCATTGTCGTTGTCGGGGTCGTCGTTGTAAAATCCATCTAGTCCGAGGCTTTTGTTGTGGCTTCGTAGCAAGTTGTTTTCCGTGTAGGGTTATCACCCCTACTCAACCCCCAACCTGGAGGACCTATTGGTGCAATTCCCGTTTAGGCGCATAGACCTCCTGGCGTTTTGGCATAGACAACCTCAACTAATGGTGTGTGTGGCATACTCAGATTTTAGATAAGATAGTGAAGACGCATGAAGCGCTGTTAATGCGTAAATCGACATCAAGTTTGACACCAACGTCGATAGAAACCAGCAGTATGATGCAACCTCAAATGAAGAATTACGTTGGAGCATATTTAATACACGCCAAGTGGTAGCAAGTGCGAATCCGGTGTCGGGTTGCTTGTGACGCTGTCCTGACTTGTAAGTCAGTTTCTTATAGACTTTTAACTGCAATATTCTGGTCCAGGTTAAGGAACATCACAATTGTACAATACTATGCACTAACGGACTCTTCCGATACAGTGGAGAAGGACGCTTTCTAGGAGCAAATAAACGCAGCTCAATGGAGGCTTCCTAAAGTTGACATTGTAATCGTGATGAGAGATCTGAATGCCAAAGTGGTATCTATCAACACCACCAGCGGTAATGGTAGGAGGTTCATGGATTTCTTCAACATCCACGTCCAGCGAAATCATGGAAGCAGATCGATTAACAGAAGGAGTTAAAGGCTTTACTGACGCACTCGCGTAGCCTGTCATAAATTCAAAATGTTCCTGGCTAATATTGTCCAGTCTCACAGAGACAATTCTGTGAACCAGCTTAATTGTTTCACGCTTCTAAACTAATGCTGGTTAATTATCGTGTTTATTTCCTTTGCAACTATAAAAAAATGTGGATGATACCGTTGTAGAAGGTGAGAAATTAAAAAAGTAGCAAGAACATATTTTTCCAGTGGTAAAGAGGGTATTTCTAGGATTCGGTTAGATTCTGCTTCATCGGTGGGGGATGGGATGATGTAAATGCGAGTCTGCTGCCGGGGAGAGTCCAATCGACCGCGTGGCCCATTCCTTAAGCTGAAGTCGCCAGCAGCAAACCTTTTAAGCTAACGCCTTATCTGAGAACTGACTTCAGTACCAAATACCCCGTTAATATTTATTATTATGGTTTTCCGGTGAAACTTTTTTAAAACACAAACGTATTTCTGAAAGATCGGACACGCACCCTTCGAACAAAATACATACGTTTAAATGTGTTTTCAGTATGAAGTTACGTTCTATTGAAGTTCTGTCATTCACTTCATAGGAAACGTCCAGTCGTACTTATCTTCTAATCTATATGACAATAACATAAACGTAGGCTAGCGAAATAAAGGCGGTATATACCTCATATGAACGCTATCAAATCATTGCCGGAGCTTGCAGCTTCCACCGAGAGACTTGCCTCCAAAAAGTCAGAGAAATATCAGGAAACAATGAATGTTCTTAGAAAGAAATTCGACTCAACTGCAATCCTGCAATCCTATCTTGCCTCGCACTACCAAACGATTCGGTTGCAGCATAATAGGGGTTTTCCAACTATGAAGTTCTTTCGGAAATGTAACCAAGATAAGAAACATGGATCCAACTGTAATCGTTTCACCAGCTGCGTTTGACAAACTGGTATACTTGTATTATATTATTTTGAGAGGGATACTCGCCCCAAATATGTTATAGGTAATTCATAGCAGTTAACTATTGACTGAAATACATAGTTCCTGGAATAGAACTTTCACGTCAAACAAACGGGTATGATCCTGGAAGGATATGTATTTCGAACTGTTTCTAAATTGATCTGGTACTCACAATTATGGGTTCCTAATGGCACAGTTTCGTAGTATCTTAAGCTCTTTGAATTGTATTAATAACAAGATTGTATTTTTTTTCAAATGTCACTAGATTCGCAAACCCTCCTTGCAGAGTCAAAACGGTTTAGTTCGTAGATCGTGCGCTACGTAACACTAGGCTCCGGAAAGATTCACCTGTTGGAATTGAGTTTATGATCTTGTATTCAAACAAATACGCTTCTCCGAGATTTTAAACCTTATTTCGGTTTCGTTCAGCTCCATTTATAATGTCTGACCGTCAGATGTGCCTCACAAACCTTCCTTCTGATTGCAAAGACTTTTCTGATTTGAAAATTCGGACACAAATTCATCACTACCCTCAGGGATCTTTTTCTTCTTTAGTCGTTGTCCCGTTCGATAACGGAGTCGCGCATCTAGATCGGATTCCCCACTTTGGATGTTGTGGCTAATATTAATTAAAGATTATTAGATTACAGATTATGGATCTGTAACTGGCTAACCGCTAAAAGGTAAACGGTACTGTGGTATATTTGGGATTTAAACGTTAATTGACTGTCAATCGCTAAAAAAAACTTTGTGGTGCAACGCTAGGAAAGTGTCATCTTTCAAACTGCTCCTTCATCTGCCACACACATTCCAGGAAGTTTAGTTCATCCTCACTGGACCAATCACAAAAATATGCACTTGCGATCGCCGCCGGTGCATAAACGAGATAGAGTGCAAACAAAGATGTCGATGCGTCGCAAGCGAACTTATACATCCCAAGCCAAACATCTCGCGACTCTTTATCAAGTTGTGGAGATGCTGCCCTAAGCCTTCTCGAAAAGCTCGCACACTTTCTCCACTGTTCTGCACCAAATACACTTGGGCGATCCACTCGTCGGCCATCCTGGGAGAGTGGACTTCACTGCATGGCGTATCAATCAGAGAGGGAGAGTACGATGTCCCATAAGACTGAGAACCTTGGTGTTGTTCGTATTTATCTTCAGTCCAAACTTTTCTTTTCAAATCTAAAACCATTTGATCGAGATCCATGATCAGGTAAGAGAGCAAACAGGCGTCATTAGTATAGTCGAGGTGCGTGAGGAAAGATATCGTCGTCCAATGAAAGTCTTCATGTCCTCCGGAGAAGGCATCATGAACAACGTCACCGATAATAAGAAGAAGTAATTTTGCTAATAAAATTCAACCCTGTCGGACTCCGCTTCGACCTTACAATTCTTTGATATTTTGAGAAGAATTTAATATTCTTTTTTTCCGGAATGCCTCTCCTGCGTAGAGCACTTCAGTTACATCCCTTTTCATACTATTGAAAGCAGGTGAAGCGAAAATTAAATGTACTATTTCAAAATGATCCGTAGGGTGTTGAAAGTTGTCAATGCTGGACGATGCGGCGCGAAAACCAACCTGTTTCCTGTCGATCAAGCTTTCGAAATGTCTTTTGATGCATTCCAGGATTATTATAGCTATTATGTTTGCAACAACATGGAGTATGTAGATACCCCGCCAATTGTCACACTCAAAACGGGTCCCCTTCTTTGTAAATTTGACGATCATCCTTTTTTCCTATTCTCTATCGCCATCTATGTTCAGTTCGACCTGTCAGTTACGCCGAAAAAGGGCGCAATGCACCTTGCCGCCAGTTGAATGAAAGCACCTGCACCAGACCTTCAGACTAGAATTTTAAATGTTTGTGAACATGCAAAGCAGCAAAAATGTTCGTTAGTGATAAAGATGGCCATAAAATGTTCGCTCACTGCCTAAACAAACATGACAAGCATATCGGTTGGCCTCATCATTATTCATTCGATCATCGATCACCTGAACAGTCAAAACTGACAAACCAACTGCATTCCATCCACTGTACGGCCGTCGGTCGAATTCGGGCTCTTCAGACGCAACTGACAAGCCGAACTGAACGTAGATGTCGGCTTAAGTTAGTATATTTGTAAAATACCCCCCTAGCCCGCATATTTTTTTCGATACGTCTAATTTTCGATTGTGTCTCGATTACATGAAGGAGTCTAGTGTGTACGAAATCTTTCGACTATTCGTGTATCAGTGCGCAGACAATATTGATACGGTGCAATATCAATTTGGTGCTGGTGCACACCTACTTTTTCAGATTTAGGCAAACTACAATCCACTTAGCGCTATTCATCATAGTGAAAGAGAAGCTTGCCGTTAGCATCCTTACTTGAATCGACCGAGGACATAGGACCAGTCGAAAACGACTATTATTCCGTCCGTTTCAGCGCAAAACTGAAAATCCATGAGGAAGCATGATTCTATGAACATTACAAATACCTTTTGGCCTACCTACAAAATTTTTGGATACTTAAACGTTGATATATAAATCTAAAACAATTGTCGGTTATGTTCTTGTTAAAATTTGGTCGCTAATAGGGACCTAACTATAAATAAACGTTATTGAGTTTGCAGTTCAAACAACAGTTGACTTTCACGTCCACGGCGTGAGTTCTACAATGTTCGCACCAGGAACACATCGCTTCCAGATGTCTTCTTACGTGGAACAAAAGGCTTTAAACAATCGCTTCATTTCAGTGTTTGCAATTATTTTTAGAATTTTTCTAATGGTGTTGTTCTGTCGTAGCGGGTGGTCGTAATTGGCTTCAAACTTTGGAAAAATGGCCGTAAATTCACTCTGATAATAAAATAGGGCGAAAAATCAATTAGTAAGGCACCATCGAGTTTTGGCAATAAAGCGTTTACAATAAAATTGCATCTCTTTCTTCTGCTACAAGAGCCTGAGGGTTAAACTGACATTCCTCGTTATTGTTTAATTCAGCAGAATTAACTGCGTATCAACTTCCCAGAGTGATTTGGAAGTAAATTCTGGGATTTGAATTACCTCCCAATGAATTAAAGGAACGGGTTGCAATTCGGTCGAAACATCTTCCTTCCATAAAAGACAAATGGCCAAACACTACCCCTTTGCACCCTACACATCTGTTGCCAGAGACTCTATTGAGTTCTCCAGCTAAACGATAATTTCATGACTTATCGTCCTTGAAGTTGCTGCCTGGACACTGGCGGACTACTATCCGGAGTATGTATGTACATTTGGACATGTGTGAACAATCATGTTAAGATAGATTCCTCCGAGCCTCAGATTTAATTTTGGTCTCCTATCAATTTGAAGGAAGCAGTAATTTTCGCGTCATGCGACTAATTTAGGCGACTCATTCCAATGATGGATTGACGCTGTGAGATCAGTGTAGTTGGCAAACAGATTGCATTGTGTGTACGTGTATGTACCCTCGCCAATTGACTCCGCTTGTCGCAAAGGTTCCAGCTGTTCTGTACCATCTCCTGAAAGATTGATTAAAAGTCATTGAGGCCAATGTCACGGCTTGTGAGATATACAGTGTCGTTTTGCGGAATGGGCAAGACTTTTCTTGCTTAATCTGTGGCTAATTTTGGAAACACCTTCTACAATTTTCCGTATAGACTATTTGCAAATGCTGTCACCTTGCCTGCCAGGCTTAGGTGAATTCGTCCCTGGCTGTGACGTTAAATCACCGCAGGGGATGAATTTTGATCCTCATTACATGGACTTCCTGTCGCTAGGCATGGGGTAAAAACTGTTGGAGGAACATATTTTGAATTCAAATGCTCGTAAATTGTTTATTTGATGTGAAACGACTAATTTGCTAATAAATTAGGGTGAAATAGTGATTAAGCGGGTGTTGCTGATTTAATTAGACTTCATGGAAATAGCACTAAATGGGAGCTGCTCTGATTAAACACTAGTGGATTATATCACTCTGGAGCCGGTACACGTTGAGTTTATTTGTCCTGCAAGGCCTTTGTTCTCACTTAAACTCGTCGACAGGACGACAGGACTGCCCAGTCAACAAAGTTTAACGTACATATCCTCTGAAATACCTTCTTGTTTACATCTCGTCATTTTGTTGGCATCCTCGAGATTGTGATTTTATCGTGTGTTTGTGTGAACAAAGTTCGGCCACTTTGGGCAACTTCTTAGGACCCGAGGTGCTCTTAAAGCACGTTCACTCTAAATATCACCTTCAACGTGAAAAGGATTCCATTCAGGTCTGCCGCAAATCGAAAGGAATCTGAAAGATGGAAATATTAGAAGCATGCATAGCTGGCAGACAACGTTCTGGGAAATGGCTAGTATCCTGTGCCGTGCGTATAATACTCTGCCTGTTGGTATATACACACGGAGCAGATAAGCGCACAAAGTTCGTTTATAAACACGACGTTATCCTTATACACTGAAGCAAGTCGGAGTGAAGTGATGTAGGGCAAGGCGAAAAAATGGAGCAATGTAATTCCCAAAGGCCTTCAACTTTTAATGGGATTCAAAATATTGTAGTCTGTATTGAGTGCAACAGAATGAGTACAAGTTGCTCATGATGAAGTGGGAGTGGAGTGGTGTACCCTTCGCACAAGTTAAATTTCGCGATGATTGCATTTCATGAGGCGGGTGATTTGTTTTGAGAGGGAAAGCGAGTTTTAAGTATTGATTAAATTTTTAAGCGAGCTCTGCGTTGTTCAGCTGGGTGTTTGCAAGTGGGGCCTACAGGTTTGTGGCAGCGAAGAGGTTCGGCTGAAAATAATGATTTTCCAATACAATAACAGCAGCGGCATGCTCGCCAGAGACGGTAGCGTTCAATAGAAAGGGATGACCTCGGGGCTACTCACCATTCAATACAAAAATATACCCTTCTACATATTCTTCACGCCTTCGGGGGTCTTCATTTTATCTTTCTTTCTGTCGAATTCATCCCATTTTTCCTTCTCAAATGCATAGTTTTATGTGCAAAAGTTTAACCACATTTTCTCATCTTATTGATGAGTTTGCCTTCGGGTGCTTGGTTCCTAGAAACAGAGAGCCAAGTATTACTTTTATTGAAATTTAAGAGTTAAAAAGTAAAGTTTTCTGGAGAACGATTTATTACAATATATGAATGCAGGTTGGATTTTTTTTCGCTTGAAATTATATCTCCTTAATTGCGATTAGAGCAAGGAGTCTCCATTCCCGAAATTATGGTGAAATGTTGAATGCAACTTTACTATTTATACCCTCGAGTGCTTCTAGATACAATGAAAGTTCCTGGAACGGTATAAGCGTTTAGCAGTATTTTTGAGTGTTTGGCAAACACCTTTGAACTTTCCCCCGTTTGGTAGCAGTTTCGAGCTTAATTCAGGCGCTTGCAAATGAGTGCACTTCAGGATTAATATCAGACTACACAAGGGTTTTTTTTGCCGAGTTTCATATACTTTCTGTTGGACTTTTTTGTAAACGGGAACTAATAATGTTATGTGAAACTTTCTTTTCGATACGTTTTGTGTTACAGAAAAGAATGATTTAAAACTGCTGCATATTTGAAAAAGGTTGTAAATACCTTTCATGTATTTTCCGCCGGAATTCGTTGATTAAGCAATACAACAGGAGTAACATGTACAACGGAGAAGCTTCGATTACTCTTCCTGTAATGTAACATGATCTTTCTTCTGGCGCAGAAAATTGAATTCTATCTCCTCGAGTACTTTTGTACAATACGAAAGTTTTCCTCATTTTTTTCGTATTCTCATACATATGTTAACATCGGAAATCTACGAACGTTCATTTTCTATCCTAAGAAAGGGATACGCACGAAATCATTTCTATTCGAATTCAGAAACGAATAATGCACTACTATTAAGGCAATTCTTTTTATCATGAGAATTGGAAATATTTAAGCCTCTACTTTAATGACATGTTGATTGGTAGTGAGGTTATTTAGGTGAGTGTGAAGCCCCGGCTAGCACTTATCTGGGACGTTCTGTTGAGTAGATCAACTACAGAAATGTTCCAACACCTCGCTAAATCGATTCGAATCCTTGTCTATGTTATACTATTGTGTACATCACCTCCAACTTTCTCGATTCAATGGTCGCGTCCATCATTTCAATATTGGAGGTGGAAATCTTCAAAAGACACTGGCCTGGATACGCCAATGTGTGGGATTTCTACCCGCTATAACCACCCCGACTCCTTCCCTAATCGTGGAACCACCTTTACATATTACATCACGGACCGGATTTAGCTTACTTTAGCTAGGTCTCCTCCCGTCTACCCGCGGTGATTGTAACCGCGCCTTCGTTATCTGTTCCGCGTTTCGCATTTTACTTTGGATCGTTATGATCATGCATTTGATCCTCCTGGCTAGCTACCATTCATCTGACAACATTTTCTGGTACTAGCATTTCACCTACAGTTCCCTATTTCTTCCACGAACGTTGGGCATTCGAGGGATACGCGTGCTGGGTCCTCCGGGATCGTAGCTTCGACAATTTAAACCTGTATAGGTATTGACGGTATCCACCATGGCCAGTAAGGAACATTATAGTTAACCTCCCCGTATTTTCCCTCCAGTCATTCTTTGTCGAACGACCTTTGTTTGAGTGGTCTCATTGCTATTGCCATCTAACTTTCGGCTTTTTTCGTTTCTGGTAAAGGAGAGATAGACTTAATGTTATTTATGTTCGCCATCTCATTTGCCAAGATGTCAATCGGAATTATTCCTGATATTGAACGCCGCATAATCTTAAGCGGCCCCGAAGGCAAAAGAGACCCTTAGCGCTGTTCTTCTGGAACCACACTCAGTGTTTGTGCGCTAGATAAGATATGCAGCGTTGATCCCCAAAGTGGGACTGCATACATCAAGATACCCTGGCTACAGCCTGCAAGTATGCCGCGGACCTCCTACCCTGGGCATCATTTTTACCAGAGTCGTACTAGCCGTGGATGCCTTTTCGCAAAAATACCTCCTGAGACTCCTCCACAATGGCAGCAAGATAGGTGAGAACACCAATCGTTGCCAAGGATTTCTGTATACGGCGCAAATAGGGCGAATTGAATGTATTTTTCACATCCAGGGTTATTATCATGCAATATTTGCTGGTATTTCCTTTCCCAAGCCAGTAACTAATTTATTGGCATCAGTGGTTGATTTGACTTTACGGAACGTCCGGGAGCAATATATTATAGATTATCCGCCGCAGTATTTTTCTATAGTGTCTAGAAGACATATGGGTCTATAGAAGGATGGCCCACCTGGAGGTTTGCACGCTTTGAACAATTCGACGAACATGTCCGGTTTAGATTCACGGCGAGCTTAAGGGCCCTATTTGGTATTCCTTCCAGATTTGGAGCTTTATTGTAATCTGCACATCTTCAAAAGCTTTGTGGTTACTGCCAGAATTGCCGCCACATCCAAAGTTTTTGGAGTGCTATCAGCGGCCGTCTCTTGCTGTTGGAATAACCCCTGGATGATTTTCAAGAATTGAATAGGGCACATGATCTACGGAGATGACTGAATTGTCTCATAATTTATTGGCGCTCCCCCACGGGTTCACATCCGCCTTAGAGAAGGGCTCTTTAAAACATTTTATTTTGCTCCGCTGGATGGCGAATTTTAGATTTTTACGGCCTTCCTCATATGCATACTCCTACCTACCACCCTCTGGGACGTTTTTCTGGCCCGGTGGTAGGATAATAGAAGGCCGGCCAATTCACTATTCCACCAGTAGTTGGGTTTTCTACCGGGGAATGCGCATCTCCTAGGCATGGAAGCGTTTCATGCAGTGTTGTTGGAAGCGGGAAAATTATGGTATTAAAAAATGGGCTCAGGTTCGAACAAAGAGACAAGGTTTTCACTTCTGATCGCACATCAAGGAGAATTTCTTCTTAGCTTCCTGCAATGCCTGCCGGAAATAATTTTATAAGGTGATATGCCATATATGAGCCTGTAGTTCGAGCAAATGCTTTAGATGCATAACCAGGTTAAGGTTTATCAAGGGGGGGAACAGCATATTGAGTCGGCGCCGGACATAATAGAATAATCGTTTTCGTGCCGAGAAAGAAGTATACTTGGGGTTGCTGTCCTGCGGGAAGGCAATCTTATGTTCTTCGCCTAAAGTGTGGAACACGAAACACCGCACATGTTTTAGTAAATAAATATCAATTTAAGAAATTACCGCAAAATCCTCTTTATAGCAATTTCGGTTATTTTCCGAGATGAAGTATTTTCTACTGGCCAGACACTCGCGTGTGCTCTAAAAGGTATCCTGCCCGACGTTTATGTCGCGGCATCTTCCAATGTCGTAGTTTTTTTGAAAGTCAAGGCAAATATCGTCGCGTTGTTTCCGAACTGTCAATTCCCGCAGTGGGTCGTCCCACTTAGTGTTTTATTTTATATCTTTTACGATGTGATGAACTGCATTCACAAAAATCGTTACTTTGTTTTTGTGATTTGCGGAAATGTTTACCGTGTGGCTCTCTCCTTAATGCGGGGACAATTACCTGGTGATCGCTGTGAGTGTAGTCCCGCTAGCGTCTCAGGTCGTACAACGCGTCAGTTTAGGGCTAACAAAGGTCAGATCGATGATTGAAGTAGACCTTCTATCTGTCTGTTTGTCAAATGCAAAAATAGTTTATTGATTGACACAAAATTTGGTGGGAAAGTCTGCAGTGGCAACAGTAGCTTCCTACGTTATTGTTAACGGGTCTCCATACATGCAAAAGGAGAGTGTGCATTTTTTTCACAGAATATGGTTATGGGAAGCTACGAAGCTATGATGCTGCTTCTATGCGGTGCCCAGGCTTTTGGGAAATTGACTAGAAACCACTCTCAAGTTTATCCTAGCCTCATAAAAAAATACAGAAACACAGGCTATAGTATGAAGCATGATATCCCCAAGTTTAATTACGTGCATCGTAAGTTACAGTAGTTAAAATAATTCTCTTTTCCGTGTAAGTTTACTGCAACCCAAAGTATTGGAACAGTTTTGCAATCAAATATACTCACACAAGAAACAACAAAACCTTTCACACTTGAATCGTCCATCTTCCGGTTCTCTACTTACTTTCTTCTTCGTAGGGTTCCAGGCTGCTTTCCCGCCAACCATTTTGGGTTTAATCACCGCGTTGTACCCATTAATTCACTTTTAGGACGCTCTCGTATCTCATTCGCCACCTGCCCAAATTTGATACAGTGAAACTGGTGAACCTGCTGCTTCAAGCACACACGCCCAGTGTTGCCTTTTTGATAATAAAGATAACAAGTTTAGTATCTTTTGAAGTTCATTAGTACCTCAGCACTTAGGTACTTTTAGGTGCCTGTAGTTTTCAATACCAGCCGAAGACAATATTACGTTCTGCTGAACAACAACATTTGAATTGGTAATGTTACACTGCCTGTGGTCACTTCACGTCAGTAGGTATGACTTAAAGCAAAGGTTTTCGACTAGCGTTCTACATGTTTAAAACTATGAATAGTTTGCACATACGCTATTCGTATCCCGATATACTTATGTTATACTACAGGACTCATCCATTAAGTTTGTTAGTCTTCGTTGAAGGTTAACACTTAGATGTTGTCGGCGAACCCTTTTTCGTTATCGTTTGAGTTGACGAGTTTCGATCTTGAGAAGACCGCTGTAACTTCGGTTTATTGTTAACGGTATATAGGTGGGCAGACCTTTTCGCTTCAGCATTATTACAACCCGAGGGTTGTTGTTTGCGCAGTGCAGCCCTTTCGCAGGGCAGGTCTTACCTATGGATGAGATTTTGCCTAAGCAGGTAGTGACGATTGGAACTCTGAGTCAGGGATATCGACATCCCAATCCGAATTGAATTGAATATTAATTGACTATGTGAAACATCTGAGCCTAGGTCACAATCCTATTTCGACATTTCGACCTGTGAGAAGACGTTCTCTTTTCGAAGCATGCGCGAAGCTTGACTTGGTATTCGCGAATGTCGTTCCTCATACACTTTCAGAGGGAGGGGCCTGGGGTCTATAGTCAGTCTGACATACCATACGTGAACGCCACTTTAGTGGTACGGCCGTCGAAAAGTCACCCAAATCACCCAATGTGCGACCGCAGTATGCAATGCTATTATACCAAGAAGGCGACAATTCCCCATTAGGTAACCCAAATACTGGCGAACAACAAAAGCATAAATTTTGTAAGCCGCATGTTTCTGGGCCAGAAAATTCTACGAGAGGATACATATAAACAACTTCGGGCGCGCTTAAAAGAGGCGATTCGCAAAAGCAAAAGGAACTGCTTCAAACAGTTTTCGAAGATACCGATATAAACATTTGGGGCACGGTTTACAGGGTGGTAATGAAGAGGCTATGAAAATCATCCCACGAGACCTGTCGACGCCTTCTGATAGAAAACATTGCCACTATCGGAAGGCAAGCGGTGGTCCAGGTTAACGACAGCATGATGCCTCCAATTACTGAAGAGGAGCTGCGGGAACTATGTGAAAAGAGCTTTGAAGTTGTTAGTGAAGGCTAAGCTTGATCTTTTCGCAAACACTTTTAAAGCGTGCCTAAAACAAAGAATATTCCTTGCTTCTCAATTCCAATAAGCGTATTGGAGGTCTTGCTAGATACAATGGGGAAGATGGTGGGGAGGGTCTATTGCTCATCTTCGAAAGCGGCAATGGTTTGTTGTAGCACCAGTATGGATTTCGATGTGCCCACTCTATGGTGAATGTACCGGAAAAAGGCGCACGGAATTCTCGGGGCTGGTATGCCGTACTGACACTGATCAAAGGCGAATTAAATTACGCCGTGCCAAACTAAAGGCGCATTGGCTGACATAGATGTTCTTGGATATTTAGCGAGTCCGGTCGAGAATTACCTCTCAGGGAGAATTCTCTATTGCGGGAAGAATGAGGACCCGAAAGAGTACATCGCCATAGCTGGGGTACCACAGGACTGGGTACTGGGGGCCCTGGTGAAGAATGTCTCGTGTAAGTGTTTATCCTTCCCGCCCCAGAGGAGGCTACGATTGTCGGCTCTGCCGATAACCTGCCTGTGGTTATTGCAGCCAACCACCTAGAGGATGTGGGAGATTACCCGACGGAGATGATAAGAGTGGTAAAGATCTAGCTGAAAAAGGTCGAACTGACTCTGACGCATGACAAAACACCATTAAGAAGCCACTGGACATACGCCACTAAGGCGGTAGGGGAGGGTGACAACTGACGCCAAACTAAAGCTTCGGAGAGCACCTAGAGTATGCATTGCAAAAGGCCTTACATGGTGCCTGTATGGGCGGAGACGTGCAGAAACGGGAGCAGGTAAATTCGGTTTATCAGCTGATGGCTTTGAGGGTTTGCAGCGCTTTTTGCATCGCGTAAGATTGAGCAATATTTGTAGTGTCAGGAAGGATCTAGGGAGGCGCGGCTGATCTGGAGCGGACATGTTTTTCTAAGCCTTTTATACCTTGGTTTACGCACAAAAACAAAGACATATCTTGGTGGTGTAATAAATTCGTTATTAAACTGTTATAACTTTAATTTTCCTTCTATGTATTATCATTTACTTTACCCATATTTCGTACTTCTAATGTGGATTTTAAGATTTTGTTTCATAATTTTCTCAAATATAGTAATATATAATTATTAACTTTGAGCAGATATTTCAATGGGACTTATTTCGAGACCTAGATGAGAATATGAAGATCCACTGCCGTAATTTATTTTAGATTTTTCGGTTGGATTGATTCTGAGAACGAGATCTGTTACACTTTCGTTTGTCCAATTACCTAAAATGAAGCCAGTTCTTCGTCAGACTTGGCAGCCTCCATTGCAGAGGGGCAATTATTTATAGGTGTTGCTAGCGACTAGCTTCAGCCCTTTAAACTTTTCAAATTAGGAGCTTTGAAATGCGCTTTTGTTTCCGATTCACACAGCTAAAAATACAAAAATAGTTTGTTGCTTACAGCCTCCCAACCATTTAATTTTACTTTGGAAGGAAGATTCCATGCGACAATATTTATTTCAACGTACATCGAAAACTCATCCTTCACTATCAACCAGAGCTACTCACAGCTATGATCAAGTGTATCTAGTTTACGGTGTCTCTAGCGATTAAATTGTTTGTTTTTTTCGCTAGCATAATTTAAAGGCGTGGTTTATGAAATATTGCATATGCGAATAAAATAAATTATGTTAACGAAAAAAGCAAAAATCATTTAAATATTTGAAATAAATCTGGTCAAGTGGCTCCCAAATCGGATTGCCGATCATGGAATCATGCATTGTTTTAATTTAACTGTCCAAACTAAACTAGGTGTATGCTAACAGGAACATAGAACATCTAGAAGCAACTCAACTTTATCACCTCTTTCATGTGTGAAGCTGACGAAGGATGTCTCTCCTGATCGAATGATAGCTTCCTTCAAAGTGACATATCCCATCAACTTCGATGTTATCGTCCAATTTTCCTTTTGGCCACAGGGGGTCTTCGTCAAGCCTTATCAGAGGACTAAGCTTCGTGAAAATTTCCGGTCCGCCCGCCTGCCTCGCCGAACTTGAATGGTTCTGACAACTATACACTCTTTTACCAAAATGTAAGGGGTCTAAGGACCAAGCTGTCGGATTTTAAACTGCCTGCCTTAGTATTCCAACATCATGTCATCTGCATTTCTGAAACCTGGCTGGATGACAGGATTTTAGATTCTGAGCTCCTCGAAGGTTACTCTGTCTTTCGTTGTGACAGAGACTGCGCTGCGCTTGGCAAGACAACTAGCGGAGGAGCCCTAGTAGCTGTTAAGTCCCCTCTCCGTGCCGAAATCAGCTTTTCCTACCCCTCCTATGATTCGGTCACCATACGTGTCTTTTCGCCAAACGTATGCCCTTTTATCATATCGCTTGTATATTTTCCCTGCCTAAGCCCGCTTTCTCTGTACGAGGACTTCTTCGACGGATTATCAGAGGTCCTAACCGTTTTGTTTCCCTCACTGCCTTTCATCCTCTGTGGCGACTTTGATCTTCCTATGCTGTCCTGGCTTACTCCTGGCCTTCCCTCCCTCCCTAATAACTCGACCCACTCTTCCCTTCCTCTATTCACTTTCATGTACCCTCTATGGCGCCCGCAAGTTTAACCTTTCTAGAAATCATTTAGATCCCACTCTTGATCTTGTCCTCTCTAACCTTTCTATGCATTGTCTTTCCCAATCCCTTCATGCTCCGTCTTACGTTGCCCCTGACGCCCATCATCCTGCTCTTGAGTTTGATGTTCAGATATCCCGATTACACTCTCCGGTCGTTCGCAAGCCTATCAAGTTCAACTTTCGTAAGGCGAACTTCGAAGGTCTGAACTCAGTCCTGGCGTCAATCAACTGGGTCCCCCTCCTCTTTCCACTCACTTGTGACCAAGCACTCAACACTTTTTATACTAATTTATCTGATCTTCTTCCTTGTTACGTTTCCTCCTCTCCTAAGTGCTTACGTTCTTACCCCGTCTGGTTCACCACTGGAGTTCACAAAAAACTTCGTCAAAAAGAGACTGCGAGGAAGAAGTTCCTGTCTTCTAGAAATGATGCTGACTTAGTTTTTTTCAAATCTCCACGTTCATCGGTCAAATCCTTAATACGTAAGTCCAGAAACGAATATTTGACCAGTGTGGAAGACTCACTCAAGCGCGGAAACCTGAAATCTTTCTGGTCCCACATTCGCAACTCCCGTTGCCCTGCCCAGTTATCTCCTCCGTCCATTAAATTCTCTGGCTTCTCAGTTAACTCTCCCAACTATCTTGTGATTTACTCTGCCGCTACTTTTCATCAGTTCATGTTCCCCCTCCTTCCTCCGAACAACATGGCTTCGTTAAATATAGGTCCACTACATTCAACTTGTTTGACTTTGCCAACTTTGTCGCTAAATGTCAATTCACGGCAAGAAGTGCATACCATTTACACTGACTTCGCTAAAGCCTTCGACACTGTAAATCAGAAGATACTTCTATCCAAACTCTCGTCTCTAAACGTTCCCATACCACTTGTTTTATGGCTTGCCTCTTACCTTTCTAATCGATCCTGCCGCATCTCTTTTGACGGCTGTACTTCCCGCTCCTTCTCTCCCTTCTCTGGAGCCCCACAGGGACTTGTCCCTGTTTGCTCTATGCTGACGACCTTAAGCTGTTTTCCGCTATACCGTCGCTATGGACTGTGTTTCCCTTCAATCTAACCTGGAAAGTCTGGTTCGTTGGTGCTCGATTAATGGTATAGCACTAAACGTCAGTCACTCTATGTGCTACTCCCTAAAATCCTCACCCACTTCTATCTCCTACTCTCTTAACGGGCATTCCTTATCCTACTTAATTCCACTCAAGACCTCGGAGTCACTTTCGACAATAAGCTCCGCTTTGATACCCTTTGCCGATGTCATCAATCGAGTTGCAAAATTGTCAGGCTTTATACTTCGCTCCTCCTCTAATTTTGACTCCATCCAACCCTCCTTAGCTCTCTTCAATTCCCTCGTGAGGAATACCCTCGAGTATTGCTCCATGATCTGGTCTCCCTCCCGTAGCTGTGATTGTCTTGCCCTTGAAAATGTGCAACGTAAATTTACCCGTTCCCTCTTCTTTAAGAAAAGCTTCCCTCGTGTGGACTACCCCTCTCGCCTCCGCTTTCTCAATCTTCCCTTCCTACAACAGCGTAGATCCTATCTGGATCTATGTGCATTTTTTAAACTTTCCTCGGGTCTGATGGACTGCTCCGCCGCTGACCACATCATCTGCCGTCCTGCGTCTTATAACACACGTAGCGCAGACATTTTCAACGTGCCTTCCGCAAAGCTCGAAGTCTACTTTCATTCCCCCATTCCTAGGCTTTGCCGAAATTACAACGCAGAACAGCTTGATCCTTTGAACTTCTCTACTTTAAGCAGTTTTAAACGTAGGATAAGTTTTCTGCTTTCTCCTCCTCCTGAGGACAATAATTAATTGGAGTTTTCTCTGTTTATTGTCCGTTAAATTAAATAATAATAATAATCGTTGGCGCAACAATCCATATTGGATCAGGGCCTTGAAGTGTGTTAGAGCACTTCATTCAAGACCGTAACGGTACACTAGGAGGCAATGTGGTCAGCACTGCGCTCGCCCGAGATTATTACCCTGATTTGACTCAGGTACTCATTCACAGCTGAGTCGACTGGTATCCGACGTCAAATCACGATGCAAATTCCACTGCCACCAGTGAGATTTGAACCGCGACCTTCCGTATGACAGCCTAGTGCTCTAATCACTGAGCTATCCGCTAAATAAATAAATAAATAAATCTATAAAATTTCCAAAAAATGCAACGTTAAAGGCCACTTCTGATCGGAGTGAACAACAACATTACATAAGAATCAGCCAGCCTCATTTGAACGCTTTGTATCTAGAAGTGCATAAAGCAATGTCTTCCTCAATTTGAATCACAATTGAGTCGATGACATCTGATATTTCCTGAATCTTTTCAATGAAATTACAACGAAACGCCTACAAATGCCGTACTACGTAGAGCTACTCGAGTTGGAAATCAAATGGTTGGTTTGATTTGTCTCGTGGATGACAGCTTCGATATGAAATCCCACCTAATATTCGAAATGTGGAAATTAAAAAAAACCTTGCCCCAACCAGGAAGGAAATTGTTCTCAAAAGGGACTAGAGAATCCTTCGTATCCTGTTCAGATTTGATTTTCTTCTTCTTAACCCATGCGAGTATCACTTTTCATTTTTCATCCCGCAATAATTCTGAATGAACGCCAGAAATTATTTTCTTGCAATAATTAACGTTTCGTCACATCACGTTGATGTATCCAACAACCTACAAACCAGTTTCGTGTCGATTGCAACCAACTACAAGAATTATATGTGGATACTCCTTGCTCTTCTCCGTTATCACTCTATTGGTTTGCTGTGTCCTTACGGTCGTAGCAATGTTAAAAAGGAACCCGCCGAAGCAACAGAGTTGTGGACATGAACTGCTTCCAGAACTAAAGCTTCTAATTGAGTGCAAAAAGGAACATTAGCTTCCACGACATCCTCGAATGAAATTGCTCCGATGAAATGTGAACATATCAACAATATCTTGTGTTTCTCTTCGATGTCTGGCACTTTTTCTCTTCTATGATTCGCAGCGAATGGGCGACTCTTCGATGCTGTCAAGGCTGTTGCTGATGTTGTGGGTGGTAGTGGATGTGTGTGTGCCAAGAAGGGGAGTTTACCTAGTTACTATGAATTACCCACATCCACTGTGCACAGCTCTGCTGTGTTTTGATTGTTGCGAGATATGCTGGCCGCATGCGCAACCACGTGCTCGTAGTGGGCACCGCACTATCACACGAACCACGGTGCCGCATGTTTTCAGAAATTTGTTGCATCTTTGTTGCCTCGTTGACTAGCGGAGTTACTTTGATAACGATATGAGCGCCGAGCAGTTGCTGGCGGGTAGGGCTGATGCACTTTCCTCCCCAGCTTCCAACATCGGCACCCCTAGTCATTTGATTAGGATGCATTGGGCTAATAGTCATCACACCCGCGGCCGAGCTGTATTCCGCTCGTGATGAGCGATGGCAAAGGTGCCCGCCTTCTACCAAATTAATCCATTTGGCTGCCTAATGATATGCTAAGCCCCCGAAAGCTCCGGGCGGTTTGTCTTCGCCTATGTTGCACATAGAACATAGAGAGTAACCTGTCCATCGAGTTCTTTCACAGCGAGCCCAAAAGCACTCTCCTATCGTCGCAGGTGTAAAGCAAGTGTTATTTTTAGCCCGCTTTGTTGCATGCACGACTTGGATGTGTTGGTTCCAGTCGGCGGGCAATAAAGCGGCTTGGAATGGTACCTGGAAGACTCCCGAGAGCTCTATGGGATCCTAGACTCGAGCACGTTCTTCCTTCTGATAACTTCATAGCATTGTGTGATTTAAGACGTTGGCTGCCGCCTGGAACGGCTGGGACTCACTTACTTAGGCGGCAGCTTATGTACGTGCTGCTTGGGGCCAAGGAAAAGAAAACGAAAAGAACAAAGCGTGCGCACACTGAATAGTGTGATTAGTGAGTGAGTGGCACAAGAGTGCTATATGTTAGAGGCAGTCTTGGTGGAATGCAAAATCGACGTCTGGCGAAGGTGTCAGGGAGACGAGTGATTGTTGACTGGGGCGAGACTTGGGGCCGGAAACTTTGGGCTTGCGGACCTGGGGGCCACGAGTTTCACTAACACGACTCCGATTCAAAGAGTGTTGTTGCTTCGACTGGTTGCAGTGCACATCATGTATGATTTGCAATACATGAAATTAGATTTCTGCTTCTTTGCTGCAGGAAAACTTCTGGGTACTAACATTATATTTCGAAGTATTTCGATTAGTTTTGAATTGCTGATGTCATCACCCCTCATTGTCTTTTAATGCTGCTGCAATATGACGAACCTTACAGCGCACATTGAAAATTTTGAGTGGTAAGAAGAGTCCCCGAATCTATTTCCCTGATGCTTCCATTGCATAGTGACCGGTAACACCAATGGGAACCATGGGTACAAAACGAAAGCTAAGAAAAGCTAAGTACAGCAGCGTGCCAATATCCATTGGAAAGAGCTTGCCTCTCGGTGCCCATGCTCAGTCCAACCAAACGAATTTGGTGGATACCAAAGTCAAAGGCAGCAACGACGTCCGCGGAGCCGTCACCAGCACTATCAGTAGTACCAGCCGTGACGTCTTGCCTTTCGCACTGATGAGCGATCTCGACGGTAGCATAGCACGTTCTTGTGATTCGCCTTCGTTAACTTCTCGAAATTGTAAATTTGTACACTTTTAGTGGATGCACACCTTTAGTCCATTGCGGTCATCGTTACTTGGCTCTATCGTTAGCAGTTATTGCGGACGTTTGATTTGATTCCCCTGACCGGGAGTTTGTGCATCTCGGGTTTGAATTTCGCGGTCGTTTATGAGAATAATCAAGATATACAACAATTCCGGTTTGGTGTGCGAATTTACGGGTCCGGCGCGAATTGTTGTTCATGTGGATTACATATGATTACTTATAATATGCAAATCAGGCTAGAGTCTGAGATATAAAAAATATAAGAAGGTTTGTGCCAATGTTACATATCCTTTAAGCAAGTATCCTTCAACATGTTGCTATGATCAGCGAACCCGAAACCAGTGCTCGAGTGATGTGATTCATTGTTCAGAGGACGATAAAGGACTACTTCGATTTCAACTAGTGTCTGCTCTCGTTATGTGGATGGAATAAGAGAATAATGGAGCTTTGTGTATGCTAAATTAGAGTCGACGTCTTGGGGCTTGTAAGAAATATCCCTAAGGGCGCCCAGCGTGCAGGATTATGGTGCAAGAGCCTGTTAGATAGCCATGGTTATTGTGTGCTATGAATACTTTATGTGACTGCGACCCTAATTTTCATTACTGACTCTGTAAACGCAATGTATTTGATTATGCTCGGAATTAATCTAAGTAAAACATTTCAGAAAAACTAACTGACAAGTATCGCCTTGTTGTATATTTAGATCTGTTATAAACATTTCAAGATATTGTTGCTTCGAAATTTAGTATTTGGCAGGTGTTGTGACCCTCACAGGAGATAATGCGAGCTTCAAAGCAAATTTGATCGCATTTCTCAAGAATAACATTTGAATTGCTTACTCTCCCCGTTTTATAGATATTGGTATATTGAAGCTAAGGATTTATTCAAATAACGAGGCCAATTCGGTCGTATCGATACAGAGGGCTTTTTGTAGCCCGACCGGCTAGAATATAACATTTTCTTCCGAGGTAAGGGATACTCGGATAGAATTTTACTGCCGGATTTGTTGAGAAATCAATCAATAAATATTACTACAGCATTTATTTTCCAAGAGACTGAATAGAAATCCAGTTTTTGCGGGGAGTCTCCGCCACCTTGTCGCATATCATGATCACCTCATAAATCTGACCATAGCTCCCCGTAGGGTTTCATTTTATATAATTCGCAAGTGATGTTGAATAAACAAATTTTGGGAGATTTACTCCTTCGTAGCCGTGATCTTCCTACGCATTCATCACTTTATAATTAACATCTCAGCAAATATGTATTCCAATATGATGTAATCCCTGGCTTCCAAAATGTCGTTAAAATTTGGGTGACCGGCAACAAATCACTCAAAAACAGAAAGTTATTGCAGAGTAACAAGAAAATACTTTGTGTCGTAGATAATCGCGATAATTCCGAGGTGAATCATCTAGTTTTGGTGCAACTATGCAATTTTGCCGCTGAAATTCAGGCAGAAATGTGGCCGGGATTATTTTTGACTACGGACCAAATATTAAACTGTTTTCTGAATGCAATAGCCTGTGCAACACTTGGAAAACTTTAATATACAATTTTGAAATTGGGTGCATATTATACAGATTTTCATATTCATACCTGACTTTCCGACAGTGAAAACGACTTTCATGCATGCATGAAGTGCAACTGGAAAATTTATAAAAGTAGTTTTACCATGAGAAACGGGGCCGGTCTGAAAAAAAAATAAATTTTCATATTCAAGAAAAAGAAAATGGACAATAGGCGAGGAAAGAAAGTGTAAATGTATGTACTTACGGAAAGTTGCCATCAACTCATGTGATTTATTTTTCTCCACGTAAAATGTCCTTCAAGCGTATGAGTACTAAATGGTTTTGAAAGTAATGAAAATGTTTCTAAAAATTAAGTGGTAATGCTCCAAGCAATAAACGAAGACATTTTTGCAGTAAAGTTCTATGACTGCGGGGTGAATTCCCATGAGCACGAGTATACCTTTAACGCATATTACATGTACATATATATATGCTAATATTTTTATACGCACCATCCAAAAGCATAGAAAAGAGTAAAATGTGAGTCAATGAACTATAATATTTTTAAATTTCAATTTCGTTCCAAGGTATTAGGAGGGTATTAATGCCTGACGGGGTAAATGTATGAAAACGATGTTGTGAGAATATTCATGTACAGACGTGAATTTATGCGATCGGAAGCGACTGAGTACACTTTCTGAAACCGAAATGTTAATCAACTTAACCTCTAAATAGCTCACCCATCCAAATTCAGGATGCTCATCGAGTATAAAGGAGTTTATTTGCAAATTTAAACCTCAGGTTTAGTCGACAGATTTCTAGGACGACTATCAATTTCTTCCTTGAAAAGTATAAAAATAACTCGTACCTTACGTATGAGGCGCATAAAACTGATTCATAACCTTCGCAAACCCCATCATTCTTAATGATTCGTTCTACGAATGTGTTATATTACCGCTGAAACTCCATAAATTACTTTCATTTTCAGCGGAATATTCTCCCCTGAGACAGATTCCTTATGAGAAATGACATACGTATGTATATACGCACTCGTAAAATACAAATAACTCCCCAGAATGCAAACAGAAAGCGCTTTCTTAATAAATTTCAATCTTTATTTTCTAATATATGACGATTGTGTTTCTTGGTTCAAACTTTACATTTAATTTTAGTTGAATTGCAAGAACGGATACTTTATGGAGTTGCGGGTGAATGTCAGATACCAGTTGTGAATGAGTATCTGAGTCAAATCCGGCTTATATTCCCGAACCAGAGCAATACTGACCACATTGGCTCTTAGTGTACCCTTATGGCCTATAATAGGCTTCAAGGTCCAGATCCAAATTGGATTATGGTGCTATTCATTGTCCATGTCTAAAAGCTTGTTTGGCTGTTCAGGTTTTTCAGATATCCTATCTATTATTGAAAATTCTAATCTGAAACAACCATTATACTTTCCTCTCATGCTGTCATAAAGAATCTGTAGGTTCTGTTATCAACTTCTCGTTTTCGATTCTTGCTGGTGTGGCATGTGTGTCTAGTGTCCCTTCTAGATTTCTTACTAGGTCCCTGGCTATAAACTGCAGTCGATTTTTAATTAGTACATTATAAGAATTTTAGTACCACGCTAGTTAGGTATGTATAGATTAAATTCTGACTGGAAACTCGTAAATCATTAGGAAAGTGTAGCGCAATTCAAATGTCCTGTCGACATGTACTTTCATATCTATGTACCAGGCTTCCGTGCATGTTTCCAATGTTCGTGGTACCTTGGCTGGGGCTGGGCTGGCTGGTTTTCTTGGCTGGGCTGGGGAATGTTGGTGCATTAACTATATATTACATTCTCTAGTGCACGCTTTGTTTTTCAGTTGGGCCGATTTTTCTTCTTATGAAATATTCCAGGCGCAGCTGTCTCAAAAACTCTTTTTCTTTTCACTACGCACTAATACAAAAAGAATTAAAATCTCTTCCTTGGCTCTCTCAACCACCTTTTCTTCCTCATATATCCGAAATCCCAAACCTTCGAAATTCTTTGTCCAGCCCTTTCGTCAATTTTCAGTTTTCCCTGTAGACCCCCTAATTGCTAAGACATTAACATACGGAATTATAATACAGCAACAAAAAATGTCAATAGAATATTTCAAACTATTGTAACTGAAGAATCAATGAGTTCGCGGTAAGGAAAGTTTTAGTATCAATATTAATTTTGAAATGAAGTAAAAAATTAGTTCTTTTGTAATTATGAATTCAGGTAGAGAGTAAAAAAAAATGAAAATTTAAGACCGAAGAAATCATACAAAAAAAAACATTTTGAGATAAAGGAGATGATAGATTTATGGCATATTCCGTCTCCATGAGCCATGAGTCCAAAAGACACACATGCCTTTACTGCTATCCTAGCAAAGTTTGTCAGTGCCAGTACTGAGGCAGTTGTTCCGCTGTTTGTATTAACTTTATTATCAACCCTAATTCTGTCGTACACTCAGTTAATGCCATACACTTTGCCTCCATTAGTTTGAAGGCTTCGAGCCAATCAACTAACGACACTCTGTAACACTCACTCTTGTTGTTACAGCAAATTCAAGTGAACTGCGCAACGGAGAACGTAACGTTTAGCCGAGTTTTTGTGCCGAATTGAAAAGACTTCCGATGAACTCCCGATATGGTCGCTCCTTGTAGTCGTTCCAATTTTCTTGTTTCAAGAACGTTGGTCTGATTTCACACTTTATTCCCAACATGTATGCCAAGCCTCCACTTTGCTTGATTTCTCAAGATTGATTTACTTTTATAGCAATTATGTTGTCCTCATAAACAGTTAATATAGTTTTTTCTTGCTCAGTGATTGTTTAGAAGGAATCAAGCACGAGCTTACCACTTTTCTCTTTCGAAGGCGGTTTCGGTTAGACCTTGAGTCATTGCCCATCAACTTAGATATTCGGGCCCATCTCCAGTCTTGGCTATTTTCGTGGTGTGGTCAACAACTGGGTGCAGCTATCATGAATAGAGAGTTCTTCTTTTGTTTGCTTGTAATATACTCACTGAAAGGACTCCAAGTTTCAACTCTGGAGCTAGAATTGTGCTCCAAACATTGGACTCCAAGACTGATCCATAATTCTTCCTCATTTCGTCAAAATGTGACTTTTCCGTGATTCGAAAAATTTTAATGTTGGAAATAATATTGGTGAATTGCGCCTGAGTCGGAATATAATTGCCTTCTGAGTTTAAGCGACTGTCCGCCCATTGTTTGTTTCCTGTTCACTTCTTTATGGAGTATAGGGCATCCACATGGTCGATCAGTTGTTATTATTATTCATCCTTGTAGACAGAGTAGAAGCTTCCGAATTGAGGCCTGTGGATATTGACATTCCTGTCATTTTTTTTTGGATATAGTATAGGATGTAGTCGTATCGTTGTTTCGATCCTCGAAGCAGAAATAAGGTTATTATTGAGGAATGCTGTTAATCTTGACACACATTCGCTTACTGTTTTGCCCCCGTGCAGGTTCCTTCTTTCTAACTTTTCAAGTCTTTTCAATTCTGCCGGGCATTTAGAGCGGTATTTCGCCATTAATGAAATAGTGATTTAAATCACAGTTTGCATACCGGTAACGTCTGATACGTAGGGTAATGGTGTCAGCCCTCTTCTTTCTTCCTCATTTTTAAACTGTCTAAAGGCTTTGTTTAAGTCGGCTCCTGAAAAATGGTACACAGCAAACAGAGCCGCAATATGATAACCTTCCACCTTAAGCTCCAAAACATGACGATGAAAACTCATCTGCCATTCCAATGACAATGTTTCCTGCAAAGGCCAGGTGACTTAAGAGGTACCATTGGTGATGCTTACTTGAAGTTTTTTATTACAAAATAATACAAAATATTGTCTATAGGCATGGATCTGCTTGGCCAGTAAATGTTACACTAAATGTATATCAACAGGCCTACAGATATTGTGGTTCGGGGTATAGTTAGTGGCTCGTTTGAGAGAAGCCATTAAGGCATCGACATATATGTTGTCATCCGTTTTCATGGTTTGCGGCAATAAACAAGTTGGTGAAATCGATAATTGCCAGTTGCTGCTGAAACCGATCCTGTTCGAACAAAATCAAATGCGAAGCAACGGGTGGAATGATGCGTTATGTGTTGTGTGGGTAGGTGGCGAAATTTTGCTGTAGATCACTAAAAACTTCTAGTACTTATGTTCGCAGCAATGAAGAGGTGGTCATTCTCACACTGTTTTGGCTGCCTGCGTACTATCGAGACTGGGATGCAAAATACCTCCGCCGGGATTAACCCAGAGGCCCTTGCACAAGCATCTCGGGTAGATGACTTATGCAAGGTGTAACCTCACGCGAACGTGGAGTACTCAGATATAATATTCTAATAGCCCTTGGGAGTAACTCCCCTTCTGGCAGTTTCATTATGATTGTTCAGAAAATAGAAACCGTTCTTATTGCAAACCTCGCCTTTTTAAGTCTAAACGAAGACAGAAATATGAACGTATCAAAAAAACGAGTTGCTTAGTAAACCCTACCCCGGTAGATTTTGCTTCTTCAGCAATTGCTATCGCAGCGATGATATAAAGGACACTGGGGTAATTGATATAAGGACCATCCAGATATGGGAGTGCCTAGTAAATCAGGCAGATCACAACTTGATCTCATCAGGTAAAGGTAATGCCAATATCTAAAGCAGGAACAAATTCCAATAAGGTGCACGATTTGACTGCTTCGTCGAATAAAAATAGGAAATTCAAATAAAATCCCACATATTAGAGAATCATTTTTACTCAATACACCAGGAACAAACACCAAAGGGCCTATGGAGTGCGACATCGAGGTAGGTGGAGATAGAGTCTTATGGCAAAATTGTGGAAGGCAAAAAGTAAAAGTGATTCTTATTTAATATCTGAATTTGAAGTGAAAGCTATTATGTACACAACAAGTAATTGTTTGAGAACTCTTTTCAATCTAAATTTTCAATTTTCATTCATGCTCCTTAAACATTGAATACGTTATAATGCCAAAGTGCCACACAAACCCAAAATGTTTGATACAGCAAAAGTTGCATGGTCTGCCTTTCAGAATAGAAGAATGAATCCAGAAAAATTCAATTAAAAGACACATCGATGGTCGACTGTCTTTCTATTTGCCTCAATAGTTCAAATCCATCTTCGAAGCAAAAGAGAAATAATACTAAGATTTCAAATGACTGAAAATGAAGGAATTGACATCCACAAAATGATAAGCGAGGACACTTCCAAGATAATCGAACGGAACACACTTTACGCTGTATAGCGGCGCAGGTTTCTATAGACTTCTAGGAGGTCAACACTTGTGAAAGTCAATTCCTAGGAAAAACACAAAGTGGGATGACAGTGGCAGAGAAAATAGCATTCCTTCACAAAAAGCGAGGCTGGCGTTTTCTTCATCAGACTGTCAACAAAGAAGTGTGTAGCCGGAATCGAAGTGTGGTCCTTACGTTGGGTGCGACAAAGTGGCATTGGCGTATGATCGGTCGAAGAAGGTCAAAAGGACCATCCTCAACTTTATTATCATTACAGAATTAGTACAATTTCAATTTAGACCAGTAGTTTCCTCCAAACTACAATTTTTATGTATCAGGTACCTTAGCTTTGTACTGATGAAGGGGGTAAGTTGCTCCCGAAATATATATCTACACTGATAAAAAAAAATGTAGTTTGGAGGAAGCTACTGTTCTATTAATTTTAGGCTAAACTACAAATAGCAGACAATATCAAATCTCTTACAGTTTTCATATTCAAACTTTACTTTCGTTAATTTACTTACTCTTTTCCTCTAATGCCTCTTCAAGAGGATTCGTATCACACTACGACCCTGGCAGTATCAAAATATTCCGAAAGCATCTAGGATTTCCGCACTCCTCGCGCGCGTTTTCCTTGAAATATAGGTAGCCTGAAGTAGAGCTAAAATACACTCCCGTTCCGTTGTGTTGTGAAGTCGGGCTCCTAAAAAACGAAGAGAATTTCGTAACAATGATAGACTAGCTATAGAATGGATTTGAATAGGATTTTCTGAATATATATCGAACGTAAAAGTGTTTACTGAGCTCTTAGAAACGATAATTTTCTTGGGAGGCAATATATAAATAAACTTATTATTGAATTGGCATGTAAACTTGATGGTTGCCACGAAATTGTGAGCTTCGATGTGAGTATTGGTGTCACAGCCATTCAATCTTTGAAAGATTTTCATAAATTAGGTAAACTCCTGCAGGGTTGTCTTTTGGGAAAGTATATTTTGCTGCTTAATACCCTGACCCTCTCCTTCCCGTTGATAAATTATATAAACTGCAAGTAAAACACCACTCAGTCAATTTGTTTCTAGTTTACTGGTTACGCTCTATTACTTAACAACAGAAAAAGAAGGCGCCGTACTTCAGCAATCATTACTTGGAACGAATTATATTGTAGACACTTTTGAGAATTCTCAAAAATTACTAGTCACGTAGTACGTAACGTGAATGCATGCACATATTGGAAAGTATTAGCATGTAGTCAGAGTACTGCACTATAGCGTGAAACTGGAGCATGCTGCAAACCTATCATTTACTGTACGACTCTTCCATATCGCAAAGAACCTTTAAGACTCCCAAAACCCCAGATTGAAATTTAATATAACCGAAAAGCAAAGTCTCATGGAGTATTGCACACGACGGATGCGGGGACAGAGTGCTGTCAGTAAGTCAGTCAGTCAATTTTAGACCCGAAAAAACTTCGACGATATCTAGTCGCAGCAAAAGCAAAAATTGCTTTACGATTACGGTCATCAATCAACATTACCCGTAGGGAAAGTCATCGTGCAGACAAAGTTAACAGATAGAAGCCACAGAGCGAGTTTGTGCTTTGAACGTGAAAGACTGCGGACCCCGCCTTGGTGTTGGGACACGCAACTAGGAACTAGAACGCTTCATTAGCCACCAAATCGCGATATTTTTGTAAGGCATACAATCGCGCCCGTTTGAAGGCCATCTCCCCACGGCTAACATCAGGTGGAGTAATGTGTATCATTCAACCCCCGTTCTTATCCATTTAGCTCTTAAGGGTGAGTTGAATTTACAGAGAGTTGATATAGGTGTGTACTGGCGATAAACTTTTGCTTTTATACCGCATTACACCAGTTTGCGGACACCCACGTCCAACTTTATGTTATTTTCGGAGATTCCAAATAAGCTTGAGTGAAGCGACGAGGTTGCGTACATCCAAGAAGCACATTGGAAAATAGTTACTTCAATTGGTGCGAGAAATGACTGAGCACTCACCAACCGAATTGCCTTTATAGGGGGAAATATGGTTGGGGAGCAATTAAAATCCAATATTCAAAGTTTCTGTGCTAGATGTGTGCTACCACTGCTTTGTTGGTCTTCCGCAAAATGGGAACGGTTGCATGAGATCGTCACATCACCACTGAATAAATTGCCTTTCGTGAAATCTATTTCAGAAACATGAACGGCAAATGGTCATTTATCTGATAACCCTTAGAAGCTTCCTTGTAACTGTGCCAACCAAGTGGTATGGAGACCGATGACCGATAGCTGTACCTTATTTCCTGCTGTTTTAGCTGCCCCAGCACCCGCTCCACCGCTGCTGAAATCCTTGCATGTCGGACTACCCAGTACATGTAGCGCACAGTCCTGGAACTAATGCTCTGTAACCAAAAAGGAATACGTCGGCGTAGAGTACACTAATGCATTTACATTAGCGTTATGGCTTATCACAAATGTTTACTTCGTCTAAAAGCTGGCTGATTCGATTATTGGACAATAATAGATTATGATATGTGATATCTGCTCTTAATGCATATTTGATATTTCCTCGTGATAGAGGGAAAAGTATTGAAACACATTAATTTCATGAAAGCTAATTGGCGTGGTGTTCGCTTAAGTAACACGAAGTTACACAATTGATTCTATGCAATGGGAAATTTCGTTTTTAATTGGACATTATGTGGTTAGTCTATTATTAACGTTCGTCCGCGCTTAATTGGGAAAGTTTTTCATTGGCACGGATATCCTTGAAGCTCCACTCTGCTTGGGAGTGCATATGTATTCGATTTGAGCGAGAACATGGGAAATTCATTTATGGCTAATGTGATTATTAATAAACCATGTGATACTGCAAGCGTTTGATTGTGTTCACTTTGCAAAGCATAAATTTTTCCCTTAATTCAATAAATTGTAAAATGCGCCTGGAGGGAACACCACAAGCTTTTTCGTTGTTAGGTGCAAAATTGGTTTCCGCTTGTTTTACCTCCAGTTGACAGTAAAATTGAATTAAATGAAACGTTTTCGGTTGAATTATGTACAAGAACGATATGCTCGTTTTATTTAAAAAAGTAATGGAATGAACATAGAACTATAAATGTTCCTGTTCAAAACGGCATTGAGACACGGGCAAACAACATCTTAAACCTCCGTTACGAATCCATAACAACTTACATAACGCTGCACATATTTGTCCTCAAATAGGAACTGGTAGTCCGGCTTGAATGCAGCTTACGTGTACCATGCGTTCCGCAAACACCATGATTGAATGCACTAGATAATATTGCCAACAGGTAGTGGTACCAGTCGTCATAAAAATAATGCGGCAGCTGCAGCAGCAACAATCAGCTCAACTTGAAACCTGTCCTGCTTGTTCTGACCATTTAAAATTGAAGGAGCAAAAACACAACTGATTGCCTGCAAGAAGTATGAAATGAAACGGTTAAAAGATTGGGCCTGGATAATTAAAATCTTCGGCCAAGTGGAGCTTTATTGTGGAGACGCCCTTGCTTGGAAAGTAGATCATTCTTCAAGGCGATAAGTTGCATAATAAAAATTGGATACATCAAGTTAAACAATCGCTGTGTAGTCTGGGATTATGTGGTGAAGTGGATTCGACATGCACTTCGAGGCCATGACAGCATTTTGATACATTTCTTGAGGAAAGCATGTTGGATTGTGTGTTATTTTACTGGTGACTAATTTCCAACTCGAAACTCTTCTTAAAAAACACCACGTTTAGCTAATTTGACTTAGTGTTATGTATGTATGTATATGGGGTTTTTACATCTGCTTGTTCATATCTCCGCGTCATGATGTTTACATTTATATATTCAAGGGCGCAATTAGACTTGAAGTAAACACCAATTACTTCTGCGGACATCTGATTCTCCGCCTACAGTTTTCGTAACTTTTAAATGTGTCCAATTATATTCCACTTCAAAAGATTTTTCCTGTACTTTTGGGAGCAAATAACTTTATTCAGATTTTTATTCATCTGTTACTGTGCTAGCAATCCACCTGTCAGTATAATGTGTCCACAAGCACGGTAAATCTCGTTATATTGCAATCCTCCAAGTAGACATGTTACACCTGAAGACAAAAATGAAAGTAATGCTGTTGACCCTCAATGTGATACAATGTTCATTTTGGGTAGGTGATTTGTCATGAGTTTTATTCACTTAATTAACTTAAAAGTGACCTTATCACTTGCATATCATTTATCTGTGAAATTGAGCCAGCACCCATTTCGGCATACGCACCTGTAAAAGTAACAACACAAGCAGAAAATTACGTATCTTGCCCAATCTCGTGACAATTTCAGAGGAAGTCAATTTTGTGTACATCAGAATACGTCTGCTTTGGTGCCGGGTTATTTAGAACTAATTTCATATGAATTTGAAGCCCTTAATTAAAATTTACCATTAAATTTTATGTAGTGCTCAAATTTTTAAGGGGGTCATCCCGTGTTAAGGCCGTTTTTTTTTGCCTTTTTTTGAAAAATTATTTTGGAGGACTGGATAAAGATAGAAACGTGATTTTTTCATCACATGTTTATTGATATCTCTAGTATATGTGATAAATTTTTCAGCTTGATATTGTAGCTAGTTTTTGGAATACGTGTCAATTTATACACCCATCTCCAAAAAAAGGTGTTTTTCTGCTGCCACGCTGGAGGGCGCTGTGTTCATCTGAAGAAAAAAAAACTAAACGGCATTTTAATGCGGACAATATTCTACGGTCCGCAAACTAGGATAATTAGAAAATATTAAAAGGTAAATTTTTGGTGGGCTTTTAAACTTAATTTTTTGGATTTTGGTGTTTTTTTACGACTTTTTTTATGAATAAAAAAAAACGACCTGTTCGATTGCAATTATCCTAGTTTGCGAATCGTAGAAATATGTATTAAAGAAGTCGTGAAAATTTCAAAGTTAGTTCAAAGTTATGGTGGCAGCCGATTTTCAAGATGCAGTTTCGAGAAAAACTCATTTGAAAATTTAAATGTGATTATCAACAGTAAAATTTTAACTCACCATTAATCTGCTATACCTGATCCATAGAGAGTACTCTCCGTTTCTTCAAAAAAGTCTTGTAAGGCCGATTGTTGCTCTCTGGTTTCAATTCTGGCTCTTTTAGAGAGGTCAGTCGATCGTCGTTCGGACCGTCAAATTGGCGCTTCATTTAGGCGGTCAGGATAAACCTGACATATGTGACCAACTTCACATCCCATTGTCTCTAGGATTTTGAGAATGCCATTGAGTCCTTCATTGAAAATAATTACAGCCAGAAAAGTGACTGTTTCTACATCCTTGGCCCCAGAATGAAGGTGTTTAGGAGCGAAAGTCCAGATCAATGCATTTAACGACTCATTGTTCCCATTCTTTTCTCGAAATGTCCTACCCATTCCTTTTTTACTACTACGTATATTTTATTATTTGCAGAAATTTGCAGAATTACCGGAGAAAACTCCAACAAAATCCAATATACAATATACAAAACTTGTGGCAATTCGAACATCCATGTTCATGCTTGCTAAAAGTTACTTTGCTGATGTTGATGCGAAGTCCTTTTTCTTCTCTGATAAGTATCGATTCCCATGAAATACTCGTTTTTTAGTGCGAGCATGACGTTGAACGTTAAAGCGATCTCCCTTCGTACGATCCATTTAAAAAAATCACTGAACACACAAACAGCACAATACTTACTACAAAATAGAATTGAGTATAGCTTGAAAGCCTCTCAGTGCTCACTCTAGACTGAATTATCCTTTTTATTCCAAACAGCAAATAAATTTAGACAATTGATTGGTTTTCCATCTTTTTATATTTATACCTGTGTTCGAATTTATAAGGCTCAGGTAAAAAACTAACAGGTAAAAAAAGATTCGATGCTCTTTCTCATCGAGTACTCTAGCCGCGGCTGCAAACTCCTTACCTGTTTAACACTGTAATTTCTGAACGACTCGGAATATCGGAAAATCCCTTTGCCCACATATTCTCTACTATATATAGATACAATTCATGCAAAAAAAAAATTGATTTCCCCAATCCGACACACTGGATGACCCCCTTAAGATATAACATTTTAGTGAAATATTCGTTACACGATTTTGGACTATAAAGTAGATAAAAAATACTAAACAAGGACGGTCTAAGTAAGCTGTGTAAATAGTGCACCTTAATATTTACCATTTCAACATATAATAGTTTTCCGTTTTATGAAAAAAAACTCGACAATTGCAACAGATAAAATACTAGTTTTTCATTTACCTTCTTTCATCAAATTTACAAAGGCAGGATCAGTTGTCTCATTTGTGGTCCGTCAAATATTTTCACCTTAATTTCTTCAATGATCATCTAATTGCTTCATGGAGCTCAGCTTGATAAGAAGGGGATGAAAACTTATTGTTACTGGCAATCTTTACTCCCTTGAGCCAGTCATTTCTAACTCAGTGATGTGTTGTTTTTTTCAGGCAGGCACAAAAGGCAAGAATATTTGGTGTAGAGACTGCTGTCTAAGGAAACCGTTTACAATTTTTAAGTCCATTATCCGTTGCTCTCTCCAAGATCAACGCCGTGACCTTATATGCTTCTTTTAATTCCGTGATATGTGGTGTTGAGCCAAATTGATTCAATTTCGGTAGAAAAACACTTTCCAAATTTAGTTTCTGCATATTTTAGTTTTCCGGTGTAATGTCAGTAAAAGTCAGACGGAGTCACTTATAGGAGAGAAAGATGTGCGGTCAGTTCGAAAAACGATTCCCAGCATAAGTCCACCATAAACACCATCCAAGTGACAAAATGGATGACCGTCAAGACGGAAAAATATTTTGTCATAAGAAAGGCTTTTGTCAACTAACCCGCCCGTAGTGGTGAGAAGGCTAACCAATTAAGTAAGCCGGAAGATCGTGCCAAAAGCAATCGACGACAAAACACCAGGAGCGGCCGAAACCGTGAAATGGCTTTTGATAAATAATCTGATCTGTCCGTGGACGTAAACCGAAATACCATAAGACAACCTTTTGAAAATAAAGTGGCTCATAAAAATGTTGTGAAAGAAAAGTTTACTCGGAAAAGCAGGTGCAGAAAGAAACCGCAATGGGTCCAAGTTGGAGTAGCCTGCAAACTTTATTTTTAAGGTTTTGCGTAAAACAAAACCTTATACAGTGAGATACATCCTTTTACGTCGACTTTAAGAGGGAGTCCTCATCCATGCAAGAGGGGACTGTAAATTTTTTTTTCATCAAATATGGTCATGTGTCTCGGTTAGTACTTTTCGAAGCCGGTCTTAGTTTTGACATTCGTTAGAAAACTGGGGAGTGCGGGGGTTGAAAGGGATCATTTCTTTATAAGGGCTATTCTCAGAAACAACCAAACCGAAAAATCTGAAAAAATCAGGAGGCTGCTACTATATAGTACCTTCCATACTGATATCTGGTCAAATAAAGTTAATAACAGTATCTTACTATAACTTCTAGTAATTGGCTGCAAACCCCCCTGAGGTTCATCCTAGCACCACGAAATTTTGCAGTGATGTAGGTTATAGTATAGGACATGATCTTACCAAGTTTGGTAGAAATCGCACTATTACTAACAAAGTTATAATACGTCAAATTTGTTGCTTCTTTGCAAATTCAAGACTATGTATGTCAATATCATCCGAAAGTTGATACTCTCACATAATATATGCATATATTACGTGTGAGGATAATATCTATGGCTGTGATATGTTCGTATGGCTTGTAGTTTGGAAAAATATGAAGGAATATGTTGGATTTGTAGCTATATACGGATAGAAAAATGTGAAGTTTCTCACATACGATGAACACAAAACCTTTGTACCTGAAGCGCGAGCTTCCGGTATTCCGGCTTGTTTATGGATACCTTTCAGTGCTAATCTTTTGGCCAGTTGATTTCCTTCACTAACATTTGGGACACGGAGGCAATGAAAATTGTTGAAACGTTGTATGCCAACATAATTCGGCATTGCGCTCGTCAAGAAGACAATGATCCCAAGCGACATTCTTGTATATATATACAGCCTAGTCGAAGATTACTTTCGTGGCTTCGTGCAGGCAGTTTTTCCGCGTAGGGTGGTTATTTCAGTCGATTTCCGGCGCGGGAAACTCGCTTCTATTCTTCCCGTCTGCAGTTTTCCATTCAGGAAAACTGTCAGCGATCACCACGTAAAGCCCGCCATCCACGTTCAGTTCGCCCTGTCAGTTAGGCCGAAAGAGCCCGTAATGCACCCGATCGCCAGTTGAATTGGAAACATCATCCACATACTCGTAAATTGCAACATCATTAGTTTAATTCTGGATGTTTAAGGCCTTGAGACCAGAATTTGAGATACTTTTGAGAGTGACCATTTATCAAAAATATTCATTAATATAATAATAATCGTTGGTGCAACAATCCATATTGGATCAGGGCCATGAAGTGTGTTAGAGCACTTCATTCAAGACCGTAACGGTACACCATAGAACACTGTGGGAGGCAATGTGGTCAGCATTGCGGCCGCCCGAGATTATTGCCCCGATTTGACTCAAGTACTCATTCACAGCTGAGTCGACTGGTATCCGACGTCAAATCACGAAACAAGTTCCACTGCCACCAGTGAGCTTTGACCCGCGACCTTCCGTACGACAGCCTAGTGCTCTAACCACTTGAGCCATGCGGACACCATTAATATATTTATTAATATATTTATCAAAAATGTTCATTAATAAATAAATAAAGATGCCCATAAAAGTCTCGCTCACAGCCATGAACAACATGAAATCCTCGCTCAGATCCTAAGCAGATATGTCTGACGGGTTGGCCGATCATTTTTCATTCGATTACTAACAGCCTGAACAGTCAAAAGTGACAGACTAACTGCATTCCTTCCACGTTACGGCCACCGGTCAAATGCACACTCTTCACGTGTAACTAACAGGTCAAACTGAACGTGGATGGACTTTTTCTAGAATATAACCTTTTAGGAAATTTATTGAAAAAAGGTTAATAGTGCTTTTTACCTCAATACTTTTAGGGATCGTGTTCACTTTTGATATCAGTTGGAAGGTACGGGAGTCAAAACTCCAACAAACAATAAATATAAAACTAAATATAAAAAAAATTAAAACTCCAAAACTTATCTCACCACGATAACTTCTTAGTAAAATTTAATAAAAATTTAGTAGTAAGCTTTCCTTGGGTTCATCTTAGAAGTCCAAAGGTTACGATATAGGGAGATCCTTCTTCGTGTGGATTTACTGCATCATAATTTACTAGAGAATGTTAATACTATATCAAAGTAAGTAGTATGTCATAGTATGTAGTAGTATAGTTCAAGCGAATATGCTAGCTTTTAGCTACTGCATAAATACTCTGCATAAGTACAACATCACACAACTCAAAGAATTAAATGATTTTTGAACAAAAAATGGTTTTACCCAATTATAATTGCGTTCTTTTTTCGGGTTTGAGTTCATTTACAAAATAATGCAAAAGTACGGGATATTACATAAAACTGACAAAATGTAAATCGGGTCTATACCTGGCTGAAAAAATTGATCATTGCTCGGGCACAGAAGTTAAGCACTACTGAAAATAGCTAATATTGAGATGGGAGACTAAAGTTGAAATTTTCCGTTTTAATTTATCATATATATCTACCAAAAATAATAATGCTCAACTCTCTTGAAGAATATAGATATTAACTCAACTTAAATAAACTGGCTATTCCCCGTACAACAGCTGTAAGTTTTGATAAATAGTACAATAGTACAAAACTGAATTTCTTATTACATATAAGTGGAACAGCCGCGCATTCAAAGTTTCTGAAATGTAAACGTAAAGGCGACTGCAATTTATTTAGTATGTGTTATGATTCCCGGGGCCTGATGCAGCTCGAGAAAACTGCAAACTTAAAACTGTTATATTCAAACAGTCAAAATTAACAAGATAAAATGAGATAATGGGTATTAGTTTCTGGCTTACTTTTTTGGATTACTCTTTGAAAATTGGGAGTTATAATGCAATTGCAACCCAGATGTTTTATCGTCATTTACTTGGGCTTTAATTTAATAACATTATTTCTAATCAGTATTTTTCGCAGGAGCCTCAAACCAACCACAAAGCTGGTAATTTAAATGTAAATTGGAGTTTATTGACCAAGTTCTAAAAATTTAAATGAAACTAGAATATTTTCCTGTTTATTTATTTACGTATCTAACTAGGAAACAATCGTAAAACCTGAAACTCCTTGCATAGTTTGTTTTTTATAGTTTTTGATTGCTCAATCAAGGTTCTCTAAAGGAAATTTTGAACAGATTTGCGATTTTAGCGAATTTGTATTCTATTCAAATAAAACCCCTTCAAAGTGTAATTTTCTCATCTTTCCAGTACTGAGTAATCTACACAGGCCGAAGAATTGGCAGAATAGACAGTTTTATGAGCACACAAGGTACCTAAACAACCTGCGAAGAATATCGATTTTCGGATTTTTAAGACCGGTGAATGGCTTTTTCCGATCATAATCCACGGAGACTGTTTCGAAAACATTATTGCTTTAAAGAAATTTAATACATTCAATTTGAACCACCTGAGCCTGTTGTCAGAGGCCATTGCCACTTTAAAATATTCATCAGAAGACTACACTGAATGAGTCAGATCCACTTAAATCCTTAAGATGAAATAGACCCCATGACCGACGGCAACCTCTCTTGAAATAAAATTTTCTCTAAAATATTTATTGTTCATATTAACAATAATCGCATATTATATTTATGCGAAGAATGTATAACAAGCGTTTGATAAACACAGAAGTAGCACTTATAAAGAAACGTGCCTTTCTACGAGAGAATCTAGCATTGACGCTAATGGTCTAAATCAATGTCTGTTTGTTGGCTCGGCAATAGCAGAAACCTGTTTCAACAACATGCAGATTCTTACGAAGAAATAAGTTCCCTTGAGTCTGTCTGAATTCTGAATCCACACAGTTCAAAATGAGCTGGAAGTCATTAGCATCCAGTCATTAATTAATTTCACCTCATGATTCCCTGAGATAAAAATTTCGATGTTTATCTTTTCATGGATCGGGATCTTCGATCTTCACACCGTTCGACTTAATAGTTCGACGAATCGATTGATATATTCACTCATATTTATTTGTTTGCAGCTAACGATCTGAGGATATGTTTGATCACATATAATCTTGGAAATTTATGTAGAAGAATTGAATAATAAACGCTTGTGCACAGTTGAAGACATGGTCGATCTAATTGTTTATTTTCTAATGACGCCAGGAATGAATAATTTATGTCATATTGCACGATCGGCCGCTTAAAGTTGGGGTAGAAAATGGTCTATTTCTTCAAGTGTTCGCAAATCTGCTTTCCATAAGCATTTCAGTTGGTACGTGCGGTAAATAAATGTGCTCGTATGATAGTTGTTATGGGAGCGCTCCTATAGCAGTCAGCAAATGGCGAGGCTAAATGTGCGTAAGTAGTGCATTTGAATGCGATAAAGTATCTGTTATTGTGTGTAATGAGTTGCAAAGATATTGTACCTCATAAGTTTCTTTCATATCAGGCTAAAAGATGTAATACCACTTCCCGAAACTATCCGTATTCGCAGGCATGTGATGTGGTAACTCAAAATACATACATGTAACTATTAAAATCAGGTCAGCTGTTGATGGCTGCAGAAAGATTAATAATGTCATCAGATAAAATTCTAGCTTCTAGTGATCTAAAAAAGAATGCTGTGAACGCGTTTACTCTGCATTTAAAATGCCCAAAAGAGGTTTACTTTTTTAATTCCCTTATCCATATGAAACTGCTTCTATTTGCAGGTTGCATTCTGAAATGCAACTGTAAGGTATCTAAATTTTTCGAACTCTCACCAAATTTGAAAAGACCAAAGTTATTTCAAACTACCTGGAAAGTTTTTCACCTTTTTATTGGGGTTTCGAGCCAATTAACGAATATCTGAACAGTAAATGACCGTGACAGTTCCCTAATTTCTCCAGAATAAATGTTCCAGAAATTTAAAACTAATCATGTGGAACGAGCCTAACGTCCAATGGTTTAATCATTGTTCGTGTTAGAATTCATATACAATTAATCACCAAACTGATGTTCGATGAGTTGGCTTAATTTGTAATTTGAAAGTGACCGTTGTACTGTGGGTCTAGTTCAGTCTGAATGGGAAAACTACATCTTTCAATGTGTTTTCCAGGGTCGACTAGTCAAATGCATACTCTGAGTAAATAGTTCAAGTAGCTCGTTACATTTCTGCCACTGAAACCATTAAGTCATGGACATGACGAGGAACAATTTGTGACACTAAAAGATTATTAATTTGATAACAAAATCTAGTCGGACATCAATTTACAAGGGGCAATGTTAAATGAAAACTTGTTGCTTCATTAATTCGCTTGAAAAGCAGTTGCTTTTCATCGCTGTAACTGTCCTGTCGTTACGCCAAATTTGGTTTGTTCAAAAGTGGTGAATGAGGGGATACTATATTATAAAGTCGCCACAATATGACTCCTACACTTTTTTTTGTTTAGTTTATCCATTATGAATTATTGGAGGGAGCTGGATTGGTAGTAAAGATATTATTCTTGTATATAACAACTTTCGAAGAAACGATTTTAAAATAGTAATAGCTGGCTTAATTTGACTTCAATACAATACTACCTTTCTATATGTTCAACTAGTTTCCAATTTTATTCTCTATATGAGCAAAAGGAAAAACGCTCTGTATTCATGAAAGGTAGTTTTATTGTATTAATTAGTTAAAAAGAAGACAATGTTCTATTTTCACAAACCGGCAAACCTAGAACTTAAAAAAATCAAAAATTGATGAACACATTCAGCAACTTTTCTCATTATTTGACGTTGTTGGGGAGAAGATATTGCGTTGAATCACGCTCAAATAATGCCATTTGCGATGGATTTGGCGTTACGTCCGTAGTAGAAAAATTGTGAGAGAGGCAGGAGTGATGAGAACTCGGTAGCTGAATGCGAACAACCCAGTCGATAGGAAATGGCCCAAAAGCTTCATACACTAGACGGAAAGCGGTTTTAACATTCTTGTTCTTTGGTCCGCATCTCCCTGAAACTTATATTTAGTAACCTTGATGGACTACTACTCTGCACTTGTCCTCTGAATATTATCTTAGATATTCTCATATCTGGCTATTGTTCAGTATACTCAGTTTATTCCCATTTTCGGAGCTTACTCAAAGTAGATTTGTACAGTTCAGCGTTGTATAGGCTTCGTCAAGTATCTATCTGACTGATGGGTTCAAGTATCTGGACAAAAACTCGTTGTTCGGATCCATGGATCAATTCTATAAAATTTTATTCCTTGTCCAAATTTCACACCATTATATTAGAAGGGTCTTATTGGGGTTTATAAACTCGAAAATAAATAAAATCTCCTTTTATTTTTTTTAATACAATTGAATGACTATTCTCAGTGCAAATATGCCATCAACTCTAATTAGAAGGGCAGGAACGTTTTAAAATAGATTAAAAAGAAATTCTTTACGAATTTGTTACCATATATGCCAAACTAGCTTCTATTAACAAAATCTGAGGTTTAGCTGCATATTTCGTTTTCAAGTACTGTCAAGCAGTGATACCCAATGGGCTGAACATGGTTACAATTGGGCTTGTATTATTACCCACTGGGACTCCGATCTGCACAAAGCATCACTAGCACAACCTTAAGGGGACTTTTTACAACCAGTAGGGGTCCTAAGTCCGCATCATTCCTAAAACGAATATTTCAGCTCTGGCCAAGCTCTGGTCAATAAGGCGGATTTGCGCTCAATATAATTCGTAGTCATGTCGTGTTCTACGACTTATATAAAGGAGCACGCAACATCTGCGAGCCGCTGCGGTCACGCTGCTCCCAGGGCAGAGCTGAGGCAGCGTCTGATTATTTGCCTCTGCCCTAGTAAGAAACCGTAAAGCCGCCATCGCTTCACTTTTTTGAGAAGTTTGGGTGCAAGCCCTAAGCGAGGGGTCCGTGGACCAGGAAAGAGGGAGTAAGTTGCTTCCCATTTGGTCCGGTCCAGCATTAAGTTGATGCGGACTTAGGACCCCATCATTCCTAAAACGAATATTTCATATGAATTGTTTTTATGACACCACGTTTCTTCGGATACTTGTAAAGATTGTTTCATCATTGACTACACGATTCGCTTGATTCTTTTTTTAATAAGTTTTCATATTTCGAATGCTCGCAAATATCTTCTTAAACTTTGAGCAAATTTATCTAAAAAAAAAGGTTTTTCACTTCCTGGAATATTTCTCAGCAACTACTGGATGGATTTTAATAAGTTTTTTATCAAAATATTTGCAACACTCGCCAATATCCCCTTTTCCGATGTTTTAGTTAAAAAAAATTAGAATGGTTTTAAAGTTGTCTAAAAACTGCCAAAATTCTACTTTTCAACCGATCCTGTTAATTCTAGTTCGGGGCCATAAATACATATGTTTCAAACAGAACTGCATTTACACTTGCTCCTTCGGGTTCATGGTTTGGTCTAAAATGCAGAAGATGTCGGTTAAGTCTCAGAAAAAAGGGCAATTTCAACATCAAAATACCACCCTGTGTATAATAACAACAGCAACAGGACATATTTTTAATTTGATTTCCTTCTTTATCTTCCAAATAAAAAGAAAAATAAAATCAATATGTTATTGTAGTTCTGAGAAATCAGAATTGAATTTGAAAACACTACTAATTGCGCTCTGAGTATGAAAAATGCCCTTAAATCATTCACCATTACCCAATTATTAATGTGTATGACTCAAAATATAAGGAATTCAATAAACGGCGTTGAAACAATAACAAGTATCAAAGAGGCCAAATGCAATAATGGAGAATATTTTCTTAGAATATTCCAGGAATGGTAAGGGAAAAACCAAAACCTAATTACAAAACGTTTAGATCACGTGTGTGTTCGGAAGATGCATGAAGTTAAGTATCCACAGAAAGAAAATTGTTAACTTTTGAGTTGTCAACACTACTGGCGACAAAAATTTTTGTAAATGCCTTAAGGTGCCAACAAAAATTGTAACCAAATCTTAAAAATCGTGTTTCTCTTTTAGAGGGTAAATTTGGTCGGAATGTATTTCTTTGCTTACGTTTGGTCAGTTGAGAACACCAGTTAAATTGTGTCTCATGTACTTATGATCTAAAGGATATGTTTGGCTATACAATGGTTCCATCTATATATAGGTCATAGTGTATGGTATATGCGTTGAATATACCCGATATTAAATTTTGTCGTGGTACTGGGATTTTATCTCGTGAGAAGTAATACTTTGACGCGAAAGGAACAACATTGAAGTACTACAACTTTGTTACTGATTGTAGGATTTCCATCAAACTTTCGAGTATGAAACTTCCTATTAAAATCTCCTGCGGGTCTAGAATGAAATCAGCCGAGGTTCGTAGTAAATTTTCGAAATATAATAATGTACTATTATTACAATAACTTTAGCAGAAATCTGCTTTGAAAAGTACTTATCGAGGCCTTTCGTTTGACTATAATCGGTAAAAAAATGTTACATTCCCCTTTTGCATGTATAGGGACCCCCCTTAAAAGTAACGTAGAACGATGTTACTCACTACATGCAATAGGATTCACAATTTCCACTTTTTCAATAAATTTTGGGAGGACAGTACACCGATTTTAATAAGGCTTTGTTTTTAACAAAAGGGTAATAAAAATGGAATTGAATATATCTAGAGAGTTCGCAGCTAGTTATTTTTACAAACATCAGTTCATTCAATATGCATGAAATTAACCAATATAGCCTAAGCACATGTTGCTTTGTTGGAAGCTAATTCATATGATATACTTTGCTATTATTTCTGTTCTAACCAGAAAAAATATCTTGAATTCCGATCTGATCCTTCCAGGCGAAAAAGAGTAAAGGAATGCATGTAACATGCACAAGCAGATCCTGGTATCATCACATAGAGATATTCTTTTCAGCCACTTGGTGTTTCCCCCAATGGTGTCATATGGTACCCTAAAAACCGTTCAGTCGTCATATGACTTCTGCGAACCTGGCGAATGTGGCTGCCTCTCTGTTGGGGATCGTTAGCACGTGGTGGCAAAGAGATCCAAGGTGGTTGGTTTAGCGATGAAGTTCAGAAATACCTTTGGTTTCGAGCAATTACTCCTGCTCTGCGTTACTCTCCAATATCATTCTGATTTGATCTGACAGGCAAGGCAAGGATTGGCTCAACTGACGTTTTATTAGATTCGTTCAACGAAATGAATTGTTTTTTTCACTAGGAAACGAATATTTCAGGCATACCCCGAAATTGTTGATTTGGTCAGAATTTTGTTGAGTTTCTAACATACTGTTCCCTCCTTTTTTTATACATATAGAAATTCAGTCCACCTGTTTACCTCCACCCAGACTTTAAACCAGTCTGAGCAGTTAGTTCCTCGAATTTCTTGTGAAACAATGAAATTTTCTTAAGTGTGTACCAACATGAATTTAAGAAAATAATTTGGCGACTTTCCATCCAATCACAATGTCTACTCTATGCGCCATTTCATCCGTTTGTAATATCCTCAGAATCATTTTCTGAGAATTTTAATTATATCTATATAGCAATAATATTCACGGTTGTAGTTGATAGTTCTGGCTTCTTCCCATGAAATGCGCATCCTATTTATGAATATGTCATATTTTGAATTTTCTATGAACTAGGGAGTCGTTGAGAGCCAAGACGCTCACAATAGGTTGATCTGTCTGGGAGAAAATATCACATAAAATTTGATTTTTAATACACGTTCCAGAGCTATCAAAAATCTAACATTTCGTTGAATTCGCGAGCATTAAAGCATAAAAGCGGCAATGTCTATTTTGAATAAGTAATGCCTCGGCATATGCTGGAAGTAAAACTGGGAATATAATACATGGTGGATAGGATGAGGGTCATGCACACAGACACATGGATCCAGGTGTGAGTGTCTGAACATAGAAACTACCTTTAAACTAAATTGAAATTTACGACTGCACGAAGGATATTTTCTCGAAACTTTGGACGTCCCAACCTATAACTTCTCAACAGTATTACATAGAGTAGAAAGCAATACGGCGGGAGCCTTGCCTAGGAAGAAGGAACATATAAAAATGTTATTACTGCTTGGCCATAATTTGATTGGAGGATAAAATCAAGTTGAATCGTGAAACTTTACAACATCCATAAAATGCCGACGGAATAAAACAATACTGTGCTGGGATGTATTGTTTAGAAAAGGGCGGTGCAGGGCGGCTCCGATAGCGAGCTGAGGGAGGAATGATAAAATTAGAATTTGCAGCGAAAGCATCGATGCCAGCTATTGTGGGCTTTTCTCAAGGATTAACACGCAGATATGTTAGATATAATCATACTCCCCTAAAATGGATCATTAAAATCCAACCATAATGCGAAATGAGGTCTTTGGATTTAATGAGGCAACTAAATATGTCTGCCTATGGCCTGTGCATAGCCTTTACGCTACACTACTGAAGGAAGCAAACAACTTGTGGCTTCATCGTTTCAAATTTATTACGAACGAAATGCTGTAAAATTAATAACGCCGAAAATTTGATTCCTATATCTTTCAACCCTTTCACTAAGATCGGATCCGGAGATGGCTTATCGTCTTTCGAAAAATTTTAAGGAAGTGAATCTCATTTATTATGGAAAGCTTCTCGTATGACTGGAGATTACATTAATAAAAGCATCTTTCTGATATTTTAATCTGCGGAAACCAGGGAAGTAATATGCGTTACGAGCAAGGCAAATTTGACTTTATTGGATCCAGACCTTTGAGTTGAAAGCAGAAAGACGTTACTCTGCCAAATTGTTATTATCAGTTATCAAATTCGGCCGATTCCATTATTTTAGTTATATCGTCAATCTTCGAAATGATACTTATGGATTTGTCTCGATTGTTTTGCTGGTTCATGTCTAATTTATCGCTCGGAATAAATGTACGTATCAAATTATTGAAAACATCTTCACGTTCAACAAATTCTTTGTGGAGTTGTCATAAAAAATATGGCAGATGCTCATTCAGACGATTAAAAGTTTTGTACTCTGATCTCGACAGTGTTCAGCGAATAGAATAGAAAAATGTGGTATCCACTAAAAGCTTTCTGTATTTTCAGATACGGTTCGAAGAATAATTTTTCAAATTCATTCTTAGCCTCTTTGCGTATTCTAAACAGCATATATTATAGAATATCTAGAGTTTACTACAGACACAGTGATTTATAATTCGAAGCAACGTGCCAAAACAATGAAAAGGTATCATAAATTAGTGTGGAACAGGCGACAAAAGTTAGGCCAGCGTCCGAATTTCGGTGGAATTTTTGTCGACATTGTAGGAAACACAATAACGTCCAGGATCATCATTGGGCGAGAATCTATCTAAAGCTTGAATGTGTTTCGATGGATGGGGGCCAATCGAAAGCGTGCGCTGCCAACAATAGGACCGTTAAGAAAATGGCTCCGGAGGGATATCCTTGAGACGGTCGATTTTCGCGCATTTTCAGAGAAGTTTGCACCTTATTCCACTGGATGGGCTTTAACTGGCAATATCCGAATACTCGAAATTTGGAGACCGTCATTCAGACGCGTTAAGGCGCCCCCGCATCTCTCAATTTGTTGACAGATTGGTGATAGTTTGTATTTTGAGGTCAATGTTCCACGGAAATGGAGAAATTTTACGCTATCGCCCAAGATTGGAGTGACATGCATCTTTTAGATTGTGAGATTTTTCGTCATGCGTACCCATAAATTTTCCGATTGAAACAGGTGTCCATGGGGCTTACGTTAGATGCATAAAATAGAACAAAATGCGATTTCGAAATTGTGGGGAATTTTTTTTTTCAAATGAAGCCGTGATGGATGTGTACGCGGTGGCTAAACTACGACGATGTGATGAACGAAATTCTTTAAAATTTCTTTTATAATTCAGTGTGCCATAGAATGTATCTTGTGTTTCAGTGAATGTAGAGGTTCTGATTTATTTATGAGTGTTGGACGCTACGATGACGTAGAAAGCTCATATGATTTTCCTCCTAAAAATGGAACAGCACAATGGGGGCACGTGCGTCAGGTTGCAGGTGTTCGAATCGTGCTTGAAACGTGTTATGTAAGTAGTTCTCATTATCGCGCAAGACTGGCAGGTAAATATGGCGAATGGTTTTTTTCCTGTTTGCGAATCCTGATAGCGGTCCTACTCTCCAGTGATGGGATCTCCTCGGTTAATCCTGTCCTAAGACCGGCGGCCAGATTTCACGCTGCTTAAATTTCGCATTATCTTAATCACTGAAGAAGGGACAGTTGGTCCCCGAAATCTATTTGTATGCATTACCAAATACTCTTAGCAGTAAAAAGAAAAATATCTTCAAAAGCAAATCTTAAAATTTCGGTTAACTAACTACCTCCTAATTCAAAACAAAATGAAAAGCATTTTCTGTAGCAGCTTCACAAATGCATGTTCACATACTGCATCGAGGTAGAATCTCTGGGCATTTTTTTATTCAAAGCGGTGTCCGTTTTACTTTTTCGTTATCGGTAACGCTCTTTATGTTACCTGGAGGATGTGGAGAGGTTTGATGGACTACACCCTTTTCATTACGACTACGCTGATGACGTCTGTTTTCTCTCTCGTGTGATTACTCGGTGGCCCTAAAAGTATCTAGGAAAACGAGCCTTTCTCTGGCCTTGTGAGAATACAATTTTAGTCGATTGAAAAGTTCACATTCGTTTCTCTGCATCAGAAAGAAATTCCACTATACGAGCGTTTTGAAAATACTTTACTGTTTGGCTCCTGGAAGGGATGAATAGGTTGAATGGAGTAGAAGAGGTAATAGAGTCCTCAAAGAATTCTCGATCCCTTAGGAATATTTGATATTTTCTGGTGTACTACTAGAATAATTTCTTTATTGCATTTATTGCGTCGATTGACCTCTGGTGTCTCGCGGATTAAATACTAGCATATTTGCTCTGCTTTTTCCGCACTTGAACTGAGACTATTTATAATTATTAGCTTAGGTTTATCCGAATCGACAAAGAACAGGTAAATTGAAGATCTAAATTCAGCGCAATGTTTGAGAATACTCCAGAGAGCAGACTCTCTGTTGATCAAATCTTTGAGATATTTTTTAATACGTTCCAGGATTATTTTAGCTATTATCTTTGCGACGGCACGGACCACAGAGATACTCCACCAATGGTCGCACTCAAGACGGGTGCCCTTTTCTGAAATCTTCAAGATTATCTCGTTCTTCCATTTCCTGCGAATGATTTCGAATTACCAGGATATCCGTATAAGTAGGAGTAGTACACACTAAGCATCTATATGGAAAAGTTGCGCACGGATGCCATGAAGGGCGACAGTTTTACTCCGCTTAAATCCATTGACGGCTAAAGTGATTTCATTTCCATTTGAAAAAACGGTCCATGTTCGCATGTTACTAGCCATTTCGCCCATGGGAGGTGGAACTTCACGGGATGCGATACGGTTGAGAACCGTGATATGTTATATTTTGTATAAGACAGAACGACTGACGGTTTGCTTTAGGGCATCTGTGCTCTGGAAGCAGCTTGATCGAAAATGGCGTGCACAATCGTCAATCCCAGCGCTCCGAATACCAATGAGAAAATCTTTCATCTGCTGCAACTTTTGTATATTGATCTTACCCCCTTCCTTTCTTTCTTTCAAAGATTCCTTTATCGAACCAATAAAACGGTTTAAAGTGAGTATATTGGTTTATGTGTGCGGCACAGGGTACCTTTACTATTCTTGCAGAGGAAATCATGGAGAAAATTACCAAATTCGTTTTCGAAATCAATTACATAATAATTATTTTACTGTCTCTTTTTTAAGGTTTTGTGTAAACACAAAACCTTATTAAAATCGGTTTACTGTCTGTCTGTCTGTCTGTCCGTCTGTCTGTCTGTCTGTCTGTCCGTCGCACGCATTTTTCTCGGAGACGGTTATAGCGATTGACACCAAATTTGGTAGAAAGGTGGGAAACTGTGAACGCTCACGCATACAGTGAATTACATCCTTTTACGTCCAATTTAAGGGGGGTCCCCATACATGCAAAAGGGGGGTGTAAAATTTTTTTTCGTCAAATATAGCCATGTGGGGTATCAAATTAAAGGTCTCGATTAGTACTTTTCAAAGCCGATCTTACTTTTGACATTCGTTGGAAGGGTGGGGAGCGCGGGGGGTTGAAAGTGATCACTTCTTTAAGGGGGCCATTCTCAGAAACTACCAAACGGAAAAATCTGAAAAAAATCAGGAGGCTGCCACTATATGGTGCCTGGGCTCCGAAATACCTGCCATGCCGATATCTGGTTAAATAGTAGTAGTTAGTACCATAAAATTTTGTAGTGATATAGGCTATAATATAGAGCATGATCTTACCAAGTTTGGTGGAAATCACACTATTATTAACAAAGTTATAATACCTCAAATTTGTTGTTTCTTTGAAAATTGAAGACTATGAATGTCAATATCTCCCGAAAGTGGATACTCTCACATAATATATGGATATATTACGTGCTACGTACTAAGAAATACACAAAACCTTTCGTACCTGAAGCGTCCAGCTTCCGGTTTCCCGACTTGTTTGCTATTTCCACATCCTTATCAGACTTGTGTGATACAAATTATATCGCAGCATGCACATTCTCTTTGAGAGCAGCTATTTTCGTATGAAGTACGCATCAGCTCTGAAGAAATCTCAATGTTGTATATACCTTCGCCTGGACAACTTCCTGTATTGATTCCAATCTTTTATAATTGAATAATCTTCGATCTTTTCAACCCAGTTATGGACATATTTGACCTCAGGAAGACATACCATGGTTTTACATACGCATATGCACCGGTAATATGTAACCACTTTTTTACTGTTTTCAGTGTTTTATTGTAATAATATATTAATCTGTTTCTTTTCCTTGACTGTTTTGGTGGTTGTAATTAATGTGACAAAAAGCAATTATGTTGGAAATCTCTTATAGCGCTATTTGACATCAGTGGAGTTTTCGTCACTAGATGCTGCCAAGTTGGATATTACTTGCAGCCAAATTGTTTAAGGGGGTCATCCCGTGTGATGGCCGTTTTTTTTTTCGCTTTTTTAGAAATTATTTGTGAACATCTGGGTAAAGATACAAATACGAATTTTTCACTATATATTTACTAATATCTTGAGCATGCGTAGTAATTTTTCCAGCCCGATAGCATAATTCATTATTGAAATACTGAGCAATTTATACACCCATCTCGAAAAAAGGTGTTTTTCTGCTGCCCTGCTAGGGGGCGCTGCGATCATCTTAAAGAAAAAGGTATACGGCATTTTAACGTGCAGACTTAACTACAATCCGCAAATTAGGATTATTATAAAATATTGAAAGCTAAATTTTTGGTACCGTGTTAAAATTTTTTTTTTATTTGCGTGTTTTTTAAGGCTTCTTTAACGATTAAAAAAAAACTACTGAATGAATCGCAATTATCTTAGTTTGTGGACCGTAGAAATATGTTCTGAATAAATCGTGAAAATTTCAAAGAATTTCGTTGGGTAGATTTTGGGCTATGGTGGCCAAAAATTCCGCGGATCCGACACACGGGATGACCTCCTTAAGTCACATTTTGTTGAAATTGTTGCCTTTCTTACACGGGATTTATTTAGCCCAACCTAAACTATTCAACTTGTGATATATAGTACTCGCTACTCAAAAGAACAGGATACACATAGTAATCAAAAGCTCTAAGCTTGCTTTGTCAACACATTTATTTGCTATGGCTGTTCAGATTAACAAAACCTTTTGAAGATTTTGTTAGTCATCAAACAAATTGCTTCATATAGTATGGTTGTTCAAATTTTTAATTTATGCTTCGTCTCAACATTTTAGGCATTTTTACAGCACCTTATGTCTTCCTGAAGACACATTCTTTTCATTCTTTTCATGAAGTCTTGTTCAAGACTGGAGTCGTTGAAGCTATGGACGCTGAGGCCGTTTTTACCCAGCAGATTCGTCGTCGGACAGATGTAAACGGCTAAACACCGCTTTTTAGATTATGGAATCCTTTTCGGATACTTACCTCTTGACCGTTAATGACTTTATTAACAGTTTTAACTTTTGGTGTTACGACAAATCCACCTACGAGACATAAAGATGGACATCTTCGACATATCCTCCACTAAGTTTGAAGTGCAGTATATTTTCTTTAGTATTCAAAATGAGCTTACACTAGAATTATATGATAGCTGGGTTGTTTGTGGTTCTATCTGATTTGAAAAGTAACAGTAAGCGAGGACTCCTTATGTGTTTAGATGATAAGATAAGAAAATAAACTGATAAATCCGAAGCGGTTAATTATTTTGATTTTTCAATGATTTCACAGATAGATGATGGGATGGCGAGTTCAATACAATTTTTACGGTTGTCCTATTCCTTAGACAATTGTGACCTATATTCGGATCTCTAGACTCTCTAGCAAGTAAGAAAGATAGAACAATCGGAATTTCATAACGCCATTCTTCCGTACCATTGACTAATTAATTTCCAGTATATCCTCTCTGATAGCAACTGCTTGTTAAGGAAATCCATTTAATTATAACCATGAACAGAATTCATCCATTAGCGAGCTCGTAATCCAGTGAAAGCAAAAGTGTCTCGAAGCGAACATGTATCTTTCAAAGTTCTAATCGATGATTCTGATGTGCTCGAAAACCTCTTCAGAAACTTTTCAGATTTTAGTAGACATGATACTCAACTCAGCGATATCGATATCGACATGGTTATCAGTGGAATTAAAAAGTTCATGTAAACTTAAGATTATGCAAAGTAAATTAACAACTGTCGAGATAAAGAATTGTATCTTAATATTTGATGGGTTGTTTGCTTCACCAAAGAGAATTTCATTAGCCTAACTTGTCATAACTTTTTCCTTTATCGAAAGTCAACAGAATGTTAGGATATTAATTGATAGAAGGGTCAATAGCTCCTTGTACATAGAAGCGATAAACGCTTTAAGGAAGTAATGTAAATTTACTTGAGACATCAAGCTAACGCTTGTTCCACGGTATCATAGTTTGCGGTGAACCTGTCAATCCAAAGAAGAGTTTTGAAAAGGGAATTATATATTTTCCGTATGAATTCTAATTTCCGAGCGAACACCTCAATATACCATTGCAAACTGTGATATCACAATTGATACGAATTCCTTTTCCATCAGTTCACATCCAATTTGAACCCGAACAGACTTTTATAACTCAATTCAATAAAAAAATCTCCACATATTGCTTCCGTCGTCGCTTTTATTCTGCCTCTCACACTTATCTTTTTCCTGTCTGCCCGAAATTCCTACTTCATTCATATATTGGGGGAATTTCGAGTATTCTGAGCATTCGGGAAAAGAGTCGCTCTCGAACCCCGATGTTTATGCATTCCAACAATACAAGACGGCTCAACGTAAAAAAAATTATGCTTTTATCGTCTATGGCACACATATTTGCTATCCCTACTCAGTTTCAGCCCGAACAGTGACGGTATTCCTGTATAAGTTATAGCCAAAGCCAAATGGGAAGCAACAGTCCACAGATGCCTTTTTTCCAGGACGAGATCCGCTTTTACCCTTTCATCGTTAAAAGGAAAAGGGGCCATATCTTTGTGACCTTTTACTTTTCCCTCATATCGCTTCCATCTACTTTCTGACAGACTGAAATTTCAACATATGCTATCAATTTTAACTTAAACTCCAGCATTTTCTCAGTCGCTTAGCAAATGTCGCTCAGTGTAGGCTGGAGAATGAAAAAAGGATAAAAGATACTCATTGATAATGTAAATTCGGATGGAAAATCATTAATGTTGTGTCGTGCCTGGAATTATGGATTTACCTCACTTGTCGGTAAATTGGAAACACGATATTTTGTTCTGGTAAACCCTTAACAACATTCCTGTAAATAACGACAAGTACCTGGCGTAATTAAGGAGGACAGGGACGTTGGTACTTTTTTATGCGAAGATATGGATGCGGAGTTGAAAGCGGATTCGATAAAAAATTCCTTTGTTTGAAAGAAATTGAAACGTTTCTTCAGTTGGGACCGAGCGAACCCGAGGGTTCTTTTACTTCAGCTTCAATTTAATCGGCTTCGACCTTGTGCTGGACCATACTGCCTTCTGAGAAGAAATCGTAACTTGATATTTTGCAATGATATAATATTTATTGAAAATACAATATCTACCTAAAAAGTTGGACTGAATAGTATTTATTTACGTTGGTATTTCTACTTTTATCTAAAGTATCGATCGGTATTCATGAGCTCAAGCGTTTATTTCTTTGAATGTAGGGATACGCTCAGCGTTAATTATGCCTAGTGCTCTAAGGTAAATTTCAACGTGATTTCTGAAACTTACAAACCTGTAAAGTTGATAAAAGTTGCCTTATTATGTTAGTTTTCAAATGACATGTGAAAATGATGCGCTTAATTATGGAAAATTTAAGAATATTACGTATTAAATGTGAGAAAACGTGGTTTAGATAAGAAGCAATTTCACTTAAATATAGTAGTTTTAAAGACAAACAATGGAAAATTAATGCGCCAATATACTAGGGCTCCCATATTTAAGTGAATTTAGATAAAAAATGATTTTGAAATTTCTTTAAAATTTTAACAATTATATCTTCAAAGTGATGATGACCTTTGCATTGAAAAAGTATCCGATTATAAGAAATTTTATGTAGTTTTCGAAAATGGTAACAAATCTGGGATTCAATGATTGAGGGAGTAGGAAATTGTGATTTTGTTGGGAAAGTCAAGCATTTTGGCGTGTATGCTCCCGTCAATGATTGGAATCTACCTAAGCTGATCCAATTTGTTTTTACATTAACCAATAAACTACTGGTAAAGCAGTCTATTACGAAAATGTTGAAGATCTGAATGAAATCTACTACATTTGTGTATGAAAACCCACTTTTTCATAGATACTATGTTTTTCGGAAGGTAACACAATATATATAGTTGATGCTAGGAAGATGTGTGCTAAGTTTCATAAAAATCGGCCAGGTGGTTTTTAGCAATCAGCTGATTCCAGAAAAACACCTTGAAAGATTTAAGACAGAAATAATCAACGCTTTTGTGTCTTCAAAGAGCTTGTGTTTACGCGAAAATTATTTTTTTTTTTGGTTTCCGAGTTTTGGATACAAAAGAGCTTCTGTGCTTCCTCATGGTGAAGGTGTTTGAAGTATTTAGGTTTAGAAACTTTCAAAAAGATTGTCTTTCGGCAATTCTTGACAAATAGGTAAAATTAAAACAAGTCGAAATACCGGAAGCTCGCGCTTCGGATATAAACGTTTTGTGTTCATGTTATGTAAGAAATTTCAATGCATATTTTGCTATCCGCATTTAGCTACAAATCCAACATAATGCTTCATATTTTTCCAAACTACGAGACATACGTACATATTGCAGCCATAGATATTACGCTCACCCTAAACAAACGAACTGCCTATTTCCGAATACTGTACACATATATGCACGTATGTAAATTGATAATACCCATATTTCCGATTTACTTCTTATACCTATTTGAATTAGGCACTGCCCGCAAAGTTCATTAGCACGCATATATTATATACCTACATATGCATATGTCTGGTTGACAAGTAACTAAAAAACTAAAACAAAACAAATTCTCTGCGACCCAATTCATAAGAACTCATTTCGTTGTGGTATTGACGAATTGATATGTGATGATGACGTCATGCAGGTTGTAGAGTGAACGAAATTCACAAAAAATTGTAAAGTTTCACCTCCTATAACTTTGTTAATAATAATTGGATTTTCTTCATACTTGACCAAATTGTGCATTATGTTCTTCATCACACGCATGCCGAATTTTGTACTTCTGGGACGAATATAAGGGGGGTGCCGGGTAAATTTCTAAAATGTGGAAATATACTATTATTAACTTTATTTGTGCAGATGTCGGAACCGGATATATTTTGAGGCCTAGATTTCGTAGAGATGCGCCACTGTGATTTTTTTCAGATTTTTCGGTTGGATAAGTTCTGAGAACGAGACCTGTTACACTTTTTGGGGGTCATATTTTGAGCGCTCACTCCTCCATGTTTCACTCAATGTCAAATATTGCACCAGTTTCGAAAAGTACTAATTGAGATCTTTCATTTGATACCCCACATGGCTACATTCTGTGAAAAAAAAATTTGCACCCTCCATTCACATGTATGGGGAGCCCCCCTTAAACGTAACACAAGATGGCGCCACTTACTGCATGTAAAGGGATCACCAGATTACATACTCTCACCAATTTTCGTGACAATCGGTCCAGCCGTTTCCGAATAAATTGGGTGTGACAGACATACAGACAGACAGACAGACAGACAGACGGACAGACAGACACCGTCTCGATTCTAATAAGGTTTTGTTTCACACAAAACCTTAAAAAGGTGAAAGAAGACGAATATGTGAATGGAGGGTGCAGAATTTTTTTTCGAAGTATGTCGCCATGTTGGGTATCAAATGAAAGGGCTCAATTAGTACTTTTCGATGCTGGTCTCATATTTGATATCGGGTGGAACGTAGGGAAGTGAGGGCTCAAAATATAAAAAGTGTAAAGTGTAAAAAGTCTCGTTCTCAGAACCTGTCAAACCGAAAATTATGAAAAAATCACAGTGGTTTATCTACAAAATCTAGGCCTCAAAATACGTCCGGTTCCGATATCTGCACAAATAAAATTAATAATAGTATTTTTCCACATTTTAGAAATTTACCCGCAACCTCCCTTATATCTATCCCGAAAGTACAAAATTTGGCATGGGTGTAAGGGATAACATAATTTGGCCAAGGTTAAAGAAAATCCAACTATTATTAACAAAGTTATAGGGGGTGAAATTTTGCTTTTTTTTGTAAATTTCGTGTATTCTACAACGTGTATGACGTCATCGTCACATATCAATTCGTCAATACCACAACGAAGTGAGTTCATCTGAATGGGATCGAACAAAATTATTTTTAGTTGTGCTAATGAACTTTGCGGGTAATGTCTAATTCAGATAGATATATTTGGACATTAAACCAGCCGTATTTAATATACGTACTATATATGTACATATGTATGCTTTTGTGCACGAAGTAAATCGGAAATATGGATACGATCGATTTATATACGTGCATGTATATGTACGGTATTCGGAAATAAGCAGTTTGTTTGTTTAGGGTGAGGATAATATCTACGGATGTAATATATACGTATGCCTTGTAGTTTGGAAAAATATGAAAAAATATGGTGGATTTGTAGCTGTATACGGATGGAAAAATATGCGTTGGAGTTTCTCACATGAGATGAAGACAAATCCTTTATATCCGAAACGCAAGCTTCCAGTATTCCAACTAGTTTTATTTTTATTCAAGTTCCTGAAAATGGTTACCTTATGACAACTTTTTTCAAAAATTTAAATTACACACCTAATTTTATATAAGATGCCACAAAATCATATATAACAGATAACATCAAGATTAAAAATACTTCGTTTTTTTTCTATTAAAACTTTGAGCACTTCTAGTTGAAGTCGATTGCAACAATTAATTGAGTATAGTAAGCCAATCGAATTATCTTTCGAAAGCATACCGAATAGCATTAGAATACCTTTGTATATTGGCCAGATAAAGCCACCCGCCGCTAATGGCCGAGTGGAGAAACCCACCTAATACACGGTCACCGTTGGCGACGACACAGTTCGGGGACTTGAAAATCTAACTTCTTCAAGTAAAAATAATCGAATTTTGGAACTCAAGAAGGAAATCTTGCCTTAGCAGATTAAAAGAGACTAATCGTGCCGCGGAAACTTTAAAAGCAACTGTTACTAAACAGAAACCTCCAACGGCGAAGGGTAACACCATCGCTTCTGGAAGCTGAAAAGCATACTGGCTTCTAAGCGTTAATAAGATTCCCTATGGAGAATGAGCATAGTAGGATAGGTTAATAAGTAACCTCGTGTGACTTGGAGGAGAAGTTCCAAATTCGCAATTTGCAATGTTTTCTTTGAAAATCTTCCAGTCCAGTCCATTCAGTAGATTTCCAAACTTTGGTTAGCTTATGCAAATAGGGAAGAGAGTGAAGACACGACTGCTAGTCATTTTTCGCCGACTTTTTTCTCAATTTGTTATGTGCCGTGGTCGATTTTCCAAAAAAAAAATCATCATCACCCATATTATGAAGTTATGAACTTAACTGTTTTTTATTACTTCAGAAATACTTTATCAAACCCAAAGCCCAAGTCGTGATGCTTCATTTCATTTCATGCTTCATTTATGTAATCTTATCAGTGGTCATCGCAACAAAAATACACCATTCCAATTTTATTCAAAATTCTCAGCCATTGGAATAAACCTTGCATTTGGTGCCAAAATATATGCTATTTAAGTTTCACAGGTGGCAGAAGGATTTGAATTGTAGCCCCTGGTTGCCAGACACCAGTCAAATCAGGGTACTGATACCAGACTAGTGCAATACTTACCAAAGTTACGGTCATGGTCCAGAAATGAAGTAATCCAACACGTTCAAATTGCACTTTTGCGTCATCGATTATTTGGTAACAAAGTATAAGAAGTTAACTGGATATTGTTGACGCAACGTGATCGCAATGATTTCTTTCCACAGAACTATCAATGTTTAGTTGACGTTTAGAATGCTATCAATATAGTGGCAAGGAAGCATCTGTCCAGCCTCTGCTTTTCCTATAACATAATGGAATACGAGAGCGTAGTACTTTTTACAACTCATTGTCTTACTTCACTTAACCTCAGTACGTCTAACCACTACCACTGGAATGAGTAGGGGGGCCTGAGGGCCCTGCATACCATTTTCGAAAAGTAAGCCAGTGTCCGGATAGCTGAGTGGTTAGAGCGCAAGGCTGTCGTACGGAAGGTCGCGGTTCAAATCTCACTGGTGGCAGTGGAATTTGTATCGTGATTTGACGTCGGATACCAGTCGACTCAGCTGTGAATGAGTACCTGAGTCAAATCAGGGTAATAATCTCGGGCGAGCGCAATGCTGACCACATTGCCTCCTAGTGTACCGTTACGGTCTTGAATGAAGTGCTCTAACACACTTCAAGGCCCTGATCCAACATGGATTGTTGCGCCAACGCTTATTATTATTATTATTATTAAGCCAAAGTTTCTAAAGCCAATCTTTGTTTTTATACAATAATCGAAGGTGGACGAAGTTCCAATGGCAAGTAAATTTTGAAAAATATTCAGGTTGGTGTTCCACTAGTTTAGTGCGCATTAAGCCCCCAATGCGCAATGCACGCAGTTTTCCCCCGACGTCAGCATTTTCCCAACGACTTTCAGATAGACTTGTAGGTTCATCATCTCTAAGCAAAATCGTGGCTAGCAGAACATGACATGCTCTGGCCCTTAAGTGTAAAAAGGAGAATTGTATAATCTGAATTGTTCCAGGTACTTTTGTAATCATCATGCCCTAGAATTGGGTCAGATAGCGGCGTGTTGTCGTTGAATTCAACCTTGCATCCGGGAAAGCAGTGTGTGTGAGTCATTCCACCGTTACTGCGACTTTTCCCGCATCTCTCACTTTGTCCCTCTTCGGTATTCTGCACCCTTTTCAGGAAGATAAAATATCCTTCTAGGCATCTCTTGAAATTGATCTTCACGTCAGTCATTACCACCAGTTATGATATTTGAAACAGCACCACGGAAGACGGTTCACACAAACACGTTTCAGTTGTTGGCAATAAATTGATTGAATTTATTATGCTTGAAAGAAACGATGTTTGATAAACTTAGCGATGTAGTTTCTATCCTCCTGATGCGATGAGTAGTGATTTCATCAATGATCAGAGTAGATCTACAAGAGGTATACCTATATATTAAAAGACTGTCGAGTTTCAATTTTTGTATACTGCACTTGGGGGAGAGAAGCTTTGTACTGAAAGTTCCCATTGATATTTCATATCACAGCATGTGACCCTTTACAGCCTGACCGGGAAACCGCATGCAGATTTCCCCTTTCTGTGTGTCAGCATCGCTCCTCGCGCGGAGCAGAAATACCCAACTAGCCTTGTTACAACTCTCGGTGGAGGTAGAATTACTCATATAAGGCGTTTCTCAGTGGAAAAGTTTGTAGTTTCTAGCGCGAAGATAGTGAGAAGAAATTTGCACTCGGAAAATATGAGACGACCACATTTTGGAAGGATGTTGTTAATGTTAATAGTTGGCCTTAATATAATAACAACAGTAGCAAGTGCATAGGTACAATGAAGGCGTTGTTGCGGCTGAAAAACCAAAGAGGATAGAATTAGCTCGAGAAATTTATTCGCAATTCACTGTCTTTTTAGAAATGCAAAGGAATTTAAATCGGTGAAAATATGGTAAAGTACGACGCAGCAATATCCAAAAAGCAATTACAGAAGGTATCCATATTATAAAGAGAAGAATAAAATTGTTCAAGAAGTCTTGCCTACAATTGGGCCTTGAGCATTTCCCACAATTATCCTTCATTGTCTCTCTGAAAATATAGTAAGGTGACAAAGTTTCAATTGTAGGCGTGGTTTCCATCTAGCTTGCTTAATTTACATACGACAATGGAGTGCTGTCATTGCTCGCAGAAAATCCTTAACCATAACCTACAGGTACCATAACAGATTCAATTTTATATCTCAGCAAGTTGTGTCATAGTTCTTTAGGCGAGCTTCTTACTAAAACATAGCAATTTGAGTATTCTGTACGAAATCCAAACACAACTTCTTTCTTCGCCGTTTTCAACCTTTCCATTCTCACTATGAATTTTGTCATTGACACAGAATTCCATTGCTTTTCTTACAACTGTCTTGTTGCTATTTTCCTCTTTTCTCACGTCCTTCTTTTTTCGGCAGACGGGCGAATGGTTCATCATAAATGTCAGCAGTTTTTAAAATATTCTACGTTCCCCGTGACAGTCCTGATATGATGTCAGCTTAGCAGGACTTTTCTTTGTATATTCCTGTTTTGGTTCTTTTCGTTATTTTTCTTACTTATCGTGTCGTTGGAAGGAAAATGGTAAAGGGAGTGGAGGAAATACTTGGTTTTTTCTTCCTTTTCTTATTTCGTCTTTTATCTCGACCTTCATATCGATTAAATGGGATTTATGCTAATGCACTAAATGCCGAAATATTTAATATGTCATAAGAAAAAAGATTATCGTCTCCTCGACAAGGATTTATCTTTCAGAATTTCTATTTATCTTCGGGATATTGACACAATGGACGCTATTTTGTGATCAAAAGCAAAATTCTGAATAAATTTCCAATTTTATTGACTGCTTTGTTGGACACTCTTGCTGTCGATACGAAATGGATGCTGCCATTGATTTGGTTATTTTGACTTCTTCAATCTTCGTGTATTTGCTCACTTACTGTTCGCAATAGTCGAGAAAATTAACACATTGCTTCGTAGTCATTAAAAGTATTCTCAGGCGAACCATAAAGGAAAGCATAAAAATTAGTTTTGAATGTAAAATGTGTACACTGTGCAGACCAGTTAAATTGTAAATTCACAAGCGGATAAACTTCTCAAATTACTTTTGAAAATAATCAATATTTGGGCATAGTCTCGTCGGCCTGCCTGCGGGATTGGGTGCTTCACCTCAAAGAAATAAACTTGTTTACAGAAAATAGTTAAGTCGTTGGCATGAGAAGAAAGATAGAAGTTTTTTTTCTCACTTTTGGTTCTTAGAGAAGTTTAGTTTTTGGGACAAGCATGCCTTTATAAGTCACATTCCACACTATCCGACCTTGGAGCAAACGTAACCTTCCTGGGCAGCCACCTTTTAATTCGCTGATCATGTTCGCTCCGTTTCGTTTAGAAAACAAAATGAAACGCTCGAAGAATTCTAATGAGCATCCATAAACCATTTCGCTAAGTAACTAAGTTGATTTTGTTTTTGTTTAGAACTCCAATTTCTTTTTCCCTCTTGACTGTACCGCTGGCAATCTCACTGCACGATATATGGGCCTCCATTAACGAGCCCCCGATTTGTCTTCATCCATAACCGAATGTCGCTATTACCCAAATAATTTGTCATTTGATTTATCAACAAGATATCAAATTATAGTCCTAATGTAGACTAATTTGGGTTTCTCAAAATACGATCCATACTACAAAATGAAAAATTATAGTCTTCGCGCTCGTTATGTAATTTAACTTCGATAGATCATTAAAATATTGTAGTATCTGAGAGCATAGACTTGAAAATTTAGCTCTTCATTTTGCGGTCAAGTTCAGCGTCCTGAACGGAATTGATGGATCAACGATTAAGAAACCACCACTTGAAAAATTTGCTGAGCCCCGGCCAAAGATCGCGAAATTGTTGGCCCGTGACCGAGAGGGATTTGGTATTATTGCTTCTTTCCTGCCGCATTATTAATGGAAGTCATAATACAAACTTATTATTTTAACGCCAAAGTAATTATAGCATTTACAGCTTTACGCTAAACTGATCGAGGTGCGCAGTAGGACCGAATATTTCTGCTCTTCTACCAGACTTCCCTAGAATTTAGATAAATGGTTTAGCAACTTGATATATTTTTTGTCTTTTATTTGAAAACGATGATGAATAGATGAATATTAAATAGTTTGCTTTACATGAAAAGATAGAACTCGTTTTCTGAATACTTTACGCGAACTATGACTAACTGGCAAATTCATATTCATGATCACTTTCGTTTAATTCGCTTATATAAAACTTTCTAGAAGAACATGTTGAGAGATTAAAAATCTGAATTTGTTCCTAGTGGAAGAGGAACCATTTAGATTGAGTATGATCAGTCACAGAGTTCACTGGCATTCGCTGCTCCTCATATTTTTAGCTTGATATTGTATCTAGGATACGCGACATAGAAACATCAATTTCGAGTTATATAGTATTTCAGAACGCACGACAGGTTATTGAATGCAACATGTTGAAGAGATACGAGTTTATATTTTTTCCTAACGTGGAAAGCAAGTCATAAATCTATGTTTTACGTTTCTTCCTCAAGGTGTTTGTAAGCTGCTATCTCCCGGTCTGAAATTATTCACGTTTCGAATATTCAGAATATTACACACGCGCGCAATTCGAGCTGGAGCTGTAAATATGCTAGGAGATAGCTTTGACGGTAAACTCACTTTGGCTTAGAGTCGTAAAATTTAGCTGGCATTTTCAGATTTGCCAATATGAGACGTTGAAGTGCAGTCAAACATGATCAAATTTGTGTGTAGTTGTCCTTGCTGTGTTCATAGTTTGTCCCTTCAATGTTGAATAATTAGCGTGAATAGAAGAAGTGAAAGCATAATACTTGAAAGATTAGTGTGGAAAAAAGAGAAACTAATATAAAATGCAACATCACCCAGGGTCGTGGTACTTGCCATGGGGAGTTCCGCTGCAGAAAATGTTAGCGGTTCCACTTCATCCGGCTGCAGTTGGATACGCACAGCCTCAGCCTGCTACAGCCTGTCAAGTGCCATCACAGCAGCCTCCACAACAACCGCCTCAGCAAAACTTCCAGCATCAAATTCACCCTGCGGCGGCGGCAGCAGCAGCTGCTCTTCACCATTCACCTGCCGCCTTACACCATACCCACCATCCGCATCCCCACCACCATCCACCACATCCACATTCACAGACGTTGCATCCCGCCGCCGCTGCTGCAATGTTCACCCCACTTTCGTTACGTACATTTATCACCCCGTCGCCAAGCCATTTGGGGTTGGCGGCCCAACAGCCTCTTACACCTGCTGCAGCAGTTCAACCTACTGTCACGCATACACCGACAAATCAAACACAATCACAATTAGCCGCGATGAATCTCAACGTGGGGGTGGTTGCTTTAAGACAGGCTAGTCAGGCAAACGCTCTAATGACGGTTAAAAAGGTGAGTAGATATTCATATTCAAAATTCTTAGAAACTAAGTCGTTCTTCAAGTGTCGGTCAATTTTAGAAAAAGTTATTTGGAAAGTATTTACTCCAGTACAATACCTGGTTGCTATCTGGTAGTGTCTACCCTAAAGCCTATTCTCCTACATATCTGTGGAGCTGTCACATATTACAATAATTTAGTCTGCGTTAATATTTAAAAAAGTTAATGGTGCACTTAAATAAAACTATAAAACAATTTTTTTCCCTCTGCGGGAAGCGATGGAAAAACTGTTGGAATATGGACAACAGTTGTACCATCTATTCATCGACTTTAAAGCCGCCTATGATAGCATAGCCAGGGTCAAACTGTACAGGCTGACTAGGCTAGCCCTGACCAATGTGCGAGGCTAGATGAAAGCAGCAGGATCACTCTCAAGGGGATGCCCTATCATACGTCCTCTTTAGCCTGGCCCTCGAGTAAGTGATCCGTGATGCTGAGGTAAATGCAAGAGGTACGATCCTCTTTAAGTCCACCCAACTACTGGCCTATGCTGACGATATCGACATCATGGGAAGAACCACCCGAGACGTGCAAACTACCTTCATCCAGATCGAGCAGGTGGCGCGAAATCTCGGGCTGCACATCAATGGTCAAACAGGTAGAATAAGGATGGGAAAATACAACTTTGAGACCGTTGGTAATTTCTCCTATCTAGGGTCGAAAATCACAACCGATAACAGCTACGATGATGAAATCCGCGCACGGTTGTTGTCAGCCAACAGAGTCTATTTCACCTTACAAAAACTGTTCCGCTCGAAACGTCTCGCCATAGGGTCAAAGCTCTTACCATACAAAACTATGATCTTGCCAGTCCTCATGTATTCCTCGGAGACTTGGCCGCGTTCAAGAAAAGAATCCTCTGAAGAATTTTTGGCCCCCTACATGAGGATGGGCGATTCCGTAGCCTACATAACAATGAAATCTATGAGCGATACCATGATCGTCTGGTTGTGGATAAAGGGCAATATCTATGGTAGAAAAAGAAGACGAGAACGCCAAACAGCTTTTAGGGATATCGAATTGATGGACCTCGGCGCAAAACCAGGATATCTGGAGTTCCTTATTAAGGCAGGCCTAGACCGGTTGTAGCGCCCTTGATGATGATGATGATAAAACAAATTTACGTATTTCTTTGGGCAAACATGTTGAATTTGATTTTTTGCCAAACACATACTATATCATATTTATGTATTGACAGAATTGACAGTTTTTCAGATCGAAGAAGAAACTGCCACTAAATAAAATAGTTTCACTGTCCTCCTGATTTGAGATGCATTCCATATCAAAGGAACAATCTTCCTTTGTAGTGGTAAGGTAAGGTAAGGTAAAGACAGATAGAAACGGACGTAGTTTGCCTCCGGTTCTTTCGTTGATAGCAGTCCAACTTCTTCTCCCGTAAATCTCTGACAATGCAAGAAGATGTGCTCTGGGATCTCCTAAATATCCGCACAAGTGTCGCAAATGGAGCTGTTGTCCGAGGGGAATTAAATTGTTGTCTAAATAACGTGTAATTAACTGAAAGTGAAAGTTTATTACACTATGGTTGATTTGATGCACAATGCTCGATCTTGTCCGACAGCCTCAAGCCCCTTATTTCCAACCATACAAGTACATACATCCTCATTGTGTTTTTCGGAAATCACAATTGCTACGTCGTTTGCTTAGCCCATTACGATTACTATGGCAAGGAATTTCTGGTGCAGTTCGCGATCAAATATAATATTGCGCGGTATTCCAGCGGTTCTGCTTTAGCACGCAGTGTCCTCATTTGTGTTGTAATATTGCTTTCTACCTGAGATTTCTTATGATTCGATTCACTTTAAACAGTATAGTCGAATATGTAATCCCAACTAGCTGAATCGACGTCGTTTCTTACATCTAGGGACTGCCTAACGTCTCCTGGTATTGATACTCTCTTGCAGGTCCATGAGGATATTGTTATATTTTGGTAAGCCACCTGTATTCCCCACGTTTACCCGTATCTGAGTTTTTTTATCTTTCTAGCAGACAGTAAAGATATTAATAAAGTCATAAGTTTTCTTTCGGACTATAAACTTTGCTACTTCCGTGGGAACTTCATCTAAGTCTGCCGCCTTATTACTCCTGATTTTTGGGTTTGCTATAGGTACCGGTTAAAATGCACTAGTAAAGATACATCCTATATCAGAACAATACCTTTCGCTCGTTAAGGAGTCGTTGTATTGTATTGTTCTTTTGAAAACAACATCGGACAGCTGATTTATATTGACCATTTTACTCTGAGTTTATCCATAATGACCCTCTGGCCTCTACTTACTTCTTCAACTTCTCCTCTATGCTTTATGTGCATTCTGCTCATTTTAAAGGCCATCCGTCGTCTTGCTGTGCAGGTATTTTCTCCTTGTTCCTATACATTCAGTTCGTAGCCTATAAATGCTACCGTTTCTCCAAACGATAGGCTCTCTATGTGTGGTAGCTCACATGACCCGCTTAGGTACATTTCTTTCGCGTTTCGCATTAGATTCGGTACGTCGTTTGGGGTCTATATGTTTCCTTATCAAAGGTTTCGGAACCACACTAACTCTTTTTGACTATACCACGTTTTCTTTCTTACACCTCTTTTTTTCTTATATGTAGCTGTGTAGTGAGTTGGCTAGAAATGCGATCGTGAAGCTGAGTATTTTGTCAGTCTGGCACTAGTTAGAATGACAAAATTATGGTAAACTGACGTCTGGGGTATTTTTATGGCAATGACTGATTGACTGATGAAAATTTAAATTTCTAAATAAAAGCTGTCAGTCTGGTTCGACAGATGATAAGTTGAGGGTAGTGCAGTTGACATTGTGTTGTTAATCGAAACATGACTTCTGGATGTTTCGGCTCTTTAAATGCATTGCAACTAAAAAGGTTTTTTGTCGCCTTATTTATACTGAATACGTCAGTTCATCAGTGATTTCATCAGTCCATTTTTCATTTCCACTTATGGAAGACTGACGAAATACTGGTTGTGTAAGGACAGCCGAGAAGTTCCATAATAGTGCACTTGCAAGAGTATTGCTGTCAAAGTGAGACACACAATTGAGCTTGCTCTTCTCTTGCGAAAGGTACGGGAATTGTCTGTGTTTGCACATGAAACACCGAGTGACGTCATCCGCGGTTCGTGATATTGCTGACCCGTCCTGAAGAACAAGTGGTAAAGTCGCCTGTAGTGGGCTCTCTCTCGGTCAGTGTGATAACAACATCCTTCCAGCATTCTTAAACTCAGTGTATACTACGTATTCGTGGTGTTTTTGCGATCAAATAAATAAATAAAGTAAAATATATACTTTTATTTTCACTATGGTTTTCACTAGACTTGCACCTTGCGTCTAGTAAAAACACTGCTGAAATTAAAAATACGTCTTTTTCTGTATATATTTAGTCTTGAACACAGAGACAGTTTCTCTTTTGAAGCATTCATCTTGTTCCTATTAACGCCCTTTACGGACAGACCCGTTATGCAGGTTTTTTAGTTCCTCGACCTTGCCAGTATCTATTCGTGAATAAAAATTCCTTCATCGCTAGATGCGTTGTAAAGCAACCTTTGGGTTGGGTATTTCAAGTAGTAGAAGCGGAACATGGTTAGTGATAATCACAGACAATGAAATATTTTCATCCAAAATTTCCAGACGTTGGGAGGGATCCTTGTGTTTAACAATGTGAATTGTCGTCTTGTTACTAGAGTCCTCTTTAATGCAAAGTCTCATTGCAAATCAAGTGGGAAAATAAATAACAAGGAAGAAATATGCAAAGATTAAGAACGTTCTGAAGAACCATTTAATGCTTATTAACAATAGCGATTAGTCTCATAACCGGCAGAAATTTCCTGTCCTGCACGAACAGCTTTTCTAGGCCCTTGTGCTCAATGTAGTTCCCTCAACGGTTCCTCTACAATGTTCTCTTCTCCATAGTTCCTGGGATTAGAGTAGACTTACTTATCTATGGCGGGTATTTCCATTTGAAATAGACTGGCATATTTATCTATTGGTTCAAATCGCTTTTGCTTGGACTAATGACCAGTGTGTCCACTCTCTCCGCTATCGGCATACCAGGCAAACAACTGCTGCAATAGGTCACAGCTATACTCTGTTTCTCCGCCCTGTAGCTCAGTCGCATTTCAAAGTTATTACCGAAGTGAAACTTCACTGTCATGCTTTCCCTCAATATCAGTAATTGGGGATACCGTGCAGAAAGAATGTCAATCTTCCATCGGTTTAGGCAGTTCACCACCTCGCTGATAACCGCGAATATTCTGAAGATTACCCACCTTGCTTATATCTGAAAATTTTCACGGAATTAAATAACCTGTGGCAGTAGACTTCGAAAAAGATGAAACAGCAAGTGAAATTAGTGGCTATCAAAACAGCACACATTGCCTTCACAAATATCTCCATACTGTAATTTAGGTGATAACGATTTTCAGCTTTCTCGGAGGCTTAACAGTTCTTCTTTCTTTCTTCTCTTAATAAAGGATACTATTTTCTACAACTCTGTTATGCATTATCTATCCAGTGTTATCGGAAGCGGAAAAATTATGGTACTAAGAAAGGTGGCGAAAAGGTGCTACTAGTACTTTTTATGAGCGTACTTGGTTCAAGCAAAAAAAAAAAGATTTTTAGATCTACTGTTGTTGCATTCTGTGTCATGCCCATGTATACCGCGTAATGCGAATGTCAACATTGTTAGTGCACTGCGAAAAATTGTTTTAGAAAAGAAAGCTGAAGAGCACGGATGAGACGATGCAATGAAAATATCAAAACATTTGTTCCCTTGTTCCCCAAATAAGACAAAGAAAGCAAGGAAAATGAACTTAGCCAAGCACAACAAAAGTATTGACGCGGCAAGAAAAATGAACCGATTCTAATTAAAAATCAATCAAAGTGAGCCCCAATTTTAGTTTAAGACAACAATGGATAGGAAGGATAAGTGAAACTTTGTTTCTAGCTTCCTATAATGCCTTCTGGAAACCATTTTTCAAGATGTGGACTTGGATTTCGAACAAACGCTACAGAGGTTCAACCAGGTTAAGGTTTACCGATTGAACCATTTTTGTGCTGGGAAGGAAGTCTACTAAGGGTTGTTGTCTTACTGGAAAACAAAGGTTTTTTCCATGTGTAAGGACAATGAATTGTGTAAAAGATTGGAGTATACTTCCGTTTGGTCGCTTTGAATTCAACTGATTCCTGCTGCCAACCACGATGGTTGTATGTATGTCGCGAGTTTTAAGCTCCATATTCGGTTATCGGTAAAACTCTAAGAGGTTGTATTTACTTTTACCAGAACACAGGATACTAAAAGCTATTTTTAATATGCTATTTTTTCGATTATTTTCTGAGATGAACGGTTTTCTTCCTACCGGCTGGCTATGAAACCGAACAATACTCTGCTTATGCTCTAAAAGTAAACCTGTCCACCCACGCATGTCGCAACATCTTCGTCCAATGTCGTGGCGCTTTGTAACAAACTTTTATGTGAATTGCAAATGACGTCGTGTTGTTTTCGACTGCCAGTTTCTACAGTGGGTTGTCCCACTTTATGTCCAACTTAATTTATTAGTTTATACCTTTTATGATATGGTGGAAACCGCTACTTTGTTTTCGTAATTTTACGGAAATTTTGAGCTATTTCACAAAGTGTCGACAGGCCGCGCAACGTTACCAGTTCAACTTTTCGGTCATTTTGTTATTTAGCAGAACGTGATATTGGCAAATATTCTCCTCCTCGCGGCTTCTGTTGAAAAGTACAGAAAAATACCTACTAAACATAAACATAAACGCACTGCCAGATAAAAAAAAATACTGAGCAACTGATCAACTTCAAAAGGTGCTGAATCTAGTACCTTTGGTACTGTTTCATCATCATGGTATTAATAAAAAAGTTCACCAAATAGTTTCCACTCATATTCTACAGGGCAGTAAAAATCAAGAAGGAAAATTCTTGGCAAAGCCAAGGACCTGTATGTGTATAAAAATTTGGCCCCGGGTATAGACGTATATTGATTGAATTTCTTAACACAAATTGGATGTAAAATAATGCCTGCCAATCTTCTTCCTAACATCTAGAATAAGTTACCATGAATCTTATTTTAGGAAAAAACTATTGGGAATTCTAATATTTGGTCCCTTCTAATCTCGTTTGTATTCCCCACAAAAGCGGACTATATTTATGTATAAGATATCAAAGAAATAAAATCAGGGTAGAAGTAATAACTGGGAAAAGACATTTTCTAAACGTAGTGGTATTTCCCAGATTTGAAGAAGCGAAAATATGGAAATGGGATTTGCGGTATAAATCAAATCAGAGAAATTGGCAATTTCCTTGTGGCTGTTGCCTTCAACAAACGTATGCAATTTGCATATTTAGTTTGCCATCGCTTTTGTCTGTTTGAAGCATCCGTTACGAAATTGTACCATCCAAAAAGCGAACATGTTAAAAAGTATCTAACTTCATTGCAAATCGAGGCAGCCGCTCCTTTTCCATTAAATCATGCTTTGTGACTGCAAAAAGTGCTGGTGTAAACATTTCGAGATTGGAGTGTGAATGAAAATCAAACTTTTAAATTAATGTAGAAGCTTTCAACGAAACTTCTGCGTCCTTACTGTCTCGTGTTGAAATATAGCATTCCTTTTCCTATTGTTCGTTGCCGCTCCGTGTTGCGAGCGTATGGACAAACCCCCAACAAGACGAATGCGTGGATATCATCTCGCTGAAGGTACTCGGTGAGAACTACAGCGCCGACACCCTACCTCAATTTCATGAAAGCCGTGAATGCCACCCCGTATATCCATTAAACTGACATATAGACAGAATATACATAAGTGCACGAAGTTATCTTGTCAAAAGAAAATAACAATTCAATTACAGATATTTCAGGTAGACATTGAATTGATAGGTGACATGTTAGCAGTGGAGCTGAAATATTAACGCTAGGAAATGCACTGGCAATGATTCTTTTCAGATATTAACTCCTCGGATCATTTCTCTCGTTATGTCAGATTACAAATGTCAGCATTCAGAATATCGTATTAATGTTTGCTGCGGTCATCGGCCCGCCGGATTTTTATTTAGAAAATGATATAAACCATTAAAGGTCTTTGACGGGATGTCATGACACGGGCGCGACATACACAAAGCGAAAAATGAAAACACTTAGTCCTTTGTCCTCGACCTGCTGAGGTTGTTCCGATAAGGATTGAAAAGTAAACAACAGTACGTTGTTACCATTCAGGTTACGCTTAGTCCCATGGATCCTATTTACCGTCAATGCCTTTTCGGAACGATACGGATACGATAAGTTGTCGTATCGACTCGACACGAAAATGAATAGTGTGCGATAAAGTTTATACACATGTCGATAATACAACAAGAGCCTAAAATGAGAGATGGGATTAAGGGATCTTGGTAACGTTCGGCGGAATGGCTTTGGGGTAAGACGCTTTTATCGCAGGCAACTTGCCACGAAAAACATGGCAGGCAACGATTACGCAGCGTCGGGAGGTGAAGGAATGGAAGGACACAAGGAAAGATTTGTTCTGTCTATTGAACTTCATATGTCGAATTTGACGGATTGTCTGTTCTTTCTCTCCACGTTGCAATTTATTTCTCGCAACTTCTGAACATCAACAGATTATCTTGTGAGTTGTGATGAAACGCCCGAGGAACATAACAAATTGTTGCGGGCGACTTTTCATAGGAAGGAAGTATTGCTTCCCCCTGTTGGAAGTGCTAGGAGAAAGTTCATGATTTCTGTTCAACGTATGGAAGGCTCTTTTCGACATAATTCATGATTTCTTAAAAGATTGGCTGCTAATCATAAAGGTGGAGTTTTACTAGGATAGTGAATCGGTTAGCCGCAGTAGGGGTCACATCCTACTACTGCTATAAGCAGAATTATTTTCTAATTTAATAAGCACCAGAACGAAAATTACTCTGAGTCTCATTTAAATGAAAGGTATGCTTTTGTTTCAGAAGCCCCTGCTATTGTTAATAAGCTGTTGAAAACACAAACAGGGCCAGAAAGGGCACACTCAAATGAAGAAATTCATTTAAAAAACACGAATTTCTATTCACTCCTGTTCTACTACTTTCCCATATTAAAATTGAACAAATGTAGTCTCGAATGAGACCCCGATCCCATGAGCCGAATAACCGCAGTTGTTTGCGTTTTGAAAAGAATTGAAATTGCTTGGGGCACGAATCTGAGGAAAGCGAGAGTCACCCTGACCAAATAAAAACAAATTCTGACTCTTTCCAAACTTTGATTCACCCAAACATGTATACCTTCGAATCATGCAAACTTGGAGGAAAGTCAGAAAGGTCATCGGAAAAGGGCTTTTTCTTTCATTTCCATTAATCCTGAAGCAAATACCTCTCCAACCCGCACCGCAATCCCAAGGTTCATGTCTTTACGTAAAACAGCCATTGCGTTTTACAATGTTGGGAGAAATGTTATCGCAGTAATAAAATCCAGAACACCACCTTCGTCTTCGCCGCTTTATTTGCCTGTCCTACTCCGTAGCTGTGTTCCCCTAGTACATTCATAAGCAGTCCTGTCCAGATTTATGAATTTTCTTTTTTCACGCTATACACAACTTTTATGCTAAAAAAGTAACACAGAAATTGATTACAGGAAAAATAAACCCGGAGTCCCTAAATACATACTCATTGCTTAGTGTTTATTCCCAACGACCCAGATAATCGGAGAAAGATAGCAGGATTCCTCCTAGTAGGCCGGGCGATATACATAGATATTACTGTGGGGCTCATACATACACGCTAGGGAATAAATGAAAGAAAGTTCGGTCAAGAAAAAGTTGCAGGTGGATTTTAATTTAACTTGTACGGTAAGTCCCCACGCCACAATCATTCGATGCTAATGAAACATCTTGAGGCACGTCAATACGTCTTACTTCCATGTAGGATTTTGAGCACCTTCTTTGATGGTAATTTTCTCAATTTCCCGAACATTGTTTTATTACGGGAGATTAGCAAAGTATTAATTGAACTTTTTATAGTCAGCCGACTAAGGGAATGCAAGGGAAATTTTGAAGGCATATTATATTACCCTGTTTGTGGAATCCAGACGGGAAGAAAAGTTTCCAGGGCCATATGGTGTTCGCATCAGTTCTCGGATGCTAGCTTCGCTATCTTTATGCGGAAGTGGAACGGCAAAGGAAGGATAATTTTTATGGTTGACGTTTTCAATTTTGAAATGGCTCTTGAAATGTAAGTTTCGTAAATATGTAGGTCTAGTAGAGCTGGTTCTTTTCGGTTGAAGCAAATTTCTGCTGATTAGGAGCAAGACGGAGAGTCAAGAAAAGTTTTTGTTTCGTCCTGTGTAATCCTCTTTGAATGGATGAGTTTGTTCTTACTTTCAGTCGTGGGACTTCTTTGTTATTCTGGTCACGAATCAAAATAACTTCATGAATTTGGAAATAATTCGGCAATGCGCTTCGAATATACAAGAGACACTATTTTAATTAAGACCGAGACAACATTTAATTTATGGGACTAGAATCGAGGGGTGCCGTGGAGTGAGAGATTGACAGCGGAAGCGCAGCCTCCATTCTTCCAATTGTTCACTGGTTGTATTCCTTCTGAATATTAAATTTTAATCGATTTACAAAAATTTTCCCAATTCCTTTCCTTTCTGTTTATAGTTGCATAGAGGTGGATAACTCTGAAGTAAGTAATTGGAAGGCATTCTTGCTTTCCCAGGAACATCAACCAAACCATACCAGGGAGCAGATAGTTGAGCATATTGCGAGCATCTTTATTAATTTGTATACAAATTGTTCAAATTGTTGTTCAAGAGGAGTTGAGACTGCAGCAAATGCTCAGCTTAAGCACTATCATCTCCGGACAATACCGAGCACACATAGATACAAGGATACGAGGGCGTCTAACGATTATTCTCACATAATACAAGTTCCTTCCTCTTATCGTACGCCCATGAAGTTTGCTTTCTTTTAACAAGAAAATACATCCGGGCAAGATATACATATTTGAGCCAAGTACTATCCCTACAGAGACAACGGTTAAGCAGCGTGGAGTGTACCCGAGACATACTGTGCAAATCGACCAAATTTACAGGAGTACACAGGTGAAATGAGCGAACCATGCAATTATTTTAATGTCTCCTTTATATCAAACTTTATCCTCGTATTCCGTTACTTGCCCGTTGTCTGGATAGTTGACAGTAAGGATTCATATTCAGCATAAATGTGGTGTGAATAGCTTTGTTGATAGTTTGTTATCCTCTTTTAGGACCTTTTTCCTCTACATTATCGTCTATTTGACTTTCACATATAATCACTGAGTAAATAGATGTAACATATTTCTGGATGAAGAGGACTTTTGAGAAATTAATGTTAGTACATTTGCAATCTGGTTCATAAAGGAGGTAGAGAGAGAATGCTTTCACTAAATATGGACTACATGTCGGAATTCCACACCTGTTCAGAATGATGTCAGTTCTGTATGTTACCAAGGAAGGAAAATATTAACAAGGTTTTTTAAATATAAACGGAGCAATTTAAAAGTGTCTTTAGTATATTTAACTGCAGAATTTTCACTGTCGAAGGGATAAATTTTGTTTCTTCAGCTTTGGAGGGTAGCTAAGTCTAGCTTATAGATTAGTTTCTTGGAAGTAACAATCTAAGGCTTCTTGTGACCCACAAGCCGGATTTTCCATAACGGTGGCTCCATCGGGGGCGACAATTCTTGGTCTCCTCCTTAGAATGCTCAATCTTGGTATGTATGATCACTGGGTGTTTACTTCAACTTCTGCCGGATTTAGAAACCAACGACTCGGGATGTCAAAAAATCACTTTGCCCAAACATTCTACAGTATATCTAGATAAAATTGATGACACAAAAACAATCAGTTCTGCGGATCTGACAAACGGGATGGCATTACATACTGGAGAAGCTCCAGCCAGTAAGATAATCTCAGAGAGAAACGAAAACATTCGTAATCGGAATCGGAATTCGAAGCTAGGGTCAGATGTTAAAAGATTGGTGCTCAATGATTGCATTGTCAAATGATGATTTCCACGTCCCAAACGGCTTACCATAGTGAGTAACCAGTAAAAACCAATTACACTCGCCCATTTGAGATAGATTCACTTAGCACTTTGGCAGCGGTATGAATATATTCTCATAGTATTTTCGTAATAGTTAATCATGGAATTCTTAGAAACCTCTGAACTCTATGGGAATGCCTTAATAGACTGAATATGAATGGCTCGCTCAATAGGGTCTAGATACTTTAAGTTCCAGACCATATTATCACCTGAAGAAGCTAGGGATATCTAGCAGGTCTGCAAATTTTGTGAGGATAGTGATAAAACCCTCAATGCATGTTCTGGGATAGTGGCCAGCAGTTGTGCAATGCTGGCTGGGGCACCTGGGGCATACTTAATAGTATGCTTGATCGACAAACTATAGCTAATAAGTAATATTATAACCATTAAAAGGCACAATAGTTCTTCTGGAACGCAGTGCAACATTCTGCCTCAGATGAAGCGATGGCGTAGCCCAGGACGCCAGACAGCTTTTAAGAATGTCGAATTTGTGGATCTCGGCGCAAAACCGGGATATCTAGAGTTCGTTCCTAAAGCAGACTTAGAGCGATTACCAGTTGTTGCGCCGTTGATGGTGATATTAAAAGTCTTGGTTTTCTTTTCCAGTTCCTTAGTTTTGGAATTCTCAACTCTTTGCTAGCACCTGTTGAATTGTGAATATTTAATCCGCTGTTGATCGCTTAGTTCTCAATCCTCCTTTGTATTTGTCGATCTTTTTACAATGTTATGTTACGTAATTCTTCTCTTATTACCACAGTGGGGAGTGTGTACATTTTTGAATATCGGGGATGCTACACTTTACTGCTTATCCTAAGATCCATTTTTGGGAGATTCACAATTCTGCTCGTCTATCCATTTGTTGCATTTTGGATCACGTACTGCTGCGGTAGAACAGCAGAGACTGTTTTACGGTCTTATAAATATGGAACTTAGTTTAGCGGTGTATGCAATTCATTTTTGACCATAATATGAGAGGGTCGAATTGTGCGTAATGCTCTGCAGTTGTAATTTCTCTAAGTCCTCAAGGTCATGTAATATCAAATTACATATGAATGTGCTCTATTCTCTTTTTTTTTAAGTAATAACGAGACAATAGAAAAATTTGAATCACTTTGCGGCAGGGTTTTTCGTTTGCTTCTGGAAAGACGTAGCTATGATGAAATAATCTTCGTTCTTATCACGGAGCCTGTCCTAACAATGAACAATGTCTATAAACATGACGATTAATTTGTAATAAGTTAATCCGTCTTAAATCGGAACATAGAAACGGGGCTCAAAATGAGGGGAACGGTAAACTCAAATATTGTAGAAAACAACGAGATTGAATAAATAAACTATGTTTATCCGGAGAAATCTTTTCACCCTAGATTAGAGAAGGGTATTGATAGATGAATGAACGTAAATTGATAGCACTTTCAACGACGTTAAACCTTAGGATATAGGCACCACGAATTCTCATAAAAATAAGATCAATTCATATTAGTTTCGCAGTAAGCTTCTTGTAAGCACACACGTTTGGTCCAGCCTTCCACACACTTTGCATAAGCCATTGAAGGGGCAGTTCTCAGCTTCTCCATCGTGTTGTTTGGAAGTCTGAAACTGAAATCTTTTTCCACATAGCGCCATTTTCAATTCGAAAGTGTTTATTTGCACTAATTCTTCTCAGTGCTTCACTGCAGTGAATTCTGGTAATACGACATAGCTGCTCTAAAAATGCCAAACGGGTTTTTGTACAGAAACATACGTTGCTCTTTGTCCCTAGAGATACCGATAGTCCAGTCCTCCGAATTCTTTCAGTCAAGACCGATTGATATGAAACTGGGGATAAGAGTAGAGGGTGGCATAAAATACAAAAGGTATAAAGCGCCGATGCGCGCCTGTATTGCGGTGGACGGTTCACTTAATCCGAATGGGTGAGGATGATCCAGCCCGGAATGTCTAAAAGGGCAATATCTGCTGTAGAAATAGAAGATTTGCAGACCCTGCCTTAGATGGAGCGTTGTCGGACACTAGATAATTTTTAGGGATATCTAATTGGTGGGTTACGGTGTAAAGCTTTTGCACCGTTCTTCTTTATCCTTAAGCGAAAGTTAATCTATTTTGTCGGATATCCTAGGATTATTTGAAAGACTATGAAGCAACACAAACAAACAACATTATTGAAATCCATTTAAAACTATCCGAGAAACACATAGTATTCGAGCTATTTGCGTATTATTGATAAACTGTGCTCATGTGATGTGAAGTGATAAGTCAACAGAGGTAGGGCAGTGGTGATGGTGCCTAAGATCTAACCTATCTGCAAATCTTAGTAAAATCGTTTGCGCACTGTCAATTACTACATTTGTTTTAACTCTTCGAGTTATGCTGCCTCATTTGTAATTATATCTAAACATAAGCTAAGTCTATAATATAAACTAGTAGAATAGGATGATTATCCATGGCAAGCTTTCTGGGAGTAAATGTATAATAAATAAAAAATTTCACAAAGTTCTTTACCAAACAAGTTTAGTCGGTACTCGAATGTAATTAGAGTTAAACTGCTAACTGATATGACCTCTTCAAATTAAATCTATTGCGGAATAGCCTTGAGGTTGTTTCAGTAGCGGCATCAAACGAAGGAAACCCTGAAGCAAATTGTTAGCAATTTAACAGGTTGCTAAAGACATGACGGGTTTTCCTGTGTCTGAACTGAAGACTAAACTGCTAAGAAAAAATATTTGTTTTTGAGAAGGTAGCAAAGCCGTATCTGTTAATGTTTAAGTTTGAAAGATGGTTCAATATTTGCAGTCAATGTAACGTTTATTAATGATTCGATTGGAAAAGTGATCCTCTTTAGATGTCATTCTGGATCTAGACACCATACGGATATTACACAAATGAAGTCACTAATTTACTTGATTGTGGGTTTTACGCTTTCCCTTAACAAGTCTAACATTATAAATTAAAAATAGCAATTTACGCTCTCTCATCTACTAGCAACACGGAAGCCATCGAGCATAACCACGCGATTCCAATCGCATTAATTCCCATGAATTCCATATCGACATGGTTTCATTGTAAAGGTGGAACTAAATTTTCCAGACTTTTCATCGGCGGCGCTTTTACGTGCAGCTGATGAATACATCATTACATTTCAATTAAAGAACAATGTCTAGACTCGACTTTTCAATATATTTAGGAGGTAGTTCCGCCGAAGGCATTTGCTGGTAGCTCACGGTTTTCGGGGCTTGATCTATTTTTAGGCTCAAGCTGAAAATACGTACTGGAAATCCGGGAGTTTATTGAAACTCTATGTACTGATCTGCGTATAACTAGTTGCTAGAGTAGCTCAATGTATGTATTTTTAGGTGTTTTGTGCTATTCTATTTAGTGATCGTTTGTACGTTTTATGATCGGTGTTTATGGTCTCATTATGTAACTAATGTAAACATGGAGGGAGCCGTGCAGAGCGGAAAAAGATATCACATTTTGCTTGCCGGAAAATTTATTGAAATTCTATTTTCGTATGTTTCTCAAATATCAGGGGGGTGGGACAACAATGGTACATACAATGTATTGCGGAAATTATACTTGGAGCCTTTTCCAGGGAACAGCAATGAGCTTTCGGTGTATAATGCTCGAAATAGAACAAGCCAGGAAAGTGAGACATAGGATGAGCGGATATTTAGACAATGATTTCCTCTTATGCAAAAGGGTCTAATAATAGTTTCTCATCCTACCAATCGAATCAATTTGTTAAGCTTAATAGATACACCTGCAAAAGTTTCCCTCATTTGAGATGTACGTGATTGGATAATTTCTATTGTATACGTAAGTTACATATATACTTACTAATTTCGAATAGAATCTGATGACTATGAGGTATTTTCATCTGTTGCAAACATACATATATACGTCAAAACTGTGTATAAGACGTTAAATAGGTTTTGAGCAATTGAGATATGTGATTGCTGGAAATAGTATTCCCATTCATCCACGAATCAACTGAGGTATCCTACCTATGTCGATTTGCTCAGTATATAATTACCTGGAAAGATTCTATTCTATTTCTGAATTTTTAATCTAAAAGCCACTAGCCTATTGCTAACTTTTCCATACCAAGATTATAAAATGCACTACACAAAAAAGCATTTTAAATGTGCTTACAAATACCAGACATTTGCGGATTTCAATGTTTAGCATGACATTCTGCATCATTGGACAATTTATCTTCAGATCAATGGAATCTTTTTATCGCTGGATCGAATCAATTAGCTTTTACGGAGTACAATACTCTTTTTGGCAAGTTCTCCATTGAAAAGAGTTTTTAAATCAAAAGAATACTGTAGAATCATGTTTTGGATTGCATTAAATATAGGTGATCCAGAAGCAAACTGGCGAATAACTTTGTTGTTGTTAGTGCTCACGAGAGATATTTTGCAGAAGAATTTTTGTTTGTACTAAAGTCTCGTGCTTGAGGGATCAATTGGAATAAGGAAGCCTGGCAGTTACCAGCCTATACTGCAAAAATTCCGTTAAACAGACTCTGAAAAGTAACTCTAGAGCAAGAGGGCACTAACGAAAAGCCGTTGAATAACTTCTATCCAACTTTGAGGATTCGTAATTAGAACCCGACGCGTATTAGTTTCGTGCTCAAATCGGACTAACACCCAGAGAGTCATACTCTCGCAACTAATGTATTTGTGTAAAACAAAGCCTTATTAAAGTTGATTTACTACGTCGAAAAGCCCCTTGAATTCATCCTAGAATCATGCAATAATATAAGCTATAATATAGAGCATGATAAAACCTCGTTTAGTGGAAATTGCACTATTGCTAGTAAAGTTGTCACTTTTGTGCAAATTTATTGCAATCTAAGAAAGTAAGTGTCAATCACACCAAAGTGAATAGTCTGACGTAATATAATCATATATTGTACAATATAAGCTAAATGAGACAACAAATGTCTATTCAAAAATTTTTATATAAGAAATAGATAAATCCTTATTATCCGAAGCACAGAGCTTTTTCGATATTTAGTCAAATATAATTAGTAATAATAGCAATTGTTTCTTACTATATTTTCTAAGTGGAAACAACTGGAAAAGCCTACTTGATATGATTGTGGTTATATTCCACGGTGGAAATTCGACAATAACAAATTCAGAACAATGTAATAAATTTATAGTATTGGTAAAAATCATCATCATCAACGGCGCAACAACTGGTATCCGGTTTACGCCTGCCTTAATAAGGAACTCAGGCAGGGTCTGCCCCGTCTTCTTCGTATTTGTAATATTAATGTTGATTTAAAGCATCATAAGACACAATAATAAACAAATTTAACGGAAAAATCCGTAATTAAAACGAAAAGTCTAAGGTACTAAAACTAAATGTGAAAAAAAGCACTAATATGTATTAAAAACGCTCAAAACAGGACAAATTTTAAATACAATATTTTCACTTAACTTCATGTTTGTGTTTTAGTAATCCAGTTTGTCATGCGAACCATGAAGACTTTTATGAAAGTCTCAACATTTTTAGAGGCATTGATATTTTTGGAGTATTAATTTTACTGTTGACAGCAACATAAGCACACATCTGAACTATTAAAAAAAAAACAATTTCAAAATAAGTGTGAAGTATCATTCAATCTGTCAACCTCTTCTGCTTCCTCATCAGCATCTCCACTTCCATCTACAAGTGAAATAGACTTTAAATCTATTCCATGGCTAACGTCCTCAGAGGTACAAAGAGCATCGTCAACCTCGACGAAATATTTCAATTGACCCTCAGATAGTTTTTTTTCAGTAGTTTTAAGTCTCATGATTTAGGTTTTGAAGTATCAGCTGTTTTCGAAATTCAAAATCTAGTGGTCCAATGGCTGAAGTTCGGAGGGAGAAAAAAAACTGATATTTCGTCCGGGAGTGAAAAATTTGTACCGCCTTTCATTCCGCATGTTTTGTCGGAACCAACTTTTTGTTAAAGAATCGAACTAATTATCGGAATATTTTTCGATCGTTAGGTTTTGAACCATTTTCGAAGAGCCTGTTCCACGTTGGCTCTATTTTAGTCTCTTCTTAAATGTATTGTTCTTTTCAAAAAACTTAACATTCTCTTTTCATTTTCATATGGTTGACCAAGTGGATTTGGTTATAGTGACGTCCCGTCATATATTTTTATTAGAAATGCTACTTTGCAAATATTCTGTTATTTCCAGTTTTTCAGTGATGAACGGCGCTTTTGATTTGACATTTTTGGTGAAATAAAATGTAGGTTCTATATAAACCAATCCAAATGGAAGACTCGGTTTAAATTGCAAAAGTACGCAATAGGTATCTGAGAACTCAGGAAAGTAAATTGTAAACTTGGCTAGGGATTGGCAACAGAAAATCAATTAAGTAAACAGATTTCTTGCAGTCACTTTGATCAAATTCTAGAAAATCGCTATAAATGATTGGCTGAACCATTTCTATTTCCGGATTATAATTTTTTCGGTCATCGTTGAATCCTAACATCGTTGTGTAATGTAGGAAACTAATCAAAGGCATTGCTTAAGATCAGTTAATCTGAGAGATAAATTCCACTATTCCACTGTAGAAATTATCGGAACTTCAGTTTAGTAAAATTATTTTATTAAGTAAGTAACACTATATTGCATGAACAATTAATTTTCATTGATGTCTGATAATTGGGGTTAAGCAGCCTAGAGAGTAGTTAGTTTCTTGATTCGGGACATAGGGATATTTTTTTGTTTTCGAGTTAATTTTGGAACAGATTCATAACATTGAAATCATTTTCTGAAGACATGCCTTTGAGAGGCAAAATGCCAATTTCTTTTCAATTATGTATTGTAATTTATTTGTTTAGCGTACTTCGCTTTCGAATGAGTAGGTTACTCCGCTTTCAATAATAGTATGACTTTCTTGAAACTATTTATCTCGATGACCTCGCTTTGCAGGAGGAGGCGAAATCGCCATTGTATGCATGTAATGTGAACTGTGGATAACTCCAATTGATCGACATTTTTCTTATTTTTTTTTATTTTTATAAACTCAACCTATTTTTAGGTTTCACATGAACTTCATTTTTATTTAGTGATAAGGTATGTCTTTTTCGGATAAGATTTAAATCGCGCGATCTCATCAGACGCTGCCTCGAAACCGCATAGCCAATATTATAAAATTTTTAAAAGTACTGAGCGCTTGCCCACGAAAGAGTAGTCCGCGCACTGATAGCAGAAGTAAGTTGCTTCTCAAATATGTGCAGCCCGCCATCAAGTAGATGAGCTCTGGACAAGCTCATCCCAAAACAAAAAATTTTCCATTTTTATTAGCTTAAACCAGTTGTAGGTTCTAACAAATGCGATTTCGGTCGTTGTAATTCATACGCTTGGCGGGTTTATATTCAATATAAACGAGCCAAATGCCATCTGTTGCCGCTTTCGGTCACCCTGCTCCGCAGGGTAGAGGCGATGAGATCGCCTCTGCCCTGCGATCGAAACCGCATAGCCAATATTATAAAATTAGTAATTCTAATTCTTCCGATAATCAGCAATTTAACATAAAAGGATTCAACGATTTTGGAAATTCTTTCGCCATTTTGCTATTTTAAAAAATATTTTTCCATTTGAGATTCTGCATATTTTGGCAAGTCGACAAAATAGAAAGAATTTTTTTTTCAATCCGGCCACAGAATGCTCCGTGCTTCCCCAAGTGATACCATGTTTTTTTCCAGGAGTTCACTTTGTCTATGACGAACGTACTTTGATTAGTGCAAAATAATGTATATTTTCAGCTTCCATCAAAGTCATATCAAAGTTTCAGAACAATCGTGAAGAATTGTTGCCCAAAGCAAAAATGAAATAATATTGAAAAAAATGACATTAGAAGGGAGCTTACTTTTTATTTACTTTTAGTGCGAAAAAAGAATTCGAATTTAGTCAAATTTGGACCTAATATTCTTCATATTCCGAGACTTTCAAGAATTTTTTTAATAATTTAAGCCAAAAATAGCAAAGTTACTTAGCATGCGTCCGCTAAAGGCTGTCGTTGTCCAACTTTCGGAAGTATAGCGACTGAAGTTTTTATTTGAAACCAAAAAAATTATTAATTTTACATTACTAACATATTTTCGAAGAATATGAACCTGAATGAATGAAACAAAAAAAAGTAGCTATTGAAAAAAATTTTCAATTTTCACCCTTAAAAATATATGATCATCTCAAATGGGTGCTAATTCTCGATAATTTGATAAAGAATCATACTTCCAAATTTGAAAATGATCGGTCCATTACTTTTTGAGTTAGAATTCCCGCAAATGTGAAGAAAGTTATTTTAAGAAAAATGCCTTTGAAAAACACTTGTTTTAAAAGTCGCCTTTCGAATATGGCTCCTAATAACAAACAAAATACCATCGCAATGTTAAGTAATTATAATTGCGCGATTTACACAGCGCTACAACATTACGTAAGAACGTAAGTTGCCTAAATCCTGGGACTGCACTTGTATCCGAGAATCGTCTAGTTTTAAAGGGATACGAATTTTGCGTTGACATTTTTACGGCGTATTCTGGAATAGCTAAGTTGACAATCTATGTAATAAACATCGATTCTAAAAACCCCTGGTCTTTCCCCTTCAGTAATACCCTTGGGATTTGGTTCCTGTCCTTTTTTTCCAACTTTCCCAACGGCATATATGTACTTCTCAATATTAGTTCTTTTATGTAATAATACAGCGCTTCAGTCTTCAACACTATAAAAATTGCAATAAGCGTTTAAAAGTCAGCTGTACTGTGCTGCACAGAACCACTCTCTCTCCCACTCTGTCAAAAATTATTCCCAATAGGATTCAAATTCAAAATAACAGACATCCCCTGTGATTGTACGTGACTGATTAGCAATTCTTCAACATATAATGAATGAATAATTTGACGTTGAATTCAAGTCTATTATTTGGGTCACAAGCCAATTTAAAAGCAATAAAAATTATCGATATAAATGTGATTCTACGAAATGGTGGCTTTTCGAGTATTTTCTTTGAATGTGAGTCGAATTTTTTTCCACATATTTGTTTCACAGTTAGGATTTCATAACACTACCCAGCCTCGTACTTTCATATGTAGTTATCTGAATTCACTCTGAATTAATTACTTTCAGCGCCCATATTTTGTACCCATACATTTGGTTATATGTAATGAATTATGTTTATTAATTAAATAATATGTAGACACATAAATACGAATGTTCATAATCGCATCTCTTTATTGTAATTAAACACACACTACAGACGCCAGGGATTCTTCTAGGTTATAATGTGTCGTGGCAGACGCTACGCAGGCTATTCGAAGAATTTCGATGTCAGGACCGGGCAAGAGAATTGCTGGGAAAGATCACCAACGCTAATTACAAACATTTCTTCCTCAAGTCATTGCTTTTCTATCTATTTTCGTTTCGGGGCATACAGATGTATACGCACAGATATCCATGCATCGAATTGCATCTAAATGCTAGCAGCGAAGCAGAAGCATCACTTGTGTGTATGACAAAAAGCCTTTCATCGTTCTCTTTAGAGCAAGCCACGGTTGATGCTTTTTTGCCCTCGTACATCGGTCCAAGAAAAATAAAATCACAAAGGTCTAGAATAACCAAAGTTTTATAATGTGCAATATTATGCATGTAGGGTGTGCAATAAATAAGACAGGATGACAAGATAGCTACAGGCAATATCTCATTCAAAGTGCCAATAATATACGACCCGTTTTTAGCTTCGCCAGAGGAATCAGATGGAGGCTTGCTGACGATCATTCACAATGTCGATGATCCTCATACGCGCGGCTGATCATCTATAATAGTAAAAAAAATTAAAGAAAGCGACGGCTCCCGGTTGAGTCTGTGTATCTGGATCTGCTCCAAGAATCGTGCGCATTTTACAAAGAAATACACAAATTCTACGGGAGACAGTCGAGCCAGATTGCATAACCGAAACTATTGAGTCAAAGAACCGTGCGCCAGTACATACTTTCCCCGGGTTCGAGTGGTACAAAAATAAAAATACTGGGTTCAGAACCATTTATCGATCGTTTTATGACGGCATTGTGTTGTTTTGTCAAGATTTTCGGAAACGTTCTTGGACCCTGGCCAAATGTTTTCTTAGTATGTACCCATTTTCAGTTCAATTGATAGGAATTGTTGTTCCAATGTGAATTTCCCAAATATAAAATATGTTAAGAATTAGTAATTTGCCTGGGATTTAAAATTATTGTGAAGCAACTTGTAGACGCTCAAGGATCAGCCCGGGGCTATGTCGGATGACGTAGACTGCTCATAATAGTCTTTCAGGAAGTTGGAATTAAGGAGGTCATTTGCGACGTTGATTTCTCATTGTACTCTGTGAGCACACACGAGCAAACGCAATAAAACTTCACCATAAGTGCACGGAATCTTTACTTAATTCATATTTCCAAAATAAAAGTGATAGGACCCAGTCTCGCTGTTGGAAGGTTTACGACAGCCAATCTCCTGCAAGTATGAATTGGTGAAATCAAAAATAATTAAATTTCCGACTGAGGACCTCTTCATGCGTGCCAGGGGTTATGTAACTGAGCCCCATCTTTTCGCATCAATCAAACCAACTTGGGTACCTATTACATATCTTGAAGTAATGCTTATACGAATATTTACTTGTACCTTGGAGCAGCATTTCTTAAAATACCGATTCCCTGAAGCATAGCGGAAAATAATAAAGCAACACATTATGCTTTGACCAAATCCGAGTCAGTACATGCATTCATTACTGCGTACGTTTCCAAGTAATTAAATTAACGTCGGGCTGGAACTACAGAAACTTCTAAACTCAATTATTACCGTTTCCACACACCTGAAAAGAGCTTTTAACAGATAAAATCTTTATGACGCGATCAATGTTGATGCATCTGAAGTGACCTTGGGGGAAAAATAAAATATCTTTGCATGTCATGCTTGCTTTTTGGTGTTCCATTAATGTAATGGGAATGGCTAGCACACGGTCCACCTTACCGGGCAGTGCGGAGAACGGTGAACGCAAGACCCTCTGCATAATTAATTGTTAAATGAAGATTTACATGATTGAAAAGACCTTCAAATACAACAGGTGTATGCCGATCATGTATGGATTCCGTAGATATGAGCTGATAGGTAAGAAGTGTTTAATGGACTGTAAATAGCAAATGAGATTTTTTTAATGACATCAGTATTGTCTCTTTTTTAACATTCACAATGAGGCTCTGATGTTGTTGTTAATTCGAATAAGGCATATTAATGGCATGCTCATAAATGATAATGTTTAGTATAGTCGATTTCTTAAAGCAGCGCAATTTAAATGTACCTTCAAATATATGTTTTGTGAAGAGATAACACATCTCCATAAGAACCAATGGAACATAGGATAGGCACTAGGTTTACGAACATTCTTCAAATCAGTCTGTCAGTTAAATTACGCAAACACATACAAATATATAATTTTAAGGATGATAAGAATTTCTAATGAATAAAGCGGTTATGTTCGATCTGAACAATTTCATTAATGATCAGATTTTATGTCTGGAACGCACTACATCAACTGTTCTTGTGTGTGTGATGTGTGATTTCATAACCACAAGGCAACTTCTGCGACCTTTTGGGAGTAGTTGGACACCATTCATGTATTCAACATATCTTGGGAAAAACAACATTGCCTATTAAACTCTCATTTATGCAGTGTATGAAACTTTCTAAAGAGTTTAAGCAAGTCGGAATCTGGAAGCAAGTCGCTTCAGATGTGGAAGGTTTCATGAATTCATGTTATGTTTAGGTGCATAATAGTTCCATTTGTATTCCCTTCAATGTGATACTGACATTTTATCTCTTCGGGGTTATTCTAGGATTAAACGTGTAAAACAAGGTACCATTTAAATTGTTATAACAGAAAAGTGTCCAGATAGTTCCGTGGTCAGAGCACAATACTGTCGTCCGGAAGCTCGCGGTTCAAATACCACTGGTGGCAGCGGGATTTGTACCGTTACTTGACGTCGCATACCAATCAAGTCAGCTTTGAATGAGTAGCTTAGTCAAGCGCAGTTCTAACCACATTGCCTCCTACAAGGTACTGAATACCTAAGTGTGTCGCTACGGTCTTGAATGAAATTCTCCAACACACCGCAAAACCCTGGTCCAATTGAATTGTCGCGCCAACAGTTATTATTATTATAACACAAAAGCTATAAAAACTATGGACTTAAAATTGTACATACCCATTTATTGAATCCTTAAAATTGAAATCTCATGGTTACAAAAAGTAAAGAAACGAAATGGCGCCCGCAGTATCCAAGTATTGAAGCATGGGAACGCAAAGTGGGCAGGGTAGTACCCACGTTTTCCAAGTTGCCTGCAACCAATTCCACAAAACTATTTCCTTACTTTTGATGAAAATCTAATGCATACACCTGAGTTTCGCCATAAATTTTAAATATCGGCAATTTGGCAATATTTGAAACCTAGCATACTTGATTTTTCTCGTTTTGTTATCAGAAAAAATGCTCCGTATTTTTCAAAATTTAATATTTTTCTCTAGTTTTAGGTGTATACAGTCGATAATTATGCCATAAGTTTGTATAAAAAAATTGAATCAAATTGGTTCTTTTTTACTCTGTGCTACGCCGCGCACCAAAAAAAAAAAACATGTTTTAAGAAGAAGCTCTTATTACTGATTTTTAATGTATGGGAATCATTCGACTCAAACTTCAAAAAATGCTTATTGAATTAAAATGAAAGCAGATATCGACGTAATCTATCAAAACATGTAAAACGAAAAAATCGAAAGAAAAAAAATTAACATGAGAATAACCTTTTAAGGTTCGGTAATTTCATTGTAAGTTATTTAATAACAGTGATAATTTCACCAAACTTTCCAGAATGGTATTCCATATTATGGCCTACATCATCACAATTTTATAATTCTAGTAAGGGGGCTTTGCAATCGAATTACAAAGTATAGTGGTATATTAATGAACTATTATTAACTGTATTTGAACGGACACCGATTTTCATCCTAAAAAGCAAATATTGCCTTTACCGCACACTGACGCATACATATATATATATATATATGTATATACGCAATTGATCAAAAGTACTCAATTATTCCTCTTCACGTGCATATACTTATGCATATGTAAATTGAATACCGCTGGTACTAACTTTCTAACAAAACTTTGTTGATTGGATGCATCTGCAAACTTCATTGTCATATAAAACTATGCACATATGCCTGCCTCTCGTAATTGATACTTATATATAACTAACTAACTAAAAAAAAAGCTTTGCCTTTGCTTCTCCAGTGTCAAGGCCTCCTATTCTAGCAAAACTTTTTGTGAGGAACGCATCTCTTTGATAATGCAAGACATGAACATTAACTTGAAATTTTTATGACTTAAGGACCTTATGCTGACTTTTATAATGGTCAAGTAGTACTAATTTGAGGCAGTAAACAAGACTTTCTTGGAACCAACTCAAATTTCAAGCAAATTAAAGGCTTCTCACGAACCGGCAGGCGCAGCCGTCAGGCAACTAAGCATCCTTCGAGATTTGTTTTTTCCCAGAAACATATCTCTAGCACAACTTGAACCTTTCCTCTTAAAACGTGATGGAATAAGTGAAACCCATAACCTAACTTAGGATTAGAGCACACTTGAAAAGTCAATTCGATTAGGTTTTCGCCAGAAAGTTAACGTCATGACAGAGTCAAATAACATCAAGTAGGATTTATATGTAATTGAGCAACTTTATGCTGATCAAACGCTGGTACTTGGCAATTCTCTTATTGAGCAGGTGTATACTTTCTCCGAAGTGTATATTCAATTTTCGTTCTTCCCTCGATTGCTGTCCTATGTCCTTGGCAACTAAGACAATCTCTTTCGGAATTTTATGATAGTTCGAACATCAAGCATCTCGAATAACCCACCAACAAGCACTTTTCCAATAGATAGCAGACAATAATGGCTAAGGCTTGTTGAACAAGAATCGTTTTATCTGGCGGTAGTTGCGCCGATAGAATAACAAACAGGACATTCTGCCATTTCAGCCGGCGAGTTGCTGAGCATGGGACTCCGTATGTACTAGATCAGGAAAATCTAAACTAAAGATTGTTGTGTTTAATGGACTGGCAGAAGAGGACATACTTTAAAACAGGATTCCGATATTTCCTTCTACAAACAATCGAAATCGAAAATAGAAAGACAATGGCAGGATACATAACCGATGTACAAGCACCCACTCATATGAAGAACGCTAGAAATTCTCCTTAAGTTGCTGAACAAATTTTGGCAAGGACAGTGTATGTAATTTCATAGGACAAGGCTGTTCATATTTGAGCAGGAAAATCATTTCCAATTTATGCGGTTTGACTTTGTTATGCTTTCCTTAACTCTATAGGACTGCTCACCTCCTGTGGTAATATTAGCCTTTTCGCTCCTGATGCCAAGACCTTCACTACAAACACCACATATTGGACAGTAAATAAGTTTCACACAAAGGAAACACTTGAGTAGGGATCTATAACTGTAAATAACTCTACTTCTCTTCCGAAAAGTCATGGACTCCACTATGCATTTGTGCTGTTCGTTTATTAAATTTTTATGTTTGTTCGCACCATTAATAGCTTTGTGTGCCCCACTCTCTCGGCAGCTAACGAGAGGCGAATCATATCAAGCGAAAACAAAAGGATATTAGATTGGTTCAAGAACCTAACAATAATAGGGAAACAAGACAAGGAAAAAGTGGAAATGCCAAGAAGGAGGGGTGACGGATATTGATTTTCTATGCTGATCTGGAAGACTTGGAAATTTATTAGGAAATCATGAGCTGAATTTGGTTATCGTCATCTGTTTTTGTATTACATAAGTTTTCATGAAGGTTTGAAAAGTATTGCATATTAATTAAAACTTTGTGCAAAGCGATATATTTGAAGATAGTGAAACAGTTTTGCTCATTCAAATAATTTGACAGAAGCATTTAAAGTTTGAAATTGGTCTAGCGGTTGAACTTCAGTCTGCCTCGTTTACCACAGCTTTAAAATAGGCAAACTAAACCTCATTCCACTTCAAATATTCTGACATCTGATCGAACGTTGTCATCAATTAGCTTCACATTGGGCAGTCATGATTTGTCAAAACTTATGGTCCAGTCCAATTGTCCGTACACAAACAAGTAATTCCACCGAAGCTGCGGATTCCGCACCTGGAATACCAATTAGGGTTTATGGTGGAAAATTCATAAAAATATATCCCTCCCCAGTGCTACACATACTAGCACTTACTTCACAAGGCAAATAAGCAGTGCGACGCGTGGTGTGGGATTCGTGGCCTCATAATCATTTGCATATGAATCAAGTCCAAGAGCACGACAGTGAAAAGTTGGTGAAATCTTTGGGAAACCGTCCTAATAAAGTGGACTTGATTGTGATCTTAAATTCTTAATACCAAGAGAATCAAAGCGAATGGCTTTATTGAATCATCTGGATGTTTTATATTCTATACATGTAATGGGTGTAATGCTGTGGTTACAGGTCTTAAGGGAGGGACGGAAAACTGTGGCTGTTTTCCATGCTCTTAACAACTTTAAAGTACAATAAAGACGATTATGAGAAGCCATCACGAGAAATCATGTTATGATTGACCCTAATTTGGGTGTTATTGTGGTCTTGCCAAAATGATTGGATCGGTCTGCAAAAACAATCACGGAAGAATTGTACGTTCACATAAGCACATTTATTTATCTGCTGGTCCATAAACACACATCAGTACACTGTCATTGGATATTGGATGTGGTTTCACTTTTGTGGTTAGGTTCAAATAGTCATTAAGATTAAATTTAAACAATTCTTATACTTCTGGAAATCTTTATGTGTATGCACTCTGAGAATGAGAGAGCATCTGAATTAGTGGAAGTTTGAGGAAATCAACTACGTTCTGTTGAAAATATATTAAAAATAAGATGACAATGGAAGGTGTAGTTGACTAGTATGGATGTATTTATGGCGTATTGTATCCGTGTTCGTTCAAATGTCTTTCACAATTATAAATGAATAATATATTGAAGCGTCCCTACCTGAGGAGGTTTAAGTTATTCCACTAAATCGAAACTTCGCGGCCCTAGGCGAACCGTAAGCACTTTCCACAGGCCCATTCTTTAAGCATCCTTAAATTCCGTATTCTTTTTGAAATTTTCCGTAGAAACAATTTTTAAAGAGTCTTGTCTGGGTTTCTTGCTTTACAAATTCTTTAAGTTAGTCATCCTATTAGTGATTCGGAGTTTGTTGAAATTAGGAACAAACTAAAGCTCCATGTCCGGATAGCTCAGTGGTTAGAGCATTAGGCTGTCATACGGAAGGTCGCGGTTCAAATCTCACTGGTGGCAGTGGAATTTGCATCGTGATTTGACGTCGGATACCAGTCGACTCAGCTGTGAATGAGTACCTGAGTCAAATCAGGGTAATAATCTCGGGCGAACGCAATGCTGACCACATTGCCTCCTAGTGTACCGTTACGGTCTTGAATGAAGTGCTCTAACACACTTCAAGGCCCTGATCCAATATGGATTGTTGCGCCAACGATTATTATTATTAAAGCTCCATTAAAACAAATTGGTCTAATAACCGGGCTACCATTGTTTGTATCTTTTTCAAAAATTTCACCTTCCGCAGAGAAATTGGCAGAAAACGAAATTCAGTTATTCACAATTAAATCTTTCCTTCTCAATGGGTTATTTACTGCATAAGACTCAACTCGAGAATAGTCCCAAAATATGCATAAATATATGACCAACTTATTCAAAGACTCTAAATAAAAATATTAAATAGCTTCCTGTCAACATAGGCTCATTCCAGTAACATTTGATTGACTGATTGCTAATTGTAGCACAATTTACAGAGTCTGGCATTTCTTCTCTGTGAAGTCTTTATTCATTGGGATTGCCAGTGCAAAGTGGCTTCCCTAGATAATCTATTCGATGCGTCCTCCGAAAACTTCTGATTTTTATTTTAGGGGAAATTTTAAAATTGTCAAATATTTAGTTTTCGTTTAGGAAATCAACGTATTGTATTTTTTAATCGTTCGCTCTTCAAATCTATACATCGAACTCTGTAAAAGATCTGAATCCGGATCATCAAAAGACATCTAATGTATAGTGAGTGCCACCTTTGAGAAAGTACATAACTTTAGTTTATATGCAAGGAAAGGTAACAAAGATGTTACCAATTTTTATAAATTATGTATGTTTTTAAACAGTGTTGCATCGTTTCTATGCTTGACGACCATAAGGACTCCTCTCAACTAGAATTTATGCAATATATTTTTCTTGAAAATTTTGGGTTTTTCATTGATCTTTAAAGTTTTCAGTGGGGTTAAGTTCCAGTGAATTACCAGGTCGATCAAATGCTCTTGTTTGGTTTTTTTCTAAAAAAAAAACCTGCTCTAATTTCTTACTGATAACCCTTCGTGTATTTTGAGTACGATTCTGGTTTCCAAGACCTTTATATATTGGTCCTGCCTCATTGTCTTTTGGACAATTGATAGCCTCCCTATTCTTTACTCCCTATGTTTCCAATCATTGACCAGGCTATAATATTGATGCTTGACACTTTTTACGATGCAAACTTTTTTAAATTTTTCAAGAGGTCTTTGTCCGACAAAACCTGATTTGTTAGTCGACCCATATACCGATGATTCGTCAGAAAGGCAAACGTGGAATAGATTGTTGAGTGTGGATTTTGGAAAACAGAGACTACATGGAAACTAAAGGGCTATTTTGATTTAAAAGTGGTCTAGTCACCTTTTCCCAGACATCACCAATCAAATTCAAATGTTACTTGCATCTCTTCAGCCATAAGCATCTCCTTCTACTATTATCTTATTCCTCGTTCCCTTCTATTGAAAGTATTTCTTGTTCATTCCTTTGCTTTCCAGTTTAGTGAAACCCCCTTATTACTAAGAGAGTTATGACAGGTCAAAGTTGTCACTTTTGTGCAACTTTCTTGCTTTCTAAGATTTTGAGTGTCAGTATCATACTAAAGTGAATGGTCTGACAAACTAAATCCATAGCCATTAGCCCATTCAAATGTGGTTATATACGTTCAGCTTCCGGTTTCCCAACCTGTTTCTTAACTCTTTCGATATGACTCTTGTAACAAGTCGGAATACCGCTCAGCGTTTCGGGTATAAAGGTTTTGTGTTCACCTTATGTGAGAAACTCTCTATGCTCCATGACTAAAAATGCAAAATATTGCTTCATATATTACCAAACTCCAAGGTATACTTATGTAAATACGTACGTAAGATATAAATATTGTACTCATCCGAAACAAACAAACATTACCTCTTATCGTATACTGATGTATACATATATATTTACGCATCTAAATTGATCTGATTTACACTTTACCCCGTGCTCAAAACTAAAAAAGAAAAAAAATGTTCCAATGGAATCTGCCGTTCATACAAGATCACTCTATATGGTGATGACGTCTTACACACGCAAAACTTTGACTATCGATAACTTTGTTAATAGTAGTTAGATTACATCCAAGCCAGAATTATGTGCTATCTTACCGCCTATATTCCTACCAAATTTTGAACTTCTAGGATGAACTTAAGGGGAGTTTTCCAGAAAATTTGTAAAATGTGGTAGCAAACTATTATTAACTTTATTTGCGTATATATCGGAACGGGATGTATTTTGAGGCCTAGATTTCGTACAGAGGCATTCCTGTTTCACTTTCCGGGGCTTACATTTTGAGTGCTCCCCTGTGTTTCACTCTTTTTCAGTTGCCGAAAAGTATCAAGCCCTTTCACTTGATACCCAAATGATATTCAGTGGAAAAAATATTTGCATCCTCCTTTCGCATATATGGAGAACCCACACACAAACTCACCACACAGCTGCCCCACTTACTATATATAAAGACATTCACAACCCACATCTTCTCATCAAATTTCGTGACAATCTATTCAGTCCTTTCCCCGTAAATCGGATGTGACAGACGGACAGGCTGACGGACAGACAGACATTGCATCGATTTTAATAAGGTTTTGTTTCACACAAAACCTTAAAAATGACTGTAGATGCGCACTCTAAATGCTTTTTTTAGAATAGCAATAGAATAGATTGCCTGGAGAAGAAAGTTGGGCTGTTCAGAGATGGTATAGCAGGGAGCTAAACAATTATAGGAGGGCATCTACGTGTCATTGGTCCTGCCATTTTTTTATTTCGCCTGTCTAATCTACACTTTCACATCCTATGACTGGCAATCAGGATGGCACTTTTATAGAATAAATTAGAATCTTATAAGCAAGGCTGTTGCTGCAAATATGAAAATTGCTATTTTTGTAACTTTCAAGGGCGAAAATATTTGGTTCAATTACTACTTTTTACAAGGTTTTCAATCCAATTTTCTGTAGAAGTTATGTGCGCATATAGATACATGAAACCAGCATATTTGACAACATAATGGACAGTGACTTGAGAACTAAAAACCAACACGCTAACTGAAGATAACATGAAAATTGTAGTTCAGATGGAATAATAGACTACAGATATACCTCGCGGGCAGAGCACAATAGTACTTCATACTGGAAAACCAAACGTGTACGGAAAAAATTGACTAATAAAGCGTTTTAGTATTTGGAATATATTTTTTCCTTATTTTTCATTTTAATAGATTAATTTAAGCCTGCACTGTGCAGATAACTTCACCACCTCGGACGGACTCGTTACTCTGAATCTCCTTTTTTACAATATATACTTAGCGTCTCGAAGATTGTTTAATAAATAACAATGTAGCGAACTTAGAATGAGCTTCGACATCATGTTCCAATTTGAATTAATACAAAGAAAGGCTGCTCGTTTCTCTTATGAAAAAAATTTGTTTGACTGGTTATCACAACCGCCTAGTTTTCTGTGATCAGTTTTGACTGCTTCATTGAAGAATTTTCAAACAACTTCGATTCCTCTTCAAAATGGCTGTCAACGACAACGACACCAGTACTTGTGTTTTCTGAAAATTATTAAATTCTGTAAGTTGTATCTTTTGTTTTGGTTTTGTGTAACTTTCAGGGATAACATCCTTTCTGTAATTAATAGTAGTTTTATACAACAATTAATTAGATTCTTTGTTCGTTGTGTTATAGATAAATGTCCAGGAATCCTTGTGGAGCATTGTTGAGATTTAAATTGGCGCTGTTGTCGTTTATATACATCGGTCGATTATATTCAATTGTAATAACTGAGAATAGAAAAATGTTATAAGGGTGAGAGTTTTTCGGGTTTGTCGCTAGGTTTATTGGCTAAAGTTAAAAGATAAAATTCTCCCGGCAGAATTATTTGTGTAATTTTTCAATATTTATTGATATTTAAATCATAATGTTAACTACTGTTCTAAAAGTTGGTTTTGCTATTATAATCACGAAAAATTTTTGGTCGCGTTTATTGCTATAATTTAATGTTAGAAATATTTACTTGTCTCCATAGCTGACTTTCGTAGTCCTAAGTTAGCGACTTCTGCAGAAGTTGTTGATCTGATTTATTAAAATTGGTAGGCAACAATGTTATCGGCAAGAAGTACTATGTCCCAGAAGCATCACTTTTCGAGGCTTCTTAGCGTCAAGTGTTTCAGTATCTGATATCACCTTCGCTGAGCGCTGCGGTAAGCGGTGCATTTTTGTTCTTCTTAAAATTATATTATTCCATTGTGTGTATGGGTACGGACGGCAACAGTCCGGATTGGGTGTTCTTTCACAGGCAACGCCCCTTCCCCAGTTTTCTTACATCTGACCTCCACAGTCCCTCTCCGTATCATGAGCGACCGGCTAAGGAACACGCTAAAGAAAGATCCGAAAGCAAATATAACGAGGAAAAATGTGACCGAAATTTACTAAATGATACGTTAGAGAAGTGTGTGAATTGTGAAGTGGACAGGAAGTATGAGGTAAATCTTTTGCCGACTTGGCGATCAGAATATCTACGTACGAATCATCATTGCCTAGAAAACATTAGTTAGGACTTGCAGAAAAAGGGACCTCTTTGACCATTTGAATTATAATTCGATGATGGTCACATGTTTCCAAGGATCAAGTTTTCTGTAGTTAGCTAAGTAGAAGGTTTCGAGTAGAGGATCTTTTCATGTACACGTAGTATTGAAATTGATTCGAGCCGAGGCAGACAGGAAATTCTGATAATGCGCTCTGCTTGATAATAAGGTTGTTGTTCTAAGGTATTTCTTTAGTATTCCCCTCAAGTTTTGGAATAACTACATTGTGACACTGAGTTTTCTTTATTTGAGTATTTGATCGGGTTTCGGGATGCCGTGCTTTTAGAGTAATCTTGCTACCAGTATTCGGTTGAAGGCAAGGAATTAAATTTGTCTTCAACTCCATTTGTACACTATCCAAGATTTTCTAGCATTAAAGTTAGAGTGGCCTATGGCTTTGATTGATATTCTTTCTAGGCGGTATCCCGAATTACTGATACCGAGGGATAACAAGAAAACGAGGTTTCACTTCGATAAGAAGTTTGAAACACGTTGGAGTAACAATGCAGGGGGGAGAGCGTGGCTGCGACATCCGGTTTAAACCAGCAACTGATTACTTGGTACACTGACGGATCCCTCACAGCAGAGGGAGTGGGTGCCGGTGTCATTGGTCCAAGGAAAATGTACTTTGAGCCAATGGGCAGGTACACTAGCATATTCCAGGCGGAAATAGACGCCATAGACAAATGTGCCTCCTTTAATCTGCAAAGGAACTACAGGGGGCAGAACATAGCTATTCTCACCGATAACCAAGCAGCGATCAAGACACTTAGGTCCAACCAGGTGAACTCTAAACTAGTATGGGAATGCCTTGAGAGACTGAATACACTCGGCTCGTCCAACAAGGTCTGGATACTTTGGATTCCAGGCCATGCTGAGTTAGAAGGCAACGAGGCAGCGGACGAACTAGCCAAGAAGGGGGCAGGGACGGCTTTGCACGGGCCAGAACCCTTCTGTGGAATCGGAAACGGTTTCATGGCTATGAATCTAAGAAATGAAGAGAAACGGTTGAGGGAACTTTATTGGGCGGGTCTACCAGGGTTGGAGCAGTTCAGGGTGCTTATTGGGGGATACGAACCCATACGTGCAAAGGATTGCTTAAACCTCACCAAAATCATAGTGGGAATTCTCACTGTTCATTGTCGGCTAAACTATCGCCTAGGGAAGCTAGGGATATCTACAGACACTGCCTGCAGGTTTTGTGAGGAGGAGGATGAAACCTCTATACACGTCCTGGGACAGTGTCCGGCACTTGTGCAAAGTAGGTCGAGACATCTGGGAGAACACTTAATACCAGATGCAAAGTTGAAACATCTGGAAGTAGGGAACATACTAAAGTTCCTAACGGTTACAGGCCTGCTTGAGTGAGATACTATGATGAATAGGTGCACTAAAACCAGTAAAAGGGGCGCAATAGTTCTTCAAGGACGCGGTGCGACTTTCCCTTAACAGAATAATAGTGATGGCCTATGGTTTTGATTAGATTTTTAACCATGCTGATTTTATTCCTCCTGTTTACATCTAGGCTCCGTTATTAAATTTGTTTTTCCATACATTGCAGACCATGTACTGTCAAGGTCGGTAGACATAATGTGGAAGTAGCACTTCCAAACTCTATAATAGACAGACGTGTTACTTCTAATAAGATTAATCAGTTTAGCCTAATTTGCACTTCAATGAAAGCAAAGTTCAAGAGCGGTTAGTTCTACAACCTTAGGAAGGATAAAATCAGTGCTTGACAAACTTTGAACGAACGTACAAAAAATGAACAGGTTTTCTGCTCATGGCGAGAGTTATTGTTTTCCATGGCTAATGCCATCTTTCTAAATTTTAGCAGGTTCAACTCCATTGAGGGTTGAGATCCCAAACAGGAAGTTTGGGTTGAGAAAAAAGTTTAATAACGACGAGGTTATTTTGCCATTCAATAAATTTTGAAAATTTAATCAAAATGGCAGGAATTTGTGAGGAAACCACGAGTTTCTAAATTAAATAAAATTTTTTTTATACGTACTATTTATATTCGTACTAACCGCTTTTCTCTTTTATTTTTCAGGTAAGTTTGGCAACATAGTTTCTTGAAAATCTGAAAGACGGTAAGGTTCTCTGAAGGGAAAACTTAAAAATTTTATAAAATGGTAGAAGGCATTTTCCTTTCTGAGAAAATTAAACGTATTTCGAAATAGGGGACCTTTATTCTTATATTTTATCGTGTTGTAATATACATACTTTTCTATACATAGACGACCTATGATCGAAGAGTAGTAAGTCATGATCGTGTATTGCAAGTACCGTTTACTCGAAAGCGTCTTTACACTTCCAAATATTATTTGAAATTTGATACGTAGCGTCCGCCTTTATATATTGCGCCCTACGCAAGAAGGGCACCTTGGAGAAAAATAATGGCGCAAATGTGATGTAGGTTAAGCGAGGGTTACGTCTTGTCACCGATATTACTTCTTGTTATCGGTGGCGTTTTTCATGCTGCCCGGAGGACATGGAGTAGTACAATGGACAATGACATCTCTGTTTGCTCTTTCATCGGGTTATGAATCTTGGTTAAATGGCTCAGGATTTGGAAACAGGGTCAATTAGAATTGACAACAAAACCAAGTTTCTCAGTCGATGAGTCATCGAACTTTCCATATCTGTAATAATGGGCAGAGTATCGAAGGCGCCGATCTAGGAAGCGCGGTTTCTACCAACAGTCATATAGAACTGGATGTCGCTCAATGCAATAACAGTGGTAGATCCACTTTCGCTGTCTTGTCTCAAATCTGAAGAAGCAATTATCTTAACACCAAGATCAAGTTGAGACTGTTGCCTACTTGTTCTTCCTGTGTTGCCACTCAACAGCTTCGGTCAGCTATCAAGTGGATGGCCCGAAATGTTAGTTGTCTATTTTTTATTCGTATATGGTTCGAATTATTAAGAGTATATAAGTAAGTATGTTGGTTCAGCTTAGTGGACGGGGATACTTGCCGCTGTCTTCGAGACCTCTACCTCTATATCCATTTTCCAGCTAGCGCAGTCGATGGGGTCTATTAAAGCTACTTCTGCAATTTTAATCAGAAATTACAGGTATGAATCCTGTCAGAAAGCTGAAACTAATGTCACTTACGATCCGATTTAGAGGTGGAGACCTTCAATTAATGAGGCTGGCGATGGGCCAAGTAACAAAATGGTCGAGTTCTGGAAGATGGACAGAGTACAAATATGCTCATTATAGTCCATCCATTATCCACGAAGAATGCAAAGCGGGGACAGGGTTTCGTCCAGAGAGTCGTTATGATAATATACTAATTTTAGTGTGGTGCCTTAAACGAAATATTTTATGAAGTAAAGGGTAGTAATCTATTCTGATATTAAATATCGTTCTGAAGAGCAGTTTAATTGTATTTTTTTTAATTCGTTCAATTCATTCGTGGTTCATTAAATTTTTCTTTAAATTTATTTATTTTGAATTATATCTTTTGTTCTTGTAAGGAGATTTTTAATTCTTGGGAAGGAAAAATCGTGGAGGCAATCGTCAATTAATACTGATGAGGTTCTACAAGAAGTTGGGAATAAAATAACTCCTAGTAACAACATTTTCCAATCTTATAAAGTGAAATAATTTGCTATTCAAATTTTCTTATTTCTGCAGTATTTCAATGAGGCAATTTTATGAATAGAGTTTAATGACATTCTATGGATTTTTGACTTTTATTTTCAAACTCATTATCTATATTACCTTAGGGGTGGGTCTTTTCCAACCTTTAGAGTTTTGCTAGGTTCTATGCCCAGAAGAAATTATTTTTCTAGTCGCACCATCGCCCGTTTTTCTATGGCAACGGATTAATTGCTTGCTTACTTTTTGCTGAATGGTCTTACCGCGGGCTGCCTGGTATCTTTTAACAGATTTTTAAGCATTTTTTTCATATAAAAATTTATTTATACATTATATCCTTATCACACACATATATATGGCTGTAATATGGGGGTCATATGGTTGCCTGAAGAAGAACCGGTATGCGGAACCTCTAAAATATTTACGTTTCTGGATGTCTCAGGCGGTTGTACGGGAGATCGCGGTTCAAATCTCACTTCTGGCAATGGGGGTTGTTTAGTGACTTGATGTCGGATACCGGACGACTCAGGTGTGAATGAGTACCAGAGTACCAAATCAGGGTAATAAATCACGGGCGAGCACAACGCTGACCACATTGCCTCCTAGAGGTTAGTGTAATCCTGTAGTGAACTGTTACGGTCTAATATGCTCCAAGGCCCAAATCAAATTGGATGGTCGCGCCAACGATGACTATAATTATTACTGATAAAAATAATTTTTCTTAGCAATTTAACACAAAAAAATTGAATTTTTTTAAGAAATTTTGTTATTTTTAAAAAAAAGCATATTTGAGGTTTTGCATATTTTGGCAAACCTACAGAAGGAGAAGAAATTTAGTTTTTTGAATTCGGACCACCATAGAAGACTGTTTGCTTCCTCGAATGAGGAGTCTGCATTGGTCCTAAGAAAGACATATTGAGCTTCCATCAAAATAATACTAAAATTTCAGAACAATCGCGTATTATTTACGGGTACAAAAAAATAAAAATACTAAAATAGTGTTGAATTTTCGAGCGTCACACTGCACCTTAAGCTAGATAAGTTATGTGTGTCATATGATCTCTGGTTGCACAAGTTGTGGAGTTTCTTTTAAGTCAGAACAAAACAGCTTTATTCTTGGAAAACGCAACGGTCCGTGTCTTTTCAATTTAAAAAAAAAATCTATCTGCAATTTTTTTCTACTGTTCCTTGGAGAATGACACGATATTAATAAGAAGAAAAATTGTTTTCGCGGGCCCATCAATTATCCAATACTATCGCTATTGTTGATCTACTAGGACATAGTTTTCCCAGCTCTCGTTAACTGACGTTTTTCCATAAGTAGACCAAACTGGTTTTTCAAACAAGTTCAAACTAATTTAGTAATATAATGGGAAAAATTGATTTTTGTAATCACACTATAGGATATTTAAGCATTTTCTTCATTTTGAAAGTGTCCTACAAATGCCAGAAAGCCCTCTGTTCTGGGAAAAGGTAATGATAACGTTTGCTCGTGTGAAAATATAATTTCAAATTTCCACGGATAGACTTTTCACACTGTTTAACTAAAAAAATCAAACGCCTCATTGGCGGTATATGCGAAAAGTTGCTTTTCTAAATCTCGTGATAATCTACTCTTTGTTTGGTCTTATCGATTCTCCCTCGTGCAATTTAAGATATCAAGTTTAGTTAAGCTGGTTTAAGTTGACAAGAATGTGCTCCTTTCTTACTGCAAGAATTATATGAAATATTAAGCCATAGTTTGGGTTTTTAATCAATTCAGAGTATTACAACTCTACCTTACCCTGCTAAGTCAAAATACAATTTGAAATTTCAACACCAACTTTTGAATAACTAAAATAACTTTTCTGTCAGATTTTAATATACGCGCTACATAGTTGCAAATATTATTTAGCTACTACGGTGTTATCAAATTATGATTTGGTGGCACTCATTGTATACGAGCCATGATTTTATAAAATTTTTTATATGTTTAAGGATGTTAATCATCTTACGAGGTATAAGATCAATTGACTATTATCTTTGGGAAAGTATCTCACATGCGGAATTGTGCTGAAAGAGTGCACTATTCTTTGCGCTACAGGCGGTATCAGGAATTCTCGCGTTGTAGCCACTCAAGAATTAAAGGGCTTCAGAGTTCATGTCCGCTAATTCCTGCTAGACAAATTTCAGCTTAATTTCAGTAGATGTGAAAACAAACATAAATATATACAAAAACAGGGATAATACTGCGAAAGGACATACAATGCGCCCAGTTAGTATACATTCATGGACAGTACCCTCTTGATTATATCATAGATATCATATAGTAAAATATCTGACGTTCATCTTTTCTTACTTAGAGCATAGTCTATGGGATTATTGTCTTTAAGTGTAAAGCTTTCTGGAATTAAATGTTCACCATAGTCAGGAGTAAGTTCCTCTCAACTAATGCATGGACGAAGGCATGTGTATTAAATTTTCAGAGAAACCCAACTATATTATAACCTAAGGGGGTGATAGCCATTGCCTTCTGTTACACATACGGTGGAAATTCTGTTTTTGTAATGCATATGTTTTTAATCCCACATTACTTTAAAATGTCCTGATGTTTTTGACAATTTGAAAATACTATGGATATGATTGCAGAAAGTCTCTAACTGTAGGTTGATGTGTCTCAACGGCATCGTTTTGGATTCTCATAATTTGTTTCGTTTTTCGTTTGTCCGTCACAGTGTTGTGTATTTTTTCTGGAGCAACTAACTCACCAACCAGTACAAGTGGTGGTGGATTATTAGGTTTTTCCGTAAGTTCTTATACGAAATTTTAGTTAAAAATTAAATCAATATCAAAAATAATTGGCCATACTATCAGAACTAAATAGTGGTTAATCGATTTTAGTCCATCACAATTCTTTGATTTTTATTGTGAAATATCCGTTATCCTGGTTGAAAAAAACTCGAATTGTACCAATATACTCCTCAATTAATTTTTACTGAAATTTGTCTAGTTGTGGACGGTAATGATTATCAGTGACCATCTGAAGGCATTTCCTAGTGAAGTGGACAGTCAACGATCATCCAAATACTAAAAAATATCTTCTTCTGATGGAATTCCCGGCTTCGCTCCAGCTACGACTGTCCGACTTTTCGGTTGCCATAGAAGTCTGTCTGTCTTTCACATTCGATTTACTCAGAAACGGCTAAACCAATTGTTACGAAATTTAGTGAGAACCTGTGGTCGTCTTTGAATCCCTTTACATACATTAGAAAAACGATGTAACATTTTTTTTCACGGAGTATGGTTGTGTCGGGTGTCAAATGAAAGGGTTCAATTAGTGCTTTTCAAAGCTGATGTTTTCTATACCGGTTGGAAAATAAGGGAGTGACTCCTAATGTGAGCACCAAAATTGAAACAGATCTCATTCTCAGAACCGATCCAGCGGAAAAATCTGAAAAAAATCACAATGGTGCATCGATGCCAAATCTACGCCTCAAAATACATCCCTTTCCGATATCTGCTTAAATAAAATTAAGAAAAGTATATAAGTTATAGTATTACTATATTTTGGAAATTTATGCAAAAGCTCGCGTTAAGTTCATCCCAGAAGAACAAGTTATTACATAATAAATAATTTTGGAAAGTTTGACAAAAATCCCATTATTATTAACAAAGTTATAGAAGGTGTGTGTTTTGCGTGAATTTATCGCACTCTAAGATATGTATGACATCATCATCATATCCAGTGAACTCCTATGAATCGCGAGTTGAAGTTTGGAAACACATATGTATGTCAAGAGATATTTTGAGTTGGAGCTATACGCGAATGAGAAAACGTAGGGAGGGGGGAATTTCTCACACAAGACGAATGTTCAAATCCCTAATCTTAGGCCTAATCACCTTACCTTCAAATTATGCCAAATTTGCATAGATCTTGCAGGTAGTAAGTAGCCAATGACTATTACTAAGTCAAAAGACAATTATCTTTTGATAGCGGCTCAATATCTCTATTTTTAGGCTAGGTATTTAAGATTTTTCTCGCCAGGGGAAGAGGTGTTTTCGTTTTGTTCTGAAGCAAATCATGCAGGAATAAAGGGAAAGTGGAATTTAGAAACATAAAATGGTTGCTGGCTCTTAATCAAGCATTCTTTACAATTCGATCAACCTGTTGTGAATTTCTCCATTTTTTCACACCCTAGAAATCACAATAATTTAATCAATTAATTCATGATGATGCCCTTTCTTTAAATCTAGGGCTTAAGACACATTCTCGTCGAATTAGTTTAGTATTAATGTCTTACAATATTTTGTAAATTGCTGGAGTCTTCCCTTAAATTCATTTCAAGAACATAAGAATATAGAAAGCAATACTGGCAAATTTATTTACTGCTCCATAAAACATAGAATGGCGGTGTACCATTAAAGTGAATAATCTCATACGACACTAAATATGTTTTGGTTTCAGAGCCAGCTTTTAGGTTCTAACTTATCCCATCATTTTTCTATCCGGTATTTCCTTCTACAGGACTGGATGCGCAAGCCTTTGCGACTAGTGAATGTATGTTAGCTGAACTTTATATCCTTAATTTTCTGATTGGTCGACTGGAAAGTTGGCTATTATCAAATGTAAGAAATGACTTTTGTACTACACTCCTCTGAGGCGTTCTGAGTATAACTTTCACGTATTCGAGAGGGAAACCACATGTTTTAAATTGAAGTCAATACTATTCAAAGGCTGTTATTTTCATACCCATAGTAATGTTCACCGCAATAAACGATTGATTAATGTATCTGCAAAGTAAGCACATGCAAGTCTCCTATTAACACTTTTTTGCTTTTAAATGAGACTATGCCTCAATGTCATTATTGCACACTTAATGCTATACAAATGATAAGCCTCTGGTAGTGGATTCTTATGCATTTGAAATGTATTAATCGTTTTCTCTGGGGTCTCTGGTCTGAACATCGAAGTCGATGATAAACGACCAAAAGGCAGACCTAAGCAACAGTGGCTTGATACGCTGGATGGGGATTTGAAAGCCTCGAGATTGCACCCAGATCAGGCATTCGATAGAGCCAAATGGCGAAGCAGATCACGACGAGCTGACCCCGCTTGTGAACGGGACAAAGGCTGAAGAAAAAGAAGTTTCCTCTGGGGTCAGAAATCGTTAAAGAAATATAAAGTGTAATTTCATATCAGGACTGTACAAAGGATATTCCATCGTTCCAAGTTTTGACCGGGCAAAATGCTGACGATCAAATATTGGTGCACCTAACAGAATTGGCTTTTATGTGACAGTTCAGTCTGGCCTTTGTAGCTTGAAATTGATAGACGAGTAGCTTACTCCAAACTACAATTTTATTTTATTGTGTATATATAACTCCCTTCATCTGTACAAAGCTACTTAGCTACTTAGCTTTGTACTGATGAAGGGAGCAAGTTGCTCCCGAAATATATATACACAAAACAAAATTTAGTTTGGAGTAAGCTACTGGTCTATCAATTTTAGACTTAACTACAAATAGAAGACAATGTCTAACCTCTTTGTAGCTTGCTTACGTCAGGTGTCATTCAAGAGATTCAAGATTTGCTTCATACCCATATTGTGTACTTATGAACTGATGTGGCATTAGATGGTGTTTCAATTGAGAAAAGTCGAGGTTGTACCTAGTCTTGATTTTTTAGTGAAGAGTCAAATAAAAATTTCAAATGTAATCAGCATGGCAAAACATTCAAAGTAACGTTATCGTCTTAACTATCTCAGATGGCCAATGGGAATATTACACATGGTTAAACTAGTTAAAAATGTATGGCACTATCAGCAACGCCACTTGGCCAGAACAAAGAAGTTCCTTTTTCCTTGCTTAAACTTAGGTCACGACGAATTTCAGCATCTAAATTAAATTCATTGTTTATTGGTCAAATTGACTTCATCATTTCCTCTCAACACTGACTTCCTCATTTTTCTCTTAACAGCACCTGTCACCTGTGGTTACAAAAACAACTCCGTTCGCATGAGGGTCGTGAAGCTCTTGGTACTGCAAAGTTTGTTAAATTAACCGCTAATGTACGCTAGCTGTCATTTGGAGTAGCCATGTAAATGTTTACACTCTTCAACTACTTTGCGTGATGATGCTCGCTTGTCGTTTTTTCTGAAAAGTGATATCTACCATTTTCTTATAATTCCTTCTGGCTGAAAAGTATATTTTGCTGGGTCCTGGAAAGAAGAAGGCAAAGGAAGGGTTTTAATTGCTCAAGTTTCTTGTAACCGCAGTTTATAAGGTCAATATAGGAGCATCTGGTCTAGGCTTTTCAATCGGATTTCTGAGATTTACGTAAATACGTTCGAGAAATTTTCGACAAGACCCAAAACAGTTGCCTCCTTCCAACAACGGATGACTACCTCATCATTCGTCACTTTCAAATTTGCCATCTATACCATGAAATGGGATTTCTTACCTTTTATCTGGTAAGTTAATGCAGCAGGTTCACTTGCCGATTGTTAATGTACGGCTACTATGAAGCTTCTAATTGATGAAAACCATCGTCACTGCTACATTCCGTTTGGCTAATCTCTGTTAAAATCGTACTAACGCAGTAAATACGTGCGATCAAATGGCAAATCGAAAGTGAAGTTTAGACGAAAACAGAGTACCTCTGGTCGTCATTAGACGTTGCATTTATCTTTACTTACAACATATGCATCTCTGGATATTTGCAACTTTTGCGATTATGGAAACAGCAATGCATTCGACCACTCACACTGATGCAGCAATCAATTTAATCTCCGATCATAATTGGAATATTGAAAATATTTTAACATCTGCGTGCGTATTTATGCACCTGTTAGTAAGTGCGTTTATGAAACTCAATAACGATTTGAATTATTTTGCATTCTAATTTACGTCGAGTAAACACTTTGCATTGTATTCAAGATATGCTCCACAATCTCTATTATTCCCTTTCAATGGCTCTTGACCTAACGAACCACTTTACGTATACAATTAATGCACAATAGCAGTAGCAAGAGAAATTCCAAATGTCATCTGATGTAAATTTATGACAAGCATTTTAGTCACAAATCTGAAGAGAGCGATTAGTGTATCTTTAGTTCCATCCTTAATTCTAGTGGACTACGAAAATCCTAGAAGTCCAGGAATTTATATTACTTTTCTTATTTGCATCTGGCTTTTTTCTCTTAGCGAAATTTGGACCTATTTCGCGGACATGTGGGTGAACTTCAAGTTTGTGGCTCATTCGGAATATGCTTGCAATAATCACAATATTTGTAAACCTGTTTATTCGCATACGAGTTTTGTATATTTAAACAGGCACTGGTTAAAATTTTTGAATAAATAGCGGATTGTACACAAAGCGCTCGGAATCCCGTGGAATGGAAATAAAGTCACGTCATGGCAATTACGTAATGATTTTTGAGTATCTGCGTAATGTATACATAGGTACGCCAGTTGCTATCATGATGGCTGATTTATGTGGCTATCGGTTCTCTGTTTAATCTCAGATACAAGTACAAACAGCGCAGACGAAGTTCCTCATTAATAAAAATGAAATCCGTACGATGCGAATCGAACCGGAAAATGTTTCACGATAATTTGCGTAAGCTTTATCAATTACCTCTGGGAAATGTGGACCAGTTAATATGGAAAAGTATATTTGAAAGTGTAGCGACTTTAATAACGGGATTTAATCAAATACTTAAGCGTCTATTTAATCTATTTAATTCAATGTTATCATATTTTTTATTTTGCTTGGCATAATCCCATTTTATACATAAGTCCTGGTACTTGATAAAACAGAATAAACGTTTTGAGTTGAATTTCCTTTTGAATTTTTTGTATACTTTGCACAGATTCGAATCAATCTTAAACTTCCGCACTAAGTAATAACATGAATACATACAAAGGGGAATAAACTTGAAGACTTGTACGTGTATCCATCGAGAAACTCGTTATTCTTATAAATGGAAATGCAGGGCAGCTTTTAAAGTGCGTGTAACTGACACATTTTTCACTTCACTTTCTTAATCCTTTAAAAAGATGGATCGCTACGATGACTCCTTGCTGCAGACTGAAATAGGTGAGCACAATGCAAAATGAAACACGCTCCTTGTGTATGATAAGGCTGAGAGAAAAGCATAGGGAGTAAAGGTTATTCACAAAGTATTAAAGGGCATATGGGATACAGAAGCGTACACAAGTCGTAACAATATATCACACGGTTGAAAAAGGATATCAGGAGGCTTTTTTCCTTTATATTCATATGAAACTTTTCTCTGGAAGTACAATATACAGGTCCTTTTTTCTGGTTTTCTGTGTTACCTTTGTCATTTCCCACCCCTAAACTACGGGAGTCGTTAAGCTAATTCAATGCAATGAAGATATAAAGATTACGCACGTTTGCAATATACTATTTGATTGGAAATATGATTATAAACGTGAAATGAATGTAGAATGGATAAATGATGTTGCATCACATTGTATGCGTGCATCATCTGCAGTCAATACAATTTACGCATAAATTAAATGCATGTTCGATTTCAATAGATTGTACGCATCAGCTATCACGGATCTTGAAATACTTTAATGCGATTGTATTAATGGTGGAATGGTGGCTTGAACTCTGCATTTTCCACAATAAATGATGCTGCCCAAAATTCAGCGCATAAATCTGAGGTAATATCAACAATTTAACCAGATTTTAAAGATACATGAATGCTAAATGTTAATGTCCGTGGACCTCGCCTTTTGGGCCAAGCACTCATTTTTTAAAAAGGAAACAGGCGACTTACGGTTTCGTCCATGGCAGAGGCAACTCATCAGACCTTGGTTCAATTTTCTAAATATGTATACGCGGCGTATCAAATGAAAGGTTTTAATTAGTAATTGCAAAGTTGATAAGAGTTGCTCCATTATATTAGCTTTCAAAATGAAATGGGAGATGGTCTTGATATGGACCAAATTCACTTAAATATGGTAGTTCGAGTGTTTTGGTGTGGCAATTTTCCATTGTTCATATTTAAAACTACCATATGAATCGGGAGACCCTGTATACCTAAATATTTCAAATTGACCGGAAATATTCTTCATTGTATCCCTACACTTACTCGTGCAGGGCGATTAGATTTGGGTCTGCAAGGGACTCATCTGAAGTGGTACCATGGTCGCCTGGATGGCCCACTGAGAGCATATGCTCTCAACCCAGGTATTTGCGGTTAGCCCCCTTGTGGGAGTTGTATGGTGACTGCGATCGCACCCATATCGCGGACAGAGTTCCTCTCGGGCTCAAATGTGGAGTTGCACTGTATAATTCAGACATCGTACTCCTTAGTTACGGCAGAGACGTTAGATAAGCCTTACATCCACTGGTATACAAGCTGAGCCTACACTCAGTATAAATAAGTATTATCATGTCGCGGCTCTGATTGCCGTCTGCAAATCAATCTATGTCTGAAGAAAACCGTGGGATTATGTCTACATGACAGGTACTTACCTGCAGGACCTTCATGCACTCTATACTACAAAAATATGATACTTTATTCGTTTTGAGAATGAAGGGGGTCCTAAGTCCGCATCAACTTAATGCAGGACCGGACCAATTGAGGAGCAACTTACTCCTTCTTTTCTGGTCCACGGACCCCTCGCTTAGGGCTTGCACCCAAACTTTTCTTAAAAAAAGTCAAGCGAAGTTGATGCGGACTTAGGACCCCCTTCATTCTCAAAACGGATATTTCAGCCCTGGCCAGCTCTGGTCAATAAGGCGGATTTGCGCTCAATATAATTCGTAGGCATGTCGTGTTTTACGAATTATATAAAGGAGCATTCAACATCTGCGAGCCGCTACGGTCACGCTGCTCCCAGGGCAGAGGTGAGGCAGCGTCTGACGATTTGCCTCTGCCCTGGTAAGAAACCGTAAAGCCGTCGTCGCTTGACTTTTTTTAATGATACTTTAGTCATAATTAATGGGAATAGTTGATATATACTGCGAAAGACTCATCTATGAAGTAGCTACCCTTTCTCATGCCTTTTTGTAACTGTTTTTATCATACTTGTTAAATATAAATAACTATAACTCCTTCTGTGAGGCCAGATTCTAATGCAAATGGACTATTATGGAACCAGTGCTACTATTCCAGAATGAATTGGTGATATACAAGGACCTTGAAAAACGGTGCAAAATCAGACACATAACTTTCTGCAAAAAACTACGTCATCTCAGCTAAAAATACAGCCCTTCTATTAATGGAATTAGATGGTTCTCCAGAATGTTCTTGTAAGCACACCATGCTAGGTAGACCATTCTCATATCATTCGGCTGCCCTCTTGCCTTGCAGTTTTTCTAATCCAATTCTTCATTCGATCCAAACAAATTAAATTTGGATTCATTGGAGAGTATTATTCTTTTGAAGTCAAGTGCATCCAATTAAATTGGGTTTGGCAGGTCTTTGAGCACAAAAGCCATCCTCCTGCGGTCGAATCGTTCGTGTGTTCAAATTGCAATTTTCTTCCACAAATAGGCTTCTAATATACTCCGGAGTTTGGAGCCGACCCTCTAAACATAATCTGTTTATCAAGTGATCTTCATCACCGTTGTTTTTTGTACTCATTTAGTTCCCTTTTCTGCTCAATAGATCTAATGGCCTGATAAACCTTAAAAAATCTGCTTATTATAAGTCTACTCAACGCAACTCTCACTTAAACTTAAATTTCTCCGATCGGTTTTTGGAATTTTCATCACTTTTAGTCAATTTTGAAAAATTATTAACATATTAACATTGTCCTGCTGAAAAATGCATTGCAGAACTTAAGATGAACTGATTTAGTTCGAATCGTAAGTCTCCTAATTATACTTAGAGAAAAAAATCGGATAGCAAAAACCCAGCGTAATAAGCGCAGTTGGACGACCTGTTAACATTTCTATCTTCGTTACTGTATATTGTATCCGAAAGAAAAGCTTGCTCAAAAATAAAATAATCTTTATTCGCTACGCAGCTATATAAAACCAAGGAAAAAGAGGATTGCTGCGTGCCCAGTTGTCATCAGGTAATTGTATTAGATTTTAACGGGATCTCCCTCTCTCTTTAACTGTTATCGATCGATTTTCATAGCGACAACTTCCAAAGAAATGCTGAAGCGCTTTATATTGATGGTGCTGATCGTCGTGAAGCTTCTTGCTGCTTTCAGTTGCCTCTTTAAATCTCGCGAACGATATGATTACCATTCACGTCTTCTGTATCCCTTCCTCCCTATCAGATCGTTCATCGATATTGATGGTCCTTGCAGGAATCGTTTCTAATTTTGGGGTTGCGTGCTGCACGCTGATCTGATTAATGAATGGAGAATGCCCTAACTGTATGGTCAATTTCCTTATCTGCGTTCAGCAACATACTTGGGCTGGTGTGCCTAACTATTATAATTAACTGTCGATATTCAGTTTCGCTTCTGGTGTAGCATGGTGATGTAGACCCGGCAAGTGGTGGGAGTTTATATCATTTATATCATGATATTGTGATTTTAAGTTGGGCTCGTTTAATTCTTTCGAAAACTACGAGCGGTAGCCTAATAAGTTTCCTTGCCGTTTTTAAGGTTTTGTTTGTAAAAAACTTTATTAGAATCAGTTCAATGTCTCCCTCTATCTGTCCGTCTGTCTGTCACACACACTTTTCTCAGAAACAACTATATTACCACAAAATTTGGTGAGAACGTGGAAACTATGAATCCCCAGACATACAGTTAGTTACATCTTCCTACGTTGAGGCTAAGAGAGGGGAGTCCTCTTCACCGAATCATGTTGGGTATCAAATGAAAGGTCTTGATTAGTATTTTTCGATTCGAGTATTAGTTATGACATTTATTGGCAAGGTGGGGAGTTCGAGGGGATGGACCCATTTCCAGAAACTAATCTGCGAAAATCATGAAGCTGCCTCTATACGGTGTTCAGGCCCCAAAATGCACTCCATACCGATGTCTGCTCAATTTAAGTTATTAATAATATATTACTATATTTTTGGGGAAATTGATTAGAAACGCTGGTAGGTTTATCCAGGAATAATGAAAAATTGTAGTAATATAGATTATAGTATGAAGCATGTTATTCCCAAGTTTAATCAAATTCACATCATTGTTAACAATAGTATATACATTACGGGTTACGTACAAATGGGATAGTTCTGCACTCAAATATACTCACACAAGAAACAAACAAAAACAAAAACAAAAACCTTTCATACCTAAAACGCCGAGCTTCCGGTTTCCTGGCTTGTTTCATGTTTTCATATGTGAGACATGTAACTCCGACACCTGTTAGGTGGTAACATAAGTAATGCGGTATTTTAAATATTTGTTGTAATATAATTATTTATTGAACTAATGCAAAATTTTATACTTAATTTCTTCCCTGCACCGGTTGTTTAAATTTTTGTTACACGTTTAAATTTTCATTTCATTTTCAATAATTAGTGGTCAAGTAGAACATAGATCGTACCCAATCAAGGTTGAAAGGAAGCTGTAGTGGTTCTAGATAACTGCATTGTATATGAAGAGTACGCCACTTTCTTTTGAAAGACCATTTTGGAAGGAGGTGGTCATTAAATAAGTTAGGAGTGGCCGCAAATCGATGGCGATTTCCTAACAACTTTCCATATAACGAAAAACCCGTAAACTCTACTGAATGAGACATGAAAAAGAGCCCAATCACACAGAGCAGTTGTTATCAAAGAACCTCTTCTGGAGCTTTATTGGTAAATTATCCTTCGACCGACCAGGGACCACCACTTTCTTCTACCTTGTCTCCACGTAGACAATCATTATCTCTGGAATTTGTTGCAGTAAAAGAGGCAGACGTGAAATGTAGAAGTCCCTCCTTCAAAATATTCAATATCCAAGTTTGAAGAAAAAATTTGACAATTATTATATTTCGGTATTCAAAAGGAACAAAATTATTAGCTAGGTCCTGCATCCATGGTGGGAAGCACAAGTAAAATACTGTTAAACTGATCAGGCTGAAATTTTTACATATTACTCTTTAGTTCTGGTTCGAAATTCGATTATGTAATTTCTTATTTTTACTCAGGGTTTTCAATGAAAAATATACGCGATTTTTGAAATTTTATATTTACAACTTCGCCATTTTAATATTTAGTAAGCTGAAACTATATTCCTGGTTCAGAAGATAGAGGCAAGTGTACAGAAGGAGAATATGTTCCTATTTCTGGTTTCAGATAGAAAAATATTGGAAAGATTAAGTTTCCTTTTGTTGCAAAAAAAAAAATTCTAAAAAAGATTGAAATATAGAGCGTCGCATAGGAAAACCCCCTTGAAGCGGAAAGGCGTTTTATGGACAGTGAATTTGAGCATCTCGATTAAGCATGAATCAAAAAGTAATGCATTTCATTAACATGTACTTTTGTTCTATACTGCATCGAGGAGCGAACAGGAGATATACAAATTTGTCCTACCACGACCTTGACGACAACGACCAACAATAAACTTAACCAATTTCAGTTTCAGGTTTACTGAACACCGTGAATTAGTTATAAATTGCACTTTGCAAATTGTTTGGAAAGTATTAAAAAACAACACTGCACGCGCAAAATATTATAGGAAAATTGATAGGTTTTAACCTTTATGATAATTGCTTTTTACCATCTTCTTTTAAATGGGCATGATTTATAAAAAGCCTTCAATAACCGTTCGTCTTCCGGATAAAAGCTTTAATAAAAAACTCCGTCATAACACAAAAAAGTTGAAGATCATCACGATTTTTGTACTCGTATGCAATTAGAGGTCATGCGGAGACTACGAAATACCTGAATTCCAACCGGTAAATACTCAATTCAAAGTTATCATTACTATTGTTTTCGTCATGCCTGTATTACAGCCTTGAATGCTTTGTAAAGTGAATAAGCGAAAAAGCACTTTTTACAAATTAACTTTGAACAAAAGTTGTAGTAATAATGCTTTTACTATTTTTAACCGTAGTGTACATAACATATCGTTGTAGAAGATACAAATTGAGAAAGAAAGAAACAAGGTGCAAACTCGGAAGTGGTTTTCCTGATTATGGTTTTGCAGTTTCCCTACCGGGATATTTTTTTTAATATGAAGCCTTTAGTGATTCTTCTTTACGTAAGGAGTCTATAATAATTTTCCAAAATTGCAACGGCATACTATGTTACTAAAAGGATTTAAATTCTTTAACTTACAACAATATTTATCTAAGCAAAATGAAAAAATACTTTTGGTTTCTTGAATACTTTTAGCTACTTTATCCAGGCGGTCTGTCGGCTTTACTTTAAATCTATTTACTGTATTTGCTATTTTCATTCACGATAGCTAGAGTTCTCAGGTGCTCGAAGATTTCTAGATTCTTCTCAAACGTAGAATGCCGGTTGTCGTCCGGAATATCTTTGATTGAGTTCGTTGTAGCAGCTCAAGGATTGAGAGTAAAATAAAGCATTATCTAAATTCCCTGAAAGTATTGTTTTTTTTTTTTTAAATTCCATTCATCTTATACTAGTTGAATTATATTAGAGGGTGGGAACATTTCTTAGAAAGATTAGTTTCTTTTCGCTACTTATTTTTTTTTAAATTCTTGAATGGATGCTTCCATTTGACAAATAACGGTTTGGGGGTTCAAGTAAGCTTAAGAGTCACATTTCCAACGGAAGGAGACACTTCGAGTTATACAGCATTGGTAGAGCGATTTCGTTCTGGGAATGTTGATGCGAAAGAAACATCTCCCACTGTTCGATTCATTCAATGCTAATATGTGATCTTCCAGTAGGACAAGATGGGACTGTATATGTTTGCTGATTCTACGTAAGTTGGGAAATCTTTGCAAGGAAATTTTGATAAATTTATCTTACAGAGGAGCCCCGTCCCCACATACTTGAGGAGAGGTTTTAGATCCGAGCTTGCAAATGATTTATCAGAAGTAGCTCTTGCTTCGAAGCTTCACCGAAGATTATGTACTACCATTGGGTCTGCATACGATTCATCCTTCGTGTGTAGATGTTCCTGTAGAGGACAGCGACCGGCTATTTTTATACCTACCTACTCAGTTTCAAAAATGTCTATTATATTTATAATCTATAGCTGTTTTCCATTGATAGGCAAGTTGTCGAAGCTCCAAGGGTCATATGGTTCTCACAGCTCCAGATTTGCTGATTTAAAGTTTTGTGGTCCCGCAACCCGGGATTATTTCCTTGTAGTTTCTCTTCTTCTTTTTCTTCAGCCTTGTTCCCGTTCGCAAGCGGGGTCGGTTCATCGTGATCGGTTTCGCCATTTGGCTCTATCGATTGCCTGATCTGGGTGCAATCTTGAGGCTTCTAAATCCCCATCCAGCGTATCCAGCCACCGTTGTTTCGGCCTGCCTTTTGGTCATTTCCACGATCGGTGCAACCCCATAACGATCGCGGATATCCTCATTTCGGATGTGATCAAAACGTGTGACGCCACTAGTCCAACGTAGCACCTTCGTCTCATTACCGTTGCCTTTTATAGTCGGCCAACACTCAGAACCATAGAGAGTGACAGGACGGACTACATTGTAGTAAATTTTGGGTTTAGAAATCGGTCCTCAAAAATTCAGTTTTATTGAGATTCAATTTGAGACCGTATTGCATGAGGCGATCATTCCATTTTTGGACATCATCTGCATAAAGTAGTGTGTAGGGCGCAGGACGTTGGATATCCCGTGTGACGGTGTCCATAACAAGAACAAAGAGGAGTGGTGAGAGGGCGCTTCCTTGATGAACACCAACAGAGATACTAAGCGATTTTGATACACCTGCCATACTTCAAACTTTACTTTTCGGATCGTGGTAGAGCAATTGAACCCAGCGCACCAGTTCTTCTGGCACTAAGTGTTGTCGTAAAGCATACCAGATGAGTTCGTGTGGTACACGGTCAAACGATTTCTCTAGATCCAGAAAGGCAATGTAAAGATGGCGATGCTTCTCACGGTGTTTCTCCATGAGTAACCACGCAGCGTGTATTACGTCAGTAGTTCCGCAGTTTTAGACAAATCCGAGGGTTAAGGTTTAATAACTTTATTATTGCCTATTCTTCAGGAAAATCTATCATCAACTCAGAGTGAAATTATGCGGTGTTTCCAACGATTAATTAATTGAAGTAATAAAAACTTGTTGTTTCTTTTTCGTTGGTGTGGGTATTTATTTTTGCAAACACCAATATTTCGGGAACCACTTGTTCCCTTCATCAGTGCTAACAAGTTGTTTGCAAGAATAAATACCCACACTAACGAAAAAGAAACAACAAGTTTTTATTACTTCAACTATCATCAACTATCCACAATAGCAAAAGGCAGAGATATAGTTCAAAATCGAACATCATTGAAAATTTGACCATTAAAAACTCGGTGGAGTTAACGGAAGCCCATACATAAAAGAACTGATTCCATCATTTGTTTAAGGAGATACATATTTTAATAGAAGGGAATAGGGGGAAGGGATATATAATATTAGTTTGGGGAAAAAGTAATGTCGTATTTGTGATCGAAATTTAATGCTTTATTTAACATACTTAGAATTATCCGACTTAAGTCAAATATGCGCCGTTTTGTTCGCAAACTCGTTGCTATTTAAAAGGCAACTCCATTATCCCCCTCTTATAAAACTACCCTCCTTATTTGCAAAAAACTCAGACAGCCAGTTTTCGCAAACCTCTTTTGAGGCGAACTTAGTAGGACCAAGAGCGTTTTGCATGGACTGAAAGAGGTGGTAATCACTTGGTGCCAGGTCCGGACTATACGGTGGGTGCGATAGGACATCCCATCCGAGCTCCCGTAGCTTCTGGCGGGTCATCAAAGATGTGGGAGGTCGAGCGTTGTCCTGGTGGAACAGAACAGCATTCCTATTGACCAATCCTGGTCGCTTCTGGTCAATCACCTGCTTCAAATGGTCGAGTTGCTCACAGTAGAGTACCGAATTGAGGGTTTGGCCATAGTTGAGTAGCTCATAGTGGATGGCTCCCTTCCAATCCCACCAAACACACAGCAAAACCTTCCTGGCCGTCAATCCGGGCTTGGCGATAGTTTGGGCCGGCTCGCCGCGCTTCGGCCACGATCCTTTTCGCTTGAGATTTTCGTACGTGATCCACTTTTCATCACCAGTCACCATCCGCTTCAAAAATGTGTCGAATTCGTTCTGTTTCAGCAGTGCATCGCAGGCGTTGATTGGGTCCAAGAGATTTTTTTGCGTCAACTCGTGTGGCACCCAAATATCCAGCTTTTTTTGGAATCCAATCTTCTGAAGATGGTTTCAAGTTTTGTGGTCCTTACCCAGTTCCTGGCCAATCGAGTGAATGCTCACATGCTGGTCTACTTGGATGATTTCGACGATTTTATCGGTTTCTACGACGATTGGCCTACGAGTACGGGGTGTATCTTCGACATCCACTACACTAGAACAAAATCGATCGAACCAACGCTGTGCTGTGCGAATCGTTACAGTATCGGGCCCATAAGCTTCACAAATTTTTTCGCCCCCCTTCGTTGCATTTTTAGCTCTCAGGTAGTAAAAATGTAAAATATGACGAAATTTCTTGCTTGGTGGACTCTGTCTTTGACGCGCTACAACTTGAGACTGAAACGTACGCTCATAAAACTGTCAAAGAGACACCTGTAGCCCAGATTGTCGTCGTCAAATCGCCGTATAGTATGACCCGATGCGATAAGTACTTACACAGATTCCGTACAAGCAAAATGATCAGATTATTCAGACCATGAACGCAACCGTGAGACAAGAAGGTGGTGGCTATTAGAGAATGGGGGATCTAGATCAATCAATAATATCTTAGCTGATCTAAAGAAATTCATACTCGGGAAACTACATCTTGGAATCAATTTTGATAGGATGGAAAGATTGACTAAGTGTCCAATTTACCAAAAATTTGCTTATACCAAATATTCCTGCATTCTCTAATTCTATGAATTATATGGCCATCCTTGTAACGATGGCGTGGAGTATATTTCTCTTTATACCATCGGGTTATCTATCCACTCACTGAGAGACTTTCTTGGGGTAAATAAATTTGCTACATTAAATCGTTACTACCTAATCCCTTTTTTCCTGGGAGTCTCGATTTCAGTCTTTTCAATCGACTGGGCATTATTAAGTATCAAGTATCAATATTGTAGTATATTTAAATGTACTATTCTACCGCTGGCGAATAGTCATTTATTACTGCTCAATATAAAAATAGAATAAAAGAGGATTTGACATTGAAAGGAGCAGTGCATGAGCCACCACGATCTTGAACAATAGGCAATTTCTATTTTTCAAAGCCATATTTTCTAAAAAATATATTTTTTCTGAAATATTTGAAATGTGAAGGAGTAGAGACAGCGCTTTTTTTCAGAAGCTTGTTTAAAATATTTTTGTAAGAAAACACCTTCTAGTCAAGGTTATAGATGAAAGAATGGTCACAGCCTACCAAAATCATACTTAATACCTGTTGCCCAGGAAACATTTATATGGATGTGAAATTCGGATCAACCTAGAAGAAATTCGGATGATGATTTCAAATTTAGATCGCACCCAAACGGCAATTGACAAAATCACATTTAAATTTATTCTTCAAATTTCCATACAAAAATAAATAGATCAAAGATTTTCTCGTGTATCCCAATTGGCTCTTTGTGATTTCATTTGAAAAATACCCAGGGCATTTTAAATTTTAGAAAATCTAAAATGACAATGCAACAGAAACACCAGAAGCCTAAACGATAAGATGTTTTCCTTGCTTCTGACACATCCAAGTAAGGACCTTCGAAATAAGCTTAAAGAGTTATGTCAGGATATCCGATTGAATTCGAAGCCTTCAAAGATTTAAGTTATTTTTTAAAAAATTGCGGAAGTGCTACATTCTTTTCTTTTGCATGAAATCATGCCCAATCCAAACTGACCGCTAATAACTTCCATTGTTCAATTATTACAAAACCCCACTAACGTGTTTCAAGTACTGCGCTCTGCATCGTAATAATGCTACTATTGAGGAATGAAATTTCATGAAGAAGCGGTCCCTCAAGAATTAAGACATCCGCCTCAGAAGTTCCACGGAGATTACTGTCCGGATAATCTTTATGCCGTCTGTTTTGAAAGAATCACAGGGAAGGCAATTTTATTATTTCACAAAGTAACTGAGTGACCTGTCGGCGGTCCACATGGTTTTGCAGCATTTTTTTGATAGATTTGATAAAAGTTATGTTCTTCGCAATACGACGAGAATACTACAGTCTGTCGGTTCAGCGGAGTGGAAACATCAGTGAAATTTTAAATTCTAAGTTGCCTGTTCTGGGTTGATAGAGGCTGCTCAGCAGAATGGACATGCGGAAACCTAACAGGTGGAACAGAATGTTTATGACACCATTCTGGATGAGACTCAACACAAACATTTTTTTCCGGCCTTCGGAGTAATGCATGAGTAATATCATTAAGTAGGTGGATTGGTCAAAGCGATCACTCTAATGTGGGGGACAACTTCTTTGCCGATAATATATGCGACTTTAAATTCCATCCGATTTTGACCGTAGAAACATGGCAGACGTAGCAATAGAAGTCCACCTGACGTGTATGTAAATGTAGATGCTTCCAACGAACAAAGGAATGTAAAGTAAATTAGCAATACTAATTAAATTTATAATGATAGGAAATACATCTTCAAAGTTTTTGTCCATGCAGTCCAGACAGACTCAAGTTGCAGCACTTTTTATCTTGGTAAATTCAAATCGTTTCATCCGAGTGAACTTCAATGTTTAAGTAATAAATGTTTGTTAATCTTGAACGGAATCAACAAAAAAAATTGAGTGGACCTAATAATTTTTCGTTACATCAGCTACTCACATATGTATTATGTATATATTTCGTGTTGGTTTCTTTCCAAAGAAAATGGGCATAGCGAACATTCAGATGGTGCAGAAATATGAAATAACCTGCTTATACACAAAGAAGAGGAGAAAATAATACATCTTTAGCGAACATGTGCTTCAGAGATACAAATGTGAAATCATATTCAGTTCATGAAAAAAATAAATTAATCAAATCGAGAACGAGACATGAGCAACAGTTGGCATATTTTGCATTGCATTCGCTCGAAGCAAGCATGCAGGCCGAAAATCTGTCAATTCCATAATACAGTTGACTTCAACATTTGTCATTTCTTTGATTGAGATGCTTTTGTTTTTTTTCTGTAACCTTTCTATCTGTGTGGCTGTAAATGTTAGGCATGCAAATATATATATAATTTATTGGATATTTTGAAAATCCATTGTGTCTCAATGTTGGTGAAAAATTCAAGGACAACTAATAATAACAATTCGAAGATCTACGAGTCAGCGTCTTGTAAGAGTTTACTTTAGAAAAGATGTCTTAATTTCAAAGATGTAAGATAAATTTAGGAGAGTGCATTAACCGTTGAAGAAAATGAAATGCATGAACTCTATGGGTATATTTGAGTTCCTCAATTTATGGGTGTTGGCGTACATCATGTTAGTTCTTGTAATTATTTTTCATTGAGTTCAATTCTTCCCTTATAGGCTTGAACTATACAGACGCATTACGCTTTACCGCAGTAATTGAATGCTCATTATTATTTTATTAAAATGAAGGATTACAGTTTGACAGGAAACGCGCATACTGGCCTCTTGATGGCTCAATCCTTCCAAAAGCTCTCCACATTCTCTCCATTGAACTCTCGTTATAGTATAGTCTCAAACTGCTACTTCTCAGTCTGCGGAACTTCAAAAACCGTCTCGCGCGAAAATGTTTATTGCAATCTTCCTTGTAGGCTTTTTGTTCAATTTCGGACTACTTTGGTTTGTTTGTTTCACTACTGTTACGGTTCGGATATCGGTGAGTCGTCTCTAATCGGAGCCTTTAATAATTGCATTAGATCGTAGGTTGCCTCGCGATGTGTTCACTTATATCGGAGAAAAGCCTATGCGTTCATTCTCACTCCTTGTTGTAAACCGTAGAACTGATGCGCTCCATCTGCCAAAATGTTTACTGGGATCGACCCTGCGGTAGCGTAGGTTGCCTCATAAGATATCGTTCGATTTTCACAGAACCCTTAGCCTATACATAGTTTGAAATCGTCTGCGGCTTTCTCGTATGTTAAATACTAATGCCCTCACTCATCACATATAAGAGAATTGAAATGTTAACTTTTGCTGGTGACAGAAATAAAGGGTCCGCTTTCCATACGTGGAAAGATTAGTTCACAACTTTTTTCACCGAATATAGGTTTGTAGGTATCCTATAAAAGATCTTAATTAGTACATCTTCGGCAAGTCCGTTAATGATATGGCCTCCTTTTCGACTTCTGCATATCCAATTCTATCTCGCTTTTCTTTGATGTACTCCAAACATCCATTCTGGATCCACTACTATTTTAATTCTTCATTAACGACCTTCCTACAGCTTCTCGTAGTAATAGAGAGGAAGATGTTTCGTTGGACTAGTGGCGTAACATGCCTTGATCACATCTGAAATGAGGATATCCGGATCGATATGGGGTTGATCGATGCAGTTGGGGTTGCGATAGAGGCGTTTTCGATGGTATGGTCACGTAATTCGGGCTAAGGAGAATTTCTTCGCATCGAAGTCGATGATGAACGACCAAAACAATGGTAGCCTCGCGACTGCATCTAGATAAGGCAATTGATAGAACAAAATGGCCTAGCCGACCACGAAGAACCGACCCCGTTTGTGAGCGGTACAAGGACCAAAGAAAAAAAAGAACTAACGACCTTCCCTCCCTTCCTACTGTCTTTTGCCTGCTTTAATTCGATGACCAGTAACTTTCTCAATAAACTGTGCATCTCTACTCTCTCCTAGATTTCGGTGTAACTTTCGATGAGAAGCTCTGTTTCGATAGACACTGCTTTGGTGTCAATAATCCCTTCATCAGTTTCATGTTGCGTACCTCATTTGACTATAACTTTGCCCAATCCTTGAGTATTGGTTCGTAGACTAATCTCCTTCTCGTAACTGTAATTGACTTCTCCTGGGAAAAGTTCAACGCAATCTCTACTAACTTCTCTTCTTTAAGAAGATTTTCCTCCATCTGAAATTGACTCCTCTTTTATAATCACTTTTACCATAAACTGCACCGAACCTTCCTCAATATTTATGCTATGATGTCTTTAAACTTTCTAATTAACTACTTCTCTATAAACAACACTTATTGCATGGCTTCGTATAGCACCGGTAATGCCCACACTTTGAAGTGCCTTTTGGTACGAATAACCACCGGTCAATTGACTTTTGCTAATCACGTGGGCAGAGTTATGTCAAATATTGACCGTATAGATCCGCTCGCATTCAACTGCAGCTTCGTAGAAATGTTGGCCGTGCTTCACTTATATGCCTCTATTCTAATTAGCTTGGAACTGTCTGACTGAAATATTTGCCCCTTGATGTCATTTAACAAAAATTCACGAGCGTATCCCTTACATCTAAAATTTTCAGCGAATCAGAAACATAAAATAAAATGAAACAGTTCTACTGCGCGGCTGAAGCACGTTGGCCATACGATAGCTATAGAGTTCCTTCCTTCATATTGTCAATTTCCTCCATTTCTTATCATTGAATCCAGTGTAATGGAAACTTACTGCAAAGTAACAAACACAAGGTGGAGAATAAATACCATGATATAATCGAAACTTAAATCTCAATAAAACAAAATAAATCCAAGAGAAAACACAAACGCAAAATAAATTAGAGACTCCAGTTCACTCCATCCATGCAGTTTCTTTTTCGAATCGCATGTTTTCCTATTTGGATTTTTGTTTAATTTGTTGCGGAAAAATAAGTAATTTTCAGGAATTTCTTTTACGAAAACTTGGAAGCTTCTTGAACGATCATTATATCATCTGAAAGTGCATACATGGAACTATTTTCAGTAATTTTTTTATTGGACAACATTATATGGACCATCCGAAATAAAAAATTTCAACGGATTTAGTTTAATTGCAATAAAAACTAATGCTCGATCGAAGGATGAGTAGTATGGATTTTTCAGAAAATGACACGTCGGTCAAAGGTAATGGTTCGATTTTATACTAAAAAACTGTCGTTTTTGGGTTATAGAACGGTCATGTTTTATGGGAAAAGTCGAACGATTTAACAATACATTTTTATGTATTGAATTAGCATGCCAAATTTCAAAAAGATTAGTTTGGCAGTTTCCGAGTAATTTTGCTAACCGGTTTCAAACATGTCATTTGTATAATAGAACAAGTCGGGAAACCGGAAGCTAGACGCTTCAGGTATGAAAGGTTTTGCGTATTTCTTTTATAAAGAGATTTGAGTGTGCATTTGTCCTATTAGCATGTAGCACGTAAAATATGCATATATCATGTGAAAATATCCACTTTCAAGTGATATTGACATTCATAGTCTTGAATTTGCAGAGGAGCGACAGATTTGACCTAGTATAACTTTGTTAGTGATAGTGGGATTTTCACCAAATTTGGCAGGATCCCTGCTCCATACTGTAGCCTACATTTCTGCAAAATTTTGTGATTCTAGGGTGAACTTAAGGGGGGTTTTCCTGTCAATTACTAAAAATTACAGTAACATACTATTATTAACTTTATTTGAACAGGTATCGGTATGGAGGGTATTTCGGAGCCTAGGCACCATATAGTGGCAGCCGCCTGATTTTGTTCAGATTTTTCGGTTGAGTAGTTCCTGAGAATGGGTTCGTTAAAAAAATGACCACTTTCAACCCCTCGCACTCCCCACCTTTTCAACAAAAGTCAAAACTAAGACCGGCTTCAAAAAATACTAACCGAGACCTTTAATTTGATACCCGACATGACTATATTTGATGAAAAAAAAATTTACACCCCCCTTTTGCATGTATGGGGACCCCCTTAAATTCGTCGTAAAGGATGTAACTCACTATATGCATGAGCGTTCACAGTTCCCACCTTTCTACCAAATTTGGTGTCAATCGCTATAACCGTCTCCGAGAAAAACGTGTGACGGACAGACAGACGGACAGACAGTAAACCGATATTAATATGGTTTTGTGTTTACACAAAACCTTAAAAACGTGTTTAAAGTTTCAGTCGCAAGTGGTGTTAAGGGCGTCAAGAGGGTAAAAAATACTTATATAAAAAATCCTGAAATAGAATTCAGAATGAGTATTGGTGGAGCGAAAATTTTAAATTTCTTTACTTGATGCACCCGTTTTCCAACTTAAATAACTTTTAACTGCTTGAAGGAACCGACCCAATTTCTTCAAATGAAGCCTTTTCTAAAATGTCACCTTTTTAACGATAATTCTAGGTGTCTTAGAAACTAACTCTCTCAGCTACCAAATTTGTTTGACTTTCCCTTTGTCGGATTCACAAATTAAAAGACAATTTGCCACAACATGAAAATATTTCGCTGAAATAGAACAGTTATCGGATTAGAAATGAAAAATTTCGGATAAAGAATAATCAAGGCCTGACTTTGTGTGTATATGGGTTTATGCCCTGCTACTATCTAACCAGGAAATATCCTGGATTATATCAAAATTTACGCCAAGTATTTATCCAGGTTGATGTAATATTTTCCTTAAAAAATACCTTTATAAAATATACTCTAATATTTTTTCCTGCCTTTAGAAAGAAGAAGAACTGAATACAATTTTCTATATGAAATTTCACATGAATTTGTATCCGGAAGCTTAGCACACGTCGAAGAAACTTTTTTTCATAATTACACATATGAAAAAAGTTTCTTCGACGTATTCTGTACAGGCAAATCTTTATCCTTTTGATCTGTGGTTGTAAATCTTTCAACTTTGTGAACTTGCGACTATGATATTTCGGTATCTTCAGATTTTCCCCAAGAGTAAGTTTTATCAGTGTTTGATTATCATATGGTCAATTATCAACCATGCTTTGAAGTATCTTTCTTCTTCTCCTTATAACTTCTTAGCAGTAATTTCGTATTATCCCACGCTATTGGCATTACGCTGGCAAAAGCTGCCCAAATCAAACAGCCGTCGAAGATAGCTTGATCTAGATTAAATAGCTTCATATGGGCTTGCAAAAAATACCCACCCAATTAACTTTGAATTCATCCACTTTAGAATCACTCGGCATATTACCGAAGTGAAAAGATATTCCAAGAAGTTTCCTCCAAAGTCAGTTTACAATAATCGCATTTAAAATTCATAATTGAATGGTTGAACTTTGGAGTTGACTTTGAAAAAACTTCTCGAGAAGAGCCATCCTGCAAATCTCAGATAGTATATTCACAAGTCAAGTGGGAGCAAATCTTATTCGATACATGGGGCTAAATAATCAAGTGTGCATTGTTTATGATTTAGCAGAAATATAAATGTGTCTTGTGAAAAACAACCTGACGTGGACCTTAGCCATACATTGGTTTCGATGAATCACTTCGTTACTTCTTACTAATCGCACTTCATGTTTTCTAATTGTGCTGTTAATTGCGCACGGAAGCTATTGGATAACGTCAGAAGAACCCTTGCCTGGAAGAAAGGTCAGGGTCAGTCATAAATTGATTTTTCACAAAGACAGAACTAGGCATCGAAAGCATAGATCCTCCTTCGTTAGATTTGTTGGCTCTGGTTTTTGAAAAGAACTTAAGAAAAACGGCCCCTTGAAGCTCGTAGAATATCACGAGATGTTGTTTTGCTAGATTCATCCATGTACCTGTCATCTGATTGACAGCTCATTAAGGTACAACAATTTACGAATTGTTGGCACAACACAAATCATGTGTAGAAGATCTACATATGAACATATCTACATGGCCTGATGTGCCCCACAGACAATTTTATCTGGTGATCATCAACTCGGTTTCGATTTTAATTAATATTTCATGATTTTTTGTGTTGATCCTCCTAACAATGATGATCTCAGTTCAGCCGTGAGTGTTGGCTTGACACTTTTGATGGCTTGGCTCTTGTTTCTCAGAAGAATGTAAACGTTAGAAATGATGATATGGAGAAACTGAACACGCGCAGAATTTGTTCTTTTGCATTCTTCTGAGAATGTATTTATATTCTATTATAAAAGCTGACGTAAGAAAATGGGCTCAGTCCCTAAATGAGGGGTTTTTGCATAATGATTGTCATGCTGATGTTAACATATATCGAAAGCAAGGATCGATTTATATCATCACAATTGAATTACGTTGAACTCTCCACGGGGTTTACGGAAAAGAAGATTGTATCTTTTATAGGCGGACCTATGTTCTGTTTAAAGCACCAGCAAATACTCAAAGGTCAGGTAGGTGACACCAAAGATGTTCTGTTGATATCAGCTGCACAAAACGAATGGTCCTCCAAAATATTTACACAAACTATTATCGAGTATTTCTAGCTGTTTCGAGCATTTTCTGTTAGTTTCGGATTGAAGTAAATATCTATAAGATTCTGTCTCGCATAATGCTTTTGCTGATTATAATAAATATCTCTATAGCTATAAAAAAAGTTGTACGATTTTACCATTGGTTCTTTGCTCGATTGAAGTTTGACTGGACGAACGAAACTTTTCAAGCGGGTTCAAATCAGGAAAAAAAGAGGAATGCATTTTCTTTTCGTTTGTTTCCAATTATATCTGGTTCTAGCTCTTCCCAACTTTGGCATTTAAGGTAACTCTTACCATAAAAAGCTATTCATTACAAAATGATTGATCGAATTGAGAATATTGATTTGAAAGGAAAAGCAATTAGAAGTTATTTCTATCACGGAGTAATTGATAGATTTGAGTTTTCTTCATTAAGTTGATTTTAGAAGCATTTTGTTGTGCTTTTTGTTATAGATTTCAATTAATTTAAAAACAGTGTAGTGCCGAAAGAATTGTTGATATGATGTCTTGCGTCTTTTACACTTTAAAGAGATACGTATGTCATCCATACAGCCGGCATGGATTCGACTTCCACCTACGATCGGAAAACATGTATTTATTTCGCCCTTTGCCTTAGTAACATTGGATTTGAATTGAGACCTACCATCATGGCGTCTTTGAATTTGAACAACTGGACATTCCGTTCCTATAATAATAGGGAATTTTTTTTTTCTATAATAACATTGGATGATTTGTATAATCAACTTAGTAGCAGAGGTTATTCTGTTCCTTTTGTTTTAACTACCACCCGCTCTCCTAAGCCATATGCAGCATGCTTCTATCACATTGAATTGAACAGTTCTAAATACTCAGGACATAGATGTTACGATTTATATAGAAATGTCTTTATATAATATATGAAATCCACAAAACCTTTCATACCTGAGGCGCCGAACTTTGGGTTTCCAGCTTACTCTCAGCTACTCAAGTGATTGAACCTCAAGGAAATACATATTCAATTCAACTGTGGAGAAAATTGCTGATAGCTTGGTTACTTATATCGTTCCGATGAACTAAGAAGTATTGGTAAGCTTACCAAAATGGGGGGGGGGGGGTCTATGGATTCTATTGGTATGTCCAATAAAGGAAGAATATTGAAGGGTTCAAGTGGTCGATCGAAAATAATAGTGCTTCGTAAGTAGTAGTAATTTGTTTCCTCATTTATCATAAGTGAATCGTTGGTTTTGAGGTTATTTTTCTGAGGATATTGGCTTTGTTGTTACAGAGCAAAGAAAACAGCAAAGGCCAATGAAAACTTATTAAACTAATAACGTGTAATGTTTCCAAGGGTCACTGGGTTTCAACTATGTAGGTGGAATTAGAATCGATGATGTAATCTATCTTGAGGCGTAAAAATCTTCCGCGATAAAACACCTTGATAGTTTACGTTACTGCTTAACCAATACGTGAATGAATGCATTCTCGTTCCCCATTGTATTCAATTTTGACATTTAGGTACCACTTTTCAGCTCCTGTCACAAAGAAATTCAAAAAGGGTCGACGTTGTTAGACGACAAGGAAATAATTAAGTAATTATCCAATTTTCTTTTTAGCTTTAGTTAGTTTGTGTGTGAACCCTTGTACCCTCGACGTTATGAAGTGATCAGTCTTGCCTTGAACGGTTTGTGTGTGCAAACCATACGGTATCATGATTTTGCTCACACGAGACTCAATATTTACCACATGATGATCAATAAGTTCCCGGAATTCAATCAGAAAATTCAAGAAAATCCAAGATTATTCATTAAATTGGGTATTGTCTCCTTCAAAGTAATTCCAGTGCACTGCAACGTAGTTACGATAGCGCTTAATTCAATCCTCCAAATATTTTGCATACTCGGTGTTTGACATGTCAATCAGAACCATCTTCGACTTCTCTACTACGTCGATGTTTCGATTGAGCAGAAAGAAAACGGAGGGTACCAAATCATGTATTCATTGAACGTTTGGTAAAAAATTCCCGGGTAAGTGGGGATGTCTTTTTTTTTTTCATTATAAAATAAGCCGAAAAAACGACGCACGCAAACGAAGAAAAAAGAAAGCGGGGATCGGTTTAGGAATGAATTTTCCCTGGGTCCCCCTCTCACCCCCTTTACTTGATAGCAGAGCACACTAATTTTTAGACGCTACTTATTCCTTCCGCCTAGTTCACAGTTCATTCTTTTTGGACAAATAACAACTTTGAAAAAATAAATGAAGGTTTCGTCGTAGTTAGGTTAGGTAGTTGGTTGAGGAGTTTTTTGTCCTTTTCCTTTCATTTTGGCCGAGTATGCAAACATCTCATGACGTTCAAATAATACTTCTTGTTCACTGCTTTGACATCTTGTAATCGATGTACATGTTTTTGACCCCGCTTACTTTGTAGCATCATCATTATCATTGGCGCAATAACCGGTATCCGGTCTAGGCCTGCCTTAATAAGGACGTCTAGACACATCCGTTTTGCGTCGAGGTCCAGCAAATTGATATCTCTAAAAGCTGCCTGGCGTCCTAGCCTACTCCATCGTTCCATCTCAGGCAGGGTCTGCCTCGTTTTCTTTTTCTACCATAGATATTGCCGTTATGGACTTTTCGGGCTTGATCATCCTCATCCATACGGATTTAGTGACCCGCCCACCGCAACCTACTGAGTCTGATTTTATCCGCAACCAGACGGCCATGGCATCGCTCATAGATTTCGTCGTTATGTAGGCTACGGAATCGTCCATTCTCATGTAGGGGTCAAACATTCTTCGGAGGATTCTTCTCTGGAACTCGGCCAAGAGTTCGCAATTTTTCTTGCTAAGAACCCAAGTCTCCAAGGAATTCATACGGACTAGGAAGATCATAGTCTTGTACAGTAAGAGCTTTCACCCTATGGTGAGACGTTTCGAGCGGAATAGTTTTTGTAAGCTGAAATAGGCTCTATTGTCTACCAACAACCGTGCGCGGATTTCATCGTCATACCTGTTATCGGTTGTGATTTTCGACTCTAGATACGAGAAATTATCAACGATTTCAAAGTTGTAGTCTCCTATCTTTATTCTTCTCGTTTGATCAGTGCGGTTTGATGTTGTTAGTTGGTTGATTTTTCGTGCTGACGTTGCCATCATATATTTTGCCTGGTCTTCCTTCATTGATGTGCAGCCCAAGATCTTGGCTGAATTCTCTCATGACCGTGTATAGTTTTACCCTGGCTATGCTGTCATAGGCGGCGTTAAAGTCGTTAAAAGATGGTGCAGTGGTGATGTTCATATTCCAACAGTTTTTGCATCGTTTGCCGCAGAAAGAAAATCTGATCTGTTGCTGATTTGCCTGGAGTGAAGCCTTTTTGGGCGCATGGGGCTATCCGATCTAGCAAGATATTGGAGAATATCTTATAAATGGTACACAGCAACGTGATACCTCTATTAATGTTGCACTGCCTGATATCTCCCTTTTTATGTATGGGATAATGCCACGTTGCCAGTCGTCACGCATTAATTCGCTTTCCCACACCTTGAGCATTAGTTAATGACCCGCTTGGTGTAATTGATCGCCTTCATAATTAACCGATTCGGCTATAATTCCACACGACTTATGATTTTTAAGCCAATGGATTCCACGGACTGTTTCTTCTATACTTGGTGGGGGCGGTATGTATCCATCGTCTTCAGTGGGCGGGACCTCCAACTCGTCGATGTACTGGTTTTTGAGTAGTTCATCGAAATACTCAACCCTTCGCTCAAATCAGATTTCTCCTTTTGTCTCGTCAAAATGAGCATCGAGGTATATAAGGCTTCATCCTGCTGACTTCATTTTCATATCATATCTAGAATAGACTTCGAGGGTTCGTTTTACTGTCCCGTAGGAGGTACCCTTTTTCGACTCTGCAGTCTCCTCTGTAGGGGCGTGAACGTTGATAAGGTTTATGTTTCTTCTATTTCACGGATCGCTTCTAAACCGGCCGTTGAACAAGTACCGAGCATAGGGAGAGCCTGTCAGAAAACGGAACAACATGCGTACTTGAATCAATAGCCAGACACCATGTAAAACATAGAAGAACCACCTAGTAGCCCATCGTATCAGTGGAAGAGATTACCTACCTACACTTGAGCTGCTTAGAGTTATCCCAAACAGGGTACGCCCTGTATCTACTATACTCTCCTGCGTTTTGTACCGCCTCAAATGTGAAAATTAACTAGAGACCTAGCTGTACCATTGCTTTTACCAGTATTGGGATGTTCTAAGTCATACGGAGTGTCAACATATGGTTGGCATAATACAGCTTTCCATCCGGAAGTCAGTGTTTTTGTTTCGAGTTCGTGCCGCTAAGTTTTAGCCTACTTATCCAGGTCAGGATACCATGTGAAAAAGCGGTGATACTACAGCGATATACTCTTAATATCCTTTGCCACCAGATCGTTACTTAGTTCCATCAGGGGCGGCTATGCTAGAGTGAAGTAATAGTAAACCAGGAATGAGTGAGCTTACCATGTTTGATGTTCCCTTTCGTAAAGCCAGCTTTATTCGTCTATATTTTAGTCAAATTGTTTTGCGTATTTGTCTGGTGATTATTCTTTAAATTTGGCGCCAAAGCCTTTCACTTCAGCATGGCATGTTTTATTATGGATGACTATTTCACACATTGGCTGTTGAAAACTTGAAGGATAAGGACGTTGACGTTGCAAACAGAAGTATGCCTCAATGTGTAAACTAGTGTAGATAATCGTTTTTTGGTAGTTGTACTTATTCAAAATGATTTAGTGTTCGTGACTTTGGCTTGCAAACAGTGAAAGAACATTTTTCTCGCCCTTCGATCTGGAAGAATAGCATTTTTACTAGATCATAGTCACACGGGGGTTTTCACACGTGGCAAACTGTGTTGATCGAACTTTTTAAAACCCCATCAATATCAACAATGTCTAGAATTGTTGTTCCATGATTTTTAATTCACTTGGCATGACACATACTTTGGGTTTTATGATTAAACTGGATACTGCGACGAACAAGGCGGATCACTCCTAATCCTCCTCTCATCAGGTCTGCCTATAGGACAAAGAGTGCGATACTGAAGACGAGGACTTTTACACGAGATGAATGTGAAGGTGTTATTAGTAATGAGTAAATAGTATAAATATCACGAACAACTTCATTAAAAATCAAAAAGGCAATTAAATGGAAGCCATATTTGAAATTCATGAAAAAAAAGTCATATGTTCCTTCAACACCAATCAAAAATCGGCCAAATTCGTAAAATTTGCTTCTCAGCAAACAACGTGACATTTCAGGAGCATCAATTCAATTATTTAAACCCCTTGAACCTCAGCCATTGCTCCAATTAGTGAACATTTATTCGTTGAGCGACTTCTTTTGAGTCAAAAGCATACTCGAAGGAATTTGCCCAAGGATATTATGTAATGTAAAATCGGAACGCAATGAACTCGACTGAAATCCTTTACGTTCCCTTTGATCAACAGAGTTTCAGCATTAAGGTTGAACGATGAAAACGTATGGGGCGGTATGTATGTGGTATATGGCTGGAAAATACCGTGCCTAGTTGTAGTGTTACATAAGCATTGCTTGCCCCCAGGAGAAGAATGAATTTGTATTTTTGTGCCGTAAACCCTCCAGACTTCCTTTATAATCAAAATTGTTATCAAAAGGGTGAACATTTAAAGAGACGCACAGACTGGTTGTGTTTGGGTAATGTGGCAGTGAACATGTGTACACAAAGTGTATGATTTCAGTGGAGCATACTATGTTTCAGCCAGTGTCAAAGTTCGGCTTCGTCTGACTTTTTGCTAGTAGCTCTGGAAAGCCGGTTCTGCATTGGGAACGATATGAGCTGAAATAAAGGATTCTGATTGAAATAAAGTCCAAACAGACTGGATAGTTTTTCTCAAACAATCGGATAATCGTAGGCTCATTTCGGCCTTCAGAAAATGAGGCTCCATCTCCGGGAATTGCACGCAATAAATTTTCTATTCAATTCTGTATATCAGCTTTTCTCCACGGTTCCATGTGGCTAAGCTGAGTGAAGACGTCAATCAAGCCTGAACAGAGCGTGATGGTACAGTAGATGCGCCCATTTGCTATTGATAATCACCGGCTACAATGAGCATAGTGTACCATGTCCTTGAACATCAGCACAAACACTCACCAGCCATGAACATCCACTTGGGAACACCTGCAGGTTCACATTGGCCGAAACATCTGAATATCTCTAAATTCGTCCCGCATTGTGAATGGTACAATACTCGTTTCCTATTCTTCGCTGCATTCTTAAGGTTTGAGTATTACAAATCCATGTGAAAAAAGTAATCAAGGCCGCCCAAAGTGATTAAGTCATGTACACCATAGGTGTTGATGCTTAACGGCAGTGGTCGGATCTCTTTTCAACCTTAGGATCAGTTTTCAAAGTCAAGATTGCGAACTTGAAGTGCGCCATTGAGATCTAGTTGACGACACACTATTGATGGTAATCAAGATTCTATTGTGTAATTCGACTAGTGGAAGCCAATATTGTATGTAAGTCGAGATAAGTTAAAAACGAACAATTTTTTGCTTCTTATCAATTTGCCCTATTAAATTGTACATTAGATACGAGATTAGTAATATTAGCTCTGTACCTGGGATTGATGAAGGTGGAGTCTACCAAAGTTATATTGTCGTCCGTGTGTGTAGACAGATATTCAAATGAAAGGTTCTGACCTTAAAAGCGACGACTATAAATCCTCGCCTAATGCATGGAAATGTGGAGATGATAATTACTGCTGCTATATGACTAATGGAAATTCATGCTTCGACTGCTGGTAGTAAATATGGATGTATAAACGTTTGAATGGCTGCTGCATATGGGATAACTATAAGTATAGTTCCGATACTTGCAATTCTCCAATGACCAAAGATAATACAGTAGACCAGCATGTGTTCATCGGCGTTTAGTGTAATAACATGCAACACTGAAATATAATAACTTTGTAACCTGTTCAGCTGACATCAGTCCAAATAAACCACATTTTCTACAACGTTGCCACCAACTTTTCTATAATTAATTGCTGAGCGATGACAAAGCTCATTAGATGGACATTAGCGGAAGATGCCACTGAGCGCAGAATCTTTGATTTGCCTCCGACTCTACTAAAATACTCAAGTATTGTTCGGACACGTAAGATTCCCTCAGATTTATCTTATTGTTTTGATCTCGTCAATGAAAAAAGTTTTAGGACTTCCACGTATAAAGTACAATCGATTGTAGAAATTCGCAAATGTTTATTATCAACTCACAGTGGATAACATGTAGCCTTGTATCCACTGCCATGCGATGTGAGTGATGACTTGGGAAAAAATTACTAAACATAGAAATAACAACGAACGAAGCCACAACTTTTTGCTATTTTTAATTGAGAGTTTATTTGCTGTTTATGCGACTTGTGCTGTGTACATATTACAGAACTCTGGCTCATCCTTGACCACAATTAACCAATTAATCATTCATGGGTTCTGATGCACTGTAGTTACCATGTCAGTAGCGTGGTGTCTCTTTGGAAGGCAGGGAAAAACATGACGATATGATGCTGTTGGTAATGACTAATCAGCAGTTAGTTCCCTTACATCAAATTAGAGGAATGATTGCATTATAAGTCTATAATTGATGATTACCTAAAGCGCACGGTATGCATGTCGACAACTTTTTCTATGTGATTCTTACCTGGCTTCCAGCATATGCCAGTCTTCGTTGATGAGAACATTTGTATCCGGATAAGAAGTGTCTAAAGATGAGTTGAATCATGCTTCTGGCTAATTCGCAACTCCGACTAATACAATTCCTCCATTCATTTAGTTTTTTTCATTCTCCCAAAGGCATAATCCTCAACTTCTTTTCAACTCCTCAGTTTTGACAAATTTGATTGTTTATTCCTTTAGGAGTGTCGCTATTAGAAGCTTTTACCTTCACCTGAGAAGCAAATTAGTGAATTGTATTCATGACTATGAGTACATATTATCAAGCAGAGTCACCTAGTATTAGGTTACGGGTATACCATCATGCAAAAGATGGATGAAGAAGGACCAGCCTTTTTTCTACTCAATTGGCATCATATAATGAACTTACCATTATGATTCCGCTTGTACTTCCAGCGGAGAAATCGGTCGAATAATGGTGATTCTGGGCTAAACAAAGCAGATCTTACCTGGAAAAAAAATCTATGGGGAAATGTCTATGGCCCAAATAAAATCACAATTGACGAGTTCTATGGAACAGACCATGCTGCATTGGAAGACACTATTGTTTTCTGACGCGCGTCAAATGCTCTCGAACATCCACAAGTCCATTGATTTGAGGAGGATTACAGAATTACAGAAAAGCAAAGTTTCAGATTGATCTGCCAAACTGGGTTCCTGATTTAACCCACATTTTTCAATGAGACTGTATTATCATATTCGTCACACTCAATGCTGGGCCAGTGAAAGGTCTTCAGCAGTGGGATAGCGCAAATATTTACACAAAATATCTATGACGGCCAGGATTCGAGCACTCAATCATGTCGACCAATCGCACTCGTCAAACTTTGTGAAGAGATGATGATGATGACGATGTTAGTCATTGGACTATGTGGGGCTATGTGAAAAAATGCAATGGAAACAGTTGTAGTGAAGACATTTTTCTTGAAATAGAGCAACATTAAGCGAAAATTTCCTCCAATTTTTTGACAAAAGATTGACGTTTGCAAACATAGCTTCTTAGCTTGTGTGGGAAAAATTAGGCTAATTTCTCTTTCTTCTTTTTAGTTGTTCTCGATTATGATCTATCTATGTAGAAACGACTTTGAACAGCGGTAAATATTTCACTAAATAGACGTTTGTATAACGTTCTTCACCTTTCTCGGTCATAGGCTTGCTCCACGTAGAGTAAAGGCTCTGAAATCGCCACCTAGTTTGTTTAGATTTTGCTGCTTCGATTTCCACTATTAAGTTCATGATCATAATACCGAAGCTGTCTCTCACAATTTCTCCTGGATAGGATTCAACCCTATATTGATCTTTGATCTTTAAAAAATCTCCATGGTATAGGATAACAACTCAGTTGAACGGTGGTTGGAGCTTTCGGACGCATTAGCTTTCTTTTTGTTAAAAACAAAACCTTATTAAAATCGGTTCACTGACTGTCTCTCTGTTTGTCGCACGCACTTTTCTCAGAAACGACTGTACCGATTGAGTCGAAATTTGGTGGAAGGGTGGAAACTGTGAACCTTAACACATGGCACGATCCCCGTAATAAAGCTCGTATTTATCGGTCTGAATGACACTCGAATGACTTCGCTAAAAGGACAAGAATTAAAGCCAAGGCTGCACATGTGTTTCTTGAAGAAACCTTAGGTTTATGGGCTAGATATAGCAGATTAATTGTCAGTTAAGGTTTTATGGCTAAAAATCACATTCTATTTTCAAAAAGCGTTTTACTCGCAACTGAATATTGAAAATCTGCTGCCACCATAGCTCAAAATCTATCCAACGAAATTCTTTGAAATTTTCAGGACTTATTCAGAACATATTTCTACGGTCCGCAAACTAGGATAATTGCGATTCATTCATTAGTTTTTTTTATTCATTGAAGAAGCCGTGAAAAAGCACCAAAATTCACAAAAAAAAGCTTAACACGGCACCAAAAAATTAGCTTTTAATATTTTTTGATAATCCTAGTTTGAGGACTGTAGTTAAGTCTGTACATTAAAATGCGGTTTACTTTTTTTCTTTAAGATGATTGTAGCGCCCTCACCTGTTTTGGAGATGGGTGTATAAATTGCTCTGTCTTTCAATAACGGACTATGCGATCGGGCTGGAAAAATTACGCCCAATATATTAATAAATCCATGATGAAAAATTCGTATTTGTAATTTTATCCAGTTCTTTACAAAAAATTTCTTAAAATAGTCAAACGGCCTTCACACGGGATGACCCCCTTAAGTAAGAAGGCATGGCTTCATTTTTCCCGTATCTGCTTGATTTAAAATTTTGCATTCTTTGAAAGAAAAAGTTCCAAACTGAAGAAGGAAGTTTCCTCTATGGGAGTTTTCTGCCTGAATTGTAGTTTCCATCGATGAACTCGTAAATGCATATGAAGACTTTGAATATCTCATTGAGCTGATGTACAATCTGTGTGCGAAATCATTCCGTAATTATGGCGTATATTTGGTCCTCTTGCAAATAGCTGGTTAACTTGTTCGAATGTTGATACGGGGCTATTGCCGCTTATTTAGGAACTGCACTATGCGCCCATAATTACCAAGGGATTGTTTATAAAAAAGGCGAGCTTAGCATAGCCCATACCAGTTCCGTTACCTCTATTAGGTCAAATTAAATTTTCTTTCGATTTGATAACGGCCATAGGTTGCGAATATGTAAATTTTTCAAGAGTATTTATTTATCACATGGGATGCTTAAAAAAAACATAATTTTAATCTGACATCAGGTGTCGATCTTTTCCGTTGATATTTAATGACATGGGCAGGGTTCCTGTAAAGTTATCTCCTCAGGAAATTCGAAGAAATCTGTCGTGCTGTCGGCAAACTAAGTAAGAAATATCAACGGCTACATCAGCTTATTTCCATGAGATCATCAACTTTTCTTGCTAAAAGTTGTGAGCATCCAAGACTAAGTTTACGAGCATGAAAAAGGGTTCTTAATCCATACGTAGGTAGTAGAGTATCCGTGCGCCACCGAATTTCAAACGATTTAAACATGCAGGGTACACCTGAACTTGAACCCAAGTCAAAGATTCTTCGCTCTTTTATTGTGTATGCATATATGCACGCTGGAATGAAGTAGGGAAAAGTATCAAAGTGAAGACTACTCTTCTCAAATTTATTTCAAGAATATATTGCTAATTATTCACTCAATACGAAATTATCATAGAATTCGGAAATAATTGGACTTAAAAGCGCATCATCAAGCTCGTTGCCAAGTAATCGGCTATTATATTCTCCACACTAGTGCCATGATTTATTTAAAAATCTCGAAATGTATGAACCTTGTTATCACTTAGACTCTAATGATTTTTCCATTAAATTCGGGACCGACCACGCATTCCATCTAATTCTGGCAATAAATATTTTCTGAACAACTTTCGTGGCGGTCGTAATTCTTATGTGACCACCGCATATACAGCCTTATTTATTATGGTTATCTCCTGCTGTATTGCGATTGTATTAAGTAATGCTTTCCGAAGTATGTATTTTTTAAGCTTGGGATAGCTGACAGAAAATGGTTTTAATGACCTTACCGCTAACTAAATTAAAATAAAAGTTACGTGCCAAACGACAATACATTTTACTTAAAAAGAATCCACCAACTATGACAATGCACATACATATATCTCTGCTTTCAGAAAAAAACTCTTTAGCCTATTGCCAGATTCAATTTCGCTTGAATTTCAGCCACCTACACACATGAATTTTTGACCTCACGATTCCGGTACCGAAACTCCATTCCTCGAAAAGTATCTTTTGTCTAAAATGTGCAAGCCATCAATAATCTGCTTATATGGGCTGATGTCCGGATAGTAAAAACCTTATGTGCGTACGTATATAAACGATCCCCTTAATGTTTTGTGCTCGCTTTAATCCCTTCGAACGCTTTTAAAAAAGAATGGATTTGGAAGGCCACCGCATCGCCTGTGATATCTGTTGTTTTTTTTGTGCAGACACAAATATCTTTACAGGGAGCTAATCTCCATTTACCAAAGGAATTTTAGTGGTTTTTTTCCTGAAAAAACGTTCTTAGAATGCAGACAAGGAGGGATATTCCAAAAAGTTAGGGAATTGGATTATGTTGGGTGTCTTTTGCCCTTTTCATTAGGCTGCGTGTCAGTTTTGTGAAATTATTTATTTCGAAGTCGTGTTTCAATGCTCAAAGATTCTTTGCTCGATTTGCCCAAAACTCATCAGGAGTTAATCAAAGTATAATATAATAAAAAGTGATTAACCTTTCGACGTTAGATTACTGCCTTACGTACTTGCATAGTATATACATATTCATGTGATCTTTAAATTTGTAATATCTAGAACCCTCTCGAGTAGATATTAAAGTAGGTAAGTAATGCACCTGCTTCATCAAATGTCACAAATACCTGTATCAGAATCTTCCACACGAAATAATGTAGAAATAGGAATGTTAGGAAAGCACTGCCATAGTAAAATATGATTCAGATCTTTCGGATGGGATGGGCTAATTTCCTGGTTTTAATCCAAATTAGTCTTTGTCTGTCTGTTTGTCCGTCCACCCACCAGTCAGTCTGTTGATCTTCGGAAACAATGACGCAAAAAAGGGGTTGTTCCATGCAAAATGCGGTGTAATTTTTTTTCACAAAATTAGTCATGTGGAATATCAAATGAAAGGGGTTGATTAGCCCTTTTCGAAACCGGTACTTCTGACATTTGTGATAGAGAGGAAAAATGACAGCGTTATAAAATGAACTCCCAGATTAACTGCACATTCTCAGAAATTACTCTATGGACCATTCTGAGAAAAAAAAATCATGGTAATGCCCCTTTATGAGATCTAGACCACAAAATATTATTTTGTTTAGGACATATTTTGTTGAAACGACTAACTTTACTTGATTGGAGGTCCTTTTAGTAGCAGAATCTAGTAGTATTATTCATTTTGAAGTATGATGTAATTTATAATTGAACCTATGGAACGCACTTTCCCTTGCTTTTGTTGTATTAGCAAATGCGCTTTTAACGTTTGTCCTAGGCTTATGTAGAAAGCTCGGTCAGTGGAAATACAGCTGAGGCTGTCTCTTTGTCTTGTCGGAGAGTGGGTTTGGAAGGTCGAGTTTTGAAGTGTTAATCAGGTCTCGAGTTTTACAGCTCCACACGCGCGGTCGACCATTTTTCTTATTTTCAGATTTGGCTTCGGTTGCTTTCCGTTACGTTCGCGTGATAGCCCCCGTTTGCTTTTCCGGTTTTCCGGTGTGGCCCTACATATCGGTTAAAGGACACGTGAAATTTTGCAAAATGGCACGTAAGGGGCTGAAGTGTCCAAAAGGATCCTCCACATTTCCGAGCCCGACTAGCACAGAAGCACGCCTCAGTGCGGGTGTCGACTGCATGATTCTGTGCGAGCGGTCAATTTCGCCATCTTTTTAGGTTCATTCAGTATTATTTATTAATTGAGAATGTGTCCGGATAGTTAGTGGATAGTGGTTAGAGCATAAGACTCCGTCGAGAAATCTCTGCAACATCGAGCACGTTTGCAGAATGGTATATTTTTGCATGGTTTGAACCAGACTGTGAGAGTCCCCGGAGAAAGGGAAGCCGTGAGGGATTAAGGTACACTACCTGTAGCTAACAATATTATAGGAACTGCAACCATCCGCTTGAGACGGCAAATTTCTTTGATTTCTCGAGCCAGTTCCCGTTCGATGTTGCTATTATGGGGGATAGCAATATCAATAATAAACGCGGAGCGACCTGTCTTGTCAACTAACAGTACGTCAGGCTTGTTGTGTTCAATATAGCGAGCAGTTAGAACTTGCCGATCCCAATACATGCTGTAAGTAGAACTATCAAGTACTGCTTGCGACTCATATCAATTAACAGGACATGTTCCCGTGATCAGCCCATGCTTGTATGCAAGGTTTTGATGGACCACCTTACATACAGCATTATGCCTGGTGATGTATTGAACCGGTGCCACAACAGTGCAGCCAGAAATGAGATGGTCCAACGTCTCTAACGCCGAACCGCATATTCTGCACTGGTCGTTCTCCACCCGTTCTTTCATGATGAGCTTTTTATAAGCCCGGGTGACAACTACGTTGTCCTGAATGGCACACATGAACCCCTTCGTCTCAGCATAGAGCTCCCCAGCACACAGCCATCTGCTGCAAATGCAAATCGGCAAATTACTTCGAAAGACAATTCGCGTATTTCGCGTGCATTGCCATCAACTTCCATTCATCTATTCGCTCTTGGTCCGACGTTACCCCAATCAGAGGATTGAAAGATCGATCCTTCAAGTTAAGTGGAGTCAATCCACAGTCTGCCTTACAGACAGCCGCATGCAAGGGACTCGCCTGCTATTTGCTGTAAAAATAAGCGCTTGGCGAGTCGATTTGGCGATGATGTTTTGCCGCCACGTCAACCACGCCCTATCTCCGATGTCACGAGGCAGGTTCATCCGCACCACGGCAGCGTTTGAATGATGCATTCGGAATTTGGGCATAGTTGTCCCTTTCCGCCGCTGGACATTTTCCAGATCGGTCTTCGTCCACGGCAATATTCCGAATGCATAAGCCAGTGAAGGGATAGCGAATATATTCAATGCACTTATTTTATTCTTGCCCGTGAGATGCGATTTCATCACCAGCTTTACAAGTGGCAGGAATTTGGACAGCAGAGTATCTTTCATATCAATTCGAGCATGAGTTAGTTGCAGAATTCCTTGGTACTTGTAGAAGTCTGTCTTGGTCATAATTTCGATGTGGCACTCATCAATCCTATGCCCGGCATACAGCATGTCTAATTCAAGTTCCATCCGAACATCACGGCTGCACATGTCTACTATTCGCAACAGACTTTTAAAGTGGTCGTCAGTACCAGCATACAGCTTGATGTTATCTAAGTACATCAAGGTGTCAGTTCGCACTTAGCACGTAGGCTATATTTGATTGCAAAACCATGTCCTCTAAGATTATTCAGTATTATTATTATTAATTTTAAAGCTAATAATGTTACAGCCACATAGATACAAGTTTGTAGTATAGTACAGAATACATTAAATCAGCTGCATATCCTGTAATTACATAAATTACCGGAGGATTGACTTATTAAAACTGTTTCCTTTATTTTTAGGTAAGCGCCTAATTCTTTTGTTCAAGGAAAGAGCAACAACAGTAAGTAAATAGAGCAGTTTACAATTAAGAAGACGAACAGCACAAACAAGTAAACCAAATAGTTACCATCATACTATCATATATAAAACTTTAATTTCCATTTTCTAAATAAATCGGTTGAATGTTCACAGGAATTCTAACGAAAACATATTTTCATTTTGCGTCTCCTCAGCAATACGGATACGCAATACGCTTTTCGTGTAGTCGCATTTCGCAGACACGTACACTTGGTTATTTCCAAGGCAGTTTCTAAAACGAAAAAAGGATGGGAATGAATTAGACTTTTTACTTTGGCTCCCATGAGAAAACTACTTCTGAGTTATTTGTCTTTGTTTTTCAACTCGAAAGATTGAAAAATCGATTCAGATTTAAATCATGAAGGACCTTTTGTTTTTCATGAGTACTTCTTTTAAATATGTATGTATAAACAAATCAGAGACTGGAAACAGGTCGCATCAGATTTTTCAATTCCTATGCAAACTAACGAATGTGAAAATCACTACTTTTCAGGAGAGCAAAGACTCGCTAATATCTAAAGTGAACACAACTCCACGAATTATTTGTTTCCATTGTCAATGCTTTTTGGAGGACATTTTAAATGCGTGTTCGTACGAGCTGAAGCGCGACATGTTGAACTACGTTTGTTTACTGGAAGGTAAAGACGTATGTGATTTACGAGTATATACTGCTTTGTCACTGGAGATGAATAATGGGTTCATTATTCTTGTATTAGCCGCAAACGCAAGAAATAATAAAAAGTCTCGTCATATTTCCATGTTGAGGACTTCATCGGATATTGGCAGTTTCATAGGTATGCCCACCATTTGGTAAAATGAAACAATAAAAGGTATTTGGCATTTGAACCGATCATTGAAGGCTGAAGATCCCAGTACAACGAAAGAGATGAAACATTGACGATCTTAACTCCGAGTTAGCGTCTTTCAACTGAGTTCTTATATTAAGCAACTGAACGTGTGATCAAGCTCTAAGAAGCTTTTTGCAATATCCTGCCCGATCTCCTCTCTTCGGCCCCTGTTTGCCTACGTTCATATTCAACTTGGTTCACACGGAGATTCTTAATAACATTCGCCTGAAACAGGCACTGCGGAAGAAGTTTCGGACTTTTAAGAATGACGCCGACTTTGCTCACTTGAAGGCTATGCGCTCTGTGAAGTTAGTGATTAAAAACGCATAAAAGGTATTTATTGAGTGTCGAAACCGCCCTTGCCCGCGGCAGCTTGAAACACTCAACTCACAGTCGCTATTCTCATAATCCCACTCAATTTTTCCCTTCTTCTATCAGTTTTGCTGACTCCACTGCCAAGCCCCCACAATAATCCTGCGACCTTCTCTGCACCTAGTTCTCTTTCGTGTTTTCTCCTTCGAGCACTCCACCTTTCAAACTTCTTCTAACTGCAGACTGCTCCGAATTTGTGGCCATTCCTTGGTTGAGTTCCTCATGGGTTATCTTGACCCCGATGTCGGACGTGGCCCCGATGGGCTTCCTAATCTCTTCCTTCTTAACTGTAGATATTCCCCTCCCCCTGTGTATATTGTAGAACAAAAATCTAGAAGGATGCTTCTTTCCCGATCTCTGAAAGGAGACCCTTATCATCCCTACCCTCAAGAGCGGATACTCTTCTCTTGCTGTGAACTACCGTTCCAGGTCTCTTCTCTCCTCTTGCTCCAAAATCCCGGAAAGATACGTCGAAGACGTCATTGTCAGAAAGTAGCATAATTTCGTGAAACATAAATCTACGCCTTCAAACCTTCTGGTCTTTACCAACTTCGTTGCTTACTGCTTCAATTCACGACAGGAGGTACATGGTATTTATACTGATTTCTCAAACGCCTTTGATGCCGTTGATCATAATATTCTCGTCTCTAAACTCTCAGTAGTCAACTTCCCCCCTCAACCATTTCCTGGCTTTCTTCTTATCTCTCATACCGTTCCTGCAGAGTTTCTTTTTATGGTTACTCATCTCGTCCCTTCTCTCCTTCCTCTGGTGTTCCCCAAGGCTCTATACTTGGCCCACTACTCTTCCTGTTTTTTATCAAAGACCTCGCCTCCATCCTCACCTGCCGGTGTTTCTCTACGCGGACAACCTTAAATTATTTATCTGAGTCTAATTCTGTTCTGCGGTGTTTGGAGCGATTAATTAATTGAAATAATAAAAAACTTGTTTTTCCTTATTCGCTGGTGTTAATGTTTTATTTTTGCAAATAACGACGTTTCGGGAACCACTTGTTCTCTTTATCAGTGCTAACAAGTCTGCTGTTGCGAATAAGAAAAAACAATTTTTTTTATTATTTCAATTAAATTATTTGCCCCTGTCTCGACTCCGCTGGACTGTGTTCTCTTGCAGTCCTATCTTGGTCATTTGGTCCTTTGGTATTCGGTCAACAAGCTAACACTGAATGTCTGCAAATGCCACTGGATGTGCTATTCACTTAAACCTTCCCCAACATCCTTTTTCAATCCCTTTCACTACTGACCACCTTCCAAGACCTGGGTGTAATATTCGACGACAAACTTCGTTTCAATTCCCACTTCGTTGAGAGCATCAATAGAGCTTCTAAAATGTCTGGTTTTATCCTACGTTCCTCCTCCGACTTTACCTGAATTCAGCCCCCCTTAACAGTCTTCAATTCCCTTGTCAGAAACACGCTTGAATATTGCTGTATAGTCTGGTCCTCTTTCCGCATCCGTGACTGTCGCGCTCTTGAAGTTGTACAACGCAAATTCACCTAGACCCTCGTTTAAGAAGAACCTTCCATGGGTTGACTATCCGTCACGACTCCACACCCTCAATCTCCCCTCCCTGCAGCAACGCCGCATCTCCCTTGAAATGTGTACTCTTTTCAAACTCTGCAATTGCCTGATGGACTACGTACTACGGACATTTTTGAAGTACCCTTCGTGGAGCTCGAGATTTGCTTTCACTCCCCGATCCAGAGGCTATGCTGGTCCTACAACGCCCTACAACTTAGGTCCTTTGACTCTGTCTCCTTCTTTAATTTTAAGCGTAAGTTAAGCTATTCACTTGCTCCACCCTCTGAGGACAATATGTAATAAGTAATTCTTTTCCTGTATATTGACTTCATTAAATGTGAATGTGGATCGCATGTCCATCGGAAGCCATGGAAAAGTGTGTGGCCTTCGAACGCCGGATATTGGATATGGACTATCTTACAATTAGAAGACTAACAAGTGTGATCGGAACACTGGAGTATATCGGCGAGCAAATGGTGGACCAATTAGAGAATTCGCTCTGAATCTTTTCCGAAAGAACGGAAAACCATCCAAATGCTAACATTAGAAGACTGCATCAGCAGGGTAAAATAACCCTATTAGTCAGATTTCTTCGGTCCTACCATAGTGAATTCCACCCTAACATCCCAGATTTTCTCCCTATTTGACATAAACAAAGGAAATGTAATGTGCTAATTGCAGAAAATACTTTTTAAGCAATCATGTTAGGTTAAGTTAGATTAAGCTAGCGTAAGTAAGTACTTTTAAACTTTCTCACGCCCTTAGTTCGGGCACAGTTTTTTTTATGTAAATACGTTTCTTTAAAAAAAAAAGTTAAAATCGATGCAGTAAACACGCAAATAATAAAGTAAATTACACAGAAGGTCGGATTGCCCAAACAAATGTAACAGCCACCCATTTGAAAAAAGTTAAGATAATTTTTTTAACTAATCATAAATTAAAGATAAATCATATCTAGATGTAAGTCACTATGAACAAAAAAAAAACCTAAAACCTAACCTCGCTTCTCCCAAACATTAACGCTGAGACTGCCGATATTTCCACACAAGCACTGCCATTAAATTGCAAACATGCTCAACACATTAAGTAGAGCTTAGAATTGAATATAACGTCAAGGGTGGGAACTACTTTGAAGCCAGCGTTCTCGAACTAATGCTTTCTTATACGCATAAGATGAACACAAAACCTTTATACCGGAAGCCTCCAGCTGCTGGTGTTCTAACTGGTTTTCAGTATCTTGGGAAGACTTGCTCGGGTATGCATATGTTTAGGAGATCGATGAAGATGTTACCGCTATGTTAAGAAACTTGTTTATGGTACCATTAATCGCAGGTCCTTTGTCAACTTCAAGTTGCCGGTATAGGTCTTCATGTCGGTTTTCGTTGGCCTAGCTTCGCAAGACTTTCATCCTAGTAATGAGATACATTTTTTCACGATTAGGGCTACCAATTTGCGGTGGTTTTTAGCCTTTAAGGTACGACAAGTCAATACACTCTATCCAATGGATTAATGTTAGCTTCAATATATATTTTTTTAAAACGTTCGGTTTGCCCAGTCAGTTGTTGCGTATCCCGCGATTTATACAAAATAATCAGATTCCTGCTCTGCTCGGCACTTGGTACGTCAAGTTTGTAGCAATAGTTCCTTTGGGAATATTACCTTGTCAGACTATTTCCATGAATGGTTCTCTATCAAGTTTTTGATCAGCCCAAACTGGTGGTTTCGATTTATCGTTTGATTTAAAGGCAGTTTCAAAACTTATTGGCTTGGATATGAACCATTCCAAATTTTTACTGCGAGTGTCGTGCTTGAATAACAGGGCTCGTTCCTATGCGACGGAAGGTTGATGCATCCCAAACGTCACAGATTCAGATATAATTATATGTGGCGTGTATTGTTTCGCGTCCGATACATATTGTTAATGTTCAGTCCTCCATTTGGGGGAAGCGTAGAAGTATGCTTGTGAAACGTCAAAAATTGTTGCACTCCTAAAAAGTCGCATTTGAAACTGCAATGATTCTTCCCTGCGAATAAGCTATATAACTAAAAGCCCACTGTGATGCTTAGCAAGCAATAAAAATAGCTATAATTCGTTTTCGCTGCTATTATTTTATTCCTCACCCACCAGAACTTTAATAAAACTCTCATAAGTATTCAATAAAACCTAGCAACACATCGGATCAATTTTCCGCATAGCTTGATACTGAAAAGATGTCTCTTTTTATTTCTTTGGACTCCACCAGCTTTATGATAAAATCAATGTTAGTCAGAAAAAATATTAAAAAAGGTCTCAAGGGGAGCGGAAAAGCTGTTCCCTTCGTCCCCATGTCGGAACCGCCGAGAGCACTGCATGCCTTCGTTTTTATAACTGAGAGTATTTCTCATCGGTTCTGGTGAAGGAGCAACCCTTGCGATACACGAAACACCTCCCTCCATGTAATGTGCATGACCTGATCTCGAACACCAGACGAGCATGCTTCTAGTTATTCTTGACAGAGCGAACGGTTCTGAGCCATAAGAAAAATTTTACCGTCGTTGATTTTGCTATTTCCACATTTTCCCAGCTGCTTGTTTAGCGTGATTTTGACATTAGTCCCTCAGGTTTCAGGATGGCCGTATTTTTCTGATTGGGGAGTTGAAATTCCAACTCGGAAGTTTCAAATGGAGGGAAAAATCCAATGACCTATGCCAATCCAATTCGGATAAAACTCATTATAGCTGAGCATCGAAGCCAAATGAGGACAATTTCATCCACAATACACTTCCACTGAATCGTGGAGAGGCTTCAGTGGATGTTTGTCTTGAATTTTAATTGTGCATTAAATATGATAAAAGAACCGAGAACTTGTCGGTCTAAGGGAAATAACAAAGCCGCTGCCACCCCAAATGCTGGCTACAACATGCCATTGCCTGTGAAGGGCGTTTGTTTCACTAAGCGTGAGAAGTAATGGAAAAGGGTTCATGTTAAAAGGAGCTTCTCATTAGAGGAATTGAATTATTTAGGAAAATGGAGTCAAGTTAGGCCTTCCGGTCAGGTTGTATAAGTAATGATGTAGTAAGGTCTTGCGACTAAGTGAGAACTGTCATTCTTATTAAAAGAGATTAATAACGATGTTTCAGGGTTAATTTCTTAACGTCGAAATGGATGCTCTTTTCTTGTTTGATTATGTGTAATCGGCTTTGCAGATGACGTCAGTGACAATATATGGTGATCTTTATTTATGCGAAGCCTGATTAAGAACGGGAGGAAACTAGCATTTGCTATGAATCTTTTCCTGGTAAATAGCTGGGTCTGAATATGTGCCTCATGCCAGTGAAGGGAAGCGAAAAGATTAATTAGTTACCTATGCTACCAGAGGGAAAAATTATTTGTAACATTTCTGAATAGCAGAAGCTTTCCCAGCTTCAATCATTCATAGTACGCGTGCTTGGAATCTATGTATGTCCTGTAAAGAAAAGTAAAAAAAGATGTGGAAAATGGAGAGACTTTAAATGTAAATGAAAGAAATTTTACCCATCACCTGGCAGCCCTGTCGAAAATGGAAAGAAACCACAGGAAAAATATTTTCCCTACTGGATATCCACCACGGCCTCGGAAAATTGAACACGGTGCATCATAAAAATCAAATAAGAGTCTAATCGATGTCTTAATCACTTTGCTAAGACGTCAGAAATAAAATGTAAATGGCGCCCGCTTCCTGGAATCATTCGGGCTTTTAGAAGTATGGAGCGACGCTCTAGAGTCGAATTTTATGGGAGAACGTTCCTTCATAGAAGCGTATTTTAATCCATTATCAGGAGCACGAATCAGTAAGTCAGAGAATAGCCAGATTACAAGTTTGAAAATAGTACGAGGCTCAGCTACGGCAATCAATCAGAGAAGCTGGAAAGAACGCGTTCATTGGCTCAAGGAATCAGAGTTTTGCGGACTCCACAGTTTCCGCACTTTGCGTGTGTTCGAAACAGAAATTTTTCATATGGGCCAAATCTGTGGGAGATTCTTGTTAGGTCAAGGCAGGTGGGAAAAATGACTGGCGATTATTTAACTCTATGCTGGATTGCCGAATAACACACCATTTCCCATTAATTACTGTTTGCTGAGAAAATCGACTACACCATACTAAATATAAACAGCATGACTGATTCCAGTTCATTGGAAGCAAATTAATTTAGCTGTTGAAGAATTTTTTTCGAAATTCGTTTGACGTCAAAAAAATGGGACCGGGGGAGACTCGGATTGACTCAGAACAAGGCAAGTAATATGAGAATTTCGTGCGATTTACTTACTGCAGCGCCAGCGGTTTTACCGTGATATGGATGAGGAAGTGGTAGATGATTGGTGGCCTTGCAAATTAATACCCGTATATTGTGTGTAAAATCCCCTGGCGCCGTTAGCGTACCGCTTCATGTTCGCCGACTGCCCACCGCTGCGGTCTTCGTGGGGGTATGATTTCAAAGCCGCAGTCATCTCCAAACAGTTTACATATAAAATATATTATCTAATGACACATGAGATGGGAAGTAGCAAACTGTTGACTTCAAGTTTATATTAGCATATTAATCAAGTCTATCCACTTAGCCTCTGCACTAGCGATACCACACTTTTACCACATTAATTAGACAAACCCTCATATCCGAACATGTAATCAGTCTTTGGTCGTAAGTGTGTAAATATTAAGCAAGCCATTTCTCCCCCAATGCGGAGTGTCTATGCTTGGAGAGTGATCAATAACCAAATGGGTTTTGGTTGACTATGTATCAAGATAACAAAGTCGATAGTCGATGGATGCCTAACTGCTGTTGTCGTTCGCCCTTCTAAGGCCAAACGTGTATCTATATCCGCACAGCGATAATGATGCAAACAATTTCTTCGGCCATCATATGTATATAAACCTGTCACCCAATTATCAAGATTGTACTTTAAAAATTTATTGTATCTATAAAATACGGGGGTACTCATTGCGCAAACTGTATCCTTGGTGCGTATCTTTCTGGATCAGCAAACGGGCCACGTCCCATGAATAAGATCCTAAAATGAGTTGCAATAAAAATTAGCAATTGTAGAATGTCATTAAAATAAATCTTTAAATTAAATGTGTGATTATCTGTTTTGGAGGTTTATCAAGGGACTTTGCTTCTCTAAATTGATTTATCAAATCAAATTAGTAACTAGGAAAGTGTCTTATTTTAGGCACCGGCGATAAACGAGATGATGGAGTGATAAATAGGATCATTTTTTGGTTGTAATATAAGCTATTTCGAAGATAATGCTATGAACCTCGATACAAAAATTAGCAAACACCGAGCATGCTGGCGAACCAGTACCTGAGTTCATCCCCAATATGTTGTCAGGGTCCAGGGCAGACATTAGGAAGGAAAAAAATGCCTTGAAATATCTCTTCAATGTCGCACTCAAGACTGGGTGCCCTTTTCGGAATTTTATTGATCATTCCCTTCTTTCGATCTCTCTTTCTCTATCTCTGAAAGATTACCGAGTAAATGGAAATATACAGCGGTTGCGATGAACAATGCCACGGGGTGATCGTCAAGCCGGGTTGTTTTACTTTGCCTGCAGCTGTTTGCTTATCAGCCATGTGAGGTGGACGGGATCAGATGTTATAAGATTCAGAATCTTCCTTTACCTTCAGACATTCTCTTACTTTTCACAAATACAACGTAGCAGGTCAATCGAAATCGAGTTGACCATATGTCGCCGTTGTTGATGCGGCCACCTCGAATATGCCTCGCCATCACATGCCCGTGCAAGTTGTCGTCGGGGCTCACCTTGGCATTCAAATCAGTTATCATGATCACAATGTCACCTTTAGGAACTCCTACTTCAACTGCGTGTAATTGCTACTTCCGTCCTCTCCTTATGTATTGGAAATCTTCGTAGCACTGCTCGTTTGCGATGTTTTCTAACCTGGGCTGGAATCTGACAGGTAAAATACGGTCAGAAATTATTTATCGGGCAATGAGAGGGCGTCTTACGGAAGCTGTCTGTGGTAGCTTGACCCCGGATTCACGGCTAATACCATTAGGCTTTACAGATGTCGAACACATCGAAAAAGGGGGGACAGTGTTCTCCAGAATCCCATCATCTTTCCATGTTCTGTTTATATGATCGGATCGGATTCCGCCTCAAGCTGGAGTAACGGAGTATTCCGAAGACCGTCGATACTTTTGTCGAGGAGCATAAGAACATTTCAGAAAACAATCAAAAATCATTTTCGATGGCAAAAGTGATTGCCATGAGGTTAGTGCCTATTCGAGACGTTTTTTAGTAAGGCGACTTTAAAATTTGAAGGTTGCTTACCCACTAATTTCTATCCCTTTTAGTAACCATTTCTACAAGCAGGGAATATTTTGGGTTTTTTATTTAACCCCAGCTCAGCGGCCCTAAATCACTTCTGGGTGTCTTACGGTTGTCGATTGTGCATCCATCCTTGGCTTCGCAAATGCCTGTATGAAGTTTATAGTTTTGGCTTAGTTGCTTTATGGTCGAGTTTGAGGAATATATACCATTTGTCCTCGTACGTTGATCAAGTTCTAAAATGTTATCACGGCCTAGCTTCATTGCCTCGCTCATCTTTAAACACTTCGCTGAAATAAAACATTTACGTCTGAGTATGTTTTCGATCCAGGGGAATATTTGTAATGAGTTTTTCAAAAATTTTATTGATTACTATATGCTATTCGACGTGCGATAGAATCTTTGTTCAAAAGAAAACCCAATCCATCTGCGATAAAATTTCGTCATTTGATATTCGGCCTACAAATGAAGAATTTCGAGAGGCTTTTAAATCACCGTTTAGCATATCAAATCGTCTATGTTTCCGTCAGTTAGATAATAGGTCAAATAATCCTGGAACGCATCAGAGAACATCTCGAAAGCTTGATCGAAAGAGGTTGGCTTCCGTTCCGGGTCCGCCTACATTGACTACAGCAACACACTATGGATCTATGAATTTCGAGGTCTAAAACGGAGTCCGCCAAGGTTGCATCCTGTCACCGATATCATTTCTTCATTCTTGTTATCGGTTACGTTCTGCATGGTTCATTGTCCGGAGGACGTGGAGGAATGCAATGTATAATGACATCTTTCCTGAAACACTGTTTGCCAGATCATGGACCTTGGCCAAATAGCTCTGGATTTGGAAAGAGAGGGAAGCAGAGTTGGACTGAAGATAAACACTCAATTTGAAAGGTCATCGCACTGTCCGTGTCTTCATTACTAGGCAGAGCATCGAAGGCCTCGATGTATTTGAATATCTAGGAAATGTGGTTTCTACCAATGGTGGTACCGAATTGGTTTTTTTCCGACGCACTAACAGCACCACATTCGTTTTCGCTGCCCTGTCCAAAATCTGGAAATGCAATTATCCCAACACCAAGATTAAGTTGAGACTGTTCTGTGCTAGTGTTCTTTTTGTGTTGCTGTATGGGAGTAGCACATGGAAAGCGAACTCCACTGTTACTCAAAAGCTATAAACTTTCGTTAACACACGCCTTCGTCGTATCATTGGAGTGCCTCAATCTCTCAAATGAAGAACTTAGTCGGCGCACAGGTGTGACGCTAGTTCGCAGTGTGACACGCTATACCCCACCAAGGGATGAATTTCAGCCATATATACAGCGAATGAACTGTAGAAGACGGTGCTCGTGTAATTTCTTTACAGTGAGTGTAACTATCAACCTCGGATATATGCGGGATTTCGCTTATGGTGAACGAACAGATGGCCATAAGAGGAAGGCATCTTCTCTTCTTTTTCATATTCAGGCTTTGCACACTGATAAGCTTTTTTGAGCAAATATTTTGCATTAGTTTCAAGTTAGGACGCGTCTAGTTCTTTAAACATGCTGCAACTATCCGGAAATCTATAAAATTGAGATCTGAGGATTTTGCCTTAAGAAATATTAATTCAAGTTACTGGAAAGGTAGAAAAACTCCGAGGAGCTGATCTTTACAGTGCACTCACACAAGCTATGTGAAATTCAGTTTGAACTTTGGGCGAAACGAAAAATGAAATTGTTTGCTGCGAGCCAATATGAGTGGGTTCTGTCTGCTGGATTCGTATGCCTGTCATATGCATTTTCTTCAGAACCGATTGCACCTATTGGTATGAAGTTTAATGAACATATGGAAGCTATGAGTTTCTGATGCATGGAGTGATTGGTATGATTTTGTGTTGACATTAAGGAGGAGGCATGTCACCATCTAACCAAAGGCGTTTATAAAGGGTTTTTGAAGCCTAGTCTTGCTTTTAACATCATTTGTGGTGATGTCCCTATATCAAACCTAAATTTCAAAATAGATGCCACAACATACGTAGTATGTTATAATATTTCGGAAATTCACTAGAAACTAGTGTAATAGGAAAGCGCACATCACAGTAAAGGAGACAATACTAGGAAGTTTGGTGCCAATTATTTACAATATGATTAGAAGTCAAACTTGTTTGGGGTGCCTAAGGTGTTGTGCTATATCAGTATCACATTGAAGTGGACAATCTTAGGTAATATTACTGGCTACAAACTACGAGACAATTTCTCTAGAAGAAAAAAATTTGTTTGTAATATCTCAAAATGTCTTATATAATAAGCAACGAAGTCTATGAGTTTCCGATTGGAGAGTTCACTGTATTCAGATATGCCTGTAATCCGTTGATAGGAATAAAATGTTTTCCTATCAACAGCAGTACTTCTTACTCCAATTCACTGTTCCGATCTTTTTTGCTTTCCATAAATTGCGTCTGAGAATGTATGAAGAATTCTCATATAAAACAACAAGACCATGAGCTTCAGCCATTTCTCTAGTGAAGGCGTGGCTCCATCATCATCAACAACAGCGTAACAACTGGTATCCGGTCTAAAATTGTCTTAGTAAGGAACTCACAGGTTTTCGCCGAAGTCTACTAATTTTCATTCTTCATACCAAGGTGATTAACTCAAACGGATACTCAAAATCAGTAATCTTCGTAGTACCATATAACAATGTCAGTTCGTTTCCACTCAAAAGGATCTAAATTGGAAGTTGATTGTAGCAAAAACTGCGTACATCTCTGTCTAGTCCCAACATTAATAAAGTGGAAAAAAATCAAATTGTGAGCACAAAAATCTATTTAATGAGGGAGGAGGAGGTTTCAGGGAGGAAGTTAGCCAAAGAAGGCTAGAAACTTAGACCCTAATATACGTTCTAAACGTAACAGATACATGGGGACCTTGAACTCAAATTTCTTCTTATTAGGTTGATATGAATACTTAAGATCTTAAAAATACACAAAAAGGCTTTGAAAATATAATGGCCAGAAGCCACTTACTCATAAATTAAATCAGAGTGTGATAGGACAGACGAACGATTTCTAAATATAAGTCCCATAACTCACTTACTTCATACTTCATTTGCGATTCATATTTTCGATTCAGTTGACGGCAAGTGCTAATCGACTTAGCTCTGTGTGTTCCGTAATTAATTCAAAAGGCCAATATGTGGGGTTAACTCGTTTAGCAGTTTCATATTTGGATATGAATTCTTGTATTGAAGATGGGAGTGATGAACTCGCTAACAGACGTGATATGTTACGACTGCCTTACTAATGGTTAACGACATAGTCATAGTTAGACGAGAGGAATAATTCAGTATAAGCACATTACCTGTGTACATAAGCTGTTTTGAAATATTTCTCAAATGATTCGAAATTGTTGGAATCATGCCTAATTGGTAGAAATGTTTACATTAAGTATGCAGACATATGTATAAATTTTGTTAATGAGAGCAGAGTTGTTGCTGGTTTCTTCTTATAATTCCTGAAAATCCTCTGCAAAATAAATCGAGACTATGTCATGGCCTGCCGATCTGAGAATTAATTAATGATATTCCCTTTGTTCTGTTTTCATCCTTTCAGTGTTTGCTGATTTGATGCAATTGGAAACTTACATGACCTCTAGGTTGACGGAAAATTCGAGCAGGTGTAAAATATTCATTGTTGTTCTTTATGTCCTTCGCGCCTTTAATGACTGTCTAAAAACAGGGTCGAAATTTATTTTAGTCATGAGAATTTTTGGATTTGACAAGGGTTACCCCAATTATTCCACTGAAAATTCAGTAAGGTGCGCTTATGTGGACATAAGAAATAACATTTTTACTGGTTCAAATACAGTGTCATACCGTGATTTTCACGCCGAACGAGTTTTGTTATGATTTCGTCTCACGTGTCTCGTGCGTACTACTAGGAGTAGTTTACTTGCCGAGAAATTCACTTTTTGCTTCAAGGTTTTGTGTAAAATAAAACCCCATTCAAATCGGTTTACTGTCTGTCTGTCATACGCATTTTTCTCAGAGACGGTTATCTCGATTGACAACAAATTCGTTGGTATGGTGAAAACTGTGAACGTACATGTATACAGTGAGTTACATCGTTCTACGTGGAACTTAAGGGGAGTTTCCGTACATTAAAAAAAGGGGGTGGATGTGATCGGAGACATTCTCAGAATCTAAGCAACCGCAAAATCCGAAAAAAATCACGAAGCGCTAAGACGCCGGAAACGTGCGACATATGTATATAGAGTTGCGTTATGTCGTTCATTTATTAGTTGTCTGTCAATTCTAAGACGAATATGACGGATTTGAAGGTTAATCTCGCCAGACGTAAACCAGTCAGTGGCTCTTCTCGATAACCATTAGAAAGGCTTTCAAGATCGTGGTCTGAGTGCCGCGCCCTTCGTGAGGTGAAACCTGGCTCGTGCTTACCCTCAATACGCAAGCAATCACGGCGTGTTTTCAACAAATGGATGTATGGATTGAATGCATAATCGACCATCGTAGGTTATTCCAGTTTCAAATGTTTTTTATAAATATGAGTGTGCTATACTGTACTTCCCATTTGGAGAACATGAAAGTGTCTGTTTTCAATGGGCACCAACCTTGAAAGCTTTGCAATTCAATTATAATAGTATAATAATAATCGTTTGCGCAACAATCCATATTGGATCAAGGCCCTGAAGTGTGTTAGAGCACTTCATTCAAGACATTAAAGACCGTAACGGTACACTACAGTAACACTGTAGGAGGCAATGTGGTCAGCATCGGGCTCGCCCGACATTATTACCCTGATTTGACTCAGGTACTTTTTCACAGCTGAGTCGACTGGTATCCGACGTCAAATCACGATACAAATTCCACTGCGACCAGTGAGATTTGAACCGCGATCTTCCGTACGACAGACTTGTGCATTAACCACTCAGCTATCCGGACAAGATTTTATTGGAGTCGTTTACGCTCGGTTTAAGGAAAAATGGCAGAAAAGGGGAAAGCTTTGATGCAATCACGCTTAATTTTCCGATTAATTGGGAGAAACTCACACCCTAGATTGGTTGTGGTCGAAAGTGTCTCTTTCCCACGAGAAATGAAAAACGATCAATCTAGCGCGGTGAGTGCAAAACGAGCGTCCTAGCTTTTGATAAGCGTGCTGTGATCCTTGCTGCTACTTCGAAGTCGGCAAATCCAAACTAAATTCTTGCATGTATTGAAAAAAGGGCATTTTCTTCACAAGTTCATCCGCAGTCTCCACGACAATCTTGACGACACACTGCTAGTAGGGCGGAATCTGCTGTTGGTGCTTCTACATTCGTAGTTGCAATCCTCTACAAAAATGCAAATGCTCATTTTATCTACATATTGTTCAACCCTCGTCCTAAACTAGCTATCTGGTTTAGTACCACAAACCGCAGTCTGCTATTTTGTTTTTTGAGGATCATTTTAAGGTTTTGTTTGTAAAACAAAACCTTTTTAAAATCGGTTCAATGTCTGTCTGCTTATCTGTCGGTCTGCCTGTCTATCTGTCTTTTTTTTCAGGAAGTGTACACCTTCAAAAGACACTGGACTGGACACACCAGCGTGTGGGATTTTTACCCACTAAAACCACCCCCGACTCCCTCCCTGCCCCGCGGAACCAGCATAAAGTATTACATCACGGGGCGAAGTCAGCTCATTCTAGCTTAGTCACCTTTCTTCTATACGCGGTGCACGCGACCGCACTTTTCTCCTCTCCTCTGCCTTTGCAGTTTGGTTTGGATAGATGCGATCATGGAGTTGACCGCATCCCAATTTTCTTGATGTGCTAGCATTTTTGGCACCAGATTTTAGGTTCCAGCTCCTCTCCTAGAGTCTCCTCTAGTCTCCTCCTTTCTTTCACAAATCTTGGGCAGTGGAAGAATACATGCTCTGGGTCCTCTTGGACTCCATCGCAATTTGGACAATCGGGTGATGTCACCAATTTAAACCTGTTCAGGTATTGCCGATATCCTCCATGCCCCGTGAGAAACTGGGTGAGATTATAATTAATTTCAACGTGCCTTCTCTCCAACCACTCCTTGATGGCAGGTGGGACCTGTGGACTCCCAGACATGCAGTGATTGACATCCTTCTACGTTGAGAGTTAGGGGGGAGGGGGGGTCCCCATACATGTAAAAGGGGGGTGTAAACATTTTTTTCACCAAATGTAGTCATGTGGAGTATCAAATGAAAGGTCTTAATTAGTAGTCGAAGCCGGTCTTAGTTTTGACCTTTGTTAAAAAGGCGGGGAGTGGGAGGGGTGGAAATTGATGATTTCTTTAACGGACCCATTCTCAGAAACTACCCATCCGAAAAATCTGAAAAAAATCATGAGGCTGCCTCTATATGGTGCCCAGGCCTCAAAATACTCTCCATATCGATATCTGTTCAAATTAAGTTAATAATAGTATATTACCATATTTTTGGAAAAATTGAGTAAAACTCCCCTTAAGTTTATCTCAGCTCTATAAAAGCTGGTAGTAGTATAAAATATAATATGAAGCATATTATCTCCAAGTTCGATCAACATCATACTATTAGTAAGAAAGTTACAGTGGCTCAAAGTTGTCTTTACCGTGTAAATTTACAACCCAAAGTACTAAATCTGACATGCTAAATGCATATTCTTAAATATACTCACACAAGAAGCATACAAAACTTTTCATACCTGAAGCGCGCAGCTTCCGGTTTCCCGACTTGTTGTACGTTGGATTTGGTTCACTGTTATTACGATGTTCCGAACAAAAAGCATTTTTGTTCTTTGAATGGGTATATCGGAGGATATATATATGTTGCAACCATCGATCGCAAATGTTCCCATGGAACAGATCGGAGAGCCACCTTGACAAATGCTCCTCACCTCGAAAAACCAATATTGTGTTGAACATTTCAAGGTACTCATTGATAAAATAACTGGAGATGTCTCGTTATCAGGCTGCTATTCCTGCAGAATCCTAAAACTTCGAATTTTTAAGCTATCGCCTAGTAGTGCTTCATTCATTTAGAACATTTTCGACATTGTTTTCTCTTATACGGCATTCCCTAAATCATATGGTAACGACGAGCGAATTTTTTAATATTCATCGTAATTTGATGCGGGGAAAATGTTTAAGCTGCTACTGTAGAGAACCAGCCGCCGAAATAAAAGGTGAACCTGGGATATTAGAATAGAACTTGAACAAGGCAACCGCTCAAAAATATCAAAAAAATACGTTGGGAGAACTTTTCCACAGATTTGATCCACAAGCTACAGTGTTTTCCCGATCTTAGTCAAGGATACGATACGTTTTTTTTAGAAAAAGTATTAACAATACTGGACCGCCCTAAACTGGATAAAAAACCAGTTAACATGATTAAAAAAAATAAACACTGAAACAGTATCTACATCAAAGTTAGTGATACAATAGCGGAAAAAGGTCCTGCTGCCTCTGGAGAGGACAAGGTTCCAACTGAAGCGTACTGCTATTTACCCTCATAATGAACGAAATAATATTATGCAATAACTAAAGGTATGCAAAAATGGATATAGCTTGCCAGGTTATATACTAAAAAGGTTTGAGAAAATAAATGGGTAGTCAATAAGCAATTTTCAAATGGGAAGTGTAAACCGCCAATAATTTCAAAGGAATCAGGTTTGAAAATCAGTGGCAAAAATCCTCAGCACGAAATGAAAAAAAGTTAAAGTTAACGATCGAAAACTGATTTCAGTAGAAAGAATATATTAAAAGTGTCCACCGGCTTTCCTTTCCAGGACGAAACGAAAGCATTTGAAGCACCTATCAGATGCAGGAATGAGCGCAGTGACAGTGATAGTTTAAGCATTATGTAATTCTCCGTTTATCAGTGTCAGAGTTCGAGGTATCCCATTTAAGAAGTGAGAGGAATGCAGGGAAAACGAAGACCGCGATCGTTCAACAATATAATGATGTAGTAAAGTTCTTTTTACTATAAGCAAGATACATTATTTGTTTCTGTGTTTACCCCCTTTTTCAACTTTCTAGTTTCTTTATTTTTTTTTTCTTTAAATACACATATGTGGATGGATCCACATACTTAAATGCTACTATTTGTCAACATTTTATCTGTGTATTCAAATTAAAAATTCGTCAAAGTTTTAGTCTAAAAAACCAAAATCCCTGCCTATATCCTTATTGCTCTAATTTACCTAAAACTTTAATTACATCTCTTATTTTGTTGCCATTGTGATTGTGAGGCCCATTATGGTCATCTGAATGTAATTCCACGGGGAAAACCAGCAAATTCAGCCAGGGTGACAGTTGAAAGATTTGTACCCCATTTCATTTCATTAATGAAAGATTTTGCAAGATGAAGGTGAAAAAGGGTTCTTAGAGGATTGTTCCTCAGAGTGTGAAAAAAGGGTGATTAGATAAATCGGATTTTAATGAAAGCAGCTCAATTTCCATTTATTGTATGGACGTGGAAAAATAACATTCACAACGAGAAGATGTGACCAGAACAGTTCATCAGGACAAAGGCATGTGAATGTATGGTAATTTCAGGAGAGGGGCTTTAGTTCCAAAGAACCGGATTCACATTGATGAACTGCGTAGCGCAGAACCATACACGCGGGTCTTAATAAGTACATCGATTGCTCTTCACTTAAGTGATGGTGGGTATGAAATTCCTTTTGACTAGTCTGAGTCTGAGTCTGAGTCAGTGCTATATATTGGTAAGAAAAAACGAGCTTTAGGCTTACAGAATATTGCCGTGGACGAAGACCGATCTGGAAAACGTCCAGCGGCGGATTCGGATAACTATGTCCAAATTCCGAATGCATCATCCAAAGTCTGCCGTGGAGCGGATGAACCTGCCTCGTGACTCGGAGGTCATCGCCAAGTCGACTCGCTGCTCGCTTATTTCTACAGCAAAGAGCAGGCGAGTCCCTTGCATGCGGCTGTCTGTAAGGCAGACTGGGGGCTGACTCCACTTAACTTGAAGGATCGATCTTTCAATCCTCTAAGTGGGGTGAAGTCGGACCAAGAGCGGATCAATGAATGGAGGTCGAATTGTCTTTGGCAGCCATTTGTCGATTTGCATTTGTCGAATAGATGGCTGTGTGCTGGGAAGCTCTTTGCTGAGACGAAGGGGTTCATGTGTGCCATTCAGGACGGCGGGGTCGCCACCCGAGCTTATAAAAAGCTCATCATGAAAGAACGGGTGGAGAACGACCAGTGCAGCATGTGTGGTTCGGCGTTAGAGACGTTGGACCATCTCATTTCTGGCTGCAATGTTATGGCACCGGTGCAATACATCACCAGGCATAATGCTGTATGTAAGGTTATCCATCAAAACCTTGCATACAAGCATGGGCTGATCACGGAAACATGTCCGGTTTACCGCTATGAGCCGCAAGCAGTACTTGACAGTTCTGCTTACAGCATGTATTGGGACCGGCAAGTTCTGACTGATCGCCACACTCTACACAACAAGCCTGACGTACTGTTAGTTGACAAGACAGGTCGCTCCGCGTTTAATATTGATATTGCTATCCCCCATAATAGCAACATTGAACGGAAATACGTGGAGAAGAAGGTGAACTATGAGCCATTGTGGCTGGGGAAATCAAAGAAATTTGGCGTCTCGAGCGGGTGGTTGTAGTTCCCATAATACATCCCATACTACAGATATTGTACCTAAATCCCTCACGGCTTCCCTTGATGTCCTGGGACTTTCGCACAGTCTGGTTCAAACCATGCAGAAGTACACCGTTCTGCATACGTGCTCGATGTTGCGGGGAGTACTCGACGGATTCTCCCACTGACCTACCAGCGCCCCTTTAGTTTTTAAGTAGGTAGGATCGTCCGAGCCTAAATGCTTGGCACTTAGTGCTAGTATTAGGTAAAATCCGGCATCTGCCGAGATTGTGATAACTCGGAAATAATAATAATCGTTGGCGCAACAATCCAATTGGGTCTGGTCCTTGAAGTGTATTAGAGCACTTCATTCAAGATATCCATTCATGCAAAACATAATCAAGAATCCTGCCGATTACTACGATACGCCGACGACACCTTTGTCGCATGGAGCCACGGTCCCCAATTAGTAAAAAGCCTCCTTAAGTATCTAAATTCCATGAATTATAAAATACAATTCACCGTAAAAGTAGAAGGAAACAAACAGATCGACCTCCTTGATGTCCTGGCGATAAGAAAAACTGACGAAAGATTTGGTGATTGAATCGGAAACTTAATATAAAAACTCTTTATAAGCACCTACCTTCAGTGGCAAAGGGGCACGGAATCTCATTGTGCACCTTTCAGGTAAGGACGTGGTAGGTGAGTAGTATTGGTGTGCCGGAGTGTGGATGTTACCTAGATGGTTTACTTGTGTGTGTTTCTTCCTTTGATCCCAGTAGGGAAAGGATGCATATTGGTCTTTGATGTATCTACTTATTTGCTCCCTTGGTTCCTGCTGAGAATTGGGAAGCCATAAACAGCTGTGCAATATCAATGACAGATACTGCCACGTGCTCACAGTAATTCGCAGTCATGTGTTCGCAACCACGTGGACGCACACCAGTGTACTGCGACATATGCACAGCACTAACAACAGGCCTTATGCAAAGGAGCACAGAATTTCGTTATATACTTTTCTGGTCCTGGTCCCTACCCGGTAAGTGTCTCGTGACCCATGTCGCCTGGATGATTTTCTTGTGTGTTTGCATCCGAAAGATCTGGGATGCATTCACTTATTTGCTCTTCACTTCTTAGGAGAGCAAACATGGATAAATTGTTGTTTGCTTCCACCAACCTTTCTATTGAGGAATCGTGATTCCATTAAGATCCACTACTATTAATCCGAAATGAATCTTTAAGGCAGCTCTGTCTTTAGTTTCCGCTGGGATGTGGGAATCCATAAACAGCTGTGCAATGTGTATGCACTGCATCACATATACGGCACTAACATCAGCCCTTATGCACGGGATTTCTGTCGCACCATTTCCATCGCGGTTGAAGATGTGCAATGATTTTCCGCCACTATAAAATTTCAAAGAATGCGCTGGGAGTTGAATCTCCTGCGTATAGTTGACATTATCGTTCCGTACCTCGAGGAAGCGCTGATTCATCTACGTTATATATGGAGCTGCTTTTATATTCTATTATATTATATTTTATATAAGTTTCAGAAGGGCCAAAGATTCACAAATCAATTATTACCAGTTAGGTGATCAGCCTTACTCATTGCTCGCTTTATGATTTTCACAGGCTTTCCATCTATGCAGTCACACCTATAATATGTATGTATGTATATGAAATAAAGGATTTCATCGTGCAGGTACACTTTCAACTGAACTTTGTTGCTGAAAAAAACCGTGTTTAAAAATACTAATCATAGGGATTCGACCATTTACCAAAAAGTCAATATCTAGATTTGAATATGTAACTTAGTTGCAAAATTATCATCAAAAGAGAGAAAAAATCAGAAGAGCAGCGAAACCTCAGTAAATAAATAAAAAGTATTGCACGTGCGTGTGGCACGAAACTGCTATCATTTGTTCAACGAAATAACTTGGGTTTGCATTTAAACCTATCCAAACATATGGCGTGCCCTAATTCACCTAAAATTTCGTTTGCACTTAGAAGTATTTTGCAACTAGAGTCTAGGACAAATTGGAAGGAAAAAGCATATGACTCAAAGAATGTGTGCATTCAAAGAGAATTTGAATTTATGCGTGTTGCAATTAAGTAGTGAAAACAATTGGTTTGAAGGCAAATGTGGGTTTACTGTAGTAAACTTTGTGTCCATTGCATTCTTCATTTTTAAGGTTTTGTACAAAACGAAACCTTATTACAATCGGTTTACCGTCTGTCTGTCTGTCTGTCACACGCATTTTTCTCGGACACTGCAGCAGCGATAGGCACCAAATTTGGTGGAATGGTGGGAACTTTGAACGCTCACGCATACAGTGAGTTACATCCTTTTACGACGGATTTAAGGGGAGGTCTCCATACATGCAAAGGGGGCGGTGTTAATTTTTTTCACTAAATATAGTCATGTCAAATATAGTCAAAGTGTCCGGATAGCTGAGTGGTTAGAGCGCAAGGCTGTCATACGGAAGGTCGCGGTTCAAATCTCACTGGTGGCAGTGGAATTTGTATTGTGATTTGACGTCGGATACCAGTCGACTCAGCTGTGAATGAGTACCTGAGTCAAATCAGGGTAATAATCTCGGGCGAGCGCAATGCTGACCACATTGCCTCCTAGTGTACCGTTACGGTCTTGAATGAAGTGCTCTAACACACTTCAAGGCCCTGATCCAACATGGATTGTTGCGCCAACGATTATTATTATATAGTCATGTGGGGTATCAAATGAAAGGTCCCAATTAGTACTTTCCGAAGCTGGTCTTAGTTTTGACATTTGTTGGAATGGCGGGGAATGCGGGGGGTCGAAAGTGATCATTTCTTTAACGGGGCCATTCTCAGAAACTACCCAACCTAAAAGTCTGAAAAAAATCAGGAGGCTGCCACTACATGGTGGCTAGGCTCCGAAATACCTTCCACACCGATATTCCTTCAAATAAAGTTAATATTAGCATATTACTATAATTTTCAGTAATTGGCTGGAAACCCGTGTTACGTGCTAATGGGACAAATTCACACTCAAATGTCGTCCAGCTTCCGGTTTCCCGACTTGTTCTGCTTTTATTTAAGCTCCTTAATCATCGGTTCGATTTCGCTGCCTCAGAGTCTCAATTTAATTGGTCTATTGACTAATAGTACGAAGACAAATAAAGGCATTGGACTTCCGATGGAGGTGGTAGAGATTTAAAGACATCTTTATTGTTGAAAAGTCTCACCTAACTCAGTCCGAATTGTGGAGTGTTCTACCCAAGCTAATTAAATCGAGTCTTTTGAAGAGTACCAACATTTGGATCGAGTATAGTGTTGACAGATGCGTTGGTTGAGCGTCAAGCTCTCAATCTCGTTACCTTGGGTTGTAATCCCGTTCGTTAGGGATGGTTGTGCTCATCTTTGCTGCAGGCTTATCACTTCCGCAGCATTAAAGGTATTGATAATAAAACTGAAACAGTCTGATTAAAAACTAAAACTGTGTATATGCTCTATACTCCACAGAGGAGTGAACGGACGACATACATGTAAATAGTGTTTACGTTAGGGATGCCTTCTTATCTTCCTCTATAGACAAGAATCGCATCAGAAAAGTTTTATTCCATCTAATTCACTCCCATTCCTAGAAGACCTTGAACCGAAATTTCTACATGAAATTTCATTTGTTTGTTTCAATATACCATTTGGTTAAGTATATGCGCTTATATATTAGGTATGGAAACATGGGTCACTATGGTATGATAATCCTGTGTCCGAAAACTTGAATCTACTGACACCACCTGAGCTACTGGCGTTGATTTTCTGCCTTTGAAGTATAGAAAGTTGTGCGCACGTCAGTGTCTCACAATTCTATGTTAACGTATCCGTTTCAACAAAAGGGCACTTTCCCTCATCGTTTTCTGTTCAAAAAGAAATTCTATCGGACGAAAAGGCATCCATCCAAATCCTTTTTCAAACTTTCTCTGTGCTGTGCCTGTCTATCTTGAGAGTAGAACTTGCCGTGAAGGAACTCGTCGTCGACGAAAGCATGATGACTGAAATACTGAGAAAATTGTTACATAAAATGAGTGAAGTAAACTGAAAGATAGATTATAGAGCCAAAAAACTTTGTTGTCGGCTAGATTTCCGAAAAATCACTTTTCCTAGTCCGGGTTATTGTAGGGCAACAGGAAAACTTTTCCGCTTGTTTTCCTTTATTTTCAGAAATGCGAATAATTTTGGATCTAGTGGAAAGAAATCTTGTCCACGACGACACTACTCAGTGGAGTAAATAGTTTCATAATGGAGTACTGTGGGTTCAAAGATGTTGGACTGGAGCAATGTAGAGATACTGAAATCGAGGCACGAAATTAGCATATCTTCATCAGAATAATTCTTGTGAATCTGCAGCCCCGTATTACGACCAGAATACAGAACAGGATACTTGCACCAACCAGTAATCAATTGAAGTAAATCAAGATAAAAGATGGAAGGTTTGGAGAAATGTGGGGTCGTCTTCGGTGTAGGTCGCAACAGTTTTGATTCTGAAGCCATCCCGTCGTTCATTTTCCCCACATTTTTCTTTATTATTCTTTCATTTCACAATTCTCGTCGGCAGGAATTTGCATTTTTGTCGTAAAACATTTAAACAAATTGTTCTTGGCAAGTTTGAAAGTGGTTGCTGGTCGTCGATTCATCCATTGAATACGAAGTAGGTTTTTATCCCAGTCGAAAAATTATACAAATTGCATATGTGACAGCGATTGTTAGAATGGCTACAGTCCGATTATATTAACTATGATAACAACAGGGAAATTCACCCTCATTAGAATGCTGGATGGAAAGCGAGTTCACTTTTTGTGGAGAATCGTATGTGCCATGTGCACTTTATTCCGATGTTTACAAGACTGAGGCTATCGCGATTGCTAATAGATGGTAGTTATTTTTGTGACCTTGGGATTTGGGGTACTTTTAAACAGATGAACAAGAACTGACCACAATAAAACCGCTTAGAAGTCACACTCTAATCCATAAATGTGTGCTCGGAATCTCTTCTATCATAGAACACATTTTTTAGTAGTGCTTGGCATTTGTATCATGCTGAGCCCAAAGACAATGCAAACATTTAAAATAATTCCATTATCCACATTATTTGCATCACGATCTTGCATCTCACACGTTCGTTAAACCCCGGGTTCTCCCTAAAAAGAACTATAAGCATTCTAGCGGAATCGCTAGCGCATCTACGCCCGCAAGGCACTGTGTCTTCCATATTTTATGCTCTCCCGTGCTCACAAAAGAAGCTTCAGCCTTATGCGGGAATATTTTAATTAAGTGCTACTTCAAACATATCAAAGAGACTTAACGAACTGTTGCCTTTTGAAAGTCATACTAGGGAACCTATGCTTTAAGATGCTGTCCATTGAGTATTTAAGCCTGGAAATCTGGTGAATTCCCCCTGCTCCATGTTGATTCCTATTACGGTGGCAAATAATACGCAAAAGCTGTCATCTTAAATACGGCCACTGGAAATACTGAAAAATATACTTCCTTCCGTTCCGCAGATGCAACTGCTCCTTGTGTATTTCAAGTGCTATCCTTGTTCTGCCTGCTCTGTTTGTTTTTTACCCCTGTTTGCAGTTCGTTCGTGATGTTGGTCTTAGTGATTTATCAACCACGCGGTTCTTTAAAGGAAGAAAAAGTGCTTTAAAAGCTTGCCTAGATATAAAGTGCTCTCTTGAAGTATGTGTTGAGGAGGAATCCTTGATGTTGAGTCCTTTTCCCGTGCATGCACTACATGCGAAAACGAGCAAAGAAGACCAGGCAGCATCTATTCATTTCGAGTTCCAGTACTCAAGTGAACCAACTCATCTCCATTTTCGAGTGGACTTGAGCATGTTTTACTTCAAGTAAATACTTGAGTACATTAATGATAGTTATTGCTATTATCAGATTGTGAAGGAAATTATTTTTTGTAGATTCTCGCCGGAGAGACTCTTGGGGAGGAAGATAATGAAATAATTCAGTGGAACTTTAAATATTGCACATCGGATACATATATGTATGTATGTGGCTGTCAAACTCGTGCTATATAGGATGCAGCAAAGATGACACACTAAAACTGATAATACCAGGGCTAAAGACGCTTTTTGGGAGGATTTATGATAGATAGATCAATCTTGCGAATAGTTAAAGTCGTAAAGGGAACAATATCACGTGGGATGCAGAGTTACAGTTGCTTCTTGTTTTACTTGTGAAAATTTGGTGACCTACGATTGATTCTTCTACCTCCGAGAATCACAAACAGCTCGGTCCTTACCCTGATTCTTTACTTGTAAAGAAAAATTTAATTGAATTATTTCATACTTACTAATAGGAACTTAGAAATGATTAAATTATCCTTAGAATAATGTTTGCTGCCTGTTCACTTTGTTCGTGGTTATTGTTATTTTCACCCCGACATTTCACTTCAATGGGCTGTGTTTGCTTATCGTCACATTTAATACTGTGCAAATGATAAGCCTACAGCAAAGGAGATAAGTACAAAAATGGACCCAACACATCCATGATGACCGGGATTCGAACCTGGAGCAACGCTAAATGATAAAACTCTTCTATTGTTGTGTACAGATTTTCGATACATTAGTTATTTTTAAATTTATATCAGTAAATATCAGATATTAAAGCCTTTCCCGCAGCTTTTGTTAAAGCCAGCGTGCTACTCCTACATCTTTATTCAATTAAAAACGAGTGGGTTGATTTAAAAGCAATAATAATTAATATGCAATGACACAAATAAAAATTCAAATATACCTCGTTCTAGTGTGAGAGAATTCCAGATTGCAGTTTGCCTCGTTTTCTCTTCTGGTCTCCTTCTTCGCTATGTGTAGTAGGACCCAGCTATAGTGACTCTTTCCGTCGTGATAATTTTCTCTTCCTGATAGAACGGAAATTTCAATCTTCCCCATCGACTTGTCCTTGGTCTCTGGATAAAAATGTTGGATGCAACGCTTACCCATTGGTACTAACCGAGACAGGCCTGGATTAGTTTTTCTTTTGTTCATTCATCAGCGTATCGAACGTGGGGCCAGAAAATTGGGAGAAAGTTTCTTTCCAATTAGTCCGGGCCACAATCAAGTAGATGGCTGTGAACTACCTAAGCCCTAAACAGAACCTCGTCAAGTGGATGACGGAGTCACGGCTCCTTTAATTTCTAACACAAAAGAAGTGAGAATTAAAAAAAATGTCGGGCGATGACGGTTTTACGGTTTCTTACCAGGGCAACGGCAAATCGCAGACGCTGCCTCACCTCTGCCCTGGGAGCAGCATCACCGAAGCGGCTCGCAGATGTTTAGTGCTCCTTTATATAATTCGCTGAACACAACATGACTACGAATTATATTGAGCGCAAATCCGCTAACTCTATTGACCAAAGGTTGGCCAGAGCTAAGAAAAGATGGAGTAACTTGCTTCCTATTTGGTCCGGTCCGGCATCAAGTTGATGCGGACTTAGGACCCCACAATTCTCAAAAAAAAGTGGGACTTTTTTTTTTAATAAACAGCAAACAAAAACAAAACATGGATTTTGTCTTCAAGATACTGATATTTCAAGGGCTACTTGTCCAGTTCCGGACTCCATACTTGAACTTACCTTACTTGACTTTGCTTGACTGCCGTAACGTATTCAAATGAATGTACCTCATGCAAATGACGGGATGTAAATAGATAGGGATATTGTTTTAAATTTGTAGAATTTGTAGTGTGTGAAGAGGATGATCGTTAAGATTCCAGATAAGGGTCAGTTGTTATCTAACAGTTGGACTGAAAAGTTCATAGGCTTATATTAAATATATTTGCCTTCAAGTGCGATACAACGATTGTAGCAGTCATACAATTTTTCGATACCATTTTTATAGTACGATTTGCCTTTAGCCTCAAAATAGGCTTTAGTTTCGGCGACTGTCTCTTCATTGGCGCTAAATTTCTTTTCAGCGCGCAGTCTCTTAAGGTCTGGGAACAGGAGAAAATCGCTCGGGGCCAGACCTGGGAAATACGATTGATGCGGAAGCAATTCGAAGCCCAATTCATACAATTTTGCCATCGTTGTCATTGACATGTGCATTGTTTTGATGAAACAGCATTTTCATTTTCTTCGAATAGCGCCGTTCTCAAAATAGTCGATGAATACTGATGCCATAACCTTGCCAACATGCAGTCCACTCATATGACGATCGTTTTGAATCTGGTGTGAAATAATGAAGCCACGTTTCGTCCATTGTCACATATCGACGCATAAATTCGGATTTTTTATGGAGGAAGAGCTTCAAACACTGAGTGAGAATTTCAGCTATCTCAATGCGGTCATTCATTTTTGATGACTTTGTCGGTAATAGCCTCGGAGCTTATTTCGCCTCGTTTAAACTAAGGAGGCCGCTTCTCAACGGTTGATTTTCGTGATGCAAACTTCGAATAATGTTTATCAAACCAAGCCTTGGCTTCCACAGCGTTTATTAACACAAATGTCAAATTTGTACACGTATCTTTTGAAGGTTTGGGTTAACTATAAATCTGTGGGTTAGCTCACGAACTTATCAGCCTAACTGTGAAGTACATTTTCCAAGTTGTAATCGTCAATCGTTATATTTTGTCTTGTGGGCGTCATTTTTCACCTTTTTGTTATTATTTTAATTAGGACAATTGTATTGCGCTTAGATATCAGAGCAAGGTAAAAAAAAAATAATCAACTATATGATCAGGATTTTGAAAAGTTATACCGTTTTTAAACTTCAAACGCGTGTTTTCGAAATAGGCGAGCAGTAGAACTCGAAGAATTTTCATCCGGTTGACGTGAAAATTAAACCTTAATTTGATTGGATTATCTAGCGAAGTACACATTATTTTGACAATTGATGAAGCATTTTTTTTTATTACAAGTGTACTATATTTAAAAATTGTGCTGACAAAAAAATCTTAAAAAAACCTTTTTTGGGGGACCCAAAATGATATAACCCCTTAATGAGTAGGTTGTCTTATAAGTTTTTACAAAAAGCGGAAAAGGATATCTATTCTGGAAATATTTTCTCACCTCCGAAGCAGATATTTTAGAAGCATGATTTTGGAAGAGTTCTTGAGGTAAGGGACAAAAGAATAATTAGGTGATAAACAAGGGTGAAAACGGCCAATGAGTCGTTTTTCTGCTTCAAATATTTAATTGTTTGACATGTGTGGAAATTGTCGTGATGGAGAATGGTGCGACGTTGTTTCATCGAAAACCGTTGGTAAACAAATTGTTGTATACTATTCAGTATTAATAATTCTTCGATCCTCTAAAAAGCTGCTTGCAACGTGTATAATGCGGGCAAATAACCCACAAAATGGGATTCACTTCATTGTCAAATACAACACAAACCCTTGTTTGCTTTCAGATTCATGTGAATATTTCTAACTTTCAATGAAGAATGTGGATCCTGGGTCTCTGGTTGAATTTTTTCAGCATTTTTTACACCAATCAACAAGAGACTTTTTTGCGCATTGATCGTATCAAAGTGTTGCAGTATGTTAAAAGAGACCTTTATCTAAATCTAAGTGACATGCTCATCTTCTTTAACCCTGTTGCGCATATCATCAACGTTTCTCGGAACGACAACCGATTGCTGGATCCCCACGACATTTATCACTAAAAAAGGACCAAGCCGAAATTCTGCTAACCAATTGGTGGCATTTCATTACCAAAGGTTGCACGGAGCAATTCTATACATTCTTGTTGAGTAAAGCCTTTTCTAAAATCATAAAAAGTCATTTAATGCAAACCTCCACGGTTGAGTTACACAAACTTCCTCTTTTTAAACGTCCACTATCCATTCTAAATTGCTACTGGTTTAATTATAACAAACGCAAACAATGGTCACGAATAAAATGATGGCACAATTCAATGAAGCTACCTATTGGCCGATTGTAAACCTTAAAGTACAACCTACGTACTAGTTACAGTGTGTCAAAAAAGTACTCGTCTGGTTATCTTTTCAGTGATTAACTTCGGATTTTCATAACGAAATAAAAAAGACAATATTTAGTTCATGTCCTCTATTTTTCTCTATTATCTGTGCTTTAGAAATAAAATGAAAAATAACCACTTCACTCCACTGTTATGATATGAAAAGTCCACGCCAAAAGTTTCAGACACTTTTGATGCGTGCCAGAAGAAAAGTATTATCTTGAAGGGAACCAGCGTCAAAAGCGAATGAATGCCTCATGCTGCTTTGATCCGCGTACTCGTACCCCCACCGAATCCACGCCCACAAGTTCTCACCATGTACTTCGAGCAATCGTTGTTTTTTATGTATAAATTTTTTTGCTACGGAGGATTCATATCTTAATTTTTCATACTGAAAAGCAGAATCGGCAATTATGCAGTTTTCCTGATTCTAGCAAAAACAAAATTAAATAAAAGTGGAGTCGAAGATAGGGTGATTACCAATTGCCTTCAAGCCGATCTTGACCCTCGTTGGAAGAGAGTTTTGCTGGCTCCATGCCGGAGGCTTTATTTTGGGAAAAGGTGGACCTCTTGAGCTCCCAAGCCGGGAGTTCTAGGACATTTCAAAGTTAAATTTCGACCTGAAACTATAAATTGTAAATATATATGTTTGTGTAACCACGGGTTTCGGTTTTACTTTATATGATATACAAAATTAATAAAGAACTGTCTTCTAGACGAGGTTCTTCTTTTATTTTGTCTAAGACTAGGTACATCGAACGGAGTAAACCCAGATGAGGTTGGGGGCTACCCGTACTAATATATAAGTTAGAGAAAATAGTAAGAAACAATAAATGTACTGCTGCACTTTGAGAAAGAGGTCCTAAGGGTGGCAGTGTATAACATTTTGGTGCAGGTGGTAGAAGGTCATACAGAAAAGGCAAAAACACAAAATAAATGCCGTTATTACACACCAAAAAAGTATTCGTTTCTATGCATTAAATGAAGAAAATAAAATGTATTTAATATTTTGTCGGGTTCCTCTGCTCTTAATAACCAGTTTGGCATCGAATTTACGAGATTTTCTATTGTATATTTTGAAATGGGTCTTCATTCTTCGTCAAGAGCAATGCGTAAATGTTATTTTCCAATGGGTCACACAAGTGCTCTATAATGTCTTCATCTGGAAAATTTGGTGGAGTTTCCAACCTTTTTAAAGCGTTGTAGAGTAACCACAATTTTTTTATTTAGCGATTTGTGTTTCATGGTCATTATCTTAAAAAAAATGTAATTTGCAGATAGGCCAATACTTTCCACGCTTCCATTCATGTAAGCTTTGTCGACTTTATTCCCATCGAAAATGTGCAAGTCACCCACTCCATAAGTGCCTATAAAATCCCATACCAGTAGTGATCCTCCTCCATGTTTTACTGTAGGAATTAGATTCTTTTCGTCCATTTCACAGTTTTGCTTCCTCCACTTTTTTATTTTACCGTCCGATTTAAATATATTGAATCTGCTGTCATCTATAAAGACGACTCTTTTCCAAAAGTTCAAGGGATGATTCCCGTACATTTTTGCGGACTCAAGCCACTTTTAAGGTTTTGTGTGAAACAAAACCTTATTAGAATCGAGACGGTGTCTGTCTGTCCGTCTGTCTGTCTGTCTATCTGTCTGTCACACCCGATTTATTCGGAAACGGCTAGACCGATTTTCACGAAAATTGGTGAGAGTATGTAATCTGGTGTTCCCTTTACATGCAGTAAGTGGCGCGATCTTGTGTCAAGTCTAAGGGGGGCTCCCCATACATGTGAATGGACGGTGCAAATTTTTTTTTCACAGAATATAGCCATGTGGGGTATCAAATGAAAGGTCTCAATTAGTATTATACTTTTCGAAACTGGTTTAATATTTGATATTGGGTGAAACATAGGGGAGTGAGGGCTCAAAATATCACCCCCAAAAAGTGTAACAGGTCTCGTTCTCAGAACCTATCCAACCAAAAAATCTGAAAAAAATCACAGTCGTGCATCTCTACGAAATCTAGGCCTCAAAATATATCCGGTTCCGATATCTGCACAAAGTTAATAATAGTATATTTCCACATCTTAGAAATTTACCCGGTACCCCCCCTTATGTTCATCCCAGAAGTACAAAATTTAGCATGCATATAATAAAGGACATAGTGCACAGTTTGGTCAAGTTTGAAGAAAATCCAATTATTACTAACAAAGGTATAGGGGGTAAAACTTTACCATTTTTTGTGAATTTCGTGCACTCTACAACCCGCATGATGTCATCATCACATATCATTTCGTCAATACCACAACGAAATGAGTTGTTATGGATGGGGTCGCAAAGAATTATTTTGTTTTATTTTTTTAATCATTTGTATGTGAATATCAATTACTCCAACCAGACATGTGTGTATGTAGGTATATAGTATATGCGTGCTAATGAGCTTTGCGAGTAGTACCTAATTCAGATAGATATAAGAAGTAAATCGGAAATATGGGTACGATCAATTGATATACGTGCATATATGTGTACAGTATTTGGAAATAGACAGTTTGTTTGTTTAGGGTGAGCGGAATATCTATGGCTGTAATATGTACGTATGTCTCGTAGTTTGGAAAAATATGAAAGATTATGTTGAATTTGTAGTTATACACGGATAGAGAAATGTGCGTTGAAATTTCTTACATAAGATGAACACAAAACCTTTATACCCGAAGCGCAAGCTTCCGGTATTCCGACTTGTTTCTTGTTAATTTTGATGTATGGTTTCCTGCGAGCTGTACGCCCGTGACATCCAGCCTTACGAAGAACCGTTTCAACCGATACGATTTTCCCCAAAACGTTTTGACAAGTCCTGTTATCTAATAATATTTCAGGGGATAATGCATAGAGGCCGTTTATTTTGTTTTTCCTTTGTGACAATGGAGTGAAGTACTATTTTTCACTTTATTTCTAAAGAATAGACAACAATGAAAAATTGAGGGCATGAATTGAATCTTGGTTTTTGTTTTTATTTATGAAAATTCTTTTCCGTGATTAAGGAAAAGGTGCACAGGCGAATACTTTTTTGATACACTGTATATACCTACCTTAACCCTAACCTACCTTAACCTTTAATTTATCAAGAGATTCCTTGGAAGACTCTAGAAGGTGATTTTAAGTGATCTTTCAGAAAACCCCAAATTGGTGAACAACGTTGTCGACAAGAACTTGGTATGTTTATGGTCTTAAGGGTTAAGGGGCTAGGTCACAGTAAACATTTTAAAAAAATGCATCTTCTGTTCTTTTGCTAAATTCATCCTCTATCAACTGACATACTCAAAGGATGAGAGGGGGGGGGAATATCTAAATACTTTTATTTTAAAATATTGACGCATTCCTTCTTTATATGATGCGAGCATACTGAAAACTTCAGACGCGTTTTTTTCGAAACTACATTTTTTAAGTGGGCCGAACTTGCAAGTCGAACATCTTGAGGATAATCTTGACCGATTGACTTGATATTTTGACTATTTATTTGAAACTATATTCTGCATGGAAGTACATAGGATTTTTTACGATATATTGCTTAGTTCTTCTTTTAATAAATAATTCTTAATTTTTAAGTTTTGTAAAAATCGGCATATCGAAAAAAGTGGTCTGGGATTTTCGAAAAAATAGGATCGTCAGAGAAAAGTTATATAGCTTTAAAAAAATATTTTTACTTTGAAATAATCAAGACTGCTTTTCGCTGGTATTATTTATTAACAAGTCTTCTGACTTGTAGCACTGACGAAGGGAACAGGTGGCTGCTGAAATATCGGTATTTGCAAGGGTAATAAATGATACTAGTGAAAAGTAAGTCTTAATTATTTCAAATAATTTAACCACTAGAATCACCGAAAGATTAGACTTAGATCCCGCCGCTACGTTGGCCTAACTACTTAAAAAAGAAATTGTAGTATCCTTTCAGAAAATTTGATCGATATTCTTTTCTTCAAGGTAATCCCCATCGACTATAACGCACTTATGCCAGTGCTTCATCCAATTCTCGAAATATTTTTTATACTCAGTATTTGGCATGTTCATTAGAGACATGTTCAATTTTTCCAACACATCTTCTCGGCTGCTGAAACGCATTTCAAACAGTAATATTTTGACTCAATTGAACAAAAGAAACTGCAGGACACCTAATTAGATGAATGTGGTTGGTGCTATTCGTTGCATGTTTAGACAGTTTCTCTCACGTTGTGCATAAATATAAGTGAAAACTGCATACATGTGTTTTCTGCTTCTGCTCATTTTTAGCACGCCACTCCTTGATGCCGGGATTATGTGTTGCACCTATAAACCCACACCTCGACTCCAATGATGAGTAGAATGAATGTTGAGTCAGACTCAGCCTTGGAAATCATATCTTCCTCTGGCAAAATTTAATACAAAGCCGCTATTTCAAATTCATTTTTTTTTTTGCAATTGTAATTTTTCTATTTGTTAAATTATAAAAAAATCGAAAACACGTACACTGGCAGATGTTGTCAATATTGAAATTTGGCGGGAATGTCAGTTGCAGATATATCAACCTAGGAGCCCCATTTCTTTACAAAAAATATAAGCTTGATCCAGTTATTATTCGTAATTATATGCCAGGTTTGATTCAAGGCTCGATTTTCTCGGCCTTCTATAGTGAAAGTGCTCGGAATCTTATAATTACATAATGTTATCCATATTCGCCACAATCCCTGAAAATTCATATGTAAATTTCCAGTTGTTTGGAACTCCTGGAACGATGAATATTATCTAAAAGGCCAATTGATAGAAGCTGGATGTTATTGTGCATCTCCTCGAAATGTAAAACAAATAAGGTTGAGTGCCTTCCAAAAAGCTGTTCAGCGAAAGGGTGCGAATACCCGACGAACAATCATCACAGAATTTTTATTAGTAAAGTCTTTCCTGCACGATAACAAGCTAGGATAAGTTAGTATAGCGTAATTTTTTACTGTGAGTTAGCTGAGGGTTCTCTACTTCCCGGATCCGGGTACGTATACGAGTTTATGTCTGTACAAGGATACATGCCTGACTTTGTTGTTTTCAGTTTACATTCTACCCTGTATGTTTGAACTGACGACTTTCTGGTTTCAGTACAGAGGAAAAAGCAATTTTTTAGCGCTTTCGAAAATTTCCATATTTATGAGTAAAGTAAAAGGAGAGAAACTCAATGTCTGTCGTCTCTCTAGCGTACATGAGAGGGCGGTTGTTGCTATTTGAGAATTAAACGGCTTTTTATCACTGCTTCGTCTCCTGCGTCTCCCATTCCGGATCACTCCTGTAACAAACTCAACACTTTCTGCGAAACGGAAAGGTTTTCGCAATGAAGTTACACAGACAGCTTTTTATCTGGATATTTGTTATTTGAAATTATTTCGGTATTTTAACAAAGAGGTTTACTTTGGGCGGGGTTTACCTCTGAAATACCATTGTGCTTTTCCGACTGGGGTTACTAGTCTCGAGCATACTGCATTTGCTGCGGTTAAGTGAAGAATCCAGAAGGATTCGCAGAGTACGTGTGAATTTTTTGTTAAGTCTGTTTCGAGAATATTTTCACAGTTGGTGGTGAAATGGATTCATGAGCTGTTATACTCAAATCTAATCTAATTTAATCCAAAATGATTGCATGACTTTTGCGTTTCCCTCAAGGGGATTAAGTTGACTGACTCCAATTTGAAATAGATTTACAAACTTTCCATATTTACTGGGTTATAAGTGCTGCTCCACCAACGGTTTAAATTTCCTTCACCAAACTTGATAAAATAAACTTAACTAATTTTTAGAGATACTCTAGGTAGACTATGTCGTCCCCTTACTTTCCTGCAAGCATTGGAAACTTTCTCGTCATCAGGACCCTACTCGAAGAATTTTCACTCGTTAATGTGGGCTTGGTTGATTCTTTCATGTTATCTCTGATCTTCATAACTGTATATGTCGTTCTGACTTACTGGATAGACCGGTTTAATAAACAGGCATCCAGTTGTTTCTACAAAGCCTTTCAAACGGAAGTTTTCCTCAGTTTTTCGCATGCTCTAGAATTTCGTTAAGAGCCCGAAGCATAGACAGGCCTAGAATACCGGGCTCTTTTCACATTGCAGCAGTGCAAATGCTAACTAAAACGACACTATCTTGCTCTCAAAAACTGTGTTCTATTTCAAGAGGATTTAACTTTTCACTCTATTAATGGACATGTGATGATGTGCGGTTTCACAAAGCCAAGATAGGAGCTATTTGCTCGACTGTCGCCACCACCCCCGACGCTACTGTTCGGCGTGTCATGCCCGCGGCTTAGCAGGGGACGTAAAATTATACTGTTAAAGTGGCGTCATTTATACTGGGGCATAAGTTGGAAAGTAATTTATCGCTCATGTAATTAATTCGTTTTTACTGCTAAAATCGCTCCACTACACCTCTATTACACGCAAAGTGAAATGTAAGCGAAAGAAGGTGCAGGGAATAGGGTGGGTGCTTTTCTCATAAATGGTGCGAAGGTTCCCTTAATTAACATACACGTCGTCGCAAGCTCTCTTTACTGCTTGTGATAATAAAGTCCTCCTGGAAATTTTCTGAGAAAATTCATCTATAGCGTGACACAGCGAACTACTGGAAGCAGGTAGGGAAAAATGAGACAGACGTAATTGAAATGAAAGGTAATTTCCTAACCGCACGTACAACATATCCTGTTGAAATACTGAGAATCCTTGCACAGATAGACCACAGCGATGAAGGAAAAGTGTAGGAGCCGGCGACTGGGCGAGGGAATGCTGTCCCATTTTTTGTGGCCTTCTGAAAAATGTGCCCCAGCGACAAGTTGTTGAAGCAGCCTGAACGACGGGATCTAACTCCGAAATAGAGATGTACTCGTACATACATATCTGCACAGCTTAGAAATCTGCTACGTACGGTCCCGCTTTTCATTTAAACTGAGCCCTAGATTTAACGAGTAGCAAACAGCGGGCAAACGCTCACAATAAATTCACGCTTTGAAATTTAATGAAAGGCGTCACTCCCGGGAGACGATTCGCTGGCAGCGTGAGGGTTAAAAATATCTGCGTGCAATTACGATGGGAAACATTGTGGCAAATTTTCCCATTAAGATTTTCACTTTTGTGGATGTGGAGACAATTTCCAACAAATGTCGCCAACGGAAAAGAAGCTTTAATTATATGTAAAAGTACATAATAAACAAAGAAGTACATACAATGAACAGTGGGGAGTTTTTCGGTGTAGTACATTCCTGAGATAAGAGAATGAAGATTAGGCAAGTCATTTAGGGTTTTGTAGAAATTACAAAAGCACATTAAAATCACTTCTGTGTCGGTCCTGCTTTGTTCTCGGAACAGCTGAGGCTCCTGCTATGAAAGCTGTTCTTTACATTGAGTGTATAGATCCAGGCCATCGTAGTTTAAAGGAAGAGGGTGGTTGTGGAAGTATATAATTAAAACGTTTGATTAATACGTAGGCGTCGTAAATCCGGTTGTGCTAGAAGGTTAGATGGGCAGACTTCTTTGAGGGGTTTGCCTTTTGAAATGATCCTTTTTAGATATGGCTGTAAATTTCTTGGCGCGTGATGGCCGGAGTTAGATGCAACAAGTTTAATGTTAGCTGAAGTTTACACAAATGTAATAAAGGCGAAAATGACCAGTTCGGCGATTTCAGGCTTTCAATTTGTTTACAGAAAACATTAAGATTGAATATTCAGCGTATTTTCGTATATTTGATTCTTTGGTTAATAATTACTGATAAACATAACTTGTTTAGTACAGAAACTTAGTCTAGGGTACAATAGCTTACTTACTTAAATTATGGTAGCAATGGGGAGGATAGCTATTTTTTCCGTAAAAATGTCTAATATACAATAAAACAACACCCAAAATTTAATATAATTTTCGGTTAAATTTCCAATCGTTAAGTGCCATATACTAGGAGGGAATTGAAGTTGTATACGTATCTAAGTATTGTTTTTTTATCAATTAGGATTGGGTTGAAGAGTTATTGTAAAGACAAAGTGTGTATCTTTGTTTGACGATTAAAATATTGTAGCTCGTCCGACGAATCGGGCATTATCCAAAGTAAACTTACAAATTTAGAAATTGGATAAAGTGAAATTCGATATTTATGTTGTTATTCTGTTAAGGGAAAGTCGCACCGTTAAAATAAATTTTTTTTTCTATTTATTTAAGATCTATCTAAAACTAAGCTACGTTAAAAATTGAACATTTAAGGTGCCCTTGTTGCATTAAAATTCACTTGTCGCCATATGTCTGCTATTAGGCCGGCCTTCTAGTTATACCTGAACAGTCCCCAGTTGACCGGCGGCCGGATCGGGTATGGGATTCGGCTGGTCGGTCAGTTTGGACTGTTCAAGTGACCGGTGCCCGAATGAGAAACGATTCGGCCATCCGGTAAGTCGGAAAACAGTTCGGGCTAATCGGCACTGGATGGACTACTGCACTAGGCCGATGTATCTTCATCCCTGGAAAACATTTCGCAAATTTTCGATGGCCAGAGTTGAATTGAGGATGCTCTCCGGCTTGTCGGTACGTGTGTGGCGCTGTAAGTCCACCGGGCATTCGGATGGACTGTGGACTGTTCAGGCGTGACTGACAGGCCTGTCTGATCGTATGGCCGGCTTTAGACTTGTTAGCGTTGTTCGTACTAATTCGGACAATCCAATGATCTTTGTCGCCATGCAACACGATTATTATTATGATCACATTGTTACCGTTAAACAACTTTATAGTCGATGACGGTTAGTCTCTTTCTTCCTTCTTAAAAAATGTTATCTATCAGCTTTCAATTTTCCTACGATGTGCTTGTTAAGGCCCTATTACATAATAGCCCATTTTTTTCACGTACCTTACCAATCTTAAAGATGGAAAACCATTATCAAAGTACAATTTTATGGCGTTATTGGGTGGAAACGTACTCAGCTCAATTAAGATTAGAACTACGCCATCTTCTAATGCAATTTATTGTTTTTTTCTCAATATACAAAGGGAAATTTTTCATGTATTAATCCGAATAAATTCGCTTTCAAACCTTACGTTTCTTTTACTGCTTCCCCATTTTCATAGGCTAATTACTTGCAGTCTTAACATTAGCTAAATTTGTGGTAATCATTGCGGTTTGGTAGTCTCTCAAATTTCGTCTGAGATTTTTTTTTTTCAGAGGAATTCCTACTTTCGTAATTTGTACAGTCGGGAGCTGCTTATCTCAATTCTCCCCCCCTACAAATTGAATCTGTGCTGATTTGGGGAATATATTGACGGGACAGGTGTAACACTACCTTAGATAGCTTAACTAGTTCAGAAGTCGCTGAAAGCGCCCGTATCTTTTCACGAGTGCTTATTCACAATTTTCCCCATTGTATTTGGAAAACGGCAAATTTTTTAATCCACTCCATAAGCTGATAGCCTTTAGGTTGTTTTCACTTGTCCAGCTAATCAGCTGCCCAACCAATGAACTGGTCTGGGCCAAGTTCCTGATTCCATAGACCGCGGCTTTGAAATTCCAAATTGAATGGAGACACAGCAAAACCAACAACTTCCAAAAAAAAAAAAAAATGCAAATGCCGCAAAGCCTGTAGTGTCCACGGCTTTACTAGATTTGTTAGGCTAAACAGTTTTGTTGAATCTGTACAGAACCATAAATGCATCTTCTTGTTAATATTTAACATTTTCCTGTTAATAACAGGATTCGCACTCAAATTTCCTGTACTGGTAATTTTTTTAATAAGCCTGGTAGGTGAACGTGGATTCTCAAAAAAATTAAGCTACATTTTCTTCTTCTTCTTCAGGATTTGTCCCGTTCAGAGGCGGAGCCGATCAGTTTTGATTGGTTGTGTCATTTTTTTCGGTTTGAAATTCAGTTGTTATTCATATTCTGTATGTGAATGTGTTGCAAGACGTGATCATTCCAGGTTTGGGCAGGTTGGTTGGGATCAGCTTTGTTATGGGACGCCAAAAAAGAGACACAAAGTGGTTTCAAACATCAATAAGTATTTATTATACTATTTTCATTTTCTTGTATCCGATATAAAAATAGAGATGGAGTTATATTAAATTGGCTTTCTAATTTACTTAAAAATTTCCGATTAACAGCTACTGTAAGGAAGGGAATAACACCATTTTTCTTTTTTTCAGGCACTTATACAGGATAAGGATAAAACAAAATTAGTAACAACAGAGAAAAGGAAAGCAGATGAGTCGGATCAAATAAAGGATTTGAAAAAGGTAATTTTGAAAATTATGTCTGGTTTTGTTTTAATTATTAAGGGGAAGTCCATTTTGCTAAGTGTGAAGATAAATATGTATCTTCAACTCATATATTTTAAAATATTTTGACGTGTGCAAAGCGCAGTAAAGCTGTAGTAAAATATACGCCCCCAGAGGATCATGACATAATTCTTAAGTCCTTTCGCTCAGGTAATTTATCTCCTCTTGAAAATTTATAATTTGCCATCGGTATAAAAATTGCTCAAATAGCAGAATAGTTTGAAAGAATACAATTCATTTAGAGGAAATATATAGGGTGCGGCAACATAACTTCCTTTTTTAAAATGCGCGCCACTCAGTTAGTTAATGTCATAGCGGAGCGCTAGTGGTGTCGTTCAAGAGGGGATACTGTAAAGTTTTGTCCCGACACGGTTCAGTCGCCATCATGCGTTGGAATAGTGAGGAGCGTGCCTTTGCCGTTGAGGTTTACTTTTCAAGCGGATGTTCGGTTATTGCAACACAGCGTGCATTTCGGAATCGCTTTAATTTAGCCCCGTTGGCTCCCGTCGCAGACCGCAAATCAATTGTTACATGGGTCACTACATTCAGACAAACTGCAAGTGCGACAAAAGGAAGAACTGGAGTTCCTCGGCCCGTTAGATCACCTGAGAACATTGAAGCAGTGAGAGCGTCAATGTTGCGATCGCCACGGCGTTCTGCGCGCAAACACGCATCTGCCCTTGGACTATCCGATCGTTCTGTGAGAAGGATTCTTCGTGACGATCTTCATTTTCATCCCTATAAGATGGCGATAGTGCAGGAACTTTCAGAACGTGACTTCAATTCTCGGATGAACGCGTGTGAGCTTCTTCTTGATGTCGTTCCCGAGGGTGCTATTGTTTTTTTTAGCGATGAAGCCCATTTTAATTTGTGTGGGTCGGTTAACAAACAAAACATGCGCTACTGGGCTGACACCAACCCTCGAGAATTGCATCAAAAGCCTTTGCATTCACCCAAAGTCATAGTGTGGTTGTGCAATTTCCTCAGCTGGAATTATTGGTCCCTGGAAGGAGGAAAATGAGGTTACAGTGACAGTGAATTCGGAACGATATGTAAACATGCTACACAATTTTTTTTCCCACGGCTAGAAAATTTGGATTTGGGGAACACTTGGTTCCAATAAGACGGTGCAACAGCACACACTTCAAGAGCATCGATGGCTGTTTTCAGGGAACACTTTCCAGAGCGCCTTATCTCACACTACAAGATTTGAAGGCCAACATCCAGGAAGAAATTGCCAACATAACACCTGCTTTGCTAACAAGAGTCATGACAAACGCCAGAAATCGCTTTACGCAATGTATGGAGAATGGGGGACGTCACCTAACAGATTTGATCTTCAAAACAATGTAAATAAAAACTTTAGACATGTACCTACATTATGAAAAATAAATAAATATTTTCCGATGCATACAACAGTTTTTATTGAGTTTTGAAAAAAAAAGTTATGCTGCCGCACCCTGTATATACGTCCAATTAATTACAGCTTCAATTTTCGGATGTTTTTCCAACATCAGCACATTTTGAAGTTGTTGAATGTTGAATTCGTCTTAGTGAAATACATCTATATATAGATACTGTGAGTTCATGGCGAAGCTTCTTCTTCCATCAAATTGAAGAATAGATCGTTTCACTACAAACCTAAACCGTACATATATAACTGTTTTTACAATAGAGGTTCGCATCATTCGATACAATTCGTAACAACCATCACCAACTAGGGTTTAGAGTCTGACTAGGAAATAGTGTCTCATAAGTTGCCTGTGAAGCCATGATGTAAATTTTTGAAACAAAACTTTCTTCTTTGACCTTGGTTCCGTTCGGTAGGGTGCTTGGTTCATTTGAATAAGATTCCGTTTTTCCCCATCCCCTTCATGGTCGTAAGTATCGTCAGGGGTTCGAGGGATTGTCAAGTATATCAAGCTATCGCTGGTTTTCTCGGCGTTTGGCTCGTTTCGCAATGACTTGGAAGTTCAGATCTATTGTCAGGGCTTTATGTTTAGTAAAGGTCCAAAGGTGTTTTTCCCATTTTAAATGATGACAAAACTGCCAGGAGGTCTTTCACACAAAAGCATATTACAAATTGTCCAGAAGGATGATGCAATGGCAAAGGAATGTAACAACTGGGTGGAGCATATACTGCCAACTATCGAGGATTCTCGAATTTGTCTTGTGCAATCATTCCGAACTCCAATCTTCCCATCACGAACAGACTTGAACCCAGTGATACAATATTAAAGAAATAGCTTCAAACCGGAGCCACATACGTAAACGTTTTAATATCCAATGTTGAAGAGGAGCATTGCGTTAATAGCAGTGAAACTTAGCAATCTCCAAACCATTTCATAAACTTTATGCGAGTGACAATGCAGGAACTAATTCAAAACTAATCGGAAATGGCGCAAGTTTTACCTAGTAAATAACAGGCCGACTACTGCAAAATCTCCGACCTTATCGATTTTGGAATTACCAAAACTATTCGCCGAAAAACAATTTCAGTTGAATCATGTTACCTGTTTTCATCAGATCACCCTCCGGTTGTCATACATATGTTCGACGAGTGTTCTAGAGAAAGCGAGTCCAGAACTCTAACGCGTAAATATACAAACTGGTTAAAATTGAAGAAAAACGAAGTGTGATAGAAAATTAGCCATTAAAAGTTTCAAAAACAACTTGTACCTAGTCACACGACTATCCATAAGACAAAATAAAGAGTACTCGATTGACGCAAGCTCTCAACACATATCCTAAAAATGATCTTCAAAAAAGAAAATTTGAGACGTATGTACATGACAAACACATCATTCCCAGAGGTTAAATGTTGAACTGAACTGGAAGGTGACAAACAGCGTCCGAAACTATCTTAGAGATTCAAACGTGGCAGCGAGTACCGACTATTCTCTTTGGAAAGCTTGTGGAAACCGAGACCGAATAAACAAGTATCACCCTTGTGCCTAGAGGTCGCTGACTGCGCCCACAATGATGCTGAAAACAGTTCTGCACTCGCGAACTATATTTTTACATTTAATTAGGTGAAAAACAAAGTTCAACTTCCACTTTCCACCTCCACCTTTCGCAGACTTTTCACAAAGAAGTACATCCTAAGACTATTCTATCAAAACAGGAAGCGTACTAGGGCTATTAGTGTGTCTATATGTTCCCGATCTGCCTATTGACGATAATCTGCTATATCCATATGTGTCTATGACTCTAATTGCCTGTGGATGCTTCCAGGTTTCAAAGGGAAGCAAGATCTGTCACGTTATGTTCATTTTAAATCGGGAAACGTATCCGCCCGTTTCGTTAATTAATACCACCAAGTCAGATATCGTAGCTTTCATCTCGAACGCTATGTTATTTGGAAAAGACACATCGCAGCTACTAAAAGTGAAAGGTATCTACTATCAGTTAATCAACTGAAATTCTAACTTAATAGTGGACAACAGGGCACTTTTGTACAAGTCATTGGTTAAACCAATTTGGGCCTGTCGATTTCAGTTCTATGGTACATTGAAAAATTTCTCACATCAAATTGTTCCAGCAAACGCATTTGAGGATCCTTCGAATTATAGCAAATATACCTTAGTTTATCAAAAACATTAGTTTATATCGAGATTTAGAGGAGGAGAGGAGTATTCTTCCCGTAGATGACGAAATACTTAGTCAAATTAAGAAATATCGATAAAAACTGAAAACTGATCATTAAATTATTCGTGCTAGGGCATTAATAAATGATTTTCATTAAGATGATTAAGATGATTAATGTAACCTTCATAATTATACCTAGAATACCACTCAAGTCAGCTATAGAAGAATCAAAAATCCTAAACATTAATCAGTAGTAGTAGTAGTAGTAGTTTTAGTCTGTAAAATTAGGTCGAATATTGCCAGTGCTGCCAAAATAATAATAATCGTTTGTGCAAGAATCCATATTGGATCAGCGCATTGAAGTGTGTTAGAGCACTTCATTCAAGACCGAAACGGTACACTACAGTACGCTGTACTCTGGTTTGACTCAGGTACGCATCCACAGCTGAGTCGACTGGTACCCTACATCCAGTTTTGTCAAAATAGTAGACAGAATAATAAACCAAATTGTAAACCGTAAAAACATATACTGACCCTTATCAACTGGTTATCAAATTGCTTGACTGCTTTGAATGCGTTGCAGAAACTCTGTTAGCCGGCAATGCCGACACCATATTCAGTGCGTGAGTTACTAAAATAGATGAGTTGATCTCCTATGGAAATCTCGCCAGGAGGGATAAGATAGGATTAATTATAATGGCATCACCACACCTCAGAAAAGCACTGGGTACACTATTTTAAATTCTCTCTTTTACCTAGGCTTGGATCAGCATGCTATCCAGCACACTTAAGGTAATTGTACCGTGCAAGTTAGTAAAAATTACACAGAATCGAATTTCTTTCTCAGCGATCTTGTTACCTATGGCGTTGAAACTTTTTACTAAACATTGTTTTAGCCTTCTAGACTAACAACGAATTTGCCTTGAGTTTTAAAGTTTTGTGTAAAACAAAACTTTACTAAAATCGATTGCAAAGACAAATTTCTTTTCACCTAGTGTACGCGTATACCCGGCATCAAATGAAAGGTTTCGATCAGTACTATCACAAATAGATTAGTTTTGATTAGTTTTGATGTAAATTGTAAAATGATTGAAAGGGGGGTAAAACTATGCAAACTTAAAGCGTGACAAGACTCATTTTGGAAAACTACCCAAACTAACAATCTGAAAAAAAATCAGAGCCATGTACTAGTATGAAATCTAGGCCTCAAAAATGTCTTATTCTGATATTAGCTCAAATCAAATTAATAATAGTTTTGAACTTGATTGGGAAACCTCCCTTAGGTTCGTCCTAGGTTGACCAAGCAGCATAGAGGACAGTATCGTGCAAAATACTGTTACGTGAAAACTAGCTATTTTCGTTCTGTTTAAAACAAAACCTTATTAAAAGTGGTTTACTGTCTGGCTGTCTCTCTGTTCATTCGTTTGTCTGTCTGTTTGTGACAGCTACATATTGATTGATATTGATATAAAAAGTTCGGTAGAAAGGTGGGACCTGTGAAAACTCTCGCATGCAGTGAGCAGCATAATTCCATACCGAGTTTAAGGGAGGTTCGTTCCTATGCATGTAAAAGGTCAGCATTAGTTTCGACTTTGGTTGCAAAGAGGATGAGTGCGGGAATACGAAAAGACTCACTTACTTCAAGATATATAGTAGTCCTTGCGTAAGGTATATAGGCTTCAAAATACACTCCTTATCGATATCTGGTTAAATAAAGTTAATAATAGTATATTACCGTATTAATTATAAGTATATTTCTTGAAAATTCACTGGGAATTTATCCTAAAATCTTCCATTAATATAGGCTATACTGCAGTGCATGATACTACCAAGTTCAGTAGAAATCGGACTATTACTAACAGAGGACAAAATTCTGTGCGAATTTCTTGCATTCGAAGACGTTAAAGTCAGTATCATAGTAAAGTGAATGATTTTACAAATTAAATGCACAAACATGACGAGCTAGGTATACGTGGGGCGAATGCTCATTCAAATATGCTTCTATAAGCAGTACACAAAACCTTTCATATTTGAAGCGTTCAGCTTCCGGTTTCCCTACTTGTTTATATCACATTTACTAATAATGTTGAACTCCTAGTGTGACACTTATGTAATTATCTACTTACTATTAATAAGTTTATTTGAGTAGATGTCGGAATGGGACATATTTTGAGGCTTTCATATAAGCGCACCATCCTGACGTTTTTCGTTGGGTAGTGGGTTGAATAGTGTCCGAAAATGAGTCCTGTCTCACTCACACTTTACAATTTACGTCAAAATCAATATCAGATTCGGAAAGTACTAATCGAGACCTTTCATTTGATGAATATATTCAATGAAAAAAAAATTTTGATTGATTGATGAATCTTCTGCGCTGGATCATACAAAAGTAGTCGATATACTCCGGCTCCTCTACGTGCTGCGTTACTTTTTTGGACAAACGGGCTTCCTGCGAAGCAGTTTTTCGGGTATTTTGATCCTCTCTTCATTTTTTGTACCGCGTAGGATTTAAAGCCAATTGGGCAGCCCATTATGTCTAGAATGTTTCACAGAGTCACCCGCCCTTCATTGAACCCGGCCAGTAAAATGCGCATACCCAATCCGTTTTGTTAAAATACTTGCGTCGTTGCCCAATTTTTCAAAAACAGGTTTAATATGTTCCTGCTCCTTTAAACTAAGAGCTGGCTATCTGTATCTCTATCCCTTTCTTCGCCTGCTGGTCAATATATACCCCATTCTATATTGCCGTACTGTTGCTTGTGTTGCATTGCCTTAGTTACTGGCACCTGCGTGAAATCGAAGAAGCGCGCATATTTCTTTCGAATCGAAAACTGTAAAAAGAAAAAACGGTTTTCCAAATGATTTTCACGGTACTAGTATCTTAAACTAAGTATGCCTTTTTACTTTTAATACTTGTTATAATTTAATATTTAGTCAGTTGACGATGACGTACCCATTTCGGTAGCCAGCAGTAAAATGTTCCTGAATAGTATGTTAATACTAAAAATAGGTTTCGAAACCAATCATTGAGAAAAATTTGTCTTAAATCCTTCTGTAGAATCTCAAGCGGAAATGTTGTTTTCGTTGGTTCTTCTTCATTCAAATTTGAATTTTTAGTGCTGCACGTTATGGAATTTCGACATTGAAATATCTCAATGTTAAAGGGGATTGTCGACTAAATTGTATCCACGTGGGTAGCATGGATGTATATTATCTTGCAACCTTACGAAATATACCAATCTTTGGTCAGAGATTGGATTGGATGGCTTCGCATACCGGCCTTTACATCTGCCTAAGGTTAGGTAAGATGTATAAATGAAAAACGGTAAATTCTTCATTTAAAGTAACTTTCCCGACTCTAGCTCTGAAATTCATATTTGACATCAAGACAATTATGTCTTTGGAAAATTGATAAATGTCGCTTTGCATTCTTGGGCTTAAATTATAAACTTAAAGAATGGCATGCGTTTTCAGTGATTCTTACCGCAGGTTCGAAATCATATCGTAATGGCGAACTCCTGGTGATATTTAACAGACGACTACAAGTGTATAGACGGTTCGCTAGTAACAATAATTAATATACCAGTATTTTCCAGAGTACCTAATATTCTACATCCCAAACATTAGGATTAAGGATGTTATGCTATTTTGTTAGCCGTCGGTGTAAAACATATTTACTTTTAAAAGCCTCGTGAGTTCACAAGATAATGTAATAGAAGAAGTTTGCTGGGTTTCATGTGGGCGAAACACATAGTTAGGAAAGTTTCCAAATTGACATCTTCCATTATTCCACTCATGTACCCTGGTTCACTGGTTTGTGTGTCTATAAGAATGTATATTCGTTCTGAAGGAATACTTGGATGGAAAGTTAAATTTAAATTTTATGGGTTCAAAGAAACTCAGCCAGCTAATCTCTCCCTTCTTCCCTCTGATACGAGAGACCACTTCGAAGATACAAATTCCTAAAATTGAGGGGGATGCGGCTCAATTCGAGCATGGCTATATCGTTCCCTTCCTGGTCGCAATTTTTTTTTCATTTTCCAATATATTCCGTTGACTTGAAATTCATGATTGCGTTGAAGCGCGTTATTGCAAATATCCCATTCCGTATTCTCTTGCACTCTTGTCCGTATTTATTGCATCGTGGCTGCTCGGTTGATGTCATATGTGTTTGCTTATCAAAGGGCAAGCAAAGGTCTCATCAGTCTGGATACAGTATGAAAAGTAAAGGCAACAGATTCAACAAATGCAAAATTTTACCAGTTCCATTTGACTGAAGATGATTCCGACGCCCTTCGTTGAACTCGAGCTATCTATGCAATTAGCCAACCAGTTCATATGATTAATCAGGCCTGCCATGATCCGGCCCGGGAGAGTCAATTCAGTGGATATTGTGTTGTCCCGATATGTAGTATTTTCGACCCAGTGGTCAATCTAATCAATAATATTGGAATATGAGCGTGGACGACAGAATGTTTACCCCACTGGCTTTGTGGCGAGCACAATTCGAGCAAGTGGGCCGTGAAAATTGGTATAAAGGTGCGATGTTCCTTGCCGATACAGAGCCACCTTTTGATGGTTGACGCTGATTTTGACCGGTGACGTGCTATTATGATTATTTGCACAATGGGCAGCTCTGTATACAGGGAATTATGCACAATGGTGATGCTTTTATTATGCTAAGCTTTAAATCAAACATTAGTTTTATTCAGTTGCTTTGTAGTCTAGTTCCGCAGCAAGAGGCAAAATGACAGGCAGGCAACATTAACACTTGCACTTACGCGACATTCTTCCTCGTCTCAATTTCCATATTCTCGTTGAAAATCACGCCATGCAAATTTAATTCACTCATTTTCCTATGATGACGAAAAATTGTTCCATCGTCCTTTCAATTTATGTCGCATCCAATTTGTTTAATGTAGCGAAAATGATGCAAAAATTATAGACTGCGAAAATTTAACGAGGAGAATCGAAAATTGAACATTCCGGAGACAGTCTCTGGAAGAAGGGACCCCTACATCTGAACTATTCAGTTAACAACGTTTCAACGTCAAGTGGCTATGTATTATGCATATGAGTGTATGCATCGTTGAGAAAGGCACTGAGAAAGTTTAAGATTTCGCTGCTACCCAGAAGCCAATTTGAGAAAGAGGGCGAAGTAAAAATCCGCGTGATAAACACAAAGTAATGGGTTGGCAAATTACCAGGAGATAAGATATTCTTAAACTTTTACTACGACCTTGTTGATGGTAAGTGAGTAATATATAGTATTTTTCATTATATTACTTTCTATCAGCGCAGCGTCCCATTGCCACGTGTCTGATCTGTACATTTGGATTGGCAATACAAATCCAAAAAGCTCGATGAAGCTAGAGTGTGGAACCCTTAGTGTCTTCGGTATTAGTTTCCAGTCCGACCCTCCATGACTTTTTCTCATTGTTCTGTTCTGCTTCTGTGAACCGCAAGCAAATCATCAATCATAAAAATAAATAATCTCAGTATCAGAACACACCTTTGACCGCTTCCACTTACTCAATCAGTGAAAACGGCTAGCTAAGTGTTGATGAACCAAATGCAGGGAATTTTTCCAGCTTTCAGGTAATTCGCAATCAAATGCGGATACTTAACTCTGCAAAAAAGGCATTACTGGCCGATTTGATTTGAATTTTGCCAAACACAGCTCCTATTCGTTTATCCGTCTTGCTTTTGAATCAGGACTAAGGCTGAAGAAGAAGAAAATTCGTCCATCCATTTGATCAGGAACTTTATCTAATATAGTGAGATTTACAATCTGGGTAAAGGGTTTCTTTTGACTGTTGAGTTGTAAAGTTAAAACTGTGAAACTTAACCTAATAATATTTTATTATGCTGTTGATAATGGAGACCTGGAGGAAAGATTTCAACAGCCCCCAATCTTTATTATTGATTTTTTTAAATAGGTTTGGGGGCGGAAGGTGGGTTTTGGATGATTTGAGTAGAGGGAAATATTGGACAAGTGACGGCCTACATAGAGAATTACTCTACCTTCGTTGTTGAAAAAGCGGTTATCACTTCTATAGAAAAAGAGGATCTGTGATTATAGATTCGAATTGACGCCATCGATGTGTGTTTTAGAGGGTTTTTTCGAGGATATATACTTCGTACCATCGTTCATTTTAAATATTCCGGTACTGTGCTGTGGACATCTGGTGGAATGACTTAAGTAGAGTTTAAGTGACGGTAATGTAAATAAGCGAATAAATCGTATCAATCAGAATATAATAAGTATGTGGTTAATTGGATAGATTCCCGAATTGAAAATTACCTTCTAAATTTTCATTATCCGAAATTATATTTTTAACTGAAGTTTTGATTTTATATTCAGTAGGATCTGATAATGTTGCATTATTCCATAAGCGAGGGTATATGTAGTGCGATCCTTCCTATTTGTTGCAGAAGCTTGGTATCAAATAGCGATCAGCAGGAATATACAACATCATCATTCTCAAGTTTTCACCTTTTTGACAGATGCAACTGGTATTGTGTTTTACACGAGTAGACACACGTCAGTCTGTGGATTTGCAGCAACTTGGAAAGGTGAAAAAGTTCGACAAATGGGTTGCGCCCTTATAGAGCAAAACGTGGCGTTTTGAATGGAAATTCTTTACTCTCCCGCAACAGAAACGGTCCCTTTTTGCACAGAATTGTGATATGTGATGAAAAGTGGATATTATACGACAATCGTCGCAGATCAGTACAATGGCTAGGTGTTGATAAGCCAGCGAAGCTTATGCCGAAACCGAAGAAGATAATGGTGACTGTTTGGTGGTCTATAGCTGGGATTATCCACTATTCACTTTTGTTACCTGGAGAAACGATAAATAGACAGAAATACAGTGCCCAACTCGAGGAAATGCACCAAAAATTGAGTATTCAACGGCCGAGATTGGTCAACAGAGATGGTGTGATACTCCTTTGCGACAATGCACGACCTCAAGAATCCAGAACAACGGTTCAAAAGTTGCAGTATGAGACTCTGCCTCATCCACCATATTCACCGGACCTTTCGCCAACCGACTACCACTTTTTTAAGCATTTAAGCATTCTGCAAATTTTGTCAGCGGTACGATTCTTCGTACTGGATCTTATGTTCTTAGTCTTGTTTATGTACAATATTTTTCTGTTTCAACGGTTATTAATGATCGGCATCAAACCATTCAAATCTTCTCTCCGCGGTTAAAAAATCCAGCTGGTTTCCCTTCTCATCAACATTGCCGTTTTGCTGACGCTGGTTTTGTGTGTAGGATATGATGTTTGAATGTTCAGACATTGAGACGTTTTCTCATGGTAGGACTTTTTAATATTAACCCTAATGAGATGAAAGGCTAACATTTTCGTATTTATCCAGTACCGATATTTTTAGCGAAATAGTGGTCGCTGTCGCAATTCGCCAACGGTAAAATGTTGCTTGGTTTATTGTATGTCTTTCCAAAACCATGGACTCTAATAATACCATAATATCCTTTCCTAATATAGCGCTAAAGTCATTGAAAATATAGATAGGTATTCAAATACTAATTTAAGGCGGCTATGAAATTTGTTTTTAATTGTGATTTTCGTTTTTTGTTGGTGCGGTTACACTTAACAGCCAAAGTTTAAAAAAAATTCTGTTCATTCGAAGCGAAAACATTTTGATTGTTCATTCTAAAATTATAATAATTTCGTCTACTAGGTTGCCAAGACAGTTTAGATTATAACACATTGAAAACGGGCTTTGTACACTTAGGAAATGAAGAGATTTTCAGGAATTACAAAGGGAGCGAAAATCTAAAACTTTTGAAGCAGAACGCATGTCTGCAATTTTGTTTTTTTGAAAAGCTATTTTGATAATTTTAACTGATTTATATGGTTTTGATGTGGTGAATCCAAAAATGAATTCTGTTTTACCGTAGCACGTCACGTTTATTGACAAATTGGATCTGTTATTTTCAAATATATTACTCGAAAGAGATATAAAATATTTTATGTTTGCATATTTTATACCTCTTTCATATTTTATACCCCTTTCGAGCTAACCAATGAAACTGATTCAGATTCCAACCGAAAATGAATCAGGGGCCGAAGAAAGTTGGCGTGATGAATAAGAAAAGCAAATCAAAACAAGGAGGATATGGTGGTTATGAATTACATAGTAATAGGCTTTTACTTAAAACTTACCAAATGAAACAGAAACTATTTTATTCATTAAAAATCCTAAGAGTATCATTATTTCAAAAGCCTTACTTAAAATTTAAATTGATCACAGTTTTTTTCTTTGTTAAATGACCTTTGCATTTTTTTAGTTGTAAATTAACATTTACAGAAAGAAAGAAATGTCAAATAAAGTAAAATAGAAATTGAATTACTACAAAATTTTTGCAAAATTCAATTTTTTTCCCATTGTGATATTTTCTGATCCTTGAATATATTCAGGGACCAAAAGGCGGTAATCGTGAATGTTGAATGCTAACTTTCCGATTTGCGAGGAGTATCATATTCCAGGTTGAAACCTGGTTTGGATGATTTGGGCTTGCCTAATTCGCATCGGCTTTATTACAATAATGATTAATTAAATAAAATAGTCAAAGGGTTTTCACCAATATGACACTCCTCATTTCAATGAATTCAATGGTTGAGTTGAGGAGCGAATTAGATGATCAAATGACGTTAATTTTTCGGTTAAGCATTCCTGTAAGGAGTTGAAACCAAATACGGGGAGTAATTGATGGATTGACACATTTGCGACTTCCGCATCATTAACGTTTACAGTCTCAACGTTTTCTTCACTTTTTGTATTCCAATTTTTTTGAAGGTGAAGTTTAATGGAATGTAAAATCACTTTCGAATTTCTGCATGATCCGGCGAACGATTCGCTTACCAATCTGGTCGTATGAAGCATAAAATGAGCCAACGACAATGTGGAATATTAACATATTCTGTGATACTAATGCTGATGTTCATGGAAATTGTCACAACTTAAGAGCAAACATCTGTCGTCTGAAATACTCGTATTCCCAATTTTTTCTTGATGTGAATATGCCGGTAGTAACCTCACTATTGAATGATAATGGACGACCACCGATGGTAAATTGCATAGCTTGTTTCCTCTGTAACCTTATGACTGGGTTCCGATGCTTTTGCTGCGGAGAAAAATATGGACAGATTACAAAGCTTACAATGCTGTTGAAATTGATATTCGAAAATGAAAGGCCAATGTGAATTTAACTCTTCCTTTTCTTGCGGTCGGATAATAGGGTAATTTCGGTACTTTTACTTTTCTTCTGTTTAATGTCAACACGGTTAATTTCATACCTTTCAGTATCAAGTTTTCATAGTTAAGTGTCCGCTTGGTAAATTTGAGCAAATACGAAAACAAATAGTGGCCACTGTTGAAACCGGCGGGAAATGGACGCGGTTTGAGGTCTCATCCTGAAGAAACCCAATTAACCAGATAATTGAATAAGCGCTATTATATCGTGAATAGCCATCAGGGTTATGTAGTTCCTTTGCTGCTGTTGAGCAACACACACGAGTCTTCCCATATGTGGTTTCTCTTGGGCTTGCACCTATGCCACTGTACGTTGTTATACTAAGTTGGATACCATTTTCGTATGTTCGTTTTATTTGTTTTCAAAATCATTTGATTTAGAACAAATATCGAACAGGAATAATGTAGCTTGAGAAATATGAACAAAAAGCATTCTTACAATGTAACAAAAGAAAAAATGGAATAAATATTGTGACCATTGTGGGCACTCAAAGTTTTTTACTAATAAATTAGATAGATAATAGAACAAAATATATTAAATTGAACAAGTCGGGAAACCGGAAGCTTGACACTTCAGGTATAAAAAGTTTTGTGTTTCCCTATGTGAGGAGCATAACGTAGTTCTCCATTGGCTTATAGCATTGACCCGAGATATTGAAATCGTTCAGTTCTGGGCAGGTTACTGCCATTGCCAGAACTGAGCAATTTAAGTAACCCGAAGGGCAGGTTACTGCCATTGCCAGAACTCAGCGATTTAAAAATCTCGAGTCAACGCTATCAGCCAATGGAGAACTGCGTCATGAAATTGTTTCACGCATTAATGCAACCTGGATGAAGTGGCATTCCCCAACTGGTGTTCTTTGTGATCGACGTATCAGCGCACGTCCCAAATCTAAAATTTACTGCAATGTCGTCCGTCTGCCACTCTCTATAGTTCTGAGTGTTGGCCGTCTATAAAGGGTAATGAACGGCGTCTTGCGGTAATGGGGACGAAGATGTGGCATTGCACTGGTGGCGTGACACGTTTTGATTACATCTAAAATGAGAATATCCGCGATCGATATGGGTTTGCATCGATCGTGGAAAAACTGCAAGAGAGGCGTTTTCGATGGTGTGGTCACGTAATTCACGCTAATGAGAATTCAACAACCAGTATTGATCAGAACATCGAAAGCAATGGTAAGCAACCAAAAAGCCGGGCAAAACAATGGTGGCTTGATACGCTGGATGGGGATTTAAAGGTCTCGCGATTACATCCTGATCAGGCATTTGATAAAATAAAATGATGAAACCGATCATCACGAGCGGACCCCGCTTGTGAACTGAAGGCTGAAGAAAAAGAAAAAGATGTGAGGAGCGACGAGTGCACGACAGCTCCGTGTAATATAGCTAAAAATTCCATTGCCCTCTATTTTCTAGAAAGCGATTTAAATAAATCATTTGATGGAAAGCCCTATGTTGATAATGGTCAACCTCACACGCTTCACGCTCTCAGTTTAATATTATTAGCGAATGAAAACTATTTAACCAACATCAAATATAAAAAAGGGCTAGAGAGAATTAGATTCTTCTTGAATGGAATTTTAATATTTCACTCGAATTTCAATTATTCTAGTTAATTATGACGTCAGCATCTTATTTGTATGGCTTAGAATGCTGTTAATTAGCACGAAATTGATAAGTTTGAACTGCTATAACTTTCCCACTAATAGTTGGATTTTCATGAAACCTGGCATGTGTATGCACGAAGCTGTCCTCTATGTCGGTGCAAAATTTAGTACACTTAGGATGAACTTAAGGGGGAATGGGACATCTCTCGAAGATTAGATTTCACATAAGTGTTTTACACAAAACCTTAAAAGGGCTGCAGATAAATAGATTCTTCATAAATGTGACTTTAATATTCCACGCGAATGTCAATTATTCCGGGTAACTATGACGTCAGCATCTGATTTGCATGGCTTTGGAAGCAGTAAACTCGCTCGAAATTGCTAAGTTTGAACTGCTATAACTTTGGCGTTAATTGCCTGATTTCGATGAAATTTAGCACGTAATATTGTTTCTTATGCTGGTACAAAATTCGGAAGTCCTAGGATGAATTTAAGGGGGGTTTTTCAGTAAATTTCTAAAAAGTAGTAATATACTATTAGTAAGTTTATTTGAGCAGATACCGGAATGGGACATATTTTGAGGCCTAGATTTCATCTAGGCGCACCACCCTGATTTTTTTTCGGATTTTTAGGTTGGGTAGTTTCCGAAAATGAGTCCTGTCTCACTTCAAATGCGTACATTTTGACTCCTTACTCACGCACTTTGCAATTTATGGCAAAACTAATGTCAGTTTCGAAAGTACAAATCGAGACCTTTCATTTGATACCCTACACAACTATATCCGGTGAAAAAAATTTTTGAATCCCCCCTTTGCATGTATGGGGAGCCCCGCTTTAAACTCCACCTAAATTTATGCCACTCGCTGTATGCGTGGGATTTCATAGTTCCCATCTGTCCACCAAATTTCGTTCTGATCGGATTAGCCGTTTTGGAGAAAAATGCGTGTGACAGACAGACAGACAGACAGACATTGAATCGATTTTAATAAGGTTTTGTTTTACACAAAACCTTAAAAATGATATGTAATTTGTCGGGAAATGATCAAAAACTCGACAAAGTTAACTGTGTCTTGTTGACGAAAACAAGAAAAAAGTAAAAGGAATATCCTAACCTAATTCTGCACTTTATATCTTAAAAAACTAGTTCTGAACTTATAGCTTTGATTAGAATCAGTACTTCTTAGAACCGTGTATACAAATTTAAACTTAAATCTAATATAAAAATATTGCTCTCTTCTCAGCTTAAAATTTAAATTTATTCTTAAGGCTAATACAAAAAAAATACAATTTATTCATCTTATATCTAATAAATTGAATAATATGTGTATTTAATGAATGAACAGCGAAATGAACACAATACAATATAATATAATATCTAACAGCCGGAGGTGAAAGCAACATCCGTATAATATTCACAAAACTACCAGTACCAGGACTTCTCCTGTTCATCCCGCTTAACATCCATTGTTTTCGCTTTGGAGTATCTCAAGTAGAATCCCGGAGCCCCGACAGTCAAGTTCCGGGGATATTCTATCTTCTTGTCGGCGACTCGCCTATATATATATATATATGAACCGTTCCTATTCAGATACACGAAATCTTCGGGAGGAATGAAGCCTGTCTTCCTGTAAGTTTTCTCGAAATACCCGCCTTTTGGGTAGAACGGCTGCGAAACCTGAAACCTGAACCGAATCGCAACCAAATCAATCTAACGATAACTGTGTCGATTCTCTGCACAGGAGCTGCTGTATACAGCACCTCATTAGTTACATAATGTTCATAATATGGCAAAGCAGTTCCCTTAAAAGACCCTTATGTGAAGCGTTTATAATAAAGTTAAATCGTTAAATGCCCCAGGATACCCAGTATCCCAAGTATTTTTGTTCTACTGCATATGCACTAACATATTTATCTTAGTTTATAATTTACTTATTATGGTATTAAGGCGTTTTGATCCCCAAAAAGGGGTTTTCAAAATTTTCCTGTATTCCATTCCATTTCATTTATATTCCACAACCAATATACCAATCGATTAAACAGCTTTTCAGGAGTAAGAAAAAAATTAGGTGAACTAAACAAGTCTAGTTAATGAATTAAACACCATTAGAACTTAGAAACGCTTTTACGATAAAAAAAACTAACTTTATTTTTTTATTTTATAAAATTCTCTTCATCAATTTTAAATTAAGTGAAAAAATTAAGTTAAATTTTCATTTCGATCATATGAAAACTTCTCGAGTTCTACTGCTCGCCGATTTTGAAAATGTGGTTTCGAGAAAAATACGTTTGCAGTTTATAAGCGCTATAAATTTTCGAAATCATAAGGATTTTTTTTAACTTAACTCTGCAATTCCATCAATATGCCATTGTCCTTCCGCAGCCAGATTTTGTTCTTCCAGTTGTTATCCGGTTGCTGTAATACTGCGCCGATCCTCTTTGCCATATTGGGGGTTTATCGGCTTCAATGTGGTTTTCTTCTTAGGGGTTACTCCAGAAAAACTAATATTCAAGATATTTCTCATTCGTTTTTATATGAAAACCTTATTAATTATAATTTATCGTATTTGAAGCCAATAAAAAAGTCGAATAAAAAATTCCCAAACAAATATAACCCATTAATTAATATCACGTGTTTTCTTGGAAAACTTGAATTTTTAACCCAATTCCCCTAAGAGAAGGGAATAGGTATAAAGGAAGAAGAAATAGAACCTTGCTCTTTAAACCCGTTGGAGAATTGTAAACATTCCCTTTAAAAATGTATGACCCCTCAAAATAGAGGTCATGGAGGGAGAAGTTCTTTCTCTAACCCCTTTTCAAAGTGTAGATCCAATTTGACCGTCACGATATGAAAATACCCTTGCCTTTTTCGGAGTCATAACTTTTTAAGGACGGCTTTCATTATTCCCGTATTGAATAGATATAGCCAGTATTTCGACGACATTGTCGTGGGGTTCAGGTGATAATACACAACACTGCATTGTTTAGTGTTGTGAGTTCTGCACGTTGTAAGGTCTTACTGCATGGGCACTCTGTGTTGTATGCCGCTGTTGTGCACCTGCACAGTATTTTTTGGAGTAGGATAGGTGAATTCGTTTACACACTAATTGTTGGATTTCCGCAACGGTACGGCGTAGGACTACGAACTAAAGACCTCACTGTCATTAAAGAACTAGCATGGAACTGTTTGACGCATTACTTCGGGCTATCCCTCCCCCTCTCAGCTTAGGGAGTCTTCAAGTCAGGCAATTTCTTTAACCAACGGGAAGGGGGAGGAGGAAGGTAGTTGTTAGTTCGAGTAAATACTTGCCAATCGACCCGTCTGCTGGTCGAGCTCAATTTTCTTGGAAAAATGTCTTTAAACTTTGGAAAACACCAAGTGCTGTAAATAAAGTGTCAGAAATTAATATTGTGGAGGTCTTTTCCATGAACTTATATATACTTAATACTAAATATACAATATACAAGCGCAATGCTGACCACATTGCCTCCCACAGTGTACTGTGGTGTACCGTTACGGTCTTGAATGAAGTGCTCTAACACACTTCAAGGCCCTGATCCAATATGGATTGTTGCGCCAACGATTATTATTATTATACAATATACGATCAATACTCCCGTATCTTCAACATCACTTCCGTAGAAAGGAAAGGTAATAAAAGCGGCAACCCGACTTTCTTTTTCCAGGTTAATCTGAAAGTAATTAACACCGCCATAGTATAAATTCTATATATACTCTATATACCTTAATTCTGATTTGCGGTTATTTCTGTCTTCGCCTGGATCGTGGGATATCAGTTTTTCCCAGAATTCCTATCCGTTTCAGCATCCGTTTGTGATAATAGTACCCCTTGGAAACTGGAGAATGGCGTTACTGTCATATTATCAAATAAATTTGTTGTAGAATTATTATACGCTTTCTTGTCATCGTAGAAATACGTTATAGATAGAGTTTAAAGCCGATGATAAACATCAACGGAAAGATTGCAGACTTTGTCCGAATGTAACTCGTTCCAGGTTAACACCAATCATACGTATTATTATCAGTTGATTCTCCAACTGGGTTCCGTTTTCAACTCGTAGTGAAGAAGGCTATTCGGATTACTTTTATGCACTTTCAGGTACAGACTAAACAAATAATTTTATTTCTTTTGTAAATAACGAATTCTAAATCCGATTTCTAAACATAAAATCGCCTTCTTATTTCAATAATGTATTTGCATCACAATCGAATTTTTTTTCATTACAATAAATCAAAAATGAATTGTACGGATTAAAAATGAATAAATTCCTGAAGAAGTTTTATGTTAAGACTTGACAGGAAAGTATGAAATTATGCAAATGGATATTACCCTTTAGAATGATACTTAATTTTCATCGCCTGGAAAACGACGACAACTCATAGATATTTCAATGAAGGGATGAATATTCAAAGAATTGGTTCTTTGTTGGATGGCAATGATAGGACTAGACACATTTTGCTCCCTCTGACAAGCAAAGCAAAAAATCAAGTGTGGTGTTTAGGAACTAATGCGTTAAAAATACGGTTTTCACTTGAAAATATCATTGAAGGAAATCTGATGTCAAGGAACATAAATTTAGAGCCAGTGTATTGCAAGGAAGTACTATGTAGTACCCATCATCTAGAATAGAGTCAGCATTTGGTTTTCCAATTGAAAACGCTTAGAGTAATGTGCTTATTGGAATATTTCCATTAAAGATGTCGGCATTTCAGGAACGCTAAAATTTGGTGGGTTTGTTTATGCCTGTATTGCCTTTCATCCACATCTATGCTGTAAATTCATCGATGGAAACGGTAGTAATCATTCTCAAAACTAAATATGCAATGTTCGCCCGATAATCAAATTGGTTTGCTCATTCAACTCGTTTGAATTTAGGGTCTATCGATTTCCCAGATGTTCTCCTTCAGAGACCCAATGCTAATCATAGTTTCACCATTCAGTCCCTGCAAGGCATCCCGTTGCCTTTGTGTTGTGCCGAAAATTTGTTGGCCTCATCAGTCTAAATGCTCGATTAATTCTCTTTATCGACAAATTATTTGCTCTGATGTTCTCACTGATGATTTGATTGGTTCGTTTCAGGCAAAACTCGAAACAAAAGCGCTAAAAGCAAAACGTCCTGGTTTCACAGATGAACGGTATCACGAAACTTCGTATTATATTGAAAATGGTAAGTAAATGAGGAACTCTAAAAAAGTTTACTTCCCAAGGATGCTTATCGAACTATCTGAAAGCCGAACTACACACACGTGTTTTTCTGTTATTAATAGGCCTTCGAAAAGTTTACCCATATTACTTTACGTTTACCACGTTTACAAAGGGACGATGGGTAGGAGAGAAGATTTTAGATGTATTCGCACGGGAGTTCCGGGCACATCCTGCGGAGGAATACGAGCGGTGTATAATGGCGGGAACTTTAACCGTTAACTACGAAAAAGTGCCAACAGATTATCGACTCAAACACAATGATCTTTTAGCAAATGTAGTTCATAGGTAAGTACCCTTTTGCTAAATCAATCCTTTACATTAATGCTGATTCTGAACCACAAATTTGAGTGAATGTGTTTGACTTGCATTGAAACAATATTTCTGCAAAGTTGTTAGGCGTGACGCATTCAGAGTTTTACTTGATAAGCTAGAGTACAGCAAATTGGTGCAGATGCCGTAATGTCAAGCAGAATAAAAAGTTGGACTTTAACCACGCAAACTAGTAGTGCACATAAAACTATCTTAAAATATGACAAATTCCTTGTTCTATACTATTCGCTCAGCAACTACCAGGAAAGGATGTGAATTAGGCAAGTTATGGAAAAAATAAGTTCCGTTTTAAGAAAAGATAAAAAGTCGATGAGATCGTAAGTTTTTTTTTCACGATTATGAAACGAAACCTACTTGCGAAACCCATTTGAATGGTTTGAAATATAAAATATATGTACGAGTATGTTGGCAATGAAATAGTTAATATTTTCCATGCCTTTTGTTTAATAATTTTAGGCATTGTATTAAATGTAGTGGCTGGAACGATTTTCCAACTTTTTTTTTATTCATCTAAAATAAAAATACGTTTTTCGTGAAAGACCATTCCACATAGGTATTTTGTATTAACCAGTGTTGTTATTTAGCGAAAAAATATTTTTTGACTTTCAGTAACTTTAGATAGTATAAACTTACTTACATTTCTTGGTCTTAGTCTGTTCGGATCCGCTGTAAAGTGATTTCTCGAACTCAACCAAGATGAAACTTGGAGGAGCATAGCAACCATCTTTGCAAATGTCGTCTGTTTGCACTAACGCAAAGTTAGTTGTTGATCGCCTCAAACGATTCCGTATGCCTAGGTTGCCGCATGCCAATAACTCCTTTCTACCTTTCGAATTAGTCGCTCACACATCATTGTCAATGTCTCTATGGGGTTCGATTATTAGGACAATTTGCATTTCCGATTGAAAATCCTCTGCAAGAGTAAATCCTCGGTGATGTTTAATTGAATTAACTTCACTCGCCTTTTTGGATTTAACAAACTTGCTACAATTTCCGCGTCGGTATATGCGATATATCGAATCAAGTAGAATTACGAAATTTAACTATGTCCAAGACCTTGTATTCTGCCTTCAGTGGTAGCCGCATGGTTTCCATTTGTGTGCCACCATATGCATTGCTAAGATGTATAATAGATACTTCTTATATGTTCTGTAGCCCGAACTGCTCCGTTAAGATAAAATAGATTCCTACCTTGGATTTGACTTTTTGAGGGCGAAGGGCGATCTCATGTTTGTAAGCACATTGTCCCCATATAAAGTTACCTGCGAAAGTCTTGAGCGCAGCTCTGCCCGGACGTGTTTAGCGACAATATGCGATCTTCTTTTTGGTTCCCCCCGTCCCTGTTGATATCTGATGGAAGTCAGCTTTCTCCATTCTTAATATGCTGACATACTGACCGTGCTTGAGATGAAAATTGCTTCTTATTCTCAGCTTTTTTGCGTCGAACTTGTTCCAATTGTCGTTATTTCGTTTGGACGTCGTTGGCTTTGTTGGTAGCACTTGGACATTTGGCCCTACTTCCCTATGTTTTTTTCGCACTTCAGTAGGTGTGCAGTTGGATGTATCTCATATTGACTGTGTTTTAGAGTCATTTTATGTTACCTTTTCCTCCTCTGTGAAAAAACACCAAAAATAAAAGCCTCAGTGTTCCTGGCTAAATCTTTTTTGATGGTAAGCATGCTGGGGATTAGACCAGAGGCGGCTTACCACGCAATGTCCAATCATATTCGAACATCCAATCATTTTTGAACATTCTTGAAAGAAGATCGAAGTTTCATTATGGAAAAGTCAGTTCTTTAAAATGCTCCAGGCTATGCCTTGATCACTTTTCCGATGATCAAAAACCTGCCACTAAAATCCATCAAACTGCTATACTGCTGGAATACTGAAAAAACGCAACACTGAAAAATATGGAAATCAATCAAATGAACTCGGTCAAACCGATGAACCATCCATCCATCATATCAAAAATCCTAGTATACAGCAATTAAGATTTAGAGAATGGCACCACGCAATAAAGCAAGTTCGCCGGACTGTACCAGAAACAAGGGACGCTTTTGAAGGGAGAAGTATAATAGTAACAAGCGGTATTGCTAGATGTGGCGCAAGCACTCGACAAGGTTTGACACTCGGACGTTATTTATAGAATCAAATACTTCCTCCTTGGTTTGTAATTGGTAAAATAGTGTTGTATTTAACAAAATGCAAATTCCAGGTGAAATACAAAGATTTTCTCACCGAACAATATAAGATCAAAGCAGGAAATTTTCGGGCGCATTATTGTGCAAAAGGCGCGAGCTGTCATTTTCACGGTACTGCGGCCTAACGCGGCGAATACGCGGCAACAAATGCTACCGTACTTGAGGTTTGGGTAATTTTTCATCATTCGGCTATTTGTATAGAACGAAGCGAGCATAAACCTTTCTAAGTCCTAATTTTTCGGTCGAAACGTAATGAAGTGTAAGTCTTAATATGTATCGCAACGAAGATTTTCGCCGACTTTTTAAAAATTCATGCATAATTTCAATGTTGCTTGACCGCGAAACTTTTCTGACCGGGCTGTCCTCTCGATCTTCTTTGATTGGTTTAAACCACCCATGGACTCTGGCACCAGATAAACAATTTTCACCATACACGTTGTTTTGTTTCATTAGAAACTTTATCAGGTTTAAAACAAAATTTACTATTCGCTCTTTGTTGGAATTTCATTTTTCGACCGATGTTATAAATACGCTGTCGCTTATAAAGCAATAACTAATTATCTGTTGGTAATTAAATGTTGACAGAACGTCAATGAAGGATCTACCCTTCCAGCTCCTATTCCTTCAAAAGATGGCGTCACTATAAATAGAGATTTTGAAAAAGGGTCGTTTACTTTGCGACAGACCTTATATAATTTGTGGACCTGAGATAGTTGACTGTAACAACAGAGAAGACGGAGGGAGCTAGTTGGCTGTTCCTACTCCTTTTTTGGGCTATACTTTCAGAACTATTTTAAATTTCAATCTGAGATTTTTTCAACCCATCATACTGTAGTATACTTTGGAAACGTTGCCTTCCTCTTTATGCATTGAGTTTATACTGTTTTCTGTAAAACTTCGTTTTCCTAATTAGATTTAGATTAATCAAAGAAATAAAGTGAAATACGAAAAAAATGTTTAAAAAACCCTCAACAGTGGGAATATGCTTTTCGTTTATTATTTTGAAGAATTGAAATCTAATTTATCAAATTTTCTAATGACATAATTTTAAATAGGAATTATACCACAGCCTTCCTATTGTAAAAATATAGAATGGTGATCGCGGAAACTTATTTTTCTCTTAGGTCTACTGAAAAAGTAGAACACTTCTCAATTGTTTCTTTAATTTTTAATCTCCCGCCAAGTACATATAATATATATTTGACCTCTAGAAAATGGAAGTTTTGAACTATGCTTTAATTTCAATCGCAAGTCACGTTGTATACGTAGGGACATAATCGTTTCACATCAAAGCTATTGCGTCTTGAATGAAATCATTATGTGAATGCACAACTTGGATCTACTCTCAATTAATATTTCTTAGCCTTTTTTATTTTACATTTTCTTTCCAAGAAAGTTGAGTAACGCTCCATCCTACTTTCCACTTTCTCGTTTTGCTTCGAAATTGCGGTCAGGAGAAAAGTGTTTGTGTCACATGACAAACAGAGGAATAAAAACTGGCAAACATAATGTTCCCCGAGTCCCAACAATTTCCCAGATTGCCGACCCAGTGGATTGGCTGACATAATCGATTACCAATTGACAAAAGGTCACCGCCATACAATAAACAAACATAGAGCAATGAAGCGATGGGGGTGCTTGGGAATAAAGGAATACGGAATACAATAGCATTCAGAAATGTTTCATCTGCTATTCATATCTTTGACTGCATCATAGGATAAACTAGAATTTTTCAAATGAATTGCCAAAAGCGATAGACAGCTCGGATCTCGTGGAAAATGTGCGACATTTTATTTTAATAAAAAGCTCTGAAAGGGCAACTAAACTTATGTTGATTTTTCAAGAAAGTATTTGCATTTCACATCGTTTTCCTGGTAGTAGCTGACCAAGCATATGGACAGTGAATGATAACTGGCTCTGCCGTAGTTCTTGCACGATATAATCCAGCTTAGACTTTCTTCTAGTACCGAGGCAGATAAACTAAACACTTGTATGTAGTAACGTTTTTCCCCATTTGCATTTTCATACAGAAATAATTGTTATATAGCCACTAATATTTCATGAAATGATTTAACAAAGTTAAGTAACCTAATCAAACCTTCCAGGCATTTCTAGCGTAAAAAAGTTCTGTGTCTACAATAAGAATACTGATGAACACATAAACAAAAAATTCTCATTTAATGTGTATATTTTGCAGACATGAAGTTCCAGTCACTAGTCAACCAATCACAATAGTGCATATGGACGATGATATTGTGGTTGTTAATAAACCAGCATCAATACCAGTAAGTGGCTTAAATGACCGCCATTCTTATTATCTCTCCTATGAAAATGAAAAACTACTGTAAACATTTCAAAGAACAAGGACGTTTTATGTATATTCATTTTGATCCCTCCTATTTCTATTAAATCCACTTCAATGCTATCTTGAAATTAGTACATATTTAACTTTTCGATTTTAATCTGCTGTTTATATCCTGACTTTGAAGCTAACACTTTTTTTATGTATTTAGATGATGTAGATAGAATTGGTAAAATAAGAATTGCTTCTGAACAGTAAGTTTGTACTTAATTAAGGAACAGGCTAACACCCGAAAAGTTTTGGCTTCAAAGTTAATTTAACTTTCTTCTTCCTGTTACTCTAGAAATATCTTTAAATCATAAGGGCTTCATAGACTCAATGTCGTGAATAGTATAATTGCCACAACGTTAAAATCGCGATTTATGATGTTTGAAATTGCACTGTTCATTCGTTTGTTAAAAAGATATTCTTCACTTGGTGAGGTAATATCCGCCTGCTACAAGTCTTCCAATTACCTAAATGTAAATGAAGCTCCAAAAAAGGGCACAGTTGATTTTTTTATTAGAAACTAGCAACAAGGTGCAAATTCTATATTTTTCATTTAAATTAACATTTTCATTTATGTGAAACTAATTCCAACGATATTCAGGTTATGAAACTCTGATCCATAATAAAATTTTGCTTGTAATTTACGTAATTTGCTGGATATGCGTTTGTGTGGGGATTTTATTTGTTAAAAATTTGAAATGGTGCACAAATCACGAACTGAACGTATCTTTATTCAGCATTTTCGTCGACACAGAAAATACGAGTGTTTGGATGAATCTATAGGCACTCAAAGTTATAATTTATAATTTGAGTGAGCTCTCACCAAAAAGTTCAACTGGACGTGGATGATTTCTGATAGTGACTAGTTTAATCCAATATATATATAAATACAGGCCTACAATACAAGGAAACACGCAATTATTGCTCACTTTCATTCTGTGTGCCGCATTCAATTTAAAAACCTAATCTCCCTCTTGGAGAAATATAAAAGAACACCACTCGGGCAGACTTGGTTTTGACTTCAAAAGAAACTGGGCTTGGGATTGCTATGGATAAATATGCAGATATATCTTGAAGAGCCCTTCATCTTCACATTGTTTCCCAGAAGAGGAGCTGCTGACTACACAGTGTTACGCATGGATGTACATAGTTACGTACACACTTAACTTGTTAAGAGACTCGCTCAAATCTACCACCAAAAGTCTTCGTCGGAACAATAATTGTAAAGATATATACAAACTGGGGACATATTGTGGTTATTTTATTGCAAGCAGCTTAAGTACTCCAGCTGAGAAAAGGCCTCGATTTTGTCTAAAAACTTAAGAAGGGAATAAGCAGGCATTTAAATCTGCTCAAGGATGCTTGTGAGCTAGGAAACAGAAATCCTCGGAACATAACAATAGGTTGACTGTAGGGAAAATCGGTTGTTGTCGTCACAGTTCTGCATAATAAGTAAGGGTTGGTTGTCGACTAGCAGAGATGATGACGGTGATGATAATATAAATTCAAAACACTGAATTTTCCACAGCTTCTTAAAGTATCCGCTTAATAAATTGGTTGTTAAATGTACAAGCGATGACAGCTTTCATGGTGAAATCTTAATTCAAGCGTGTAATTTTTGTCGTTGCAAATTCTTCCTTTAAAATCACATAAAGAATAAGATTCCCTACCATAAAATTGTTAACTTGATTCTGTGTTTATTAAAGTTCACTTAGTGACATATATGTATATTAATCTAAATCGAAATTAATTTCCGAAGCGCATTCTCCTCCTGCACGCAGAATGCATCTAACTAATCCTGAACAAATGTCGGCTCACCAGGACTTCCCGAATGTTCAAAGCTCTTTCGGCTTATGCAACTCCTGTTTAGGCAGACATCGTATCATTCATTGCCTCGTATATGCTCCTGTTTATTACTAGAATATTCTCGGGCTGACACAAGTTTGTATATGTTTGCATCCCTATCGTCGTTTTACAGGTCGAGTTCTGTGAATCAAGTTTGACTATTGATGGAATACCATTACGCAATGGAATATTGAGGAACATTAAAGACCACCAATTGAATTTTAAGGGCCCACCATTTCTATTGAAATTTGATGTTATCGATTTCAACCCATGGATTTACATATACGCATATGCATTTTAATTACTTGAGGAAAACTTCTGGACACACAAAGAGCGAATGGGACTAAATTTTTCTGTTCTGACAATATATGTAAATTGGTACTTTAGCTAACTTGCACTAGTATCACATTTCTGCCAAATGAAGGTACACTAAGGAAGCTTTTCTGCAAGGAAAAGCAGAGGTTCATATGAAGTTTAATTGGAGCGTACTCTCTTCTGGAATTTGTGTATTATATACCATCCTTACTTTTAAATTATTTTTTTTCATATTTTCACTGTATTTAGAGTATAAACATCGGCCCCTTTTTGGCTTATTATTGTGTGGAGCATCACTGCAATTTCCTTAATATTAAATTTGAAGTTATGCAAATCTATCACCTAATCCCAGACTAAAATATAAGGTACCGCCGTTCATATGAATTGAAACTCCGACAGTCTACTAACGATTCGCGCACTATAATGTCACATGTCATTGTCCTAACCGTACATGTACAACATTCGGCAGCCGATATTAACAGATTTGAATATTGTTTCACTTAAGCATATGCACTTTTCATAGTTCCAAGTGGAAATCAGTTTTCCAGGCCCAAGGACACGAAATGCACAGCGTATCATATCACAAATATATTCGCATCGTCAATACACAATGAGAATATTTAAAACCTAAGTCGCCAGAATTATTTTGTTTTTATATTTTATACGAAATTTCACCAGCACCACAAATTTACCACATAAAGATACAGAAATTGCAAATATATTTTAAATACATAAATTAAGTCAGAATATTTATTGATAAATTGAAAATAAACTATTTATTTACTAAATGACTAAAACCAACTACTGCTAACAAGGAACATATATGATAAGCAAAACTAAGAAAGATGCCATAAACAAATCACTCCTGATTGTCATAGTCCTTAGTTTCTGCTTAAGATTACTATGTCGTCTGGCAAGTGAGGATCTGCGGACGATAGCCGTGTTCATATTGAAACACACTTTTTCCGACTGATCGGAACTTGGTTTACCTAATTTAATGAAACCGAAACCAGATTGGGTCTGATGATCTCTAAACTTCAGTGTTCTTGGTCCGGCTCTTGGACTCTTCTCAATTAGCTGACCAATCGGCATCAAATAGGGTGCTCTAATTTGAAAACTTTGTTCTAACGTCTTATGCACCGTTGAACTGTTCCCCCGCCACATATATACATCTATTAAGACGGTGTTGGTTTTAGCGATGTAAATGCGAGAGGCACCATCCTCTTCAAGTCCACCCAGCTACCGGCCTACGCTGACGTTATTGACATTATGGGAAGAACAACTCGGGATGTACAGTCTACCTTCATCCAGATCTCGGGTTGCACATTAATGAAGGCAAGACGAAGTACATGGTGGCAGCGTCAGCGCCAAAACCAAAAGAACGAACAATATCGAATCGCCCTGGTCAAACGAAAACAATAAAAATTGGAGACGATGCATTTGGAGGCGTAAATTTTGTATAGCTGCGGTTGAATAGGTTCTGAGAACGAAACCTGTTACATTTTTCAGGACATACATTTTCGGCCTCCACTTCTCTATGTTTCACCCAATATCAGAAATAGGATCAGTTTCGAAAACTACGAATTGAGCTCTTTCATTTGATACCACATGGCTGTATTCTGTAAAAAAAAAATACACCCCCTTTCGCATGTATGGCAAACTTCACACAAAATGGGGCTGTATGTAAAGGAATTCACAGAACACATATTCTTACCAAATTTCGTAACAGTAGCATTAGCCCTTTCCAAATAAATCTGATGTGACAGACAGACAGCCGGACAGATATCGGATCGATCGATTATAATGTTTTGCTTCAGACAAAACTTTATAATAATAATCGTTGGCGCAACAATCCATATTAGATCAGGGCCTTGAAGTGCGTTAGACCACTTCATTCAAGACCGTAACGGTACACTACAGTACACTGTAGAATGCAATGTGGTCAGCATTGCGCAGTGAGATTTGAACCGCGACAGTTTTGTGCTGTAACGACTGAACTATCCGGACTACTAGACAAAACTTTAAACAGGAATAATATGTTCTCATGGGGCCACCTTCATATGAGCTCACTATATTCTAGTACTGATATGTTGACGATGGTGACGTGATATGTCATCTTATTCACATGAAAACAAATAACAAATGACTTCGTTAATGATAACTAGATTTCCCTCAGACTTATACTCCTGATACTCCTAGGATAAACTTAACTTCGGAAAAATTTCGGTAAAGTTTCTAAAATATGGTAATATACCATTATTAACTTTATTTGGCAGATATCGGAATGAGATGTATTTTGAGCCCCAAATTTCAAGTAGATGCGCTGTTGTGATTTTTTCAAATTTTGCTTTTGGATTTAAGACTTTTGGGGCACTCATTTCCCTATGTTCTACACAACATCTGAAATATCAGTTTGCAAAAGTACTAATTAAATCCTTTCGTTTGATACCCCACATGACTTCATTCAATGTGACCAGCGAAATGCTCGCATTACCCTGATTTGACTATGGTACTCATTCAGAGCTGAGTCGACTGGTATCCGACAGTAGTCCCGATACAAATCCCTCTGTCGCCATGATTATATTTTGCAAATTAAAAAATTCACATTGCCCTTCAACAGAATATGGCATTTGCTATATGTAAAAGTATTCACAGACCACCTACCCATCAAATTTCGAGGCAATAAATTCAGCCGCTCCTGCGTATATCGCGTGTGACAGACAGACAAATAGACAGATAGACATTGAATCGATTTTAGTAAGGTTCCGTTTCCCAGAATTATTCTGTTTCATTTAGTGTTTCACACAAAACCTTAACAAGTCAGGAAATCGGAAGCTGGATACTTCAGGTAAGAAGTGGATGTGCATTTGTCCCATTAGTACCAAGCACTTAATATATGCATATATCATGTGAGAATATCCACTTTCGAATGATATTAACACTCAAAGCCTTGAATATGCAAAGAAGTGACAACTTTCACCTATTATGCCTTTGTTATTAATAGTGTGATTTTGATCAAATTTGGTAAGATCATGCTCTATGTCACAGTCTACAATGTTGCAAAAGGGGTATTAGGATGAACTTAAGGGTGGTTCTGGAGCCAATTACTGAAAATTAGAGTAATATACTATTATTAACTTTATTTGAACAGATAGCAGTATGGAGGGTATTTGGGAGCCTAGACACCATATAGTGGCAGATTCTTGATTTTTTTTTAGATTTTTAGGTTGATGACCACTATCGACCTGCCGCACTCCCCCGCTTTCTAGCAAATGTCAAAATTAAATCCGGCTTAGGAAAGTACTAATCGAGACCACATGGCTATATTTGGTGAAAAAAAAATTTAGCATCTACGGGGACCTGCCTGAAATTCGACGTAAAATGATGTATGTAACTTACTGTGTGCGCGAGCGTTTACAATTCCCATCTTTCCACCAAATTTGGTGTCAATCGCTGTAACTGTCTCCGAGAAAAGTGGGTGTGACAGACAGACAGCCAGAGAGTAAACCGATTTTAATAAGGTTTTGTGTAAAACAAAATTAGGAAGCTGCAGGCTGTATAGAAGAAAGAAGTGCTCATAGAGTGTCAGGGTTTGAATTCCTTTCTGGTATCAAGAAACTTGAGGTGGTACTTCAACAAGGAAGGAAAAACATTTTTTTGCAGCAATACCATGAAATATGCTTGGGATATTCCTACCGATTTCCAATCAAGAGTTTCCTTAAGATTAATTGGTCCCTGTGCCTATTGTAGTACATCGATGCCGATGCCTTTAAAAAAGATCATCCGTTCTTTATACATCCAGGGTGTATTGTGAATAAATTGTATAATTTTTAGTTTGCTTGGCACTGTGCGTCTCGCAGGAGAAAGCTGTAATTTTTGTAAGTAAAGTCCTTACATTATAAGGCATTCATTGTAACAAAGCATTTTACTGATTTCCCGCAAGTAGGTCTTCTTATCACTTTTCGTGTTCCCCCTCAGTTATTTCCGAGCGAAGGCAAATACGGAACTGGAAAAGGGGAGAGAAAGGATTTTCAATTGTTTCATAGATATTCTGTTAGGAAGCAAATCAAACTCTAGAACACTTCCCCTCTCTTCACCACTGTTACAATACAAACATATTGCACTGCTAAAGTCGAGCTACCCCCCTTTAATTTTTCAAGAATTTTTGAGAAAGACCTCTCAACATTGTTTTTGAGTCACCTGCTAGCACATTACTGCACGAAAAGAGAGAATAAAAATGCTCCACAGAGTAAGCAGGTTAATCCTACGACCGGTTGATCTGACGCCGGTTAAGGGAGCCGTTCGGGAAAATAATTTTATTCCCATTTCTTACCCCGCTTGTTGGTACTGACTTGTCCAAATTTCCTTGTGATGTTAGTGATTTATCTTCATAGAATATGAATACATTTGCAAGTTGAGATCTGCTCCTATTAATTGATCTTTATGATAATGAGTGTCATACTCTACTGAATAGCAGTTGATAGCAGTTTGAAAATTGTTGATTTTTAAATATTTTTTTTAAATCGAATCTGGGCAATATATCGAACACCTTCTCGTTGGATTGAATTTGTTTAATTTAAAATTTAAGTGTGCAAACTTCCAGAATATATTATCCAGGTCTCTGGAAATGATCACGCTCAAAAAGTTGAATTTTGCATTCTGTATAAACAACATGACATGCATATAATAAAATATTTTTCTATAATTTTATAAATATCCGTGCTGGGACTGTTTTGGTACCGAACAAAAACCAATACATGGGTACAATGAAATCAAAAACAGGCATGAAACGCCAGTATTGAATCATCCTATAAAAGTAATCTACCTTGATAGTGAGCTTGTGGTCTTGGATAAGCCGTGCTCATTACCGGTGAGTACAGAACAACATTCGGTATGTATAGGATTGCAACGTCTACTGCGCTTGACTTCCCCGCCGAAACTTCCTTTTTGCACGAAATTAACAAAACTCTATTAACTGTTGATTGCAAACCCTTCTAATTTTTAAACCCTTCTAGTTGTTGTTTACCAGCCTTAGTACAGCACTGAGACAAAATTTCCTCTTTTACAAACAAATAAATTTGTTGTGTTCACTATAAACACTCGCATTCATTGTCACGTATCACTATCAAAAAAGTTACCCCATTCGCAGCGGATCTGCTCTGCAGCCTGTTCTTCAGATATGTTCAATAATTTCACACTATGTGCTTTAATGGCATCATTCTCGGAGAGCTTTTATCAGGAAATTCATTTCGAATGTATAATTCATACATTCATCCAATTCAATCTCGGATCTGGAAATATTTAATTGTTTAACAATTTGCGGAACCACACTCGAAGCGGCCCAAAATAATTTTATTTCCAATTTTCGCATATGTAATGTTGTTTTTTCATATGCGCTGATTCGTTTTGTCCAAGATATGAAATTTTCCATTATTTCTGGTTGATTTTCACATAATGAAACAATTCGAAAAATCATAACGAATTCCATATCTTCTCTCATATGCACTGTATGATAAATAGGAGTAAATACGGCAACGTCAACAGAATTGAAATGTTAATTTTTATCTGGTTTATCTTATTTTCTGTCAAATTCATTCGAAAGAGCGAAAGGCTCAACTATTCCATGAAAATTTCAATCAAATATGAGAGGAAATTGTGAAACCTTGTTGGAATTTAATCTTTCAGCTCTAGGGAGGAAGAGTGTAATTTAAGAGTTAAGAATATGGTAGGTAGTTCCAGACGAAGTAAGCTTCCTCTCTACTGGAATCTTTCATCACAATTGACACATTCAGTCCCGTTGAGAAAAGGTGTTGATCAGACATCCAACTAACTAATTCGAGCGCCCAATATACAAACCTAGATGCACACATAAACGCATATTCCAGAAAATTTCAATAATTCCAAGAACGGAAAATGTAATGTTGCTCTCAATACAAGACAAACTTTGCAACTCTTCCCTAACAGGTGCACCCATGTGGTCGGTACCGACACAATACAGTCGTGTTTATTCTAGCTAAAGAGTACAATCTAAAGAATTTAAGGACAATCCATCGATTAGATCGCCTAACATCTGGTCTACTGCTGTTTGGACGCAGTCCAAAGAAAGCTCGGCAAATGGAACACCAGATAAGGAATCGCCAGGTTCAGAAGGAGTACGTTTGCCGAGTGGAGGGCGAGTTCCCTGAGTGAGTATTGCATGAGTTTCTCATATTGTTGCTTCCCTTCCACTTCGACGCCACCATAGTGGCAGAAGTATCCGGAGCCAAATGCAGCAGATACAGGGAATTTTACAATAAATCGCTTTTCCTGATTCTATTTAAAGTGGCATCATCGAATGCAAGGAGCCTATCGAAGTAGTCAGCTATAAAATTGGAGTTTGCAAAGTATCGTCGAAAGGTAAAGAATGCACGACCACATTTCAGAAAATCGGTTTCAATGGGAAGAGTAGTGTTGTGTTGTGTAAACCTTTAACCGGACGAATGCACCAGATTCGAGTTCATCTGCAGTATTTGGGTAAGTCTGCTAAATTACTTTGAGCGCGAATCGGTAACCGAATTGAATTGACTCCACATTCGCCCTTCATGCTCTATCCACAGGATACCCGGTCGTCAATGATCCACTTTACAATCATGAAGTGTTCGGGCCGAACAAAGGACGAATGGGCGATATCGGCGGGAAAAGCGATGAACAACTGGTGCGGGATCTCATTAATATACATAACGCTGAAAATTGGCTCGGAATCGACGGTGATTCGGAATTGTCGTTATTTAAGCCAATGAAAGTTGATTCGGATTCGGATAGCTTAGCAGGAGCCCTAAGCGGAAAAGGTGAGAGCAATCGAGAAAATACATTTAATTAGAGCAGATTGTGTTGTAACATTGGAAAATATTCATGCTAATGTATTTCAATTAATTTGTTTTTATCATTGGGCAGGCAACGTTCTAAGTGATGACGATTCAGAGAGTGTTTCTCGGGAAGCGTCACCGTGCTCTGAAAGCCCAAGACCAGTCTCATTAGGAAGCGAGAGCCCCCATGATGGCGTGCTAACATCAGTTCACATCAGTACGAACACGTCCTCGTCGACGTCCACAGATAACAAAGTGAAGGTAGCGATTATAAACTCTTTCCTAATTGTCCGGATTTGTTTTTTAAATGGTTTGCTTATTCTTCCTTCTCTATTCAGGAAACGTTTAATCATTTCAGCTACTTCTAATTCAATGTTTTTTATCTCTTACACCAAACAGGTTACGGTTGCCACACAAACAGGCCATGAATCGCCCGATTTAACATTTAATCCAGACAAAATGACCACAGACAAGCATTGTTACGAATGCAAGGTGCGCTACAGGGATCCAAAACCACAAGATCTCGTTATGTACTTACATGCCTGGAAATATAAGGTAATTGGCTCATTTGCAGTACACTAATTTATTCCACTGCTGCATTATCCTGACTTTGTTCGGGAAATAATAGTTGTTTCATTTACACTATTTGTAGTGGCTTCATTTTGAGTGTTACGAATTATTTAGTTTATTTGTAAAATAGTCAACGTATATTGGTTGAAGTTTACTTAATACCACCCGTTCTTCACAGCTATAGAAAAGCCCAGCTCCTCATATAGCATTAACATTTGTTTTTATTCGAAAAACATATATTCAAAACAAAAAACTGTATTATGTCCTTTATTATTCGTAATTTCCTGGCATGACCATGTCATTTAGTGAGTCTAAAGAATACATCATGTGCCCGGATGGCCCAAGTGGTTAGAGCGCTGGGCTGTCGTAGCGGAAGGTCGCGGTTCAAATCTCACTGGTGGCAGAGGGACCAGTCGACTCAGCTGTGAATGGGTACCTGAGTCAAATCAAGGTAGTAACCTCGGGCGAGCGGAATGCTGACCACATTGCATTCTGCAGTGTACGGTAGTGTACCGTTACGGTCTTGAATGAAGTGCTCTAACACACTTCAAGGTCCTGAACAAATTGGATTGTCGCGCCAGCGATTATTATTAAAAAATACATTGACAAATTCAAATCAATTGAAAGTCATTCTATGTCACGTAGCTCTTTATAAAGTAGATACGATGGAACCAGGTATAGAGATACGTAAAGAAAATACTCTCTCCATAGTGAAGATTTGATAGCAGACTTATTTTAATCCATTTATTAAGGTTTTATGTATGGTAAAACAAAACTGCCTGCCTATATGTTTGTCGGTTCGTCTATTTATCTTTCTGCATAGCACTTTCTTCAGAAACGGTTACGCCTATTCGTACGAAATTTGGTGGTAAGGAGGGTGGGAAATGTGAATCTCCATGCACGCAATGACTAACATCGCCCTATGATAATTTTAAAGAGGGGGCCGGTTTGGTCCCCCATATATGAAAGGAAGGGTTGACAATTTTTTCATGGCATATATCATGTGGGGTATCAAATGAAAGAAAATTCGTTTTTGATATTTGATAGAAATGTGGGGAGTGCGGAGGAATTTGATCGCTCCTTTCAAGGATCCATTCGCAGAAACCACCCAACGGAGAAAACTACTAAATACACAAAACGTTTCATACCCGAAGTGCCATGCTTCTGGCCCTGTGGTCAACCCCGGCGCATTCATTGGTTTTACTATAAAACTGGCTATTCTTTATGAGTGTTCGTTGTTCGGCAGTTTATCCCTTATGAGAGTAAGCCGTTCGAATTAACTATTTTCGGTAATCGTGGCAGGTTTGTGATATCTGTTAATTTTTGGATGTCGTTATTCACATGGAAACGAAATCGCATGAAAATATTTTATTACGTCCTCTTTGATGGCCTCACTAATAATGTACATTTGCAAGTCTCTGTATACATTCTCATTTTGAATGTACCAAGGAGCGTCTACTATGAAGTTAGATATTGTGTTATATTTGTAGTCAAGCCTAAAATTGATAGGCCAGTAGCTTACTCCTTGCACTGTAAAATAAAAATTGTAGTTTTGAGTAAGCTACTGGTCTATCAACTTCAGCGTCTACTATGCTTTTTATCATTTTGGTTTGAAAATTTTGTACAATTTTGAAGTTTCACAATCTATTAATTGTATATTTATACGACTCAGCAGCAAGCGTTCAGGATGCGCACAGACACAGCACAGGTCTGAATTTTAGCAAACAATATTTTTATCAGTGCTGGAAGGTATCCTAGTAGGGAAATGGAAAAACTATTTGATTACAAGCGAAGAAGCACAGACACGCCCATGAGTTTTTTAGGAATTGTTCCGTCCGGTCTATATCAAAATACACCTCTTAAGAATTCAAACATAATTTTCGCAAATACACAATATAAAGTGACTCCATATGTAGAGTACAATGCGAACTTTTATTTGACCTGTAATTGCCGGAAGATAGTAAATCTTGTGCCAAATTCATCCCGTTTTCAGCTCTGAATTTATCATTAGCTTGGATAAATTAAGGAATGAACACAAGTATGGTAGTTGCATTTGTTGCCTTGATTTTTCATTAGTTTGCATTGTCATTGAATCACTGATGAAAGAACCGAATAGTTGCGCAAAGCTTCACTTGGATGCACAGAACGGCGTATATGTTTAACAATTTTCTTCCGCGATAAAATTCAAGTCGATGCCACGTCTGACACGCTCCTCTCTCGAAGTGAATGTATGGAACCATTCCTTTGTGTCTTAATCGTGCAGTGTTAGAAACGGTAGCTGCTGAATCGTATGAAACATCAATGATAAGTTTGGTTGGATTCACTTTCCTATAAATGAAGTTAATGTGAGTCGATTTGCTGTCATTTAGTTTGATTGTCCATGATTTAGTCGTTGTTACTTTTCCGTGTAAGGGTAAGAGTGTCCCCTATAAATATTGCTATTTTCCTTCGTCGCTAGTATACAAAAGAAACAATGATGAACGCTCAACAATGTAGTCATATTGGGTATCAAATGAAAGATCTCGATTGGTACTTTTCGAAGTTAATCTTAATTTTGACATTTATTGGAAGGGCGGAGAGTCGAAAGTGATGATTTCTTTAACGGACCCACTCTCAGAAACTACCCCGAAATATCTGAAAAAAAAACACGAAGTTTCCTCTATATGGTGTTCATACTCTCTTCATCCATATCTACTCAAATTAAGTTAATAATAATATATATATATGTTTTTGGGAAATTGACAAGAAACCCCCTTTGAGTTCGTCCTAGAGTTATAAAAATTTGCAGTGGTATGAACTCGTTTGAAGCATGTTATTCCCCTTTAATCAAAAGCGTGCTATTATTGGTAAAGTTACAGTAGCTCGAAATTATCTTTTTCGTGTTAATTTACTTCAACAGTGTCAATATTACACTAATGTGAGTAGTTTGACATGCTAAATTCATATACATTAGAGGATACGCTCAAATGGGATAGTTCTTAAACCGAAGAGGTTTCTAAGATGCCTACAGAGTCGAACGAAGTCTTGCTTTTTCAAACCAGGTGAGATTTTCACATTTTTGTTGCCTACAGATGGACGGAATCCTTACTTCGGGAAAAGTAAAAAATCTGGCCAGAAGTAACTCATCAGGTGTTGCCTCATCTCTGTGCTACTAACAGCGTACCCAGGTGTTAGTTACTCATTTTTACTAATCTACATCATGGTTGCCATTTATGATTAACGAAAGGGCTTGGTTCGCATATAAGTTGACCTAGCTAGAGTCATTTTTAAGGTTTTGTGTGAAACGTCTGGACATCTGTAATGTGAGTTAAAATTCTTGATCACCCCTTGATTCATTTGCAGTTAACAGTCGGTATCGGAATGTTTCTTCTTCTTTTTCTTTAGCCTTTGTCTCGTTCACAAGCGCGGTCGACTCGTAGTGATGAGTTGCGCCACTTTCGTCATCATCAACGGCAGCAATCTATTGAACCAGATTTTATCCACAACCTGACGGTCATGGTATTGCTCATAAATTTCGTCGTTATGCAGGCTACGGAACCGTCTATCCTCATGTATGCAGTCGAAAATTCTTCGGAGGATTCTTCTCTCGAACTCGGCCAAGAGTTTGCAATTTTTCTTGCTAAGAATGCAAGTCTCCGAAGAATACATGAGGACTGGCAAGATCATTGTCTTGTACAGTAAGAGCTTTGACCCTATGATGAAACGTTTCGAGCGGAATAGTCTTTGTAAGCTGAAATAGGCTCTGTTGGTAGTCAACAACCGTGCGCGGATTTCATTGTCGTACTTGTCATCGGTTGTGATTTGCGACCCTAAATAGGAAAAATTATCAAGGGCCTCAAAGTTGGAGTCTCCTATCTTTATTCTTTCCGTGTGACCAGTGCGGTTGAATGTTGTTGGTTGATTGGTTTTTAGTGCTGACGTTGCCATTGTCATTGATGTGGAGCCCAATATCTTCCGCCGCCTGCTCGATCTGGATGAAAGCAGTTTGTACGTCTCGGGTGGTTCTTCCCATGATGTCGATATCGTCAGCATAGGCCAGTAGTTGGGTGCACTTAAAAAGGATCGTACTTCTCGCATTTACCTTAGCATCACGGATCATTTTCTTTAGGGTCAGGTTGAAGAGGAAGTATGATAGGGCATTTCCTAGTGTGAGTGATCCTGCTGCTTTTATCTGGCCTCGTACATTGGTCAGGGTCCGCCTAGACAGTCTTATCAATTTCGTCGCGATACCAAATTCTCTCATGGCCCTGTACAGTTTTACCCTGGGTATCTTATCATAGGCGACTTTAAAGTCGATGAAAAGATGGTGTAACTGATGTCCATATTCCAACAGTTATTCCATCGTTTGCCGCAGGGAGAAAAACTGCTTTGTTGCTGATTTGTCTGTAGTGAAGTCTCTTTGGTATGGGCCAATGATGCTCTGGGCGTATGGGGCTACCCGACCTAGCAAGATGGAGGAGAATATCTGATAGATGGTACTCAGCAACGTGATATCTCTATAATTGCTGCACTGCGTGGTATCATCTGGGGGGACAGATAATGCCTCTTTGCCAGTAGTAAGGCATTGATTCGCTGTCCTACACCTTGAGTAAAAGTTATGAACCACTTGGTGTAATTGGTCGCCTCCATATTTAACCAATTCGGCTGTAATTCCATCGACTCCTGGCGACTTATGATTTTTAAGCCGATGAATTGCACGGACTGTTTCTTCTATACTTGGTGGTGGCAGTATTTGTTCGTTCTCTTCAGTTGGCGGGACCGCCAACTCGCCGATGTTCTCGTTAGTCAGTAGTTCATCAAGGTATTCACCCATCGCTCCAATATGCTGATTTTGTCGGAAATCAGATTTCACTCTTTGTCTCGGCAGAATGAGTATCGATGTGTATAAGGCTTCATTCTGCTGACTTGTTGGTAAAACTTGCGTGCCTGGTGCGGTTGCTTCATTTACTTCTCGACTTCACAGACATGTTGGTCTTGACAGGCTGCCTTTTCCCGTTTGTGAAGTCGCTTCTCCTCTTGTCGGAGTTCGGGATAAGTCTCCGCGCGTGCTCGCGTCCTTTGAGAATGCGGCATTCTTCCGTTCCGTTACTAGCTTATATTCATCGTCAAACCAGCCGTTCCGGCTCCTTTTGCGGCTGGGGCCAAGTACGTTTGTGGCCGTATTTATGATAACGTTTTTCAGGTGATTGTGGAGAACATTTGTTGGTGCTTCATCTTGAGGATCTCTGTTGATTGCGGTTATCACGGTATCTATTTCCCCCTTGTAGATATTGTGGAGGGTTGTGTTGTGGATGGCTTCAGTGTTAACTTTCACCTGATTGTCGGAGGGGATTCTGAGTGGTGTTGTTATTCGAGCGCCAATTTGCTCTATCAAAAGCCTGATCTGGATTCTGTCGCGAGGCTTTCAAATCATCATTCAGCATATCAAGCCACCGTTGTTTCGCCGGTCTTTTGATCGTTTACCACCGACTTCGATGTTCAGACCAATCTTTTCTAGTGAATTATCGTAAGCGCGATATTACGCGACCATACAATCGAAGGCACCTTTCTTGCAGTTTTTCCACGATCGGTGCAACCCCATATCGATTGCGCATATCCACGTTTCGAATGTAATCAAAGCGTGTCAGGCCACTTCTTCGTCTCCATTACGCCGTTCATTGTCCTTGATCAGCCAATACTCAGAATCAAAGAGGGCGAGAAGACGGGTGACATTGCGGTAAATTTTAGATTTGAGACGTTCGTTGATGCCATTTCATCTAACTTGCGCTAATGTGTGAAGTAATTTCATAACGTAGTTTTCCATCAGCTGAAATCATTGACCCCAGATATTTAAATCGCCGAGTTCTGGCCAGTTCACTGGCACTGATAGTTATCGTGCCTATTTCATTGGGATCGGTCGTTAAAATTTCAGTTTTATTCACATTCAATCTGAGACCGTGTTGCATGAGGTGGCCATTCCATTTTTGGGTAAGTCGTTCGAGATCATGTTGGCTATTAGACGCTAGGAAAACATAATCTGCATAAGTCAAGGTATAGGGCCTTGTATATCCAGTGTGACTGTGTCCACAACAAGAATAAAGGGACGGGGCTCCTTTGATGAACACCACCGCACGACTTCTTCCATTGGAATTTGCCCGAAATATTCTCGTCATCTATCCGTCGCGGTTCGACGGTTGGTAAGCCAGTACCGTTCTTGTTATTAACGCAACAGAAGTGTTCGTTAACCCGCATCCGTTGGTGTCCGCTCTCAACAGGTCGATATAGATCTCTCTCGCCATCCCAAGTGGCTAGTTTATTGTGAAGATATTTGTAATTGACCGCTCGGGTGGCAGCGATCGTTTTCTTTGCTTCCCGGTTGGCATTCTTGTAAATTTTGGCCGGCGTTTTACCGTCCAGAAACTTGTGATAGAGGCGTTTCTTTTTACAGACCTTTATTTCAACATCGTTATTCCAACGCTAGATATCTGGGTTGATGAGCTGCTTACCTGGCTCGTTGACCCCGAGGGTTGCATATGCCGCTTTGCGGATCGCGTCTTTACTTCCACGATTTTTTTACATTCATTATGGTTGGTAATCGCTTAAGTGAGATCAGTTTTTCTTTCTTCTCACCATTCAATCGCCACCATTCAGTGCGTTCCACACGCTGGTTTTCCGGTAGCTTAATTCGCAAGACGGCAACCGACGGTCGACGTTGAGATGCTTAAATATCGGCGTTTTAGAAAAATGTAGTTGCGTTTTACTCTTCCCACTATAAAATATTGGAAGAGGGGACAATTGTTTGATGAAGCATGTTACATAGTTACAAGGTCATGGATGTCCGCAAAATCAGTTAAACGCACCCTCATTGCGACCTCCAAACCCTTTTCCCCCATGGCGTCTGCTTCCGTCTGCCCTTTCACCCACAGGTCGCCTGGAATGATGACCTAGTCCGTTACAAGTCTTTGCATCGATAAGTTACCAGAAGGTATCTTTCTCGACATCAGATTGACTTGTCTGTAGTGTGTAGGCGATGAAGAAGTGAATAGTGAGATCAGCTGATATAATAGTGAGCTTCAGCAGCCGGTCATCAAATCGTTCAATTTATTCAGTAGCATCATGAAAAGCTTCTGAGATGGTAATGCAATACCTTATCAAGTGTGTGGGCTACCAAGATAGAGAATTTTATGGCCACTTTTACCGCGTTCACATTCTATGTCGCAGCTTTTGACACCAGACCATTGTAGAGCGCAGATATCAATGCGCCTTTTCCGAACGGGTCTTACGAATTCTTCGGTTTTTTCAGTTAGGGTGGCAATATTTAACGTGCGGGCACGCATTTGTTTTGTTCCGACTAACTTACATGCGTCAATAACCCTTCCCTACTTCTTGCCAGGACCGGGGTTTGTCCTGCCACGTCGATTGAGGAGGACGCCCTTGCATTACCATTTCTCCGAGGATTGTGACTCATATCGATGGTTTTGTTTTTAACGACATTGGATACATTTTCTTGGTCGGCCTGTCACGGGACCTGCCACCAAGAGAGGTCAGTAGAATTTAGCATCGTGGCATAATTTCAACTATACTTTATTTATCTTTTTCCCTGATCTCAGCATTTTATTTTTGTTTTACTAAGGATAATACAAAGTGCGTTGCCTCAAACCCTCCTCCTTTATCTGAGCTTGGGACCAGTATGCTATGTAAATAACATGGCGGAGTTTGTTAACCGATCTTTACTTTTCTTAAAACCTTTAACACTTTTCTCATCTCCATTAGCAAACATTGAGCTTGGTAAGCTACGCCGCAATAGGTCAGTCCCCTTGACATTATACATTTGATAAGATGTTAGTTCATTTTCAGACACAATAATTTTGAATTCTTCGCCAGCAGACTTCAGTTCATCAGAAATATCTAGTTTTCTGATACCATAACGAGTCTTAAAGTTTCTGAGCCAGCATTCAGAAAATTTCCAATCGGTATCTATCGGATATTCAAGCCTTGTTAAAAATGTTTAGCTTGTTCAACAAATATTGGGCCGGTTATGAGTTTACCCTCAGATCTTTTGGCTGAAAACCAAAGATATAAGGCCGAATCAAGTTGGTCTGACTTGTTTTTTTTTTAAGTTTGTAAATTGTAAATTTCCTTTATTTTGGTTAATGTCGTAAATTGTAGCCTACGCTATGTTATATTCTGTAAAACAAAACCTTATTAAAATCGATTCAATGTCTGTCTGTCTGTCTGTCACACATATTTTTCTCCAAAACAGCTACACCGATCCGAACGTAATTTGGTGGACAGATGAGGGGCTCCCCATACGTGCAAAGGGGGGATTCAACAAATTTTTTCACCGGGTATAGTTGTGTAGGGTATCATGATGAATGAAAGATCTCGGCTTGTACTTTCCGAAACTGATATTAATTTTGGCATAGATTGCAAAGTGCGTGAGTAAGGAGTCAAAATGTACGCACTTGAAGTGAGACAGGACTCATTTTCGGATGAAATCTAGGCCTCAAAATATGTCCCATTCCGATATCTGCTCAAATAAACTTACTAATAGTGTATTACTACTTTTTAGAAATTTACTGCAAAACCCCCCTTAAATGCATCCTAGGGCTTCCGAATTGTACTAGCATAGAGGACAATATTTCGTATATACCTGCTAAATTTCGTGGAAATCTGGCAATTAACACCAAAGTTATAGCAGTTCAAACTTAGCAATTTCGCGCGAATTTACCGCTTCCAAAGCCATACAAATCAGATGCTGACGTCATAATTGCCCGGAATAATTGACATTCGCGTGAAATATTAAAGTCGCATTTATGAAGAATCTATTTATCTGCAGCCCTTTTAAGGTTTTGTGTAAAACACTTACGTGAAATCTAATCTTCGAGAGATGTCCCATTCCGGTATTAGCTCAAATAAATTTGCTAATAGTATATTATCAACTTTTAGAAATTGACTAAAAACTCCCCTTAAGTTCATCCTAGGTGTACCAAATTTTGCATCGACATAGAGGACAGTCTCGTGCACACACATACACAGTTCCATGAAAATCGAACTATTAGTGTCAAAGTTATAGAAGTTCAAATTTATCAATTTCGTGCTAATTAACAGCATCCTAAGCCGTACAAATAAGATGCTGTCGTTATAATTAACGAGAATAATTGAAATTCGAGTGAAATATTAAAATTCCGTTCAAGAAGAATCTAATTCTCCCTAGCCCTTTTTTATATTTGATGTTGGTTAGCTTGCTAATAATATCTGATAACTCAGAGTGTGAAGCGTGTGAGGTTGACTATCATTAATACAGTGGTTTCCATCAAATGATTTATTTAAATCGCTTTCTAGAAGATAGAGACTAATGGGATTTTCAGCTATATTGCACGGAGCTATCGTGCACTCGTCACTCCTCGCATCCTTTTCTTTTTCTTCAGCCTTCAGTTCACAGGCGGGGTCGGCTCGTGGTGATCGGTTTCGTCATTTTATTTTATCAAATGCCTGATCAGGATGTAATCGCGAGACCTTTAAATCCCCATCCAGCGTATCAAGCCACCATTGTTTTGGCCGGCTTTTTGGTTGCTTACCATTGCTATCGATGTTCTGACCAATACTGGCTGTTGAATTCTCGTTAGCGTGAATTACGTGACCACACCATCGAAAACGCCTCTCTTGCAGTTTTTCCACGATCGATGCAAACCCATATCGATCGCGGATATTCTCATTTCAGACGTAATCAAAACGTGTCACGCCACCAGTGCAATGCCACATCTTCGTCCCCATTACCGCAAGATGCCGTTCATTGTCCTTTATAGCCGGCCAACACTCAGAACTATAGAGAGCGGCAGACGGACGGCATTGCAGTAAATTTTAGACTTGGGACATGCGCTGGTACGTCGATCACAAAGAACCCCAGTTGGGGGATGCCTTCATCTAGGTTGCATTAATGCGTGAAACAATTTTATTACGCAGTTCTCCACTGGCTGATAGCATTGACTCGAGATATTTAAATCGATGAGTTCTGGCAATGGCAGTAACCTGCCCTTCGAAATATTTCAATCGCTGAGTTCTGGCAATGGCAGTAACCTGCCCAGGACTGAGAGACTTCAATATCTCGGGTCGATGCTATAAGCCAATGGAGAACTACGTTATGCTCCTCACATAGGGAAACACAAAACCTTTTATACCTGAAGCGTCAAGCTTCCGGTTTCCCGACTTGTTAATCTTCTTTATCATTTTCAGCTTTTGAGCTAATGGTAGACTCTGATGTTTTCTTTTTGGAGGCTGGTAACTTTAGAGCCCTATGTGACTATGTTAGTCACTAGGTAATAAAACACGCACAATTTACACAATCTAACACCAACACACGTTAAAACAAGTATAGTTTATTAAAGAATGGAAAAAACATATAACAATCATTCCTCGGTCGAGCGAAAGCTATAAACTGAACTGGCAACGGCCGAGTACGTATTTCTTAGCGAATTTTGGTCACAGTAGAGGTTTCTGAAAATGTTTCCACGGCGTTTGGGTAGGATTTCATGGAATTGACCTTGACACCCCTGATTCTATTATATATCTTCAGTCCTGCAAAAACAATAAACAAGTCGGAATACCAGCAGCTCGCGCTTCGGGTATAAATGTTTTGTGTTCATCTTAAAATATGTGAGAAACTTCAACGCGCATTTTTTTATCCGTATATGGCTACAAATTCAACATATTCCTTGATATTTTTCCAAACTACAAGATATGCGTACGTATTACAGACACAGATATTATTCTCACGCTAAACAAACCAACTGCCTACTACTGAATACTGTACATGTCCATGCACGTACATAAATTGATCGTACCTATATTTCCGGTTTACTTCATGCACAAAAGTATACATATGTACATATACAGAACGTATATTGAATATCGCTGGTTCAATGCACAAATATATCTATCGCACGCATATATACCTATATATACACATTTCTTTCTGGAGTAATTAATATTGATATACAAATGACCCAAAAACTTAAAATGTTCCTTTGTGACTCCCCATTCATATCAGCTGACTTTGCTGTGGTATTGACGAACTGATACGGGATGATGATGTCATACACGTTGTAGAATGCGCCAAGTTCACAGCAAATCGCAAAGTTTCACCCTCTATAACTTTGTTAATAATAGTTGGATTTCCTTCAAGCTCGACCAAATTATGCCTTATGTCGCCCTTTATACAAATGCAGACTACTGGACTAGTCGCCTTTATAATTGTATTCAATTGGGTTTATGTGTTTCTTAACACTAATATTTTGAAATGATCGAAAGACTGAGGACTTTTTGATACAGTAAAAGAAGTCAATTAAAGCAATGCTGACCACATTGCCTCCTAGTGTACCGTTGCGGTCTTGAATGAAGTGCTCTAACACACTTCAAGGTCCTGATCCAACATGGATTGTTGCGCCAACGATTATTATTATTATTATTAATCTTTTAAAATTTACACTACAATAAATGGAATATTTTTAATAATAAAATTATTTTCTTTCAAAGGGACCTGGTTGGGAGTACGAGACAGAACTACCAGATTGGGCTCGTGTTGATTGGACGGATCTCGACTGTGAATGAACTCGTAGCTTCCAAACGCTTCACGTAGACACTTACTCATTTCGTACATAGCTTATTTAATGGTATTATTATATCGAAGGTATCTGTGAGTAATGTTACTTTTGCAGCAGTTCCCCAGGGTATTCAGGGAGGGGAAATGTGAAAATTTGGCATTATTTGCAGTGACGCGATAGTACCTAATCACTAAAGTTTTTTAATTAATATAAGAAGGGAATACAACAGGGACGATGCGTGCAGACACTTTCTTTTTGTAATTCCTTTATATCAAAAGAAAGATCATCAATCCAGTAACCATTACTGCGTGGTCCGGTCTTTCTTATGATGGAAGCTGTATTTTCGTTACTAGTTGGTAATTTAGGAAAAGTAGATTACAATATTGAATCATTTGATATTTCATAGATGCAAAAAAGACATTAGGACTTGAGTTTTGCCTATGTATTTTAGTTATTACGTTAGTTTGCCATTCGTTCTAATTCTTTTCGGTTTTCTGTGTGTACTTTATTGTTACGTTTTGTTATAAGGTAGAAAGAATAATGACTATGAATTGTTGATGATAAACTAATCTCTTGATTTTCATATAAATGTTATGGGGAATTCAGTGCATACTCTATATATGTACACATGCAACTTCATTGGTTAGACATTTGGTTCATAATTGTTGTTGTATTTGTTACTTTCGTTAACAGAGCAGGCATTTATAAGGCCGTATTTAAGCTACTTTGGTCATATGAATTCACAGCTGTATCTACTCAGAACCTTTTAATTGTAAGGAATAAATCTTAAATCTATTTCACTTCATTTTTGGCGGATGTACTTCTTGGTCACTCTCGGTAGCGGTTCAATCAAATCAAAAGCATAAAACAGTGTTATTTTTATACGCAAAAAAGACAATATGTATATCAAAACTCTAGTAAGTGATTATATTTAGTCATTACTTAAACTTACAATAAATCGGGAGCCCCTTGTTTGCAGAGGCAACCCTAAAGTTAATTTACAGAAGAAAAATCTAAAAACATTGATATGCACTTTTGATTATATATTTTTGCTCAAAGTAAATCAGCTGCATTGTAAAATAAAGGGACTAAGTTGTTGATTTAATTCATATATTTCATTTTCCCAGATTTAAATTATTTCCATAAGCTGTGAGACTTCCTTTATGGATCTTGTTGTTTAGTGTTTGTTGTCAAAAGATTTGTTAATCAAGCCGAAATACGCCCACACATTACTATTTCCAGATCAATCTTTAATTGACATATATACCGTCATAGTAATGTTTGCTTGGAAGAAGCTCTCCTGAACTGGGTGGGTCCTTCTTATTTAAGTTCTCCACTTATCCCTGACAGGTTGGGAACTCTTATGTTAAAGTTGTCTGAAACAATTAATCCTTAGTTTGAATATAATTAATTATGTGAATATTGGTTGATATATCACATCAACTTTATATGTAGATTTTAAGGTAGTAATCTGAAAAAAATATTTCGTTTTCTGAAAATCGACGACAACCAAGAGAAAATGTTATAAAAAGACACTAATTGTAAAGTGATTGTGCCTTGTTATTCATCAATAAAATATCAAATACCAGTAATACATAAGGATATGAACATTCAAACATATTTTAGTAGAAGAACAATAAAGACCAGAATGAAATTTCCCTAGAATTGAGTACCGTTCCCAAATCTAAATAATCGCAAATTTTCGATTTGATGTGCAGCAGAAGCACACCAATCACTTGTAAAATTAAGGATATTGCAAAGTGGTTTTTATTTTATTAGATAACTTGACAAATAGGTAACTGAGTGTTGTATTGTATATTCTCTATTAGCATAAAGCAGGAGACATCTCGCTATCTAGAGGAATAAAGCAATGTTATATTGATCAAATACGAAATGAGCAAAATTCAAATAACGATAGCGTAAGAAATCAAAGAAGAGCGAAAACAAAACCTAATTATTTTTGCTTGGAAACTGAATGTCGTTTTATAGAAATACATTTTGATGCCATGAATGATTGCTTCTTATTAATCTAGGCTTCCCGAAATATACCCCATACCTCAAACCTTTCAATTTCCGATTGGATGTTGTTTAGAGCCAGCAACATTGAACCCATTGTAATCTATTTATAAATCAAAATGCCAACAGAAATGTAGAAAAATATCCAAATGAAAAATTGTCATCACAACAACAAATGGAATGATGAGACCCGGAACATCGGCTGCGATCGAAAGACATTTTTAGAGACGACTTGGATGGGAAACGGCTTTTAGTCTGTCCATTTCCAGTTAGGGTACAGTATGTAAACCATGTGTGCAATGATAATCTCAATATTATTGATATGGATGCTGTAACGAGTGCAGGTTCAGGAAACCCATTTGCCCTGTAATATCCTTCGCTTCGTAGCTTTCGGAAAATTTTGTTTACTTTTGTCTGGCCACGAGTGGATAAGGAGATCAATTTGCTTGGATGTAACATTTTTCCTTTCTTTACTAGTTACCCTCCTCAAAAAGCCTATTCCTCATCCCATAATATCATAGTTACACCAAAAAAAAATGTATTTTTCAATTTATAAATGATGATAATTTATACGTAGCTCGTAGTGTACATACGTTGAACATACCCGATATTCAATGAGATGTGGTACTGATATTTTATCTCTCCTGGAGTACCAATTTGATGCAAAAGAGGCAAATTTAACCTGCCGTTACTTTGTTAACAATAGTAAGATTTCCGCTAAAATTTCCAGTGCGTTGCTTCATGAAGCATATATTAATGCAAGGGGTTCGCGGTAAATTTTAAAAATATATTAATATACCATTGCTAACTTTATTCTAGTAGTAGTAGATATAGGTATAGACTTCGGAGCCTAGATGTCATACAGACGCATCATAATAATTTTTTTTCAGATTATTTTGGTGGGCAGTTTCTGAAAATCATCATCATCAACGGCGCAACAACCTTTATCCGGTCTAGGCCTGTCTTAATAAGGAACTCTAGACACCCCGGTTTTGCGCCGAGGTCCACCAATTCGATATCCCTAAAAGCTGTCTGGCGTCCTGACCTACGCCATCGTTCCATCCCAGGCAGGGTCTGCCTCGTCTTTTTTTCTACCATAGATATTGCCCTTATAGACTTTCCGAGCTGGATCATCCTCATCCATACGGATTAAGTGACCCGTAACCTATTGAGCCGGATTTTATCCACAACCGGACGGTCATGGTATCGCTCATAGATTTAGCCATTTTGTACGGAGTGTCAGTCAGTCAGCCAACCGTCGCGTGTATGTGTGTGGAGTGCGGTGGCATCGTTATATAGGCTACGTAATCGTCCATCCTCATGTAAGGGGCCAAAAATTCTTCGGAGGATTCACATCCCGAACGCGGCCAAGAGTTCGCAATTCTTCTTGCTAAGAACCCAAGTCTCCGAGGAATACATGCGGACTGGCAAGAAAATAGGCTCTGTTGGCTGACAACAACCATACGCGGATTTCATCATCGTAGTTGTTATCGGTTATGATTTTCGACCCCAGATAGGAGAAATTATAATATATATAACGGTCTGAAAGTTGGAGTCTTCTATCTTTATTTTTCCCGTTTGACCAGGGCGGTTGGTTGCTTTTTGGTACTGACATTGCCACCATATATTTTGTCTTGCCTTCATTGATGCGCCACCTGCTCGATCTGGATGAAGGCAGTTTGTACGTCTCGGGTGGTTCTTCCCATAATGTCGATATCATCAGCATAGGCCAGTAGTTGGGTGGACTTAAAAGGGATCGTACTCCTCGCATTTACCTCAGCGTCACGGATCACTTTCTCGAGGGTCAGGTTAAAGAGGACGCATGATAGAGCATCCCCTTGTCGTAGACCGTTGTTGATGTCGAATGGTCCGAAGAGTGATGCTGCTGCTTTTATCTGGCCTCGTACATTGGTCAGGGTCAGTCTAGTCGACCTTATCAATTTCGTTGGGATACCGAACCCTCTCATGGCCGTGTACAGTTTTACCCTGTCTATGCTATCATAAGCGGCTTTAAAGTCGATGAAAAGATGATGTAACTGGTGTCCATATTCCAACAGTTTTTCCATCGCTTGCCGCAGGGAGAAAATGTGATCTGATGCTGATTTGCCTGGAATGAATCCTTTATGGGCCAATGATGTACTGGGCGTATGGGGCTATCCGGCCTAGCAAGATAGCAGAGAATATCTTATAGATGGTACTCAGCAACGTGATACCTCTATAATTGCTGCACGGTGTGATATCCCCCTTCTTATGTATGAGACAGATAATGCCTCTTTGCCAGTCGTAAGGCATTGATTCGCTGCCCCACACCTTGAACACAAGTTGAAGAACCACTTGGTGTAATTGGTCGCCTCTATATTTAACCGATTCGGCCGTAATTCCATCGGTTCCTGGCGACTTACGATTTTTAAGCCGATGCATTGTACAGATTGTTTCTTCTATACTTGGTGGTGGCAGTATTTGTCCGTCGTCTTCAACCTCCAACTCACCGATATTCTAGTTATTCAGTAGTTCATCAAAGTATTCAACCCATCGCTCCAATATGCCCATTCTGTCCGAAGTGAGATTTTCCTCTTTGCCTCGGCAGCACAAACATCGAGGTCTGTAAAGCTTCAGGTTTCTGAGAATGGTCCCTTAATTTAAGCGACCCCTTTCTGGCCTTTTCACTCTCCGTTTCTCGATAGGCTTCAAAACTAACACCCGATTCCGAAAGTGTTAACCGAGACCTTTCATTGGATACTCCACATGACTATATATAGAAAAATATTTTACATCCCCCTTTTGCATGTATGAAGACTCCCTTGAACTCAAGGTAGAAAGATATAACTTACTGCTTGTATGGGTGTTCACAGTTCCCACATTCTCACCAAATTTCATGTCAATTGATACAGCCGTTTCGGAAGAAAGCGCGCGTGACAAACAAAACCTTAATGAAAAGGAGGAAAGAATAGCAAAACAACGAAGAAACTGAGTAAGTTTCTCATAGTTCACATAGGAGTGAAAATAGGCATATAAGATGCAAAAAAAGAAGCAAGAAAAGAAAAGGACAACAACGAAGAATATCAATTTCAGCAATAAAAATAGAAGGCCAAAAGAAATTAAACTGAATGCTCCATTCTTACTCCACAAAAAGAACTCTCCGTAAGAACTTGGATGGGAGATCTTTATTTTGGCATAAAGATTACTACTGTATTCACTTCCGGTTGAGTCTACATAGTTTACTGTCACTTTGTATCATCTATCAAGCGGAATGTTAACCACGAGTTTGATAATGTAGAATCTATTGAAGTGAATCACTGGCTCAGCGTTTCCTTCGAATTGACTAAACATCGATTTCACCAGCCCCAGTGAAACGAATTTAACGTGTGATAGCGTTTAGATTATGGTCGAGTACAATGGACAACTACGGTCGGAATGCTTTGGGGCTATGCCTCTCTTCTACTTCATACATGTAGGGCCCAATGCCATGATTTAGGTCGTAGTAGTAATGAATTACCTCCTGATGATGTCGAGATCTCCGTATGACTGACTGTGGTTCAGTATATATAAATGGCTGTCGTTTACCCTTTTAGTGGGGCATAGTGCGTCAACGACGCTTACGCGCTATCGTATACGATCCGCTGAAATGGACTACACACTCCTCCTTTGCTGCTCTGTGACAAGTGCTCCTGGGGAACGTCTTCCACTGCATGGCGTAGCCAGCAAGGAATTGTCACCCCTCCTTAATGTGTGACTTATCCATTGTTACTTCTGCCTTTTGATCAACTCGTTCACGGGTAATTAGCTCGTGCACTGACGAAGTTCTTTGTTCTTTGTCAGCGTACCGCGATGACATATCGAAGACAACTGTTGACGAAGGCTTGTAGCTTGTGAGTAATTGTCTGGGTCATTTGTCACTACAGCAACACAGAAAGAACATTACCACAGAACAGTCAAAACTTGATCTTAGTGTTGAGACATTAACATCGCATTTCCAGATTTTAGACAATGCAAAGGAGCGGATCAAGGCGGTTAATGCATCGAGCGACGTCCAATTCGGTGCTACCATCAGAAAAAACTACGCTTCATAGATATACAACAAATAGGAAGAGTGCAATGACCTATCAGGCTGAGAACCTCAGTATTGGCCTGACTATTTGCCTGGCTTCCCAAATTCCGAGCCTTTTGTTCAAGGTACATGCCTTGGTAAGGTAATGTAGCAGTTGTAGTCAGCGTAGTCGAGTTATTTGAGGAAGGATGTCATAGTCCATTGAACTCCTTCACGTCACCCGGATAAAGCAACATGAAGATCATCACCGACAACAAGAAGAAATATTATCGGTGATAAGATGCCGCTTTGGATCTTGAATTCCTCTGAGATTTTACCTCGATACAGCACGTGACATTTGGCACCATCATATAATGCTAGATAATAGGTGGTATAAGGATCAGCATATTTTCGTTACTTTTCATACTTGCCTGATAGTTACACTTGCAATAGTCCGTAGAATTTTGGGATGGGTTAACCATAATGAACGATGAGTTATCCAAAAACCTAGAGAAAACGAAGTGTAGGTACTTACCCCTCTCTCTAGTGGTGGACCTAAACGATCAACTTCGTTGTTTTTCTCTAAGCTTTGGAATAGCTAGTTTCTTGGCAATTCCGCAATTCTAAGCGTCATTACAACTGAACCCAACATTCACCAGGTTCCAGTTAATTAAAGTTAGGAAAAAAACCTAGCGTTCTTGAACTTAATTTACATTCCACATTTATTTTCGTTTCATTATCTTCCACAGGTTTCTGGATTTATGGGCTTTTGCGGATTGAAGTTGAAACGTATTGCTGTTGGTGCTACTGAGGAGGGTCTTTCGTTACCTTTATATGGAGTGACATTCTCGTTGTTAATTTATTTAGATAAGATGAAGATTTGACGCAATACAGACACAGTTGGCTTAAGCTGTGTCTTTCCGTTCTCAATGATTCATTCTCACTTTGTATTCTGATTGGAAATGAGGAAGATTGAATTCCAGCGATTCCCTTTTGCTAGAATTAGTTATACTCTGCGACAGACTATAAGGAGAGTGCAGAAGAGCCTGCTTTCTCTACCGAGAGACCCCTGTACTTAACCTTTTAATAATCAAATAAATAACTTTTAGGATGGTGGTTATTACCCTGACAAAGAGAGGTAATTAAATTACATAAGGCGGATCTTGCCTTTCTCCATGCAGGTGAGTGTCCGGCAGTAATTAGCACGGTGACAGACATTTATCCTTCACTAATGCCTTGGGTGACAGCATTTTGTTTTGCATAGAGGAAGGTCCAGCATTTTTGCCATTAGTGAGTTGGGTTGTTACAGATTGGTCATAAGGAGTTGAAATATTTAGAAAGGGAGGCGTCCGCAGTTTTGTTTTCACATCAGAAGTCAGTAAGATTGATTTAGTTTTGATTTTTGTGATCCTGCTCCTCATTGCGTCATGATATCGCAGTTTAGGTAATTGAGGATTGTAGAACACCATCAGATTAGCAAGCAAGCACGACCGTCCCCATATGGAAAAAGAAAGGCAGTCAGCAGAAAGCAGGGCCCGATCCGGCTACTGTTACAAACCATGAAGGTTCTTGAACCTATTCGAAACATTGATAAAACAAGTCGGGAAACCGGAAGCTTGATACTTCAGATATAAAAGGTTTTGTGTTTCCCTATGTGAGGAGCATAAAATAGTTCTCCATTAGTTTATAGCATTGACCCGAGATATTCAAATTGCTTAGTTCTGGGCAGGTTACTGCCATTACCAGAACTGAGCGATTCAAATTTCTCGAGTTAATGCTATCAGCCAATGGAGAACTGCGTAATGAAATTGTTTCACGTATTAATGCAACCTGGACGAAGTGGCATTCCCCAACTGGTGTTCTTTGTGATCGACGTATCAGCGCACGTCCCAAATCTAAAATTTACTGCAATGTCGTCCATCTGCCGCTCTCTATAGTTCTGAGTGTTGGCCGACTATAAAGGACAATGAACGGCATCTTGCGGTAATGGGGACGAAGATGTTGCATTGGACTGGTGGCGTGACACGTTTTGATCACGCCTGAAATGAGAATATCCGCGATCGATATGGGTTTGCACCGATAGTGGAAAAACAGCAAGAGAGGCGTTTTCGATGGTGTGGTCGCATAATTCACGCTAACGAGAATCCAATAACCAGTATTGGTCAGAACATCGAAGTCAATGGTAAGCAACCAAAAAGCCGGCCAAAAGAATGGTGGCTTGATATACTGGATGGGGATTTAAAGGTCTCGCGATTACATCCTGATCAGGCATTTGATAAAATAAAATGACGAAACCGATCACGACGAGCCGACCCAGCTTGTGAACTGAAGGCTGAAGAAAAAGATGTGAGGAGCGACGAGTGCGCGACAGCTCCGTGTTACATAGCTGAAAATTCCATTGCCCTCTATTTTCTAGAAAGCGATTTGATGGAAAGTCCTGTGTTGATAAGGGTCAACCTCATACGCTTCACACTATAATATTATTGGCAAATGCCAACAATTTAACCAACATCAAATATAAACAAGTCGGGAAACCGGAAGCTGGGCGCTTCAGGTATGAAAGGTTTTGTTTGCTTCTTGTGTGAGTATATTTGAGTGTAGAACTATCCCATTTGTACGTAGCCCGTTAAGAATATTTAGTGCTTCGGGTTGTAAATTTACACGGTAAAGACAACTTTGAGCTACTGTAACTTTGTTACTAATAGTATAATTTTGATCAAACTTGAAGATAATATGCTTCATATTATATTTTATATTACTACCAACTTTTATAACTTAAACTTAAGGGGGGTTTTACTCAATTTTCTCAAAAATATGGTAATGTACTATTATTAAATTAATTTGAACAGTTATCGATATGGAGAGTATTTTGAGGCCTGGGCACCGTATAGAGGCAGCTTCATGATTTTTTCAGATTTTTCGGTTATGTAGTTTCTGAGAATGGGTCCGTTAAAGAAATCATCACTTTGCACCCCTCCCACTCTCCGCCTTTTTAACAAATATCAAAACTAAGACTGGCTTCGAAAAGTACTAATTGAGACATTTCATTTGATACCCCACATGCCTATATTTGGTGAAAAAAAATTTTACGCCCCCCTTTTACATGTATAGGGACCCCCGCTAAATTTCAATGTAGGAGGATATCACTCACTACATGTCTGGGGGTCCACAGGTCCCACCTTCTCACCAAATTTCGTGTCAATCGGTAGGTAGGTAGGTAAAACCTTAAAAAGGGATAGGGAGAATTAGATTCTTCTTGAATGGAATTTTAATATTCTACGCGAATGTCAATTATTCCGGGTAATTATGACGTCAGCATCTGATTTGCATGGCTTTGGAAGCAGTAAATTCGCGCGAAATTGCTAAGTTTGAACTACTATAACTTTGGCGTTAATTCTCAGATTGAAATTTAGCACATATATATGAATATTGTTCTCTATGCGGGTACGAAATTCGGAAGTCCTAGAATGAATTTAAAGGTGGTTTTTGCAGTAAGTTTCGAAAGTTGGCAATATACTATTAGTAAGTTTATTTGAGCAGATATTGGAATGGGACATATTTTGAGGTCTAGACTTCATCTAGGCGCACCACCCTGATTTTTTTTGGATTTTTAGGTTGGGCAGATTCCGAAAATGAGTCCTGTCTCACTTTAAGTGCGTACATTTTGACTTCTTACTCACGTACTTTGCAATTCAAGCCAACACTAATGTCAGCTCCGGAAAGTACAAATCGACACCTTACCCTACACGACTATATCCGGTGAAAAAATTTGTTGAATCCCCCTTTCCATGTATGGGGAGGCCCCCTTCAAACTCCACCTAAATTTATTCCACTCGCTGTATGCGTGGGATTTCATAGTTCCCATCTGTCCATAGAATTTCGTTCGGATCACAATACCTTAAAAATGAACCAAATTGCTCTAGTGTGATCTGAAGGATAAAATTGCAGGTTTGGCAGGTATCCCAAAATCACCTCTGTTGGTGTTCACCAAGGAAGTGTCTTCCCAACTTTCCTCCTTTGTCTTGTTATGGACACTGTAACTCAGAACATGCAATTTCCAGCGCTTGAAGCACTGTTCTATGAAGATGATGTTTTCCTAGTGTCTCATAACAAAGTTGGCCACGGCAACTTGATGCAGTATAGTCTCAGATTGAATCTGAATAAAACAGAATTTTTGAAGACAAACTCCAGTGAAGCAGGTACTATTACTGTCAGTGGTGGCGACCAACCGAGAAATGAACAATTTATCAATCTCGGATTAATGCTATTAGTTCATCGTAAACTGCGATAGAAAATTGCTTAACGCATCAACGCAACTTGAATAAAGTGGCGTTTCAAAACTGACGTTCTTTGTGGTCGATGTATCAACGAACATGTCAATTTTTTGTTTGAAATAATAAAAAACTTGTTTTTTTCTTTTTCGTTGGTGTAGGTATTTATTCTTGCAAATACCTATATCTCGGGAATCACATGTTCCCTTCATCAGTGCTAATAAGAGTAAGTAACAAACCTCGGAAAAATGCTGGGCATCCACCTCAATCGACACGACAGGATGAGCCCCGGTCTTGTCGAGAAATGGAGGAGGATTCTTGACACTTGGACGGCATCAGGAGGTAAGTAAGTTAGTCCGAGCAAACCAAATACGTGTCTATACGCTAAATGTTGGAACCCTAACTGGAAAGTCCGAGGAACTCGCAAGAGCCCTTCGAAAAAGACGCACTGATATCTGCGCTCTAGAAGAAACCCTAACCCGAAGGCGGTAAGAATGGCTACTTCTCTATTTTGTTAACCCACACACTCAATACAGTGTTGGGATTGCCATCTCAGAGGGTTTCCTTGGTAGCATTAAAGAAGTCGAACCATTTGATGATTGGCTGATGAAACCCACCATTATATCAGTTAATCGCACTATTCACTTCTTTATCGCATATTCACCACAGACAGGTCGCCTTGATGCCGAAAAACATGCCTTCTGGTAACTTCTCGATGAAAAGACCTGTAACGTGCATACTGATGACTACATTATCATTACCGCCGGCTATAATGGTCATATGGGTTGAAAGATAGACGGTAATAGGTGCCATGGGGAAAGGGGTTTCCAGCGCGCAATGAGGGTGGCGAGAGTATAATCAATTTTGCGGACACCCAAGACTTTGTACTTATGTATACATGGATCATCAAACGATTGTGTCATCTTCCTACATTTTATAGTGGGAATAGTAAAACGTAAATCGACTATATTCTCATAAGACGCCAACATTTTACCACCGTCACCGATTGCAAAACCGTTCCCTATGAGGCCGTCGCACCTCAACATCTGCCGTTGATTGCCGTACAGTGAATTAAGCCATCAAAAAAACAGCGTAAGGAACGCACTGGCCGGCGCGCATTAGATGGTGGCGATTTCGTGAGAAGAAAGAAGAAATCATCTCAATTACGCGATTACCAACCATTACGAATGTGGAAGCATCGTAGAATCATATGAAGGACACAATCCACAAAGCGGCATATGCAACCCACGAGGTCACCAAACTAGGTAAGCGGTACATCAGCCGAGGTACTTGGCTCTGGAATGATAATGTTGAAATGAAGGTCCGTGAAAGGCCTCTGCCACAAACTTCTCAACGATAAAACGCTGGCCAATTGGCAAATTTATAAGAATGCCAACCGGGGAGCAAAGAAAGCGATCGCTGTTACCCGAGCGTTTCATTATAAAAATCTTTACGATAAACTGGACCCCCGGGATGACGAGAGAGATCTTTATCGACGTGCCAAAAGTCGAAACGAACGCACACAGTTATCGAACAAGGTATTTTGTTTATCAACCGTCGAGCCGCGATGGATAGATGGCGAGAATACTTCAAGTAAATTTCAGCTGGGACCCAACACTGTGGCTCAGTGAATTCTTTAACTGGGTTATTCAGGAAGGAAGAACACCATCTGACTGGCAAGAAAGTACCACTGTTCCAATATGGAAAAAGAAAGGTAGCCCAGCAGAATGTTCAAATTACCGTCCGATCCGGTTAGTTTCCCATACCATAAAGATTTTTGAACGCATTCTTGACAACCGTATTCGCGAAATCATTGAAATAACCGTGAATCAAGCCGGATTGGTCAAGAACTGCGGAACTACTGACGCAATACACGCTGCGCGGTTACTCATGGAGAAACACCGTGAGAAGCAACGCCCTCTTTACATTGCCTTTCTGGATCTAGAGAAAGCGTTTGACCGTGTACCACACGAACTCATCTGGTATGCTTTACGACAACACTTCGTGCCAGAAGAACTCGTGCGCTGGGTTCAATTGCTCTACCACGATCCGAAAAGTAAAGTTCGAAGTATGGCGGGTGTATCAAAACCGCTTCGTGTCTCTGTTGGTGTTCATCAAGGAAGTGCCCTCTCACCACTCCTCTTTGTCCTTGTTATGGACACCGTCACACGGGATATCCAACGTCCTGCGCAATACACACTGCTTTATGTAGATGATGTTTTCCTAGCATCTGATAGCAAAAATGATCTCGGGCAACTTGTTCAAAAATGGAATGATCGCCTCATGCAACACGGTCTCAGATTGAATTTAAACAAAACTGAATTTTTGACGACCGATCCCCATGAAACAGGCACAATCACTGTCAGCGGCAGTGATCTGCCCAGAACTGAACGATTTAAATACCTCGGGTCAACGCTATCAGCCAATGGAGAACTGCATTATGAATTTGCTTCACGCATTAACGCAACCTGGATGAAGTGGCGTTCCACAACTGGTGTCCTTTGTGATCGACGTATCAACGAACGACCCAAATCTAAAATTTACTGCAATTTCGTCCGTCCAGTCGCTCTCCATGGTTCTGAGTGTTGGCCGACCATAAAAGACAATGAACGGCGTCTTGCGGTAATGGAGACGAAGATGCTACGTTGGATTAGTGGCGTCACACGTTTAGATCATATCCGAAATGAGGATATCCGCGATCGTTATGGGGTTGCACCGATGGTGGAAAAGTTGCGAGAGAGGCTTCTTCGATGGTATGGCCACGCAATTCGTGCAAACGAGAATTGGTCTGAACATCGAAGTCGATGGTAAACGACCAAAAGGCAGACTTAAGCAACGGTGGCCTGATACGCTGGATGGGGATTTGAAAGCCTCGAGATTGCACGCAGATCAGGCATTCGATAGAGCCAAATGGTGGAGCCGATCACGACAAGCCGACCCCGCTTGTGAACGGGACAAAGAAGAAGAAGAAATCACTGATCGAAAGATGCTTCAAAGTTCCTCTATAAGGAGCTTAGTGGAAGCAGAAACTCGCTTAATTTTGGTTGACTCATGTTTGCTCTCCTAGGAAGTGAAAAGGAAGTAAGCAGATGCAACCAAGATCAATCTTTCGGATGCTTCCCTGCTCTACTGGTATAAGATGAAGAAATACACATAAGAAAATCGTCTGGGCAACATCGACATACTGTCGTCCCTTCCCGAACGGTGCACAGTGAGATTCTGTGCCCTTTCACCGGTTGCTCTTGTCCTGTGTATAGCCGTCTTGGTTCCATTGTAGGATCACTAATTTTGACCAAGTGTATCTCGTCCTAACCTTCAGCACTATAACTTTTTAGTAAAGTTATAATTATTACAAATTGATTTAGGCTGTGAGTCGAACGCTAGCACTATTCCATCTATTCGATAAGCTTCGTAACATCGAGAGGGCAACATCTAGCACGCTAACCTCGAACCGTTTGACACATTACCTCAGCCGAGGGCTACTCACTGAAGGAGCACACAATCCGTGATTCAGACAGCCTCAGTTACCCTGCTGACTCCCCTATGCGTCTCCCTTTTGTCGCCTTCAGAATATCACGAGTATAACTGCCACTTGTCCTTGGTATAGAAGGAAAAGGCGTCATGTTCTTGCAGTAAACCGACTGTGATTTCTCGGTTGTGTGCAACTAAAAATATCCGTGCCCCCGAGCAGGTTAGTCAATCGTCAAATCCCTCGTGTTTTCGACTAAATCAGGCCACACGTCTTTGATCAAGTGCACGGTCCACCTATTTCTTGGTTTTTCTTCCCAGGACTGCTAAGATGCGCTGAGAGTACCGGCTCTATGTTTGCAAGCGACGGCTCCCTTATGTTTCTCTTTTCTTTTTTGAGGTCTATAGGCCTCCGTTCTGGAGCATGGATAGCGATCGGAATAACCCATATTATCATATAACCATTACTGCTGGCTACGAGACGGTACAATAATTAGACGTAGTCTGCTATTTTTTTCGTCGTAGTATTTGTTCTAAGCAATTGCATTACATCTCCTTGCTGAGTGCGCCAGCCTATCCTTCAGAAACATAAAGAAGGACGGAATGAGCCGTGCGTCTACTGCATAATTGACCATCGGCTAGCAAATCGCAAACATTCTGGCCGCAGCCTTGTTTGCCGGCTTCGGCAAAACCATGATTTTCTTTTTATTATTTGCTTATTAGAAAAAACTGAAATAACATGGAAATTGTGAGCGTCACACGGTAACGGATGATTTTCATTAGTGGATGCGATGCTACCCGTTGCACCTGGAGCACATCAGTACCAGAAATCTGATGTCTGATGCGTCCATAGGCGGGACACTCACATGGAAAATCTTGGGGGGTTTCGCTTTCTCATTGCAGAACGGACACGTATCATCTTGGACAACTCCTATTTTGAACACATGCCCAGCTAGTGAATTATGGTCAATCAGAATGCTCACAATGTTTCTGCAAGTCTTCTTGCTTTTCGACATGATAAACTCTACCGTATGTTTGTATGGTTTTGACAGGAAAAGTTTGGTGTATATATGGTTTTGTCCAGGGCAGAGGCAACTCATCAGACGCTGTCTCACCTCTGCCCTGGGAGCAGAGTCATCGAAGTAGTTACAAGATGGTATTTGCTTCCACTTGATGGCGAGTGCTTGCGCAAGAATGAGGGTTCCTCGGACCACAACCGTATGTTGCTTTCCAACCGGTCCGGTCTGCCATCGAGTGGATGGCGGAATTATAAATCGCTCGATTCTCAAACGAAAGTCAAGTTTGGCGTGTTTAGCTGCATTAAGACTTAACCACCCATTGTGGGAAGCCTGTTCCGAGTTTTTGATAGCAGTATTAACCAATGCCTCTGACACCACAATTGCTGGTTCCGGTCCAGATATGAGGGAAATTGTGCCCTCTTGTGCTAAAGCATCCGATATTTATTTCGGTCGTGAGTCGATCAACATAATCTACAGAAGTCGCAATAGCACACTTACTTGAGGGCAGCCTTTCACTGCTTCCGTTGTTATGTAGCGATCAACCCCCACTTCAGCACCCAGCAATCTCTGTGATAGCAGAGCATAGATCCACTTTGTTAAAGTTTCGTCACCACCGTGCTCTCCGAGGCATCACAGAGCTTTTGGAGGGACGCACAGTCGAACGCCCCTTCAATGTCCACGAACACCCCATCGCGGATTCGCCCTTCGGAGTTGCATCTTCTTTGTTTGTAACCAAAGGGTGAAGAGCAGACTCTCAGGAGTTTTCACGGTGGTAAGCGTGTTGATTTTCATTTAGTGGGCGCAACCTTAGAACCTTCTCACAAATGTGATGTTCAACTAGTCTCTGCAGACATTTCAGCGGAAACTAAAATGAGTTGAGTAGTCATCTTTCCCAGGCTTCGGTATGAAGACTACCTTCACCTCCTGCCAAGAGGGAGGCACGTAGCCCAGAGCAATACGTCCCAGAAAAATATTTCTTAGAAACTGTAGTAAGTGCTCTATGTTCTCTTTTGGCATCGCAGGATAAATTACATCCATTCCAGGTACTTTGAAGTATTCAAAGGATAGTGTAGCAGCTTTCGCCTTTGCATTGTTAACAACCGCCGTCACAGTGTCCCAATTCCCCTTGCAACACTTTCGTTTTGGGAGGTTTTCAGAAAACGTCAATTTTTTTCCCCCATTTCCGAGACCTGTTCTCCCGACTCCCAAGAGAGTTTAAGTAAACTCTAAATTCTAAGTAACGATGATCTGAGAGTGTGACTTCCTCTAACACTCGCTAGTCTCTAATCAATTCTAACAACGTTCAATTGCAGATTGTTGGGTCATTCGCTCCCTATGTTCGCAGTTCTTCTCTCCTGTAAGATTGCATTGGCTACTTACCCAACAAACATGCTGAGCGTTTACATCACAACCGATTAAGAGTTCAAGACCACTTGATTCGGCATACGCTGCCAGATTCATTAGTTCTTGCGCTGGCAGAGAACACAAAGAATCATAGGGTAAGTAAGCAGCTTCTTTCTGCTTTCGGTCTCTAGGATCTTTCATTGAAGAAGATTTTGCCGAAATCGACCTAAGCCAACAACTTTGCCTGCCTTGTTCCCAGTAGATAGGAAGACGCTTTGGCAATTTGACTAACCTTTATCTTAGTAGACATATGTAAGTTTAGTTTAATATGAAAACCGCTGCTAACTGAAAACTCTACTGCATCCAGTGTGGATCTCACTGGACTTGCCAGCTTATACTGTCGAAAGTTCCACTTTCTTGTGACTGATTTCTCTGGATATCGCGACACATCTCAGGATAACGCCACACTTGGTGGTCTAACAACGTTCATGTCCTCATTCTCAAGAAACTTCGCCTTCTTTCGCCTTCCTTTGTCGTCAGTTGGGAGCCCTCCCTGGTTGATGGTGTCCGGGCTGCATGGATCTGTTTCCGCATACTGGAATTAGACCAGTTCCACATGACCAGTTTCCCTTTCCTCCACTTGTCCTCGTAAGGGGTAAAAGAAGGCCTTGACGGGAAAGCCTATAGTCCCTTTTCTTTTGCGGCTGCAGTTGCCTTCAGTGTCTCCGACAGGCTGGCCGTACTCAGGTTTCCAGTTCCTCTCATTAAGGGGGTTACTGTACATATACATTATGCATGTGTACATATGTGGGAGATTAGTATTCCAATTTGAAAATACTTGAAGGAATTTTTAGCTACTTATATATGGAACGCCCGTGCGTCCGATGTTCTCCATATAGGAAAGCAATGAAACCTGAATACTTGAAGCGACCAGCTCCTAGTTTCCCGATTTGTTAAATGTGGCTAATGCTTTGATGAATGAGTCGAGGTAAAGTTGTGGTCTTCTTCCACGCTAAATACTATAAACTGTCGCGCATGATTGGATGTTATTCTAGAGAATAATACATAATTGAAATATGTAAGAAGCTTCCATCAAAATATATTAAGATATTATTCATTCTTACAGATATGTATACCGTTGAATTTCTTTGCGAGTCAAATTTTGAATATTTGTTTAGGCAATAAGCTCTTCTATAATTAGTTGGGGGGAGAGTTCCTGAAGTAGAAGTTTACCGTAGATAGGTTTATTATGAATATCCTTCTTATTAAATATTCCAAATTGAAATTTCTCCGGCGAAGAATAAATTCATACACATCGCCGACGTTTTCCCGCAACTTTTTTGCTGAGCGCTTTCAGGTCTCCTTTACTTTGTTCCCACAATAAATGTTATTACAACAGGAAGACTTCGATGACTTTCTTTTTTCGCTCGGAAATACCACCAAATTATTTCCGCTTATTACTCATCTCTAGTGAAGCTTTTACCTTCCGAAATGTGGCACATTTTCGGATATACCTGTACGTACGAATTTTTCCGTCGCTAGTGAAAGACGTACGTTTCGATTGACTTCCCCACTACCCACCATGGTCCTCGTCCGGGTTCTATGCTTTTGGAGTTGGAAAAAGGCTCAATTGAACTGTGTGCAAATACCGAGAACGTGAAAAGTATATTTGAATTTTTTAAATAAATCATCTACCTGACGACGAAGAGCAGCAAAAGAGATGTTTTATGACGTCATCTGTGCTTTTACTTTTCCTTCTGTGAGTTCAAAGATTGGAAAAGTTTTTACGAGAAGCTATGGAAATGGACACATTCCTTCTATCTAAACAGGCGGGAGCTCACAACCATTACTAGTATCCACAGATGCCGTGACGTTGGCTAGAGTAGTATCATATTATGAGAACAAATTGTTGTTTATTTTTAGTGTTTTACCGCTTGTTGCTATAAATAAAAGCGTACCACATTTGCCTTATATCAAAGAAAACATTCAAGGTGTCTTTAAACTCGTTGAATGTGGGGTGAAATCGGAGTGGAGTCGAGTTACTTATTACTGCATTTTTATGCCGCTACATGAAAAAGGCAGAAATCAGAGGCGTAGCATTTTTGGAACGTAAGAATTGGTAACTCAATCTTGGAGCTGAAAACCTAAGCTTGCATGACTGTCCTTCTTGATTTTTAATCAATTATACTCTTTTAATGTTTGGCCTGTAATGTGATTTGTTGTGCCACCTCACCAAACAATTCGGGGTGGTGGGCAGGCTCTTCGGTACTTTAGGACCAAACATTTTATTTTAATAAATTATATCCAAGACGCCTGTCTGTGGATGCGGCAACTAAACTAATATAATTAAGGAAAGAACTAACATTAGGCGCTCATTCCCCAAGCCAGCTGCCGCGCGGAAAGAAGCAGTTAGGTGGGGACAAAGTCGCCGGCAAGCAGCTATTCTTTGTTACTGCCGAGACTTCTGAAAAGCACATGCGGTTTCTGGTCGCGTTGGTCCCCACTACCGAAAATTATTCATGACGTCCACGTACCACCCGTGGTTGACGAGTTGTCACATGTACCAGTTGCTGCACTAGATATCCGGATGGCTTTAGTGGTGTTACTCAAAAAACAGCACCAGGGAGCATCCTTTTGGTCACCTGATTGATACATGTGCTAAAGTTTAGGTTATACCTGCTCCTGAAATCCTGGACTAACAACACAAACCTTAAAACTCGCGGCAGTAAATTCCTCGTCAATGAGCACATGAGTCTAGGATTTGACGTGCGTTTTCTTGGTCCTTCATCATAACGGATACCACCACTCCTTACTTAGAGGCAAACTTTGTGTGCCCTTACGGGTTGCTAGTTGATCTGAACGACGAATACGTCAACCTAATTTATGTCTCCTGTACGAAGTGGTCGACCCACGTATTCGCGCATTTCTTCAAAACTACCGCAATATCTCCGCCAGTGTTCAGCACGACATCAACACTACTGACCCCCCGATCTCCTTATCTTCACCATCGCAGAAACCCGCAGTTGCAGGGAATGAAATGGAAGAATTTCTTAAACAGTGTATTTGCAGACCTATTAATAAGAATGACTTGGCTGACCCTGACCAATGAGCGAGGCCAGATAAAAGCAGCAGGATCACTCTCAAGACCATTCGACATCAACATCGGTCTACGACAAGGGGATGCCGTATCATGCGTCCTCTTTAACTTGGCCCTGGAGAAAGTGATCCGTGATGCTGATGTAAATGCAAGAGGTACGATCCTCTTTAAGTCCACCCAACTACTGGCCTATGCTGATGATATCGACATCATGGGAAGAACCACTCGAGACGTACAAGCTGTCTTCATCGAGCAGGCGGCGCAAGATCTTGGGCTGCACATCAATGAAGGCAAGACAAAATATATGGTGGCAACGTCAGCACCATGGTTGAACAGAACGCACGGTGAGATTGACTACTTCCTTACCCAACTTCTAAGGGGGCGTGGAGGTTTTCAGTCTTACCTGCACAGGATTGGGAAGGCGCGATCTCTTGATTGTGTGTTCTGCAATGGAGTGGCGGACGACTATGAACACACCTTTTTCTCTTGCGAGAGGTTGGCGGCCTTCGCCAGCAGCTTTATGCAGACACAGGAGAGCTATCTCCAGACAACATTGTCAAAGAGATGCTGAAGAGCGCTGGCAAGTGGAATCGTATTGCGCATTATGTTCGGCTCTTCTTATTGCGAAGAAGATTGAACTCGACCGGCGAAGGGATCGGGCGGTAAGGGGTTCCCTGAACTAACAACAACCCGCTTCCTCCCCTCCCGTTGGTGACAGGAATTCCTTGACTTGAAGGCTTCCAAAGCCAGGAGACCAGGAGGGCTAACCCGAAGTAATATGTCAAACGGTTCCAGGCTAGTTCACTGATGACAGGGCGATGTTTAGTTGGTAGTCCGCCGGCGTGCTGTTGCGGGAGTCCAACACTCTCTCTACCCTACTCCCAAAAAGAAACGTCAGCACCAAAAACCAATCAACCAACAACATCGAACCGCACTGGTCAAACGGGAAGAATAAAGATAGGAGAATACAACTTTGAGACCGTTGATAATTTCTCCTATCTAGGGTGAAAAATCACAACCGATAATAGCTGTTACGATGAAATCCGCGCACGATTGTTGTCAGCCAGCAGAGCCTATTTCAGCTTACAAAAACTGTTCCGTTCGAAACGTTTCACCATAGGGTCAAAGCTCTTATGGTACAAGACAATGATCTTGCCAGTCCTCATGCATTCCTCGGTTCTTAGCGAGAAGAATTGCGAACTCTTGGCCGCGTTCGAGAGAAGAATCCTCTCCTCTCCTGGCAGTCAGTCCATCCTCCTATCATGATTTTGTTTAATGATATGAGGGAGTCCTCAGTCCGACATCCACTTGATGGCGGACCGGACCAATTGGGAAGAAAATTCCTTCCTCGCTTTCTGGTCCACGGAAATTTACAAAAATAGATGACTTGCGATTTTGTCCAGGACAGAGGTTACTCATTAGACATTGCTTGACCTTTGCCCCGGAAACAGCGTGGCCGAAGTGGTGACTGGGTGTTTTTTGTCCCCAGTGATCGCTCGCGCATGCAGTACGTTACATCCTTTTACGCCGAATAGACATATATTTTCACCAAATATAGTCTTGTGTGTCAAATGAAAGGTCTCCATTAGTACTTTCCGAGGTCGGTCTTAATTTTGACATTTGTTGGAAAAGTGGGGGCACGGGGGGTCGAGAGTGATCATTTCTTTAACGGATCCATTCTCAGAAACTACCCAACTGAAGAATCTGCAAAGAAATCAATATGCTGCCATTATATGGTGCCTCTGAAGTACTCTCCATACTGAATATCTGTTCAAATAAAGTTAATAATAGTATATTACTATAATTTTTAGTAATTGGCTGCAGAACCCCCTTTGCGTTCATCATAGCAACAGGAAATTTTGCACCATTGCAGCATTTTGCGAAGTTATAAAACTTTTAATGTCAATATCGCCCGGAAGTGGATATATTCAGATAATATATGCATATACTAAGTGCTAGGTACTAATAGCGCAAATGCACACCAAAAACTGTCTTTGTAAAAGAAATACACAAAACCTTTCAAACTGAAACATCCAGCTTCCGATTTCCCGACTTGTTTCATATTGGGACTGTGGTGCTTTTTCGCCAGTCAGATAGTGTTCGACCTTCCTTAATGACCCGATTAAGAAATTGTTTGAGCCACAGTGTTGGGTCCGAGCTCTTCGCTTTCCATAATTCAGATGCGGTATCGTCACCAGTCAGGCCCTGTTGCTTTCCCCAATTTAATTCGTTTTATTGCTTCCTAGACTTCAGTGCCGCTGATAGATGGAATTGCTCCAAATGTCGGCAATGCTTGGGCAAGTGGAGCACGTTACTAATATACAAATAACTAAAAAAGCAGTGAAGATAAGATGTTCACATTCATCCTGCCATTCAGATGAGCCACTTTATATGATAATGAAATCGCACACATCTTAGAGTCCAATCAATTCATATAAAATACAAAATTTTCTTTCTCTATAATTTCGTTAATAATGGATTTGCTTTATACATTCCAAAATTATGACTTATATTAACCCACCCCGGTTGTGATAGGAGGAGTCTGAATGGCTGTACGCCACGGTAGCGTCTCAGGGGGTAAGTGAGGAAAATACAAGAATTTTTCGGTCTTGCAGATTACTAACTGAGGAAGCTATCACCACACCTGGCAGTTAGGTATAAAATGCAAATCCATCAAATGAAGGAGAAACTTGAGGTCCTGTTCGGATAACCGGCGGGCGTCTTCTGACTTGGTGGCTTGATCGGACTTCCGACGTGGACTGAGCAAGTTAATCTTTTCATCATCCGCTTCTACCACGAAATAATGGCCCTTTGTTGCACCAGAGGTCTGTCGAGCGCTTCTCGCAATTCGACTGTGACCAATATCGCTTTATAATTCGCAGCGACACAATCCCGGCCATCATCAGGGATCGTGTTCGACTTGAGGCCATCGCGGAAACTAGTGACCGAGAGTCGATGGGGGCAGAGACGGTGGCGTCAACAACACCACGCTGCACTGCAAGCAACAGTTTCAGTACTTGCCGAAGCACTCTTCTCCACCGTCCATCTGAGGTTTCCGCTGAGGTTCGGGACGAAATCCAAAGAGCGTGTATAGAATCCCTGGAAATGCATCCTTTGCATAAACCAGTTATTCCAAGGCTCTATGCATCTCCGGCTACTCCGAGAGTTCTATCTCAAATCAATGATGAGATTGCAACTCGGCTGTGTGCTGATATGTCGCTGCTGCAACTACAATCTCTTGTGTATTGTGGTGGAGTTATGACTGTCAGATTGCACGGTCAGAAGATTCGCTTTCACGTTATTGGTTTGAGGGACCAAAGAGATCCACCATGGAAAATTCATCTGGAACGTCGCCCGGGCTCACTAAGGCAGGACATTGCTAGATTGATTTAGATTAGCTCTGGCAACGCCAGCAGAGGAGTGAGAAATGAAGTGTAGAGGATTTACAGAAATTATGCCATCCCCAGAGAGACACCCGTAGTTGAAATTCTGGACACACTAAAGCATTAACTTTCTGTTGTATGCAGTCGGTTACGGTGGTATGAAAAAAGTCACTCCAAACGCGTCCTGAATGCAACACAGGCGAGGAACGGGCGGAGCTTTTCAGATCTCTCAACGAATCCCAACAGAGCGTCCAGACAGTGAAGTTTTCGGTGACGGAAGCGAAAGAGTATTGGGGTGGACTTTGAGAGTTACTCGCCCAGCGTGCTGAGTGGATGTGTGGTTCCGCGTTAGGAACGTTGAATCATCTCATTTTTGGCTGCACTGTTATGGCACCAGGCGTAATGCTGTATGTAAGGTGATCTACCTTGCGTAGAAGCATGGACTGATTACGGGAACATGTCCGGTTTACTGATATGAGCCGTAAGCAGTACTTGATAATTCCGCTAACAGTATATATTGCAGGTATTGTACCTAAGTGTTATACCTAAATCCTTGACGGCTTCCCTTAATGTCCTGGGACTTTCACACACTCTGGTTCAAACCATGCTCGATCGGTGCAACCCCAAATCCATCCTCATTTCGAAAGTGATCAAAACGTATCACGCCATTAGTCCAACGCAACATCTTCGTTACCATTGCCGTAAGACGACGTTTATTGTTTTTTATAGTTGGCCAACACTCAGAAGAACGGCGGACCGGACGATATTGCGTTAAATTTTAGATTTGAAACGTTCGCTGAAACGCCGATCAAAAAGAACATCCGTTGTAGAACGTCACTTTATCCAGGTAGCGTTAATCCGTGAAGCAATTTCGTAACGCAGGGATTGTGCTTGTTTTATCCAGATTCAGAAATGCAGTGTAAAGAGGGCGATTCCTTTGACTGTGTTTCTCCATGAGTAATAGCACAGGGTATATTGCGTCAGCAGTTCTACAGCGTTGTTGTCAAGAGTGCATTCAAAAATCTTTATGGTATGGGAGAATAACCGGATCGGACCGTAATTTGAATATTCTGCACGACTACCTTTCATTTTCCGTTTGGAACAGTGGTACTTTCTTCCAAGTCAGATGGTGTTCAACCTTCCTGAATAACGTGATTAAGGAATTTGCTGAGCCATAGTGTTTGATCCGAGCTGTTCGATTTTTTGAGCTCAGATGCGACATCATCAGGTCCTGCTGCTTTCCCCGATTTCATTCGTTTTATTGTTTCCTCGGCTTCAGTTAGGCTGACATTCACGTCCTTATAGTTTAACCTGGATAGCCTCGGGGACTCAATCTCACGGTCACGGATTCAATGGGAGCAGAACTATCAAGTACCGCTTGCGGCTTATATCGGTAAACAGGACATGTTACCGTGATAAGCCCATGATTGTATGCAAGGTTTTGATGGATCACTTTGCATACAGCATTATGCCTGGTGATGTACTGCATCGGTGCTATAACTGTACAGCCAGAAATGAGATGATCCAACGTCTCTAACGCCGAACCACATATTCTGCACTGGTTGTTCTCCACCCGCTCATACATTATGGGCTTTTTATTAGCTCGAGTGGCGATCATGTCATCCTGAATGGCACACATGAATCCCTCCGTTTCAGTAAAGAGTTCCCCAGCAGACAGCCGTCTGTTGGACAAATGCATTGCCTTCGACTTTCATTCATCGATCCGCTCTTGGTCCGGATTCACTCAACTCCACGCTCTTACCTGCGATGTCACGAGGCAGGTTCAACCGCTCCACGTCAGAATTGGGGTGGTGCACTCGGATCGGAGATCTTTCCCTAGTTGTGAACTATCATCCCATATCCCTTGTTTCGCCTTGCTCCAAAATTGTCAAGAGATACGTTTACGACTGGCTGACGCGCATTTCGGTCACCTCATTGTGAAAGAACAGCATGGTTTCGTGAAACACGGATCTACTGCTTCAAGCCTTTTGGTCTTTAACAACTTCGTTACTAAGTGCCTTAATTTACGACAAGAGGTACACGCTATTCATACCGATTTCGCCAAAGCCTTTGAAATCGTTGACCACGATGTTCTCCTCTCCAAACTCTCTCTACTCAACTTTCACTCCAAAATCATCTCTTGACTGTCTTCTTACCTGTCACACCGTTCCTGCAAAGTTTCTTTTCATGGACACTCATTCCGTTCCTCCTTTCCCTTGTCTGGTGTTCCCAAAGGTTCCATACCCCCTACCATTCTCATTTTTTATCAATGACCTCCCCTCCGTTCCCCCATGTCCATGTTTGCTGTACGCTGATGACCTTAAATTATTTACTTCTGTTTCTTCTCCGCTGAACTGTGTTCACTTGCAGTCCAACTATGATACTTTGGGCCATTGGTGCTCAGTTAACAGGCTTTGAATCTCAGCAAATACCACTGTATGGACCATTCATTTAAACCCTGCCCAACAGCCTTTCCTTATTATTATTATGTTAAGGGAAAGTCGCACCGCGTCCTTGAAGAACTATTGTGCCCCTTTTACTGGTTATAGTGTACCTGTTGATCATAGTATCTCAAGCAGGCCAGTAACCGTTAGGAACTTTAGTATGTTCCCCACTTCCAGAAGTTTCAGCTTTGCATCTGGTATTAAGTGTTCTCCCAGATGTATCGACCTACTTTGCACAAGTGCCGGACACTGTCCCAGGACGTGCATAGAGGTTTCGTCCTCCTCCTCACAGAACCTGCAGGCAGTGTCCGTACATATCCCTAGCTTCCCTAGGTGGTAGTTCAGCCGACAATGACCAGTGAGAATTCCCACTATGATTCGGAGGTTCTTTTTGGTGAGGTTTAAGCAATCCTTTGTGCGCATGGGTTCGTATCCCCCAATAAGCACCCTGGACTGCTCCATCCCTGGTTCCTTACTCTCTTGGCGGCACACCACTTTCACTACTAATCTCCGTTCCAGACCTGGATGTAACCTTTGATGATAGTTCCCACTTCGTTGACATCATCAGTCGAGTTTCCAAAATTTCTGGTTTTATGCTATTTTCCTCCCCCGACTTAAGCTCAATTCAGTCCTCCTTAACACTTTTCTACTCACTTGTCAGAAACATCTTTGAATATTACTGTGTCGTTCGGTCCCTCTTCCGCAACCGTGACTGTCTCGCTCTTGACGCTGTACAACGGAAATTCACTCGCTACCTACTTTTTTACCGACCGACGAGGCCGATATTGTCGATGAGCGGGATGAAAAGTATATAAATTGATCGTATCCATATTTCCGATTTACTTCGTACGCAAAAGCAATACATCTTTACATATATAGTACGTTTATTGCCAGCAAACTTCATTAGCACGCATATACTATATACCTACATTCACACATGTCTGTTTGGAGTAATTGATATTCATATGCAAATGACTAAAAAACTAAAACAAAATAATTCTTTCAGACCCCATTCATAAGAACTCATTTCGTTATGGTATTGATGAATTGAAATGTGACGATGACGCCATACAGGTTTTAGAATGCAGGAAATTCACAAAAAATGGTAAAGTTTCACCCTCTATAACTTTGTTAAGAATAGTTGGATTTCTTTCAAATTTAACCAACTTGTGCATTATGTTCTTCATTACATGCCATGCCAAATATACTTCTGGCATGAACATAAGGGGGTTTGCCGGATAAAATCTCTCAAATGTGGAAATATACTATTATTAACTTTATTTGTGCAGATATCGAAACCGGACGCCTAGATTTAGTAGAGGTGCACCACTGTGATTTTTTTCAGATTTTTTGGTTGGATAGGTTCTGAGAACGAGACCTGTTACACTTTTTGTGGGTCATATTTTGAGCCCTCACTCCCCTATGTTTCACCCAATATCAAATATGGAACCAGCTTCGAAAAGTACTAATTGAGCCCTTTAATATGGTACCCCACATGGGGGCTTTTTATGAAAAATTTTGCACTCTCCATTCACATGTATGGGGAGTCCCCCTTAAACTTAACACAGAATGGCGCCACTTACTGTATATAAAGGGAACAACAGATCACATACTCTTACCAATTTTCATGACAATCGGTCAGCCATTTCCGAATAAATCGGCTGTGACAAACAGACAGACGGACAGACGGACAGACGGACAGACAGACAGACAGACAGATAAACAGACGGACAGACAGACATCGACTCGATTCTAATAAGGTTTGTTTCACACAAAACCCTAAAAATGTAGCATCAAACACCGGGCAGACGAACAGAAAGCGCCTTAGAACGCAGTCGGATCAGGGTGTGCAAGTTCTCGAACCCTAGGTAATCTCTTCAAACAGGTAAGCAGCAACAGCCAGCCGATAAGCCAGGCTTTGTGAACCCCTTCAGGAGGAGTCTCTTAAGTATGGCGCTGGCGGATGGTAATCTCGCTAGCGGCAAACTAGCGTCGGAGGTGTGGACTAGTGTTGAGGTCAGGCTGTTGAAAATGGTTCGTGCATCGCTAAGATCAGATACGCCTGAAGGGTGTAAAGCTCAAAGCCATCCCCTACGACGGGATTCTTAAAATATCGGTCGCTCGTATTTGGTTGATTCGCATCGATAGGAACAGGCTTGTTCAATCCCTGCGCCTTATTTCCATGGACGACTGGGTAGTTATCAAAGCCAACCTTTTCTGCACAGTATAAGCGGAGCGTGCCTGGAGCTACCGGAAAAGTTGACTACAAATTGCGATTCGAAGTCAGGAACCCAACGTTGAAAGTGTTCCACTTTACAAAACCGGGCGACGACTTGGTTGCAGCCGATGCCGCTAACGAGCTGTTGGAGGAGACGAGGATCGACGGGAACTGACGAACCCGTTAGGGTAGGTAGCGCCGATAAATCTGCAGCACTCGATGTGCACCTCGGCTAATCTGCTTGTCTTCCTGCTAAAGGCAAACATCCACATCACGCCACAGTCCACCAAAGAGCAATGCCAATGCAAGGCATATACTTTGCGGAATATCTGCTACGGGCTGAAATATTGGCAGCCATACAAGGACTGCGTGAGTCTGACTCACAGTCTACTTCGCTGGCCTTGCTTGGTGGGTATGTAGTCCCCCCTTAAGTTTTTAACAAAAAATTTTTCGTGAATCTATTGCACTCTAAAGGAGCGCACCCACTGAGACCGACACAACATGACAATTTTGCTAATGCCCAACTGAGAACAACACGACTGTCGTGTCGTGTGAAATTATATGAGCGGCAGAGTCCATGGAAATCTTTTAGACCTTCATTTTTGTTTTTTTTTAGGTAATCAGTATCAATTACTGAAAACAGACGTGTGTATGTATGTGCATATGCTAATGAAGTTTGCGGATAGTGTCCAGTAAGATGAACATGTGGGTGTGTTAGTACCAGTGGTATTTAACTTACGTACAAACATATATGTATGTTTTGTACATAAAGTAAAGAAGAAATATTTGAAGATGCATTAGATCAATTTAGATACTTACATATATGTACGCATCAGTATACGGTAATAGGCAATTGTGTGGTTAGGCTGAGCACAATATTTATGGCTTTAACATGTATGTACATATGTGTGTATTTCTTGGAGTTTGGCAATATATAAGGCAATAATTTGAATAATTGTATGAATCACAGTTCGACTCGTGACACGGAACCGACCGGTTGTGTTTCTGACGTAAGTGCACAAGTGTAAAGTAGCGAAATTTGTAGTAGAAGTAGTAGTAGTGTTCCTCAGTTTTCATAGTAGTAGTAGTGTTCCTTAGTTTTCATAGTAGTAGTAGTGCCGTAGTTAGTGGACTATTATAGTGTAGACTTTAGACTTTGTGTTGCGTTTCGACACTATGTCGAAACGCAATGTGGACGTTAGGTCCGTTTCCCCCCAGGAGGTGGATCCGTGCAAGAAGATCCACCCTGCTGGGGACGCTGATGACCCCTCTTCACCACCGGGCAGCCCCGATGCTGCCTCCATTGACTGCTCTTCTGATGCGGAGAGCGAATACGATCTTAGACTGGCCAACCTCGAGTGCCAGCTACAGCAAGTTCAACAAGTCAACAAGAGACTGATGAGCCATAACCTCCGGCTCATGTCTCTTCTCGACATCGACGGCCCCGAAGTCCTCGACAACGAGGAATTGGTTCTCAGCGTGGCCAACAATATGGCTGCATATAAAAAGTTTTGTGCCGACAGACTTCTCACGCACACTAATGCCAACTCATCATCCGACTCACAAACACAATCAACATCATCAGCTTCACCATCAAATCATACCAACTCTCCTCTACATCCTCTCCCGGACACTTCAAAACAACATATTTCATCACAACAACCAACTACCAACACCATTCAACATCAACCTTCAAGCGAAACAGCCACCCATACAATGATGCATCAGCCATCAACTTCCAACAGCAACCATCTCGCCGGAGCGGAACATCTACCAGCGCTCATACCAACCACACATACACTGATGCATCAGCCATCACTTACAAATAACAATCATCTAGCCGGAGCGCAACGTCATCTCACCAATACTACCATCAACTCCGATCTTACAGTACCTATCACTCCACTTACATCTCACTCACTCACTACACCGAACCACAAAAATACTAGTCCAACCACCTCACAGGTAAGTCAGGAAAAATTTCCTCCGATTATAATTCGCGCCGACCCAATCACAACCAAAACGATTACCTCCCGTATAATAAACTCCTCCCCAAACGTATCCCTCAAAAAAACTAGTCTACACTCAACTCATGTGCTCGTTTCGAGCCAATCCGAGTTCGACACCACCAAGGCGCTGCTGAAAGAAGGGAACCATCCCTTCTTTACCTTCACGCCTTCCCACCAAAAACCGGTGAATCTAGTCCTACGTGGACTAGATTTCACTTACACCCCCCAAGAAGTTCTTGATGAACTCCATCGCCTTGGTGTGTCAGAGGCAGTTAGCGTCCGTCCTTATGAGACGAGTTCATCAAGACGCAATAATAAGTCACTTCATCTGTTCCTTACAACCTTCAAACCAGGCTTCCAGCAATCCTCACTGGCCAAGGCCAGAGCGATGTTCCATTGCCTTGTCAAGTTTGAAAACGTTCAGTTCCACGAAATTGCCCAGTGCCGGAACTGTCAAAGGTTAGGGCATGCGGCTTCAAACTGCAATCTGCCATACCGTTGCGTCAAATGCAACACCCCTCATGGTCCCCGGGAATGCCCGAAAACACAACAACAAAACCCCACTTGTATCAACTGCGGCTCTAACACTCATCCGGCGAGTTATCGGAACTGCCCGATGTTTGTTCAAGCCCGCGCCCGCCAAAACTCAACCCTCCAACCAACCAACCCTAACACAGCCCCAATTCATAGACCCCACCCCCAACACAATCCCATCCAAGTCAACAATCCTATCCCACCCTATCAACAAACACTCTCATACGCTTCCATAGCCCGAAACGCCACTCGTCCTAACACTTCATTCAGTTTGGATAGTGAAATCCATTCACTATTCAATATGCCGACTCCTCAGCTTGCCTCCCAACTCAACTCCTTTATTCCCACCTATCATTCCCTTTCCTCTCCCATGGAAAAAAGACTTGCCCTACTGTCCTTCCTATGCCAAGTCTCTCCTAGCAATGTCCACTAAAGTGGTATTGCTCAATCCCAATTCCATTGTGAGTAGACAAAAAAGACATGAACTCCTCAACTTCCATAACACCCATAATCCCCACTTCCTCCTACTCACAGAAACCAGACTTAACTCGTCCCACAGACTCTCCTTTCCCAACATCACTTCCTTCCGAACCGACCGCATAAACCGCCCGGGCGGAGGTACAGCTATCCTAGTGTCCAATCACATAAACTCCAATCAAATTTTTGTCCCATCATCCATCACCCCTTCCCTTGAGATTACGGTTATCTCGGTCATTTGCCGTTCTTCTATCACTTTCCTCGGCAGCCTCTACTGCCCAAAACAGATCCTTGACCCAGCTGACCTCACCCGACTTGTTCATTTCCTCAGAGCCCTCCCAGAATCCCAAAATAAACAAGTCTTCCTCATACTAGGCGGCGACCTGAATGCCAAACACAGTATGTGGTTCAATTCCATCCCCAACCCCAATGGCAACAGGTTAGCCAACTGGTATTCCCAGAATTCTCTCCCTCTACAGTTAACCCTTCTCCCGCCCAATCAACCTACCCACCACTCATCCAATTCCCATTCCTTCCTTGACCTATTCTTCGTGAGTAATAATCTCCTCACTCAGTCCCACTTCCCTACAGTTCCCTCCGATCTCCCAACTGTTCCTGGCCTCAGTGATCATGACGGTGTAGTTCTAGAGTTCTACACTAATGATCAACTCCCTAGAATCCAACCTAAACTACTTCCAGATTATTCCAAAGCCAACTGGAATCTCATCAACTACAAGTTAGCTGACAAACTGGCATCCATCTCTCTTCCTTCCTACCCTTCTCCAGAGTATTTAGACAATACAATATCCCGAATAACCGAAATCACCCAAGAAGTCTGCAACCAAACCATCCCTATGCGTCCCCTAAACTACAACAATCTCATCACCCTCCCCACCCACATCCTCGACCTAATCAAACTCAAAACCACCCTCCGCCGCCAACTCCACCGCAACAGATACAATCCCCGCTTCAACTTCCTTAAAACCCGCATTGATTCCCTAACACATACCATCCGATCTGAAATCCAATCCCTCTACGCCGAACACCACACCGTCAAACTTTCAGGTATTTCCATAAATAATCAAACATGTAACCAACTCCGCCACATCTGTCCCCGCCTAGCCAAATCCAAAACTCCTACCACCCTTCCCCACAACACTTCTCCTAAAGTCCATGCCGATCAATTGGCGAAAGCCTTCCTCGTAGCCCATCGCACTACCCTCCATCTTTCAGACCCTTCTACCGAATCTTCAGTTTCCCAACACCTCTCCGACCTTACGTCCAACTTCCCAGTTTACACCAGCATACCAATTCCACCCCCAGGCCCCGCTCCCCATTTTTGCGACCCAATCCCATCCCTTTCCCAAGAATCCGTCGAATCCATAATCCTTTCCCGTAAAAACAAAAAATCCACAGGTCCTGACAAAATCCCTACCATTATCCTTAAGAGGTGCGCCAAAACACTAAGTCCTCTCCTTTCACAAATTTTCAATCATTGCTTTATCTTAGCACATTTCCCCACTCCTTGGAAACAAGCGCACATCGTCCCCATCCGCAAGAAACAAGAACCCGCATCCAATCCCAATAGCTACCGCCCAATCTCCCTACTCAACTTCCTTTCGAAGATTTTTGAAGTCGCCATCCATGACCTTCTACTTTCCCACATCTCCGATCACGATACCATCCCTAGCTTCCAATTTGCCAACAAGAAAGGTCACGGCACATCACATGCCCTCCTCGTCCTCAAATCCGACCTCTATAAATACCTAAATAATAACATCCCCACCACCGCCTGCCTCCTAGACATTCAGAAGGCCTTCGATTCCGTATGGCACGAAGGCCTTATTTTCAAACTTTCCTTTATCTTTAAATTTCATCCCCACCTTTGTCGACTTATCCTTAGTTTCCTCTCCAATCGCCATTCCCAAGTTAGAGTCCTCGACTCCTTATCCGATCCCTATAGTCCCCCTGCAGGCATCCCACAAGGCTCGGTCCTCTCGGCAACCCTTTTCTCTCTCTACACTGCTGATATCCCTCTTCACCACTCCTCTACAACGCCTTACACAGTCAAAACTCTCCAATATGCCGATGACCTAATTCTCTATACCCCATCCAGAAATATCCGTGCCGCCCAGTCCCGTATAAACCTCTCCATCCAATCCCTCAACTCCTACCTCATCTCCTGGAAACTTCTTCTCAATCCGTCTAAATGCCATGCCATCGTCTTTCGAGGCAGAATAAAACTCACCTTTAAGATGCGCTGCGATATTTCCGACCTCCTTATTAAAATTGGCCAAGATCCAATCCTCACCGTTACTTCCACAAAATACCTCGGCATCCATCTAAACTCCCGTCTCTCTCCCATCCCTCACGTTAATTCGATCCTCTCCAACACTTCAACGGGTCTTAAATCCCTATGGCCCATCCTTAATAATAAATCCTCTGTCCGTCCTGACGTTAAGCTCTACTGCTACAAGCTGCTAATACGTCCATTAATGGCATACGGCTTTGTAGCTTGGTGCGATCTAACCTCCCACCAAATGGAGCGCCTACGAGCTAACGAAAGGAAGTTCTTCCGAATATCCCTAGGTCCTTCCCATCCCCGTTCTAACCAAGCCGTCTACAACCGGGTCAACTCGACCCGTTTAGACGTGTGCCTCATCAAATCCTTCATAAAGTTCCTTTACCACTCCCTGAACCATGACAATAGCCTTGTCCGAAATTCCATCTTCTCACACATCAGTCTTACTGACCGCCCATTTCGAACCCATATCCCCCCCTCCGACATCCTAAACCTTCACTCCTTAGGTCGCGTTTTTCACAACGGTAGGCTAATGTATTACCATCGGCCCTACAACGAACATCGCTCTGACACTGTCTACTCCATCTCCCAATAATTTTAACCCTCCCGTTATGCATCCTTCTCCCATCCTTTTACCGGTAATTTTTCCATACGCAATCTTAATATTATGGGGGGTTTTTCCTGGCTTTCCCCCCACTAGCTTGTAAGCTTAGGTTAAGTTGAACTGTATATTACTTTTATTATTAAGCTTTAGGTTAATTTCTAGAAAAGACTAATGTCGTTAGAAATAAGTTCTAGTATTAAGTAATAGCCTTAAGCTGATCTTTGTAAATATAAAATGAATAAATTGAATGTGTTAAAAAAAAAATTGTATGAATGAGAAAACTTGCATAGAGTGTTTTATATACAAGATGAATAGAAAACCTTAATACCCGAAGCGCCGAGCTTCCGGTATTCCAGCTTGTTTAAAATAAAACGTAAGATGTATACTATTAACAAATAGGCCGCTTCTATTTTCCCTTCAACACCAATTCAGGTTGTTTCAGAAGATCATTTAGTGTGGTCCGAGGAAGTAAGTTGGTAATCGTATAAATACGAGTGGATTAATAATAATAATAATAATCGTTGGCGCAACAATCCATATTGGATCAGGGCCTTGAAGTGTGTTAGAGCACTTCATTCAAGACCGTAACGGTACACTAGGAGGCAATGTGGTCAGCATTGCGCTCGGATTAATAACCATAGTATATAGGTAGAAACACATTGGTAAACGTATAGACCTTATAACCCCCAGAGGGGTCACATTTGTCCGAAATACGTTTTCCCATTTTTCAGGTTTTGTGTAAAACAACACCTTATTCAAATCGATTTACTGTTTGTGCGTCAAATTTGGTGTGAAGGTGGGAACTGAGAACGCACGCGCATACAGCCAAAAGAGGGGTGCAACATTTTTTTTCGCCGAATATGGTCTTATGGAGTATCAAATGAATGGTCTATATTAGTACTTTTCAAAGCTGGTCTCATATCTGAGATTTAATGCGCAAGGAGGGAGGACAGGGATTGAAAATGGTCAGTTCTTTCACGGACCCATTCTTAACGCCAGCCCAACCGAAAAATACCCAGGCTCCAAAATGGCCTTCACATCGATAGCTTTTGAAATAATGATAATAATAGTGTATTACTATTGTTTAATTTTTAGCAATATCCTGCAAAACCCTCCTTAAGTGAATTCCAGAATCATCAAATCAGGAATATAGGCTATAATATAAAGCATGCTCCTACCAAGTTTGGTGGAAATAGCACCATGCCAAGGAAGTTTTAATAGGTCAAAGTTGCCGCTTCAGTGCAAATTTTAAAACTTTTAATGTGCAAGGGACTAATGGGGGAAATGTCTTAAATGTTTTTATATACATAAGGAAAACTCAAAACCTTTTATACTTGAAGCGTTCAGCTGCTGGTTTCCCGACTTGTTTTTAATTATATTCAAATACGCTCAAAATTTGTTAGCTTCATGATCAATAACGTTCTTGTATAAAAATAACTTAGAGACAACTTCGAGCCTAGAGCGGCCGTTTTGTAAAAAATTGTCAATAATACAACTTTTTCTTTCTCTTAAATCGTTACTTGATCGATTGGTATATTGGGTGTGGATTATGATTTAAAAATGTCCTTACCGAAAAATCTTCAAAAAAAAACTGTTTTTGGGGCTCCAAACAGACATAAACCCTGAATAGATGAGTGAACTCAGTGTCAGTGTTAAGAACATAATAAATTAACGACCTTTCAATAAAAGTAATTACTAAGGAAACAAGTCGGGAAACCGGAAGCTAGGCGTTTCAGGTATGAAAGGTTTTGTTTGCTGCTTCTATGAGTATATTTAAGTGTAGAACTATCCCATTTGTACGCAGCCCGTTATGTATATGCATTTAGCATGCCTGACTGGGTTAGTTAGTGTGATATTGATATTCAGTTGCAGTAAATTTACACGGTAAAGTCAACCTTGAGCTACTGTAACTTTGTTAGTAATAGTATGATTTTGATCAAACTTGGGGATAATTTTATATTTTATACTACTACCAACTTTTATAACTCTGGGACACACTTAATGGGGGTTTTACTCAATTTCTCCAAAAATATGGTAATATACTACTATTAACTTAATTTGAACGGATATCGATATGGAGAGTATTTTGAGGCAGCTTCATTATTTTTTTCAAATTTTTCGGTTGGGTAGTTTTTGAGAATGGGTCCGTTAAAGAAATCATCACTTTCGACCCTTCCCACTCTCCGTCTTTCTAATAAATCTCAAACCTAAGACTGGCTTCGAAAAGTACTAATCGAGACCTTTCATTTGATACCCCACATGACTATACTTGGTGAATAAAAATTGTACACCCCCTTTTACATGTAAATCTCAACGTAGGATACATGTCTGAGGGTCCACTGTTCCGTTTCTGAGAAAAGTGCGCGTGACAGACAAACAATTTAGGAAGGCGTTAAATGCTGTGAAAAAGGCGGTAACTGTTGTAGAATCCGCGATGGAGGTTGCTATCATTAGCGAACCGTACGGAAATCTCTACGGTGGTGCATGGGTCAAAGATTCGACTGGTGGAGCGGCGATATGGGCGTGCAGTCGTCAAGCCATACAATATAGCATGCGTCAGGCGGCTAGTGGCTTTGTGTGGGCAAAAATAAGCGGTATATTCGCATACAGCTGCTACGCTCCACCGAGCCTCACACTGCGGAGCAACCAGTGTTGTTAAGGCTTGGTTAGGGAGTGCTGGACTGGCACTCGCTGAGGAAAAAACGGAAGCGGCCCTGCATTAGAATCGGGAATCGTATCATCACTTCCAAGCCGGCCATCACATACTTGGGGGTGATGATAGACGGAGGACTTAATTTTAAGCAGCACATAGAGCATACTTGTAAAAGGGCATCCTCCACGAGTATTGCTCTGGCAAGGATGATGCCGAACGTAGGAGGCCAGCGGCATAGTTGCAGGCTGCTCGTAGCCAGGGTGGTGAGCTTTACCATGCTGTATGCAGTCGCAGTTTTGGGTAAAGCACTGCAGGTTTTAGGCAATAAACTGAGTACGGTTTACAGAAGAACATCTCTAAGGGTGTGTTCCGCCTTCAGGACCGTCTCAGATGGTTTTAGTGGGTAAAAATCTCACACTCTGGCGTGCCCAGGCCAGAGCCTTTTGAAGATTTCCACCTCCTTAAAAAAAATAGAAAAAAAGACAGATAGACAGACAGACATTGAACCGATTTTAATAAGGTTTTGTTTTGCAAACAAAACCTTAATTAGTCTACGCTTCAGAGTTCCGGGGAAGGAACAATTGTTTAGCGAAAAGCTGAACAAAATGCACTCATATATACGTAGCGGTGCATTTGGGGGAAAATGTTAGAAAATAGCGGAACGATTAATTTATTTTTCCTTTGTCTCGTTTTTCATAGACACTTGAATCAATTTCCACCAACATATACTATACAAAGACATGTATATGTTTGTACGAGGATGTGCAATCTCGGGATTACTGCACCAATACATTTCTCATACCTAGATATGCACTGTAGTTACGCCACGTTACGCAGAGGATTTATGGGTGGAAATGTGGGATTATTATTTTCAAAGACTGAGTGGAAAGCAATCCCATATTCCTAGCAACATCGGATCTAAACATGCTTCCTGAACTAAAGTGAATGATGTTCCTTTTTGGTAAAATAGAGAAGAATGCCGCGGATGCTCAAAATACTCAGATGTATAGAACATTCGCACGTAATATCACATCCATACAAGGTTTTTGATTCAAAGCAGAAATTCTGCAATTTAAGTTTACACACTACGCCCCCATTCAGGTCATTGACGTTAAATGGAATTATCCTGGCACCGCCGGCAGTGCCTACGAATATCAGATAAATCTGAGAACTGAGCTACATTTCAACGAAACCGCACGTTATACGAAATTTTGTCAGGGGCTGTTTTATTGGACACTTATAAGACGAAAATAGCGGCTAAATAAGATGTTATGTATCCATTAAGCATGCAATTTCATAACGCGTAAATTAAAATAGCGAATTGCGTGTTGATGGTCCTGCATTTAACTTCTATTGCCCACAGGGAGCATTATCAACGAAATTCGGGATTGGGGAGGTAATAATTTTTGAATGTGACGTTAAAATTGGGTTGTTACGTTTTGTGGTTTATTAATCTGGAGATGTTTGAGAAGAGGCTTGCATAGTGAAGACTATGATATGAGTGTGTTCTTATCCCGTTTGTGGTAGTTTTTGAAGTTTGATGAAGACAGAACCCTATTACAATTGATAAAAACCTATCTAGATACATATGCATGTGTAGCTGTGTACCATGTTGGTTTTTCAATCAAGCGCGCTTAAATGGAAACTACCATATTCATTAGGAATAACAAAACCATTTAGTCAGTCAGTACGCTCGTATCTATGTAGGTATGTGTATACAATCCGCAGGTATCTCTCGTTTTCCATATGGCAACTATGTATGTTACGTTCCATGGCTTCTGTGAATAATGTCCGAATTAAGCTTTTTCTCAGACTGTATGTGTTCAACTCTGGAGAAATATTTCAATCCGTGATACCTAAATCTTGATTTGATTTATAGCCGAGATTATCACAAATGCTGGTGATCTAAAATGGAAATATTAAAAGAAAGGCTAATGTATCACTAGCAGTTGCTATATTTTACCCCATGAAGATTACAGCCTATTGTATATCACACTATAACATAGATTTCTAATAAGATGGTATCTTTTCGGTATCACGACCTCACGTAAATCTTCGAAGGACTGGACTTTGTATGATAGAAAGCCATCTCGTGCTTTATGTTCATAACAAATTACTATGCAATGCGGTAAAACTTGCGTGAAACATGCTCACTCCCTGTGTACACGTTAGGAAGATTGCGTATCAAGATTGTATTTGCAAAACGGGTAGCGAAAGCCCAGAAGCAACAAAGAGATGTTGAGAGAACTGGCTTAACTCATCCTAGATGTAAGCCGATGCAATGCGTCCTACTAAATCTAAATGGCCTGGACTCGGTGTTGTTTATCAGGAGCTAGTGTTGTTAATTTTTAACTTCTGATCCATTCAAATATTTATTGTTAAGAATATGTATGTATGTATGTATGTAATTTAATAGTGAAACTTGGGATTTCATCAAAAAGGGAGATTATATATTGACTTGCTTCTGTATTCAAATAGCATTTAAGAACTCCACAGAAGAATGTCCTATTTATAGTGTTGTGTTTTACATCTTTAATCTATTGCACACAAGATTCCCTCTTAAGACTTTGTGTAATACAAAAGCTTATTACAATGATTCAATGTTTACATACCTATGTATCTGCCTGTCCCTCTGTCACACCGAGTTCTCGGAAACGGTTGAAGCTATTGTCGGGAAATTTCCTGAAAATTTGTGGTCTAGGAAACCCTTTACATGACATCATTTTGTTGTTGAATTGAAGGGGAAAAGGGTAGAATTTTTGTCTCATGATATGATCATTGGTTGAAAAATAAAGTGAAAGTCTGACATATTAGAGGCCCACATATTTATACGAGTGTATAACGAAAGTATTCTGACAAAGTGACGCAGCCGATCACGATGGTCTAAACGGGTCAAACGAAGAAGAACAATATTCTGATAAACTGTAAATTATTTAGTTTTACCTGTTTAGTTAGTATTTGTAAACCAGACTCGCGCAATTGGTCCGTGGGATTTTTCGCTAATAGTGTCCAATAGCTTAACCGTCCCAAAAAAATCATAATTTCCCACTCACCCAATCATTTAACCCCAGATTTGATACCATTTTCGGAAATGCATAAAAATTTCTTGTAAATGAATATTTTTCAATTAGAAAGATCACCATCGTTTCGAAGTTATAACTTTTTACATTTTAAAGAAATTTCAAAATCGAGTTTCAGTCTAAATTTCAATATGCATTACTGTAACGGTACTCTAAACTTATAAACCTAGAAAGGATAATAAAAGTTACCTCATTACCGCTTAATTATGGTAAATTTAGGAACATTACTTATTACATTGAAGAAAACGTGGTCTTGATAGGGAACAAATAGGTAATAATGCGACAAATGACTGTTTTTATATTCGAAATACACAATACCTTTCATACCTGAAGCGTCCAGCTTCCGGTTTCCCGACTTATTTTCAATTCAGATGTGTACACATGCGCATTTCGTACGATAAAAATGTTTATTTGTTTAGCATGCACTCACCAGAATTCCATGGTGGTTGTGATTATGCCCATATCGCAGGTAGAGCTCTTTGCAGGCTTAAAGGGGTCATCCCGTGTGAAGGGTTTTTTTCGCTTTTTTTAAGATTTTTTTTTGTGAAGAACTGGATAAAGATACACCACCTTATATTTATTAATATCTTGAGCATGCGTAATAATTTTTCCAGCCCGATAACATAGTTCATTATTGAAATACAGAGCCATTTATACACCCATCTTTAAAAAAATGTGTTTTCTGCTGCCATGCTAGAGGCCCTGCGATCATCCTAAAGAAAAAAAGTAAACGGCATTTTTACATGTGACTTAACTACAGTGTGCAAACTAAGATTATTAAAAAATATTAAAAGCTAAATTTTTGGTGCCGTATTAAACGTTTTTTGGGAATTTTGGCATTTTTTTCAGGCTTCTTTAATGAATAAAAATAAAATTACAATTATCCTAGTTAGCGGACCGTAGAAATATGTTCTGAATAACTCCTGAAAATTTCAAAGAATTTCTTTTGATGGATTTTGGGCTATGGTGGCAGCAGATTTTCAATATTGAGTTGCGTGTAAAACGCATTCAGAAAGTAGAATGTGATTTTTAGCCATAAAATCTTAACTGGTTTCTTCAAGAAACACATGTACAGACTTAGCTTCAATTCTTCTCTTGTTAGTGAAGTCATTCAAACGTCATTCGGACCCATAAATACGCGCTTCATTACGGTGATCGACATAAATCAGGCATGTGACTTATTACGTGTTTAACACTATTTCGGAACCATTCCGAATATCAAAAATTCACACATGTATTCTATAATATATCTAATATATTCTATACTATATCTTACTACAATTGATGCCAAAAAAAAATTCGACTCCGCGGATCCGGCACACGGGGCGACCCTCTTAACGCGTGGAACTACGCTTTATAACTCGAGCTACAAGAGAAGCCCTAGCTACAAGAGAAGGGTACGCCGGATCCACACGCCTATCAAACTATAATACAACAAGCCGCTATAAATTCAAACGTGTGGAAAACGTGTTTGGCTTGGTTTGTATAAGTTTGCAGACACTTGTAGTCGATCGAATTGAATGCCGGTTTTTTGGCACAAATCAAAACGGATTTTCTTGCCTGCTCAGAAAACACTAACGCGTTTGACGTTCTGGGTGACCTTCTATACGTCTTGCATGGTAAAGTACCAGATTTTATCATAAAGCTCGGAGTCCTCTCCGAAAGGCTCGCTAAATATCCGTCAATAAATACCCTTTAATTCGGCTCCATTTGGCGGAATTGAATGATGGTTTGATAGGTTTGGGAAACAACACCAACTTTTGCTCTCCCCACTGAGCAGACACGCCTCGAACGCGTTATCAAAAAGGTCGGGACTAATCTTTACAGCCAGCTCCAAAGCTCCGTTAGGGATGCCATCGAAACCTGGGGCTTTGTTGTCGCCGATCCTACCACATATTTGTCGCAGCTCCTCTACAGTTACTGGAGATATTATACATTCGTTGAGCTGGATCACCGTTTGCTTTCTCTTTTTTCGGGGTAAAACAAGGTGGAAACAATTTCTTTCAGGGCGCGCGGCCAAGGCCCCTAAGAAGGCAGCGTTTTTATTACCTCTGTGTAGGCCCCGCCTATAGGCTTTATATCTGCATAGCCACACAACTGTTTGAAGCAATTCATTTTACTCCTCCGAATGCTGCCTGTGTCCGTCGCTACCGCGTTTTCCCGTAAGCCTCTTGTAAAGTTTCCTTGCCCGGGAACATGCGACTCGCAAATTTTCGTTTCGTTGTTTTCTACTGGGGAGTAGTCGCATATTGGGCATGGTAGCATCCCATTGTTCTGTCACCCATGCGGTTATTTGCGCGACTTTTCCTCTGACCGTGCCATCCAGGGATATGTCGGACTTGAGCGCCGTAGAAAACGCGTCGCCCTTAAAAGCATTCGCCGTCCAGTTGGGCAAACGACCCGACATTCCATATAAATTTCCTGGTGGTCACAGTGAGTATAGTCCTCTGTGGCTTGCCAAGCAACTGTACTGACTAAAGCGGCACTCAAGTATTTCAGGTTCGTTGCAGACTTCAAGCTTGTTTCTGTAAAAGTGTATGAGATCCCGACATTCGCGAGTATCCTATCTAGCTGCGAGAATGCTGGTGAGTAGGTCCTCTCATATTCGTAGTTTAGTTGCCCCGTTCAAGAGCCCACAAGTTAAAATCTTCCGCCATAATTTTCGACCAGCGTGTTTTTGCATCCAGGACTAGAGTGCTCAGCGTCTACTTTCGTCCAGGATCAGAGTGCTCAGCATCTGCGCATACTCAGCAAGCGTAGCACTGGGTGGAGCATAGCAATTATATACGCGGATTCCTTTTATTTTTGCTTGATGAATACACCCTTCTTGTGTTGAATTGTATCAATCTCATCTTTGGTTTGCGTTGAGAGCTCTCCTGTATTCCGGGCATTTGTTGTTTCCTTTAATGTGCCGATGGTCCACACTCTCCTTTCCTTTGCACAGGTAGCAATGTGGGTCAGTTCCGCAATCCTTACTGATATGGCCTTCTGCTTCGCAACTCCTGCATTGGTCCAAATTGTCATTTGAAGCTGTGCATGCCTTTGCAATGTCATCGAAGTCAATCGCTCATTGCCCTCTAATCACTAAGTCGACGCAAAACCCAGCCGAATCTTACTCTCCCTGTTGCTAACAGTTTAAGTTCTATTTCCACCGTAGGCTGATGTTGGTGTTCCTCCGTTGGCTGTATTTAGCATTTTCACCGCTAACACTTGTAGTGCGACAAGATCGTATTGCTTTCCCAAGACCTTGACAATCTCAAACTTTCTTGGTGATCTCATTTATAAATTTGCAGATTATTGTGAATTTCGGACTGCTTGCCCTTATGTCGACTTCCTATCCTAACGACTTTCCAAATTGGTTCAAAAATTTGTCCGTAGCTAAATCCTTGGATTCTTCAGCTCTAACATAAGATATCTTTTGTGGAATCTGGAATGTAATCAGTGAGGGGTCTGCCTTCACTCTCCTGAGTAAGTTGCGTTGTTTGGAGATAATGGAACCCTTTTGAGCCTTTCAAAATATGCGTCTTATATACATATTTATGTAAACGAAGATTTTTTTTCTTCTTCTTATTATTAATCAACCCATATTTCTTCGACGTAAATTGCATGTTGGTTTTGTTGTATAGTATATATGCATGTTACAATGTAAACAAAACTAAAGGGACCTTATGAATCCTTTTGGAAAGTGTCACCAGCTTCCGCGACCACCTCGAATTTTAGGTACTTTTTGATGGTGGCCGAGATTGTGAGGTTGCAACCAGGGGTGATATATGCGATCTGTTGATGAAGACTACGGACACGAGGTAAAACTCGCACGCACGGCTCGAATTTTTATAGTGGAAGAAAAGCATTGCCAAATTTTGCGATTCTGATTGGCTAAAGTGCACAGAGGGGTTTTGTGCGTCTTTGTTTATAAGTATTGGTTGCATATGCGTGATTGCTCTCATTTCTAATTACCGTCATCGAGCGTGATCCAAAAGTAACTAAAAATTATAACATCACTTAATATTAACATACCGCATCCTCAAAGTGATAATGATATTATTTTTCTGGTAATATTTTGCAATGTTCATGTCGATTTTGTATCACTTTACAAAACATAAATAGACATCACCGTTCTTCCTAGTACAAGTAGTGGTGCCTAATATTGCTTGCAAATCTATTAGTCTTATGATTTTCGGTTGGCTGATTTTTGTGGGGAGAAATGACTTGGGATTTGTGTGCGACATATGGTTTTCAACTTTGGGAATTTTTTTCAACGCCAAGCAAAGCAATAGAAAATGCATATACTTTTAAGTGATAAGTATTGTAGGCAACAACCATGATTCCCCGTCTTTTGCCGAAAAAAAACAATCTCGCATATTCCTGCTTTTAAAGGTTTTGTGCTTTGCTTATTAAAATCGATTCAATGTTTGTCTTTCACACACAATTTACTCGAAAATGGCTGAACAGATTGTCATGAATTTTGATGAGAAGGTGTGGTCTGTGTTTTGTGTTAAGTTTGAAGGGGCTCCCCATACATGTAAATTTTTTTTTTCACAAAATATGGTCATGTGGGGTATCAAATCGAAGTGCTCGGTTGGTACTTTTCGAAACTGTATTATCAACAAAGTTATACAAGGCCATTTTAGGTAAATTATCGCACTTTAAGATATGTATGACGTCATCATCATATTTTTTTTTGGGGTAGGGTAGGTGAATGCATTTACGCACACAGTGTTGGACTCCCGATTCGGTACGTCGTCGGACTACCAACTAAACACCTCCCCATCGTCAGAGAGCTAGCCTGGAACCGTTTGCCACACTACTTCGGGCTAGTCCCCGAACTCTCCCGCCTTGGGGAGCCTTCAAATCAGGGAATTCCTTTCACCAACGGAAGGGGAGAGGAGGAAGGGAACTATCAGTTCAAGGAACCCCCTGCCATCCCCTCCTCCACCGGTCGAGTTCTGTCTTCTTAACAACGAGAAGGGCCCGAACGTAACGGGCAACACTGTTCCATCTGTCAGCAGTCCGCAGCATCTCCTCGACAATGTTGTCTGGAGAGAGATCCCCTGCGTTTAAATAGAGCTGCTGACGAACCCCATCCCACCTAACACAAGAAGATATCATCATCATATAAAGTGAGCTTATATGAACCGCGGGGTCCATGGGGCCATTAGTTTTACTTTTCTAGCTTCTAGTTATTTGAATATCAGTATCAATTTTCAAACAGACATATGTGTGGTTATGAATGTGTTAATTAAGTTTGTTTGTGGAGGATAGACATGTGTGTACGTAGGACCGGTGGGTTTTGCGTTAAGTACATATATATATGTATGTTTTTGCGCACGAAGTAAAATAGAGATATTGAAGATGCGTTAGATCAATTTGGATGGGCAGCGTTTGTTTGTTTAGGATGAGTACAATATTTCTGTCTTTGATATGTATGTAGATTTGTATATCTGCATTGAAGGGATTAATGAAAAAAAAAGATGATGTGATATCGCATTACCTAGTTATGTTTCCTGTATCTACACATACACAAGAAAGTTATATAGGTACCATAGACACGCCAATATACCAACATATGCAAGGGATATGCGCAGAACGCAGTGTGCAATTTGGTCCTACTCTGCACCTGAATCTCAAATTATTATGCTCATAATTCTACCGGGTGAAATCTTTTAGAATGTAATATACATATAATGACTTCAGAGTTTATGATTATCACTTTTATTTCATTTCTTAACCTCGTCATGTTATTTACATAACATGCTGGTCGCAAGTCCAAGAAAAAAGGAGGGTTTAAGGCAACAGAGTTTGTACTATCCCCAGTAAAACAAAAATGAAATGCTGAGATCAGGGAAAGTAATAAATAAATTATTGTTGGAGTTATTTCACCATACTAAACCCTACCTGATTTCTCTTGGCGATAGTTCCCAATGCATCCAATGTCATTAAAAACAAAATGATCGCGTTTCCTAAGGCTCGAAGAAATGCTAGGGCGTTCACCTTAGTTGAGGCGGCAGAACGGGCCCGAGCCGTGTCGAGAGATGGGGAAGGATTCTTGACGAATGGACGGCATCATAACGTAAGTAAATTAGTTCGAACAAAGCAAATACATGTCTGCACGCTAAATATTGGCAAACTCACCGGAAAAATGCAGGAACTCGCAAGAGCTTGCGGAAAAGGCGCATCGATAACTGCTTTCTATAAGAAACTCGATGGCTTGGTATCAAAAGCTGGTAAAATTGCTATAAACTTCGGTAGCCGACATATTCATCTCTGAGGGTTTCCGGGATGCCATTAGAGAAGTTTAACGATTTGATGACTGGCGGATGAAGCTAACTATGATATCTGCCGATCGCTCTATTCTTTGCTTCACTGCGTACACACCACAGATAGATCGCCCTGACTCAAAGAAAATGTCTTCTGGGTACTTCTCGATGGAAAAACTTGTAACGTGTAATCGCTATATCGTCATTGCGTCGTTTGGAGCATGCAATGTCGGTGGTGAGCGAATAGTCGATTTTGCAAGCGCCAATTACCTTGAATTTGTAAATATATGGTTCATCAAACGATTGTATCATCTTCCAACATTTTATAGTGGGAACAGTAAAACGCAAATCGACTATGCCCTCATAGGACGCCGACATTTTACTACCATCAACATCGCACCTCAACATCCGCCACCTATAAAACAGCATAAAGAAGGCTGTGCATTAAATGGTGGCTATTATCAACCATTACGAACGCGATTATTAACCATTACGAACGAACGAAGAATTGTCGAAACAAGTCAAATGCACGAGCCCCGGCGCGCGTAGGGGTATTTCATCGATCTAGCCGGCCAAAAACCTAATTCTTAGAAACTGCCCTTAATTGAAATAACTGCTATTTTCGGGTAGCCAAGTCCGCTGTGAATTATTTCCAGGTATGATTTCTTTTCCTAAACTTGGTGGTGGCAGTTTAGGAAACAGTCCGTGCAATTCATCGGCTAAAAAATCATAAGTCGCCAGGAGCCGGTCGAATTACAGCCGAATTGGTTAAATATGGAGGCGACCAGTTACACCAAGTGGTTCATCATTTTGTGCTCAAGGTATGGGACAGCGAATCAATGCCTGACGATTGGCAACGAGGCATTACCTGTATCATACATAAAAAGGGAGATATCACACAGTGCAGCAATTATAGAGGTATCACGTTGCTGAGTACCATCTATAAGATATCCTCTGCTATCTTGCTAGGCCGGATAGCCCCATAAACGATTTTCTTTCTGCGGCAGGCGATGGAAAAACTGTTGGAATATGGACAACAGTTGCACCATCTGTTCATCGACTTTAAAACCGCCTATGATAGCATAGCCGGGGTAAAACTGTACACGGCCATGAAAGAATTCGGTATCCCGATGAAAGTAATAAGACTGACTAGGCTGACCCTAACCAATGTGCGAGGCCAGATAAAAGCAGCAGGATCACTCTCAAGACCATTCGACATCAACAACGGTCTACGACAAGGGGATGCCCTATCATGCGTCCTCTTTAACCTGGCCCTCGAGAAAGTGATCCGTGATGCTGAGGTAAATGCGAGAGGTACGATCCTCTTCAAGTCCACCCAACTACTGGCCTATCCTGACGATATCGACATCATGGGAAGAACCACCCGAGACGTACAAACTGCCTCATCCAGATCGAGCAGGCGGCGCGAGTTCTTGGGCTGCATATCAATTAAGGCAAGGCAAAATATATGGTGGCAACGTCAGCACCGAAGACGAATCAACCAACAACATCAAACCGCACTGGTCAAACACAAGCACGAAGAAGAATAAGGATAGGAGAATACAACTTTGAGACCGTTGATAATTTCTCCTATCTAGGGTCGAAAATCACAACCGATAACAACTACGATGATGAAATCCGCGCACGCACGGTTGTTGTCAGCTAACAGAGCCTATTTCAGCTTACAAAGACTGTTCCACTCGAAACGTCTCACCATAGGGTCAAAGCTCTTACTGTACAAGACTATGATCTTGCCAGTCCTCATGTATTCCTCGGAAACTTGGGTTCTTAACAAGAAAAATTGCGAACTCTTGGCCGCGTTCGAGAGAAGAATCCTCCGAGGAATTTTTGGCCCCCTACATGAGGATGGACGATTCCGTAGCCTACACAATGACGAAATCTATGAGCGATACCATGACCGTCCGGTTGTGGATAAAATCCGGCTCAATAGGTTACGGTGGGCGGGTCACTTAATCCGTATGGATGAGGATGATCCCACCCGGAAAGTCTATAAGGGCAATATCTATGGTAGAAAAAGAAGACGAGGCAGACCCTGCCTAAGATGGAGCGATGGCGTAGGTCAGGACGCCAGACAGCTTTTAGGGATATCGAATTTGTGGACGTCGGCGCAAAACCGGGATGTCTGGAGTTCCTTATTAAGGCAGGCCTAGACCGGATACCGCATTCTGAGAATATTTTTCGCAGGTACGTAAGGTCAAAAAAAATAAGACAAATGAAAATAGAATTTACATACGGAGTGCTCTTATTGGAATAATTTGTCGTTTCATGCATGATAGGTTCGCAATTTCTATCTTCTGAAATACAATACGCAGGCTTCTTATGTGACGCATGTATATGTAAATACAAACATGTATATATATATTGATTCTTTTTTTCTATGAGTACAGCGCTTCGTCCATGTGGGCTTTTAGATTGCAATCTAATATTCACCTCCCTTGAAAGAGACGTTGAATAGTCTTTATTGTTTGGAATGCTTAGTTATAACTTCGGAACACAAATTACTCGGGTGGCAGTTACGCCCACCTTCTTGCCTGTTTTCCTTGTTGCAGCTACAAATCATTCCCAATCGGGGGACAAAAGTATCCAAATGCGTTCATATTATGGATACTGGAAGAAGCTGATGATGTGAAAGTACATATATTCAGTGAATTAAATGTCAGTCCAGTTTTCTTATAAGGCTATCTGAACCAATTGAGCCGATGTAGAAAGCACACTTGTAATAGCGAAGTCATTACGTCATTGATTATTGCGGAGTATCCTTCCGGCTGGAGACAAGGATAACCTCCTCTGAATATGGCGATACCAGCATACGTACGTATAGACTCATTCGGGGATTAGAAACAGGAAGGTCTCTGTCGAAATAAGAACTCACTTATATCAAATCTTAGATTTCACCATTGTGTGGAGTGGAAGCGTACAATGGGATCTCACTATATGTTACATATCTATTCTTCGCATATGTGAAGTTTCTCATGAATAAGAGATTGCTCCGAGATTCAACAGGGATAAAGGACAAGAAGAAAAATTTATTGCCAGACGTGAAATAATATTTGCGCGAAAGTATTATGGGTTTCCTCGGGCATACTTATATGAATATTTGGCAATAAAACGATGTCATTCCTTTCTCCAGTTTCTGCACATATTGGGTTTCTATGCCAAATTCAAGTGGTCAGTAATGTAGGTTGGTGAGGAAAGGAAGATTTCCCTGGATATGCTGAACTCCTTTTTGAAATGAGAAATGTGGATACTAGAGCAATGGGATGGTGATATGAAATCATACTCTAGGGCACCAATGTTTTTATGAGTGGCTATGAGTGGTCTCATTACTCCTTTGCACAGTAGACGCGATGAATTCCGAAAACTAGAAACTTGCCATTAATCTTTGTAGACCTCTGAGATTAAATATAGTGTAAAGTTAAAAAAATAGCAGATTGTAGAATGTGTCGTTCAAAACTGTAGCGCGGCTGTCAGTCTGCTCAGGGGTTTTTAGAAGCAAACAGTAGTTGATATTACAATACGATATTAGGAGACAAATTTGTGGATGGTATTCTGTGCATAATGAGATGAATTGAGGCAACAGTGCATGCATTGCGAAGTGAATGACCCGTGATTTTGGTCCATTTATTTGATTCATCACATATATTATTAGCACCCCCCACACTTGTTTATTATGGCGACAATAATATCATCGAGGACAGTCTACTCTTATCGGGTGTTATACGATTTATATACTGAAATGATTCTTTTTTACGTTTTCCTGACCAACGTAATAGTAAAGTCCCGTTTATCTGGGTCCACTTTGGTAACTGGCTTTGTAGGGGAATCGGAGATCTAGCATGTCACGCTTGCCCCTGACTATCGAATTGTGTACTTCCGTATAGTTTGAACTGGACTGAGTGAGAGTCCCAGGATATCTAGGGAAGACGAGGGGTTTTTTTCCGATACCTGCAGCTGACAATATTAAGGGAATTATAACCACCCTTTCGAGATGCCAAATTTCTTTGACCTCCTAAGCCAGTGGATCATAGTTCACCTTCCTTGCAGTACATTACTATCTGTAATTAATAGAACTTAAGGTTTGTTCTATGTGTTGTGATCAGTTAAAACTTGCCGGTCCCAATGCATGCCGCAAGCAATCCGCCACATGCAAAGACTGACCTATTTCTCGCTGTAAAAGTAAGCACGTAGCGAGTCGACTTGACGATAATATTGTGCCCCCACGTCAATTATGCCCTGCCTCCGATGTCACAAGGTAGGTTCGTCTGCTCCATGGAAGAGTTTGGATGATGATGAAATTTGGACATACTAGTCTGTATCCAATCCTATAGAATAGCCTGAGGATGTAGAGAAAAGGAGGGAACCTCAAAGGTCGCGCCTCATTATACTTTTGAGACAAGAGAAGTAAGAATGGAGGATGCGATCGATCTGGATCTTCCCCTCTCCATTGCGGCACACCGGTCCGGAGTATTATGGCTTCACTCGCGCGAACGATTCGCTTGTTGATTTATTCGTGCATAAATCCCGTATTGTTAGATATTCAGGATCCGGTGGGAATCTACGCATCGGTAAAGGACACGTGACCCGTTTTTGTGTAATGACACTTGCGGGATCGAAGTGCTCAAAAGACCCCAACCATTCCCGGTCCTGGCTAGCACAGAGGCATTCAGAGCAGTTCGATGGAGCTTCAATATTTAAGATCTATCTTGCAATCTTTTTGGGTTTGGGAAAAGGACAGCCTTATACACCTCGATCCTCATCTTGTCGGGACAAAGAGGGAAATCTGATTTCCGACAGAATGGGATGTCGGAGTGATGGGTTGATAACTTTGATGAACTGCTTAATAATCAAAATATCGGCGAGTTGGAGGTCCCGCCAACTGAAGACGATGGACAAATGCTGCCACCACCAAGCATAGAAGAAACAGACCGTGCAATCCACCGGCTTGAAACCTGTAGCCATGAGCGGATGGAATTACAACCGAATTGTTTAAATATGGAGGCGACCAATTACACCCAGGTTCATCAACTGATGCTCGAGGTGTGGGACAGTGAATCAATGCCAGGCGACTGACAACGAGGAATTATCTGTCCCATAGATAACAAGTCGGAATACCGGAAGCTCGCTTGTGGTATAAAAATTCTGTGTTCATCTTATGTAAGAAACTTCAACGCATATTTTTCTATCCCTATATAGCTACAAATCCAACATTTTCCAATGTTTCCAAACTACATGACATACATACATATTACCGCCATAGATGTTATCCTCACACTAAAAAATTAAACTGCCTATTCCGGAATACTGTACATATATATGAACGTATATAAATTGATCGTACTCATATTTCCGATTTACTTTGTGCGCAAAAGCATTCATATGTACATATATTGTAGGTATATTAATTGCGACTGGTTTAATGTACAAATATATTTATCTGAATTAGACACTACCCGCAAACTTCATTAGCACGCATACACTATATGCCTACATACGCATATGTCTTGTCGAGTAATTGATATTCATATACAAATGACAAAAAAACTAAAACAAAACAATTTTTTACGACCTCATTCATATGAACTCACTTCGTTGTGGTATTGACGAATTGATATGTGATGATGACGTCATACAAGTTGTAGAATGTACGAAATTCAAAAAAACGGTAAAGTTTCACCCCCTATAACTATGTTAATAATAATTGGATTTTCTTAAAACTTGACCAAATTGTGCATTATGTTGCACCCGTGCATTATGTTACACCCGTACTTCATGGAGGGGGGTTGCGGATGTATTTTGAGGTCTTCATTTCGTACAGAAGCACTACTGTGATTTTTTTTAGATTTTTCGGTTGGGTAAGTTCTGAGAACGAGACCTTTTACACTATTTGATGGTCATATTTTGAGCCCTCACTTCCCTATGTTTCACCCGATATCAAATATGGAATCAGTTTCGAAAAGTACTAATTGAATCCTTTTATTTGATGCCCCACATGACCACATTTTATTAAAAAAAATGTTGCACCCTCCATTCACATGTTTGTTCCCTTAAAATTAACACAAAATGGCGGCACTTGCTGTATGTAAAGGGAACAACAGATCACACATTCTTACCAATTTTCGTGACAATCGGTCTAGTCGTTTCCGAATAAATCGGGTGTGAGAGGCACATAGACGGACAGACAGACATCGACTCGATTCTAATAAGGTTTTGTGTTTACAATTTAAAGCCGCCTATGATAGCATAGCCAGGGTAAAACTGTACAACGCCATAGGAGAATTCGGTTTCCCGGAAAAATTGTTAAGACTGACTAAGCTGACTCCGACCAATGTGCGAGGCCAGATAAAAGCAGCAGGATCACTCTCGAGGCCATTCAACATCAACAACGGGCTAAGACAAGGCGATGCCCTATCATGCGTCCTCTTTAATCTGGCCCTGGAGAAAGTGATTCGCTATGCAGATGTAAATGCGAGGGGCACCATCCTCTTCAAGTCCACTTAACTCTTGGGCTATGCCGGCAATATTGACATTATGGGAAGAACAAGATTATGATGATTTTTTGTTTCCAAAATCAAATTTATTTCACTAAAAGCTTGAGTACATTTCACTTAGGGCTAAAACTTATGGCTATATATTTATCTCTAACAATTAATAAAATTTTTCCTAGAGACTAACTTATTGTATATTTAAAGACTAACTTATGCTATACTTATTATAGTATGTACATGGTGGTTATCTGTAGGAGGAAAATTTAAAAAACCTCCTTGGCTTATTAATGGTTTGGATGTGGGATTTGTGGGAAAAGGTGTGGGATTACGTGAGGTGTGCTACATTACTGCCCGTTGACCGGGGAGATTTCGCACAGTAAGGAAATGAGAGCAAGTCTCTTTTCCATCGGGGATGATAGCAAATGGTAGCTTGGGAAAAACTGAGATAGTTTGCTAGCCAGTGCAGCAGTGGAGGTATTGAATAGGGAGAGAATTTCCCTATCAATAGTCGAGGAAGGTTGCGCTCGCGTGGAGTTCTTAGTGATGGCGGCGTAGGTTTGAGTATGGGGAGGAGGATTGTGCGTGTGGATTGTGTTATTGGTTGATGTATTGGATAGGGTTGCTATCTTTGATAAGGGTGTTGGCTTGGGCGCTAGTGTCTTCTCGTTCAATTTGGCGCGGGCCTGAATGAACGCCGGGCAGTTTCTATAACTGGCCGGGTGCGAGTTTGAGCCGCAGTTCACGCATTCTGGGCTTTCCTCTTTGGTCTTCGGGCATTCCCGAGGGCCGTGGGTTTTGGTGCATTTAACACACCTAAACTTTAAATTGCAGTTTATAGCCGCGTGGCCAAGTCGTTGACAATTCTTGCATTGAAGAATGTCTTTGTTCTTAACTGCTTCGAATTTCACGATGCAGTGGAATAGGGCGCGTGCTTTCGCTAATGATGCCTGCTTGAAGCTCGGGCTGAAAGTAATGAGGAAAAGGTGCAGGTCTTGGCTGCTTCGTCGCGAGATGCTCGTCTCGTATGGACGGACAGCAATGGCGTCCTTGACGCCGACCCTGTGGAGTTCATTAAGAATCTCCTCAGGGGTGTACGTGTAGTCTAGCCCTCGGAGGACTAGATTAATTGGCTTCTGGTGAGCCGGAGTAAAAGTAAAGAACGGCTGATTTTTCTCCTTTAATAATGATTTGGCGGCATCGTAATCCGCTTCTGATGAAGTTAGAACATGTGTCGAGTGGACACTTGTCTTCTTAATGGTGATTTTACCTGGGTTAGCGGCTAAGAGCTCACCGGTAATTCTTCTTGAGACAGCAGGGTCAGCCCTAATTATCAGGGGAGGTAGTTTACTTACGGTCTTAGGCGTCTGTCTGGTAATTATTGATTGTCGTGTCGGAGATGTCTCGACTTGATGGCGTTGGCTAGATGAGGTGGCGGGACGTTGTGATGTCGCTGCGGGAAGGTTTTCCGGCTTCGTGGCTGATGACGCGGACTGGTACGGTGTCTGCGTTGACGGTGTGGCGGTTGTTGGTTCGTGTCTGGGAGGCGTCGGTATGGTTGGCTGGGCTGGTGCGGCTGACGCTGCTCGCTGGTATGCCTCAGCTGGCGTTGGGGCGTCAGACTGGGCGCTATTTCTCTTCGATGATGATGCCGTGGTCGCAGTGAATGCAGCAGTTGTCACGTGGTTGTGCGTCGCGTTCTTGGTGAGCGCCGCCATGGTTTCGTTTATTGTTGCATGGTGGGTGGCTGGGGAGGGTATCTCCTCGTCCGGGGCTATCCCAAAGAGGGCCTCGAATTTTCGTATGCGCTGTTTCAGCCACGTTACTTCTCTCTTCGAATCGTTAAGTTGACTTGTCAGGATCGTTATTACTTCCTCCTCGTCTGTTGATGGTAGCTCTGGGCTGTCCATGCGGCTGTGGAGAGAAACAGATGTTGATGAATTCGCTTCGATATTGTCTACTCCGACGGAGTGAGACCGCTTTGGGTCAGAAAGACCCATCGGCTGTGGGGACGGTGTCCCTCCGCGTGAATTTTTTCGGATCGGTCGCTTCGACATCCTGCTGTCGAGCGCCAGTCGAAAGTAACACTGTACACTAAAACACTTTTCCTGTTGAATAAGAACACTTCACTTCTGGAGCTGCCACGTCTGATCTCTCTGGGAGACCAGCGGAGACTGAGATTATGATGATGAATATCAGTATAAACTACTGAAAACATACGTGTATGGATATGTATGCGCTAATGAAATTCGCGGGTAGTGTTCAAGAAATGTGTGTACGTATGTATGCCTTCATACTCAGAGTAAGTGCAAATACTACATCAAGATGCGTTAGAGCAGTTGAATGGACAACGTTTGTTTATTTAGGATTAGCACGATATTTATGTCTTTGATATGTATGTATTTTGCATTAACTATGTATGAATGGGAGAGCTTGCATAATGACTTCCTCACATAAGATAGACCCAAAACCTTTACAACCGAAGCGTACAGCTTCCAGTATCGCGACTTGTTTAAAAATTGTATTGAAAATATGAGTCAGGATTTCTTTGTAAGATAGTTTAGGTTGAATTTAGTTGCTATATAGAATGGTTGATTTTCCTACGTTGAAAATAAATCCACGAGCTCAATCAAGTTAACATGATTCGCTTAAAATTCTATTTTGATAATAAAGTGATTATTAATTGAATCATTAAGTGTCCTGTGTGAAGTGTGCAGGCGGCATCTAAAGTATCATTGGCTTTTATAACTAAACTTATTTTATCCGTTTTATTTTCCTAATAAATTGGAAATTTCAAATACGTATCCTTAATTTTAATTTTTTAATTAAAGTTGTTTAAGATTATTTTTACCTCTTCTTTTTCTTCAGCCTTTTTCCCGTTCACCAGCGGAGTCGGCTCGTCGTGATCAGTTTCGCCATTTGGCTCTATCGAATGCCGGATCTGGCTGCAACCTTGAGGCTTTTAAATCCCCATCCAGCGTATCAAGCCACCGTTGTTTCGGCCTGCCTTTTGGTCGTTTACCATCGACTTTGATGTTCAGACCAATCTTGGCAAGTGAATTCTCATTAGCACGAATTAGATGACCATACCATCGAAGACGCCTCTCTCGCAACTTTTCCACGATCGGAGCCCCATAACGATCGCGGATATCCTCATTTCGGGTGTGATCAAAACATGTCACGCCACTAGTCCAGCGTAACATCTTCGTCTCCATTACCGCAAGACGCCGTTCATTGTCTTTTATAGTTGGGCAACACTCAGAACCATAGAGAGCGATAGGAGGGAAAAAATTGGGGTAAATTTTCAATTTGAGACGTTAATTGATACGTCGTTTACAAAGGACACCAGTTGTGGAACGCCACTTCATCCAGGTTGCGTTAATGCGTGAAGCAATTTCATAGTCCAGTTCTCCATTGGTTGAAAGTGTTGACCCGAGATATTTAAATCGCTCAGTTCTGGACAGATCACTGCCGCTGACAGTGACTGTACCTGTTTCATCAGGATCGGTCGTCAAGAATTCAGTTTTGTTTAAATTCAATCTGAGACCGTGTTGCATGAGGTGATCATTCCATGTTTGGACAAGTTGCACGAGATCATTTTTGCTATCAGATCCTAGGAAAACACCATCTGCATAAAGCAGTGTGTAGGGCGCAGGACGTTGGATATCCCGTGTGACGGTGTCCATAACAAGAACAAAGAGGAGTGGTAAGAGGGCGCTTCCTTGATGAACACCAACAGAAACACAAAGCGGTTTTGATACACCTGCCATACTTCGAACTTTACTTTTCGAATCGTGGTAGAGTAATTGAACCCAGCGCACGAGTTCTTCTGGCACGAAGTGTTGTCGTAAAGCATACCAGATGAGTTCGTGTGGTACACGGTCAAACGCTTTCTCTAGATCCAGAAAGGCAATGTAAAGAGGGCGTTGCTTCTCACGGTGTTTCTCCATGAGTAACCGCGCAGCGTGTATTGCGTCAGCAATTCCGCAGTTTTTGACAAATCCGGCTTGATTCACGGTTATTTCAATGATTTCGCGAATACGGTTGTCAAGAATGCGTTCAAAAATCTTTATGGTATGGGAAACTAACCGGATCGGACAGTAATTTGAACATTCTGCTGGACTACCTTTCTTTTTCCATATTGGAACAGTGGTACTTTCTTGCCAGTCAGATGGTGTTCTTCCTTCCTGAATAACCCGGTTAAAGAATTCACTGAGCCACAGTGTTGGGTCCCAGCTCTTTGCTTTCCAGAGCTCAGATGCGATGTCGTCAGGTCCTGTGGCTTTTCCCGATTTCATTCGTTTCATTGCCTCCTCGACTTCAGTTGCGCTGACAGGTGGCACTGCTCCAAATGTTGGCAAATTTTATGAAAATGGAGGATGAGCAAATTCTTTCGTTGAAATCTGTTTGAAGTTTTCTCGCCATCTATCCGTTGCGGCTCGACGATTGGTAAGCAAAGTACCGTTCTTGTCATTTGCGCAACAAAAGTGTTCGATATCCTGTGTACGTTCATTGCGGCTTTTAGCATGTCGGTACAGATCTCTCTCGCCATCCCAAGTGTCCAGTTTATCGAAAAGATTTTTGTAATGATTCGTTCGGGTGACAGCGACCACTTTCTTTGCTTCCCGGTTGGCATTCTTATAAATTTGCCAATTAGCAGGAGTTTTATCGCAAGAAACTCGTGCTAGAGTCGTCCCGATGTTAAGGTGCGATGGTCTCATCGGGAACGACTTTGCAATCAGTGACAGTGGTAAAGTGTCTTATGAGAATATAGTCGATTTGCGTTTTACTATTCCCACTATAAACTATATAATGAATCATGTATTCATAAGTACAAAATCATGGGTGTCGCACAATCGATTATATGCTCGCCACCCTCATTGCGCGCTCCGAACCCCTTCCCCCATGGCAGCTGTTACCATGTGCCTTTCAAGCCCACTTGACCATTAAGATCGTCGGCAATGATAATATAGTCGTTAGCAGGCACATGACAAGTCTTTTCATTCAGAATTTGCCAGAAGGCATCTTTCTCGGCATCAGCTTAACCTGTCTATGGGGCGTACGCGGTGAAGAAGTGAATAGTGCGATCAGCTGATATAATGGTGAGCTTCATCAGCCGATCATCAAATCGTTCGACTTCTTCAATGGCATCACGGAAAGCCTCTGAGGTGGCAATGCCAACACCATATTGAGTGTGCGGGTTACCAAAATAGAGAAGTTTATGGCGATTTTTACCGCGTTTGTGTTCAATGTCGATTTTGGCAGCAGATCATCGGGTTTCTTGCAGAGTGCAGATATCAATGCGCCTTTTCCGAAGGGCTTTTGCGAGTTCCTCGGTCCTCCCAGTTAGGGTATCAACATTTAGCATTTAGACACGTATTTGTTTTATTCGTTTTGTCCGTACTAACTTATTCACATCCTGACGCCGTCTACGCCCTTGCCGATTTCTCGACAGGACCGGGGTCCCTCCTGCCACGTCGACTGAGGTGGACGTCCTAGCATTTCTCCGAAGCTTGTGACTCAATCCGATCATTATGTTTATAACGACATTGTATGCATTTGCTTGGTCGGCCTGTCACCAAGAGAGATCAAGTAGGATGTAGCATAGTGGAATAACTCCAACTATACTCTATTTATCTCTTTCCCTGATCTCAGCATTTCATTTTTGTTTTACTGAGGATAGCACAAAGTACATTGCCTCAAACCCTCCTCCTTTACCTGGGCTTGGGACCAGCATACTATGTTAATAGCATGGCGAAGTTTTTAAGATTATTTTTACCTGAGTGTTTAAAAATGATTGGTTTAATATTTTTATAGAACAATTATCAATGGACACGATCGAACAATTATCAATGGACGCAATCGGATGATGATAAAAAATTTAAAATTGCATTTTTCGCCCCCCAAAATAAGCAAAATTTAACACTTTCTTTTAAAGTAGGAACGTGTAACTATGTAATGTTTTTCTTAAGAATATAAGTATTCTTTGTTCAGGTATATTTCCCCTATTTAGTTTTACTATTCAAATGTATGTCTACCTGACACGAATTGACAACTAAACCATTGGATTTGTTTAACTCTTTTCTTTCAAATCCACCTTTCAGAACTACATATTATGGATTACCTTTTTAGAAAAGATTCTGTGTTTTTTTGTGGTGAAAACCATGCTATTTGTACCATTGTTATCCTCCCGGCTCTTCTTTAGTTTTTAAAATCATTTTCATTTTTAAGAAATAGGTAACAATAATATATAGATTGGAAAAATGAACAATAAAAAACAATCTTTTAAAATAACAAAAATAACTTAAGTCTAATGGCCACTGTGGGCTCTCAAAATTTTCGAATAACTATTTGCAGGCAGAGAAGAGAAATATTAAGAAATAAAAATTTAATTTTACAATAAGTTGTCGGGAAATGGTCAAAAACCCGACAGAATTCACTTGGCCTTAGTGGCAAATAAAGAAATATAAAAGTAATAATAAATGTTTGATCGCTTCAAAAGATACTTTTAACTTAAATTATTGTTCTTAAAACTATCATAATTATATATTTTATATTATATATTTTTTCTTTCTTTTTACAATAACATCCATAGGGAGAAAAGGTAATAATACAAAGAAACAAAGAATAATAACGTATGTATGTAGAAGTTACAGCCGGAGGCAAAATCAGCACCCGTTCAATATGTACATATTTATAAAGTCCCACCAAGAAACAAATGGCAGGCCGCAGCCACCGGTACCAGGATTTCTCTTTTTCATCCCGCTTAATATCAATTGCTCTCGCTCTGGAGTATCTCCAGTCGAATCCCGGAACTCCCACTGTCAAATTCGGGGGGTATTCTATCCTTTTTTCCGTGGCCCGTCTAAGTATATGATACATAACCGGATCACCGGTAGAATCAAGAATTAGACCATTCCTGTCAAGATACACGAACGCTTCGGGAGGAATGAAGCCTGTCGTGAGAGTTTTTTCAAAATACCCACCATTTGGGTAGAACGGCTGCGAAACCCAAGGGTTCTCACCATGCGGAGCAGATCGCACTATATGATTCTGAATCAATCTGACGATAACTGTGTCGATTCTTGGCACAGCAGCAACTGCATACATCACTTCATTAGTTACATGGTGCTCATAGTTTGACGAAGCAGTCCCATTAAACACCGTGCAAGCACGCAGACATTTCCTTTCAAAGATCTCTATTTTCTCCATTTGGCAAATACTAAAATTTAACCAGATAGCCAGACCCGTAGGTGAGCACCGGTCTAACCAAAGTAAGGTAGCAAATAATCTCAACCTTCCGGCTAAGATGTGGAGCATAAAAGAGTCTTCGAAGAGACATGAATGCCTTGCGAGCGCTTTCTAGCGCGACTTTAACGTGTTCGTTAAATTGGAGACGCTCGTCAAGACACCGAGGTATCTAACGCACTTCTTATGAGGAATGCGCTCAGAAGTATCCTCGTTCGCGACAATGTCGAAATCTCTCCAATTCCTTTTCAAGTTCCTACTGGCATACGCCAAGGAATTTCGAAACAGAATCGTTTTACACTTTTGCGCATTGATTTTCATCCGCCAACTGTTCGTGAAGAACTAAATATCATTGAACATCTTCTGAAGTTCAACTTACACCTCAGTTACCTTCTTGTGTGCCGTGTAGGCTATCAGATCGTCAGCAAAGGTAACCAACGACCTTTTAGGAGATTTATTAAAATCGAAAGAATTGAGCAATTCGCCGGCAAATACCGCAAAAAGTGTAGGCGCAGTCACTATCCCTTGCTGTAATCCATTCAGAACATGAAATTCTCTGCTAGTAGTGAGACTTCCGTTCGTGATGACAAAGCACTTGCCATACAGCAAACTACACATTATCGCTACGAGGTGGCTGGGAAACTCATTCTTCAGGAGCCTGGAAATCAGTCCATCCAACCAGACGGTATCAAAGCCTTTCTCCATATCTATAAGGCAAGCGCCTACGCACTCACCATTGTTAATCCGCCAGCAAATATCAGACGCCACCTTCGTTATTGCATGTATTGTCGAATGTCCAGATCGAAATTCGAATTGCGCGTTCGGCAATAATTCCTTCTTCTGGATATGCCCGTTCAAGGCTTTCAATACCAAAACCTCAAACACCTTGCTGATGTTAGGCAGCAAACTGATTGGACGGTAGCTTTGAGGGCTGGATGAATCCTTCCCTCTCTTCCAAATCGGGAATACTCGGGCTTTCTTCCATTGTTCTGGAAAGAAGGAATTGTTCAATAAATTATTGAACAAAATGCAATAATTACGAATGGGAATGTCTGGTAAATGTCTGAGGGCCACGTTGCGAATGCCGGATACCGGATGATCTCTTATTGTTTACTCTTCTAAATATGGAAGTTAACTCTACACATGAGACAAAGTAATCAAGGAGATTATCACTCGGTATGAGATCAGCCTGCAACGCAGAGCTAAACTGGAGAACTGTGGTGCCGTTCTCTCGTTCTACAATTTCCGAAAGTCGCGTTGGCTCTAAGTCCGTTCTGGGCCGATGCACCGATTCAAAGTGCTCCCATATAAGTTCGAGTTTCAAAGCATCATCCATTACGATGTAATTGCCTTGCGCATCAGCAGTTACACTATTGGTGTCTATACCTGAGTCAATAAGGTGTTGTATCTCGCTGCCACCGATTTTGATTCTAGGCACAGTTACTCATAACTTCTTCCGGAGTAACGTATTTATCTTAGTACACATGGAATCTGAATCGCTTGGTGAAATACCCTTTAACTTCTCCCGCCATTGGAAGTTCACTTCATTTACGTAATGTTGACGGATAAGATCCCGGGCGATCTTTAGAAGTGATTTGAACTCAACCAATATGGGATGATGATAGTCCCCATATCTTCGATAGATTTTGTTGACGCGAGTGAGCAGAAGGCTTTTCACTTTTTTCAACCGTTTTATGGCTGCAGTTTCATATCCTTCCATATTATTGCGAGGTTTAATCTTAGGGACGACTTGTTCAATTGTTTCCAGCGTCAAGTTCTCCAGCTTGAGAAGATACTGAAGTATTTCCTCGCTGCTCAAGTTCCTGTCACCTGGTGCAATTGTACTATCGTTTTCCCCATCAAGAGGTGGGCATTCCTCTCGATATCCCCGAATAAACCTCTAGGCAGTGAAAACAGAATACAAGAGACATCGATACACTCAAAGGTTTCAAATTCAGGCCTATTAATATGCCTCAAACGATAATGGCGACCCACAAGTATTCCGGTATCACCTCCCCCATCACAATTTCGTCTATCGTTCCTCACGAATTCAAAATCCTTGAATGTTATCGAATGCCTCGGATTGAGGTGGGTTTTTGAAATCAAGACTATGTCAGGCTGTTGACTGGCAGCGAAATCACATTAATCGCGATGATCCGGAGACCATCCAGTGGTACCGCTGTGACTGCAGACCTAGCAGAAGGCGTGCTGTTTGTGTAAATATTCTGTTATGCTGTTTATTTTTGTATTGTGTACGTGTAGCGTATGCCGCATGTTTTCACACATGGTTAGTATTTTATTGAGGATGGTGTTCATCCCGATTGGTGCCGAAGGGACGGTACCGTTCAACGCCGCTGATACCTTCATCCTTTGGGCCGATCTCGGTGCTTGCTGCCTTGTGACCTTAACATTGCAGTATGCAGGACATCCACGGTACGAAGCCGGATGCCCTCCGCTTCCGCAGTTGACACAGAAAGTTTTTTCCTTGCCCTCTGCCTCAATCAGCGAACATTCGGCTGCGGTATGGCCTTTCCCACACTTTACACATCGTAAAGCCATTTGACAGTTCACTGCCGAGTGACGATAGCGCTGGCATCTTCGACACTGGACTATTTCGCCCCTTAGCAGGCGCTCAAAAGTAATGGCCTGGTGCTTAAGCGACCTGATGCCGATCAAATCGCTTCTCCGGCTCTCCGGGCTTATCTGCACGAGGAAGTGCGGCAGGATTCGTTTTTCCAAAACGGATCTCGTCGTACTAAAGCGTGACACTGAGAGGAAATTGACCTCAGTTCCCGTCTCCCTGAGCATTTTGAGCACCTCATCGGGCTCTTCCTCCACATTCAAGCCTTTCAGAAGGAAGGTTTGCCCCTTCTCTTCCTTTGGAGTGCAGGTGAAGTGAGGAGCCTTCATTCGCTCGAGGACCTCCCGTGCTTTTTTGTAATTTGCAATTTTGTTACATTTGACTTGTACTTTCTCGGCCCCCGTCATTTTAATTACAAAATTCGAGAGCCCCGCGCTCCCATTAAGTAGAGTGGCCAAATCCTTCCTTTCCCCCTTTTCTTCATTTCGGGTGTTAATCGCATCCCCGGTCGGACCATTTTTTAAATTTTCACTCGTACTTGCATTATTTTTTATATTTGTTAACATTTTTTCTTTAATTTTATTTTTCTTCTTTAATTTTTTAGAAACATAGAGCAAAAAGTCACCTAGTTTCCCTCTTCACTACTGCAACTTGCCTGGTTAACACCCTCTTCTGGGACATTTCCATCGCCACCGTTGTCGCTGTCGCTTTATTGTTTTCTATGTCCTCCATATGGACAGATTCGCTGCCAAAGCTTGTTCGCCCTCAAGGCAGCCCGGTTCCTCCATTGCTGCAGAAGTAGTCGAAGTCTGGTTACCTTTGGAGACGGCGGGCCCGCCTCCCCAGCCATTAGCTGCTCCGTAAGCTTTCCATTTTTCTTGATCAATATTGTCATTTGATTTTTCAAATCTTCGAGTGCCTTCGCCAGCTCGCCATTTCTTCTTTCAAGAGTGCCCCTAGGCCTTATGTTCGGGGGCCGGTCTGGTCCGCCACCCGTCAGCGGCTCGCCGCTCATTCCCGCCAAGCCAAAAAAACGAATTTTTTATCAAATTTTTTTAAGGAACTTAGATAACAAATCAAAAGTAAATTAGTTTCAATTAAGTTTTAAATGATATATTATTAATTAAGTAATATGAATATCTTTTTATATTCTTGATAAAAGTTAATTTAAGTTCAATTTTAAATTCTTTTTATTAATAATAAATTTGTAGACACGTCCGTTCTCTACAAATGTCAGCCTACCGCCGGTTCTCCCTAATATCTATAATGTGAAACACGTAGAAAAAAATTCGACTATTGTATTTCTCATATAAGGATGCATATAAGAAAACTTCCATAAGCAACCGAAGTTTCTTACTTACCTCAAGCCTAGAGCTCCCTCATTCTGTTTTATTTAGGATCGTTGGGAATATAATATGTTCTACAAAAAGTTGTGTCTACTTTCATCAGTTTTGTATTAGCGGTATGATGGTCTTTAATGTATCACCTTCCAAAACACTTTCCAAAGTCAATCAGTGGAGGTCCTTTGAGCTTTTAGAGTTGTGTGAGATAAGAAAATTTAGGTTTCGTGTTCATGCTGATAGGACTGTAACATTCACCATCCTTACTTACAAAGTATTATCTGCAAATGAAAATTTCGTTTATTGCCCCATGCAAAATAAACAAGGACTACATCCGACGAAATTGTTGCTTATCTACACAAAATCCCACAATAACCAACATCCAAACTATTAGCAAACCCTCTTCTATAAAATGGAACCAAACTAAGTTCATTTCCAATTTCAAAACTTTTGGATACCTAATACTCCCCTTATTTGTTTTGCCTTATTTCTGTTGCTGACGGACGAAAGGAAACAGTATTCTGTTTTGCTTGTCTGCGCTTTCCAAATATTCAAATATTTATAGGGCATTGGAAGTTTGACAATTTTTAATTAAAACCGGAAGCCTCAAAAGCATCTGATAAGAACTGTGAATATACATATACTATCTATATATGCACGTGGTTGGAAAAAATGCACATTCCCAGAACTTAGAAACCATAACTTTCCCATGCACACCTGTTATGTATGTTTTGTTATAAACTTCTTTATAAGTGCTTTCAGCATGTTGAGTAATTAGCTCTACATTTTTGTTCAGTATGGATCAATATGAAGATGTTTTAAGAAATAAATTCATATCGCCTCTGCGGCAACTTCATTTGGCATATGCCTGTCGATTCCAACCGCAGTGAGGGTTTCCTTTAAAAAATAAGTGGCTTGCTTGAGCTATGCAGGCTTTCTCAGTAAGTTTCAACAAGTTTTGCAAGATGGAAAGGTAAATCACGCTGCCGCTGAAGTTCGGTATTGAGAAGGATATTTTTTAAAGAGGAACACTAGAAACGTACAATTGTTTTTTTTTTGACAGTAAGCAAGCTTCCAATTTTCATTCTACGCTTTGAGGTACATACATAAATTACGCAGATTAGCTAATGAAGATAAAGAAAAGAGGCTTTTCCTAACCCAAAGTTTGGGAGGGTAACATACCCATTAGAATTTCGCACCGAAATCTCCTATATTCGGCTACTTAGTTCTTCAAACAAGCAGTCATGTAGATAAACAAACTGAAGAAGGACAGATGACGGTAAACAATTGAAACCTAATTACCATTTCTAAGTTGGAGAAAAGTAGTCTTTACTAATTAGCTGCACATTTAACCACCGTATTTACACCATCAGTCTGGTTCAAGATATGATGCCAAAATGACTGAAAAATCAACTGGAATCAATGCCTTAAAGTCCCCCTCGCGAGAAAAGTGGTACGGATATCAAAGAGCATCATCATGAGAGTCATCGTCATCAACGGCGCAACAGCCGGTATCCGGTCTAGGTCTGTCTTAATAAGGAACTCCAGATATCCCGGTTCTGCGTCGATATCCCTAAAAGCTGTCTGGCATCCTGGCCTACGCCATCGATCCATCTCAGCAAAGTTCTACCATAGATATATAGACTTTCCAGTTTGGATGATCCTCACCCATACGGATTAAGTAACCGGCCAACCGCAACCTATTGAAACGGATTTTATCCACAACCAGACGGTCGTGATATCGCCATGTCCAACGTCATGTAGTTGTTGTGTGTTGCTCAGAACACAAATCTCCAAGGAATGCATGAGGACTGGTAAGATCAATATCTTGTACAGTAAAAGTTTTGACCTTATGGTCAGATGTTTCTAGTGAAACAGTTTTTGCAGACTTCAGTAGGCTTTTTGGCTGCCAACAGCCGTTAGTCCGTCTTCGTTGCCAGGTTCCATCCAGTCCGAGGCCCCTTTCATGATTTCATAATTACGGTTTCCCATGTAGGGTTATTAGCCCTACCCAACCGCCAACTTGAAGGATCTGTTGGTATAGTTTGACGGTTTTCAGGCACGGCATATTCGCCTTCATTCTTCTCTGTCTGCAGTTTTTCATTAAGAAAAAACTCCCAACGAGCACGACGTGAAAGTGGAGATAGAGTCTGATAGTGGAGTTGCTGGTGTTGGTTTAGCAGCCGTTTCTAAGGTTTCATACTCTATCGTGGGTACCAATCCACGTGTCTTCCTGGGACCTATACTACCCTTTGACCGCCTCCTTCACAGGAGTGTCGTTTCAAAGTGTGCTTCAAATCCAAAGTTATACGATAGAAAAAATTCTCAGTTGCCCCAAAGATTTCGACACGTAATTAACGACTCATTTATCTAACGGCATCAAATTAAATCTTACGAGGCCTCTGTGGTCGTTGCTGTCAATTAACAGTTTTACAATTCAGCGCTTTATTATTCTGTAAGAGATTTCAGAAAATCTTAACTTAAAATTTCCAGTTCCAATTAATTCTTCTTTTCCTTCTTCAGCTTTTGTCGCGTTCAAAAATGGGGTAGGCTATGTTAAAGGCCTGATCTAGATGCAGTTGTGAGGCTTCCAGATCATCATTCAGCGTATCAATCAACCGTTGTTTCGGTCGACCTTTTGGTCATTTTACATCGGCTTCGATATTCAGACCAATTTTGGCAAGTGAATTCAAGTGCGAATTATGTTTGCCTCTCTCATAATTTTTCCACAATCAGTGAAACTCCACATCGATTACGAATATCCTCATTTCAGATGCGATTCAGTGCGTCTCTAGTCCAACGTAACATCTTCGTCTCCATTACCGCGAGGCGCCGTTGATTGTCTTTTATAGTCGGTAAAGACTTAGAACCATAAAGCACGACAGGGCGAACAACCCTGCGGAAAATTTTCGACTTGCGATGTTCGTTGATACGACGACCACAAAGAACGGTTGAGGAACGTCACTTCATTCAGGTTGCATGAAGCGATCATTCCAGTTTTGAACCAGGTGCTAGAGATCTTATTTTCTATGAGACGCTAGGAAAACATTAGGCGTGAAACAATATCTAGAGCGTTGGACTCTAGATGTCCTGTGTGACAATGTCCATAACAGCGGTAGTTTCAGCCTTAAGTGGCTAATCGTAAACATTGGGGGTATTACCTCTAGAAAGCGACGTCTTCTGATGAGAGCTCCGAGGGTTGCGTCTGCCTGCCGCACTGTCTCTGGACCAGTCGTGATGGTCATCACGCGAGTGATGCGAGTGAAGCCATATACAAACGCAAGGGCGAAGAGCCAAGGGAGGTGGTTGTGCTTAAAGAACGGCAATGTGTGACTAAATAAGTGGCAACTCTCATGGCAAAACGAGGCAAGAGGCAGATGGGTTACGGAGCGCATTGGCAAATAGGAGCGTGGCTGAATCGAAACCATGGTGAGATTGACTATTTCCTTACCCAACTCCTAAGTGGGCAAGCAGTCACATCTGCACAAGATTGGGAAGGGGCCATCTCTTGGTGGTGTGTTTCGTGTTGGGGTTGTGGACGACGCCCATCACACCGTTTTTACTTGTGGAAGGTCGGGTGGACTTCATCAACACTGTTACTCAACCACAGGCAATCTTTCTCCGGACAACATTGTCGGAGATAGCTGAAGAAAGTTGGCAGGAAGAGCCCTGTTGCGCACTGCGGTCGGGTACTTCTCGTTGCAATGAAAGAAGAAGATAGACCTCTGCCCTCCCTTTGGTGAAAGGAACTCTCTGATTTGAAGATGGTAGAGTTCGAGGACTATCGCGAAATAATGTGACAAACAGTTCAAAGCTAGCTTTCTGATGATGGCGAAGTACTTAGTTCGTAATCTTTAATCCTAACGCAAAATAATGCTGCTTGTTGTATTTAAAGCGACATACAGTCCACATGTTCTCATCCAATTTCGTGACACTCTGTTCAGCTGTTTCCGTGTGACGAACAGACAGACAGACAGACAGACGGACATAATAATAAAGTTCTGTATTATACAAAACTTTAAAAATGGTTAAAGTAAATGATAACTTGCAATCAAAATGTCAACCACCATATAGCTCAAGCGGAGGTTTAAATGTATTTGTCACCGAATATAGCTACGAGGGGTACCAAATAAAGATGTCTTGACTAGTACTCTCCTGGCAGGTAAGTTGCCAAACTGTACGAGGATTACAAATTATTTATTTCAAAGTCGCATTCTCCGAAACTGCTTAGCTAAAAAATCTAAAAAAAAGGTGGCAGCGCTGATATGTAATATTTACATCTCAAAATACTTTCGTTTCGATTTATTTATATATATTTGATAGATATACCGCAAGCCACTGCTCCAGTTCAAGAAATTTTGCAATAAGGTAGGCTATAATATGAAGTATTAACAAAGTAACCTCTTTTGCGTGAAATTACCACATTCACAAGCATAAAATAGCGGTGTCACACAGAAGTGAATATGCCTTTATCCCCTTCACAAGCGAGGTCGGCTCGTCGTGATTAATCATTTAGTCATTTAGTTCTATTAAAGGCCTGATCTAGATGCAGTCGCGAGGCTTTCAAGTCCCCATCCAGCATATCAAGCCACCGTTGTTTCCACCTGCCTGTTTATACCAATTTTGGCAAGTGATTTCTCCTTAGCGTGAATAACGTGATCGAAGACAACCCTCTCTTAATTTTTGCACGATCGCTCAACACTCAGAACCACGGACGGACGACATTGCAATAAATTTTAGATTTGAGACGTTCGTTGATACGTCGATCACAAAGAACACCAGCTGTGGAACGCCACTTCATCCAGATTGCGTTAATGCAATTTCATAACGCAGTTCCCCTTTGGCTAATAGCGTTGACTCCAGATATTTAAATCGCTCAATTCTGGGCAGGTAACTCCCGCTGACAGTGATTATGCGTATTCCATTGGGATCGCTCGTCAAAAATTCAGTTTTATTCAGATTCAATGAGTAACCGCGCAGCGTGTATTGCGTCAGTAGTTCCGCAATTCTTGGCAAATCCGACTTGATTCACGGTTATTTCAACGATTTCGCGAATACGATTGTCAAGAATGCGTTTACAAATCTTCATGGTATGGGAAAGTAACCGGATCGGACAGTAATTTGAACATTCTGCTGGATTACCTTTCTTTTTCCATATTGGAACTGTGGTACATTTTTGCAAGTCAGATGGTGTTCTTCCTTCCTGAATAACCCGGCTAAAGAATTCACTGAGCCACAGTGTTGGGCCCCAGAGTTCAGACGCTGTCGTCAGATCCTGGGGCTTTCCCCGATTTCATTCGTTTTATTGCCTCCTCGACTTCAGTTGCACTGACAGTTAAGTCCTTGAGGCTTTTACGTGAGCACCTGTCTGGAAGACTTAATCCCACGGTCTTCTTAGGACATGGATTGATTTTGTGACCACAATTAAAGCCCCGCTGAGACTAGCAACAACGGTACCAGTCTATACCAAGTGCATGGCTTAGTATTCATACGGATGGATTCAAGATCTACCTAAATCTCTACCGAACTAAGGAGTACGGCACCCGTGTTGAATCACCACGCCGAGGCCCGAAGGTCTCATCTCGCTTGAGCATAACCACGACCCCCATGAAACTCCCACTAGGGGGCCAACCGCAAACAACCGAGCTGTACTCACATACAACGGGAGTTCACCTGAAGTGTGTGAGTCCAGGGGCTATCCCGGCTCCCACGGTACCAGTATACCCCTGGTGAGGTCTCGTGACCAATTTTCCACTTCACTTGAGTCCCCGTGCAGGCTCGGGTCTGATCGCCTTGATTAAGCCCGGTGCCACCACTATGGAGGTTCTCCTCGGCCACTTGGTTTTGGTTTTGTCGACAGGGTTGCCGCCCCGTCTTCCTCACCGCCATCTCTGAGCACCGAGTTGTACTGACAGGAACTGCTTCAAATGTCGGCAATGATTGTGGAAGTGGAGGATGAGCAAATTCTTCAATTGAAGTTTGCACGAAGTATTCTCGCCACCTATCCGTCGCAGCTCGACCGTTGGTAAGCAAAGTACCGTTCTTGTCATTAACACAACAGAAGTGTTCGATATCCTGTTTGCGTTCAGTTCGGCTTTAGCAAGTCGAAACAGATCTCTCCCGCCATCCCAAGTGTCCAGTTTATCTCAAAGATTTTCGTAATGGTCCAGTCGGGTGACAGAGATCGCTTTCTTTGCTTCCCGGTTGAAATTCTTCTAAACCATTTGAAAGCTAAGTATCTTATTTGATGTACCGCTTACCCGGCTTGGTGATCCAGAGCAGTTGCAGATTTTTCCACATTCGTCATGGTTGGTAATTGTGTAAGTGAGATCATTTCTTCTTTCTTCTCCCAAAATGTGCGGTGGGCGAGTGCTTTCCTCACGTTGTTTTATCGCTGGCTTAATTCATCAGCTGATATAATGATAAGGTTTATTAGTCGATCATCAAATCAACTTCTTCAGCATCACGGAAACCCTTAATACGGAAACACCGTATTGAGTATGTGGGCTACAAAAATAGAGAAGTTTATAACCGTTTTTATCGCGTTCGCCTTCAATGTCGCAGCTTTTGGCACCAGATCATCGGGCTTCTTGCAGAGCGCAGATATCAATGCGCATTTTCCGCACCACTCTTGCGAGTTCGTCGATCTTTGCAGTTAGCGTGCCAACATTTAGCGTGCAGACACGTATTTGCTTTGTTCGGACTAGCTTATTCACATCCTGACGCCGTCCATGCGTCAGGACCCCTTGCCAATTTCTTGATAGAACCGGGGCCCGCCCTGCCGGGTCGAGTAATGTGGACGCCCTAACATTTTTCTGAGGCTTGTTACTCAATCCGATCATGTTGTTTCTAACGACATTGGATGCGTTTTCTTGGTCGGTCGGTCGCGGGATCTGCCACACAAGAGAGATTAGTTAGGATTTAGCATAGTGGAATAACTCCAACTATACTTTATTTATCTCTCTTCCTGATCTCAACATTTTATTTTTCAGAGTGAAATTATGCGGTGTTTCCAACGATTAATTAATTGAAATAATAAAAACTTGTTGTTTCTTTTTCGTTGGTGTGGGTATTTATTCTTGCAAATACTGATATTTCGGGAACCACTTGTTCCCTTCATCAGTGCAAACAAGTTTTGTTTTACTGAGGATAGCACAAAGTACATTGCCTCAAACCCTCCTCCTTTTCCAGGGCTTGGGACTAGCATAATATGTTAACTAATATAATTCGGTGCATTCCCAGAATCGTCGTACTAGCTGCTCTGTTCTTTCTTCGTGTTGATAAAGGATGTGATCTCTCTGCCAAGGTCCGAGCTGGCTGTTTATCCAAGAGAACCCACCCGATACTCCAGCAAGATATCCAAACGTCTAGGCATTCCGCATGAAGAACCAGCTAAATCGCTGTGTGATAATGCTTGGGGCAACTTGAATTTCGTCAGGACTGCTGGATGAATTGCCACCGTCAATACTGCCGTATTGATAAACTCCGCTCCAGTCCTGGTATTTAGTTGCACCTACATTATGCCTCTTTTTCGCACCCTTGTGGTTGCTCCAAGACCACATCTTTGTGTTCCCGCTGTGCTGACGTTGGAGGCCCAGAAGTTGAATTACTGTCTGAGTAATGAGAGTTCGCTGTGATCCATTATTAACTAGTGCTCTCAACGTTGTTAATTCTAAAGAGATGTTCCTCATTTTAACTCTAGCTGTAGAAGTATCGCCAGGAGCGGAATTACAGCCGAATTGGTTAAATATGGAGGCGACCAATTACACCAAGTGGTTCATCAACTGATACTCAAAGTATGGGACAGCGAATCAATGCCTGACGATTGACATCGAGGCATAATCTGTCTCATATATAAACAAGTCGGAATACCGGAAGCTCACGCTTCGGATATAAAGGTTTTGTGTTCATCTTGTGTAAGAAATTTCAACACACATTTTTCTATCCGTATATAGCTAAAAATCCAACATAATCCTTGATATTTTTCCAAACTACGGGACATACGTACATACTACAGCAATACATATTGCGCTCACCCTAAACAAACAAACTGCCTATTCCCGAATACTGTACACATATATGCACGTATATAAATTGATCGTACCCATATTTCCGATTTACTTCTTATATCTGTTTGAATTAGGCACTACCCGCAAAGTTCATTAGCACGCATATATTATATACTACCTTCATACACACATGTCTGGTTGATAAATAACTAAAAAGCTAAAAAAAAATAATTGTCTGCGATCCAATTCATATGAACTCATTTCGTTGTGGTATTGACGAATTGATATGTGATGATGACGTCATGCAGGTTGTAGAGTGTACGAAATCCACAAAAAATTGTAAAGTTTCACTCCCTATGACTTTGATAATAATAGCTGGATTTTCTTCAAACTTGACCAAACTGTGCACTATGTTCTTCATTACACGCATGTCAACTTTGTATTATACTTCTGGGATGAACACAAGGGGGGTACCGGGTAAATTTCTAAAATGTGGAAATATACTATTATTAATTTTATTTGTGCAGATATCGGAACCGGATATATTTTGAGGCCTAGATTTCATAGAGATGCACCACTGTGATTTTTTTCAGATTTTTCGGTTGGATAGGTTCTGAGAACGAGACCTGTTACACTTTCTGGGGGTCATATTTTGAGCCGTCACTCCCCCTATGTTTCACCCAATGTCAAATATTTAACCAATTTCGAAAAGTACTAATTGAGACCTTTCATTTGATATCCCACATGGCTACATTCTGTGAAAAAAAAATTCGCACCCTCCATTCACATGTATAGGTAGCCCCCCTTAAACGTAAAACAAGCTGGCGCTACTTACTGCATGTAAAGAGAACACCAGATTACATACTGTCACCAATTTTCGTGACAATCCGTCTAGCCGTTTTCGAATAAATCGGGTGTGACAGACACACAGACAGACGGACAGACAGACAGACAGACAGACACCGTCTCGATTCTAATAAGGTTTTCTTTCACACAAAACCTTAAAAAGGGGGAAATCACGCAGTGCAGCAATTATAGCGGTATCACGTTGCTGAGTACCATCTACAAGATATTCTCCTCTATCTTGCTAGGCCGTATAGCCCCATACGCTCAACACATCATTGACCCATACCAAAGAAGCTTCACTCCAGGCAAATCAGCAACAGATCAGATTTTCTCTCTGCACCATCTATTCATCGACTTTAAAGCCGCCTGTGACAGCATAGCCAGGGTAAAACTGTACACGTCCATGAGAGAATTCGGTATCCCGACGAAATTGATAAGAATGACTAGGCTGGCCCTGACCAATGTGCGAAGCCAGATAAAAGCAACAGGATCACTCTCGAGACCATTCAACATCAACAACGGTCTACGACCAGGGGATGCCTTATCATCCGTCCTCTTCAACGTGGCGCTGGGAAAGTGATTCGCGATGCCGATGTAAATGCGGGAGTTACTATCCTCTTTAAGTCTACCCAACTACTGACCTATCCTGACGATATCGACATTATGGGAAGAACGACCCGGGACGTACAAACTGCCTGCATCCAGATCGAACAAGTGGCGCATCAATGAAGGCAAGACAAAACATACGGTGACAAGGTCAGTACGAAACAAGTCGAAATACCGGAAGCTCACGCTTCGGGTATAAAGGTTTTGTGTTCATCTTATGCAAGAAATTTCAACGCACATTTTTCTATCCGTATATAGCTAAAAATCCAAGATAATCCTTCATATTTTTCCAAACTACGAGACATACGTACATATTATAGCCATAGATATTACGCTCACCCTAAATAAACAAACTGCCTATTTCCGAATACTGTACATATATATGCACGTATATAAATTGACCGCACCCACATTTCCGATTTACTTCTTATATCTATTTGAATTAGGCACTACCTGCAAAGTTCATTAGCACGCTTATACTATATACCTAGATACACACATGTCTGGTTGACTAATAAGTAAAAAACTAAAACAAAATAATTCTCTGGAACTCAATTCATAAGAACTCATTTCATTGTGGTATTGACGAATTGATATGTGATAATGACGTCATGCAGATTGTAGAGTGCACGAAATTTACAAAAAAATGTAAAGTTTCACCCCCTTCCCCGTTTCCGAATAAATCGGGTGTGATAGACAGACAGGCAGACAGTTCGCGACAGTTCGAACGAGCTGAAACTGTCGAGCGACCGCACGGCGAAGTAGGTTTCGACCTAACTCAATTCTTGAACGGACACGGAGGCTATCGAGCATATTTGTATCGATTTGGGCGTGATGATTCGCGATATTGCCCACAGTGTGCAAACATTCCAGAGGACGCAGATCACGTCTTTTTTCACTGCCCCAGATTCGAAACCCAAAGGGCTACATTAGAAGCTACAACCGGGGAGCACTTTACACCCGAAAATATCATGGAGCTTATGGTGAAAGCCAGGGAGATATGGACCGAAGTTGAAAAAGTGGTTACAGCCATCGGAAAGAAGCTTAGGCAGGAGAAAGTCATCCGAAAGAATGAACGCGAGAGGAACACGAATGTTGACATGAGCGCAGAATAAATTCTGATCCAGCCCCGCGACGTAATACCAAATGGGAGTCCCGCGGGGAGAGTGGAAGGAGAAGGAGGTGGTTTTAGTGGGTAAGAGTCCCACATAACCGTGTGGCAGGAGCCTGCGGTAGCTTTTGAAGCTTTCCACCTTCCATCGGGCAAAAAAAAAAGGACAGACAGAGTCCGATCGTCTCCGCACATCACGTATCCTTCACTCTTGTTAAAAATTATCCAGGGGTTATTCCCTCAGCAAGAGGAGGGCATAGACAGCTTCCAGCGACCTCTGAACGACACGGCAATACCGCCGGTCACCAGTGACGAGCTGCTGGAGATCTGCGCTAGGATAGGAGATAACAAAGCTCCGGGTCTAGATGGCGTGCCGAATAAGGCCCTTAAGCTTGCCGTGAAATCCAGAAGCGTGCATGTCCGAGGGGATGTTTCCTGCATCATGGAAACGACAGAAGTTGGTGCTACTGCCTAAGGTTGACAAACCTCCAGGTGAGCCAACCTCCTACAGACCTATTTGTCTTTTGGACACTGTGGGCAAAATGCTAGAGCGAGTTATCTATAATAGATTACTCCCGGTTGTCGAGAGCCAGGCAGGTCTCTCAGATCGGCAGTATGGGTTCCGTAAAGCCAGATCAACCATTGATGCCATCAAATTGGTTACTGGCTTGGCCGAGGATGCAATCTACGAAAAGGGCAGTACTAGCAAATATTGCATAGTAGTGACCCTGGATGTGAGAAATGCATTCAATTCGGCCAATTGGAACCTAATACGGGAATCTCTGGCGAAGATTGGTATTCCCGCTTATCTTGCAGCTATTGTCAACAGCTATTTACAAGAACGGAGGCTTTGGTATGACACCGATGACGGACCCCAGGAGTACGTTGTCTCCGCGGGTATCCCACAGGGCTCCGTACTGGGCCCACTGTTGTGGAACATCACCCCTCAGGGGTCGTTAGCGATTTTTAAACGGGTCGCTTACGATACGGGGTGTGACGTCCCCGAGGTGCCCGAGTAAGTAGTTTTGCCCCCTAGCTGGCAGCATACCTGCGTCCTAGGTAGTAGCCTCGAGAAAGCTTCTCGGTGAAGAGCGAACCGCGAATGACCGGTACACGTCGGGACACACTGGGAGTCTCCGGAGCCGTCGACAACTCTCTGTCAGCGTCGACGGGGTGATGTGAGCGTAGCTCTGCCAAGGTGGTAGTTGCGACGTGTATCAGGAGCCAGCCCCTTCGGGACCCTGGTCGGGAAGTGTGCATTGAACCGGTGTTAGTAGACCGCGTTGCCCCGAGCGAGCGCTGATCCGTCCGTGAATTCCGGGATCAGCTAAGCGTAGGTCAGGCCTCAGGGAACTGGGGTAGGGGCTGTGTCCCCGAGGGTATACCCGTTCTTCACTATTGCGGCCCGCTCCCTTGCACACGATGCGCTGGTAACTTTTTCATGGAGAATATTCTGAAAATTATAAAAAAAAACGACGAAACAATAGACAAGGAGGAAGAGCTGGGTGCGTTTGGGCGGAGCACAAAGATGCGTCGTTCACCGCAGCGACCAGTGAAAGAGGCAACGAGGGCTGATATACCCGATGAGACACCGGGGCGCCCAAATAAAGAGGAAGCCTCATCAAGTGGTGCGACTGACCGTGCGGGGATGGCAACTCCACTACCTTGCAGTGCCCCTGTCCTGGAAGTAAGCTCAGTGAGAAACGCTAGTCCTGAGCAGATGGATTTGGGCACAAATCGAGTGGAAATGCATTCGACCGTCCTCGCTAGAGCCGAAGAGGAAAGGCTCATCCGAAAGTGCGCAGCAGTGGTGAAGCGTATGCGGTCGGCAACGTTCCTTCAGAGAAACGTCAGCAAAGGCGTCAAAAACGGGCTTATGGAACTGGAGGAACTACTGGACCGCGTTTCCTTTTATAGACGCACGTGGAGAGCAGCGGAAGACGATTGTAGAGCAGAAGCAGTCGCACTCCCCGCTGAGAATGCTGCTTGCGTCAAACGGACCGCAGATAGCCCTCTGCAAAGTGAACAGGGGAAAAAGCGGAAAGAGGACGACGTGCCTGAAGGAGACTTTATCGAAGTAGTCTCCAAGGCCCAAAAAAAAAAGGCGAAAAAGGATAAAAAGAAACAACGGACTCCGGCGCCAGAGACACGTCTGTCCAAAAGCAAGGAGGCTGCCAACCCAAAGCCAGTAGCGGAAAAAACGAGGAAACGAAGAAGGACTAGACCGTCGGCTCTGCTCATTAAGCCGACGGAAGGCAAGACATTTGCGGAAGTCCTTAGTGAAATCCGCTACAGGATGAAACCCGAGGAGAACGGAGCAGAGGTGTCTTCGATACGGAAAACGAGGAGTGGTGGAGTTCTCGTCGAACTGGGCCCAAAGACGACCAACAAGAGCACGTTCTGCGAAGCGGTCAAGGGGCTATTAGGGGAGAAGGCCCTTGTTTCCAGCCTAGAACCCATGTGCTCTCTGGAAATACGGGATCTTGACTGCCTCACAGAAAAGGTCGAAGTAGAGGAGGCGCTAAAGCGTGAATGCCCAGAGGTAACCAATGCCCGGGTAGCTATTACCTCTGTAAATGCTCGAGGCCAAAAACTTGCCGTGGTGGATGTCCCCGAGCAATATGCGAAGAAACTCCTTAACAGCGGGAGAATCAAAATCGGATGGGTAGTATGCAGGGTACGAATGCGGATAGTCCCCACCAAGTGCTACAGGTGTCTGGACTATGGACACACGTCAGCAGCTTGCAAGGGTCCGGACAGGAGGACAGCATGCCGGAGATGCGGCCAAGCGGGTCATCAAGCGAAGACTTGCAAGGAAAGCGAGAGTTGTGTTCTCTGCAGGGATCGTGGTGCGTCTGGCGAAAGCGTCGCACACACTGCGGGCTCGGGACGGTGTCCGATCTTCAGGGCGGAATTGGAGAGGGCTAGGGTGCGAACGCCATGATCCGCATTTTGCAAATTAACATGCACCGGAGTGCAACCGCTCACCAGTTGCTAGCGCAGTTCGCTGCGGAAGTAAATGCTGATCTAGTGCTGATCAGCGAGCAATACCGAAACAAGGACCCGTCCTCATGGTATCTGGACTTATCGGGCACCGCTGCCATTTGGGTTCGGGACGACGTTCGACTTCGTGTTCTTGCCGAAGGCCGGGGGGACGGATTTGCCTGGATCCGGTGTTTAGGGATAACGTTTTTTAGCGTTTACCTGACGCCGAATGAGTCGATTCCGGACTTTCAACGCCGGCTTGATGCTCTGGAGGACGCCGTTTCGAGCACGGAGGGACGAATCCTGGTTGGCGGTGATTTTAATGCCAGGGCTCTTGAATGGGGCATGCCTCAATCAGACTCCAGAGGGAAACGGATTCTGGAAATGGCGGCGAGAACCGGGCTCGTAATTTTAAACACCGGATCCACGCCAACGTTTCGGCGCTCAGGTTGTGAAGGAAGCATTCCCGACATCACTTTTGCGTCGGAATCTCTGGCATCATCGGTGGACGGGTGGCGAGTCCTAGAAGACTTCTCGGCAAGTGATCATCAGTACATTGCGTTCGAAGTGTTTGACGCTACTTGCCGGCGAGCACCAACACGACGTTCCCCCTGCGTGTGGAATGTCGCGAAGGTGAACATCGGAAGGTTCGTCGAAGCTCTTGGAGCAGGTAGGGCCGCACTGGGGGGCACTCCGGGGGGTGGTGGTGTCGCAGCTGACACCGTCGTAAATTCAGTGATGAATCTGATAACGACGGCGTGTGAAGCTTCCATGCCCCGGAGAAGCCCCAGGCGCGACAAGCCTTCTATGTACTGGTGGACGGCGGAAATTGCCAACCTACGGAAGGAGTGTCATAAGCTCCGCCGTTTGGCACAACGTTTGTACGCCAACGAGGAGGCATGTGCCATAAAGGCACAATATAGATCAGCAAAAAGGAGACTCCGCAGCGCTATAAATAAAAGCAAAGCTCGCGGCTGGCAAAATCTTGTTAATGAGGTGAATGATGACCCGTGGGGACTTGGCTATAAGCTTGTCACTCGGAAAATCGGGGCTCTGCGGAAGCCCTGCATACTGAGCACCGACCAGATGGACCGCATTGTGCGGGCATTGTTCCCCAGACACCCTGTACGGGTTGATGTAAACAGCGCGGAAAGCCTCGTGGATTGCCCCCTTTTCACAATGGGAGAACTCGAAGAAGCGGTTCTCACTATGAAAAACAGGAAGGCGCCAGGCCCTGATGGCATCCCGGCGGAAGTTTACAAACTGGTGTTCCGCCAACGGCCAGAATTGCTGCTCGAAGCGTTCAACGCGTGCTTGAAGGAGGGCATTTTTCCTTCTCGCTGGAAAGTGGCCAGACTCGCGTTGATCCGTAAGGGTAAAGGAGATCCGGAGCTCCCGTCTGCATACCGACCGCTGTGTATGCTTGACACGGCCGGAAAAGTGCTCGAGAAGCTCATCAGGGGTAGACTCGCTGAAGCGATCCGTGCTGCCGGGGACTTATCCGCAAGGCAATTCGGGTTTAGAACAGGGAAATCTACAGTGGATTCTGTTATGGAGGTCGTAGATGCGTTTAATCGAGCCGGGGCGCACAGCCGCCGATCTCGACGGATAGTGCTCCTCATAACGCTTGACGTCAGAAATGCCTTCAATTCCGTAAGATGGACAGATATGCTGGGCACACTAGAGAACTCCTTTCACGTGCCAAGCTATCTCTTGCGGATATTGAGGGATTATCTGAAAGACCGCTCCCTGTTCTATGAGACGCTAGAGGGCCAGAGGAGGATGGAAATCACGTCGGGAGTAGCGCAGGGATCCATTCTAGGGCCGGACCTCTGGAACGCTTCCTACGATAGTCTGCTGAGACTCGATATGCCTGAAGAGTCGCGCCTGGTCGGTTATGCAGACGACGTTGCGGCACTTGTTGCCGGACGCACTGTTGAACAGGCGCAAAGCAGACTTGGCATATTGATGCGACGGGTAAGCGGATGGATGACTGCTCTCGGTTTCAACCTTGCGCTGGAGAAAACCGAAGTAGTCATCCTGACCAGAAGGAGAATCCCGACCTTGCGTCCCATATCGATCGGCGAGTTGACTATAGAGTCAAAACCAGCGGTTAAATACCTTGGTTTAATGCTCGACTCGAAGATGAGCTTCTTCGAGCAAATCAAAGCAGCCGCGGACAGGGCTGCAGCAGGAGTCGCGGCCTTGAGTCGGCTAATGGCGAATGTGGGCGGCCCTATATCAACTAGGAGACGTCTCCTCATGGGAGCAACGCAGTCCGTCCTTCTCTATGGTGCGGAGGTATGGGCTGATGCCCTTGACAAGGAGGTGCATCGTAAACGCCTACCTCAAGTGCAGAGGCGGGGAGCTTTGCGAGTGGCGTCTGCTTATCGCACTGTCTCCGAACCGGCTGTGATGGTGATTGCGGGAGTGATCCCCGTTGCCCTCCTTGCCAAGGAGCGCAAAGCTATCTATCGCCGTAAGGGCGAAAACTTAAGAGAGGTGGTTGCCCGTGAAGAACGTCAACGCACCCTTAACGAGTGGCAAGTTTCTTGGCAAAATGAGCCAAGGGGCAGGTGGACTGCGCGGCTCATCGACAAATTAGACCCGTGGTTGAACAGAAAGCACGGTGAGATTGATTACTTCCTTACCCAATTTCTAAGTGGGCATGGAGGTTTTCAGTCTTACCTGCACAGGGTTGGGAAGGCGCGATCTCCTGATTGTGTGTTCTGCAATAGAGTGCCGGATGACGCTGAACACACCTTTTTCTCTTGCGAGAGGTGGGATGGCCTCCGCCGGCAGCTTTATACAGACACAGGGGAGCTCTCTCCAGACAACATTGTCAGAGAGATGCTGAAGAGCGCTGGCAGCTGGAATCGTATTGCGCATTATGTTCGGGCTCTTCTTACTACGAAGAAGATTGAACTCGACCGGCAGAGGGATCGGACGGTAAGGGGTTCCCTGAACTAGCAACTCCCTTCCTCCCCTCCCCTCCCGTTGGTGAAAGGAATTCCCTGACTTGAAGGCTCCCAAAGCCGGGAGAGCGGGAGGGCTAGCCCGAAGTAATGTGTCAAACGGTTCCAGGCTAGTTCTCTGATGACAGGGAGGTGTTTAGTTGGTAGTCCGCCAGCGTGGTGTTGCGGGAGTCCAACACTCTGTGCGTAAACGCATTCACCTACCCTAATCCAAAAAAAAAAAAAAAAAAAAAAAAAAAATCATGTACAACGATGTTTTTAATCTTCCCCTTCCAGAGGAAGCCACGGTGGTGGGCTACGCCGATGATATAGCGCTGGTTGTTGTCGCAAAGCATCTCGAAGATGCTGAGTTATACTCATGCGAAGCGATCAGTGCTGTTAAGGGTTGGCTAGAGAGTTCTGGTCTGGCACTTGCGGAGGAAAAAACGGAAGCGGTCCTCATCACCAAGCGCCGTAAAAGAAATTTTGCCCGTATTCAAATTGGGAATCATATCATCACTTCTAAGCCTGCGATCAAATACTTGGGAGTGATGATAGATGGGAAGCTTAGCTATAAGCCACACGTGCAGTATGTCTACGACAAAGCATCCACTGCGAGTGTGGCCCTGGCAAGAATGATACCGAACGTGGGAGGGCCACGGCATGCTTCCAGGTTGCTTATAGCTAGAGTAGTGAGTTCGATATTGCTTTATGCAGCTCCAGTTTGGGGAAAGGCATTGCAGGTTACATCTAACGCTAACAAACTGAGTTCAGTCTACAGAAGAACAGCCCTAAGGGTGTGCTCGGCATTCAGGACTGTCTCAGATGATGCAGCATTCGTCGTCTCAGGAATGATGCCCATTGACATCCTGGCAGATGAGATGACGAATATATATAGTGCGAAGTCTATCTCTCTTTCATCGCAGACGAAGAACGCCGAAAGGGAGAGATCTCTAAATAGATGGCAAGAGCGTTGGGAACGCTCGGGAAAGGGTCGGTGGACACACAGGCTCATCCCTGCCATCAAGGAGTGGTTGGAGAGACGGCACGGTGAGATTAACTATAACCTTACTCAGTTTCTCACGGGGCATGGAGGCTATCGCCAGTACCTGTTCAGGTTTAAACTAGATACCTCACCCGATTGTCCAAACTGCGATGGAGTCCCAGAGGACCCAGAGCATGTATTCTTCTACTGCCCAAGGTTTGTGGAGGAAAGGAAGAACCTAGAGGAGACTCCAGGAGAGGTGCTCGTACCAGAGAATCTGGTGCAAAGAATGCTAGCATGTCAGGAAGACTGGGATGCGATCAACTCCATGGTCGTATCTATCCATAGCGAACTGCGAAAGGCAGAGAAGATCAGAAAAGCGCGGTTGCGTACGCCGCGTAGAGACGAAAGGGGACCAAGCTAAAAAGAGCTGACTCCGCCCTGTGACGTAATACCGTACGGTGGTTCCCCGGTGCTTGGGGGGAGTCGAGGGTGGTTTTAGTGGATAAGAATCCCACACGCTGGCGTATCTAGGCCAGTGCCTTTTGAAGATTTCCACCTCCTCAAAAAAAAAGAAAAAAAAAAAGACAGACAGACAGACACCGTCTCGATTCTAATAAGGTTTTGTTTCACACAAAGCCTTAAAAACAATCAACCGCACTGGTCAAATGGCGAGAATAAAAATGGGAGACTACAACTTTGAGACCGTTGACAATTTCTCCTATCAAGGATCGAAAATCACAACCGATAACAGCAATGACAATGAAATCCGCGCACGGCTGTTGGCAGCCAACAGAGTCTATTTCAGCTTACAAAAACTGTTTCGCTGAAAACGTCTGACCACAGGGTTTAAGCTCTTACTGTACAAGACTATGATCTTGCCAGTCTTTATGTATTCTGTTGAGACTTGGATTCTTAGCAAAAAAAACTGCGAACCCTTATTCGCGTTCGAGAGAATAATCCCCCGAAGAATTTTTGGCCCCTACATGAGGATGGACGATTCAGTAGCTTGCATAACGACGAAATCTATGAGCGATACTACGACCATCTGGTTGTGGATAAAATTTGGCTCAATAGGTTACGGTGGGCAGGTCGCTCAATCCATATCGATGAAGATGATCCAGCCCGGAAAGTCTATAAGGGCAATATCTATGGTAGAAAAAGAAGACGAGGCAGACCCTGTCTGAGATGGAGCGCTGGCGTAGGTCAGGACGCCAGGTAGCTTTTAGGGATATCGAATTGGTGGACCTCGATGCAAAACCGGGGTGTCTGGAGTTCCTTATTAAGGCAGGCCTAGACCGGATACCGGTTGTTGCGCTGTTGATGATGATCTAGAATTATCGGTGCATGTTGGCATTTATCCTCGGCGAACAGTATCTCTGCGATTGACGTTGATAGAGTTTCGCTTGGCTGCACCATACGGTTGGTGTGGAGTGACGTTTGACACACGTGCGATATCTGGATTTGGATGGGCAAATGTCGATTGTATGCCCTTTGTGAAGGCAATTGTAGCATAGGCGCCGCTTTCTTACCAATTCTCGCTTCTGTACTAGACTGGCCCTGGTGAATATTGTGGAGTTCGTAGGAAATGTTACATTTTGTTGTTTCATGAACTGTAAGCGAATCCAATCTCTATCCTTTCTTTGGTAAGTTCAAGCCATCTAGTGTCCAAAAGCGGCTCATTAGGAAACTCAAAGGCATGAGCAGACTGGGTCTTTCTCCCGATGCTCCTATCGAGGTTGCCCAGGGTAGTCTTGCTTTGCAACCCATCTTCTGAGTAACCGAAAAGTTTATCAGAATGTCATAATCCCCTATTGCGATAGCAAGACATGTCCCGTTCAGAGGCGGGGTCGGCTTGTCGTGATTAATTACGTCATTTTGTTCTATCAAAAGCCTGATCTAGATGCAGTCACGAAGTTTTCAAATCGCCTTCCCTCCTGTCCGAATGGTCAAACAGGCGGAAGTAACTAACGAATGTGCCCAAGTGCTTAGATTCTCCCCATTGTAGGGTATAGTGCGCCAACCACACTCACACGCCATCGGTCACGGTTACTTGAAATGCGCTTCAGTTTCACTTATAATTTCCTGAGATCCCTGCACTCCTTCCCTATTGTTTTGAGCTAGGTGCCCTTGATTCCACTGCATCGCGTACCCAAGTTCTTAGTTTGTGATAGCATCAGCCCAGCGCATTCCAATAATACGGCGCAGATGTTGTTCACGAAGGCGTGGAGTCTTCAAGTGACAACAATGATCACTTTTCATGCGATATTCTCATATAGCAACACAGAAAGAACACTAGCACAGAACAATCTCAACTTGATCTTGATGTTGAGGAAACTGCATTTCCAGATTTCAGACAAAGCGGATCTAGCGCTTTTAATGCGTCGGGCAACATTCAGTTTGGTGGACTACCGGGGGAAACAGCGCTTCCTAGGTATACATCATACTCTACCCATTACCACAGATAGGAAGAGTGCGAATACCCGCGACACTGACAACCTTAGTTTTGTTGGTGTTTTCCTTCAATCCAATTCTACTTACGTCTATCTCCAAATCCAATCAGTGCCAGCCGTACTACCTTTGTGCTGAAACCTCCCGGAGCGAGGCGGCAGACGGACTTGTTTCCAGCTTGGAATTCACTGCCATCGAGCTGGGTGTAGCGAGCACCAGTCATAGTATTTCTAACCCGAAACCGTCGGTCATCGGAAATCAACTAAGAAGCGAAGGTCCACTAGAGTACTGTTCAAGAACCAGTATCAAAAGGCAATGTATATTCTAAAGAAGATTACGAAGAATACGTAGGCTCGTACTATCGACCATCGGGATGAAAACAGGCGGCATATAACAACGAACGCCTGGCAGACGAGCGAAAGGCGAAGCCCACGGGCCTCAAACGCTGTTTGTTTGTTATAATTTGCTTTAGGAGCACAGGAGACGCTAATTAGGACAGATCCTTGCAAGGAAAAATCTGCATGCTTTTTTGTGTCCAGACCTGAGTTAAAGGGTTCTAGTCGTGGTCAAACTTGAGCAGGCGAGGACAGAGAACATATATATTTCCTGGGCTTACACGGCTCATGACTGATCAGTTCCGCCAGAAGAACTGCAACATTTGACGACCACCATAGCAGCAAAGAAGACCAACCTAATGATAGGTTGTGAAGCCTCGAAAACCAGCTTGAAAAATTGTGGCAGTTGTGAGGAGGTCCTTGATATCACCCTACTAATCGACACTGGGATTCTGAGGGGGGAGAACTGGAGAGTTGCTAAGCAGAGATCCCTCTCAAGCTATAGTTAGATACTTTTCAGTTTAGATCTCGGCGCATAGATCTCTAAGCCTTTCAGAGACCCCAGAAGAATCGACTGAAGGAAGTTTAATCAAGTTATCAAGAGCAAACCCTCCGGTGCGTAAATTGGCTAGTTTGACACTACATACGAACTGGAGTCAAAGGACGGGGCTTTGCAAAAGGCATTCGATACAGGTATAAATATTGCTAGACATACAATGACTGCTTTAAGAAGTACGAGTCGGCCATCAAAACTGCCAAGAGGCGGTTCTGGTTGGACTATTATCAGAACATTGAAAGCACCAGTGGATCGCAAGGGTCAGTAAGACACCGCCTGTTTCGAGTCAAGGAGAATTTGGCCCTCTTATAAAAAAAAACCGATCGCGAGAGTACTTATGCCAGACGCGTTCAAATGTATGATATATAAGGCTTCGGCGGTATGCATGCTGCACTGGCCCATAGGCGACCATGCCGTCAGACCCGGCACACCCTTCAATTCACATTGCCGAATGTGCAGAGAAGAAAGGTAAAACTTCAGGCACTTCCTTTCCGATTGCCTAGCTCTACCTAGAGTGAATTTGTGATCCAAAATCTGCGCCTGGACATACTACAGGCACTCCTTCTAGGGGGAGACTTTGTGATGTACGGACTTTGGTCTGATTATTTATGTATTTCCTATTTGATTTTCAATGGACTGTGTTTCAGTTTCTTATTATTACACTTAATGCTGTAGAAGAACTAACTCGTCTATCACACCGTCGAAATAAATAAATAAATAAACAAATAAACGATTTCAGATAGTTCATTAACAAAATTTTAAATAACAAAAAAATGAATTGATGGTGGATAATGAATGATGATGATGAAGTTCAAGGGAAAAGGATCAAATGAGTACATACAGAATTCCTTAGACCCAAAACGTTTTCATAAAATCTAACTTGATGTATTATCTTCTCAGAGATATAGATTTAACCATGTTAATTTCTGAAATTTCCTATGTTCATGAAGGTTTGTTAAAAGGACACTAAAGTTCTAATTCGAGTAAAGTAGTTCATATTCTAAGAGCAGCTGTCCATCTGTTTCTATCCAACCTTACTACGTTTATTTTGGAGAATTTACAATTTAATTGGCCACAACTAACAAGCAAGGCTCTAAAATACTTACATTCTAAATTTAATTCCCCCATAGCCAATTAAGATGTTAATGGCATTGTTTGGGTAAAGTGGTGTTGATGAATTCCGAGACGTCCACTGTATGGAAAGAAACTCAATTTTCCGTGTCAGCTTTGAAGGTTTCATTGTCGAGAAACCGCAAACAAACTTGGACTAAATTGTGGCAAAATGTCTTTCATCTTTGGGACAAAACAGGACAACGTCAACATGAATTGTGGGTAATGGCTACAAGGACGTTAATTGGCTTTCATTCTCCGTGATGAAAGGGATTCAAAGCGTCACTACTTCAAAATTGATAGGACACAGTTAGTAGACTTTGCTGTGGCCAAACAAAGAAATCGTAGCTTTTGTACAATGGTTTCAGTGAAAACTTGTTGTAGCATGAATGAAGCTCAGTCGACTAATTCAGGCAATTGTGTCCATCTCATTGTAGTAATTTCCTTGACAGTTCGAATCGCACCTACATACAGATGTACGTACTTTGGAAAGTGAAAATTCCAAATGGATACGAAAGACATCTCTCTTTCTTCTCCGCCCGAAAAGGTACATGTGGTTTTTAACAGTAACAATACCTCATACAATCGATTCGCTTCCTATCTGTTTTTCACCTGGATTTTTTCAAAGACGATGAAACCTATTATAAAGTTTGATGAGTGGCATGTGAAACCCTAGGTATTCAATGAAAGGCATGGTTTTTGAGTTCCCGTGGGGTGTGCAAGTGATAAGCCTATAGCTGATGAGACTGTGCTTGTCAAACATCTTAAATATCTTAAAATTATTTGAAGTGAACAATTTGACAAACTCGGAGGTTGTTCACAGTTGGAAATGTTCAATCGAGTGTATGTTCGAAAATACAGGAATGCCTCGACTTAGAACACTAATTACTCGCAGAAAAACCCATGTTTAACCGAAAATGAACTAAGCCGAATCTGAGCAACCGTTCATAACAGGTGCCTCAAAAAAGTTCGCGAGGACCTACACTTTATCTTATATATATAAGCAACCTTCGTTGACAACACCGGAAGCTTAAGTATACATCTTGATTCAAAAAAAGTAGTAATACAGGCGCATGATATCCGCAAGTTTGCTGCCAATCGGACTATTACTGACAAAGTTACAGTAGTAAGTTGTTTTTTTCTGTATATTTACTGCAACACAAAATAGTGAAAATCAATGTCACATTAAAGTGAATAGTTTGACGTACAAAATGCATATACATACTTTACGAGCTACTTACAAATGGAACAGTTTTGTACTAAAATATATTTACACAACAAATACACAAAACCTCTTATACCTCTTATATCTTATAACGAGCATATTTTCAGCATGTCACACTTCTTGTCAAATCTGGTGTGGTTAATGGTAGTTTCAACAATGTTATTTTTGACGTTTGTCATCTCAGGCAGAGTCTGCCTCGTCTTCTTTTCCTACCATAGATAAGCCCTTATAGACTTTCCGGGGTGGATCATCCTCCTCCATATGGATTGAGCGACCCGCCCACCGTAACCTGTTGAGCCGGATTTTATCCACAACCTGACGGTCGTGGTATCGTTCATATATTTCGTCATTATGTAGGCTACAGAATCGTCCATCCTCATGTAGGGGCCAAAAATTCTTCGGAGAATTTTTCTCTCGAACGCGGCCAAGAGTTCGTTTTGCTTAGAGCCCAAGTCTCCGAGGAATACATGAGGACTGGCAAGATTACTGTCTTGTAAAGTAAGAGCTTTGATCCTATGGTAAGACGTTTCGAGCGAAACAGTTTTTGTAAGCTGAAATAGACTCTGTTGGCTGCTAACAGCCGTGCGCGAATTTCATCGTCATAGCTGTTATCGATTCGTATTTTCGACCCTAGATAGGAAAAATTTTCAACGGTCTCAAAGTTGTCTCCTATCTTTATTTTTCTCGTTTTACCAGTGGGATTTGATGTTGTTAGTCGGTTGATTTTTGGTGCTGACGTAATTGGTGTCCATATTTCAACAGAATCAGAATCAGAAAATCTGATCTATTGCTGATTTGCCTGGAGTGAAGTCTCTTTGGTGTCCGACCTAGCAAGATAGTGGAGAATATCTTACAAATAGTACTCAGCAACTTGATATCTCTATAATTGCAGCACTGTGTGATATCTACCTTTTTATATATGGGACAGATAATGCTTTGTTTCTATCAGACATTGACTCTCTGTCCCACACCTTCAACATAAGTTGTTGAACCGCTTGGTGTAATTGGTCGTCTCCATATTTAACCAATTTGACTGTAATTCCATCGACTCCTGGCGACTTATGATTTTTAAGGAGCACTTGTAAAGCGACTTGTTTGTAAAACTTCCATTAGCTATGCTAGTGTGATCCAGGGCATTCGACTGGCCATACTGCCGAACATGTTTCCCGAGCAAATATTCACTCGTGAGAAGCAGGAAACCATCGAAGACCTTGCCTTCAGGCAGAAGTGCAAGGAATGGACTGTGAAACTAGTGCTCACCGGGATACGCTTTCGACCAGGTCATATACTGATGGACTGCGCGACGGAAGACACTGCAGAGTGATTTAGGACCATAGTTGCTAAATTGCTAGGCTGGGAAGGAGCAGAACTGACAATATGTGCTGGTGATGATATACCAGGAGCACACAGACAGTGGACTCCCTAACCGCTCAGCATGAGGATCTCCATACGTGAGAGAGTCTTCAGAAGCAAGGTGGAGGGCAAGGGTAAACTCCTCACGATCGGGGTAGATGGCCGATCCCCGGAGCCAATCAAACGTCGGAGTTGCCATATCAACTATCGATTTGACAACATACTTGTGCATGTGCACAGGGAAAACCCGGGGAAAGACACCTCGGAGGAGACACCGGGTGAAAAGCATACCGAGGTCTCTGAAGAAGTCTCGAAATCCATAAAGGCGGAAAGGACTATATCAAAGAGGGAAGTAGACCTGCCGTCCAGTGAAGAGTAGAAGCTGGATAACCTAGACCTAGGATTTCTAGTGCTCAAGGTGGATAGTGACGCACAGGAAAGTGCCATGTTGGAGGGGGAGGGCGATACTCCGACAGTGGAGAAGAGCTCCAAACAATAACGGAGCCAATGGCCAGCACTAAGATAGCCCAGATAAACCTCCACCATGTGAAAGCGGGATCTGCGGTAATTGCAAGGAGAACATTGGAATAGTGGTGGCTCAGGAACTTTGGGTGTATCGGGGGCAGGTTCATGATCTGCAAGGAGAAAGCATGCAGGCAATTTTTGACTCCTCTTGTGAAAAACCAAGAGCTTGCATAATTCTTAAACTTCTTCTCTAATGGGGGGCTGGTCAGGAATTGGAGGGTGTCGGATAAATTCTGTCTGATCACAGAATAATCAGATTTGACATTGAGGGTAACTCCGAAATAAAAAGAATAATAAGGAATCCCAAGACAACGGATTGGGAATCCTATGTAACGTACCTTAGCAACATGGTCCATCTTCAAGGGGGCCGTGGCATCAGGAGCCAACTGAAACTAAAGACAGTGGTGGAAAATTTCAACACAGCCGTCATTGACACATACGGGGCCAGCTGTCTGGCTAAGAAGAAGTCAATAAGGGATGTACCATGGCGGAGCAGGAACCTGGCCAGAGAGAGAACAGAGGTACGAAAACTTTTCAACCGGGCAAAACAAACCGGGGACTGGAAGAGGTATAAAAACACACTGTCTGTGTAGAGCAACGCGATCAGGAAAAAAAAACGGAACAGCTTTAGGGAATTCTGCGAAGGGATCTAACAGATCACAGAAGCAACCAGGCTTTATAAGGCTGTGGAAAAGACGGGGCAATATCCTCTCGAAGAAGGAAAATTGAACATTTACCGAGAATGAGGAGGACAGGGTACACCTGCTTCTCAGAACTCATTTCCCGGGGTCCTACCCCACGGCGGCAGGCAACAACATTCTACTTGACACCCCAATAACGAACAAAAGGGGAAGAAAGGAGAACTGGAGACTAGCAAAGGGAGTATGCTCAGAAGCTAGGGTGAGGTGGGCAATGGGAACTTTTAAACCACTGAAATCACCCGGAGTAGATGATATTTTCCCAACACTAATCTAGAGAGACTTAAGAACGATCTTTGATTCTCTTCTGAGGGTGGCAAGGAGCAGCATAGCCCTGGGATATATACCAAGGGCATTGAGACGGACAAAAGTGGTCTTTATTCCGAAAACGTGTGAAAAGGGTCCTTCTCATCCTAAATCTTTCAGACCAATTTATTTAACATCGTTTGCACTCAAAACAGTGGAAAAGGACATAGACAACTATATTATAACTAACGTTCTAAAGCGTAATCCCTTACTCCAGCGTCAACACGATTACCGGGCGGGACGGTCAACAGAAACTACGAGATGCCATAGAAACAAAAAAGATAGCACTGGTAACCGGAAGCTGGACGCTTCAGGTACGAATGGTTTTGTGTATTTCTTAGTACGTAGCACATATTATATGAAAATATCCACTTTCGGATGATATTGACATTCATAGTCTTGAATTTGCAAAGAAGCAGTAGTAATAGTGCGATTTCCATCAAACTTAGTGAGATCATGCTCTATGTTATACTCTATATTGTTGCGAAATTTCGTGGTGCTAGTATGAACTTAAGGGGGGTTTTGCAGCAGATAATTAAAAATTATAGTAATATACTATCAATACCTTTATTTGTACAGGTATCAGTATGGAAGGTATTTCGGAGTCCAGGCACTATAATATATAGTGGCAGACTTCTGATTTTTACCAGATTTTTCGGTTGGGTGGTTTCTGAGAATGGCCCCCTTAAAAGAATGATCACTTTCAACCCCCCGCAGTCCCTACCTTTCTAACAAATGCCAAAACTAAGACCTGCTTCGAAAAGTACTAACCGAGACCTTCAGTTTGATACCCCACATGACTATATTTGATGAAAAACAAATTTACACCCATTCCCTTAAATTCGTCGTAAAAGGATGTAACTCACTGAAGACACGAACGAGTGGCTCAGGCAGTACTGCTCCTCCCTTAACGATGTGTGGGAGGGTGCGCGACTAACCTGGAAAAGGGTCTCTGAGCTGCCATCGATCAAACAGTGCTTTCTCTGGCTTCCAGAAGAAGATCGAAATGGTGTCGGGGTTCTGGAACAACTTGGTGTACAGAACAACCTTAACACTTCCACCTGGTTGCTGCTAGGCAGCAAAACAGGAGAGAGAACCGATAGGCCGGGAACTTTTCTCACTATCGGCGTTCCCGAACCTGATGTTAAGACAGTTCGGGAAAAATCGGGTTGCCGGCTCTACTATGGGCTGGGGACCGTCACGTTACAAGTGTCGGCTCCTAAAACCATTGAAGGGGACATGCAGTCCCCGGCATCTACATCTGAAACATAAATGAGGTGCCACATTTCCCAAGTAAATTTGCAGCATTGTAAAGCGGCAACTGCACTTATCAGTCGTCGGATCAATAGCTGCAAGACATTTATATACCTCATACAAGAACCGTGGGTTGTTGGTGGGGCAGTCAGGGGCCTAAACTTCCAACATGCTGACCTATTGTATGCCAATGGAAGCGATCGACCCCGCACCTGCATGGTAGTCTCCAAAGACTTCCAGGCTAACCTGGTTAACAATCTATGTGATGGCGACACCACATCGGCTAAGCTAACCATAAAAAGTCAACAAACACACCATGGTGGAACTCGGATTTGGCAAAACAGAGGAGAACGACAAGGATGCTCCTTAATCGTGTTCTGAAGGGCGAATCAAGCACTAGCTGGAATCGCTATAAAAAGGCACAGAAGGCTCTAAAGAAGAGCATAGAATCGGCTAAATGATCATCTTGGAGACGCTTTTGCGAAGAGACTAACTCTCTTGAGGCAACCTCAAAGCTGAAGCGGATTCTGGTCAAAGAACGTAGCCAGAAACTGGGTTACTTACGTTTACAGAATGGGAAGTACACAGAAAGCGATGAAGAAACGGCAAATCATTTGCTTGAAATACACTTCCCAGGCAGTATTCAAAATCTAATCTCGGGGCCAACAGGTGCATGCAGCCCTCAACCGAGAGATTGGAATCTGGCATGCAAAGTTATATCACTGGAGCGAGTGAAATGGGCATTTAACTCGTTCCACAGATATAAGTCTGCAGGTCCGGATGGCATCATTCCTGCGCTAGTAATAGAAGGAATGGATGCCCTGGGTCGGCACATTCGGAATATATATCGGGCATGCCTAGCACAAGCTTATGTTCCAATTATATGGCGGGATGTGAAGGTGTTGTTCATTCCCAAACCAGGAAAACCCACCTACACAGACGCAAAAAGCTTTCGAACGATCAGCCTAACGTCCTTTCTGCTAAAAGGACTAGAAAGATTAGTAGATCGGTTCATAAGGGATACACACATTCCTAAATGGCCACTTCACCATAGGCAACACGCCTACCAGAAAGGCAAATCCACGGAGACAGCACTCCATGAACTTACGACAAAAATTGAAAAGGCGATGTCCGATAAATAATACGCTTTAGGCGCATTCATGGACATCGAAGGTGCCTTCAATTATGCCTCATTTGCAGCAATTTGTGATGCGGCAAGACAGCATGGAATCGAACCGCTGCTAATCAGTTGGATCCTTCACATGCTACAGTGGAGAAAAATCCACATATCGGTCAGTCAGAAGTCTATTGAAGCAGGATGTCTCAGGAGCTGCCCACAGAGAGGGGTTCTCTCTCCACTCTTATGGCTCTTGGTGATGGATACCCTGCTGTGGCTCCTGGAGGACAAAAAAGTCTTCGCGCAAGCATTTGCGGACAACCTAGCCGTAATAATTACCGGCAAATTTGCGGACACAGTATGTGACCGCTTGAATGCAACTCTGCATGTAATCCACAGCTGGTGCCTCCGCAATGGACTCACGGTGAACGCTAGAAAGACTGGACTAGTTATGTTCACTAGGAACGTCAGGTGGGGCAGCTATACGCTACTATACGCTATACGATAATAATCTTCACCGACGGGTCAGTCACGGAGGATGGATCGGATGCAGGCGTGTTCTCGGAGAATCCGATTATAGAACTGGCCCGACCCCTCGGAAAAATGACGACCATATTCCAGGCGGAGATATATGCCATTTCATTGGCAGCAGAAGAATGTCTGCGACAAAAATGGAGGGGTCGCACCATTCGAATCTGTTCCGACAGTCGGGCGGCATTATCGGCACTAGATGGCAACAACATATCAAACCAGTTAGTGTGGAGTTGTCATCAGGTGCTGATGAAACTTGGCCGACTGAACGAAACATTCCTGATGTGGGTGCCGGGGCACTCTAACATCGCCGGTAATGAGGGGGCTGATAGACTGGCTCGCCGAGGGTCTGGATCCACAATGGTGGGCCCAGAACCAGCTCTTGGAATCCGACCATCTACTGTCAAGTCTACTCTGAAAGGTGAAATTGCGAGGATTCACGCAACCGAGTGGAGAAATTTGGACTCTTGCCGGCAAGCGAAAATCCTTGTGAAGGAGCCTAGGGCCACTAGAGCGGCATTTTTGTTGTCCCTTAAGAAGTGGGACATGAAAACCCTAGTAGGGCTTTTGACGGGACACTGCCCCTTAAACTACCATATGGAAAATATTGGGGTAGTGGTTTCGGCTGTGTGCAGCCAATGTGAGGAGGAGGAGGAAACTGCCCTGCACTTTTTATGCAGCTGCCCGGCATCCTCAGACCTCAGACGAAGACACCTTGGCAAGGTTTTCTTCAATGAAGAATCTGCACACACTCTGCCTCTTGAGAATGTTCTCAGATTCGCTAAAGCCTGCGAACACCGTAGGCGGGAAGCCATTGAATAGGCAACTTACGGGGATAGTACAATGGGCCTAATAATGGCCTGAGTGCTCGGAGCTACGGCTCCCCCCATTTAACTAAACTAACTAACTGACTAACTTACTGTATGCGTGAGCGTACACAGTTCCCAGCTTTCTACAAAATTTGGTGTCATTCGCTGTAACAGTCTCCGAGAAAAATACGTGCGCCGGACGGACAGACAGACAGATAGCCAGACGGACAGACAAACAGTGAACCGATTTTAATAAGCTTTTGTGTTTACACGGCACGACCGCACGCGTGGGGTCGTAAGTTTCCGGACCCAACTGCCGCGATCGTGAGAGAAGATCCACGACGGATCGTTCATTCCCCTTTTGGACTCCCTGGAAAGGATTTCTGATTGGCAGGATTTAAGGATCCTTAACAACCCTACAGATATTGCAGTGCCTGCAAGGAACAGTACCGCAGGGAGACTGTCATCTTATGGGAGGGCGAAACTTATTCTTTTCATTTGATAAAAAACTAAGAATTCCTTCATAAACTGCAAGATATATTTAGATATTGAAGACAAATATTGCCTTTATCCTAAATAAAGAAACATCGCCTAAACCGCACTCTAATGCATACATATATGTACGCAATTGATCAAAAGCATCTCCATATTTCCTCCTTATTTTGTGTGCAAAAGCATACTTATAAATAAATATGTCAAACGGCAGTATAGGTCCCAGGGCGAAACGTGGATTGGTACCCACGATGGAGCATAAAACCTGGGAAACGCCTGCTGAACCAATACCAACAGCTCTACTACCAAAGCCTATCTCCACCTTCACATGGTAATCGCTGGGAGTTCTTTCTTTATGAAAAACTGCACACGGAGAAGGATGAAGGCGAGTCTCCTCCGCCTAAAAACCGGACAAAATCTACCAACTCGTCCTCCATGTTGGGGGTTGGGTAGGGCTGGTAACCCTGCATGGAAAACTAATGTTACGAAGCCACGAAAGGAGCCTCGGACAGGATGGATCTTACAATGATGAACCCTGCAACGACAACGGATTAACGATTTGCGCATTTGCTCATGGACCGTGCGGTCCCTGTACAGACCGAATGCTGCTGAGCAGCTAGCCGATATCAACAATGAAGACAGAAGACTACAACTTTGAGACAGTTGATAATTTCTCATATCTATTGTCGAAAATCACAACCGATAACAGCTACGATGATGAAATCCACGCACGGTTGTTGACAGCCAACAGAGCCTATTTCAGCTTACAAAAACTGTTCTGCTCGAAATGTCTCACCATAGGGTCAATGCTCTTACTATATTCCTCGGAGACTTGGGCTCTTAGCAAGAAAAAACTGCGACCTATTGGCTGCGTTCGAAAGAAGAATCCTCCGAAGAATTTTTGGCCCACTACATGAGGATGGACGATTCCGTAACCGACCGTCTGGTTGTGGATAAAATCCGGCTCAACAGGTTGCGGTGGGCAGGTCACTTAATCCATATGGATGAGGATGATTCAGCCCGGAAAGTCTATAAGGGCAATATCTATGGTAGAAAAAAAAGACGAGGTAGACCCTGCCTAAGATGGAGCGCTTAGACTTAGAGACTGAATACTATCCGCAAACTTTCTTCTTTCTTTCAGAATGATGATCTGATGATAATGATTTTATTACTTATTTTCTATACTATTGTTACTATTATTTAAGTAGATAACGGAAAAAATACATCGCACGTATTTCGGGCTCTGATTTCTTATAAATGCATCATTGCAGATTTTTCCGTTGGACATGCTCTGAGAATGAGACCTACTTCACTTTTTGGTGTTCATATTTTGAGTTTTCTCTCCATTTCCACTTTCATAATCCAATCATAAACATAATCTTGCCAAGTTTGATGGAAATTGCATCATTACTAACAAAGTAATAGTGGGTCAAAGTTGTCGATTCAGTGCAAATTCTATTATTTTGAACGTCAGTACCACGCTAAAGTGAATCTTTTCGCATAATCTGTGCATATACATTACCTGCTACATACAAATGGAACAAAAGTCAACTCAAATAATTTTGTATAAGATATACCCAAAACCTCTCATACCTGTGTCTGCGGCTACAAACTGGACTAGTGAATAAAGAGGAGCCGAGGACAGTAGTCTACGTGCAACCGTGTTCGCCAGTGAATCATTAGGACTCAGAACTGAGCTCGAGTTAGATCGCTATAGACTTTCTATAATAATAATCGTTGGTGCGACAATTTAATTGGACCAGGGCATTGAAGTGTGTTAGAGCACTTCATTCAAGACTGTAACGGTACACTACAGGATTACAGCACCCTGTTGGCAATGTGGTCAGCACTGCGCTCGTTCGAGATTATTACCCCGATTTGACTTAGGTACTCATTCACAGCTAAGTCAACTGGTATGCGACGTCACATCACGATATAAATCCGACAGCCTTCTGTCCGACAGCCTAGTGCCCTTACCACTGAGCTTGTTTTGTTTGCTCGTAAAGTAGTGCGGGTAATTTATACTGACACTCATCTCGCGTATCTATTTCGATCCCGTGTTTGAATGTCACTCAAAGCAAACATAAATTATAAAATAAATCTTCTGTTCATGGACAAATTACGGCTTAACATTTGTACGAGCACCATGAGATGCAGTGTAACTGGCTTGGTGGAACAGCCACCTAGCCGGAATTAGGACAAGGGTCCGAAAACTCTTCAATCGGGCAAAACAAGCCGGAGAGTGGCTGAGGAATAAAAATGAATTGACGGCACAACTCGATCAAGAAAGCCAAATTGAACCGCTTCAGGAAATTTTGTGAAGGATCGAACAAACCACAGTAGAATCAAGCAATACAAACCTGTAGAAAAGACTGGGCTATATCTTCTGCCAGTCTGAAAAAGGAAGATAGGACATCTACCGAGAATGGATCCTACCCCATGGCAGAAGCCGACAATAACGAACAGAATGGCAAAAAAGGAGAACTGGAAACTAGCAAAAGTGGTATGCTCAGAAGCTGGGCTTTAAACCACTAAAATCATACAGAATAGATGGCGTTTTCCCAGCACCACTCACAAGGGGCCTAAAAATCATCTTAGCGTCGCTTTTAGGAGTGGTAACGGGCAGCATAGCCTTGGGATACACACCAAAGGCATGGAAGCGGGCAAAGGTGTGCGGATATTTTTCATTCCAAATCTTTCAGATAATGCATGATTCCCAACATTAATGTCAACCTGCTTATCGGGCAGGGCAGCTGTGGATCGGCTCATGAGTATATTACGGAACCCCGAAGGAGCATTCGATAATACATCGCACGCAGAGATGCAAACTACCCTGATCCGCAAGGGAGTGGGAAAGATCTTGGCCTTCTGTAGGGGCAGAATGCTAGAGAATAGCTAAAAAGACGTGCAAATTCTATTGTCATAAATACTGCTCAAGGTTGTCCACAGGTTGGGGTATTATCACCGCTTAGACGTATTGTAGTTAGGAGAGCTAACAAATACTGAAACGCAAGTACCGGGTTACTCTGATAAAATTGTTTTCATTTGGGGAGCAAATATGAGGATACCCTATATGATAGCATCCAAACTCAAGCCTAAGCATGATCATCTTGGAGCCATCAGGTTACATGGCATGGGGTGGACCAAAATCTACTCTGGAAGACACACATTGAAAGTATAATATGCCGCAAAACTACAAGGACATTGATCACTTTCAGAGTCATAGTATGAAAAAAGAGGTTGCACACCGAACACACTACTTTGGATATACACTGCAATAGTAAGACCAATGATGGTGACCTATCTGGGCAGACAGAACAGTACTCAGCACAATAGGCAAAGAATTACACAAACTTCAAAGACTTGACTTTCTTGAGTATCAATGGAGCAATGAGGACTTGCCCAACAGCATCTCTGGAGGTCATCCTGCAATTAACTCCATCCCATCTTCACATATAAAACAATGAGGCGATATTCCTAGTTACTGATATTACCGAATGAAGAACAGTGTAACTAGAAATGAAATGATCCAACGCCTCGACCGCCGAATTACAGGCTATGAATTGGTCGTTCTCCACCTACTCTATCATTATGAGCTTTTTATAAGCTCGGGTGGAGACCTGTATGGCACACATACATCCCTTCGTTTGAGCAAACAGTGATTGTGCCTGTTTAATGGGGATCGGTCGTCAAAAATTCAGTTTTGTTCAGATTCAATCTGAGATCGTATTACATGAGGCGATCATTCCATTTTTGGACAAGTTGCACGAGATCATTTTTGCTATTAGATGCTAGGAAAACATCATCTGCATAAAGCAGTGTGAATGGCGCTGGACGTTGGATGTTCCGTGCGACGGTGTCCGTAACAAGAACGAAGAAGAGAGGGCGTTTCCTTGATGAACACCAACAGAGACACGAATTGGTTTCGATACACCCGCCACACTTCGAACCTTACTTTTCGGATCGTGATAGAGCAATTGAACCCAGCGCACGAGTTCTTCTGACATTAAGTGTAGTCGTAAAGCATACCAGATGAGTTTGTGTGGTACACGGTCAAACGCTTTCTCTAGATCCAGAAATACAATGTACAGAGGGCGATACTTCTCACGGTGTTTCTCCACGAGTAACCGCGCAGCGAATATTGCGTCAGTAGTTCCGCAGTTTTCGACAAATCCGGCTTGATTCACGGTTATTTCAACGATTTCGCGAATACGGTTGTCAAGAATGCGTTCAAAAATCTTGCCAGTCAGATGGTGTTCTACCTTCCTGAATAACGCAATTAAAAAATTCACTGAGCCGCAGTGTTCCCAGCTCTACGCCTTCCAGAGCGCAGAGGCGATGTCGCCAGGTCCTCTGGCTTTCTCTGATTTCACTCGTTTTATTAGTAGTACCGTTCTTGCTATTAATGCAACAGAAGTATTCGATATCCTGTGCGCGTTCGTTTTCACTTTTGGCAAGTTGATATATAGTAAAGCTTTTTGTAATGGTCCGCTCGGGTGACAGCGACTGCTTTCTTTGCTTCCCGGTTGGCATTCTTATAAACTTGCAAATTAGCGAGCATTTTATCGTCGAGAAACTTGTGGTAGAGGCGTTTCTTCTCACGGACCTTCATTTCAACATCGTCATTCAAAGCCAAGTATCTCGGTTGATGTACCGCTTCCCAGGCTTGGTGACCCCGAGGGTTGCAGAGGCCGCTTTGTGGATAGTGTCTTTCATTTGGTTCCACGATGTTGTATTGAGGTGTGATGATCTCATAAAGAACGGCTTTGCAATCAGTGGCAGTGCTAAAATGTCGGCGTCTTTTGAGAATATAGTCGATTAGCGTTTTATTCTTCCCACTATAAAATGTAGGAAGATGAGACAATCGTTTGATGAACCATGTATTGAGAAGTACAAGGTCATGATCTATCTAATCTATTATACGCTTACCACCCTCATTGCGCGCTCCGAGCCCCTTTCTCTCATTGCACCTTTTACTGTCTGCTTTCTCACCCACTTGACCATTAAGGCCGCCGGGGATGATGATATAGTCGTCAGCAGGCACGTGACAAGTCTTTTCATCGAGAAGTTGCCAGAGAGCATTTTTCACGCCATCAGGTCGACCTGTCTGTGGTGCGTATGCGGTGAAGAAGTGAATAGTGCGATCAGCTGATATAATGGTGAGCTTCATCAGCCGATCATCAAATCATTCGACTTCTTTAATGGACTCACGGAAATCCTCTGAGATGGTAATGCCAACACCACATTAAGTGTGTAGGCTACCAAAATTTTTGCCGCGTTCGCATTCAATGTGGCAGCTTTTGGCACCAGACCATCGGGTTTCTTGCAGAGCGCAAATATCAATGCGTCCTTTCCAAAGGGCTCTTGCGAGTTCCTCGGTCTTCCCAGTTAGAATGCCAACATTTAGCGTGCAAACACGTATTTGTTTTGTTCGGACTAACTTACTTACGTCCTGACGCCGTGCATGTGTCAAGAACCTTCGACCATTTATCGACAGGACCGGCGCCCGTTCTGCCGCGTTGACTGAGGTGGGCGCCCTACCATTTTTCCGAGGATTGTGTCTCAAGCCGATCATCTTGTTTGTAACCACATTGTATGCATTTTCTGAGTCGGCCTGTCGCGGGACCTGTCACCAAGAAAGGTCAGGAAGGATTCAGCATAGTGGAATAACTCCAACTATACTCTGTTTATCTTTTTCCCTGATCTCAACATTTCATTTTTGCTTTACTGAGGATAGTACAAAGTGCGTTGCCTCAAACCCTGCTCCTTTATCTGGGCTTCGGACCAGCATACTATGTTAATAGCATGGCGGAGTTAACTCGAGCATGGATTTCTTGCCGAATTTCAAGGTACTCATAGAGTCTGTCCCGATCATAGCTCGGATGTGGAGATCACCAGTGTTATGTCCGGTCTAATCCGAATTCGCAACAGATTTCTAAGGTTCTAAAAACATCAGGACCAGCTACAACTCGATGCACATCAAGTGTGGCAGCTCGCACTTAGCACGAAGGCCACGTTTTATTGCATGAAAAGGGATTCAGCGGCATGCGAAACCACAAGGGGGGGGGGGTTAACGATTCCCCCTGCAAGATGCCCCTTTGATGTGTTGGCGCCATCAGATAAATGCACTGATAAGATGATATGCCATCTTTCCACGACGAATGTCACCAAAAACTCTATTAGCTTGGGATCAATGCGTACATGTTCAAATCTCCCGCTTCTCATCTCATCTTATCTCTGCGTTAGCGCTGACTGTGTGTGTAAATTTACAGCGGTTCTCTATCAAGATCTCCGCTTGACGTTTATCATCATCTTTCACGCGCAATTCCCTGTTGACTGTTTTCTCGTTCTCGTTTTCGTTTTCGTTTCCATCTTCTTTTTTCTTCTCATCCTGCTTTGTGCGGGCAATAAAACTAATCAAAATTAATCTTTGTGTTTTGTTTTGGTATCATCTCGTTCTCACCCAACCGTGAGTTTGGTTGAATCTCGAAAGAAGTCCGGTCCCAGTATTTTCTAAGAACGCGTTCTTCAAACATTGTATTTGAAGCGTTTCTCGAACAGTACAAATGTAGGACATCGATTAGTCAGGTGTGTATAGTAACTATCGGCAATCGATAATGAGTTGCTCTTTTCAACCCTTTGATTGAACTCGCCAGTCATTCTGCGTCACGTACAGAAATTTATTACTCTCGAGGTGCGCATCGACCCTTCCACTAAAAATGGAGGTTATGAATTTGTAAGTGATTGGTAAACAAATAATCCGTCTTGCCCTGCGAGGTCCTGCACCGTGTCCTTCTTAAGGGTAAGATAAGTAATCCCCGTAGTGAGAAAAAGTGGCAATTGCTCCGGCCGACCATTGATCTGGTTTATGTTATATGCCAGCTGACCATGTATACTGATGAACATTTTGCAGCAGAAGATTTGCACCGGATCCAGACCAGGACCCCTCTGTCCTCTGTGGTGACTTCGGTAAAATCGATGCCCGGCGGTAATGCATTTAGCATGCAGGGCGGGTAACCCCCAATATTCTTTTACTTCCGTTGCCATAAACTGCACTTTCAATACGCCCTATTGGGATTCTTTGGGTAATCTGGAAAAAATCCGTTGGTTTCTTGTGTTCGTTGCATTTGGAACACATCTGGAGTGATTTTCGCAATACCGTCGCAACCGACCGCGTACGGCAGAAAATTTCTGCATTAGTGTGGCCAAAATTTCAACTATGGGTATCTCACTGGTGATGACATAGTTCCGGTAAACCCTTTGTACTTTACTTTTCACCCGCCTGCTGGCATTGCCAGTGCTGATTTGAATCAGCCAAGCAATGTCCTGCCGCAATGAGTCACGCCGACGTTTTATAGACTTTTCCATAGTGGATCTCTTCGCTCAATCAAACCAATAATACGAAAGCGCAATCTGATGGCCCACCACAATACACAAGTGACTGCAGTTGAAGGAGCCACATGTCAATACACAGTCGACATGAACCTTATCATTGATTTGAGATAAAATTCTCGGAATCGCTGGAACGCAATTCTCGGAATTGCTAGAACGCAAAGGATCCATTTCCGAGAATTCTATACATACTCTATGGAATTCATCGCAAACCTCAGCGGAAACTTCAGCCAGGCGGTGAAGAAGAGTGCTTTGGCAAGTACTGGAATTTTCGCCCCAGGTGCGATGTGGTTTTGTTGATGCCGCCGACTCTGCTCCCATCGACTCTTAGTTACCAGTTTCCGCGATGACCTCAAACTAAACATGCTTCCTGATGCCGAGATTATGTCGGCGTGTGTAAGAACGGTGCTGATATGCACAATTACGTCCGCATATTGCGGGAAGCGTTCGGCGGATCTCTGGTGAAACAAGGGGCAGTCTGATGCTGCAGCTGCCCCCAACATTGTTATTTCGTACTAGAATCGGATGGTAAAGAAGTTCATTTCGTCAGGCCCTTTCACCCGCTCCCTATGCGAACCTGAAGTGGTCTCCACGGATTGTGTCCGAACAGCTATAACAGGCGGACCTATGCTCCTGGTAATCGTGGCGCCTAGACGTCGAACCGCCCCACGATTAGCGATTTTGACGCCGTGATGTTCAACTACTGCGGGGTTGCAGAAGTTAATATTATGCTATTTTATTTGCTTCAGTTTTATTTATCATCGCACTTAGTACTCTGCATGTGATAAACATGCAGCAGTGGGGCAAACACAAAACCCAACAAAACATTCATGCCGCTAAGACAACTAGTAACATGGGTATTTTAAATATGTTTCAGTATAAATATCGGATTCGATTTAAACAAATATGGTGAATGCCAAACACTGCGATATTTCCGAAAAAAATATATTTGCACAGCCATCCCATTTCGGAGTATCTCATCGTGCCTTACCGCATAATATAAATATAGAACAAGTCGGAATACCGGAAGCTCGCGCTTCGGGTATAAAGGTTTTGTGTTCATCTTATGTGAGAAACTTCAACGCACATTTTTCTGTCCGTATATAGCTACAAATCCAACATAATCCTTCATATTTTTCCAAACTACGAGACATACGTACATATTACAGCCATAGATATCACGCTCACCCTAAACAAACAAACTGCCTATTAACGAATACTGTACACATATATGCACGTATATAAATTGATCGTACCCATATTTCCGATTTACTTCTTACATCTATTTGAATTAGGCACTACCTGCAAAGTTCATTAGCACGCATATATTATATACCTACATACACACATGTCTGGCTGACAAATAACTAAAAAACTAAAACAAAATAATTCTCTGCGACCCAATTCATAAGAACTCATTTCGTTGTGGTATTGACGAATTGATATGTGATGATGACGTCATGCAGGTTGTAGAGTGCACGAAATTCACAACAAATTGTAAAGTTTCACCCCCTATAACTTTGTTAATAATAATTGGATTTTTTTCAAACTTGACCGAGTTGTGCACCATATTCTTTGTTATACGCACGCCAAATTTTGTATTTCTGGGATGAACATAAGGGGGGGTGCCGGGTAAATTTCTAAAATGTGGAAATATACTATTATTAACTTTATTTGTGCAGATATCGGAACCGGATATATTTTGAGGCCTAGATTTCGCAGAGATGCACCACTGTGATTTTTTTCAGATTTTTCGGTTGGATAGGTTCTGAGAACGAGACCTGTTACACTTTTTGTGGGTCATATTTTGAACCCTCACTCACCTATGTTTCATCTAATATCAAATATTGAACCAGATTCGAAAAGTACTAATTGAGACCTTTCATTTGATACCCTACATGGCTACATTCTGTGAAAAAAAAATTGCAGCCTCCATTCACATGTATGGGGAGCCCCCCCTTAAACTTAACACAAGATGGCGCCACTTACTGCATGTAAAGGGATCACCAGATTACATACTCTCACCAATTTTCGTGACAATTGGTCCAATCGTTTCCGAATAAATCGGGTGTGACAGACAGACAGACAGACAGACAGACAGACAAGCAGTCATCACTAAAAGGCGAGCGCTCCCCACCGATTACTTGCCCAGAGTTGTTGCAGAATATAGTGAACACTCTATTCCCAGTGGATCTGAATGGTACAAGTTTGCCTGCAGTACAGTTAAATCCCGACGAAGTTCCGATAGTGGAAAATGAGGAGGTTCTAGACGCAGCAAAAAGATTGATTGAAAAAAAGACTCCAGGACCGGATGGAATCCCTAGCATTGCCCTGAAGGTAGCCGCCAGGACAGCACCAGGTATGTTTGCCCAAGTTTTCACGGCATGCCTTAGGGAAGGAGAATTCCCCGAGCAATGGAAGGTACAGAAGCTAATACTCATTCCGAAGGCAGGTAAACCATTGGGTGACCCCTCCTCATATAGGCCGATATGTCTGGTCAATACCATTGGCAAACTTTTTGAACGAGTAATATATAACAGACTGCTCGCTGTTGCGGAAAAGGAAGGAGGCCTTTCCGACAAACAACTCGGATTTCGTAAGGCAAAATCAACTGTCGACGCAATCAGCATGCTGACTGGCTTGGCTCAGGCTGCAATAGAAGAAGGAAAATGCTGTGCAGTAATAACCCTCGACGTAAAAAATGCGTTCAATAGTGCAAAATGGAATAAAATCATCGAGGCACTCGAAAAGATACAAGCCCCGAAGTACATTGTACGCATTGTGGTCGAGTTTCTCCTTGGGAGAAGACTTTACTGCGACTCGGACGATGGGCTAAAAATATTCCCGACAACTTGCGGAGTGCCACAGGGTTCTGTCCTGGGTCCCTTGCTGTGGCTAGTTATGTACGATGGAGTGTTGACGCTACGCCTACCGGACAACGTGACAACTATTGGCTTCGCCGATGATATCGGAATAACGGTGGTCGCAAAGCACCAAGACGAGATCGAGATCTATGCAAATGAAGCGATATGGGAGATCAATTCCTGGTTGAGAAATTCTGGCCTTTCACTTGCCGAGCATAAAACAGAAGTAGTTCTCATTAGCAAGAGAAGAAAGAACACAACTGTGAAAATCAAAGTTGGCGGAAAAACAATTTACTCCCAACCATCGCTCAAATACTTGGGAGTAATTATTGACAGAAGACTCAACTTCAAAAGACACATTGAGTACGCCGCAACTAAAGCGTCTTCCATCGCTACAACGATCTCGAGGATACTACCGAACATTGGTGGGCCAAGACAAAGTCGACGTCTTCTGCTCTCCAGGGTAGTCAGCTCCGTGCTACTCTACGCAGCTCCAGTTTGGGCAACTGCTCTGAATAACAAAGTGAACTGCCGAAAATTGGGAATGGCATATCGATTAAGTGCACTCCGGGTATGCAGTGCATATCGGACAACATCAGGAGAAGCGGCATATGTACTAGCAGGGATGCTCCCCATAGACATCTTGGCGAAGGAAAGTCGGCGACTCTACAACAAAACGTATGCAGCTGGAGAGTCTAGCGCATTTCGACGGCAGCTGGCACGGTGGGAATCTATCGAACGGTGGCAACAGCGATGGGACGAGTCCCAAACTGGTCGTTGGACATACCGCATCATTCCGGATATTCGGAGATGGTTTGAACGAAACCATGGGGAACTAAGCCACGAGTTAACACAATTCTTGAGTGGACATGGAGGTTATCGTGCCTATTTACATCGATTTGGTCACGACGAATCACCATGCTGCCCAAGATGTGGTAACGTGGCTGAGAATGCGGAGCATGTCATATTTGATTGCCCCAGGTTCACCGCGCACCGAGCAAGAATGGAAGCGGTCGCAGACAGGCGTTTAACACCCGAAAACATTGTGGAGTTTATGCTGGAGTCAACGGATGCCTGGAACCAGGTAGTAAGGGAACTGCAAGCTATTCACCAACAGCTTAGGCAGGAAGAACTACGACGAAAACAAGGAAGGGAGAGAACCATAATGAGCCGCAGTTAAAAGCTGATCCAGCCCCGCGATGCAATACTTGATAGGAGTTCCGTGGGGAGAGTGGAATGAGAAGGAGGTGGTTTTAGTGAGTAGAAGTCTCACATAACTGCGTGGCAGGAGCCAGCAGTAGGTTTTGAACCTTTCCACCTTCCAACGCCGAAAAAAAAAAAAAAAAAAGACAGACAAGCAGACGGACAGACGGACAGACAGACACCGTCTCGATTCTAATAAGGTTTTGTTTCACACAAAACCTTAAAAATGAGGTGGCCAATATCTCCTAAACCGAGCATCGCGCGTTCACCACGGCTACGCACCATTGTTTTCGGTTCGAAGAATCGCGTTTTACCTGTCTTCAGGTTTTCCACAGAATTCTGCACTCTTCCTCTTCTGTTCTAGGCCATGTGATTCTGGAGCCCCGTCGCACTAAGGAAGGGTTCCCTCCTTCGGAATCTTGACAATCATCCGCGCGACCACACTGGAAATTTACCAGATGTTATATGATTTAGTCCCTTGGTGAAATGCTCCCATCATCCCTTAAGCTGCGTCGTCCCACGCAGGACCAACGAGATACTGACGACATCCAGCAAGTACAGCTTCTTTCACTACCACAATAGTAAAATCCATTCTGTCATAGCGTACGCTACGCTTCACGCCCTCCATCCCCTGCTCGGCCCCCTTCCAGTGGCAATAAGAGTTTTTAGCCTTATGAACTTTACTCTCCTCGAACCGCTCCCATTTTTCGGCAATCAACAATATCTTATGGCGTCCTTTGTGGACGTTGCCAACAACTTTATTTATATCTAGAAATAAAGCACCATTGATATCGGCCCAGTGTTCATCAATATTCTCCAGTAAGCTGTTCAAGATATCTGCCGAGGAGTCAGCAAGAAAGTTTTCCTACTGTCGAACGACAGCCGGGTCCCTTAAGCGAACCCTGAGAGAAGGTACAGACACGACATGCAAGCGAAGGCAAGTTACCATCAAATGATGGTCAGCGCCTCTTATTTCGCATATATTGTGTTATTCAATATAATTTTGGGGCGTTGAACGTGGAGCTGAAATGTAGTATTTTAGTTGCCGCTAAGTGGCAATTTTCACTTTTCAATAATTTTTCTTTTTGTTTGAGCTAACAGACCTAATTAAGCTTCTCAACAATGGACTTTCCGTCATGGTTGTTCCCCCACATTTCTCGTTTCATTACGACTTCGTTATCATTAAATTCCAAAGCCTCTCTAAAGATTAAAACATCTTTGCACCGTTTTTATATCCTTCCATAAAATGTGTACACATAAATTATTTTCCTTCCCAACTATTTGGAATTTACAGCGGTATGTTGACGAGTTGATGTCAGTCAGGAGAAGGCGGGCTGTATGGTTATACATATGACGATACAAACAAAACAAGGGGACATTTTATAACAAGCAAACTATAATGAATTCAGGACAACTGTTCAAGTTGTGTCGGGTACGGTGAAGGACAGAGTGCGTACTACTGAGACTGAATGGCCGAATGGCCGAAACTTGTTGCATAAAATAAAATTTATCTCCTGGACTCGATCAGACCTTAAAATACGGGCGATTCAACTTGAAAGAGTGTAGAACATAAAATCATCTGCAATCTAACCCCATTATGCAAATTGAACTCGGACTTGGAGTCGGAGCTGGAAAGTGGATTCCCGTAGTTCCTACTTCCACTGCTGTTATGGTGCTACCAACACTCGGCTGCTGCATGGTTCCACTCCTGCTTCTCATAGGCCACAGTTCACCGCTAAAAGGATGAGTGGAGTACACACTATAAACGCTTTATGGAGAATGGTAGTGTGATAGCCTAGATAATGCAGAGGCATAGGGGTCGAGTACCAGAAAGGTCATCCATCCGCCGTACATTTGGTTCGCACACCATGTGCCCGAGGATATCATTCGTAGTCAGCCTGACACACTTACGGACAAAAGGACTTTTAATCGAAGTCAAATGAATGCATAATTTATGACTTTTACATATTTCTGCATTTCAAAGTCTCATAGATACCGAAACGGGAAAGTTGATGTCTAACTTACTTATTACTCGTACTTGGGCCCGGGGATGGAGAAGTTTTTATGCTATTCAGCTGTTGAACGTTCTATGGATGCCTTTGCAATTTGTAGGAAACTTTGATGAATGGAAAGTGATTGAATAACTATTGAAAATTAAGTGTCGGTTGGATTTATCTGTGCGCAAGTTGATTTAACGACCTCTACACAATGTCTGAAGGTTATTATGAAGTTAATAAATTATGGTAATAAGCGAGCACATTGTGAATTCGAGCAACAGCGTTTCGGAAATTGTTTCCGTTTTCGTTGTTTTTCGACGTTTCCTCTGTAGTCCATTTACGAACACCCGGAGGTAGAAGCAAGTCTAAGCTGAGATGCTGGTAATGGATGATCCGTTGAAAGTGTATAACTATGGAAGCACCGGATTCATATTAACTTTTTCGAAGCTAAGTTGTGTAGTATTTGTACCTGGCATACTAAGTCTAATCCCGACCTGAGTTGCGTACGTAGATTTGCGTGTAATGGATTGCTCGTAATGACATGACCAGCTACGAGCAGAACGTGGTCAACCAGCATCCGGTAATAGTAACAAATATTCGAATTACCATTTCAATTCAGCCACAGGAGGGTAGCATTTGAACTACATTTGAAAACATTATTCGACAAGAGCAATCAGAATGCATCTCCAATACTCCCAAGGAGTTTGCCAATCAGGGATGTCGACCCAATTTATGATGACGCTTCGACCATATTCAGCATTGCGTTCACGGGAAGCTAGGTCAAGGATATCAAAGCTAGAATTTTCTTCAACCTCCAACATTATCATAACCGTTGATAAAAATTTGGCAGTAGTCTAGTTTCAGACATTACTATGCAGACATTCATAGTCAAATTAACCCGATACCCAGGATATTCGACCCAATAAAACTGTCGAGAAGTTGAGAAACACATTTTGGAAACTCATAACCCAGGGTAATGAGTAATGCTCGGGATGCTGAACCAGGTACTTGGGCTGTGTATGTTACAAAGAAGGATTCAGCAGCTCAAAGCTTTGCTCTTCCAAAATCGAAAAGGATTTTATCAAAATTTCACTCACTCATGTCGAGAAAACAACCTTAATTTGGACCAGACAGCAAATTTTGGGAGAAATGTTTGTTTACAATTTAGAGGAAACGCATATCCGTGGGAGGCATCCGCCAAAATAATCATGTTTGCTATAAATGAACATGACATTAAAATGGGGGTCAAACGGCAATACAGGTCCCAGGGTAAAAGCAGGGATTGGCACCCCGATGGAGTGTAAAATCTAGGAAACGGCCCTGAAAAACCTATTTCCTCTCCACATGGTCGTCGCTCTGAGTTCTTTCTTAACGAAAAACTGCAGATAAAGAAGGACGAAGGCGAATCTCTAGCACCTCTAAACCGGACAAACTGTTCTTATAACGAGGGAATCGGCAAAGAAAAAAGAGGCTCTGTTCAAATATAAGGCTGATATCACAGCGTTATAAAAGATATAGTAGATAAGGACCCGTTTCCTAGGAAAGAAACACTACACTACCTATATATTATAGCTACCATTCAGAAAATCGGGTGGCTTAATAAACTTAATAACTTAAGCGAAGAAGTGTATACTTTCCACTCGCGACGGATATTTTGGAACCATCAGCCTAATTAACGTTCACGCTTCAACAAAGGGGACTGTAGAGACGGAGAAGGGTACCTTCTTCGAGGTAGTGAGAACAACTCTCAAAGCCTCCTATAGGTGTAATGTAAAAATCATACTTGATATTTTAACAATCGAGTAGGATCGAACAAAGGAATGACAAAACACTGCAGATCTTTCAACTAGCAGTGTCACGCGAAACAGTTGTTGGAATCGGCTGGTTTCCGGCCCACAAATAAGCATAAGCTTCTGCATACGGAACCACTTTCAACCCCACGCCACCCCGGATTACTACCTCGTTGTCATGGCACTTCGAGCTCGAATTGCCACTCCACTCCTTCCTTCTGATAATCAGGTCCTTCGTTACCCCAATAAGGGGAAATGGGTGCCGCAATAACCGCAGCTACCAAAGATCCCAGAGATATAATATAGGCAAATGATCTTCACAAATACTTGTAGAACGTTGCTATGGCCACACACATCCTTGGCCTCAATCGTAAAAAAAGTCGGAAAGCCTAGTTCAACGATGAATGCAATCTAATTATGGAACCTAAAAAATGTTGCTTACTGGGAAATATTAAAGAACGCGAATAAGCGAAGAAACTTACAACGCACTCCAATGAGCGGCGAAGCGATTCATCTTATGGAAAAAGGCCTGAGCCTGCGAAAAACAACAGCTCTGTAAGCTCGAGAAGTGTAGGGAGCTATATAAGTCGCGGGAGTTCGAACGAGTCAGCGGAATGACGCCATGTACACCTCGTTTGAATGCGGGTAAAATCCGGCTCGGAGGATGATCCATATGGATGAGGATGATCCTATCCGTGTCCGGATAAGCCGCTGTTCAAATCTTACAGATAGCAGAGAGATTTGTATCGTAGCGCAATGCTGACCAACTTGCCTCCTACAGGGTATGGTGATCCTCTAGTGTACGGTTAGAGTTTTGAATGAAATGCTCTAACATGCTTCAACGGCTAAATCCAATTGGACTGTCGCACCAATGATTATTATGTTATAAAACGAAGACGTATTAATCCCTATCTCAGCTCGTGTGACAGCATAGGCCAGGATCCCAGACAGCTGATTCGGATATCGAGGATCCTCAGCGCAAAATCGGGATATTTGGAGTTCCTCCCACCATTGATGGTAAAGACACTGATGTAGCCTTTGAGTAAATAGGCTATAGGTGCGCTAAACTGAAATTGGAGCACGAAGAAATCGGTATTCTCGCAAATCTGAAAAGCATAATAGGTTGCCTCAGGCATGGAATCTAACGAGCCAATTCGTAATATGGGATATTCTTGAAATTTACGTTAAAATACCTAGCATATATCGATGATATTAACTTGCAGGTCAAAGAACAGGACTATCTTTGCTCCTGGCTCGACCAGTTAAGACGGGATATCGGCATATAGTTGCTGTTATATTATAGAAATGGCACATAAAGGAGAAACACGCTGGCAATGAAGGATGCAGCCGAAATGATATCTTTACTGAAATCAATCCCGACGATGATGTACCCTGGCATACTGCTAGCAGCGCACTAAATATGTACCGCACCTAGTCACGATACAAATCTCTCTATTACCAATGAGATTTGAACCGCGAACTTCCACTGCGACAACCTAGCGTTCTAACCATTAAGTCGTACAGGCACAACTTTGTTTTTAACAGAGTGGAGCCAGAGTCACCAAGAGAATAAGTGGAGTTCTTGCAAACAACAAGGTCTACAATAGAGCTCCCGAAAAGAAGGGTCATTATCCCATAACATCAAAGAACCCTATGGAGGGGAATTCAGTAGTTACCTCGGCACAAGAAGTATTACGGCAGGATGCAATCCGTCGTGAATTTTATCTCCTTCAATTGCGGCAATCAAATAGCGAAATGTTCGACTAAAACTGCGTGGCCGTTTAGTTTATTTAGTTTACTTTTCTCTGTTATTTAAGTATTGAGTTCCTGCTTTGTCCTGAGTTGCAGAACCGATTTAAGTGTAAGTTGACATTCATTGATTTAAAACTCGTATGTAATTTTCGTCATATGAATCATAAGGATCCGAAGAATCAAGCGGCGCTAACCAACATTTCAAATTGGCTAACAAAGCGGCAACCAAGTCCAAACAGTACTTAAGGGGGTCATTCCGTGTGAAGGCTGTTTTTTTGGCTATTTTTAGAAGTTTTTTGTGAAGAACTGAATAAAGGCACAAATACGAATTTTCCACCATGGATTTATTAATGTGTTGAGCGTGCATAGTAATTTTTCCAGTCCGATTGCGTTGTTGGTTATTGAAATACAGAACAATTTATACATCCATCTCCAAACAAGGGTGTTTTCCTGCTGCCACGCTAGAGGGCGCTGTGATCATCCTAAAGGAAAAAAAAAAGTAAACGGCATTTTAATGTGCAGACTTAACTACAGTCCGCAAACTAGGACTATTAAAAAATATTAAAAACTACATTTTTGGTGAGTTGTTAAACTGTTTTTGTAAACTTTGGTGTTTTTTCACGGCTTCTTCTTCTGAAAAAAAAATAATGAATGAATCGCAATTATTCTAGTTTACGGACGTATGTGAAGCATGTTTGGAATAAGTCCTGAAAATTTCAAAGAATTTCGTTAGATTGGATTTTGGGCTATGGTGGCAGCCGATTTTCAACATGCGGTTTCGAGAAAAACGCATTTAAAAAGTAGAATGCGATTTTTAGCCATAAAACCTTAACTGACTATTAATCTGCTATACCTAATCCATAAACCTTAAGTTTATGCAAGAAACACATGTACATATCATACAACCTTGGCTTCAATTCTTGTCCTTTTAGCGAAGTCATTCCAACGTCATTCGGACCGATAAATACGTGCTTTATTACGGCGATCGACATAAATCTGGCATGACTTATCACGTGTTCAACACTATAATTTCCAAACGATTCCGAATATCAAAAAATCACTTTACCCATATATTCTACACTATATCTAGATACAATTGATGCCAAAAAAAATCGATTCCGCGGATCCGACACACGGGATCACCCCTTAAATGGGGCTGCACTTTTTCAGTTTGTTCAAAAGTTTTGCTCCCATTTGGTGAAAAGTCCGAGTTAATGAAAACATCGTTTTTTTTTTAAGAAAGTTTGATTTGTGCTCTAACGTAGTGCCCTTCAAAGACAATACACCTTTTCCAGCGATCCACCAACATTTTTACACCTTTTGTCAAATAGGATGAGTCCAATGCCTCAAAATGAGACCCTGTCTACTATTGAACCTTTTCATTTCAGTAAAATGTCCGGCCTTGCAGCTACCTGTCCAAGTTCACGAACAAAAAGTAATAGTTCGGAGCCATGTCTGGGGAACTTTTGCAGATGTGCAAGGTGGTGCATTGTCCTCTTCTTGTGCGAGCGTTTTTTGCTAATCTCCTCATTGAATCGCTACAATGGTGTATCCATGTGTCGTTCATTGTCATATACCGTAACACAAATTCACTAGGATTATTCGGAAACAGTTTTAAACAGCGCTTTGAATCTTCCACACCTTCTTGTTTTTATCGCTAGTAGGAGAGCGAGTTTTGTCGTGGCCTTAAGACTCGCGAAAAAAAAAGAAGTTGTCCAAGTTTTACTTTTTAAAACTCACAATTAAGAAAACAACACTTTTTACCCTATGGAATTTATTAGTAAAATGATCGAAAATTACACGGACAGCGTTTCAGCTAAAAGTATCAAGAACGGACTGTGAGAAACCACATATGAGTCTCTAATTTATTCAAAATAAAGTCAGTTCTGTGGTCTGCATCCCATATTGTGGAATGTTTTTATGAAGGGTCAAATTGCAAGCTGCTTACTCAGCTGCATGTGCAAGGTTTTGCATTGCATTTGCTAATGTTTGATTATATCTAGACTGATATGTGACTTCTCCCCCCTTTGGATTAGAATTCTCCTGAATTCTATTATCGAAAACTATTTTACACTGTTTTTCTTTCCTCAGGTAGATAAAAATTCCGTATGCCAAAATTGCCAGGATCAATATAAAACTTATATATGAAAATTGTTTATGAAAATTTAGTTCTTTAATTTGTTGGATATTATTTGCATGTTTTAAAATGAGTTCATCAAGGGCGATTTTGTCATTAAAATTTTCGTTTGATGGATAGTAAAATCGTTCATTAAATATTTGTTTTGTATTTGAAAAGTAGTGACCCCCAATATTAATTGGACAATTACTAAAGTGAATTAATGCATTCTGCGTAATTACTAAGCTTCTTTCATCACAATTTTGATGTAAGTTCAAATTGTATCCATTTTTAATCAAAAGTGTTTCTTCATCAATTTCTACAATCTCTGTATTATTATTTCGTATTAATTCACAGCTTTGACTATTATATATATGCAATGTTTACTTACATCTAGTTCGTTTAATGTTTTCAAATTTTCGTATCTATATACAATGGTTTTATATGTAAAGATTGTTTCAGATGGGAAGTCAATTTCTTTTTGGTTTTCATTCGGCAAAGCGACAATTCTTTGGAGTTGTATCGTTACACAATTGGTAGGAATCTTTAATGCAAAAATTAAAAGGGTTATTCACAGGTTTGGTTTTTGGTGTTCTACATCCAAATGTTTTATATTTTCAGAAAAGCTTAAGCTAAGGTTTAAAATTTCTGTTGTATTTATGACATGAGTTTCGTTAACTATATCGACTTTATTTAATTGGATTTCAACAAAACTTCGTTGCTCCGGTGACTCAAATATGTTCAGTGCGCCTCTTACTGGGGTGAAAAGGATGAGTGTTAGGAACAATATCCTCATAAAAACCTGTAAAATTAAAAAAAATAATTTGCCATGAATGTGCCCCTTGTGTAAATGCGATTTTGCGATCTTGACTGGCATATTCTGCTATCATGCAGTTGATAACTCCACAGTCGCTACTATTTCTTTGACGTGGTGCATCAGCAACATTCTCTATTGTAAATTCCGACATATCCAGTATTTTACTGTGTTTATCTAATGATTCTTGTTCTAAATATTCTTTCAAGGCTTTCAGAACTACTGGGTTAGTGTTTTATGGTTTTGTGCCTCAAATCGATAATAGTGATGCACCAATGGTTACTGTTAACATGCACAGGGACTCATATAATATCGTGAGAGAATATATCTACTTTCCGTGTCCATCTACGAACCGGTTGGTATCCTGCTTCTAATAAACATAAGATGAAAAATGTGTTCATGGAGTATGTTTTCGGCAGATTTAAGTTGTCTTCCTGTTTACTTCAGTCATCTAAAAGTTTCAGATAGGAATTAATTATATTGTCGTTGGTCATTCTCCTTCCATCAAAGTTTCATGTCTTCCCGTGTTGTCTATTTTAAATTTTGATGCCAAAACCTCGTTTTGAGCGTCACCATTTGGGGCGTCTTGATTGCAAAATTTCGGTTTCTTTTTTATGTTAACTGCGTGTACATTGTCCAGTTTTGATTTTCTGAATTTCGGCAGATGTTTTTGCCGTGTAGCATTGTAGTTTTTTATAAATCTCGTACTTCTATTTTCGGCATAGTCTTCTCGGTTTTTGTTACATTTCTCTAACCATTTGTTTTTTGATTGCTTTAAATTTGTAAATACTTTTTCAAAATCAATTTTATGTCGCTGTACTGCCGTAGGTGTACATTTAATTGACGAATGAAACCTCTCATTATAGTTCCTTACCTGTTCTGTGTTCTTCTGGTTATAGATAATCCTGAATTTTTCTACTAAAGTCTCGTGGAATCTTTCAATATCTGCAAGGCCTGTAGGGCTATGCGGTTTAGTTAGATGCATTTCGACATCCTCCTTCTGTAGGAAATCTTTTATCAAGATTCCATTACCCTCGTTCCCAGCGACTAGCTTTTTAGGTTTTCCAAATTTTGTAAAATGTTCCTCTAATTTTTCTATAATCGTCATGTGATTTTTGTCTGACAGGTAGTAAACTGTTCCCAATTTTGAGAATTTGTCTACTACTGTTAAGCAGTTATGTTTCATGATAGTATATATGGCTATGTGTACAATTTCGCTTAGATCTTTTGGGGTTTCAGAATACAGAAATTTGGGTTTTATTGGTCGGTGATCGTGCTCTATTTCCTAACACACTTCACACTGGTTGATTACGATATTTGTTAGCTATTATATATTATTTAGGATAATATATTTTATTTTTTATCGCATTGAACGCCTCCTGGATGCCCGAGTGCAGGCTCTCTTTAACGTGATACAGGGAAATTTGCCTGACGGCCTCTACTTCGCTTCGCGTATCTTCTGCTCTAAATGCGCATCTAACAAATTTTATTTGATTATCGTTTGAATACATTTTCCTAAGTTTTTCTTGGACCAAATTGTATTTTCGATCTGATATTTCAGAAAAAATTCCAGTAATGCCCTTCTTAATGTAGCGTCTGAAGATATCAGATAGATTATATAAGTCATATTCTGCAATATATATTATCCGTTCGTTATGAATCGCCTCCATTTCTCTAGTTTTATTATTGGTAAGGATTATTTGAGTCTTGTACTTGTTGACTATCTTCTCTTTGGTAGGGATGTGGTCAAGTAACTCTTCGTCTGCGGAGTGGACTGTTGCCATAGTGACGTCATCTTCATCTTCCATGTTAAACAGCTCTGGTAATTCCGAATATGAGTTTGTACGGCTAAATAATTTGCTTGATGTTTCCTCATCTGCATCTGTTTGTTTAAGCCTGCTCAGAGAATCAACGACATGATTTTCTTTTCCCTTTAAATATTGTATGCTAAATTGATATTCCCCTAGTCTCAGGAGCCACCGTTGGTGTTATGAGGATAATTCTTTTCTTTTATACTTTGCGTGTAAGAATTTTATTGGTTGGTGATCCGTAAATAATATGAATTTGTTACCATATAGGTAAGGCCTGAAATAGTTCACTGCCCACATAATGGCCAAGAGCTCCTTGTCTGTGGCCGAATAGTTTTTTTCATGCTTATTTAACGTTCTTGACGCGAAACACACATACACATCCTAATTTGTTTCGTCGTTTTTGGTAGCTGTACATTTTTATTGACCTCAATCTTCGCAGGATTAGGTTTAAAACCATCCTTTGTAACTATGTGCCCTAAAAAGGTTGTCTCGTGCTGCCTGAAAGAACATTTGTCGACTTGGACTTGCAATTTGTGTTCCTTTAGAACCTTAAATATGTCTGTTAAATTTTTAATGTGTTACTGTAACGTTGTGCCAAAAATAAGCACATCGTCTAAGTACACGACACAGGTTTTATTTATGAAATTTCGTAAAATGTCGTAAATGAGCCTCTGAAAGCTGGCGAGCGCATTTTTTAGGCCGAATGGCATCCTAACGAACTCATATAGTCCGTGAGGAGTAACGAATGCCGTTTTATGCCGATCTTCTAGTTTTATTAAAATTTGATGATAGCCATTCGCTAGGTCTATCGTGGAGAAATATTGCGGTCTCCATAGTTTGTCCAAAATTGAGGCGATATTGGGCAACGGGAACTTAACGTCCACCGTTACCTCATTTATATTCTATAATCGATTACTATACGATATTTAGGTTTACCTGAGTTGTCCGTCTTCTTAGGGACAACAATCAGAGGGCCTGAGTATTTTGAACGGTTCTTTCTTATAATGCCCTGTGACTCCATTTCTGTTAATTGGCGTCGCACTTCTTCCTCGTGCTGGTCTGTTGTTGTTTTTATGTCATGCATTATAGTTGGTGTGCTGGTGAGTTTGTCACCTTCTTTAAAGAATATTTCCCCAAATTGTTTGATTAATTTTAAGATTTATTGCTTTTCTTCTTGGTTTAAATGGTTTAATTTCAGTCTACTAAGGTAATCAGGACTTGTAGCTTCAAAGAGGCATATCTCTTTCAGCCAATAAGGTTTATTTACAATTTGGATTACTTGACCATTAAAGGTAACGGTTTTATTATCTAAGTTTATTATCGTTTCCAACTGGTTAAGTATATCCATCCCTATAATAAAGTCATATTTTCTTTCTCCTAAATCCCTAACCTTCCAGCGAACTTTAAATCCTGATGGGGCATTATTTCAATTGGTGAAGGTGTATGCACCTCGAAACTAATTACATCTATGTTAGTTATTGTGCGAAATTGTATTGGTTTGATTTTGATTTTCTGAAATTGCTTTAGTTTCTCGTTTATTAAACTAAACGATGACCCTGTATCTACCAAAGCTATAAATTTTGATTGCCTCAGTGTAATCTTAATTAAGGGCAACTCATCCGAGGCTAATTGATAAAAAATTGGCCTCCTTCGTTCAGAGGGTTGACGTGAGTTACTAGTAGGCTTTTGCAATGAGGTGTTTTGGATATTGTCCACCTCCATGGGTTCTACTTGCAGATGCTTTCGAGTAGTCAAATATTGACGTGAATTACCCTGTCTATAATTGGCTTTAAATTTTCTGGAAGAGTTGTGATTACGAGTTTCGTTTGTATTTTGTAAGTTGGGATTACTAACATTGTATTCCTTCCGGCTGTTGTATTGTCTGTTATCAGTGTTTTGGTCGTTTTGTCGGATGTCTTGGCTAGGATTTCCTTGATAATTTGGATTATAGTGAGAATTATTTTGACTCCAATCTTTTCGAAATTTATTTTTATACTTTTTATTATAGAAATGGTTATTATAGCTAGACACGTCAGTTTTACGGAATATTGGTCTGATAAACTATCTTCGAAAGGTCTTTTCCTCATGATTTTTACTATTTCATTCACACTTTTTAAACTATAAATTTTCTCTAACAATACACCCTGTGCCATTTCATTGACAACATTTACCAATAGGGATTCAGCGCTATTTAGGTCTACATTCATATCATTCTCATAATACAAGATAATTTCCTCAGCCTTATATTTTAAATTTAGTATATCGATAGCAAGATCGCTTACCGTATCTCCTCGCAGGTTGGTAATTTGTCGGTAAATTTCCGCCGGTTCCAGTTCTGGTCTGTAACGTAGCTTCAGGCTGCTTTTGATGTCATCCCAGTTGTCGGGTTCAGGTAAACCCATAAGGGCATTTTTCGCCTCCCCTTGGATTTTCTCCTGATATATCGCTCTTGTTGCTGCTTTTCTTGCATTTGGGTCGGTTATGCTGTTCAGGTAATACTCCATGTTCTTGATAAATGCATTAACGGACACTGGACCACTGCTCGTAAAACAACTCATGAACTGGATTTCCTGCATGATCCTGTGTCTATTTTCCGCCGACTGTTGTTGCTGCGTTAATCGTCCTAATGCTTCTGCCAACTGATGGATTTTTTGTTCTCGTTCTTGAATTCGGTGTTGCAAATGTTGAACTTGTTCTGCCATTTCTTCCTGGTTTTCAATGTTTCTCGTCACGTCAAATTTGTGGCACCGTCTCTTTTTGCTGCTAAGCATTCGCTAAGCACTTGCACTCTTAATATTATTGTTGTTATTAAAACTGAGCAAGCTTATATGACAGTCTCACCATATAATTTAAAACAGTTTGGGTGACTTCCTGTACTTGCAATAAAATGATTTTAGCTGCGTGTATCTTCGCGTTCTCAAGGTTAATTGTTTAATTAATTGTAATCAGTTGGTTCTTCGCGAACACTTACTATGATTACAATGTGTTTTTTTAGATTTTGCAATCAGAGGGTTCTTTGCGAACACTAATTTTGATTTACAAAATTTACTAATTGATTTATTAAGGTTTGTAATCAATTGGTTCTTTTCGAGCACTATACTTGATTTACAAACTTTTATTTTATTATTCTTATTATCGGTTTTATTCTTCACGAACAATCACTTTCCGATTTACAAGGTTGACCGACTGCGCCAGTTTTGTCGTGGCCTTAAGACTCGCGAAAAAAAAGAAGTTATCCAAGTTTTACTTTTTAAAACTCACAATTAAGAAAACAACACTTTTTACTTTATGGAATTTATTAGTAAAATGATCGAAAATTACACGGACAGCGTTTCAGCTAAAAGTATCGAGACCGGACTGCGAGAAACCACATATCAGTCGCTAATTTATTCAAAATAAAGTGCTGACCTGTCGCCTGCATTTTTCCCATATGGTGGAATGTTTTTATGAAGGGTCAAATTGCAAGCTGCTTACTCAGCTGCATGTGCAAGATGTTGCATTGCATTTGCTAATCTTTGATTATATCTAGACTGATATGTGACTAGCGCGGCACCCATCGCAAACAAAGCTTTTGCCTATGTAAAATGAGATTGCGCATGCATTCTGTTGTTATCCTGGCCTATCCTTAAGAAAAAGTCGCAAGTGCAAACATATGGATAGAGGGTTTGACTTGTCAAGTCACAGGGTGTGCATGGGTGAAATGGAAGACCGGTGTGAAATATAGGTCCTGACTTGGAAAGCACTTCGCTGACGTAGAATGTTCATTGCACATTGCAGTTGCAAGCGAGTTGCAAGCTACATCGCACGTTTCCCGAATTTTCCCAGGAGGAAACGAATGCATCAAAAATATTTTTACTGCGTGGGGTTAAAGAAAAATACTTTCCTTACTAGTTAAAATATAATATTTCCACTTTGCCAATAAATTCTATATTTATAATACTGCACTGCTGTACTTACAACTTTTATTCGTTTCATACCCTCAAGTAAGTGACTTAGAACAATCAAAAATTTTCCAAAAATCTCAGACGTGAAAACAGAAACAAAAGAACACAAACGTTTATGGGCTTGTTTTCCCACCAGGCTTCCTATAGAGCAATTTTGAAATATCATTCGCCCATAGATTCCATTAAGATCAATTGCCATTAATCCTAAATAAATATTTAAGGAAGCTCTGCCTTTTATTTCCCACTGTGTTCCGGCAAGTGTCGAACGTCTTGAGTCGGCTTAATACTAGCCACATACGGGCAAGTAAGTTGTCAATTAGGTTACTGACTGTGTTCCTGACATGTTTCTGGCAAGTTGCGGTTGGTCAATCAGGGTGCGGCAACGTAACTTACCCACCCATATTCAACCTCGCGCCAAACAACAACTTGCTTAAAAACTTGGTTGCACATTTGTGTCTAGAGTAACGCACTTGCACACGATGAAGATGTTGATACGCAAAATCAAGGTAAATATTTATGGAGCTTTGGAGTTTGCGGCAAGTGGCAAGTGTATGGAGCCGGCATTAGGGTATCAGTAATCTCACTTCGGTCATCTAAAACTGTACGAATGATTTTATCAATGTTTTTTGAAGTTGTAGCCTCACTCGGCTGTCATTATTTCGCAGAGCATAGACTCGCCCTAACACTTTGGTTTGGACAGGGTCTTTTCCCACTAAAAAACAATGTTTAATTAGGATATGAAAGTCCTTATTATCCATATTTCTCACAGTCATTAAAGTGACGCCAGGCAAACAAAAGGTTATTCTATGGAAACAGAAGTTGTCGACACAATGTTGCCAAATTTATTAGCAAGGCATGGAAGCTTGCCACTATCAGAATATCACAAGGACTTTTTTCTTATACTTGTCAATCCGCGGTGTTTTCACTCCATGTAGTAGTTGAAAGCAGTCAACCTGATTGTCTATTTTGTGTATCTCCAAGCTATGTGCTCATTACAAAAGATAGGCTTTGCACTACATTCTTAACATCTCGACTGCATAGGAGGACACTATAACTTAGCGAGCCTTTTTCAATGACTGTATCACATAACGGGGGGATCTATTCACCCAAATCTCGACGCCACATTTTTCCCCCCACTCTTATTCCATAGGTATACACTATGGCCCTTTTGTAGATTTCACCAGTGTATCGAAGATAACTGCTGTAAAAAGACATTGACCCGTCTTGACCCACGTTATGCAGTATTGCGTAGTACATCCAAACTTTTTTTTGATTAAATTTTGTGTTAAATCTCGAACGATGTTATGATGGAAAAAGCAAACACATATATTTTTTCTTGCGTCATTACAATAAATTATATATTTAGAATGCTAAATAAGGAACGAAACTGTACTGCGAGGCCCATTTCGCTCCAAGAGTCGGGGGATGATGACGATTTCGGGCGAGCTATGTCCAATGAAGGAGAAAATTACGTCGTTGAAATGCAAGAACACCTCACTGATAGTGATGATGATGAAGACGACGACATGGACGCTGAAAAGAGCTCTCTGCAAAAACGTTCATTCACGCGTGCAAAAATAAATGCTAACAAAGAGAAGGAAAAGTTATCGAATCAATGCCAACAAATGATTGTTCACTATCTAGTGCTCCCAATTTGAGGTCTAGTATAGCGGCAAGCATATCAAGTCAGGAAACCGGAAGCTGGACGCCTCAGGTACGGAAGGTTTTGTGTATTTCTTAATACGTAGCACGTAATATGTGCATATATTATGTGAGAGTATCCACTATCGAGTGATATTGACATTCATAGTCTTGTATTTGCAAAGAAGCAACAATTTTGACCTATTATAACATTGCTAGTAATAGTGAGATTTCCACCAAGATAGGTAAGATCATGCTCTATATTATAGCCTACATCACTGCAAAATTTCGTAGTGCTAGGATGAACTTAAGGGGGGTTTTGCAGCCAATTACTAAAAATTATAGTAATATACTATTATTAACTTTATTTGAACGGATATCGGTATGGAAGGTATTTCGGAGCCCAGGCACCATATAGTGGCAGCTTCCTGATTTTTTTCAGATTTTTCGGTTGTGTAGTTTCTGACAATGGCCCCCTTAAACAAATGATCACTTTCAACCCCCCGCACTCCCGACCTTTCTAACAAATGTCAAAATTAAGACGGGCTTCGAACAGTACTTAATTTGATACCCCACATGGCTATATATGATGAAAAACAATTTAGAAGTAGATTTTGGAAGTTGATTTCTGTTTTCATCAAACAATTTAGACCATAAAATATGACTAACTTATCACACAAAACATCTCTACAAAAAAATTGGAAAAATGCATATTTTCCAAAATACAACGGTATGAAAAACGCCTTGGGTGAATATTACTCAGTGTGCACTTATTGATCGGTGTCGGAATTGACCATTCGAAGGGGCAGTAATTTTTTTTCTTTTCTTACAATGAAGTTCCTTAATATTATACACTATTATTCAGTTTGTTGCTGTAAATATTAGCCTGCATTCCATATAGGGAGAATCTTTTGAAATTTTCATTCACGCACTTGAGTAATTCAAACCCGATTGATTAAGACCTTAAGACCGTTCATTTGATATCTATACTAGTACAACTGGACCACTTAAAGTAAACGCAGTCATTCCTTCTTCACGTTACACGCAAAATATTTGCGCAAATAGTTATGATTATCCTCTCGTGCTGTGAGGAAATTATTTAAGTAAATCCCGAAATCATGCAAAGTGCCATTGGCATACATAGTAACCGGAACTTTGCGTAGAACAGCCATAAAGATTGCAAAGGTGAAACGAAGTCATAACCACGAGCTCATAAAATGTATTATGGTTCCAAACATCTTTTATACAAGCTCTTAGTAGTAACTATTCGCCGTAAAATCTAATACTACAATAAGTATACTCCAGACGCAAATCGTTAGCAACAACAATCTTTCAATTCTCCCATCTCTTTCTGAATATATTCTGCTGCCTTTAAATTCTACTCTAAAAATTCAACCCTAACTGCTTTAAATATGGCGATTTGTATGCGGAGCGCAAGTAGTATGCACGTTAACCTTTACAGGACCCGTCGCACCAATACATGCAGATGAATCCCAACGGAGACCGACCCTTTATGCTCCAGCTTTAGCATCGTTCATAATTTTTATCCCGGCCACGAATACTTTACCGTCTTCGTGTAGCACATTCTTATCACTGGAGGCTTGAAACGAATAAAAATTTACCGATTGTTGTTTTAAGACAGGGAACAAGAAGCAGAGAAAGTTGAGAGGACCCTAAAATATTTTTTCCTTACTTTCTTGAAGATTTGTGGGTACGAAGAAAATTGACTCCTTTCTGCTCTAATATCTAGCATAAATTTCAGACTACATACAAAGAAAACGGACTCCATCCTGTCCCAATGCCTAGCAGGTGAATCAGTTCAATTTCAGTAAGTCCTGTACAATACATGTCTTCCCTTTTATTTAGAATTTGGGCTGCAGGCAAACTTCATTCAAGTTAAATTTGAAAAGACCAAGAATTGGCATATTTTTTAATTGCAATTACTAGACGACACAAAGAACAAAGAAATTATTCTGAAGGACTTGGTCCGGTGTCAATGATGCTCTTCTATGGGAGTGCGCTGTACAAAAGAATGCGCGTAATTAAGGCGAGAATTCCCAATGCATGAGTTCACTCCGTTTAAACAAGAAAGATGTATTAGTGAATTTCAGACGCAAATGAACTTCAGAACTTTCCAAACCTGATGATTAAACGTAAAAATCGGGAAACGAAATCGGAATTTAGTTTGCATTGTTTAGGAGAATATCATTCATTCACACGTAAGAAATGAAGTCAATAACTCGCTCAAATTGCAGCACACAGTAATTGAAATAATCCACTAATATGGGAATTGCGTGAATAATCCCAACCAGTGAATCAGCAGGAGTTACCTCTGCTATCCGATGACAATGGCTTCGAAAACAGCAATAAATGCATATGGAGGCCAACGGACTCAACGAAATGCGAGCTTAGTATAATAATGTGGTGCAGCAAAATGAGAATCAGCGTACTCAAATCAAACTACTGACGATCAGCGAACTTAGGGACGCAGTGAAATCCTTGCAATCTATGTGGGCGAAAGTTTCTCACGCTACTGCCCTGACCAAGTCAAAAAAAAAGCACCAGCTGGCTATCTTCCACTGCGTGAGCTACATCAAGCAGCGGCTCCGTCAGTCCGTCCAATGCGGGACGAACCCGCAAGTGAGCCAAAGCCGGGATCCGAAGCAGAAAAGATGTGCCATAGTGTCGTCGACGAGGAGAAACAAGCGAACCCTTTCAAATTCATCTGTCGACAGAAAAAGCCCAATAAGCAACAGGTAAGTGCTCCTCAAGTGCCAAGCCAAACCCAAAAAGGTGAAAATTCCTCCAATTACGGTATAAAGGCGTCCCTAAAAAACACGAGGGGTGATGGAACTGTCATTTTTGCAGAGTCCACAGGGGAACATGTCAAAATTTCTTCGCTCATTAAAGAGTAGGGGTTTAGTGTCACCCACAAGAACCCCTCCATACCTTAGAATTCAGTTAGAGTACCCGCTTCTGAAATTTCGCTCGATTGCAAATTTCGTTACCAAACAAGGTAAGGCCCTCCACGGGGAGAATCCTTCGCTCCCTATCAAACCTCACTCTGGTCTTTTTATAGCGAACTTTGACCCCTTCCAAGAGCTAAGTGAAGTTTTTAAGGTGAAGTAGATTCTCCAGCAAAAGATTACCATCGAAAAGATCATACCAGTGAAAGCATGCAGTGCAACAACTGCCAAAACTTCGGACATATTGCTCAAAATTGCTCGATAGTACACAGATGCGTCGAATACGTCAAATGCTCAAGATCCACAATGGAAGTTCCACACCACTGTAACTGCAGCAAATCTGGGCACCCCGCAAGCTAAGATGGCAGCCCGACGGGAAGCTGCCAAAACCCAGAAAACAGCTGAGAAATCTCCAGTCAAGCAAAGAGTGACTTAATTTTCGCAGAGTTTCACCAGCCCAAGCGTATCATACGCGCAAGCTGCTAAGAAATCTCTTCCCAAAGCAATGAATCAAGCAAACACCAAGCAACCAAACAACGGTTTCCGAGAATTGGTTGAAGCTCCCGCATCTGCGCCCAGCAACGAGCAGCGTCAATTCGCTGCGATTGAACTTATCCTTAACTTATGGAATTAAGTATTATCACATTCAACTCCGCATTTCACAGACTCACTTAAAACTACTCCGAAAAGACTATATTTTTGAGGAAGTCGTCATCTTCTTGGGCAATCTCCAGTTAAAGTCAAAAGTCTTCTCGGGGGTCATTTCAAGTCGAGGCACACCTCCTGAGGTGACAAGGCAGTCAATATAAATGGGTAAACTTTGTTAAAATGGATGGATATTAAGATGGTTTTGCCAGAAACGCCGATAAGACCGAGTAGTTTGTATAACCGCGACCACTTCTCGCTGTGTAAAGAAACCAAACAAAATTTTCACCACGTCCGACCATTTTGCAGTTGAACTCCCATTTCCCTCGTCTTCTCAACTGCAAAAGCGAATCCTAACAACTATCAGATCCTTCGCTCACACAAACTGGGACAAATTCAAGATAGACTTAGTGCCTAATCTGAACTTCAAAAAACTCGTTATAGCCCGAAACTTGTCAGATAAAGAAATCGACGAAGCAATAATTGTGGCCACCGACGCCATCAACACTGCTACACGGAGAAATACCAAGTTAATAAAAGTCAATGAGTTCGAATATAATTCTCTACCCGATGACATCATGTTACACATGAAAACCAGACAAATATGGCGCAGAAACCTCAAGCGGAGTTTTCACAAATATGGAAACAAAGCCAATTCAGAATACAAAGCATTGCTTTCTCGGATTAATTGCCTGAGTACAATTATTCGGCAAATGGTAGTGAAATTAACCCGGAAAACCAGTTGAGTCCCGAAACATCATTCTTATTAAAAAGAGGGAACCTGTCTGCAGTGACGCTAAAAGTTCCAAGTTCTTGGGGAAACATTTGAGGCTCAGCTGAATACCTCTCCCCCTCGAACCGATCCGACATTTACTGCGAGTGTTCAAGCGACAATTAGAAAATTCCTTTCCAAATATTCCAATAAGTTTGTGATCTTTTCGGCTACAAACACCGCAGTTAAACCTGTGGATTCGAAAGATTTTCCGAGTCTTCGACAACTCACCACCTTGACCCCCAACATAAACGATAAAAAATCAGCCGGATCTGAAGAGTTTACCAAATTCGTTATTAAAAATTTACCCGTCGTCTCCTTAAAAATGTTTTTTGTAGTTTTTAATAACTGCATTAATAACGGCTGTTTTCCATCTACTTGCGTTCCGAAAGAAGGGAATCTATTCCAAGCCAAAAAATTTCAAACCCTTTTTCCTGCTTTCCAACCTAGGAAAACTTTTTGAGAGAGCTGGGACAACTGCACTTGTCCAGCATTGTAATCTAAAAAATGTCATTCCAAGTCACCAGTTCGGTTTCCGTTATAAACACGGAACGCAACATGCTACCTTAACGACACTGTCGTTTCTAGACTTAATGTCAACAATAAACCAACCGTAGCCTATTCATTGGATCTAAAAAAGGCCTTTGACTCCATATGACCAAGCGGACCCATATACAATCTAATCGAAAACAACTTCCCAATTCCGATTATCAGAATTGTCATCAGCTTTTTCGAAGATAGGCTTTTCTATGTCAACGTGGGAACGAATTTCTTGTCAGTAACATCAGTACTTTCAGGGAACAATTTTGATACTCAGCTATGAGTAAGGCACGTAGCACAGTTAATAAGATCTACTATCTTCTTCCGAAAGAAATAGGTCTTAGCGTCAAAGCCAAACGCTCTACCAGACCCTGATAAGACCCATCATCTGTTGCGGAGCACCTACGTGGATCACCTTCTCCAACCCTGCCATGAATAAATGCGAAGCGATTGAACGCCAAATACTAAGATATTGCGTTTCTTATAAGTAAGTTCGGGAAAAAAGCCAAAGTATATTGGCGACCTAGAATGAAACCACTTCAAAAAAGGGATGACAACCCAAATCCACTAATTCGGCAACTCTACTAACAGAGTAGCGAATCCCCATTGGCTATATTTCTCAGACCCTGCGAGCACTTTTTAATGTTTTTGTGTAAAACAAAACCTTATTAAAATCGATTTACTGTCTGTCTCACACACATTTTTCCCAGAAACGGTTATATCGATTGTCATCAAATTTGGTAAAAATGTAGGAACTGTGAACGCTCACGCATGCAGTGAAAAATTCAGGAAGATGTCAGTATAACGTGCTTAGGCTCCGAAATACCCTCCATACGGATATCTGTTCAAATAAATTTAATATGTACTATATATTACAATAATTTTTAGTAGTTGACTATGAAAGCCCCCTTAAGTTAATCTTAGAATCACGAAATTTTCAGCAATGTAGGCTATAATATGGAGCATGATCAGCAGAGCATCGTGGAAATCGCACTCTTATCAATAAAGTTGTAGTAAGTGACAGTTGCCGCTTCTGTGCAAATTCAAGACTTTGAATGGCAGCATTACACGTAAGTGGATGTTCTCACATAATATGTGCATATACGTGCTAGGTGCTAATGGACAAATGTCCACTGAAATGTTTTTATAAAACAAATACACGAAACCTTTCACATTTAAAGCGTCCACCTCCTGGTTTCCCGACTTGTTTATTAATGCTTGGTAACTACAAAAATGTCAAGATTTATGTATATAGATGAAATACACAGTAAAGAAAATTTACATACAAGGTCGGGTAGGCCTAACAAATGTAACAGCCACGCATTGAAATAGAATTAGGCTAGCTAAGTTGAACTTAAGCTAGAAATAAGCTACCAATGTTGAGATGTAAGTCACAATTGAAAAGTAAAAAATAAAACTAAACCTTCATCTCGTGAAAATAATACTTTTATAACTCACTTTATAGCTCACTCGGAAGAGGAAACCATTCCTCATCATCGTTGTCGCATGGGATAGGTAGATAGTTCAGTGGGTGTTTCTGCAATATGTTGCTTGTACGCAGTTTCTCCCCTTTCTGTTGACCTACAAGGTAGATATCAAAATCTATCAAATTCTTCCGACAGTTGTTCCACGCTTTTCTTGTGAAGACTTCACTCACTATACAAAACTCAATATTCCTTTCTGAATGTTCAACTATTAATATATTGCACAAAAATATAATATCAAAATCAGTATTATTTCTAATATCAGTATTACAGGTTGTCCACAAAGTTTTCGCACAAATATTAATGTGACAATTAAAAAGCAATTAGCAGACAAACCAAAACAGCAGGTACAACATGTGATATCCCAATGGAAAGGTCAGAGTCCTAACTATAAAATGCATGGTAAATTATCCTTGAAGGATCAGTGTTGTGAAGGATATTCAAGGATAAACATGGAATTCGACAAAGTACATTTTCGTCATTGCATTTTGTACGAGTTTCAAATGGGGACGAAGGTGCCGAAGGCGATTGAAAATTTGTCGAAGGTATTCGGTGAAGGAAAGGTAAAGCGCAGGACAGTTTACGATTGGTTCGAAAAATTCTACAGCGGAGACCTGACACTTGAAGATGAACCTCGCTCAGGAAGACCCTATACGATTAACGACGATATCCTGCGCAACAAACTGGAAGCGAATCCTTTTCTTTCGACACGTGTGCTTGCAGAGGATCTCGGTGTATCAAAATCAGGAGTAGCAGTAGCCATTACGCGTCTTGGATATGTTTTGAAGAGCACAAAGTGGGTACCGCACGAACTGACTGAGCGAAATCTGGCCGATAGAGTGAGAATTTGCTCCGCTAACCTTTTACGGAACGAAAACGACCCTTTTTTGAATCGATTGGTAACTGGCGATGAGAAATGGATTGTGTACGAAAACGTAGCGAAGAAACGAGCCTACACTCATCGAGATCAACCGGGTCCATCGGTAGCAAAGCCGTCTATTCATCAGCAGAAGCGAATGCTCAGTATATGGTGGGACGTTCGTGGCCCCATACACTACGAGCTTTTGGGACCAAACGAGACCATTACCGCCGATAAGTACTGCGAGCAGCTCGACAGATTAAACACCCAGCTACGTTCGAAACGACCAGCATTGGTCAACAGGCGAAATATTGTCTTTCATCATGATAACGCCCGGCCGCATACATCTTTAACTACTCAGCGAAAATTGAGTGAGCTTGGCTGGGAAGTTTTGAGTCATCCTGCGTATAGTCCCGACCTTGCTCCTTCTGATTACCATTTGTTCAGGTCCCTCCAACATTTTCTGGATGGTAAAAAAATGACTTCTGAAGCTGACCTCCAAAGTGCACTTCGCACGTACTTTGAGGGGAAGGGGGAAGAGTTTTATAGAGGGGGGATTTTGAAGTTGCCCGATAGATGGAGGGAAGTCGTATCTAATGGAGGCAATTATATATTAGATTAAATAATTAAAGGTTTTTATAAACTTATCTGCTGAATTCTGTCTTTGATTTGTGCGAAAACTTTGTGGACAACCATATACAACATACGTTTCGAAATTTACACTTTGAAGGCACTGACACGCAAATAATGCACCAGATACGGAGTGCTTCACTACTTATGTAGTTACACAACTTACCAGTTACGACTTTCATTATCTTATCTGGCTACTTAACTAGCCGAAGAACAATAAGTATAAAATAGCTAGGAAAGCGATGCTCGTAATAAATACAACAAATACCCGGCTCTAGTCTGTCGAACATGTAAATTTTTAGAATAAGTGTTTCACAGAAGGATGCAACGCCCTTAGAACAGATAAATGAATTTTTCTAGAAATGTGTTGGATTACTGCACCGCGGTACGTGTTAAGAAAAAATCCCTGTTCAAGTAAATTCTGATCGTTTACACCACTCGTATTAAGATTCTTCGGGCAAATGACTTGCTGCTATCGTATTAACAACAACGGAACAAGAACACAGTTTTTTTTTAGTAAACCACAGAAGTTTAGTTAATGAAGTTCACACGATTATAATTTCCTTTTCGCAGAAATGGCAAGACTCGCATTTAAATTAAATCAAATTATGTGCATCAATTGTTAAAATCGGGAGTACTTTACTAGATAATCAAATGAGCAAGTTGTATTTAAATTTTCAAGTCTTTTGCATGAAAACTCTTCGAATTCTACTGCTCGACGATTTCCAAAAAATCTTTTTAAGAAAAGCGTGTTTGAAGTTAAAAAACACTGCAACTTTTCTTTTTCTCGATGTAACGTTGCGTCCAGTCTCTTTGCCATATTAGATGGTAAGTACTTAGGGACTTCGTTGCGGTTTTCATCGTGTTCCTCATGTGTTATTTTTACAAAAATGTACGTGTCCTTTCCTGGATCCTGAAAAATTCTCAAACATGGGGATTCGTGTGCAGCTACCAAAATGACCAGCACGCGAGCCAAATCTGGAATTGAAATAAAAAAAGACGACTCGACAGCGCGCATGGAGCCGTGAAACTTCGGACTCAACGCAATTAAGTTACTTAACCATTCAGTGCAACTTTGACGATATTGCAAGATATATCAAGACTAAAGTAAAAATAAAGTTAACAAAAAACTACACCACTTTTTTATGATCTCTTTTCTTAATTCAATTTCCAAAAATGTCAATGTTAATTTCCTAAATTCAATTAGTATTTCAAAAATCACGGCCTACTCCGCCACGGAGAACACCGGTGGTGGCAACTGTCAATCGAATTAACAACATTCGAAATAAATTTCGAATGTTGTTAACCCCGCTGCGCCACAAGCAGGCGACGGCACAACTTTTCCCACTGCACACTATTCAGTGTGGAAAACTGGGGCATCGAAACTGTAACTTGCAGCTAAACTCCGTGCACGGGGCTCCTTCTGTTACAAAAAAAAATCAGAAAAAAAGTCATTATTAACGCATCGAATCGCAGTGCATGCTATCAACCTCAATGGCCTCCCGCGGACCACATCTGATACTCTACTTCATGTTCATCGGAGATGATTTCCGAAAACTGGACTCCAATCTGGTTTCTGCATTAACCGGGTTGAATATAAACGACTTTCCTCCTTTTGATTTACAGATTTATTTTCACAAAATTACAAATTTCTATGAAGACCAGCCGAGGCTCTCTCTCAAATTGAAGTCTCCAGTCCAACTTATCAGCTGTCTGTGGATCAGATGGTCTCGGTACAGCTAATTTCGATCCCGACCAATGGCCTTGAACTTAAAAGTTCATGCCAGATCTGCGTTAACGGCAACGTAAACGATTGTTGAACTATGCGACAGGTCATTACCCTCAACCAGGAACAAATAGTTAGGAAATTGGCTAGGAAGATTATCCTTCAGTTATAAAATAATAGTAGTGATGTAGATATCATAATAATTTAGTTCATCATAGTTTATCAAAATCGTCCTATTACTGACAAAGTTACAGTAACTCAAATTTATCCTTTGTGTATAAAGTTAGAGTAGCCCAAAAAACACTGAATTTCAACATCATATTAAGGGAGTAGTATCACATGCTAAATCCATATGCATATATTACGGGCTACGTACGAATGGAATAGTTCTGCACTCAAATATAATTACACAAATAATACACAAAACCTTTCCCACCTGAAGCATCCAGCTTCCAGTTTTCGACTTGTTCAAATTGTCACGTTCATGATCTTCCTGCCTCTTTCGAAGTTGTCCCAAGGTATTCTTGTCTTGAGGTCGAGAAAGAGTTTAAGTTTACGGACACCCCTCGCACCAAACCATCTGGACCTGGTGAACTTCCATTATTCGATGAATAATTAATTGAAATGATCAGCGCTTTAAATTTCAACCAAATTCAAACGCACTGAAAAGCTCGCGCCATGCTGTGTGACGTTACAAGTCGCGCCAAGAAACTTCAGTAGGCTGGCAAATGGCAATATAAAAGCGTCAAAGTTAATTTCACGCGAAAAATGTCAAGGAGGACAGTGAAATATTGTTTCGTGCTTTATGACACAAATTACTCCACAAAAATTCCGCTGATAGCTTTTTGAACTGTCCCGAAATGAAATATTCCGAAGAAGTGGATCGCCATCGCCCGAGAAAATCCGATTTCTTTGCGGTCAGGTTTATATTGTTGTGAAGATCATTTCAATGTGAGTTAACATTTAATAAATAATTTTAATTAATAATTAATATATATGACTGCATTTTAGAATTTTGTGCAACTATTATTCATTTTTCATGTTTTAGTTGAAAGAAGATCTTGAGAAATTTATGCAGTTTTTAGAGCCCACTCCCAAAAGCTCAAAACTGCTCATGCTGACAAAATTCGACCTGCAGCTGCGAAATTGCAGAAGATGAATAAGCCTAATTCAAATTAAGTCGCATGAGAAGAGCTCTCGCAGAATATTCAACTGGCCCAAAGTTCGAGTTTCGCGCAGTGACAATCCATTTTTTTGCGACCTATGAATCTCCCGAAAGGTACTTTTAATCGCCGCCCTAGCAAATATGCGAGAGAAATTTCTCGTGCGCCTATGTTCGAGTATTATTTCCACCAAAATCGTGTCCTTTGTCCTTGCACATTAATTGCATTCCCCCACTGCATTGTCTCTATAACTATTACTTTGGCACATATTAATCTATTATGTAACAATATGGCAAAGACCAGCATTAATTCAGTTTGTCATATTTGTAAATAAAAAATATGTTTGAAGCGGTGGAGACAGGCGTTGGCTTCAACATTACAACACTATTATTCTACTTAGTATAATTAACACGCGGTAAACAATTAGTTTTTTTCAGCGGATGTAGTAATTGGGCAGGTGAAACTACTATTGGACGCAAAACACATGTAGTTATTTTCTAACACAGCGAGCCCATTCTCAGTTTTAAACAACACCAACTGACCACATTTAAAGTTCATAAGGGGCTTGAACCCCTCTCCACTTGCATTCCTTTGTAGCCTCGATAAATACTCGTTTTTCTACCTCATCCAAAAGTTCTTTTTGATACGCTCAAGTAAAGCCTGAAACACAACACCGGAATGAATACGTGTGTGCGCAGTGAGAGCTGTCAAATCAAGTTCATTACACGGACTTGCATGAAGCAATATACAATAAGTTCGATGCTTGGGGAAATTGAAATTTTGCGTGCGTGGCATATGAAATTCATACAATTAAATGCTACTAAGAGTGTTCGTCTTAAATTCAATTTTTATGAATTGAAAATTTCTCAAAACAAATTAATTTAAATTAATTACTTTCAAGTGTAATTGTTGAAATCGATAAGTGCCGCCAAATTGCAAATGGCGGAATCTGTCATGAAGCTTGCCGACGTGGAGCGAACTTCGCCGACCTGAAATCCTCATTGTACATTGAAACTGCGTGCGGATGGGAGCTTGTCTCGTGGGCACTACTTACGCATCTTCCCGTGTTTACATAGTTTACATAGATTATCAGAAGAACTCTCCACAATAGCCACTAGTGATTCTCCGCCCAGAAATTGCCCTGGGCTTAAAGATCATCTACATTGCTCCTGAGGGGTTCCAAAGATCACCTATTGAAACATGAGGGGTTAGCTTGCTTTTTTCAACAGTTAACACAAGGACGGACTTCACGCGGGCCCCAAAGCCCACCGAAATGTGATCTGTTCGGCGGATTACACTGTTATTAGCAACATGGTCCTCTGAAGTTTTCATCATGGTGTCGTATTTTCGCCTACTGTCTGTCTGTGTGTGGAAATATGTTACAAGGAGCTTAGATATATAACATGCCGACGATAGTATTATTTACATTTCCAAACTCGAATTGCCGAATAGCTCGCCCACCCTGAAAATTTACTCGACATCAATAAATGTTAGGTGGCGCAATTACTTCGAAAAACCTTTAATATTTTCCCGTTGAATTCTTGACCATCAACATTGCTGTGGTTAACAAAACGTTACTTAATTTGATTTCACTAACGTTGCATAGTAGTGATTCGGCGTTCATTACACTTAAGCTGAGTCACGTTTGTTTACAACTGTTTGTTTATAAATGTGCACCTTGACCTTTTTTGTTTGCCCACACTCATAAACTATATGATCCCAAAACACATAAAACGTAATCTATTTGTTTTTATAAATTAATTACGTTGATCCGCATTTAATTTCGCGAATTTAGGATGCTTGGTTAGATAATGAAATTCTAACTGTAACTCTCAGTGCCTCTTAACCCAATGTGGCGTGGAAAACAACGTATCGAGACCTTATAGAGCGAGTCGAGTAGGTTCAGCCTGTCACGGCATTTCCATACCAGTTTGGATTTACCTGGTATGACCTAAGTGCCTTAACAGCCGCCTGCTATAGACCTGCAAGTTATCAGAGCCCCTGGCGCCTTCCGACATATGTTTAAGTTAAAAAGTTTAATTGTATGTTAATTATTTTTATTAACTTAAATTATTAAAATTTATAAGTGAGGAGTCTTTCTCCTCCTGCATTCTTTAAGTTCGAACTCCAACTGACATAGAAAAACAATTTTCGCTGTCAAAAATTATTTTTCGATATGGTGGCCAACTCGATTCGTACTTGCGCACGTGCGACACGCAAGTTGTTTGCTCCGCCTCATATGTTTACAACATGATTCTCAAATATTTAACTTCTGTTACTCGTTTCACCTCCATGCCATGTAATCTAATGGCTCTCATTCGATCAAGCTTGCGCTTCCTAGTGAATGGTACTATATTGTCCTTGACAGAATTTATGATAAGTCCCGCCTTTCTGCACCAGTTACTAGTGATTCGCAGTTCGGTTTGAATTCGATCACATAGGGTGTCGCCATATTTGCCCCTTCAGCGGGTGGTACACGGTGGTCCGGTGATGTTTAAAGCCGCGGAGTTTTTCCAACTCTGAGAAAAAGGAGAACTGAAATTACATTCCGTGGTCCGTGATTATAATTGCCGGGACACCAAAGCGTGGAATCCATTCTCGATAGAGGGCCTCTACACAAGATTGTGCGGAAATATCTTTCAGAGCCACCGAGTTTCGCAAAGGGCCAATCATGTCGAGGTGGATTGTGTCGAAATGCTTGGTGGACCGAGGGAACCTCTTTCTTCCCATGCTTTGCAGTTTTGCGCTTCTGGCATGCGATGCACCGTCCTGTCCAAAAAATAATGTCCTTGTTCACGAACGGCCAAAACGCCCTGGGTGCGCCAAATCGTGAGCGGCGTGAAATACCTCCTTTCGGAAATCGGCCGGAATATATGGCCTTAGCCTCTTGTCTGAGTTCTCGCAGTATATACTCGATGTGGAGCCGAAGATAGAAAACTCCTTACAAATGTATTTGGAGATGGTCCTTACGCTCTGCGTCGTCCTTCTGCGCCTCGGCGATAGCCGGAAAATCGGGATGCGGGGATCTTGACCTCTACAACACGCGACAAAGCGTCAGCAATCACATTATCTTCTCTATACACATGTTGAATGTCGTAAGGGGGCGAGGGGACGCTTTGTCGGGCTTTTGTTGTAAAGCAAAAGTGAGTGACTTATGGCCCGTGAACAATATGAACGGCGAACTTGCGTGTCCGGCGGACGTAGGTGTGAGTCGCAGCGACCATGACACCGAAAAACAATTTTTGATAGCGAAAAAAATCATGTACGCTGTCAATTTTTAATGTTTTATTAAAAAATTGTAGCAGACAAAAGAGAGTCTAGTAAACAAAAAAAAACATTTTTAAAAACTTGTAGGTTACAGTGGCATATGTATGTATATGTAAAGTTTCAACAAGATATCTCTTAAAAAATAAAGCATCTATCACGGCTCCTTCAGGGGGTCATCCTGTGTGAAGGCCGTTTTTTTTCCGCTTTTTTTAGAAAGTTTTTGTGAAGAACTGGATGAAGATACAAACACAAATTTTTCACTATAGATTTATTAATATCTTGAGCATGCATAATAATTTTTCCAACCCGATCGCATAGTTCATTACTGAAATACAGAGTCATTTATACACCCCTCTCCAAAAAAAAGTGTTTTTCTGCTGCCACGCTAGAAGCGCTGCGATCATCTTAAAGAGAAAAAAACGGCATTTTGAGGTCAAGATTTAACTACAGTCCACAAAGTAGGATTATTAAAAAATATTAAAAGTTAAATTTTTGGAGCCGTGTTAAACTTTTTTTTTGTGAATTTTGGCGTTTTGTTAAGGCTTCTTTAATGAATAAAAAAAACTACTGAATGAATCACAATTATCCTAGTTTGCGGACCGTAGAAATATGTTCTGAATAAGTTGTGAAAATTTCAAAGAATTTCGTTGGATAGAAAAGTAGAAAAGTAAAATCTTAACTGGCCATTAATCTGCTATACGTAACCCATAAACCTTAGGTTTCCGCAAGAAACACATGTACAGCCTTGACTTCAATTCTTGTCCATTTAGCGAAGTCATTTTAATGTCATTCGGACCGAAAAGTACGTGCTTTATCACGGCGATCGACATAAATCATTATTTCCTGGAAGGCTTGTTCTCCACAAGTCTACAGCGCTGCTTGGCCCGTTTGGTCTTTGACCCAAACGCTACCACCGCGGTTTCGGTATGGTTCACTTAGTATGGCCACATCGATGTTTTTCTCGCGGATGGTTTGCGCGAGTAGATCCTGCGCCGCCTCGCAGTGGTTGAGGTTGATTTGTATCAGCCTCATCTGCGATTTGTGCTAAGGGCTCTCCTGTATTCCGGACACCTGCTGCTGCCCGCAATGTGCCGGTGGTCCACACCCTCCTTTCCTTTGCACAGTAGACAATTTGGGTCAGCTCCGCAGTCCTTGCTGATGTGGCCTTCCACTCCGCATCTCCTGCATTGCTTTGACCTGTCATTTGGGTTAGTGCATGATTTCGCAATGTGACCAAAGCCAAGGCATCTAAAGCACCGTTTTAACGCCACCTGTTCCCTAAGGTGGCACATAACCCAGCCTATTCTCACTGTCCCTGCTGCTAACAGTTTGAGTGCGTTCTCCACTGGTAGGCTGATGATGGCGGTTTGTGTTCCCCCATAGGCTTTCCTTAGCGTTTTCACCACTGACTCTTGTAGTCCGGCAAGATCGAACTGTTTCTCCAACGCTTCGCGAATCTCCTCCTTCGTCGTGATTTCATCTATATCTTTGCAGATTATAGTGATCTCCGGCCTGCTAGCTCTTATGTCGGCTTCCTGCCCTAAAGTCTTCCCCATTTGGCTTAAGAATTTGTCCGCGGTTACATCCTTGGATTTCTTAAGTTCCAACATAAGATCTCCCTTCTGCGACCGTCTAATACGGCTGACGTTGTCTCCCAAATTGGTGAGTTCGGGGTCTGACTTCACTTTCCTGAGAATGTCGGCGTATGACCCTTCGCCCCGTTTGGAAATGAAAATCACCTCCGGTCTAATCTTCCTCCGATAATTTCTTTTCCGCGGTTCTACCTTCCTCCAAGCTTCTGCATCCGCCTTTGAAGGTTCGATCCCTTTTCTCGAGGTAGCCACTGCAGTATTTTCACTGGTAGCTTCAAACGTACTTTTCATGAACTCCGCCTTTTTGGGAGTTGAGTCCTTTTTTCTTTTCGGGGTTTGCTGGCCTATTGAGTCATTCAGTTTCTCGCGCAGCCTCTTCCCCGGTTTCTCCCCTTTTGTGTTTTGAACCGGCGTTACCTGAGTTGCCTGGCTCACTTTCCCAATCGGCGACTTCCCCACTCGTTCATCCTGGGCCTTGCCGTACGTCAAACGGATGCCTCTTATCATGGCCCTTATATTTTGGTGAATGTTCCTGCGCTCCTTTATAAACTCATACAGCTCCATGATCTTTTTACCGAGGGCAGTAAAGGCAGCTCCAGACTGATCATTGCCCAAAACATCGCTCGGGTGAATCGGCGTCAGTGATTCTTCCTCATCGAAGGCTCCCGCTATACGCTTCCCACTGGGGGTAGCGATCGTGGGGGCTTGTGCTCGTGTGGGAGGGGATCTGCGAAAAATCGAGCTCCTTCTGAACGGATCCATCACTGGACCCAGTTCAAGTTCCTCCCGTACGCTTGTAACATTAGATGCCACAGTAGCCAAGGTTTCCACTACTGAGGCACTGCGGTCGTTGGAAATCGACGGCCGGGAGCCCGCTTGCTCACTCCCAAAAACCGCCGGCACTGGGTTTCCAAAGCCCTGCACCGTAACTTCATTCTTCTTCTGCTCCTCCATGTTTGGTTTTATTTCTGGGTATCCTTCCCATAGCCAATTTTTATCCACGGGTGGGCGTTTACTTCCCACCTACCCGGCCTGCGCATAAACATGCCCATACACGCACATCTCCGGATGCGTGCAAGTGCATGGCTATGACACATTCGCCGAGCATTCCCTTATCCGCACGAAGGGACGCGCCTGATGGGAGATTTGGCAACTCCACACAGGAGCCATGTAGGTTGGAGATGCTAGTATAGCATGTAGGTGCCAGTATCCCTGTAAAAGACTCACTTTCAGAACTCTCACCAATGGCTCACACGAGTTAGGAACATCGTGTAAAGCCGCCTTTAAAGTAAGGACAACGCAAATCTTATCACTTTTATTTATTTGAACAATACATAAGTATACATATGCACATCCGAAATACATAATAGCAAAAGCCATCAAAAGTAATAATGGTTACTCATTCCAAATATTAGGAGGCACTTCACTTTCACAGCTGTAGACATGAATATTAATGGTTTTTTTATATGATAAGCCATACCACTAAGCGTGCCACAATGGCATGGCCGCTCACATTCTCTTCCTGCAAAATATTGGCGATCATCCAATTTAAAATCTGTTGCTTCAGGCCGCTATCAACAGGCAATTAGGACAAAAACTATAATATAGTATATACGGAAGAGTTCAAATTTATTGCCCAACGTTCTCCTTTAATTAATACCGAATTCTTGCAGCACTTTGAAGTAATTGCTTTCAGGCGATATGTTTAAAACAAGGTGGGACAGGAGTTGACATTAATAACAAATGTAGGTTTTTGAGTCAATAAAAAAGTGATTTTCAGACTTATACTTGGAAGACTTATTTTCGAAATTTGGCTTGCCCAATACCTAAGCAACTTTTAAGCTCCTACCGCAGAAAGTTTAAAACAGTTGAGTAAATTTAAAATATGTGCTCCCCAAAAGATTATAAGCCAGTAACTTTTTCAACTCAGTGACAACGAAAACGTAACTATGTTTGAAATGACGACTCAAAGCAAAGTGAAAATCAAAGCTATGCCTCATGAATTCCTCGCTGGAACGTTTCCACATTGTTTTTAAAGAGGATTATGAACAAACTGAATCATTTTTCGGGCTAGCTAAGTGCATAGTTTTTGCGGAAGCAATAACTTGGCCTTTCCCATTTGACCCAAAGTAATTAAAATGAAATTTTTCAGATAGAGGGTCTTTTTCATGGAACCATGGACGCAGATGTTCATTTCTTGGTGAGGGAAATGATGCTATATTAAATTGCTATGCTATACTTTAAAATCGTGTCATTCATACGAATTCGAAATATCAGAGCGATAGATCAATGTGCGAATATGAGAGTCCATACAAACATATTAGTAATTGGTATTTCCAAGGAAATTTAGTATAAGTGATAATCTAAGTACGTTCACCCATCACTTGGTTGTTCTATAAATATTTCTCATGAACTTCGACTTTCAAATTTGTATTGCTTCACGAAACACCTGAGCATAAAACAAAACCATATTAAAATCAATTTAATATCGGTTTGTCCACCTGCCTGTCTGTCACATCCAATTTAATCGGGAATGACTGAGCTTATTGACAATAACTTTGCTATGAGCATGTACGGATTATGAATCCCTTTGCATGCAATGAAAGGCATGATGGAAAAAACACTGGCCTAGCTTCCTTGATCAACTGAAAGAGAAGACATTTAGAGCCCAAAATGCAGCACCATAGAGTGTAAAAGATTTCATTTTTAGAAGTTGAAACCAGCAGAAACAAAATGTTGTGCCTTTATAAAATCTAGGCTTCGAAATGCATCCGAATCTCTCGAGTTATATATACATCCATCCATGGGAAATTCACGGGTAGATTAATATACATATTCCTATGTACGTATATATACATATAGGTTTGTACATTATTAGGGTGAAAGGTGTTCACTTGGTTTACGAAATAAAGCCAAAATGCTCAGATGCGTACGATACAGGCTTTGACTGTATAGCTTCCTTTAACGAATCCTCAGGATATCGAAAACTTCTGTTGCGTTAATGACAAGAATGGTACTTTGTTTACCAATCGTAGATAGATGGCGAGAATACTTCAAGCAGATTTCAACTGATGAACTTGCTCATCCTCCACAATCATTGCCGACATTTGGAGCAGTTCCACCTGTCAGCGCAACTGAAGCTAAGGAGGCAATAAAATGAATGAAATCGGGGAAAGCCACAGGACCTCACGACATTGCATTTGAGCTCTGGAAAGTGAAGAGCTGGAACTCAACACTGTGGCTCAGTGAATTCTTTCATCGTGTTATTCAGGACGGTAAAATACTATCTGACTGGCAAGAAAGTACCACAGTTCCAATATGGAAAAAGAAAGGTAGTCCAGCAGAATGTTCAAATTACCATCCGACCCGCACGAAGAACTCGTGCGATGGGTTCAATTGCGCTATCACGATCTGCAAAGTTCGAAGTATAGCGGGTGTATCAAAACCGCTTCGTGTCTCTGTTGGTGTTCATCAAGGAAGCGCCCTCTCACCGATCCTCGTTGTTCTTGTTACGGGCACCGCCACGCGGGATATACAATGTCGAGCGCCCTACACACTGCTTTATGCAGATGATGTTTACCTAGCATCTGATAGCAAAAATGATCTCGAGCAACTTGTCCAAAAATGGAATGATCGCCTCATGCAACACGGTCTCAGATTGAATCTGAATAAAACTGAATTTTTGACGACCGATCCTCATGAAACAGGCACAATCACTGTCAGCGACAGTGATCTGCCCAGAACTGAGCGATTTAAATATCTCGGGTCAACGCTATCAGCCAATGGAGAATTTCATTATAAAATTACTGCATGAAATGGCGTTCCACAACTGGTGTTCTTTGTGATCGACGTATCAACGAAAGTCTCAAATCGAAAATTTACCCTAATGTCGTCCGTCCTGTTGCCCTTTATGGTTCGGAGTGTTGGCCGACTAGTAAAGACAATGAACGGCGTCTTGCGGTAATAGAGACGAAGATGTAGCGTTGAGCTAATGGCGTCACACGTTTTGATCACATCCGAAATGAGGATATCCGCGATCATTATGGGTTTGCACCGATCGTGGAAAAGTTGCGAGAGAGGCGTCTTCGATGGTATGGTCATACAATTCGCGCTAACGAGAATTCATTTGCTAAGATTAGTCTGAACATCGAAGTCGACGGTAAACGACCAAAAGGCCGAAAAAACGGTGGCTTGATACGCCGGATGGGGATTTAAAAACCTCGTGATTGCATCCAAATCAGGCATTTGATAGAGCCAAATAGCAAAACCGATCACGACAAACCAACCTCGCTTATGAACGGGACAAAGGCTGGTGAAAAAGAAGAAGATGAAGGTAGTAGGAAGTAGAAAGAAGAAGAAGATGAGGGTAGTAGGAAGTATTTCAGGTCTCTTTCACTTGTTACTTTGTTGTTGCTAGGACACAATTGAAAGGATTCTTTATAAGCAATATTGCAAAAATTCGTATGTAACATCAATATTGGAAAATACATACCTCATCCGTTTAGAGAAGAGAAGCAAGTAAGAGAAGAAGTAAACTTAATTTATTGTACTAAGCTGATTAGGGAGAACGTCTGTAAGAAACTGTTAACCATGCCATCTCCATATTCTGTTTACTTCTGTGGAAGTTGTAAACTTATAATGGTATGGCAAGCACGCACAAACACATAACAATTTGAACTCGGGTAAAAAGATCGAAAGGTCGAGTACTGTTAAAGTGAAATTATCCTAATTAGTTCAATTGCTTCAATGGCGAAACTACCAGATGGCTCGACTAGTCGATTATCCCTTGCTTTTATCCTGGTATTCATTCATTCATTGTATAAGACTAACCAAACTACAATTTTAACAGTTTTTCAATAATCAATGCTATTATACCGTAATAAAGGGTTGTGCAACTCAGTATTACATCTATAGTCGATTCCATCCTTTTTCGGCCCAATTATTTGACGTGGATTTTGACTCCCAAAGTCTACGCTCCTTAGCCGCACAAAACCTTTAGCTTAGGTGTTATTATTGTTTTGTATATCTGGAAAAAAATATTGTCCATTTTTTAAGGTTTTTTGTTAAAAGGGACCTTATTAGGTGGTCACTCCTCACCCAGTACGTTCCATTGCACTGTCTAGAGACATTACATGGTGGGACAATTATAAAGGTCTCGCCAAGAGAAGCTCAAGCTGTTCCCTCTCATTTGCAAATTTCAGAAACACGAAAAGTATATTTTCCGACGCTAGAGATATTGGACCATCTCATTTCTGGCTGCACTGTGATGGCATCGGTGCAATTCACCACCAGACACAATGCTGTATGTAAAGTGATTCATCAAAACCTTGCATACAAGCATGGGTTGATCACGGTAACATGTCCGGTTTACCGATATAAGCCGCAAGCAGTACTTGATAGTTCTGCTTACAGCATGTATTGGGTTCTAACTGATCGCCACATAGGTATTCATTCACAGCTGAGTCGACTGGTATACGACGTCAAATTAGGATACAAATTCCACTGCCACCTGTGAGATTTGGACCGCTACCTTCCGTACCACATCCTTATGCTCTAACCACTCAGTTACCGAGACACACAATGCTTTTCCCCAAACTGGAGTTACATACAGCAGGATCGAACTCACTGTATATATGGCTATAAGCAACCTGGAAGCATGCCGTCGCCTTTCCACGTTCAACATCATCCTTACCAGGGCCACACTTGCGGTAGATGCTTTGCCATAAGCATACTGCACGTATTGCTTATAGCTGACCTCCCGGCTATCATCACTCCCAAGTATTTGATGGCAAGTTTAGAAGTAATGGTGAAGGTCAATGCATGCTTTCCAGTTGTATAATCTTCCTTAGCCATCAGTGGACACCGTCCCCGCGACTACGAAAACTGCTTGGTCTGACGTTGCTCGGAATGCGCTAACGACTTTTAACGTGTTCAGACGTTGTACTGAATATAATTTTCTCCTATAAGCCTCAACCTTAAACTGGTGCTGTGTACAGCAAAATGGACAAACACTCTCTGGCTAGCAACAGCTTCCTCTATGGTTTGGGCCATCTAATATTAGGTATCATGTCAGTTAACGCAGCTACAACTGGATAACCGATGGTCCGGATAACTGAGTGGTTAGAGCGCAAGGCTATCGTACGGAAGGTTGCCGTTCAAATCTCACTAGTGGCAGTGGGATTTGTATCATGATTTGACGTCCTACTAGCCGATTCAGCTGTGAATGAGTACCTGAGTTAAATCAGGGTAATAATCTCAGCCGAGCAAAATGCTGACCACATTGCCTCCTACAGGATACTGCAAATCCTGTGGTGTATCGTTAGGGTCTTGAATGAAGTGCTCTAAGAGATTCCTAAGCCTTGATCCAATATGGATTGTTGCGCCAATTATTATTATTTTCGAATTATTACAATCTCGGCAGATGCCGGATTTTACCTAATACTAGCAAGAAGTGCCAAGCATTTAGACTCGGACGATTCTACCTACATAAAAACTAAAGGGGTACTGATTGTGGTGGCCGGTGGTAGGTCAATGGGAGAATCCGTCGAGTGGCTCATAGTTCACGGATTTCCGTTCGATGTAGCTATTATGGGGGATAACAACATCAATAAAATACGCGGAGCGACCGGTCTTGTCAACTAACAATACGTCAGGCTCGTTATGTGGAATATGGCGGGTCCCAATACATGCTGTAAGCAGAACTATACTGCTTGCGGCTCATATCTGTAAACCGGGCATGTTCCCGTGATTAGTCCCCCACCCATTATTATTATTATCATTAAAACTTTTCCTGCTTCCCAGCCCGTATTCCTTGAAAGTCAATCGATGACCCGGTATAACGTTAAGGTATTTGATGAAATGCTTGGACTCTACTGTCCCACACGAAACCGTAGAATTTCTTTCAATTTGCGTCTGCTGACCAGTACAGTTTCGTGTTTTGCCAACTAATCCATGTGTTACCAACAATCGTTGATCAGCCTAACCGATGTCTCGCAAGCGTAAACAGCATCTTCCAGGGGTTTGTCTACCACACGAATTGCGATGTCGCAGGAGTTCAATTTGGCTTACATCGATGCCACAGAGGAGCTTTCTATCCACAAAATAAATCCTAATGATTAGCTGAATATACGTAAGCACATTCAGCTGGCTAAAAGATCTTACTATATGTTGTCATTGCTCACATCGAGGGTGATGATAGCGCAGTATTTTTTGATATCGCCCTGCCAGATTGACCACTGCGTTGATAGCGTCTAGCGTGAAAACCGCATTGTTGTGCGGACATGACTCCTGCTTCCTCTGTAATTGAGAGCAGCCAGTCACAGTAAACAAATAGGACAATACGTCGATGGCTTATCAGATGGTTTACCACTCTTTGGTAGCAATACCAGCATTTGCCTTTTCCACACTTCATCCTGTGTTGTGTCCAATAGTGCTTTTGCTTTGCAGTGAGGGTTGCTATTCTTTGCAATAAAATTAGGCACTTGATCTGCGGGCCCCGCTTCCTTTCAACTTAGCTATTACCTCTCTGTAGGTTCCTCGCTACGAGTGATGTACCTTGCCTTTCTGGGTACAATTTCCTGTTCATCATTCGCCCAAGCAAGAAGCAGACTCAATGAAATCTCAAAATAGCTTAAATCGGTACTACTAATCAAGAGTCTGATATTCAATGTCTGGGGACGGGCAGGCTTCTGAATCCAGTGTTCATTATAGAAAGCTGCTAAAAAGATTAATATTCCAATCATCCGCTAAGATCTACGGGCTAAAAGTAATGAGAACAAAGCCAAAGCATTCGCAGCCCACTTGGAAGAAGTTTTTCAACCAATCCATTTGCAAATAAGCTTCCCAGTTGTCCAGTTACCACCTAAACCACCTGCAACCTTCCCTCGAAGATGTTGTTATTAAAGAAAAAGTCAACCCTAGAAAGGCTCCAGAGCATGATTTAGTTACTTTCATGTTGAAACAGCTGCCAGTAAAAGCCCTCAAATACCTATGCTACATATTTAGGGCAATCTTGAGAATCCGTTATTTCCCGAATTGCTGGTAGAATGCAATTGTAACAATGATTCCAAAACCTGCAAAGGATGCCACTCAAATCAAATCGTACAGACCGATAAGCCTGGGGGATACTTCCCACAGATCAAAAGTATTCGAAAAACCGCTACTCCAGAAGTAATTGCCAATTCCAGCTGACAGCAACGTTATACCTGACCACCAATTCCAATCTATAAAAGACCACAATACAATAGAACAAGTCCACCGGATTATATCAGCAATAAACAATGCTCTTGAAGGCAGAAGATATTGCACAGCAGTATTTCTAGATATAGCGTAACCATTCGACAAAATTTGACACGCAAGGCTTATAAATAAAATCATACTCCCTAGTTGTTTCCATAATCTATTAACATCTTATTTGACGAAACGCCGATTCCAGGTGAAATACAAAGATACTTTCAGTGAACAATATAAGATCAGAGTAGGAGTTCCTCAAGGCAGTGTACTCGGCCAATTTTCCTGTTTGCATGTTAACCACCACAGCTATCTTTGCTGACGACACGGCAATCTTAAGTTCACATGCAGACCCAAAAATAGCTTCCTTGCATGTGGAATGCCATTTAAGTGTGACTTAAAGTGACTTTCACTTTGCGAAAAGGAAATTATTCTCAAGTGAAGATCAACAACATCGCTATACCGAATGACGTCAAATGCCTGGGAATGCACCTCAATATAGGACTCACTTGAAAACGACACATACGTTTTTTTGCAGATGCTTCACAAATAATCACCACTTTCTCTGAACTGTAAGTTGATGATCTAGAAATCGGTGCTTAATCCTGTATGGACTTATGGGATTCAACTATGGGACTCTGCCAAACCATCCAACATTAATCAGCTGCAATGGTCTCAGTCTAAAATTCTGATATATATCCGATGCTCCTTGGTATTTCCGCAACGTCGAACTCCACAAAGACTTAGAGACCAGGACAATAGTGGAAGAAATTGAGCGTTCCGTTACTAAACACTTAGCCAGACTGAAGAGTCACACGCAATAGCTAAGTGAATTTTGTCTCATCGGAAATCCAAGCAGCTGAAAAGAGTTGACCCCCTAGGCCTCGGAAAGGCACCTGCACTTTCCACAGTTTGAATATTTTGCTCTTTTTTTTAATTAATTAATATTAATCACCACTCTAAAAATTTGCGCTTTAACTTAATTTAAATTTAAAATAATAGATAATGCTGAAACATAATATTACCAGCATTGGCCTGGAATTATGGAAATAATTTACTAGTTTTAGGAATTGAAATGTATCTGAAGTTCCCATAGTTGAAATCAAATATAAATATTTATTTAAAAAAAAAATCAATCGCCCAATGGTAGTTTCTCCTTGCTTGCAGTGACCAATCGCCTGATTTCGTCATTCCACCACGGTTTTGGTTATCTGTGGGCGTTATTTTTGCCTTGACATTAAGGCTTCATAGGTTGGAACCACGCTTCTAACAATTTTCTCAGATTTGTCTTTTGCTGTACCTATTGAACTCCATTGCTTCATCATGGGGGACCAAGCCAGTCGACCAAGCCTCGTCTACCAAGACCGTTAGTGAGTGGTTATAGCCACACCCTGTACGAGGTAACCGTACTATTAACAAAACGCTACGGATCTAGACTGGGGAGTCGAAAAATACCTCCCCCAATCCAGGGTGTCATGCGAACCGTGCCCATTGAATAGTCTGCAGTCGGGGGTTACTGACTGTATTCGAACGGAGCCTCACTGATATCTGGTCGCCTCAGTGAGTAAGTTAGACCTTAGAGCTATGGCACGGCGGGCCTCCTAACCTCCATACTCGTGGAAATCAAATGAGTACCAGTAATAAAAATAAAAAAAATAAAACCAATAAAGCGGGACCCCGTACCGCACTCAAACTGGTTAATCAGACGGTGGCACATCTCCGAAATGCTGAGAGCCAGGTGATTACACCCAAGAAGGGAGAAGTTGGGATGTCAAGCAGTGGATCCAAGGTTAACATTCGTATATTGCGTGGACAACAACCAACAAACGTCACTGCTCAAAAAGCAGGGACCAGCAAGAGCACGTCTGATATAAATAAATCGGACGTCAGGAAGAAGACAGGTCTCAATGGCGCAGGTGCTAAATGGTACTTGCGCTACCTGAAGGAAGGCCTGAAACCGGAAGAGGCCCTTAAAAAGGCTCAGGATAGACCTACGCCATCTTTACCGGAGCCGAAAAAGCGGGGAGCAGCAGAGATTAGTCTGCATGAAGGGAATGCTCCCAAAATGTCCAAACGTGAATCCAAGGGAGGAGAAAACCCGGGCAGGTCAGGTGTGAAGGCAGGACTCAGGAAGCCCGCCATTAGCTGTGCTATTGCGTTCAAGGGCATTCGACTGACCATACTGCAAAAAATGTTTCCCGAGCAAATACTCAGTCATGAGGAGCAGAAAACCATCGAAGACCTTGTCGTCAGGTAGATGTGCAAGGGATGGACTTCGAAATTTGTGTTCACCGGGATACGCTTTTGACAAGGTTTTATACTGGTGCACTGCGCGACGAAAGACACTGCAGAGTGAATTAGGACCATAGTTCCTAAATTGCTAGGCTGGGAAGGAGCAGAACTGTCAACAAGTGCTAGGGATGATATACCAAGAGCACACATGGTGACAGTTTTTCTCCCAAAAGCCCCGACAATAGAAACGGAAGATCTCATGGGCCTCCTAATCACTCATCCATACGCGATTATGGCGAGTCTTCAGAAGCCAGGTGGAGGGAAAGGATAAACTCCTCACGATCGAAGTAGATAATCGATCCCCGGAGGCAATCAAACGTCGGAGCGGAGTTGCCATATCAACTATCGATTTGGTAACATACCTGTGCATGTACACAGTTAAAAGTCGAGAAAGACACCTCGGAGGAGACACTGGGTGAAGAGCATACCGAGGTCTCTGAAGAAGTCTCGAAATCCATAAAGGCGGAAAGGACTGGATCAAAGAGGGAAGTAGACCTGCCGCCCAGTGAAGAGTAGAAGCTGGACAACCTAGATCTAGAATTTCTAGTGCTCAAGGTGGACAGTGACGCACAGGAAAGTGCCATGTTGGAGGGGAGGGCGATACTCCGACAGTGGAGAAGAGCTCCAAACAATAACGGAGCCAATGGCTAACACTAAGATATCCCAGATAAGCCTCCACCATGCGAAAGCTACTTCTGCAGTAATTGCAAGGCCAAGTTCCAAGGAGAACATTGGAATAGTGCTAGCTCAGGAGCCCTGGGTATATCGGGGGCAGATTCGCGGTCTGCAAGGAGGAAACATGCATCTAATTTGGGACTCCTCTTGTGAGAAACCAAGAGCTTGCATAATTCTTAAACGTAATTTAAAATATATATGTCTTTCAGAGTTCCTGACCGGGGACCTTGTTGCTATCCAAGTCACATTGGAAGTCGGGAGGAGCACTCGAGAGGCAGTTGTGGTGTCCGGATACTTCCCAGGAGACGAAATCCGGGCTCCACCGGAACAAGTCGATAAATTGGTGAAGTATTGTGAGAAAAGGGCGTTACCCCTTCCCCTCGGCTGCGTTGCCAACGCTTATCACGAAGTCTGGGGAAGCAGGAACACCAATCGAATAGGTGAGTATCTTCTTGAATTTATTCTTAGCAATAAATTAGAAATATATAACTTAGGGAACACTAACATTTGTGACCAGCACTAGACAGGAAGTACTAGACATAACTCTAGGAAATACTCTAATGGGGGGCTGGTCAGGAATTGGAGGGTGTCGGATGAGTCCTCTATATCTGATCACCGAATAATCAGAATCGACATTGAGGGTAACTCCGAAACAACAAGCTCTTGGTAATGGATACCCTGCTGTGGCTCCTGGAGGACAAAAAGTCTTCGCGCAAGCATTTGCGAACGACCTAACCGTAATAATTACCAGCAAGTTTGCGGACACAGTATGTGACTGCTTGAATGCAACTTTGCATGTAATCCACAGCTGGTGCCTCCGCAATGGATTCACGGTGAACACTAGGAAGACTGGAGGAGGAGTACATTTCGACTCCAAGTTAACGTGGAAGCATCATATCCAGGAACAACACCAGAAATCCTGTAGATTGCTCTGGTGCTGTAGAAATGCGATTGGTAAGACCTGGGGACTTTCACCAAAACGGATATACTAGATGGTGGACGATTCCGCAGCCTAAATAACGACGAAATCTATGAGCGATACCTTGACCGTCCGGTTGTGGATAAAATCCGGTCCAATAGGTTACGGTGGGGATCACTTAATCCGTATGGATGAGGATGATCCCACCCGGAAAGTCTATAAGGGCAATATCTATGGTAGAAATAGAACACGAGGAAGACCCTGCCTGAGATGGAGCGATGGCGTATGCCAGGACGCCAGACAGCTGTTGGCGATATCGAATTGGTGGACCTCGGCGCAAAACCGGGATGTTTGGAGTTATTAAGGCAGGCCTAGACCGGATACCGGTTGTTGCGCCGTTGATGATGATGAATTTTCATTTCAAACTAATTTTGTGAATACTAAGGATTAGTTTCCTATGTTCGATAACTGACGTTTCATTAAATACATGGCGTATGGTTTTATTATTGCTTTGATATAATTGCATCATGGATAATCATAAAAGGGAGGAAACTTTTTCGGGGCGATGTAATCTTTAGCGCTGCCATTATGTGTTTGCCACCCCTACGAACAAATGTGATTCCAAACTGCACTGTGTACACCAGCCGCTTGGCAGCACTTGAATCCTACTCCCAATTTTGACATTTTCCATCTGGTGATTCCTCGAATTCAACCTTGGGGTGAGCGCTGTTTTGCGTTGTGTTCTTTGTTAGCAGTTTCGGTTTGCATTCGAAGGAGATAACGATTCACAGCTCGATGTGTGGTTTAAGCGATCAAAATGGGAATTACCTTTCAACTGTGTGTCCTCGCCTTCCTGTTGACTTTCGCCGGGTACAGTGCAGGGTTTAAGCCGGTCGTCCTCTTACATGGGATTCTGTCGGGGTCGGAAAATATGGTTTCGCTGGGTCAGGAAATCGAGAGGGTAAGCTGCACCGTTCCCGGAGGCAGGCAAATGATCGAGAAACACTCTTTTCAGGAGCATCCCGACACCAAAGTGTACAATTGCGACAAGTTTTCTGGCTGGAACAGCTTGGAAAGTGCCTGGCGTCAAATCAAGGAGATCGGGGAATACCTGATGACGATCTGCAAACTTCACCCAGAAGGCGTTCATTTGATCGGTAAGTCGACGGCCCTCTTGCCGAGAATTTGTTGAATAAACAGCAAGTAGGCGAACATGTATGTTTTGTCGAATAGACCACAAGAAGGTGCTGTTGCAGGATACTCTCAGGGAGGACTGCTTGCCCGGGCCATTCTCCAGTCATTTCCAGACCACAACGTGAAGACGTTTATATCCCTGTCCGCGCCGCAAGCCGGCCAGTACGGAAGTAAGTGCATTTAGCATTTCCATTTCAGCCTAATTAGAGAAGTGTGCAACTTTCTTTCCAGCTTCCTTTCTGCACTTGATATTTCCGGACTTAATGGCGAAGACCGCGTTCGAGTTGTTCTACTCGCGTGTAGGCCAACACACGTCGGTGGGGAACTACTGGAACGATCCGTACAAGCAGGAGCTTTATTACGAGTATAGCACCTTCCTGCCGTATGTGAACAACGAAATCATGTCTGCCAATTCGAGCAATTTCAAGGAGGGACTTCTCAAGCTGAAGAGGATGATCCTCGTCGGTGGCCCAAATGATGGAGTCATCACGCCGTGGCAGTCGAGGTACGGGGAATCACCGAACTCAACACTTGGCTAATTGCGTTTTATTTGCAGCCACTTCGGGTATTTCAACGGCTCTCTAGACGTCATTCCACTCGAAGAGAGGCCTATCTTCACCACGGACGCGATCGGGCTGAAAACTTTGTCGGACGACGGGCGATTGGTGCTTGTGACTGTGCCGCATGTCAACCACTTCCAGTGGCATCGGCGGAAGTCGCTCATACGGAAATACATTTTACCACATTTAGACTGACTGAGCTCTCTAGAAATGACTGTGTACGTTATAAATATGAACATTCCTTAAGAGGAAAAGAATAAATTAATGCTAGCATGACGAAAAGCTTTTGCAATATCAGAGTACGTGGGAATTGTCTGAAGGCCACGTGTTCAACGGTGGTACGTCTGCTGGTACCTAACTGTGGCCCCGAAGATGTGTCCGCCGCCACGTGTTGGCACCTATTGTTGTTTCCCTTGGTTCATCTCCCCGGCAGACTAGCAACATTGTCATCTGATTCGATCCGAGAACAACAATGCCTGTGACGCCAGGGGTGTCGATGCTTTGGGCAACCCCCCCAGTGTTTATTATTTTTCTAAAGGAGAATAAAGGCTTGCGCGAAAATTTACAAAGAAAACTAGACACACAAGGGTGTATAGCTTTATATTTGGCTCCATTAATTTCCATTTTTAGAAAGCGACTTTAGAGAGACAACTTCCCGATTTCGGAACTTTAGGGCAGTTATATGTATTTCTTACATATAAAAACCAATTCTCTATAAGACATCGCTTGGGTCTAATAAAACAAATTACTTTTATTATTGTACCCTAATATTTCTTCTCTCTGAAAAGACGTAATCATGTAATTTTGCTCGCACTAAGCATGGGTCATATGCACATAATGAATATGAAAAGAAGCAAATGTTCACGCTCCAGAGATTGCAGCGAATCTGCATAACTTAGAGTCGGGTATTTTTCTTTACGTGAGCTATGCCCATATTCCAATACAGCGTCTGTGGCAATTACAAGAAACTCGTTGCTTTTCAGCCGAGTTGCCCCATTACCGCGCGCCACTATATGTGCTAGAAAGGCTAGAGGACGAAACAGTATAGGTGATTACGACGGATTTTCTTTGGACTGCCAAGGCTGAAACTGAATGGAAATCAATAACGTCGCTTTGGAGCAAAGGTGCTCCGGAAATTGGCTTTTTTGGGGAGCAGACCCCGTGAGTGATTAACAGAGAAGTTTAACCCGGTAATAATCGTACCTTGGAAAGTGTTCGACCGCAAATGCTCTAAACGAGTTTACCCAGAGACCGATCGGCTTAATTTCATTGTGTTGAAAGTAATAATTTTTGAGCTTGGATTTATTGAGATTCAGCGGAAGTTTGAGCCCCACATATTCACTCACGAACTCTCGAGTCTCCAAAATCAGTTACGGTTATTAAGAAATTATCCGCTTTTGATAAAGCCCTTAATTAAAGAAATGGGTATTGAAACTATCCTTTTCGCTCTCGAAAACTTTTGAAATAAGAGTAGGGGAGAGTCACCATAATTTGAATAATTGAGTAATATCTTGGTGTCTCAGGGAGTAGGTTGGGCTAACCACACCCTCGCAAATAATATTTTCGTTAAAGACTAATGCAAGTACGAAGAGTGGTAATAGTATTTTCTATTAAGGGAAGGCGGTGTCCCGCAGAGGTAGTGAGTCCCTTCTGAGTTGGTGCTTACTGAAAGTATTCTCTGCTGATCATGAAAGATGACTAAACGGGATAGAGATTTGTGAGCTAGCAACCTACAATTCTCGAGCTCCCTACGCTTCGAATTCGGACTCATCCCTCGGCTACGATCATTGGATCATTACGTCAATAGTGAGGGTTTTGCAGCTTTCCGCAGTTTCCACCGTTTCATAATTGGACGCACTTTTTTCGCATACATAGCACACCATAATTGTGAGTTGGGTTACAATTAAGCGGCAACGTATATCTAATAAGATTAACCACATCGTGGTCATCAGTAGATTTAGAAGTCGTCTTCTGAATGTGCGTAATAAGAGGGGCGTTAGCATTGGCCTCGAAAGGAACCCCAAATTCAATACCGAGCGCTTATATGATCCAGCTAGCGTTCGACAGTGTAATGACTATTTTACTCTCGGGCATTACTTAGGTCGACGATGACGTTTTTAAGAAGCGTTACCCCAAAATCCCTCTCGTGGATGGAATGGGAATTCGAAGTAACATGCGGATACGGATTGCTCATCCAAATATAAGTGAAAACATCTCTGTTGTTACTCACAAAGTGGCAGGTCATTGAAACCATTCAAAGTTCATACGCGCATCCGTTCGAGTTTGCATGTAAAAAGTGCTAACTGGCTGGTGAGATGTGAGTAACTATCGCCATTAGGAAAATGTATTATGGCAAACCAAGAACTTAAGGTACCCGTGTTTATTACGACAATTGGAGGGGTATCAGGGTGCTCCTTGCTATCGTGATCATAATTCTGAAATGCATAAAAAGACATGGCAAAACTTTGATTGCCAGAGAGTAGGCTGCATTTCAATTTGTATTCTCCGGCACTGACCACATCACCACCTTGCGGAGCACTTTGAAGCTATGTCTGAAGTTCAGATCTCCGCTCTGGCAGAATCAACAAGGAGTGCATCTGGAGCGCCCTACGCAAGGGGGGCTATGAGCTATTATCAATGCGGCACATGAAGGCTCCAAATGTCACGTGTTGCATCAAAGTAAAATCTCAAAGCGGATTTCGCCAGGGTTGCACCTTTTCACCGATATTATTACCTGTTGTTATCGGGGACATTCTTTATGTTACCTTATTCGATGTACTTGGATGTTTTCAATGGACCATAATATAATTCCCCAAACACCTTGACTACGCTGAAGACATTAGCTTGCTCTCTCACCGAGCCATACGGATTGAAGATAAGCACCAACAGTTCTCAGTCTGACTTGTCATTGCACTCTTCCTATTTCCATTAACGGGCAGAACATCGAAGGCATTGAATAATTTGTGTACTTAGGTAGCGTCGTTTCTACCGACGATGGCATCAGATTTCCTGTCGTTCGACGCATTAACAGCACTAGATCAACACCAAAATCAAGTTCAAATCTCACTGGTGGCAGAGGGTTTTGTTATCATGGCTGGATGTCGGATACTAGTCAACTCGGCGGTGAATGAGTACCTGAGTCAAATGAGGGTAATAATCGCGGGCGAGTATTGCAGTGTATCTTTATGGTTTTGAATGAAGTGTTTTAACACACTTCAAGGCCCTGATCCAGTATGGATGGTTGCGCCAACGATTATTATTATCAACTTGAAAATGTTCTGTGTTACATATAGTATAGAGGGCCGTTGTTTGCCGCCATAGTCGGTTCGTTTATTTTGAGGTTCACCACTCACATGGACGGACTGGTTCATTTGAATTGAGTCTTCCGAAACTAGTCAGTTCTTCATTGAAACATCAGATTTCAATTCCAACGTTTATTAGGTTCCAGACTTTTTTCATTAGCAACACTTATACATATATCTATATATTATGCACACTTTTCCTGGAAACGTAATGTGATGGAAACATTGGAACTATGAATTCCGGCGAATACGTTGAATTTAAGCAAGACATTTGGAAAAGGAGCTACAACTTTTTACCAAAAAAATTAAGACTATAAAAGAATAAAATCTAAGTTTTGCCATTAACTGCAAAGAGGTTAAGTGTGGGAGTTGAAAAGTGCACACTTTACTCAAGGACCCATTCTCAAAAGCCACGCAAGCCCTGTAATTTGAAAGAAAGGTCATTCAGGCCATTTATTTGGACTAACTTATATTATTTATTTATATAAATTGTGCTTTTCCAATTTATTTATATAAAATTAATAAAAGCATGCTGGCCTTACTGGAGTTCGTGGGTATAAAAAGCATGGTGCTACAAAAATTGGTGTAAATCTTACCATTATCAATAAAGTCTGCTAAAGCTGTCCTTTCGCGCGAATTTGCTTTTCATGAACACAAGAAATTCATCTCTGACGTCTAATTTCCGGTTTCCGGCTTGTTAATAGACCGCAGAAATAGCATTATTAGCTCGGAATTGTAGGGTCCTTTCTTCGTCTGGTGGTCATAGTTTTTTTGTCTGCCCTATTGGGATAATTTTTTTTGGAAAAGGCTGGGTAGGTTAGCAGCAACGTCCAGGAGATGGCACTTAGGTAGGTAAGAAGATAGGGTGCCGTGGTTGAAGTCTGGGATGGCGACGGTTCTAACATTGGATGGTTGCATGCGTTGCTGAGTGTCTGTGCTAAGCAAAAATAAGTTCAGTAGATGTCACTAAATGTACCCGTAAAGGAGCTGGAACAGAACTAGTAGAGTTACTTTTGAGGTTGATACCTGCGCTATAAATTTCCCATGCGGATTCTGGATTCCAGATGAATGTAGAGCTACAATTTCCTGATGAAATGTGGACGTGGAATACATTTTCGTTTCAAGATGGGAGAAATTTTAGACTGGTGAAAGACTCATCATCATCATCACTTACAGTCAGCCTGAAATATACCCATAAAATAATACTGTGAGTTTATGAACCTCGGTTACACTAACGGTAAAAAACCATCCGTGTACAGGTGAAAAAGACTTCACTATAATGAGTGCCACTTGGTGGTATCCAACCTCATATCAATTTTGGCTATTTTTGCTCATATATCAACCTAATTTTATATCTAATTCTGGACCGGGTTCGAGGTCATTTGGAAAGGATTGGTTAAAGTTCAATTAAATTTTTGGCAATAAAGTGCAGCGATCGTCATAGTCCTTGAAAAGCGTCAGCCAGCCAAGCTGGGTTCTCTTAGAAAACAAGATGGTACTTTCGCAAATACCAAAGTCGAATCAGTTTAGGCTCTCTTAGAAGAACATCATTCGGAGAATAGGTGATCGAATTTGATAGAAATTATCGTTTTCTATAAATCTGAAAAATGGGTGTGAAAGTGCAAAAAACAGGAGTAGCTATACTATACCTTGAGCAATTCAAAGCACTTGCTATAGATGGTATTTTATAATATTTGTGGTGAGTCTTGTGCTGGGCGTGTGAAGATGGGGCAGACCCTGCCTGAGATGGAGCGATGGCGTAGGTTAGGACGCCAGACAGCTTTTAGGAATATCGAATTGGTGACCTCGGCGCAAAACCGGGGTGTCTGCAGTTCCTTATCAAGGCAGGCCTACACCAGATACCGGTTGTTGCGCCGTTGATGATGATGATGAATATAAAGGGCGAACTTTGTCAGAAAGCATGGCGTTTGTGATAAGAGAATCTTCGCTAAAGTAGAGTTTACTGTGCGTTGAAATAGGTGTTGATCGCTAGCTGACAACAAAGTAACGAAAGGCTGCCCGGAAGGGGTCGTGCTATCGCCGTTTCCGTGGATTATGCTAATCGAAACACTGCTGTGGGAATTGCAAGAACTGCCATGTGGCAAGGTATAAACAGCTGTGTCCGAAGAAGTAAAATATCAGGAAGTTTTCTATAAAAGAAATACGTTTTAACAAAAATGTCCCGGCAAAGATGAAACGAGCTGTCACAGACTATATGCAGGCGGACCTTTGCTTTGACATGAGAACTCGGGCCTCACATAGTAATGTGTAATATTTGACAATACATCTTGATTATGGAGGGTTAAGGTGGGACAAAAGAGTTTTCATTTTAAACTAGTTTCATTACAAAGATCTGTATGTTTGGATATTAACGGTGCCATAGGCACGACATTCAGGGCACTCTAGATGCTATACACTCTGTACACTCGAAACTTTTGGATGTATTTAGTCAAAACATTAAAATGCGAGCAGCTCATAGGCTAATTCGTTTAGGTCTATACGATAACAACCAACGTGCATAGAGCATTAGAGGAGATATGAGAAGAATTGAATACAGTTCTTGCAGCGCCATGTGACTTTCGGATCGCCATTCTGTTTGGTAGAAGATATAGTATTAGCTAGTCTCCAGCGGAAAAATTGCGAGAGAGGAGTGTTCGTTGGTATAGTCATGTGATTCGCGTTAAGGAGAATTCAATTGCCAAGACTGGTCTGAGCATCGAAGTCGGTGGTAAGAGACCAAAAGACCAGCCGAAACAACGGTGACTTGATACGTTAGATGGTCATTTGAAGGACTTGCGATTACATTCAAATCGGGCTTTTGATAAAATAAAATGTCTCGACCGATCACGACGAGTCGACCCCCTTTGTGAACGTGACAAAGAAATATGGTGGGATTACTCTGGGTACTTGCTCATTGCGGTGTAGAGGGAAATAAAATCTCCGAAACTTTAGGGGTCAGCAGCATTGGCAAATGCTGTTATTATAAGAGTAAGCATTCCATACGGACAAGTGGCAGAGCCTAGAGATGCACACAATTTTTCCTGCCAAAACTAAACATTGCAAAATTTATTCTGTCGAAAAGCAGGAAGTCGTGCAGGGGTATTTTGCCGTACATAAACGAATTCGGGATATTAAGTAGTGAATAAAATCGAATAATTTATGTAAGACTTTGGCGAATAATAATTTATTTGTGCTTTGAAGTGGAGACGAAATTCATCATGTTGCTCGATAATAGACTTAATCCAGGTGAAGTCCTGATGTTCTCAAATCACCACTTAGTAAAATAAGTCAACGTTTCTCCCGGCGACTTTTTGGTTTACTGTAGATAGTTTTTAAGGCTTCTAAGACCTTATTTAAATCTATTTACTGTCTGTTTGCATGTCATAGGCACTTTCCTCCAAAACTGATTGGAACGAAATTTCGGTCGTATATGGGAACTATGAAATCCTCCCTCAAAGGTCCCTCCTCAAAGGTCACAGTCAGTTGTTCTAGTAGCAGATTTTAGTTTCAATGTAAATTGTACAATAGACCAGCAAAGGGTCAAAATATACAAACTTAAAGGAAGAAAGGACTCATTTTCGGAAACTACCAATCCAAAAACCTACAAAAATTCAGGGTCAATATCCTGCACCGTGCACAATTGCTTATATGAAATCTAGGTCTTAAAATATATCCCAATTTGATATCTGATCAAATAACCTTAAAGTATATTATCAACTTAACCTTAAATTCATCGTAAGAGTACCCAATTCGACAGTAGAAGAGGATAGTATGCAGCCAAGCGGGTATTTGAGAAACTTTGAATATTCGGCATGGATGTCCACCATTTTTTTCTAGACGTAAGATAGGCTTACGACAGTATCAATCGTAGAGGACATTTTCGAGTAGGGAATAATTGAATGGTTGGTTTTTATTAGCAATTGAGGTTACTACGTTATTAGAGGTGTTGTTAAAAGTCACGATTTCGAATGCGCAAATGGTACCTGGCATTGACATGCTGAAACGGCGGTACTCACAAAGACGCGGTCAAATTTTTTGTAGTAGATGACATCGTCAAGTTACGGGTTATATGTTTTCGAGCAAGTAGCCTCTGTCAACGATTGGATTTCGACGAGAAACAAAGAAAGAACCTGCGCAGATGGATGAAGTATGTGCTAACAAATTGGATTAACTTGACGATGGTTACTTTTCCGGAAGGTCGCTTCAGATGATATAAATGAGGAATTTAAGGTGCATACAGTCATGTCATGGTCCCACAGGCATCAGTACTGGGTCCTTCACTGTGAACTATGGTGTGCTCTTAAAATCGGGTTTTCATCCTTTGTTATTGCCACGAAACAAAATTTCAATTATTGTTATGGAAGGAAATTGTAATTTTTGCTACAAAACAAAAACATAAAGAAATCTTTTGTATTGCGTCTGAAAAAAAAGAATGAATAAACCCGATGATAGTGCATAATCGCGAAATTCAAAATTATTTGGAGAAGTACAAACAAGGGAACGAATGATTTGTAGAATAGTCGCTGGGCGTACATACTGGTCATTTGAATTGAAGAATGGATTCAGCGAAGATACGACCAAATCAATTATCATCTTATCTAATTCCTGATTCCTCGTATTTTTACGAGGCCCATTTTCCGCATAATTTCTTTCCACGCTTTGTGGGGTGAAAAACTCAGTCCGCGCTGAAAATTATCGTGGGAAACAGAAAAACGACAGACATTTCGCGAGTGCAGTGTTCGACGAGTGTAGATTTGAGTGAATATCTGAATGTCTAGGAAACGTGGTGCAAATTTGCCAGGTGGAGTCCAAAAATCGAGTAGGATGGCTCACCTGATGCTGGCTTTATACATACTTCAAACTTATCGTCCTTCTGTGTCGGCTTCTGATCCTCGTCCTGTCTTTCCTTCCTGCTTGGTTGTGCCGATATGTACCATTATTCTGATCTCGGCGATGGGATTCTGGCCGTTCGAGATCCGCAATTTCTTTCTTCTCTGCATCTCTATAGGCAAAACCCTTGTGTCGTGACATATCAACAGTCCAGTTACGCCATCAATGTAACCGACGGTCCCATATTAGATATCGGGTGAAAGGTATGGGAATGAGGGCTCAAAATATGACCATCAAAAAGTGTAACAGGTCTCGTTCTCAGAACCTACTCAACCGATAAATCTGAAACAAATCACATTAGTGCTTTTGTATCAAGATCTCAAAATATTAGGTTGTTGCAAATGAAATGTCGGATATTTGAGTAAAATTTCAAAAAACTATAACTTATAACTTATGAAAATTAATTTTATTAGTCAAAATAAGAACCAGCAGCTTCAATGCACTTCTTCCAACGAGATACAAGGGCATTTATTCCAGTTTCGTAAAAGTCTGGGTTTCTAGAGCTAAGAAATTCTTCAAAGGCACTTTTGACAGCTACTTCATTGCTGAATTGTTTCCCCGCCAAAAAGTGATCCAAATGCTTAAAAAAGTGGTAGTCGGTTGGCGAGAGGTCGGGTGAATATGGTGGATGAGGAAGAGTCTCATATCGTAATTCATTTAATTTTTGGACCGTCATTCTGGAAACATGAGGTCGGGCGTTATCATGGAGCAGTATCACTCCATCTCTGTTGACCAATCTAGGCCGCTGAACACGTAATTTCTCGTGCATTTCATCAAGTTGGGCACAATATTTCTCTGCATTAATTGTTTCACCACGCTCCAAAAACGAATAATGAATAATTCCAGATGCAGACCACCAAACAGTTACCATTACCTTCTTCGGGTGAAGGCTCGGTTTTGGCATGTGTTGTGGAGGCTGATCGGCTTCTAGCCATTGCGTTGATCTGCGACGGTTGTCGTACAATATCCACTTTTCATCGCATGTCACTATTCTGCGCAAAAAGGGATTGTTCCTGTTGCGGTTGAGTAGAGAACTGGATATTTCCATTCGCAGCGCCATGTTTTGCTCGTTGAGTTCATGCGGAACCCACTTATCAAGCTTCTTCACCTTTCCAAGCTGTTGTAAGTGCCGAGATACTGTCGAATAGTGTACGCCTATTTTCTCTGCAATGTCACGAATCGATGATCGGGGATCAGATTCCACTATCAAACGCAACTCGTCGTTGTCGATCGATGGTCCTGGCTGTCCACGAGGTTCACTTTGGAGGGTCATGTCGCCTGATCGGAATTTTTCGAACCACCGCTGTGTCGTTCGTTCGTTTGCTGCGTCAGCTCCAAATGCTCTGCAAATGTTTCTGGTTGCCTCCGCTGCGTTGTGACCAAGTTTAAATTCATATAGAAAAAGTAGACGTTTTTGACTCCCTTCCATGCTTTTTTCTTTGAGTTTTACTTGGAACTTCAATGACGATTGAAACTGAAATGACTCCTTGATCGAACGAACGACTATTTATACTCAATTATCCCATACCACCAGAGTCACCTTGCGGCAGTTTTAAACATTAAAATCATAACTAACTTCACTTCATTGAAAAATCCGACATTTCATTTGCAACAACTACATCCGGTTTCGATATCTGCACAAATAAAGTTAATAATAAGTATATTAGCATATTTTAGAAATTTAGCTAGTTCATGCTAGAACTACAAAATTGGATTTGTTTAAAGGACAACATAAGGCGTAATTGGGTCAAGTTTGAAGAAAATCCAACTATTACTAACAAAGTTATAAAAGGTGAAACTTTGCCAGTTGCTATGAATTTCGTGCATTCTCTTCAATTTGTCAATACCACATCAAAGTCAACTGATATGAATGAGGAGTCACAAAGAAACATTTTATTTTAAATTTTTGGGTCATTTGTATATCAATATCAATTACGCCAGACAGACATGTGTGTATGTGAGTACTAATGGAGTTTGCGGGTAGTTAATCCAGGCAGATATATTTGTACATTAAGCCAGGGGTATTCAATATACATACTAAATATGTACATACGTATACTTTTGTGCATGAAGTAAATCGGAAATATGGATACGATCAATTTATATATGTGCATGGATATGTACAATATTCGGTGATAGGCAGTTTGTTTGTTTAGGGTGAGAATAATATCTATGTCTGTAATATGTAGGCATATCTTGTAGTTTGGAAAAATATGAAGGAATATGCTGGATTTGTAGCTACACATATACGGATGGAAAAATGTGCATAGTTTCTCACATATTTTAAAACAAACACAAAACCTTTATACTCGAAGCGTGAGCTTTCGGTATTCCGACTTGGTTTTTATTTTCTGGGATCGCTCGTCATTCTCCTTCCAACTTCTGTACATTCGCTGGAATGGCGTTACAACGCCGTATCCTTCTTTAAGGGTTTGTGTGAAACAAAGGAGGGGCTTCCCTACCATGCAAAGGATGGTGTAAATTAAAATTGTTTTCACTGAATAGAGCTCGGTGGGATATCAAAAAAAGAGCTCAGCTAGTACTTTTCAAAATTAGCCCCATTTTTGATATCACGTGAAATATAGGAGTGAGGTTTTAAAATATGATCCTCAAAAATCAAAAATGCATCCCGTTCCGATATATGCACAAATAAAGATAATAATAGTATATTTCCATATTTTAGAAACTTAGCCGGAAATCCCCCTTAAGTTTATTCTAAACGTACAAAATTTGGCATTGGTATAAAGGCATAATTTGATCAAGTTTGAAGGAAGCTCAACTATTATAAACTATGTTATAGAAGTTGAAACATTACGATTTTACCTGAATCGTGTGCTCTAAAACGTGCATGACGTCATCTTCACATATGAACTCGCCAATACTTCAATCTGATTTGCACCACATTCAATAAGCGCCAAAATTAGAGCAGCTTGGTGGCATGCTGTATCCATTCTACAGTTTCTATTGACGATAGCATTGACACACTAATATACAGGCTACATACTTTTTTTCTTTTTATGGATGGAGGTGGAAATCTTAGAAAGACGCTGCTGCGCCAGGTTGCAGCAGTGTGTGGGATTCACACCCACTAAAACCACCCCCACTCTTCCGCCCCTCCCCGCGGGACCACCGTGAAGTATTACTTCGCGGGGGAGGCTTTGGTTCGCTATACCAGCTCGTCCATGTCACGTCTCCGTCGCGCCGCCTTCCGAGCTCGATCCAACTCCAGGAGTTTTGTCTGCACCACGGCTACTGCCTCATTTACCGCCAGCCAGTTTTCCTCCGACTTCAACATCTCTTCCACCAGGTTGGAGGGCTCGATGTCCGCCCCTAAGATGCTGTTCAACCTCCTTTTCTGCTGCAGAAATCTGGGACAATGGAACATAACGTGCTCCGGGTCCTCGAGTGTAGCACCGCATTCAGGACAGTTGGGAGACTCGTCCAACTCGAAGCGATGCAAGTACTTCCTATAGCCACCGTGTCCCGTAAGGAACTGTGTCGGGTGGTAATTCAATTCTCCGTGCTTTCGGTTGACCCATTTCTCGATGCACGGGATCAATGTATGGGTCCACCTGCCCTTTTCGGAGTTATCCCATCGTTGTTGCCACTTGCCACACAACTCTCTCCTGATGGCTTTTCGGAAATCCGCATTCACCTCGGCTTGATTTGCCTTCCGTTTTTCGTAGAGCCAGTGTGCCTCGCTCGCTGGAAGATCTATAGGGATCATTCCTGCGATAACACACACTGCCTCCGTCGACGCCGTCCTAAATGCGCTGCACACCCTTAGCGCAATTGGTCGGTATGCCGAACATATCTTCCTCCGGTTGACAGCGTGGTTCAACGCTCCCGCCCAGACAGGGGCCGCGAATAGCAGGATCGACCTCACCACTCCCGCGATGAGTAGCCTGCGACTATACTTCGGCCCTCCCACGTTAGGCATCATCCTTGCAAGGGATGAGCTGGCATTTGCTGCCTTCTCTCGCGCATAATTCAAGTGTCCCTTGAAACTCAGCTTGGCATCGATCATCACCCCCAGGTATTTGACAACCGATTTTGAGACGACCTCACGATTACCAACCCGGATGGTAACCGTGTTGTTCTTCCTACGGTTGGTAATGAGGACCGCCTCCGTCTTTTCGTCCGCCAGGTCCAGCTTGGCCATTCGTAACCATGACTTGATGGTATGAATGGCTTCATTTGCATAAAGCTCCACGTCCTCGGGATGCTTTGCAATTGCAACTACCGTCAAGTCGTCCGCAAAACCAATCAGCGTTGTCTCCTCCGGCACGCGAAGGCCAAGCACTCCGTCGTACATTGTGTTCCACAGCAGTGGTCCCAATACAGAACCTTGAGGCACACCTGCTGTCACAATGTACTCCTTCGGCCCGTCGTCCGTCTCGTACCAGAGAAGTCTGTCCGAAAAGTAACTCTCGATGAGCCGAGCCAAGTAACTAGGAACACCCAGTTTGGCCAAAGCGCCCTTAATCCAGCCCCAGTTGGCTGAGTTAAAAGCGTCCAGCGTCACTAGAGCACAGCATTTGCCCATGGCTATTGCATTTCGAGCCAACTCCACGACATTTGCTACTGCATCGACCGTAGAACGGGCTCGCCGAAACCCATATTGCCGCTTTGAAAGACCACCCGCAAGCTCGATGAACGGGAGCAGCCTGTTGTATATCACCCTCTCCAACATCTTCCCCATGGTGTCTAAGAGACAAATAGGGCGATATGAAGAGGGCACGTCGGGTGGTTTTCGAGGCTTCGGTAGCAAGACCAGCTTCCGCCTCTTCCACTGGGCGGGAAACACTCCTTCCACCATGCACGATTCGAATGTGCTTGCGAACCACCTAGGTCTGGCCTTGACCGCCACCTTCAGAGCCTTGTTCGGAATTCCGTCCAATCCCGGAGCCTTGCTGTCCCCAATACGCCTGCAGATTTCCCAAAGTTCCTCTTCGGTAACATCAGGGATCGAGAAGACTTCCTGCTGAGCTGCCAGTTGGGGTTCTCTTTCGTCCTGCTCCTGCTGCGGGAAAAGAGTTGCAATTATTTGCAACAAGAGCCGTGGGCATGTCACCTGAGGTGATTTTCGCTCGCGGATCTTCTTCATTACAACTTGGTAGGCTGTACTCCACGGATTCGTATTAGCCTCCATGCAGAGCTTCTGGTAGCATTCCCGCTTGCTTCTCCGAATGGCCTTCTTAAGGTTGCTTCGCATCTCCCTATATTCCTCCTCACGCTCCTGGTGCTCCGGCCTTCCCCTTGTTCTGTGGGAAAGTCTCCTCGCTCGGAGACAAGAGGATCTCAAGGCAGCGATCTCCGTGTTCCACCAGTAGTTTGGCCTCTTGCCGTGGTGCAAACGTCGTCGTGGCATCGTAGCGTCGCTTGCTTCGGTTACACGCTGAGACAGCTGTGTGACCCTTTCCACCGCTGTTCCATCCGGATCATGGGCTCCCTCCAATGCGGCCAGGAATGTCTCCTCGTCGAAAGCTCCGATAGACCAGCCAACCGCCTTAGCCTTTCCACCTCCAGAGCGACGTTGACTGCTTCCCCGGTTCCCAATGTGGAGGAAGATGGCCTGGTGGTCGCTGTGGGTGTAGTGCTCACTCACTTGCCAAGCCATCCCCCTCACCAGTGAAGTGCTACCAAATGTCAGGTCAACGATCGAACCCGACCCTCTTCCTCGAAAGGTGGGCACGCATCCAACGTTGGCCAGCACGATGTCCAGCTCCGCAAATGACTCCAACAGAATTTGACCTCTGGTGTTCGTCGATCGGCTTCCCCACTCCAGGGCCCACGCGTTGAAATCGTCCGCAATGATTTTAGGGCTGCGGTCTCTAGCGTCCAACACCAGACTGTCTAACATCTCCTCATATTGTGCTAAGGTTGCACTAGGAGGAGCGTAGCAGCTGTAAATATGGACACCGTTGACCTTCGTCCTTATAAAACCGGCTGCCGGGGGGGCCATGACTTCCTGAATGGCCTGTCTTCCACACGCCCAGATTGCTGCGTTGCCAGACGCATCCACCGCCCAAGTCGCACCGCCATAGTTTCTGTACGGCTCGCAAATAACCGCGACATCGACATTCGACTCTCGAATGGTTTATGAGAGCAGGTCCTGAGCTGCCTCACAGTGATTGAGATTGATTTGTATCAATCTCATTTGCCTGTGCGGTTCAGCTCCCTCCTATATACCGGACATCTGCTGCTTCCCGCAATATGCCGGCTGCCCACGCCCTCTTTCCCACTACATAACATACACCGTGGATCTCCGTTGCAATCTTTGATGAGGTGGCCCTCTTCCCCACACTTCCTGCAACTCCTCGAGCTATCATGCTGGCTAGTGCATGCCGCCGCAAAATGGCCGAAATCGAGGCATCTGAAGCATCTCTTTAGAGAGATTTGCTCCCTGAGCCTGCACATGACCCAACCTACTCTTACCTTGCCCGCGGTAATTAACTTAATAGCTGATTCCGCCGGCAAACTAATAATAGCGGTCTGTGTGCCACCATATGCCTTCTTTATCCTTTTTATGGCACTCTGGTCTATATCGCCAAGGTTGAACTGCTGCTTTAGCGCAGCACAGATGTCCTCCCGTGAGGTGACTTCATCTAGGTCCTTGCATTCAACCACTATCTCCTGTTTCCGAGCTCTTACCTCAGTTTCCTCTCCAAGTACACTTTCCACCTTCCCGCGGAAGTTATCGGCCGACTTGTCGGCGGATTTACTTAACTCTAGCATCAGATCCCCTCTCTGTGTTCGCCTGATACGGCTCACACTATCCCCCAAATCCTTCAATTCCGGGTCTGACTTCACCTTTCGGAGGATGTCGGCATAGGACATATTTCCCTTCTTGGAAATAGTTATTATTTCCGGGCGAAGCTTCTTTTTGTCCTTTTTCCTCTTGTTGCTCACCTTAGTCCATTGTTCGGGCCTCCGGGCGTTGGTTTTTTCCACTTTTGTAGGTGTTGTGGCTGCAATCGTGAGATTACCGACTTTGGCGGGTACTCTCGCCGGCTCCGCCTTCTTTGGTGAAGAGGCTTTTTTCTTCTTCGGGACTTGCTGTGGTCCAAGAGGCTCACTGGTACCGTCTCTAGCCGGTTTTCCTGTCTTCCCGCCTGCTTTATCACGGGGAGGCGTTACCTGCGTTTCCCTTGTGACCTTGCCAACTGACGCTTGGGAATTCTTTTCTTCGAGTGCCCTGATATAAGACAATTTAATGCCTCTTATCAAGGCTCTCTTTGATGAACTCGCACAGTTCATTTATTCGTTCCCCGAGTGTAACGAACGCCATTCCGGTATGTTCCCGTTTGCTTTCGCGCCTTGCGCCACAAGGAATAATCTCGGTTAAGGGACTATTCGTATTTCTTTCAGAGTCCCGCGACGAATCTCGACTACCAAAAAGAACCATTGTTCTCGGTGGTGATCTCCCAAGCTTCGAACTCCTCCTAAAGGGATCCGGTGTGGACCTAATTTCCACTCCACCATTATCTTTTGCAGCATTAGATGCCACAGTAGCCAAGTTGCCCACTACTGAGGCACTGCGGTCGTTGGATATCGACGGCCGGGAGCCCGCTTGCTCACTCCCAAAAACCGCCGGCACTGGGTTTCCGAAGCCCTGCACCGTAAATGATATGGAAATGATAACCTATATATATACCTGAATAATACCCTTAGGTATACCTAAGCGAGGCCCACAACGCTCGTTATGTGAATCGATCGATTAAGAGGCGTGGCCTTTGTTTTATGTTATTGTATGGTCTTCGAAACTCAAATGCCTATGTCTATAAACCTATTGAAAGCCTACTCTATACACGCACTTTTGAAAATACATACGATTCCGATAAAAAAATTCGGACGGTGGAGCCATTATTTTTGTTATATCCACTTTTAGCTCATATGTTGAGCATTAGGTCCGAAGTTAAAGCTATTTACAACGCATTACATCGCTGCTCCAGCGTAGTTGTGTATAGATTTTTGAACCCTCATTGTCATATATACTTGGTATATCAAAAAATTTGCGGAATGAGAATGAGATCTATAGTTGTAAAAATTACTTTTCTGTGTAACCTCCGTTGACTTCTATAAACTTATTCCAACAATTTTGTAATTTAAGGATTCCATCCCTGTAGCGGTTTTATCGAAGATCTGCAAAATACCCGCTAATATCAGCTATCACCTCTTCACTTGATTAAAATCGATATCTATTTAAACATTTTTTGAGGTGTGGGAAAAGACCAAAGCCAGAGGGAACTAAATCTATCGAATAGGGTAGATGCTGCAACAATTCGAACTTTAATTCCATGATTTTAGTTATGGTTTTGAGAGTATTGTGAGCAGGTGCATTGGCTTGATGAAAAACTACATTTTCTTCTGCAAACCAGGGCTTTCTTCATGAATTTTCATGTCCAACTCGTCCAAAAAGTTACAGTAATAACCCTGTAACCTAATAATTGCGACCGCGCGTGGGGCCGTAAGTCTCCGAACCTAAGTGACGTTTTTTTATCGTTCTGGTTTATTTCGTTAGGCCGTCGCGACTCCCTTGTTCGTTGTGTCACATTTAAGGGGATTGTGATGTTGCCACCTTATGTGATGTTGCCAGTCCACTTGATAATTCCTCTTTAACTTACTTTTCTTTTAAATGCAATGAGTTTATGGATAGTCGGAGCAGCTAAATGCCAAAGTCCAGACTAACCAGCTTTGGGAGCATCAAATGCCTGAACTCCACAATTATTTAACCACGTAGTGTGAATTTTGGGAGCAGCAATTGCCTGGACTCCACAGAATAAAACACGTTGTGATTATGTTTGATAGTTCTAACGAACTACATATTTTCAATTCATATTTCCTAGTTTATACAATTTTTACCTATACTTAGTAGGCCGGTACATATGAATCTACAGTATTTTAGAGAAAATATTACACAGTAGACAATGATAATGTGGATAAGTTTACAGTATTTTATAGGGTCATCCCGTGTGAAGGCCGTTTTTTTTCGCTTTTTTTAGAATTTGTTTGTGAAGATCTGGAGAAAGATTCAAATACGAATTTTTCACCATACATTCATTAATATCTTGAGCGTATATAGTATTTTTTTCAGCCCGATCGCATAGTTCGTTATTGAAATACAGAGCAATTTATACACCCATCTCCAAAGAAAGGTGTTTTTCTGCTGCCACGCTAGATGGCACTGCCATCATCTTAGAGAAAAAGTAAACGGCATTTTAACATACAGACTTAACTGCAGTCCCCAAACTAGGTGTTAAACTTTTTTTTTTGAATTTTGGCTTTTTTTACGGTTTTTTTAATGAATAAAAAAAAACTACTGAATGAATCGCAATTATCCTAGTTTGCGGACCGTAGAAATATGTTCTGAATAAGTCGTGAAAATTTCAAAGAACTTCGTTTTATAGATTTTGGGCTATGGTGGCAGCCGATTTTCAATATGCGGTTTCGAGAAAAACGCATTTAAAAAGTGGAATGCGATTTTTAACCATCAAACCTTACCTGACCATTAATCTGCTATACTTCTTTTTCTTCTTTTTCTTCAGCCTTTGTCCCGTTCACAAGCGGGGTCGGCTCGTCGTGATCGGCTTCGCCATTTGGCTCTATCGAATGCCTGATCTGGGTGCAATCTCGAGGCTTTCAAATCCCCATCCAGCGTATCAAGCCACCGTTGCTTAGGTCTGCCTTTTGGTCGTTTACCATCGACTTCGATGTTCAGACCAATCTTTGCAAGTGAATTCTCGTTTGCACGAATTGCGTGACCATACCATCGAAGACGCTTCTCTCGCAACTTTTCCACGATCGGTGCAACCCCATAACGATCGCGGATATCCTCATTTCGGATGTGATCTAAACGTGTGACGCTACTAGTCCAACGTAGCATCTTCGTCTCCATTACCGCGAGACGCCGTTCATTGTCTTTTATGGTCGGCCAACATTCAGAACCATAGAGAGCGACTGGACGGATAACATTGCGGTAAATTTTAGATTTGAGACGTTCGTTGATACGTCGATCACAAAGGACACCAGTTGCGGAACGCCATTTCATCCAGGTTGCGTTAATGCGTGAAGCAATTTCATAACGCAGCTTTCCATTGGCTGATAGCGTTGACCCGAGGTATTTAAATCGCTCAGATCTGGGCAGATCACTGCCGCTGACAGTGATTGTGCCTGTTTCATGGGGATCGGTCGTCAAAAATTCAGTTTTGTTTAAATTCAATCTGAGACCGTGTTGCATGAGGCGATCATTCCATTTTTCAACAAGTTGCTCGAGATCATTTTTGCTATCAGATGCTAGGAAAACATCATCTGCATAAAGCAGTGTGTAGGGCGCTGGACGTTGGATATCCCGTGTGACGGTGTCCATAACAAGGACAAAGAGGAGTGGTGAGAGGGCACTTCCTTGATGAACTCCAACAGAGACACGAAGCGGTTTTGATACACCCGCCATACTTCGAACTTTACTTTTCGGATCGTGGTAGAGCAATTGAACCCAGCGCACGAGTTCTTCTGGCACGAAGTGTTGTCGTAAAGCATACCAGATGAGTTCGTGTGGTACACGGTCAAACGCTTTCTCTAGATCCAGAAAGGCAATGTAAAGAGGGCGATGCTTCTCACGGTGTTTCTCCATGAGTAACCGCGCAGCGTGTATTGCGTCAGTAGTTCCGCAGTTCTTGACAAATCCGGCTTGATTCACGGTTATTTCAACGATTTCGCGAATACGGTTGTCAAGAATGCGTTCAAAAATCTTCATGGTATGGGAAAGTAACCGGATCGGACGGTAATTTGAACATTCTGCTGGACTACCTTTCTTTTTCCATATTGGAACAGTGGTACTTTCTTGCCAGTCAGATGGTGTTCTTCCTTCCTGAATAACCCGGTTAAAGAATTCACTCAGCCACGGTGTTGGGTCCCAGCTCTTTGCTTTCCAGAGCTCAGATGCGATGTCGTCAGGTCCTGTTGCTTTCCCCGATTTCATTTGTTTTATTGCCTCCTCGACTTCAGTTGCGCTGACTGGTGGAACTGCTCCAAATGTCGGCAATGATTATGGAAGTGGAGGATGAGCAAATTCTTCAGTTAAAATCTGCTCGAAGTATTCTCGCCATCTATCCGTTGCGGCTCGACGATCAGTAAGCAAAGTACCGTTCTTGTCATTAACGAAACAGAAGTGTTCGATATCCTGTGTGCGTTCATCACGGCTTTTAGCAAGTCGGTACAGATCTCTCTCGCCATCCCGAGTGTCCAGTTTATCGTAAAGATTTTTGAAATGGTTCGCTCGGGTGACAGCGACCGCTTTCTTTGCTTCCCGGTTGGCATTCTTATAAATTTGCCAATTAGCAGGCGTTTTATCGTCGAGAAATTTGTGGTAGAGGCGTTTCTTTTCACGGACCTTCATTTCAACATCATCATTCCAAAGCCAAGTATCTCGGTTGATGTACCGCTTATCCGGCTTGGTGACCCCGAGGGTTACAGAGGCCGCTTTGTGGATCGTGTCCTTCATTTGGTTCCATGATTCTTCCACATTCGTAATGGTTGGCAATCGTATGAGTGAGACCGTTTCTTCGTTCTTCTCACCAAATCGCCACCACAAACTTATCTACTAACGTTCTTCTTCAACTATCGTTGAAAATCATCACCTAAAAATAACCATTTATTCGTGGTCACAATAAGCTTACTACTGGAAAATACTAACGTTTTGCATAGTGGACAATAATATGTTCAATTGAAACAACAACAAAAACATGACTTCCGATGGGAAGCCAACCGTCACCTGTTATGGCACATATGTTATCGTAATGTAGGATTTCTAGAAACATTTTTAAATCAATTGCCCGTGATTTCGAAAACTGAAATCGTCGATGGAGGATAACACTTCATTGTAGAAATGGAATCCAACTACTTAGCTAGCATACTTAGACACGCTCATCATATGAGGCTCAGAATTTATCAAGTTAAACTGGCACCGTTTTAAGAGACAGAAAATGAATGGCAGAGCATTTGCAGTCAGTGACGTAGAGGTTCATGGCAACAACACAAGCAGATTGTTTGGAACACTAGAGTTTTCTGCGTAGTATCGAAGACCCTATTCAACGTCAACATGTCATCTCTCAGTCAACTTTATATGACGGATTTTGGAAAGGGTTGGGAGAATCTATATGGCTTCATAGACAGGCAAATATTTGACAAAACCGCATATAAGATGGGAAGATGATTCTCGAAGTTGAAAAACCTAAAGTTAATCCTCATAAAATCCAATGTGGTGTACAATACTTCTTCTTCTTTTTAGCCTTTGTCCTGTTCAAAAGCACGGTCGACTCGCCGTAATCGGTTGTGCTATTTTGTTTTATCAAAAGCCTAATCTGAATGCAGCCGGGAGGGTTTCAAATTTCCGTCCAGCGTATCAAACCACTGTTTTTCGGCCGACCTTTTGGTCGGTTACCATCGACTTCGATTTTCAGACCAATCTTGGCAAGTTATTCTCCTTAGCGCGAATTACGAAGACACTTCTCTTCTAATTTTTCCACGATCGGTGCAATTCCACTAGTCCAACGCCACATCTTTGTCTCCATTACCGCAAGACGCCGTTCATTGTGTTTTATAATCGGTCAAAACTGAGAACCATGGAGGCCGACAGGGTGGACAACATTGCGGTAAAGTTTAGATTTGAGACGTTCGTTAATACGTCGATCACAAAAAACACCAGGTGTGAAACGCCACTTCATTCAGGTTATGCTGGAAGCCAATTAAATTGCTCTGTTCTGGGCAGGTCACTGCCACTGACGGTCTTTTTAAGGTTTTGTGTAAAACAAAACCTTATTAAAATCGATTCAATGTCTGTCTGTCTGTCTGTCACACGCATTTTTCTCCAAGACGGCTAAACCGATCCAAACGAAATTTGGTGGACAGATGGGGAAATCCCACGCATACAGCGAGTGGCATAAATTTAGGTGGAGTTTAAAGGGGGGCTCCCCATACATGCAAAGGGGGGATTCAAAAATTTTTTTCCCCGGATATAGTTGTGTAGGGTATCAAATGAAAGGTCTCGATTTGTACTTTCCGAAACTGACATTAGTTTTGGCATAAATTGCAAAGCGCGTGAGTAAGGAGTCAAAATGTACGCATTTGAAGTGAGACAGGACTCATTTTCGGAAACTACCCAGCCCAAAAATCCGAAAAAAATTAGGGTGGTGCGCTTAGATGGCATCTAGGCCTCAAAATATGTCCCATTCCAATATCTGCTCAAATAAACTTACTAATAGTATATTACTACTTTTTAGAAATTTACTGAAAAACCCTCCTTAGATTCATCCTAGGACTTCCTAGGTACCAGCATAGAGGACAATATTTCGTGTATATGCGCTAAATTTCATGGAAATGAGGCAATTAGCGCCAAAGTTATAGCAGTTCAAACTTAGCAATTTCGCGCGAGTTTACTGCTTCTAAAGCCATGCAAATCAGATGCTGACGTCATAATTACCCGGAATAATTGACATTCGCGTGGAATATTAAAGTCACATTTATGAAGAATCTATTTATCTGCAGCCCTTTTTAAGGCTTTGTGTAAAACACTTATGTGAAATCTAATCTTCGAGAGATGTCCCATTCCGGTATCTGCTCAAAAAATTTACTAATAGTATATTATCAACTTTTAGAAATTGACTAAAAAACTCCCCTTAAGTTCATCCTAGGTGTACTAAATTTTGCACCGGTATAGGAGACAGTCTAGAATAGAAGTTCAAACTTTCGTGCTAATTAACAGCATCCTAAGCCATACAAATAAGATGCTGACGTCATAATTAACGAGAATAATTGAAATTCGAGTGAAATATTAAAATTCCTTTCAAGAAGAATCTAATTCTCCCTAGCCCTTTTTAAGGTTTTGTTTGTAAAACAAAACCTTATTAAAATCGGTTTACTGTCTGTCTGTCTGTCCGTCTGTCCGTCTGTCTGTCTGTCTGTCTGTCTGTCCGTCACACGCATTTTTCTCGAAGACGGTTGTAGCGATTGGCACCAAATTTGGTAGAAAGGTGGGAACTGTGAACGCTCACGCATATAGTGAGTTACATCCTTTTACGACGAATTTAAGGGGGGTCCCCATACATGCAAAGGGAGTGTACACATTTTTTTTTCATCAAATAGGTCTCGGTTAGTACTTTTGGAAGTCTTAGTTTTGACATTTGTTGAAAATGTGGGGGGTGCGGGGGGTTGAAAGTGGTAATTTTTTTAACGAACCCATTCTCAGAAACTACCCAACCGAAAAATCTGAAAAAAATCAGGGGGCTGTCACTATATGGTGCCTAGGCTCCGAAATACCCTCCTTACCGATACCTGTTCAAATAAAGTTAATAATAGTACATTACTATAATTTTTAGTAATTGACAGGAAAACCCCCCTTAAGTTCACCCTAGAATCACATAGAGTATGATCCGGCTAAATTTGGTGAAAATCGCACTATTACTAACAAAGTAATACTAGGTCAAACCTGTCGCTTCTCTGCAAATTCGAGACTATGAGTGTCAATATCACTTGAAAGTGGCTATTTTCACATAATACATGCATATTTTACGTGCTACATGCTAATGGGACAAATACACACCCAAATCTCTTTATAAAAGAAATACACAAAACCTTTCATACCTGAAGCGTCTAGCTTCCGGTTTCCCGACTTGTTTTTATTTGATGTTGGTTAAATTGTTGGCATTTGCTAATAATATTAAACTCAGAGTGTGAAGCGAGTGAGGTTGACTATCATCAATACAGTGGTTTCCATCAAATGATTTATTTAAGACGCTTTCTAGAAAATAGAGGGCAATGGAATTTTTAGCTATGTAACACGGAGCTGTCGCGCACTCGTCGCTCCTCACATCTTTTTCTTTTTGTTCAGCATTCAGTTCACAAGCGGGGTCGGCTCGTCGTGATCGGTTTCGTCGTTTTATTTTATCAAATGCTTGATCAGGATGTAATCGCGAGACTTTTAATCCCCATCCAGCGTATCAAGCCACCATTGTTTTGGCCGGCTGTTTGGTTGCTTACCATTGCTTTCGATGTTCTGACCAATACTGGTTGTTGAATTCTCGTTAGCGTGAATTACGTGACCACACCATCGAAAACGCCTCTCTTGCAGTTTTTTCCACGATCGATGCAAACCCATCTCGATCGCGAATATTCTCATTTCTGACGTAATCAAAACGTCTCACGCCACCAGTGCAATGCAACATCTTCGTTCCCATTACCGCAAGACGCCGGTCATTGTCCTTTATAGTTGGCCAACACTCAGGACTATAGAGAGCGGCAGACGGACGACATTGCAGTAAATTTTAGATTTGGGACGTGCGTTGATACGTTGATAACAAAGAACACCAGTTGGGGAATGCCACTTCATTGAGATTGTATTAATGCGTGAAACAATTTCATTACGCAGTTCTCAATTGGCAGATAGCATTGACTCGAGATATTTAAATCGCTGAGTTCTGGCAATGGCAGTAACCTGCCCTTCGAGATATTTAAATCGCTCAATTCTGGCAATGGCAGTAACCTGCCCAGAACTGAGCAATTTCAATATTTCGGGTCAATGCTACAAGCCAATGGAGAACTACGTTATGCTCCTCACATAGGGAAACACAAAACCTTTTATACCTGAAGCGTTAGGCTTCCGGTTTCCCGACTTGTTCGCATTTAATCTGAGATCGTGTTGCATGCGGCGAACATTTCATTTTTGGACAAGTTTCTAGAGATCATTTTTGCTATTAAGCGCTAGGAAACATCATTTGCATAAACCGGTGTATAGGGCGTTGGACATAACAAGAACAAATAGCAATAGTGAAAATGAACTTCCTTGATGAACACCAACAAAGACTTCATGTCGCGCATGAAGTTCCACAGTTCTTAACAAACCCGGCTTCTTATGTATTATTCGAACGATTTCGCGAATACGCTAGTCGAGAATGGGTTCAAAAATCTTCATAGTATGGGACAGCAACTCGGTCGGTAATTTGAACATTCCACTGGACTACCTTCTGGAATTCTTCCATATTGGAACTGTGGTTCTTGCTCTCTAGTCAGATCGTGTTCCACCTTTCTCAATAACCCGATTGAAGAACTCAATGAGCCACAGTGTTGGGTCCCGGCTCTTCGCTTTACAGGGCTCAGATGCGATGTCGTCAGATCCTGCTGGTTTCCCCGATTTCCAGTTGGCATTCTTAAATATTTGGCAATTGCCTAGCGTTCTATTGTCGAGAAACTTGTGGAAGGGGCGTTCCTTTTCACAGACCTTCATTTCAGTATTGTCATTCCAAAGCTAAGTACCTCGGTTGATGAACCGCTTACCTGGCTTGGTGATCCCGAAGGCTGCAGAGGTCGCTTTTTGGATCTTGTCTGAAGGGCTCTTGCGAGTTCCGCGGTATTTCCAGTCAGTGCCAATATTTATCATGCAGGCACGTATTTGTTTTGTTCGGACTAACTTACTTACGTCCTCCATGCGTTAAGAAGTCTTGTCCATTTATTGACAGGACCAGAACCTGTTCCGCCGCGTTGACAAAGGCGAACGCCCTATCATTTTTTTCAAGACTAAGGGCTCAACACGATCATTTTGTTTCTAGCGACGTTGGATGCATTTTTTGGTCGCCTTGTCGCCACCAAGAGAGGTTAGGTAGGATTTAGCATAGTGGAATAACTCCAACTGTATCTTATTTATCACTGTACTGTACAATGCTGGGCGGAGGAAAAACGAACAGGAGCGCTGACTATTAGTGAGGCGTTAGCTTATTACAGCATAAACGAGAACCATATACTAATTTTCAACGAGATTAAAATACTTGTCGACAAATGTCACTTCTAAAAAAGGAAGAACGTAACATGCACTTACCCTAACCAGTGACAATGTGCGCAACAGAATAACTGAAGTAGTAATATAATTACTAATTACAAGTCTTTTATTTACCCCTTTATGCGGAATAGCGCAGTAATCATTTCTACGCGGAATCTTTTATGGTTTCCTGAAATGGGCTTTGGTTCCCCCAGGATTCCCTACAACGCTTGCAGTCCTCTATCATCGCTCTACGCCAGGTGGATTCTACCACATCGCACAACCAATAGTGTTATTGGTGCCCTTCGTTAATGTGTGTCTTATCCACTGCTAGTTCTCATCAATACTTCTACGATGACACGGCGCGACGGACTAAAATGGCTACGGGAAAGTTATCCAGAAAATAAAACCAACATGGAAGAAGAGAGAAGGAGTCAACTTATGGTGCAGGGGCTAGAAACCCCAGTACCGTGGGCTTTTTGGAGTGACCAAGTCGAGTTCCGGCCGCCAAGATCCCTTGACCGCAGTACTTCGTTAGTGGATAGCTTGGCCACTGTGGGATCGAATGGCATAATTGGTTTAGATTTGCAGGAGATCATTCATGAGAAGCTCTTAAATTCTGCAATCTCGACCGATGTCAAAAACGAAAAAGCGAAAAAAACGAAACTTAGGAAAGTATGTTAAATAATAAGGGTAATGGAGTGTTTAAAAAGAGCAATCCGGAGCAACAGAGTCCTGACATGGAAGAACGACACTTCATGCGGCTTGGAAAAAAAGTAGTAGCTGTCCTAGTTTTTTAAGGAAAAACACAACGTGCACAAAGCTGTCAGCTCTATAATAGGTAGCTTGTTACGTGACTACCTGTCTGGTGGGATTAATTTCACGATTTTCTTAAAATATGGGTTGATTTTGTGAACAAAATCAGAGCCCCGCTGAGCAAAGCACAACGTTACCAGTTTATACTGAGTGCATGACTCAATTTAATCATATTAATGGATGCAAGATCTACCTGAAACTTTACTTTAGTTTGGAGTACGGCACACATATTGAAACGCAACATCTCGTTTGAGGCTTGAACGTCTCTGTTCGTTTTAATCAAACCACAATTCCCATGATCCTACTAGGGGTCCAACCGAAACAACCGAGCTGAATTTACATCCTCCAGAAATTCCTATGAAGCAGGTTCCATGCCATTATATCCTTGGTAAGGTTTCATGACCAATGGCCACTTCCAATGAGTCCCCGTGCAGACTTGGGTCAAGATAGGCCTTGGAGCATTCGCCTACTGCACCGTGGCCAGTAAACCAAAGTGAATAGAGCGTTTCATGATGCCACCACAAGGAGGTTCTCCGCGGATGGGTTATCTGCCGTCTGATAGAGTAGATATCATTAAAGAGTTGGTTCAAGTGCCTCATGTTTGGACACTTCCCGAAGGCATGCACTGGTGGCACTAATCGCTCCGATTGATACAGAAGGTGTGGGGAGAGAGGTCTTATTGCCAAGGAATGCAATAGAGACCCCAAATCTCTATTGTACGAAGAAAAGAAGAAACGTGATAACCGATATATTGTCGGAAGTAGTAAATGCCCGGAATTCAGAAAACGTTGACAGTAATGAAACAAATGAGTTTTATTCAAATAAACTTTGATCATTGCAAGGTCGCTCAGGGTTTACTTGAGCCGACCACGTACGACCCTGAAATGGAGGTTGTATCGTAAGCGAACCATGGATGGGGATTTGAAAGCCTGGCGATTTGTGAAACCGATCACGACGAGCTGATCCCGCTTGTGAAGGGGACAAAGGCAGAAGAAGAAGAAGAAGATATAGTTCTGGCCAACGATGGTAATGTAAATACCTTTCGGAAAGGAGGGTTCGCTTTAATCGGAGACCCGACCTTTGTTAGCCGTGCACTGACGCGTTGTGTGTCCTGGCATCTTAGCGAAGTCTGCATTCACAGAAAACTCCAGGCAATTATTTTGGAAGTAAGGAGACAGCATACGGTTGGGTTGCGAACGAGATAGTGATCCGAGTCTATACTGGCTCCCCTATATGTTCTGACATTCATCAAGGCTGAGAGGTGGCGGCGTTCGATCAACACGTGGTCAATTTGGTTAAAAGTGAGAGAGGAGGCGTGAATACAAAAAAATAAAGAGATTTATGATCACTAAACAAGTTGTTATCGTCCTTACCCCAATCAATTTTTTTTAAGCAGAAATAATGAAATCGCGGACGGTTGAAGTAAAAGTTAGCAATATCAGCTGTTTTAAGGTTTTGTTGTTGTCCATCTGTCTGTAACACGCACTTTTCCCAGAAACGATTACATTTACCGTGGAGAAATTTGGTAGAAAAGTTGGAAATTTGAACCACCCGACATGCAGTGAAATAACATTGTTCCATGTTAAACGGGGTGCAAGCGAATATAATCATTGGGCTACTAAATTAAAGACCCTGAATAATACTTTTCAAAGCATTGGTTGCAAAGGGAAGGAGTTTGGGGCCGGAAAGGGGTCAATCAACTAAAGGATCCGTTCTCAAGAACTACCCAACCGAAAGATCTGAATAAAGTTATGGTGTTCCATGTAAATGGTATCTAAGTCTCTCTCTCTCTCTATTACTCTCCATTGCGATATCTGCTCTGCTAAAATTAATAACAATATATTATTATATTATTAGCTTTCGCAACTAATTTGCTGCATACCAGGCCCAAGTTCATCCTAGATTTGTAATATGGATCACCTTGCTGGAAAGTTTGGTGGAAATGCTACTATTATTAACAAAGCTGTAGTAGGTCAAAGTTGCCTCTTTCACCCCAAATTGTTACTCTCTAAGAAATAAAATGGCAGTGCCACATCGAATCCAAATATCGGATACATTCAACGCTTATGTTTTACGAGCTATGTATGTATAAATCGAACCATCGTGGACTCAAATATTTTCACACAAAAGATCAAGAAAACCTTTCTTTCCTGGAGAGGAGAGAGTCCGGTTTCCGACTTGTTTATATACATATTTTATTGCACAGAAGTTATAAAATTTTATATTTTAATTTGATTGCCACACATGTGTATACTTACACTTAAAGTCTGCCCTGCTTGCTACAAAAGGTGAAAGAAAAGGATAGAAATTTGTGGGCTAGCAACTTGCAAATTTCGAAAATTTACTGCTTCCGAAACGCCAACAGCGGCACGGATAGGGACTGACCTCACATTGAAGACCTTTGGCTGATGAAAATGGGCGTTGATTGGCTTTTGGAATGTACGTACTTTTCACGACAATGGTATCGAGGGTCTGCAGGATGCTCTGGAGGGTACTCTTCTCCCTCTTGCCACACTGGCAATGCGAATCCGGTGTCGGGTTGTTTCTGGCGATTACCTCAAGGCGCTCTCTTGCCTAAGAGCAAGTTTCTCATAGACTTCTGACTGCAAAATTCAAGTTCATGTTAAGGAGCATCACAATTGTGAGAATTCCAATTCTACGAGGAATTAGAAGCAGTTTATGCGAGGCTGCCTGAAAGAGACATTGTGATGGTGATGCCTGATCCGAATGCCAAGTTGGGCTCTGACAACAACTCGCTCGAACATATGATGGGGAAGCACGGTCTGGGTGGCCGTAATATTAATGGTGTTGGTTTTGTGGATTTCTGTAGATTACATCGCCTCGTTATTGATGGCATTTCGTTCGAGCCCAGAGCGATTTGACAGAGTGGGACTATTTTACAGGGGGTAATCGTTGCCGTGTGAAGTAGGCTTTGCCGGCTCAATTGATTTGTAAAAAACTTCCAAAAAATTATTGAATAGAATAAGTCAGGATTTGAGGAGTGAAGAGCACTTCTCTAAGGATTCTTTAAATTTAGTTTTACAGTTGTTAATATATTAGTTAAAAACAACAATAGCAAAATATTTTAATTGGATTAATTACATGTTCGTAATTAAATGTTGGTAATTTATAATATAATTTATTTTGCGATCAGCAATAGATTTAGAAGTTCTCCGGAAAAGGATCACCATCTGATGGTCGCTTATGTATACTTTTATGCTGTGTTCGGCGCTTCTGCCAGAGCTGGAGATCTGCGAACCCCCAAGTTCAACGTGGACTGATTTTTTTATCCAATAGGAGAGCTGCCCTCCTAACCAGACAGCAGATAAACTGAGTAACCTGCCTGAGAATATCGATAAGCAATAGGCTGTCATCAAAAATGCTGTTTTCTCGGGTGTTCGTGGACGACGTTTGGAAGAGATGTCGGTAAATGGCAGGAACTGATGACTCTATTGTCCATTGGGAGTGGTGGCGGGCATGCGGGCGTGACGCGCTTGAACTCTGATAGCGTTCGAAATTTCGGAAAGTTAAATGTAGTGTGCGCCATGGCAAAAGAGAATTTACTATTGCGCTGGTAAGCGAAGCGGAAGATGTTGTAGAAGCCAATGATTTCAGCAGTGTATACTGCGTCACGAAAGAGCTTGCAAGACTTTCGGTAGTCCTGGTAACAGTCGACTCCTCATTCACAATGCCGAGCAGCTGAACACTTCACCAGGGTTCTTAACTGTATAATCCGGTGAAGTTATCTTGTACATAAAATTGTTTGTTATCGTAACATGCGGATTCAAGCAGAAGCAAAATCATCTCAACCACCAATGCACTTAAACGGAGTAAAACCGCGGGGCTTGACAGTCTTCCCACATAGTTATTTATCGCCGCTCCTGCAGTTTCTGTAGATTGCTTCTACTCATATGGAAATCTTGGGAATCTGAGACTTTTCCCAGAGAGTGTAAGAACGGGATAATCGTTAGAAGGGTGCCTATTTTGAGTGCGACAATTGGAGAGGTATTTGCATGCTCCCCGCCGTCGCAAAGGGAACAGCTAAAATAATCCTGGACTCAAAGAATATCTCTCTCTCTTTCCTCAAACGCCTCGACTACGCTCTTGAAATATGTTTGTTCTCTCACTAGGTCATGAACTGTGGCCAAATTGCTTTGTATTTGGAAAGAGGGGCAATTAGAGTTGGACTGAAGATGAACACCAATAAAATCAAGGTTCTCAGTCTGACGGGTCATCGTATTCTCCCTATCAGCATTGAATGCATTGAGCAATTTATATATCCGGGAAAGGTGGTTTACGCCGGCGGTGTTAGCGAATTGCATATTGCCCGACGTATTAGTAGCGCTAGATTCGTTTTTACTGCCTTGTCTAAAATATGAAAATTAAATTATCTAAACATCAAGAGTAAGTCCAAACGATTGTGTGCTAGCGTTTTTTCTGCTTGCGTTGTGTCATTGGAGTGCATAAGCCTGATACTATTTCAAACGAAGAACTTGGTCGGCGTACAAGCCTGTTATCCATTGGCGATGTGATCGGAAGGCGGAAATAGCAGTCGCTAGGTCACATTCAATTAATTACATTGCGGGCTACGTCATGCAATCTCCCACGATAGTTGGTGCTCAGAGGTGGCGGCGAGGGAGATGGGGCGGCAACCCTATCGGCCAAACCAAAACCAAGTGGCAGAGGAGAATTTCTATACTGGTGGCACCGGGAGATGCTGTAATCACTTTGGTTTGCCGGCCGTGATTCAGTAGGCGAATGCTCCAAAGGCCTAATCAGGGCGATCAGACCCGAGTCTGCACGGGGACTCATCTGAAGTGGCAAATTGGTCACGAAACCTTACCAGGGGTATACTGGTACCATGGGAACCGGGAAAGCCCCTGGACTCACATACTTCGGGTGAACTCCCGTTGTATGTGAGGGCAGCTCGGTTATTTGCGGTTGGTCCCTCTAGTGGGAGTTTCATGGTGGTTGCGGTTGTGCTCAAGCGAGAAGAGACCTTCGGGCCTCGACGTGGTGTTGCGTATCAACACGGGTGCCGTACTCCATAGTTCGGTAGAGGTTTAGGTAATTCTTGCATCCACCAGTATGAATACTAAGCCATGCACTTGGTATAGACTGGTACCGTTGTTGCTTGTCTCAGCGGGGCTCTGATTGCGGTCACAAAATCAATCCGTGTCTTAAGAGGACCGTAGGATTAAGTCTCACGACAGGTGCCTACGTAAAACACTATGGGCTTCACACTCCCACGATAGTCAACGATTGGGTCGCCCAATTAGCACTTGGCGCAATTCAGTAGAGAAGTAGTGCGCGCATCTCGGAAGTCCCCCCAGGAGCTTATTTCTGCGAACCACGAGCGATAGCGCGTAGGTGTGGTTGAAAGTTATAAAGATTACTAAACCTGAGAAGCCGCCAAGTCAAATTGATTAATATCGGCCAACATTGCTTCTTCTGATTGTAGGCAAGTTATTAAAAGGCAACGTTCAGATTTAGAAAGTCATTTGGTTTTCATAATTCAACAGGTGCCTAGAATCGGTCAAGGGATTGAAAATGCAATAAAAACTGTTTTCGATGTTGGCCAGTCGAAAAGGTGTGACATCGAAGTATGCTATGTAAGTTGTATAAATATAAATCTTTTTATTTAAGGGGCTATTTCGAATGAAACACGAAGGAATAAACTGAGAAGCGAAAGAAAGAAACCCAGGTTACCATAGGACAGTGTTTTGGGTCAAATACTGTTTCTTTCGTATACCAAAGATATACTTTCAAGTAACTATTCTTACCACGCGAAAAAACACTGATGAAATAACAACGAAGCTATGAAAAATTTATTATAAAATCGGGAATCAAACTAAATGAAACCAAATAGACTTAAATAAACTTCATCAACAAAAAGTGAATCAAGCTAAAGTTATTATCAACGTTTACTCGTTGTATCACAGGCGAATGAAATATTTAGGTAGGCACTTCATAGATACTCACCTCAGTTAGAATAGATACATTTCAAACAAGTCGGAGTACCGGACGTTCGACGCTTCGGCTATAAAGGTTTTCTATTTATCTTGCGTGGGGCCTTTCTATGTACAATTTTGCATTCGTACATAGCTAAACATTAAAAATATTCATTCCTATATTTCTGAACTCCATACGTATATACACATATTAATGACAGAAATGTTATCCTCATCATAAGGAAACACCGCATAGGATCGGTCGCGTCTGAATACTTCCACTTTACTTCGTAAAAGCACACGTAAACTAAATACCTCTAGTACTGACGTACATATTTATACGAAATTCCATTAGCATATTGTTTCAACTGGTACAATTCGAGGCGTATTTATTACCGCCGCGATCTGTTTTAAGGGGGTCATTCCGTGTGTTTTAAGGGGGTCATCCGTGTGAAGGCCATTTTTTTTGGCTTTTTTTAAAATTTTTTTTGTGAAGAACTGGACAAAGATACAAATTCGAATTTTCCACCATACATTTATTAATATCCAGCCCGATCACATAATTCGTTATTGAAATACAGAGCAATTGATACATCCATCTCTAAAAAAGGTGTTTTTCTGCTACTACGCTGGAGGGCGCTGCGAGCAACTTAAAGAAAAAAAGTAAAAGGCATTTTAATGCGTACAGTTCGCAAACTGGGATTATTAAAAAATATTAAAAGCTAAATTTTTGGGTGCCATGTTCGAATTTTGGTGTTTTTTACGGTTTCTTCAATGAATAAAAAAAAATTACTGAATGAACCGCAATTATCCTAGTTTTCGGATCGTAGCAATATGTTCTAAATAAGTCGTGAAAATTTCAAAGAATTTCATTGGATAGATTTTGGGATACGGTGGCAGCCGATTTTCAACATGCAGGTTTGAGAAAAACGCATTTAAAAAGTAGAATGCGATTTTTGGCCATTAAACCTTAACTGACCATTAATCTGTTATACATAGTCCATAAACCTTAGATTTCTTCAAGAAACACATGTTCAGCCTTGCCTTCAATTCTTGCCCTTTAGCGCCTTTGCCACGTGTTTAACACAATAATTTTCGAATGACTCCGAATATCAAAAAATCGCTTTGCTCATATATTCTACAGGCATATGATTATGGATATACATCCATCTCGACGATTTTGTTAATACGCTTTCTTTATCGAAAAACTGCGCCCGCACTAAAGGCGCGAGAAGGTTGAAAATTTTACTTACTTAACCTAGTCAAATCTATCTTATTGTAACTTATCCTAACGTAACTTAGCTTAACCTAACGTACAATAAATGCTTAACTAATATATACAACAAGTCGGGAAACCGGAAGCTGGACGCTTCAGTTACGAAAGGTTTTGTGTATTTCTTAGTACGTAGCACATAATATATGCATATGTCCACTTTCGGGTGATATTGACATTCATAGTCTTGAATTTTCAAAGAAGCAACAACTTCGACGTATTATAAATTTGTTAGTAATAGTGCGATTTCTATCAAACTTGGTATGATCATGCTCTACATTATAGCCTACATCACTGCAGAATTTCGTGTCGCTAGGATGAATTTAAGGGGGGTTTCCAGGCAACTACAAAAAATTATAGTAATATACTATTATTAATTTTCTTTGAACATATATCGGTATGAAAGGTATTTCGGAGCCAAGGCACTATATAGTGGCAGTCTCCTGATTTTTTTCAGATTTTTCGGTTTGGTAGTTTCTGAGAATGGCCCCCTTAAAGAAATGATCACTTTCAACCCCCCGCACTCCCCACGTTTCCAAGAAATGTCAAAACTAAGACCGGCTTCGAAAAGTACTAATCGAGACCTTTAATTTGATATCCCACATGACTATATTTGATGAAAAAAAAATTTACACCCCCCTTTTGCATGTATGGGGACCCCCCTTAAATTCAACGTAAAAGGATGTAATTCACTGTATGCGTGAGCGTTCACTGTTCCCACCTTTCTACCAAATTTGGTGTCAATCACTATAACCGTCTCCGAGAAAAATGCGTGTGACGGACAGACAGACAGACAGACGGACAGACAGACGGACAGACGGACAGACAGACAGACAGACAGACAGACAGACAGACAGACAGACGGTAAACCGATTTTAATAAGGTTTTGTGTTTACACAAAACCTTAAAAAGCACATTACAATCACCTGTGCATAACCTCTATCTACCCCTTCCAGGAGTGTCAAAAAGGGGAAGATTTTGGGCTTTAATCTTGACTTCACGATTTGGCAAGGCCTTAAGTATGTGACCAATGGGGTAGTTTTACCCTGTTGGTAGAGATGCCGAATTAGTGGGTTAGTGTGGTTCTCTGTTCTTTCGCAGAACTTTTCCAGTAGACTGAGAACGTATTCACTTTGGCTCGCCTATACACTTCGGTGTTTTTATTGACCTTATTGGTCTTCCAGTTGTAAGACAAGCCAGTGCAGTGTCTAAGCAGATAATGGGCCTTATTTGAGCCTTATGCAGAGTCAGTTTGGTTTTGGTGCTGCTTTTGCGTAAAAGATAGTAGATGCCACTAACTGCATCGCGTGCCTTGCTGACAGCGAGCTGAAGGTGTGGGTTGAATTTGAGGAGTTAATGTTGTGCAAGTATTTGATCGAGCTAGATCTGCTCACTGTAGTGTTCCCGATTCTTATTTTTAAGCGTTTAGTTTTTCTGTGGATGCTTCTAGAATCTAAGTATCTAGAAGGGAATGAAGGGAATGCCCCCAAAAAACCCAGACCTGAACCCACGGGAGGAGAAAACCCGGGCAGGTCAGGAGTGAAGGCAGGACCCAGGAAGCCCGGCATTAGCTATGCTAGTGCGGTCAAGGGCATTCGGCTGGCCATACTGCCAAAAAGGTTTCCCGAGCAAATACTCACTCGGGAGGAACAGGAAACCATTGAAGAACTGGTCGTCGAGCAGATGATCAAGGGATGGGCGTCGAAACTGGTATTCACCGGGATACGCTTTCGACCAGGCCTTATACTGGTGGACTGCGCGACGGAAGGTACCGCAGAATGGGTCAGAACCATAATTTCTAGATTGCCAGGCTGGGAAGGGGCGGAACTGCCAACATGTGCTGGAGATGATATACCAGGAACCCACATGGTGACAGTTTTTCTCCCAAAGGCCGCGGCAATAGTAACAGAAGACCTCATGAGACTCCTAATTGCTCAGAACGAAGATCTCCATACTCGACTATGGAGAGTCTTCAGAAGCAAGGTGGAGGGAAAGGGTAAACTCCTCACGATCGGGGTAGATGACCGATCACTAGAGGCAATTAAACGTCGGAGTTGTCATACCAACTACCGATTTGGCAACATACCCGTGCATGTGCACAAGGAAAAGCCAAGGAAAGAAACCTCGGAGGAGGCATCGGGTGGAAAACTTACCGAGGTCCCTGAAGAAGTCGCGGAAGCTATAGAGGCGGAAAGAACGGGGTCAACCAGGGAAATAGACCTGCTGCCCAGTGAAGAGCAGAAGCTGGACGACCTAGACCTAGGACTGCTAGGGCTCGGGGTGGACAGCGACGCGCAGGAAAGCGCCATGTCGGAGGAGGAGGGTGACACTCCGACAGTGGAGAAGAGCTCCAAACAATAACGGAGCCAATGGCCAGCACTAGGATAGCCCAGATAAACCTCCACCATGCGAGAGCTGCATCTGCAGTGATTGCAAGGGCAAATTCCAAGGAGAACATTGGAATAGTGCTGGCTCAGGAGCCCTGGGTGTACCGGGGGCGGATTCGCGGTCTGCAAGGAGGAGACATGCAGGTAATTTGGGACTCGTCTTGTGAAAAGCCAAGAGCTTGCATAATTCTCAAACGTAATCTAAAATACATATGTCTTTCAGAGTTCTTAACCGGGGACCTTGTGGCTATCCAAGTCTCATTGGAAGCCGGGAGGAGCACTCGAAAGGTAGTGGTAGCATCGGGATACTTCCCAGGAGACGAGAGCCGGGCTCCACCGGAACAAGTCGCAAAGCTGACGGAGTATTGCGAGGAGAGGGCGTTACCACTTCTTCTCGGCTGCGATGCCAACGCCCACCACATAGTGTGGGGAAGCAGTGACACTAATCGTAGAGGTGAGTACCTTCTCGAATTTATTCTTAGTAATAAGTTAGAAATATACAACGTAGGGAACACTCCAACATTTGTGACCAGCACCAGACAAGAGGTACTAGATATAACTCTAGGAAATACCCTAATGAACGGGATGGTCAGGAATTGGAGGGTGTCGGATGAACCCTCAATGTCTGATCACAGGATAATCAGATTCGACATTGAGGGTAACTCCGAAATAAAAAGAATAATAAGGAATCCCAAGAGAACGGATTGGGAATCCTACACAATGCACCTGAGCAACAACATTGCCCACCTTCAAGGGAGCGGGGACATCAGGAGCGAATTAGAATTAGAAACGGTGGTGGAAGACCTCAACACAATCGTCATTGACGCATATGAGGCCAGCTGTCCGGCCAAGACAGTCAAGTCATCAAGGGATGTACCATGGTGGAACAGAAACTTAGCCAGAATGAGAACGGAGGTACGAAAACTCTTTAACCGGGCAAAACGAACCGGGGACTGGCGGAGGTATAAAAATGCACTGACTGCGTATAGCAACGCCATCAGGGAAGCGAAACGGAACAGCTTTAGGGAATTCTGTGAAGGGATTGAACAGATCACAGAAGCAACTAGGCTGTACAAGGCTGTAGCCAAAGACGGGAGAATATCCTCTGTCTGCTTGAAAAAGGAAGATGGGACATTCACCGAGAATGAGGAGGACAGGGTACACCTGCTTCTCAGAACTCATTTCCCGGGGTCCTACCCCTCGGCGGCAGGCGACATTAATCTGCCTGACACCCCAACAACGAATAAAAGGGGAAGGAAAGAGAGCTGGAAACTAGCAAAAGAGGTATGCTCAGAAGCTAGGCTAAGATGGGCAGTGGGAACCTTTCAACCAATGAAATCTCCCGGAGCAGATGGCATTTTCCCTGCACTTATCCAGAGGGGCCTAGGAATTATCCTAGAGTCTCTTCTGAGGGTGGTAAGGGGGAGCATAGCACTGGGTTACATACCAAGGGCATGGAGACGGGCAAAAGTGGTCTTTATTCCGAAGGCGGGTAAAAAGGATCCTTTTCACCCTAAATCTTTCAGACCAATCTGCCTAACATCGTTCGTACTCAAAACGGTGGAGAAGGTCATAGACAACTATATTAGAACTAACGTTCTAAAGCGTAATCCCTTACATCACTGTCAACACGCTTACCGGGCAGGAAGGTCAACTGAAACTGCTCTGTATCAGCTGACAGAGGTACTACGGGACGCAATTGAAACAAAAGAAATTGCACTGTGCGCGTTTTTGGATATCGAAGGAGCATTCGACAACACATCGCACACAGAGATACAGGATGCCCTGAGCCGCAAAGGAGTGGGAAACACCCTGGCACTCTGGATGGGCAAAATGCTAGAAAGCAGACAAATAGAGGTACAAACAGGTACAAACTCTATTATCATGAACACCACTCAAGGCTGTCCACAGGGCGGAGTACTATCGCCGCTGATGTGGAGTATGGTAGTGGATGAACTCCTGGACGTGTTAACTAATACTGGAATACAAGTCCAGGGCTACGCGGACGACATTGTTCTAATCTGTAGGGGCAAATATGAAGATACCCTATGTGATAGAATCCAAACTGGATTAAGGGTTACTAGTGCCTGGTGCAGGAAGGTGGGATTGCGGATCAACCCAACCAAAACCACCATAGTACCATTCACTAGGAGGCGTAAACTGGATCACCTGAAAGCCATAACATTACATGATATGGAGGTGAAACGAGAAACAGAGGTCAAATACTTGGGAATCACGCTAGACCAAAAATTACTCTGGAAGACACATGTCGGAAACACTTGTCGGAAAGCCATGAGGGCTCTGATGACTTGCAGATCCATAGCAGGAAAAAAATGGGGTTGTAGCCCGAAGATACTACTTTGGATATATACTGCAATAGTAAGACCAATGATTACCTATGGAGCGGTAATCTGGGCAGAAAGAACCCAACTCAGCACACAAGCCAAGGAATTACATAAGCTCCAAAGGCTGGCTTGCGTGTGTATCAGTGGGGCAATGAGGACATGCCCAACGGCATCCCTGGAGGTCCTTCTGGGGTTAACCCCTCTCCATCTGCACATACAGATGCAGGCAAGGAGATCAATATTCAGGATGGCCGGTAGCATGAGTGAGGCGGGGAGCTGCCTAAATCGAAGGAAGATTGATATCCTTTCTAGGCGGTATCCCGAATTATTGATACCGAGGGACAACATGACAACGAGGTTTCACTTCGATAAGAAGTTTGAAACACGTTGGAGTAACAAGACAAACTGGGAAAGCGTGGCTGTGACATACGGCTTAAACCAGCAACTGATTACTTGGTACACTGACGGATCCCTCACAGCAGAGGGAGCGGGTGCCGGTGTCATTGGTCCAAGGAAAATGTACTTTGAGCCAATGGGCAGGTACACTAGCATATTCCAGGCGGAAATTTACGCCATAGACAAATGTGCCTCCTTTAATCTGCAAAGGAACTACAGGGGGCAGAACATAGCTATTCTCACCGATAGCCAAGCAGCGATCAAGGCACTTAGGTCCAACCAGGTGAACTCTAAACTGGTATGGGAATGCCTTGAGAGACTGAATACACTCGGCTCGTCCAACAAGGTCTGGATACTTTGGATTCCAGGCCATGCTGGGCTGGAAGGCAATGAGGCAGCGGATGAACTAGCCAAGAAGGGAGCAGGGATGCCTTTATACGAGCCAGAACCCTTCTGTGGAATCGGAAACGGTTTCATGGCTATGAATCTAAGAAACGAAGAAAAACGGTTGAGGGAGCTATATTGGGCGGGCCTACCAGGGATGGAGCAGTCCAGGGTGCTTATTGGGGGATACGAACCCATGGGCACAAAGGATTGCTTAAACCTCACCAAAAAAAACCTCCGAATCATAGTGGGAATTCTCACTGGTCATTGTCGGCTGAACTACCACCTAGGGAAGCTAGGGATATCTACGGACACTGCCTGCAGGTTCTGTGAGGAGGAGGACGAAACCTCTATGCACGTCCTGGGACAGTGTCCAGCACTTGTGCAAAGTAGGTTGATACATCTGGGAGAACACTTAATACCAGATGCAAAGCTGAAACTTCTGGAAGTGGGGAACGTACTAAAGTTCCTAACGGTTACTGGCCTGCTTGAGATACTATGATCAACAGGTACACTATAACCAGTAAAAGGGGCACAATAGTTCTTCAAGGACGCGGTGCGACTTTCCCTTAACAAAATAATAATAATAATAAGTATCTAGATTTTCTCCTTGTGCCTAGTTTTTCTCAATTCCTCAACTACGTAGTCCCTGCAGAAGTCTACAGTGTATTTCTCAACCTTTTTGGCTGCCTTGTTCGGATGGAGGTTCGATGTGAAGAGAAGCGTGTCATCGGCGAATTGAATTAGGTCAACGCTATTATCGGGATCGGAACGAGAGCCGTGAAGATATTATAGAAAGTTGATTCAGAAATGGATCCTTGCGGTACTCCCGACGGTACCGGCAAGAGATTGGAGAATTCATTCCCCACGCTGACAAAAGAGTGCCTATCTTCAAAGAAACTTAACGCAATTCTAATTATCGGGACTAGGAATTCATTGTCTATTAATTTATATATGAGTTCGTTTACTCACACGAAATCGAAGGACTTTTCTAAATCTAACGCACATTCTACTGTCGGTTTGTTGTTGACGTTAAGCCTTGAGACGACTGTGTCATGGAGGTAGCTTAGCGCGTGTTGTTTTCCTTGTTTAGAGCGGGATCCGAACTGTTGATCAGGGATAATGTGGTTGAGATTGCAATGCTGGTCCTGCCCGTTTGTCCATGTTTTCTCAAACAGTTTGCCTAAATTAGATAATAAGGAAATGGACCTAAAATTCTTTGGCTCATTGAAGGTGTCTTTTTCCGGATTGCAATAATTTTTGCAACTTTTCACGTATATGGGGAGTAGCCGTTATTAATGCAGTTGTCAGAAGCTGGTAACGAGAAAGGTATGCAAACACTTTACTAGAAAACTGGTTTGCGCTTTTAACAAGATCTCCTTAGGCATTACGCATTAGGGTCGATTATCCTAACTCAATATTCGCCCTACTGTTGTACAATTTTGGTTTCCTAACTAATTGTCATTTCTACCATTTACATTGACACCGCAGATAATTTTCCCTAAGCGATTTTCGTCACAATATACATATTTACATAAGTCTATCTCGAGTAATTGATCCTGTGTACAAATTACCAACAAAAAAAAAGAAAGTCAAAGTAAGATCTTACTATGCCCAGAATTGTGCCTTATATTATTATAGCTGCGGATGTCAAATGTACATCTAGAATGAAGTTAAGATCGAAAAATATCGTATAGATATACCATTGTAATTTTTTTCAGATTTCTTTTTGGATGGATTCTGAAAATGAGCCATGGTACGCACGAAATAAATATCGGAAGCACGAGGAACCTACTAAGCTGCTGGATCTGATCACAGCGTAGCGGGAGGTGGTTTTAGTGGGTAAAAATCCCACACTCTCAAGGCACGTTAACCCTGGGGATAGTCTTTTATTGATTTTGACCTCTAACGGGGGGTATCCCCTTCTCCCATCTTAACAGCTAAATGTTTATGGCAGCGCCAGAAGGATTAGCGGTACAGCGAGGGATAATGCCTGCGTTATGGATCAAGTTTGTTGATGTGCTAACCATTGTAAATAAATCGCATGTAAAAGGAATACATATTAGAAAAAGTCAACAACCTTCAAAAAAACATAACGTTCACCATGGAAACCGAACAAATGGAGAAAAAGCATTTTTGGACATAACAGTCCTTAAAACGGTGTGGTATCGTAGGTACCAGTGGCCGCTGGGAAAACCCAATTAGTGCCGTGGTGCGCCGTTTTAATGCAACAAACTCTTAAGATCATGGCTGCTGTTATGAGAGCATGGAGACAGAGTCCAGCCGGCTCAGATCTTTTGAGTCAGCCCGTAGCATTTACGAATGAAACAGCTCTTCAACCCTTCACTAGAGATCTCACTGAAGTCCTCGAAGAATGGTTTGCTTAGTGCCCGTAATTTAGCTCTAACTTGAGCTGGGCAATCGCAATAGTAGGTAAGGGTTTCCCCTTCTTGCCCGCAGCTTCGGCAATGCGAATTTTAGGGTATGCCGAGTCTGGCGGCGTGGTCCCCTATAGGCCCCATAGACCAGTGCGCCAGAGTTTCCAAGGTATTTCGTCCAGGATGTTACTATGGCCTTGTTCATTCGCTGTCCAGTATCCGGACTTACGTATTCTAACAGCACTCTATGCTACAATGTATTTAACGTGGGAGTCTAGGGAGGCCGGCAGGACGCTATTAAGCTTCGATTAACTGACTTTTTGCTCAAAATGTGCCACCATACAATAGAGCCGTACGTTTGGATGGGGCGTACCACAGTTGTGTACATCCAGAGAACCATCCTCGACTGAAGACCCAATTTCTTTGCAAAGGTCCTCTTCCAGGCCTTCTTAACTCTCAGTTCTATGTTCAATGTCCATAATGGTGAGATTCCTGTCAAACTTTCCAGGGTTGTTGCCTATATTATGATTTTTATTTTCCTTAAAATGTTTTTGTTTCTAAAAAGGACTTAATGGGCTTATCTGGTAAATTTCTAAAATATACTATAATACTATTAATTTTATTTCAGTTGATATCAGAACAAAATGCATTGTAAGGCCTAAAATTCATAGAGGTCGTGAGTTTTTTAAAGTTTTATTGATTGGCGAGGTTCTGAGAACATTGTGAGAATTATGCTATTTTCGAAAAGTCCTAATCGAACCCTTTAATTTCATATGCCAGATGGACATATTCTGAGAAAAAAGCTTTCACACTACTGTCGTCTCTATGGATAAGGGTCCTCTATAAATCTAATACAAACCATGCCTTTCATTATCGGAGGTCTGAACAATGTTGTATTACTATAATAATTTAGTTTGAAATTTGCCAATTGCTAGTTCACAAATTAAATTAATTTCGTTTTTTCCTTTGATTTTATTAATTCGCTCATATAGACAATTATGAGGGCCAATTTGTTCAAAATTCCATATCAGACCGTCATATTTGTTGTGAACTGGAAAGTAATTTTCATTTTATTATTATTTCTTTCAATTTCGCTGTGTCCTGTAGGAAACCCAAAACTAAAGCAATATCTTTGTGGTGTGGGTATTTGACCAATTCCTATAACTGCGGATATTTGATACGATTGTAGTTGACTTTGCTATTGCTTTTCCATCCATATTTGCTTGTTGGCATTTATGACGCATTATCTGATTACAAATCAACACAATGTGCTGACAAAAGCCATCTTACACACAGGAAACAAATCGCCGCACTTAAGAATATACGATGGTGGAATCATTCTGTCTTGCCAGTTCTCCTAAATTAATAACTGTTTTGTGTGATTAATTGAGTTATGCCAAAAACCAGAATAAATGGAAGGAATCGACTTGCTGCAATGTGACTACAACAAAAATGTTTGGAGAATGATTTCATCCTCATTCCATTATCCATTTCATCTTGGAGGAAAAAGAACCCATTAAGCTAAATGCTGTAAACTCGAGTGAAGAAGGAACATCTTTAGGTCCTCTACCATTTTGCTAGACTATACAATTATCCTTCCATATAACATGATAACTGTATAATATTTCAATGTAGCCTTTATATCAAGATCGTATGGCTTCTTTCCGTTTGCTTTCAGCACTGCTACTCGTCTCTAGATGATGGGAAAACTTTCACAAGTTGATTTTCTTCATTCGTTCGAAGGAAATCTTGCTTTGAAATGGAAATTCGGATGGCCGGAAGCTGTGCTTTGACTCTGCGGAACGATAAGGAGTTGCAAAGCATTTAGGCAAAAATGGTGGACGACTTTTGATTGAATGCATATTATATTTTCAATGAATCATTCGAGAAATGCTTTAGAAGTAGTAACTGTCTAGGCATATCCTTCTGGTCTTCCAATCATGTGATAAACTCGTACACATATTTTGATTTCCACCAGAGCACTCAAGGAGCTAACCCTATTTTTAAACAATTTCATCATAAAGCGTATTTAAGCCAGCGGAAAAAAGTCCTTTGGCTCTATTTATTGCCGCGGGGTTAAAGTGGTAAAGTACTCGAAAATTGAACGATATTTGAATGTCATCGTAAATTCAGCATTATGGCGCAACGTGTTTCCATTTCCCAGTGAGATGATCCTGCTTATAAACAAGGGTTAAATTTAAGATACGGTAAGTGAGTATTCCGATTCATGTTACCACCCTCAAAAGGAAGTTATTTTTGCTGTGGATTATCCACAATGTTTAGAGTTGAGATAAAGTTTAATTTGCGTAAGGTTTACGTTTCATTTATATTTAAAGTTGCCGTCAAGGTAATTTACTCGATATTTTGTACTTTCGTTGGCAGAGGATATCGATTCTGGATCAAGTCCTTGGTTGGTGGTTATTTTTATTTTCATTATCACAATAATTTTATCTAAGGATATACAAAGAAATATCCGTTTTCAGATATAAGTATTAAGTGAGTATTCGATACTACCATATGTCTTTTGTCGCTTAACTTTTCCTATGCTATTTAAGCTCTGTTAGAATGCACAGGTTTGTGCCATATTTCTGAGCATTTTCTTTTCACTAAGTGGTAAGTTGTTGAAAATTTTTCAATATGGAAGTAGCCAAGCTATATGCTGATCTATCCAGTGAATAAGGCCTATGCAGGGAAGTTTCCTAGTATATTCCATCTCATTTTATTCATTGTTTTTTAGGCAACATGGTTGATTAAAATATTGGTTTGCTTCTGACTGTTTGACTCGTAGTTTAGATGCTTTTCTCGTAGTTTGACGCACTACTTCGTAGCTGTGATGGTTTCTTGAGTTCATATAAACTGAACACATTGTGACACACTATAAATCACTAAACGAAACTTTTTGTCTTTTTGGCATTATTGATACGGTTTGGCTTAGATATTGCTTGTGGGAGTAGCATTATTTTACTTGAGTTTAATGAGGGCTTACACGTGCAAGGGAACAGGACTAGTGGGATTTTCAGAATTTTTGTTAATTTAGTGGGGTTGGAAGATGTCAATTAATGCTTTTTAAAGGTTTTATTTCTTATGTCGGTTGTAACGGAGGGGGGTGGAGAGGGGGAATTAAAAAAGTGCGTAATTAAATTAAACGCGTTAGTTTTATAAACTACCCACCCTGAATATTCTACAAAAAAAGCTATGATCCTCACTATCAAAACATTACCCATTCCAATAACTGAAGGGCGCGGGACAGGGACCCCTTAATATCATTTTGTAGGCCATAATGTAGATTATGATGCGAAAAAGTACAGTGAGCACCGCTTTCATTTCTTGCGGGTGAAAGACATTCTCTTTAGTTGTAAACACCCCGCATTCGCCTATAACTTCTCGGCCTAAATATCGTTTTTCCCCAACACATTCCCAACCTTTCCTATACTTAATTAAGTTTATTTGCTTGGCGACATCATTTAAACCTTGATAGCCACTTTTTTCTTTCCTCACAGCCTCTCATTTCTACGCAATAATTACGGAGAGAGTGTGATTGAGCATTAGAACATCAAATGCATCAACAATTTACACTTGGAAGACTAACTACATAATTGCTGTAAGAATATCTCAGAAGAATATCCTTCGGACTTCAAGCGCAATAAGAACAAAAGTCTGAACAAAAATCTGACTTCGAGCGGGAAAATAACAAGTCGGAATACCGGAAGCTCGGAAGGTTTTGTTTTCATCTTATCTAAGAAATTTCAACGCACATTTTTCTATCCGTATATAGCTACAAATCCATCATACTCCTTCATATTTTTCCAAACTACGAGACATACGTACATATTACACATTAAAATCGGTTTACTGTCTGTCTTTTTTTTTTTTTGAGGAGGTGGAAATCTTCAAAAGACACTGGCCTGGACACGCCAGCGTGTGGGATTCTTACCCACTAAAACCACCCCCGACTCCCTCCAAGCCCCGTGGAACCACCGTACGGTATTACATCACAGGGCGGAGTCAGCTCATTTTAGCTTCGTCCCCTTTCGTCTCTACACGGCGTACGTAACCGCGCTTTTCTGATCTCCTCTGCCTTTCGCAGTTTGCTCTGGATAGATACGACCATGGAGTTGATCGCAACCCAGTCTTCCTGACATGTTAGCATTCTTCGCACCAGATTCTCTGATACAAGCACCTCTCCTAGAGTCTCCTCTAGGTTCTTCCTTTCCTCCACAAACCTTGGACAGTGGAAGAATACATGCTCTGGGTCCTCTGGGACTCCATCGCAGTTTGGACAATGGGGTGAGGTATCCAGTTTAAACCTGAACAGGTACTGGCGACATCCTCCATGCCCCGTGAGAAACTGAGTAAGATTATAATTAATCTCACCGTGCCGTCTCTCTAACCACTCCTTGATGGCAGGGATGAGCCTGTGTGTCCACCGACCCTTTCCCGAGCGTTCCCAATGCTCTTGCCATCTATTTAACGATCTCTCCCTTTCGGCGTTCTTCGTCTGCGATAAAGGAGAGATAGACTTCGCATTATATATATTCGTCATCTCGTCTGCCAAGATGTCAATGGGCATCATTCCAGAGACGACGAATGCTGCATCATCTGAGACAGTCCTGAATGCCGAGGACACCCTTAGGGCTGTTCTTCTGTAGACTGAACTCAGTTTGTTACCGTTAAATATAACCTGCAATGCCTTTCCCCAAACTGGGGCCGCATAGAGCAGGATCGAACTCACTACCCTCGCTATAAGCAACCTGGAAGCATGCCGTGGCCCTCCCACGTTCGGCATCATTCTTGCCAGGGCCACACTCGCAGTGGGCGAGTCTGTCTGTCTGTCTGTCCGTCTGTCTGTCTGTCTGTCTGTCTGTCTGTCGTCACAGGCATTTTTCCCGGAGACGGTTATAGCGATTGACACCAAATTTGGTAGAAAGGTGGGAACTGTGAACGCTCACGCACACAGTGAATTACATCCTTTTACATCGAATTTAATGGGGTGGTCCCCATACATGCAAAAGGGGGATGTGAAATTTGTTTTCATCAAATACAGTCATGTGGGGTATCAAATTAAAGGTCTCGATTAGTACTTTTCCAAGCCGATCTTAGTTTTGACATTCGTTGGAAGGGTGGGGAGCGCGTGGGGTTGAAAGTGATCACTTCTTTAAGGGGGCCATTCTCAGAAACTACCAAACCGAAAAATCTGAAAAAAATCAAGAGGCTGCCACTATATGGTGCCTGGGCTCCGAAATACCTTCCATACCGATATCTGTTTAAATAAAGTTAATAATAGTATATTACTATAATTTTTTGTAATTGGTTAGAAACCCCCCTTAAGTTTATCCTAGTACCATGAAATTTTGCAGAGATATAGGCTATAATATAGAGCATGATCTTACCAAGTTTGGTGGAAATTGCACTATTACTAACAAAGTTATAATACCTCAAATTTGTTGCTTCATTGAAAATTGAAGACTATGAATGTCAATATCACCCGAAAGTGGATACTCTCACATAGCATATGGATATATTACGTGCTACGTACTAAGAAATACACAAAACCTTTCGTACCTGAAGCGTCCAGCTTCCGGTTTCCCGACTTGTATTTATTTGAATTAGGCACTACCTGCAAAGTTCATTAGCACGCATATACTATATACACACATGTCTGGTTGGAGTAATTGATATTCACACACAAATGACTAAAAAACTAAAACAAAATAATTCTTTGCGACCCCATTCATAAGGACTCATTTCGTTGTGGTATTGACGAATTGATATGTGATGATGACGTAATGCAGGTTGTAGGTTGCAGGTGCACGAAATTCACAAACAATTGTAAAGTTTCACCCCCTATAACTTTGTTAATAATAGTTGGATTTTCTTCAAACTTGACCAAATTGTGTACCATGTTCTTCATTACACCTATGCTAAATTTTGTACTTCTGCGATGAACATAAGAGGGGTGCCGGGTAAATTTCTAAAATGTGGAAATATAATATTATTAACTAAATTTCTGCAGATATCGGAACCGGATATTTTTGGGGCCTAGATTTCATAGAGATGCGTGACTTTTTTCGAATTTTTCGGTTGGATAGGTTCTGAGAACGAGACTTGTTACACTTTTTGATGGTCATATTTTGAGCCCTCACTCCCCTGTTTCATCCAATATCAAATATTGAACCAGTTTCGAAAAATACTAATTGAGCCCTTTCATTTGATACCCCACATGGATACATTCTGTGAAAAAAAAAATTCCAGCCTCCTTTCACCTGTATGGGGAACCCTCCCTTGAACTTAACATAAAATGGCGCCAGTTGCTGCATGTAAAGGGAACGGTAGATCACATACTCTTACCGATTTTCGTGACAATCGGTCTAGCCGTTTCCGAATAAATCGGGTGTGACAGACAGACAGACGGACAGACAGACAGACCGACAGACCTGTGAAGAGTGGCCAGATCTCCATCAGGCGCGACCCCAGCTGGCGGATTGGGGCATACCTATTGATGTGTAAATATGTGTTCATGCACTTTTCTTTTCTGACTGTGCAGGGGCTAGTGTTTGCTCATCTCTGGTGCGCGGACCAAAATGGCTATGGGAAGGATACCCAGAACATAAAACCACTATGGAAGACGTGAGAACGAGAAAACTTACGGTGCAGGGGCTCGGAACCCCAGTACCGGCGGCTTTTAGGAGTGAGCAAGCGGGCTCCCGGTCGTCTATATCCCTCGACCGCAGTGCCTCGGTGGTGGACAACTTGGCCACCGTGGCATGTAATGCTACAAGTGTTGTAGATTTGGAAAAGGAAGCGTTCAAGCGAAGTACCACTCTACCAAGGACACCAGTAACAAAACCGAAGAAGGATGAATCGAAAGCAGATCGTTGGACAACAAAAACAGTAACAACATCGACCGCACATATTCAAAAGGAGCAGCAACAGGAGGTCCTCCAGGACCAGGAAAAGGACCCATTCAGAAGAAGTTCGTCAACTTTGAGATCTCCGCCAATACCGAACGTGAAAAAAGATAAAACGGAGGGAAGGCCAATGAATGCCAAATGTGAAGGACTATTTAAAAGTAGTAATCTGGTTAGGAATCATGGATAGCAGAGCCCTGAAGCAGAGGAGTTACCCTTCACACAGCTTGGTGCAAAAATAGTGGAGCTGTCTGAGTTCATCAAGGACAAGCACAACGTCCACCAAGCCATAAAAAATATGGTGAGAGCAATTAGAGTGCTCTACAACAAAGCGCAGCAGGAAGAAGAAAATCCCAAGGGCAAGTCGAAATCTGTTGCCACAACGGTGTCATAAGCGACCCCGTGTCGCAATCGGCCTACCACCAAACAAGAAAGTGCGGGAAGGAGATGTGGATCGTCTGGGAAGTCAGCAGGCGCCTAAGAGGAAAAAAGCCATACAAATAGTTCCGAAAAACGGAACTAAAGGCACCGAAGAGAGAAAGCAGGTCCCCAAGTGCGAGCTCCGGCAATCGACTCGACAAAATCCAAGGGTAATGAAAAAGGTGGATGGACCAAGGTAGTTCAGAAAATGGCGAAGAAAAAGGCAAAAGTGCGAATTCGCCCGGAAGCGATTGTAATCTCCAGCAATGGAAGTTTGTCTTACGCGTAGATACTGAAAAAGGTCAAAGCTGACCTCGATCTAAAAGATCTAGGCGGAAATGTCAGCAAGATTCGAAGGACCCAAAAGGGTGACCTCATGTTTGAGCTGAAAAAAACCAGCTTGGGGAAAACTGATGGCTTCCGAACTTAGGTTAAGAACTTACTTGGGGAGAATGTCACAGTACGGAACCAAAAACATGAGGTCTATATTCAGTGCAAGGATCTCGATGAAGTAACATCCAAAGGAGAAATTTGCACTGCCTTGATGGAACAGTTCAAGTTGGAGGAACTTGCCGAAGAATCCATCGTGAGTTTGCGGAAAGCCTATGGCAATCCTCAAACGGCCACATTGCGATTGCCAGTGGACGCCGCGCAGAAGTTATTGGCGGCCGGGAAGGTTCGAATCGGATGGGTTGTTTGCCGTCTGAGAGAGCAGATTTCTCTAAAGAGGTGCTTCAAGTGCCTCGCCTTTGGCCATTTCGCGAAGGCATGCACCAGCGGCATTGATCTGTCCGATCGATGCAGAAGGTGTGGGGAGAAAGGCCATATTGCCAAAGCGTGCAGTAGGACCCCAAATGGTTATTGTGCGAAGGAAGTGAGGGACGGGACTACCGGCATATTGCCGGAGTGCTAAATGCCCGGAATTCAGGAAGGCGCTGACTTCAATGAAAAAATGAGGTTTATTCAAATAAACCTCAATAATTGTAAGGTCGCTCAAGATTTACTCGAGCAGACCGTCTATGAATCCGAGGTGGAAATTGCCATCATTAGCGAACCCTATAGAAACCGTCACGGTGGCGTGTGGGTTATAGATTCGTCTGGTGGAGCGGCGATATGGGCATGCGGTCGACAAGCGATACAATGTACTGGGAATTGAACATACAGCGGCTTTGTGTGGGTGAAAATAAACGGGGTATATGTGTACAGCTGTTACGCCCCACCAAGTGTGACACTGCCCGAATTCGAAGAAATGCTTGACAGCCTTGTTCTCGATGCAAGGGGTCGTAGTCCAAGGGTGATTGCTGGGGACTTTAATGCTTGGGCCCGTGAGTGGGGTAGCAGAGAGACAAATGCAAGGGGCCGCAGTCTATTAGACGCTTTTGCACAGTTCTCGCCAACGAAGGATATGTAAACACCTTTCAGAAAGAGGGCTCTGCCTCAATCATAGACCTAACTTTTGTCAGCCATGCACTGGCACGTAGTATGTCTTGGTGCGTCAGCAAGCACTACACTCACAGCGATCACCAGGCAATCTTCTTTGGGCTATGGGTGGAGTCACCGGGCATAAGACCATCATGCCCGAAACCGAGAAAGATGTTAGGCTGGTCCGTTAAAGCTCTGGATGAGCAGACCTTCATGGAGGTGTGAGTAGACCAACCTAATAAAGCAGGCGCCTCTATGGAGAGAGCTGCCCATGTGGCCCAATGCATCGCCAAAGCGTGTGACGCATCCATGCCGAGGAGGTGCTCTTTCCCCAGTAGAAGACCAAACTACTGGTGGAATACTGAACTGGCTAGCCTTCGATCAGCCTGCCACCGAGCCAGAAGAGCGGCTCAAAGAGCGGTAGGCAGAATCGACCAAGGGCAAAAAGAGCGCGTCTATAAGGAATCTCGCAAAACCCTCAAGCTCGCCATCCAACGGAGCAAGAGGGAATGCTATAAGGAGCTCTGTTTAGAAGCGGACGTTAACCCGTGGGGAGTGCCTATAGAATCGTGATGGGGCGATTCAGGGGGCGATCATCTCCGCAGATCACGTGTCCTTCACTCTTGTTAAAAATCATCCAGGGGTTATTCCCTCAGCAAGAGGAGGGCATAGACAGCTTCCACCGACCTCTGAACGACACGGCAATATCGCCAGTCACCAGTGACGAGCTGCTGGAGATCTGCGCTAGAATAGGAGATAACAAAGCTCCGGGTCTGGATGGCGTGCCGAATAAGGCCCTCAAGCATGCCGTGAAATCCAGACCAGACATGTTCGCTGAGTTGTTCGAAGCGTGCATGTCCGAGGGGATATTTCCTGCATCATGGAAACGACAGAAGTTGGTGCTACTGCCTAAGGCTGGTAAACCTCCAGATGAGCCAACCTCCTACAGACCTATTTGTCTTTTGGACACTGTGGGCAAAATGCTAGAGCGAGTAATCTATAACAGATTACTCCCGGTTGTTGAGAGCCTGGGAGGTCTCTCAGTTCGGAAGTATGGGTTCCGTAAAGCCAGATCAACCATTGATGCCATCAAAATGGTTACTGGCTTGGCCGAAGATGCAATCCACTGAAAGGGCAGTACTAGCAAATATTGCATAGTAGTGACCCTGGATGTGAGAAATGCATTCAATTCGGCCAGTTGGAACCTAATACGGGAATCTCTGGCGAAGATTGGTATTCCCGCTTATCTTGCAGCTATTGTCAACAGCTATTCACAAGAACGATGACGGACCCCAGGAGTACGTTGTCTCCGCGGGTGTCCCACAGGGCTCCGTACTGGGCCCACTGCTGTGGAACATCATGTACAACGATGTTCTTAATCTTCCCCTTCCAGAGGAAGCCACGGTGGTGGGCCACGCCGATGATATAGCGCAGGTTGTTGTCGCAAAGCATCTCGAAGATGCTGAGTTATACTCATGCGAAGCGATCAGTGCTGTTAAGAGTTGGCTAGAGGGTTCTGGTGTGACACTTGTAGAGGGAAAAAGGGAAGCGGTCCTCATCACCAAGCGCCGTAAAAGAAATTTTTGCCGTATTCAAATTGGGAATCATATCATCACTTCTAAGCCTGCGATCAAATACTTGGGAGTGATGATAGATGGGAAGCTTAGCTATAAGTGACACGTGCAGTATGTCTACGACAAAGCATCTACTGCGAGTGTGGCCCTGGCAAGAATGATGCCGAACGTGGGAGGGCCACGCATGCTTCCAGGTTGCTTATAGCTAGAGTAGTGAGTTCGATCCTGCTTTATGCAGCTCCAGTTTGGGGAAAGGCATTGCAGGTTACATCTAACACTAACAAACTTAGTTCAGTCTACAGAAGAACAGCCCTAAGGGTGTCCTCGGCATTCAGGACTGTCTCAGATGATGCAGCATTCGTCGTCTCTGGAATGATGCCCATTGATATCCTGGCAGATGAGATGACGAATATATGATATATAGTGCGCAGTCTATCTCTCCTTTATCGCATACGAAGAACGTCGAAAGGGAGAGATCTCTAAATAGATGGCAAGAGCGTTGGGAACGCTCGGGAAAGGGTCGGTGGACACACAGGCTCATCCCTGCCATCAAGGAGTGGTTAAAGAGACGGCACGGTGAGATCAATTATAATCTTACTCAGTTTCTCACGGGGCATGGAGGATATCGCTAGTACCTGTTCAGGTTTAAACTAGATACCTCACCCCATTGTCCAAACTGCGATGGAGTCCCAGAGGACCCAGAGCATGTATTCTTCCACTGCCCAAGGTTTGTGGAGGAAAGGTAGAACCTAGAGGAGACTTTAGGAGAGGTGCTCGTACCAGAGAATCTGGTGCGAAGAATGCTAGCATGCCAGGAAGACTGGGATGCGATCAACTCCATGGTCGTAACTATCCATAGCAAACTGCGAAAGGCAGAGGAGACCAGAAAAGCGCGGTTACGTACGCCGCGTAGAGACGAAGGGGACCAAGCTAAAATGAGCTGACTCCGCCCCGTGATGTAATACCGTACCGTGGTTCCACGGGGCTTGGGGGGAGTCGGGGGTGGTTTTAGTGGGTAAGAATCCCACACGCTGGCGTGTCCAGGCCAGTGGCTTTTCAAGATTTCCACCTCCTCAAAATAAAAAAAAAAAAAAAGGCAGACAGACGGACAGACAGACATCGAATCGATTCTAATAAGGTTTTGTTTCACACAAAATCTAGTGGTGTTCCATTCGTTGATTTCAAAGTGCCAAGGCGTCTCTCCTTCAATTAAGTGAATGGTGCAAATATGAGTGTAGAAAACCGCGCGGTTAACACATGTGAAAATGTACATCGAGAGCATGAAGTGAGTTGGAACAAGGAAAAAGCGCAAACCAGTGATCAAAAACTCGGTTTTATTCAGATCCAACCATAGATCATATTGTATGAGGCGAGTATTCCACTTTTGGACTTGTTGCTCGCGATAAGCTTCGTTCTGAGACATTAGGAAAATATCATCTGCATAGAGCAGAGCAAAGAAAAAAGGCATGAGGGCGTTTCCTTGATGAACACCGACAGAGACATGGAGCGGATTTGATGTACATAACTCTCTAACTTCGAACTCTGCACTTTGGATCTTGGTAGAGTAGTGTAACGTTCCTCTAGCACTAGATGTTTTCACACTGCATGAGTAGCAAGTTATGTATCAGGTAACGTCTGGAATGAAACAGTATGACACCGAGAAATGCGAGTTAGTTATGTATCAGGTAACGTCTGGAATGAAACAGTATGACACCGAGAAATGCGAGTTATGTATCAGGTAGACGTGAGAAATTATTTGCAACCTTCCACAATTCCAGAAAACGCAGACGCTAAGTCAGCACAGTAAAATCATAAATACGCCTGCCACGTAACTTCTCAGTAGTAGTATTACTTAGATCGTAGATCAGTGTGTAAGCAGGAATTTCCGTGAATAAAGTTGAAATAGTAATTCATAATTTGTTGGATTCATTTCGGATCTCAGGGGACTTGGAGTCCATTTCTTTTTTTTAAAACACTTTCGGCCCACGGCATGTAACTGGCGCAGTCGGTAGGATAATCGTAACATATAATCGATAATAACCAAAACGTGTAACTGGAAAGAAATCGTGAAGATATACCGGGAAAAAACGCGTACATTTTTGACAAAACATATTTGGGACGACCATCGTAGTTTAAATTTAATTTAAACTTACGAAAGCATTTATTAGGCCGTTGAAATCGTTACGCTGAGGCTGGCTAACGACCCAAAACTTTTAAAAACCGTTTCCGATGCAAGAACGGACCCACAAATTGTGGTTGACCAAGTATTGAAGGAGACTTAACAAAAAGTGTTTGCAAAGTGGAAAGAAAACCCTGCCTCTAAATAGTCGAGTGGATGGAAGAAAGGAGAATTATAACACGGAGCCGTTTCAATTTTGCCAGAGATTTTGAACCAGTTGAAGTGATGGAGCAGAGAATTGATGCCTTGCAACAACAACTACGAGAACGAGAAGGAGAAGTAGCCCAACTATCTGCAGCAGTACAGCAACTTCTGGCAAATAGCCAAAGTAATCAGAATCGAGATATTCCGATCAACCAGCTGGTAGCGGCATTGCAACAAATTTCAGTTCGCAACCCATCATCCGATCCGAGAGAAAAAGTCCTGAAAGAAATCAGGCATATGAGTAATTTCACTGGCTCTGGCGACGTATCGATAAATGCATTTGTGAGCAGTATCGAGTATTATCTAAATACGATCCAAGATCCAGAAGTGCAGAGAATTGCAACCCGAACTATTTTCTTTGAGAAAATACAAGGTGGAGCCAAGGATGTGATTATAAACTTACCCGAGCCCGACAATTGGGAATTAATAAAATCAACATTGAAGCTGCGATATAAACCGGACACGGAGCCGTCCGAAATCTATAGGAGGATAAGCGGTCTTAAAGTGAACTCCGTAAGTGAATTAGCTGTAGAATTACAAAATATAAAATACAAGGCGGATGAGCTCGCCATTTATTATAAAAATCATGTATATATTGATCTCACTAATGTTGAATCTTTGCTGGTAAATGCAGCAAAAGAAATGACGCAAGGCGTCTTATTAGATAAAATAATCGAACTATCGAAATTGGCAGATGTAATTAGTGTAATGCAATATCGTAGATTCGAAGATTTATGTATTAGGCCTGAGGCCAAAAGAATAAAAACTAACTACCGTGCAGTGAGAAATTTGGGGAAAAACAAAAATAACTATGGAAATCGCGAGCAAAATCAAAATTCAAATAAACCACATTATAAAAATGATTCCGGGCAAGTAAAACCGCAAACTCGACAAAATTACAGTGATAGACAAAGTGGCCTGAACGACAGTCGACAGACAAATTACAAACCAAATTACGACAATAAGTATAACAATAATCAATATAATAACAAGTCTGGGCAATACAATAAATCGAGCAATAATTACAGGAATTTCAAACAAAATTCTGATTCACGTAGACAGCATATTACTACTCCCATGGAGGTAGATAATGTGCAACAGAGTGACCAAACTGATCCAAAAATAACTGAAAAAGTTTCAAGACAACATGGCTCTAATAAACAGTCGATACAAAATGAGCCTGTCGAATCAAACCTGGTGGACAGTTCTAACGAGGGGAGGAAGTTTTTTATGAACTAGCCTCGGACGAACTCCCACTAATTCAAATTACCTTAAATAAAATTAAATATTCCGCACTAATAGATACAGGCTCTTCGTTTAGTATTATAAACGAACAATTGAATAATTTTGAAAAAGTAAAAATCAAACCTCTGTATTTCACTACTGTCACAGGCAAGGATTACATTAATTACGAAGCGCATACTTCAGCCCCGGCGGAATTTCAATTACCGCCAGGTGCAACTATTAGGTGGAAAGCACGAAATTTAAAAAACAGAAAATATGACTTCATAATAGGCATAGACCTGCTTGATAAACTAAGTACTATAATAGATATTGAAGCAAAAACTATTTCGCTAAATAGGCAAATAATCCCTTTTGTAAACAATCCGTATCCAATCGAGCAGATCTGCGCATTGGAACCAATAGAAAGTGACTATTTGGATCGTCTGAAATTAGATCATCTAAACTCTGAGGAATATAGGGAAATAGTTAACCTAGTAGCACAATTTGAAAGCACCTTTTTCAAAGAAGGGGACAAGCTTACAAGCACCCCCAGTATATTACACGAAATCAAAACGACTACCGATAATCAAATCAATTCTAAACTCTATCGATATCCGCCTAAACATGAACAAGAAGTTAGGCGGCAAATAGCGGAAATGGAAGAGCAAGGAATTATCCGAAAGAGTAATTCCAAGTACTCTAGTCCGCTGATAGTAGTACCCAAAAAAAGGGATAGTACGGGAGAAAAGAAATTCCGCATAGTAATTGATTATCGGAAGTTGAATGAAGTGACGGTGGACGACAAGTTCCCATTGCCAAATATAGACTCAATATTGGACAAACTGGGGCGAGCCCAGTATTTCTCCACTATCGATCTAGCGAAAGGTTATCACCAAATTCTAATTAAGGAGGAGGACCGAAAAAAGACGGCTTTTGTCACGCCTCACGGCCTCTACGAATTTGTGAGAATGCCCTTCGGCCTAAAGAACGCCCCAGCGACGTTCCAAAGGCTTATGAACGATGTACTTAGAGAATTCATCAATGAAACATGCGTCGTTTATCTCGATGATGTGCTTATATTTAGCACATCAATTCAAGAGCACATTAAAGCAATTTCTGATATTCTTAAAGTGCTGAAAAAGAACAAGTTAAAAATTCAGATAGATAAGTGTCGATTTATGGAGAAGGAAACACCCTTCCTAGGGCACCTAATCACCAAAGTTGGCTTAAAACCGAATCCAGAGAAGGTTAGTGCAATTGAAAAGGCAAAATTACCAAAAACCGAGAAAGAAATAAAAAGTTTTTTGGGCCTCACCGGATTTTATCGTAAATTCATCAAGGACTACGCAAAAGTAGCACAGCCAATCACGAAGTACCTCAAGAAAGATACTAAAATAAATGCCCACGACCCGAATTATATCAACGCTTTTGAAAAACTCAAAAGCCTTATCGTGTCGCCTCCCATTCTGAGTTTCCCCGATTTCAAAAGGCCTTTCCAGCTCACCACCGACGCCTCGAATTTCGCAATTGGTGCCGTCTTGTCACAAGACGGACACCCAATTTGCTTTGCATCCCGTACTTTAAACTCACATGAGAAAAACTACTCTGCAACGGACAAGGAGTTTCTTGCCATCATGTGGTCTGTCAACTATTTCAGACCATACTTGTATGGCAACAAGTTTAAAATTTATACGGATCACCAGCCAATTAAATATCTACAGGCTAAATATCGAGGTAGGGATCTATCCCCTAGACATCAAAGGTGGCTGCTGAAATTGGGTGAGTACAACTTCGACATCGAATATCTTAAAGGTCGTAACAACAAAGTAGCGGACTTTTTGAGTAGACTTGTTCCTACCAAAAATGCGGACGAATCGGTAAAAAGAACCGAAAGTCGCACTAACTCATACTCGGATTTAGGAGTGTTTCTAAATGTAGAAGAGGAAGACGTAACTATGGCAACAAAACATTCGGCGGATGAAGAGCTTCTCGATCACATTCCGATAAAAGAGGAAATTGTGAATAAGTACAAAACACAATTAATCCTCACAAATAACAAAACTAAGGAGCTACAGATACTGCACAATAAACGAATAATATTTATAGCCGAATACGATTTTGAGAATCTCCACGACATTCTTAGGAGGTATATAAAAAAGGGTTCGACAGGGATCTATACAGAACTCCAGGACAGTAAATACAACTTTGTCCAAGAGAAAATTAGAGAAATGTTCTCTAATGATCGCCAGATTAAATTTGTACGTTGCTCATTTCGGGCGCAAGATATCGAAACCAAGGTGGAGGCTGTAAAGCAAATCGCTCTCTACCACGTCAGAGAAAGTATTCATTCGGGTATACAAGAAACATTTAACTCCATAAAAAACAAAATATATTATCGGAAGCTATTGGAATTAATAACCATAGTAATTAATCAGTGCGATGTTTGCCAGCAAACAAAATATGATCGACACCCGATAAAACCAAAGTTCAAACATACTGAGACTGCAACTGATATTAATCAAATTATGCAAATAGATATTTACACCATCATGAAACCCAATTTTCTCACTGTAATCGACAAGTTTTCGAAATTCGCGGCAGTTTACTACCTTCCGGATAGAAACCATCTAACCATAATAGAGCAGTTGGAGGACCATTTCGCCAAGATCGGAAAACCCAGTAAAATAATTGCCGGCAATGAATTCGGCGGAGTGCTAGTAAAGGAGTTTTTACAAACAGAAGGTGTAATTCTACACCTTACCAAGGCCCACAGTCACACCGGAATAGCCGATGTAGAAAGGCTTCACAGCACTATAGTAGAAAAATTCAGGATTCTGGCGACAAATCAAACAAAACTGTCAGCAAGACGGATTTTGCAGCAGGCGGTGCGAAACTACAATGAGCGATTCCATTCTGTTATCAGATGCACCCCTATGGAAGTACAAAGACATAAAGTAGATTTTCAGAAAATTACGAAAAACCTAGGAGAAACTAAAGCGAAATACTTAGGTAAACGTAATGAACACCGAGAAGATTACGTCGAAACGAGGACGACGGGATTTATAAAGAATTACAAGGCTGTTAGGCAAAAGCAGTTGCCAAGATACAGAAAGGCTAAACTCGACAACGTCCACCCGTCTAATATAAAAAGGAAACCTAAGTTTGCGGACATAAGTGATTCTAATATTAACGAAAGTGATGTTATTACAGAAGAACAAAAACTTATTATCGAAAAGGCAATAAATGGCGGTCAGCATAACGAAACCTTACAATCAAAATTCAATCTTATAATTACTAGACAGGACATAGAAACATTAGTAGAAGACCAATGGCTGAACGATAACATCATAAATTTCTATATGAACCTCCTGATGGAGCGTAGTCAACAAAACCCTGAGAATTTACCAAGGGTATACGCCCTAAATACGTTTTTCATTCCCTGTCTCCTACGATCTGGTTATAGTGCCGTTCGAAGGTGGACCAAGAATGTAAACATTTTTGCCTACGACATAATAGTAGTCCCGGTTCATGTAGATAATGTCCATTGGTGTATGGCAATAATCGATTTAAAGAATAAGAATTTAAAATATTATGACTCACTGGGGAAAGCAAACCCTCAGGTTGTAGATGCACTGGAGGACTATCTAAAACAAGAATCATTGGACAAACAAAACCAACCATTCGATACAACAATTTTCACCACAGAAGCATTAGCGGACACTCCACAACAAACTAATGGTAGCGATTGTGGCGTATTCAGCTGCATGATCGCTGAAAATATAACTAGGAACAATGAAATAACAATCTCACAAAATGATATACCTTACCTTAGGCAAAGGATGATTTTAGAGATAATTCAAGGGAAACTGTTCCAGTAACCCCTAACTTGTTGCAAAATGTTTATACCTAAATACACCCAAACCTTCATTCCAAACCACCTAAAAGTGTTTCTCTCATAACCTTTTTTTAGTTCTACAGAATTATATTCATAATTCTTTTACTACTGATCCCGGTCAAGGGATCACTGAATCTATACAACATAAACTCCTATTACTAACGGAATTGGAACATTTGACAAACAAAGTCAGGACCCTGATACCACGAGACAATAGACAAAAACGAGGACTAATGAACATAGTGGGAAATGCACAAAACTGGCTGTTCGGGACGATGGACGATCAGGACAGACGTGACATCGATGCCCATTTACATACATTGGACGTGAATAACCACAATATAATTGAAACAATTAACCAACAGGTAGACATAAACAAACACTTTAACGACACATTCCGACAACTTAAGGACATAGCCAACCGAGACAGAAATATATTTTCGGACAAAATAAACGGGATTTCAAGTAGCACATTAATGAACAATATGTATTATGATCAACTTTTTAAAGTTCAGATCCTCCAGCATAGAATCGAAAATTTGCAAGACAATGTAGCATCAGCCAGATATGGTATGCTGCATCCCAATATTCTCACTGACGAAGAAATAGCAAAGTACGATGTAAATTTTAGCAAATTGCAATATATAAAGGTAGGAGTAGCCAAGTCTAACAAAAATTTATTATTATTTGCTATCAAAATTCCAAAAGAATTTGTAACAGTCCAACTGAAGAGACTTCTACCTATACCTAACAAACAAAATAAAGAAATAGATTATCCTAGTGAACCCGTATTCACATTGAATGAAAATGTATATAAATACGAAAAACTTAAAACTTTAAATGAACTATCCTTGAGCAAACATTGTGTATATAGGCAAACTTGTAAGTTAATAAAAAATGAAAATACAGAAATAATAGAATTAGATTCCGAAACGATCATCATAAAGAATGCAAAACAATTAAATGTAAGCCAAAATTGCGATACCAGGAAATTGTCAATTTCAGGAAATATTTTAATTCATTTTAGTAATTGCACACTTAAAATCTTAGATCATTATTTTACAAACACTGAAGAAAAATTTCGAGATCGTTTCTATTATCCTACAAACATGACATTTAATAACTTCAAGGATCGAATTACTCTAGAAGATATCAAATTAGATAACATTAAAAATATTAACAAAATCAAAGAACTCCAAGTTCATAAAACAATTTCATATAGTATCAATTCAATTGTAATCCTGTTCATATTACTTATTATTTGTATACCAATAATTTATATAAAAAGAAAACATCAGTCATTAAAACTGAAAATAGATAATGGGATTCAGGAGAATCCTAATTGTAAGGGGGGAGAAGTTATGTATCAGGTAACGTCTGGAATGAAACAGTATGACACCGAGAAATGCGAGTTAGTTATGTATCAGGTAACGTCTGGAATGAAACAGTATGACACCGAGAAATGCGAGTTATGTATCAGGTAGACGTGAGAAATTATTTGCAACCTTCCACAATTCCAGAAAACGCAGACGCTAAGTCAGCACAGTAAAATCATAAATACGCCTGCCACGTAACTTCTCAGTAGTAGTATTACTTAGATCGTAGATCAGTGTGTAAGCAGGAATTTCCGTGAATAAAGTTGAAATAGTAATTCATAATTTGTTGGATTCATTTCGGATCTCAGGGGACTTGGAGTCCATTTCTTTTTTTTAAAACACTTTCGGCCCACGGCATGTAACTAGCATGAGATCAAATACCTTCTCTTGACCTAGTGAGGTATTGTCGTGCTTCTCACGATGATTCGCAATGAAACACGGTAATTTGGATGATGCGAATGCGGTTGTCAATGTTTCTTTAAAAAGTCTTTGTAATGTGAAATAACAACTGACTCCGGGAGTCTTCCTCTTTTTGTTAGCGTTTGTCCCGTTCACAAGCGGGGTCGGCTAGTCATGGTTAGGTACGCCATGTTCCTCTGTCATCTGCCTGATCTGGATGTAGCCGCGAGGCTTTCAAAACACCATCCAACGTATCAAGCCCAAGAGTTCTTCTGGCATTAGGTGATGTCGTAAGGCATACCAGACGAATTCGTGTGGCACACGGTCAAACTCCCCCCCTCGAGATATAGAAATACAATGTAAAGTGGGCGATGTTTCTCACGGTGTCTCTCCATAAGTAACTGTGCAGCGTGTATTGCCGTAGTAGTTCCGCAGTACTTGATGCGCGGTTATTTGAACTATTTCGCAAATACGGTTATAAAGAATGCGTTCAACAATCTTCATAACATGGGAAAGCAACCGGGTCAGAGGACTACCTTTCTTTTTCCATATTGGAATAGGGGTACTTCCTTGTCGGTCAGATGGTGTTCTACCTCTTACCTCCTGAATAATCCGATTGAGGAACTCACTTTGTCACAGCATTGGGTCCCAGCTCTTCGCTTATTAGATCTCAGATGCCATTTCTTCAGCAGCCAGGTTTTGTTGCTTTTCCGATTTCATTCATTTTATTACCTCCTCGACTTCAGTGCCGCTGACAGTGTCTTTGGGACTTAATCCCACTGTATTCTTAAGACACGGATTGATTTTGCGACTCCAAGCAGAACACCGCTGTGACAAGCAATAACGGTACCAGTCTATACTGGGTGCATGGCTCAGCATTCAGATGCAAGACCTACTTAAATCTCCATCGAACTATGGAGTTGGGCACTTGTGTTGAAACGCAACACTACGCTTGAGCGTAAACACAACCGCCATGAAACTCCCACTAGGGGGCTAACAACAATAACCGAGCTGAACGCACATACAACAGGAATTCTCCCGAAGTATGAGAATTCAGGGGTTATCCCTGGTAAGGTTTCTAGACGTACTGCCACTTCCAATGAGTCCTCGTGCAGACTCTGGACTGATCACCCTAATTAGGACTTTGAAGTATTTGCATCACGGCCGGCAAACCAATGTGATGCAGCGTTTCCTCCTCGGCCACTTAATTTTGGTTCGGCCGACAGGGGTGCCGTTCCGGTTTCCTCGCCGCCGCCTCTGAGCGCCAGTGGTGCTGATAGGTGGAATTGACCCTAATGTCGGCAATGGTTGTGGAAGTGAAGGATGAACAAATCCTTCCATCTTTGAGAAACTTGTAGTGGAGGCGTTTCTTTCAAGGACTTTTCGCGTAAGAATGATCATTTCTGTGATGTCTTCTCACAAAATCGTCACCATTGAATGCACGTGAAGACAGTGGGATCCTCGCCCTAATTTATCGATGGCTTGATTCATAAGACGGCAATTAACGGTCGATGTTGAGGTGCGATGGTTTCATAGGGAATGACTTTGCAGTGAGTGGCGGTGGTAAAAAGTTGGCGTTTTATGAGAATATAGTCGATTTGCGTTTTACTGTTTCCACTATAAAATGTAAGCAGATGAAACAATAGTTTGTTGGACCATGTTTTCTTCAATTACAAGGTAATGGGTGCCCGCAAAATCGGCTATATGCTCGCCATCCTTATTGTGCGCTCCATACCTCTTTCCGTCATGCTGTTTGCCTTTTCACCCACATGATCATTACGGTCACCTGCGATGATGATATAGTCATCAGCAGGCACGTTACAAGTTTTGCATCGACAAGTTGCCAGAAGGCATCAGGTCGACCTGTCTGTGGTGCATTCGCGGTGATGAAGCCGGCCATCAAATCATTCGACTTCCTTAATGGCGTCACGGAAAGCGCAGTTTCTAAAATGGTATATCTCGCTTTTCTGATGTTGAAGTTGTGACCCAGTCATATTTTCAACGTGGATTCATTCTTGTCATATTTCAGAAGCTGTTGGAGCAGTTTTCAACTTTAAAAAATGTTGACTCATATTGAAATGATTCTCAAAATTTAACCTTGACTCCAAAGAAACAGAATTTAGTCAGGTGATGGCAGTTCACTTCTTACGAATATTTCCTTTTGGGACACCTTCAGCGAGGTTTTAATGGAATTATTTGTGCGGCAAGTCACGGAATAACATTTCACCGTCCTTCCTGACATTTCACATGCGAAATTATATCGATTTGCGAAAACTAACCACAAGGCCACCTAGATCAAGATAAGATAAGTTGCGCCTAATAATCTAGTTCAGCGAGTTTTCCAATTATTATTTCATTGTTTTGTGCGCGAGCTACACAATTTCATCTGGTATGCTTTGGGGCAACACCTACTGCTGGATGCTCTAGCGCTACGTTTACTGCCCTACTGCCATCACAGGCAAAGTTGAGTGTGTCAATTATGTATATAAAAACCGTTTCGTGCCTCTGACGGTGTTCATTAAGAAAGCGGCAAATCTTCACTTTTTTGTTCTTGTCATGGACGCCGTCATATTAAAATTTCAATGGTTGGTACCCTACATACAAACCGGTACCATAATTGTCAGCGGCGACAACCTGTCGGGAACTGAGCGATCGAAGTATGCTACTCGGATTAGGCAATGGCAAAATTTTTTTTCAGGCAGCAACCCTACTGCTAAAGTAACTGGCGTTCCTTTGGATTGATGGATGTATCATCGAAGATATTAACTCTAAATTCTATCGTAGGTTCATTTATTCTGTCACCTCCAATTGTTTCGGGGCCTGTCGGTCTTCAGAAACACTGAATGAAGATACGCTGAATCGATAGTGAAGAAATTGCGAAAGGGATTTCTGATAATTTCGTCATGTAATTTGCGCTGTAAGCAACTTACTAGCTAAGATTGTCCTCTGCTATAAATTTAACAGGAAAGAAATTTTTGCAATATCGAGCTAAGCGAAGGAAAATGCATTTCCTTCTAAGCGATATATAATATTCGTTCTCATAAATTATGATTCCCTTTTTTTTAGATTGTGAAAATTTCTATTATATGTGACCGCAGGTTTGGTGCAGGACGGAGGATATCAGACGCTGCCTCAGTCCCTCATATAAATTAAAAAATACGAGATATTTATGAATTATAACCTAGACAAAAACCGCTAAACTAGGAAGGAAAGTGAGGGAGTCTTGAGTTCAATAATAAGAATAGCAAGACGGGAAACCGGAAACTGGGCGCTTCAGGTATGAAAGGTTTTGTTTGCTTCTTCTGTGAGTATATTTAAGTGTAGAACTATCCCGTTTGTATGTAGCCCGTTATGTATATGCATTTAGCATGTCAGATTTAGTTCTTCGTCTTGTAAATTTGCACGGTAAGCATAACTTTGAGTAACTGTAGCTTTGTTACTAATAGTATGATTTTGATCAAGCTAGGGGTTAATATGCTTCATATTATATTTTATATTACTACCAACTTTTATAACTCTGACATAAACTTAAGGGGGGTTTTACTCAATTTTCGCAAAAATACGGTAATATACTATTATTAACTTAATTTGAACAGATATTGATATGGAGAGTATTTTGAGGCCTGGGCACCATACAGAGGCACCTTTTTTATTTTTTCAGATTTTTCGGTTGGGTACTTTCTGAGAATGGGTCCGTTAAAGAAATTGTCATTTTCCACCCCTCCCACTCCCCGCCTTTCTAACAAACCTCAAAACTAAGACCGACTTCAAAAAGTACTAATCGAGACCTTCCATTTGATACCCCACATGACTACATTCGGTGAAAAAAAATTTTACACCCCCCTTTTAGATGTGTGGGGACCCCCTAAATCTCAACGTAGAAGGATATCACTCACTGCATGTCTGGGGGTCGACAGTTCCCACCTTCTCAACAAATTTTGTGTCAGTCGGTGTAGCCGTTTCTGAGAAAAGCGCGTATGACAGACAGACAGACAGAAAGATAGACGGACAGACAGACAGACATTGAACCGATTTTAATAAGGTTTTGTTTTGCAAACGAAACCTTAAAAATTATGTCTATTTAATTAATAAGTAGCCAAATAAAATAAAATTCAATTGATTTTTGCCCGAACTCGTTTCTATTTATTTATTATGATATATATATTTCGAGTACAAGTTCTGATCAACTAAGATCTCTTGCATTGTATTTTATTTAGATTCTTTTGGAAATCGTGGATAGAAGCGACAAAATTTTAAATCGATGAATTAATTGCCTCCTCGTTTTTTAGCCTTTGTCTCATTCATATAATAAGTGGGGTCGGCTCGTCGTGACCGGTTGCGCCATTTTATTTTATCAAAAGCCTAATCTGGATGTGCTCGTGAGGCCTTTAAATCCACTGTTGTTTCGGTCGGCCTTTTGGTCTCTTAACATCAACTTCGAAGTTCGCACCCATCTTGGCAAGTGAATTCTCTTCAACGCGAATTACACTACTATACAATCGAAAACGCCTCTCCCCCATTGTTTTCACGATCGGTGCAACCACATATCGATCACGGATATCCTCATTTGGAATGTGATGAAGGCATGTCACCACACTAATCCAACGTAATATCATCATCTCCATTACTGCAGGACGCCGTTCACTGTGCTTTGTAATCGACAACACTCAGAACCATAAAGGGTGACAGGCTGGACGACACTGCGATAAATTTTAGATTTGTCACGTTCGTTGATATGTTGATCACTAAGAACGCCAGCTAGCGACAATTTCATAACGCAGTTCTAAATTGGCATTGTACCGAGATGTTTAAATCGCTCAGTTCTGGGCAGGTCACTGGTACTGGCAATGAAAGTCACAATTTCATGAGGATCGGTTGTCAAAAATTGAGGTTTATCCAGATTAAATCTGAGATTATGTTGTATAGAGCGATCATTCCATTTTCGGACCAGTTGCTCGAGCTCAGCTCTGCTATGAGATGCCAGGAAAAAATCATCCACATAAAGCAGTGTATAGGGCGCTGAACGTTGGGCGTCTCATGTGATGGTGTCCATAACAAGAATAAGGTGAGCACGAATTCTTCTTGTTGTCGTAGGGCAAGCCAGATGGATTCATGTGGAACACGGCCAAACTTCCTCTCTAGATCCAGAAATGCAATGTATAGAATTCGATGTTTCTCTTGGTGTTTGTCCATGGGTAACCGTGCAGCTTTCCCCGATCTCATTTGTTTTATTGCTTCATCGACTTTAGTGGCATTGGCAAGTGGATTGGCTCCAAATGTCGACAATGCTTGTGGAATTGAAAGACGAACAGATTCTTCCGCTGAAATTTGCTCGAAATATTCTCGTCATCTATCCGTCGCGGCTCGTCGATCGGTAAGCAAAGTACCCTTTCTGTCATTAATGCAACAGGAGTATTCGGCATCCTGTCCTCGCTCGTGTCAGCTTTTGACAAGTCGATACAGATCTCTCTTGCCATCTCGAGTGTCCAGTTTAACGTAAAAATCTTTGTAATGGACCACTCGAGTGACAGCGATCGCTTTCTTTGTTTCCTGATTGGTTTAATTTGGTTCCACGATTTTTTCATATTCATAATGGCTGGTAATCGCGCAAGGGAGATTATTTCTTCCTTCTTTTCATTTTCATTTCATTTTCATTTAATGCGTGGCGATCCAGTGCGCTAGTCACGCGGTTCTATCATAGGGAACGACTTTGCAATCAGTAACGGTGGTAAAATGTCGGCGTCTTATGAGAGTATAGTCGATTTGCGTTTTAACGTTCCCACTATAGAATATAGGAAGGTAAAATAATTGTTTAATGAACCATATATTCATAATTACAAGGTCGCGGGTGCCCGCAAAATCGATTATACGGTCGGCACCCTCATTACGCGTCTAAACCCTTGGCATCTGTTTTTGTCTGCCTTTTCAACCACATGACCTGATGGAATGGCTTTCAAATGGTATTAAATATCGGGATTACTAATTATTAATCAAAAATAAAGAAAATTTACTCTGGGGACCTGCAAAGCTGAAGCTGATAGCCCCCATTCGGGAAACTTCGGCAATAGTCTGCCGTAGTGATCTCAATGGGAAATTGTTCAATTTTAAAAGACTTCATTTTTGAACCGGACCAAAGGCATGTTTTTTATTTGTCAATATTAATAGTTAAATATTTTGTTGCTCCCTGCCTCCAGTCCTGATGCTAATGGCATTTCCCCATAAAAATTCACAGAAGTGAGCACATGACAATGGATGCTTGTTATCACACATATGTACTTATGTACACGCACTATATATTCGCTAAGCTTCGTTTGACTGATTTCCTCTTGTGTAATAATTCCAATAATTTAGATTTAACATCTACAACATGTAATAAAATGATATTGATTCCATGATTCTTGGCATGCATGTGAGCTAATGACATAATGTGCCTTACTTCCATGATAATGATTATTCCAAATTTTATGAATGTACTTCCTAAAATTCAGGACTTCGCCGTCAAGCACTGAAATCTAGATGAACTCCTTCCAATTATTGTGGATTATTTTCGTTGCTTACCCATAAAAATATCCTCTGGTATATTACAGACAAATTAGTTCGCCATGCACTACCACCCTTTAATTTTCTGGTCTAATTATTGGATTGTTAGCTCATGTAAGACTGCCATCAAAAACCTACCAAAGTCCTTGATCCTTTGGCCTACTATTTGCTTGGAAAATTATTAACACCCTGACTGATACTTGTAGGCAAACACAAGCAAAACAAACACAGCATACATAAGCGACATTCGAGGAGGCCAATGGAAACATATGTTCGGATTCGGTTTCTTTAGTCCATGTTTACCCTGCGCTATTTATCGCCCTCGTCGGTTGTGTTACGATGTCATAAAACCAGTTATACAGTTTTGCTAGGACTTTCGATAGCTGCTGATTACATTAATTGTAAAATACTAAATTACCACCCTGTGAAAGCAACTTGTCTCACTCAATTATTAATCAATGCTCGATATCATTAGATGGTAGGGTTCCTGGAGGTCTTCACTTTCTCAAGCCCCGTAAATTGAGACGTTCTCGCTAAGCCCCAAATGCTTCGTAAATAATTCAATGATTTGATTAATTAAATTGTCGTGACACGGTAACAGGGTGTTTGATCAGTAGACATAATTGCTAACGCTTGTTGTTCTTTTGAATACTCAATCACCACCTCCAGTCTGTCAGGATAATAAAATAAGACATGATATACCCTCTCCATTCCATATTGGTTTATTGACTGAACCGAAGGGAGTAATCAATATAGGAAAATGCCGCATCCTTGATGCAGGAGCTATAAACCGAGCAGCTACGAGTCGAATCGAAGCTGTGAATCCACGGACCAGTATCTTCGACGCGTTTTTCTCGAAGAAAATCTTTCAGTTGCCAACACGAGTTGCCACTCCCTTTCTACTCGGAGTTTTATGCTAAGAAGGAAAAAAGCAGCGCAAAGAAAACACGAGAAAAAGCAAAAGGAAAATCTGGATGTACACTCAAAGCGTTGCGGACTATTTACAAAAGGCGTGGTTACGGATGCGGTCCACGATTTCTTTCCCCGGAAAAATTATTGGGTAAGAAAGTATCAAAGCCTCTCCAATCAAAATGCCACAGCTAAAATTTATAATGCAACATAACTTTTCGCTGTGAACGTGTAGTTATTGGAAATTCTCATGCAATGATATTTACGCCGTCCAGAAGCAACAATTAATGAGGGTATTCGTACCCATATGCATACGGTAGTCAAGTTCAAATGCTGGCATATGGTGCTGAACTAACTAACTTCTAGTTTTTTCGTCGAAACATATGCCACCTTTTATTATTCAAAGCGGGCATTTGTGTATGGACGCTTATCGTAATCTTGAAACAAAAGGACATAATTGGTTTGGCACAATATACACGCCGTGCTGCCGGATAATCAACGATTTTGTTTTAATTCACTTAATCTGATGAGTTCCTTGCATACAGCGTAAAATTGATATTACCTCCACCCGGAGCAAACACACATGTCACATACATTCATATATCATTCCATCCTGGTGGCGAATCATACTCATGTGTGCAATGATATTCATATATCAATTGAAGGTGATACCGCACCAGCAGTGAATCCTGGGTTCACCCAGAGTTGGCTGAATGTTTTATGCAAAAAAGCCGCCGCCGGTACGAAGACCCTCATATTCCTGAAGTATGAAAACAAGGTGGAGCTCAGAAAAACGAGGTAACGAACGTGGTCGTCAACGTTTCACTCGTAAATGAACCCTTTCATTAGAGAGATGAGGATTCATTGCGCTCCGGCAGGATAGGTAGCCTATCGTTCGTGGTAATGAAGCCGACAGGATGACGACGTCTCCATTTCACCCCTTTCGTGATGTACACTTTTAGCCGTAATTAAAATCACAATGTGTCATTCGATCATACGTTAAGTAATTGAATTTGTAACAACAAGAAGGATTTGAGAGTGTTGATATGATTATGATTGTGAAGTAGATTAAGATGGCATTTTCGATATCTTTCGAGGATAGTGCGTTTTGAATAATTAATTAACTGGAAAGGTCCTCGCTAAGGTAAAGAGCTTCATTACGCGTGAGTAATGACAGTTAATTTACATATCACACAGGATTGCTCACATGTAATGCTCGAACAACGGAACAATCTGGCCAATATGATCGTATAGAATCTGCTCAATTCAGTATTAAATGTAGCACAATGGAAACTCCAATGAACTGATTTTAATATATAACTACACGCAATTTTCTCCTCCACTTATGATACATTAACCGCCTTAATTTACAAGGGTCGTCCCCTCTTTAGCCTATCCAAAAAAACACAAAAGTTTTGGAAAGTACTGTATTTATTTTTCAACATAATCTTCTTTCAGCTCTACACGCTTTTCCAAGCGATATCCAATAAGTGCGACGCCCTTTTTATAAGGAGAACTGATTTGTTCCTCAAAATAGCCATTAACTGCCGACACCACTCCTTCATCGTTATAAAATCTTTTAACACTGAGGCTTTTTTTCAAGTTTGGGAACAGAAAATAATCCGAGGGGGCTAAATCTAGCGAAACTGGTGCGTGAAGTAGCGACTACAATTCATTAATTTGGGCATCGAAATAACGGATTTGTGAGCTGGTGCATTGTCTTGATGAAAGAACACTTTCTTCGTAGCTAAATCTGGCCGTTTTTGTTTGATTTCTTCGTTCAAACGTTACAATAATTTCGCATAATACTCGCCGTTGATTGCTTTTCCTTTCTCAAGATCATTATCATGAACGGCGCAACCACCGGTATCCGGTCTAGGCCTGCCTTAATAACGAACTCCAGACATCCCGATTTTACGCCGAGGTCCATCAATTCGATATCCCCAAAAGCTGTCTGGCGTCCTGGCCTACGCCATCGCTCCATCTTAGGCAGGGTCTGCCTCGTCTTCTTTTCCTACCATAGATATTGCCCTTATAGAATTTCCGGGTGGGATCATCTTCATCCATACGGATTAAGTGACCCGCCCACCGTAACCTATTGGGCCGGATTTTATCCACAACCGGACGGTCATGGTATCACTCATAGATTCCGTCATTGTGTAGGCTACGGAATCGTCCATCCTCATGTAGGGGCCAAAAATTCTTCGGAGGATTTTTCTGTCGAACGCGGCCAAGAGTTCGCAATTTTTCTTGCTTAGAACCCAAGTCTCCGAGGGCTTCTCCGCTCGACGGAGTTCGCGATAAGTCTCTGCGCGTGCCCGCGTTCTTTGAGAATGCCACATTACTCGGCATGCGGCATTCTTCCGTTCCGTTGCTAGCTTACATTCATCGTCAAATCGGCCGTTCCGACTCCTTTTGCGGATGGGGCCAAGTATGTTTGTGGTCGTATCCATGATAACGTTCTTCAGGTGGTTGTGAAGATCATTTGTTGATGCTTCATCTTTAGGACCTCTGTTGACTGCGGTTATTGCGGCATCCATTTCCCTCTTATAGGCGTCGCGGAGAGCTGTGTTATGGATGGTTTCAGTGTTAACTCTCACCTGATTGTCAAAGGGGATTCTAGGTGGTGTTGTTATTCGAGCTCGGAGCACCTCAAGATAGTCAATAGAAATGATCTCACACGCATCTTAACGCCGACACCATGACTTTCTCTGCAGATGAAACGGTCTTCGGCTTCTCTTTTGAGTCCATTGTTTTGAATGTTCTTTTATCTTGGGAGTGAAGTGATGCCCCCATGTTTCATCTATGATTATGAAATCGCGCTTTGTTTTTATGAAACTTCACTATACACTCAACTAAACCATTTTCTTGCCTTTGTTTTTGCTCGAGTTAGAACAAACGCATCTCGCGCTTAGCTCTTCCATGTTCAAATTTTCAGTAAATATGCGGTGAACCGCACTTTGAAATGCCTACTATGTCTGCTAACTCGCACACTTCCAATCAATAGTCATCCGGTACCGCTTTGTAGATATTCTCTGGACTCGTCACCTCATTTGGTAGATCATTGCGAGGCTCCGCTTGGCAACTCTTACGGCCTCGTTTAGGCTATACTACCCAATGTTTTATTGCTGTAAACGAAGGAGCATACTCACCCAGAGTAGCATCCATTTCAGCTTCTATACGAGTTGCGCCGAAGCCTTTGAAATAAAAGTATTATTTCACATAACAATGATCAATTTTCTATTTTCACAAATTGACTGAAAACATTTAATATCGATGGCTGCCAAACAAATACTAAACAACGTGACAACTTCAAATTTCAAGCATATGCTTTATAAATTGCGTACTTTACAGTCACATTTTTTTTGGGACCATCCTCGTATATATTATGTAGAATGAACAGAAAACAATATGTATCAACGATTCAGTATAGGTGGTATTCACCAGTTTACTACTGATTTAACAATGAAGATGTCATTATTTAATAACAGTACAGCTATTTGAATGAAAAAGGGCTGAGGAATAACTATGTAGACTGTGTTTATGAATAAATTCCCGCTTCATCTGGTTTTAACTGTCCTGTCCTGTCCTTTCGACAGCGGCAACCAGGGCATTCGAGAGATATTAGCTACTATCATCAGGACGACATATGACAGTGTAAAATGCCACTTTACATTGTAGTAAAATTTCGGGGGTTTTTGAGGTCTAAAGTCCGCTTTAGATAGTAGAACTTCCTTTTATTATTGATACCGTTTCTTCGCCTTCAAATAGAAAATGAAGTATACTCTCTAGCCTCTTCTTTGCAATCCCTACTTCCTTTTTTGCATGCGGCGGGCCCCGCGATCATCAGCAATACAAGCTATGGAGCTGGGTAATGAACATCAGTGGGAGGGAGGGTCTGGTGGCAAAGTGGGTGGTCCGGAAATATTCTGACTTACCAGTCGATGTTGGCGTATGCTGTATACATATGTGATGGCACTGCAGGAATCTATGTAAGGATTATAGGCGACCAAAGTTGTAGTTAGGACAAACTATTGATTTGTGTATTAAACTCACTTTTGATGTGTTTTCGTCGTCCTCTATGTGCGGCACTGATGAAGGGAATAAGCGGTTTGCGAAATATCGCAAAAACCAATAACAGTAGCAAAACCGTCCCATTAATTTAAAAAACTACCGTTTAGGTTATTTGGGCCAATCAACCGCGAAATATCATTGACAAAAGAGTTGTGGTAGGATTATGCCACATTTGTAGCAAGCAAACGAAGAATGACAAGAAAGTATTGCGATTAGAAGAAGCCCGTTAGTAATGAAGATACCGCAAAAACAAAAAAAAAGATTAGAACGCAATCAATAAATTTAAATGATATCGAATAAATGGACTTATTACAATGTAACAATTTCATTATTTTTGTATTATTGCATAAACATGGAATATTTGATAATGTTTTTGTTGTAACGATGATAATGCGAACTCTAATAATAACTATTATGCTCACTGTACCTTAATGCTTTATCAATATGATAATTACAAATGAATATTGTCTATCATAACTTCTTTATTAATGTTTATTCCCTTTTTAAGGTTTTGTGCAAAACAAAACCTTATTTAAATTTATTCACTGTTTGTTTGTGTGTCTGTCACACGCAATTTTCTCCAAAACGGCTAAACCGATCTGAACGAAATTTTGTAGACAGATGGGAACTATTGAATCCCACGCATGCAGTGAGTGACATAGATTTAGCTTGAGTTTAAAAGGGTATTCACCATGCATGCAAAGGAGGACTTCATTTTCACCGGATATAGTCAAATGAAAGGTCTCGATTAGCATTTTCCGAATCTGATATTAGTTTTGACGTGAATTGTAAAGTGCGTGAGTGAGGAGTGAAAATGTACATACTTAAAGTGAGACAGGACTCATTTTCGGGAACTACCCAACTCAAAAATCCGAAAAAAAGTTAGGGTTGTATGTACTTACTAATAGTATATTACCAGCTTTTAGAAATTGATTAAAAAACCACCTTAAGTTCATCCAACAAAACCTTATTAGAATCGAGTCGATGTCTGTCTGTCTGTCACGCCCGATTTAACGGCTAGACCGATTTTCACGAAAATTGGTGTCAGCATGTGGTCTGTTGTTCTCTTCACATACAGTGAGTGGCAGCATTTGGTGTTAAGCGTAAGGGGGGGCTCCCCATACATATGGAGGGTGCAACATTTTTTTTTCACAGAATGTAGTCATGTGGGGTATCAAATGAAAGGGTTCAAATAGTACTTTGCAAAAAATGGTCCTATATTTAATGTCGGGTGAAAAAAGTGTAACAGGTCGGGCTCTTAGAACCTATGCAATCGAAAAATCTGAAAAAAGTCACAGTGGCATATCTGAATGAAATCGAAGCCTCAAAATGCATCCCGTTCCGATATCTGCACAGATAAACTTAATAATAGTATATTAGCATATTTTAGAAGTTTAGCGGAAACCCCCTTAAGTTCACGGTAGAACTACAGAATTCAGAACTTACGTAAAGGATAGCATAAGGCATTACTGTGGGAAGTTTGAAGGAAATCTAACCATTATTAACAATGTGATAGAAGGTAAAACTTTCACATTTTGTGTGAATTTCGTGCATTCTAAAACACATCACATATCAAGTCGTCAATACCAAAACAAAGTGAACTCAAGTAAGTGGTAGGTCGCAGGGAAACATTTCGTTTTAGTCTTTTCATCATTTATCAATTACTCCAGACAGGCATATGTATGTGTTTATATCTATATGTACATGGGGTAGTGCCTAACTCAGTAAGATATGTTTGTACATTGAACAAGCGGTATTCAATATACGTACTTTAAATTAAATTTTCGTAGTTAAAAAAAAACAAGTCGGGAAACCAAAAGCTAGACGTTTCAGGTATGAAAGTTTTGTGTGTTTCTTTTATGAAAACCATTTTATTGGCCATTTGTCCCATTAGCGCCCAGCATGTAATATATGCATATATTACGTGAGAATATCCACTTTTGCGTGATACTGACATTCAAAGCCTTGAATTTGTACAGAAGCGACCATTTGGTCCTATTATAACTTTTTTAGTATTAGTGCGATTTCCACTAAACTTGCTAGGATCGTGATCTATGTCATATCCTCATCATCATCATCATCAACGGCGCAACAACCGGTATCCGGTTTAGGCCTGCCTTAATAACGAACTCCAGACATCCCGGGTTTGCGCCGATATTCCCAAAAGCTGTCTGGCGTTCTGTCTCGTCTTCTTTTTCTTTTTTTACCATAGATATTGCCCTTATAGACTTTCCGGGTGGGATCATCCTCATCCATACGGATAAAGTGACCCGCCAACCGTAACCTATTGGACCGGATTTTATCCACAACCTGACGGTCATGGTATCGCTCATAGATTTCATCGTTACGTAGGCTACGGAATCGTCCATCCTCATGTAGGGAACCAAACATTTTTCTTTCGAACGCGGCCAAGAGTTCGCAATTTTTCTTGCTAAGAACCCAAGTCTTCGAGGAATACATGAGAACTGGCAAGATCATAGTCTTGTACAGTAAGAGCTTTGCCCCTATGGTGAGACGTTTCGAGCGGAAGAGTTTTTGTAAGCTGAAATAGGCTCTGTTGGATGACAACAATCGTGCGCGGATTTCATCATCGTAGCTGTTGTCGATGGTGATTTTCGAGCCTAGATAGGAGAAATTATCAACGGTTTCAAAGTTGTATTCTCCTATCTTTATTCTTCCCGTTTGACCACTGCGGTTTGATGTTGTTGGTTGGTTGGTTTTCGGTGCTGACGTTGCCACCATATATTTTCATGTCATATGCTACATTGCTGCAATTCAGTAGATTCCAGGATGAATTTAAGGCGGTTTTGCAGTGAATTACTAGAAATTATTATTTACTTTATTTGAACAGATATCAGATAGTGGCAGCCTCTGAATTTTTTTTCAGATTTTCGGGTTAGGTAGCTTCCGAAATGGGTCCGGGAGACAAGTGATCACTTGTGACTCCCCATATCCCCCGCCTTTTCAACAAATGTCAAAATTGGCTTCGGAAAGTACTAACCGAGACCTTTCATTTGATACCCCACATGACTATATTTGGTGAAAAAGATTTCAACTCCGCCTCTTTGCATGCATTGGATCTTCCTCAAATTTGATGTAGAATGATGTAACTCTCTATATTCCACCAAATTTGATGTTAATCACTAAAACCGTTTCCAAGAAAAATGCGTGTCACAGACAAACAGAAAAGCAGATTGACGGACAGACAGTAAACCAATTTAGGTTAACCTTAAAAAGGGCGTCCGGATGGCTCAAGTGGTTAGAGCGCTGGGCTGTCGTAGCGGAAGGTCGCGGTTCAAATCTCGCTGGGGGTAGAGGAATTTGTTATCGTGACTGGATGTCGGACACCAGTCGACTCAGCTGTGAATGAGTACCTGAGTCAAATCAGGGTAATAATCTCGGGCGAGCGCAATGCTGACCACTTTGCCTCCCACAGTGGACTGTGGTGCACCGTTACGGTCTTGAATGAAGTGCTCTAACACACTTCAAGGCCTTGATCCAATATGGATTGTTGCGCCAGCGATTATTATTATATTATTAAAAAGGGTTCACCTAATATCAGCAAACTGCTGTAACTTTGGCGATAATGGCTGGATTTCCATGAAATTGAGCATGTATATACGAGATATTGGTATTCCTAGGATGGACTGAAGGTGGGTTTTTCAGTCCATTTGTAAAAGTTGGTAATATATTAGTAAGTTTATCTGAGCAGGTATCGGCATAGGACACATTTTAAGGCCTAAATTTCATATGTGCTTTTTGGATTTTTGTGTTGGGTAGTTTCCGAAATTGAGTCCTGTCTCGCTTGAAGTATGCAGCTGTTGACTCTTTAATTCCACACTTTACATGTAAATTTATATCACTTACTATATGTGTGGGATTTGATAGTTCACATGTCCACCAAATTTCCTTCGGAGCTGTTTAGCTGTTTTGGAGAAAAGCGTGTGTAGCAGACAGTGAATCGATTTTAGTAAGGTTTTGTTTCAGACAAACAAATTGTGCCATTTAAAAATAAAATAAAATGCTTAAAGCACGATTCGATTGAAATTTGATCCGATCCGTGATCAAGAACAAAAGTAAATGATTAAACTTTCTGGCGCTGGGTACCCGGATAGGCGGGTGGTTTACTTGCAATAGTTTTCTGCATTTCGGTAACTGGAGGTTTTTTGAAATAAATACTACTTACTTATGATGAAAACCGTTTAGCTTCAGGCGAAAGGGATTTTCTTGGTGAAGTAACGCCACGTACAGGCGAGAGGGCTTCCATTAACAACGGCTTCCTCTCAGGGGATGTCTATTCCCATAAATCTTCTTCACAAATCAATCTTGTCTGGGTCTCATTGTACGGGGTGAGCAAAGAATAGTGCCTGTAAAATGCGGGCCTTCTCCTCGGCTTTAAGTGAACAGGGTTTTCGCAGGGCCCCGACTTTTCTGGTTACCAGTTTGTGATCGAGTTCCTACGGATCCTCATTCACCTCGTCGATCAGATTCTGCCAGCAGCGAGCTATGCTCTTGTCTATTGTCCTGAGGAGTCTCCTTTTGATTGATCTGTACTCTGTCATTATGGTACATGCCTCTTACCCGTCATTCAGACGTTGTTTTGAGCGCCGAGTGTATGTGACACTCCTTCCAGAGCTCTGCATTTTCAACACCCGCCGCCAATATATAGAAGATTTGCCACGCAGCTTACCTTTGCGTTGCAGCTGTTCGCTTTATGGCCTGCTTGCCGGCATTTGCGGCATGTTACCCTTCTGTTTGGTTCCCCCAGGTTGCAGTCTGTGCCCATTACCCGAAACATCTGTAACAGGTCTTGAAGTACCCTACAGTGATTGCGGTTGATTTGGATCACTACATTTAGCGCCTTTTTGAGCCCGAGACACTTGCCGCTTCCGGTGATATGCCCGTTGTCTAGGCCCTTCTTTTCATTGCACAACATGCATTTAGGATCCTTGTTACATTCGGTCAAGTCGATCAACTGCACTTGTGCATACTCTTGTCAGATATTCATAAAAGAAATATTTGTTCTCTAAGGTGGCAGACTACCTATTCAATACGGACCTTCTCGTGAACCAGTAGTTGGCGCGCTGTTTCTGCTGGTAGCCGGATGATCGCCGTCTGTGTACCTCCATACGCCTTTCTAAAGTTTACAATGGTTGCTTCCTGCAAGTCGTGCAGCTTGAACTGCTCCGCTGAGGCTCCACCTTGAAGTGATCTCATCTGGGTTTTTGCACTGTACAGCGATCTCATGCTTTTGAACACACACGGCAGCAATTTCTCAAAGTAAATTTTTGACTTTACTGGAGAGGCCTTCGACTTTGTTCTCTTTGGACTTTTTCAGCTCCTGCCTGAGACCTCCCTGTTGATTCGTCCGGATCCTGTCTACATTTTCCACAAGTTTTTGAAATCGGGGCTAGCTTTCAGTCTTCTTAGTAATTCTGCATAGGACATATTTTAATGCTTTTCTTCGATTCGTTCGCATCTTGCCGCGATTTGCTTATGGAACCTCGATGGCTCTCACCACATGCTTGATTGCTTGGTGCACGTTGTTTATCTTTGATCAATTCCGACAACTCAACAATTTTCGCTCCATGCAAAATTAAGGATGATTTTTCTTGAGTGGACTTCTATTCTGCAGCCTCCATTCTTCCATCTGTACATAACCGTTTTTAATCACGTGTAGGCGATTTTCTCCCACCTACTTCTGTTGGCTTTAAGGGCGCTCCCGATATATGCAAAAGAGGGGAGAAAGGTGTTATTTTTGCAGAATCTGGTCACGTGGGGTATTAAATGAAAAGGCTCAATTAGTACGTTTCTGATACACCAGCACACATCATTCCACTACATTACCAACTGCTGAAAGGGTTTTTCATATGCGAATTGGTTCGGTGTGTAAGACCCACTTTCGACTTAACCACTTGTTGCGAGTTGTGGTGTTCTGATGGGGGTTATATGGGATTTTTGTTTGCATTTTGTTTTTGGCTTTTTACACAATTGGAAATTGAATTCATAAGAAAACATATAGTACCTTCAAGGTTGATATGGATTCAAGTACTATTAACAAAGCCATAGGGTCAAATGTATTTTCTTTGAACTTACCGCATTCTAAAAACATCAGGAAGAATCAGCACCACATTGACGCTAATAGTTTGAAATACACTATACCAGGGCCCTATACGTATATATGCCGATCATCTTAGAGAAAAAAAGTAAACGGCACTTTAACGTACAGAATTAACTACAGTCCGCAAACCAGGATTATTAAAAAATATTAAAAACTAAATTTTTGGTGCCCTGGTAAACTTTTTTTTTGAATTTTGGTGTTTTTTACGGCTTCTTCAATGAATAAAAAAAAACTACTGAATGAATCGCAATTATCCTAGTTTGCGGACCGTAGAAATCTGTTCTGAATAAGTCCTCAACATTTCAAAGAATTTCGTTGGGTAGATTTTGGGCTATGGGTTGAATGCGATTTTTAGCCATAAAACCTTAACTGACCATTAATCTGCTATACCTAATTCATAAACCTTAGGTTTCTTGAAGAAACACATGTACAGCCTTGATTTCAATTGTTATCCTTTAAGCGAAGTCATTCGAACGTCATCCCGATCGATAAATACCAGCCTTATTTCGGCGATCGACATAAATCTAGCATCTAGGATAGAGGATGGGGAAGGAATTCTAGGTAGAGCACAAATCAAATAGATACGTGAATATATGAGCAGCGGTTATTCAAATGCATATATCAGTATGCGGTAGTAGAATAATTTGTTTGTTTAGGATGAACTATATTTATGACTTATTCACATATGTATATTTTGCAGTGTGGAAATATGTAGGTCCAAACACAACAGCGGAGTGACTGCGTGCATGCGGAGTGAGAGAACTGTCAAATGAAGTTCATTACGCGGACTTGTATGAAGCAGGAAAGTTGGTAAAATTGAACTTTTGCGATGCTTCGCAGATAATAGTTCGTTGCGTCATTTGCAATATGGCGGCGCTTTTCGTTTTCGGCTGCTACTTTTGAATGCAATTAATTTGATTGGATTCGTTTTGAGAACTGTGGAAGGCACTATTTACGTTGCAACTACTAATTATTAATATCACCACGATTAGTCCCGTTGCTTCCATTCATAAAAATTGAATTAAGGCCATAGGTACGTGCACCCTTAGAGGCATTAACTGTATAAGTTTGTATGCGCCAACCCAACTGCTGCGTCAAATAAAGCAGTTGGGTGGTGACAAAGTCGCAGAGGCCCTCTTGACATGTGCAGAATCGGGATCAACAAACACGTTAGCCGCCACCGCGGAATGAGGTCCACGTGCGAAATATGGTTGGCGATGTGCCTTGAGGCATATGAAGCCAGGTTGCTCAGTTGCAGCAGATGGTGGCATTAATAGCTACCGTCTCTGAGTTGACGGAGGCCGTCGGTGCTTTGCGATCGGGAAGTAGGACTAGATCAAGGTCTAGATCCGCTCCCGAAATGGACGATCGGATAGTAGGTCGTTGGGACCTTGAGCAAGCACCGAGGCGGTGGTACCGCAGGTTCGTTGAAAAAACTAGGAAATGTACCAGCCCCTGAAACCGTTTACCCAAAAAACCAGACTTGGCGGGGGGTTTCAGCATCTGCTACCCGAAATGCAGCACTACGTCGCCTCACAATCTATGAATCCTTGAGCCGGCGCGACAACTTGGTCGATACAGGCGCTAAAGTCTTGGTTCTTCCCGTATCCCCCCCGTATCCCCCCCCCCCCCCGCAGCAGCAAATTCTTCGTCTATCCGCACGTATGGCTCTAGACGGATAAACTTAAGTTTTTAACTTCGACGAGAGTTTTCTTAGCGCTTCATTATCGCGGACATCAGCATTCCCATCTTAGGAGTGGATTTAATTTGCCACTGTGGATTGCTAGCGGATTCACATAGAAGATCATTCATTGACCCCACAACTACCCTTACGTCATCAGGAAAAATGTCATCCTGCACACCCAGCACCCTTTCTATCGTTTTGACATTGCCGATCCGCGTATTCGCGCACTTCATTAAAAATACGGCAACATCACTACCGAGCGAAGTCGCTCGAATCTATACGATAAATTGGGTGGCGAGAGAGATTTGTATCGGCTTGCCAAATGCCTACACGAACCCACACAGGATATCGAAGATTTCTGCTGCGTTAATGAGAAGAACGGTACTTAGCTTACCGACTGAAGAGTCGCGACGGGGTATATGGCAAGAATATTTCGGAAGAATTTGTTCATCCTTCACTTGCAGAAGCATTACCGACATTTGGAGCAATTCCACTTGTCAGTACCACTGAAGTCGAGGAGAAAGCAGCAGGATTTGGTGACATAGCATCTGAGCTTTGAAAAGCGAAGAGTTGGGACCCAACAGTGTGGCTAAGAGAATTATTTAATCAAGTTATTGAGGAAGGTAGAACACCATCTGACTGGCAAGAGCGCTCTACAATTTCGCTCTCGGAAAAGAAAGGTAGTCCAGCAGAATGTTCAAATTACCATCCGATCTCGTTGCTGTCCCATATCATGAAGGTTTTGGAACGCATCAGACCGGTGTTGTGAAGAACTACTGACACAATATACGCTACGTGGTTACTCATGGAGAAACGCCGTGAGAAGCATCGCCCTCTTTATATTGTATTTCTCGATTTGGATAGAGCGGTTGACCGTGTGCCATGCGATTTCATTTGGTATACACTACGAGAGAAGAAATTGAACGCTGGGTTAAGTCACTCTCTTACGATCCGAAAAGAAAAGTTGAAAGTGTGCCGGTTTCTTGAAACCGCTTCGTGTCTCTGTCGGTGTTCATCAAGGAAACGTACTGTCGCCACTAGTCTTTATTCTTATTATGGACACTGTCATAAAGGAGATCCGTCGTTTAGCACCCGATACGTTTTATGCTGATGATTTTTCTTTTCGTCTAATAGCAAAAATAATCTCCAGCAACTTGTCCAGAAATGAACTGATCAGCTCATACAATACGGTCTCAGATTGAATCCGAATAAAACTGAATTTTTGACGACCGATCCCCATGAAACAAGCGCTATCACTGTCAGTGGCAGCGAACTGCCCAGAACTGAACGATTTAAATATATCGGGTAAATTCTTTCAATGGAGAACTACGTTATGAAATTGCTTCACACGTTCCACAACTGGTGTTCTTTGTGATCGACGTATCAGCGTGAATGACTAATGTCTCAAATCTAAAATTTATCCCATTGTTGTCCGCCTTGTTTTTCTCTATGGTTCGGAGTGTTGGTCAACTATAAATAATGATGAACGGTGTTTTGCAGTTATGGAGACGAAGATTTTACGTTGGACTATCGCACTCATCCGAAATGAGGATTTTCGCGATCGGTATGTGGTTGCATCGATCATGGTAAAATTGGGAGATAGGCGTCTTGGATAGTATGGTCACGTAATCTCGCGTTAACGAGAATCCGCTTTGCAAGATTGGTCTGAACCACGAAGTCGATGCTAAGCGACCAAAAGGCCGGCCGAAAAAGTCAAAATCGGAAGATATTGCAATGAAAGTAACGAAGCCTTCAAAGCTTTCCTGGTTTTTGATAATGCACCAAGCTATCCTCCGCATTTGCCTGCGTTGCTTTCTTTCTACCTAATACTACGTTGCTTATGAAGCTAATGGACCAGGGAATATGCGGTTCGGGATATGCGGCTAGCGGATGTTGTCGTGTTTATTGAAGTAAAGCTCAATTCGAAATGTTCCTGAGTTAGCCTGTGAACTAGGCCAAACACCTCTCGGTAACGAGGCAACAATTTGGTAGCAATTTGGGAGCATCAGTAAATCCTTAAGGAGAACTATACCCAGAAAGGGAAAGCAAGAGAAAACAAACAAAACTTTTGGCCTTTGACGATCCCACGCAAGAAGTTTCAGAAATCACATCATATTTCAATTTGCGGTTTATCAAATTCTTAACCATGAAAAATTTCCACTGGAAGCCCTAATCTCCTAATTTCACCCAAAAGCGACCTCATATTGCGCGGTTTCACACTGCGCATCGTTTTTCCAAAAGGTAACCCCTGCGCAAATCGAGGGATTACAGTAGATATGTTTTATCTTTGTCTCTTATTAGATACTTTCATTCAAAGTGAGTAATAATTCAATATCCATTCTCTTATACGTGCCGGCACAATTTTTTGCAATTGAGTTTGCGGAGATGATTGATTTCCCTTTTTGCGCGTATGCATACATATGTGTGTGTTATACATACGAGTACGTGGATAAAAGGAGCAGTTTTGAAATACTCATCAATTGAACTGAATGTCGGATTCGAATTCACACACGCATAGGCTCAACAAACGGAGCAAAATCACAAGGAATTGAATGATTGATGCGTGATATATGTCGCGAATGCACAGTTTTAATTGAATTTTCAGTAGGAGAATGATGAAATTGGATACTAACAACAGAATATTTCACGTGAACGCGAGTTATAATTGAATAAGATGAAAGTTACGTTTTTCGTTACATTCATTCTGAACGAAGGTACGTAGGCCTCATGTCAATTCCAATGATTTTAACAGCAAATTGGACAAGGCAAACGTTAACGTTTGCAATACGAACGTACAAATGATACATTACATATAATAAATATAATAGCAGGATAACACTATCATGCCGTTAAGTGAGGGCTTGGCAACTAGTAACGCTTCCATCAACCAGTCATTTAGCTAAATATCCAAATACTGCAGGACTTGATATATTTCTGCCAGTTGTTTTAACCTTAATTTTCGTTACCATGTAGTACTTAAGGAGTGGTTGTAATTACCACTTATTACATTTGTATTCTTATTCCAAGAGTTGATATCGCGGTGTGGGATGTCTTTACTATCCTTCTGCAGAGCTGAAGTGTGCTCACATATTCACCCCACCTAGGGTGGCACAATGATCTGTTTACGTTTCCCTCAAATATCAAATAACAGCCTTCGAACTTTCCGTCCTAAAAAACTGACTGGGAATCATACGGTGACGGAGGGTATATCTGAAACCCGGAACCCTGATCTTAACTCAATTGAGTTGTAATCTTTTTAAGAACTACATATTTACATATCGAGTATGTGGCGGTAGGTCATAATTGAGCGTAGACACAGAAACTGTGGTTTTTTCCGGCATTTGGTGTTTACATTCCGCTCGAGTTCACTTTTTATATGGCAGTCAGTATCCATATCCCAATAGCTAAATAGGCTTGCATTGTAGTGCAACCGCGGACGTTCCCAATAAAAGGATGTGGTCGGCACGTGACATTAATTATCGTGGTGCCTTGATATCGCTTATATTTGATTTACGTCTCGGGATAACGTGGCTTATTTCTGAAAAGGAAATATTGTTAGTATATTAACAATTGTTTAATACAATATTAAGATTTTATGAAGGACTCAACTGGTGTTTGTATGTTATCGGAAATAAAACAAAGGTTTTGGAGTCAGTAGAAATTGTTAATCTAGAAAAGAACCTCCGTTTACGTGTGCTTTTTCCATATCTTCAAAGTCTAGCCTGTTTTGTGTTTTCGAAAGTTCCTTGTTAGGATGGTTTGCCTCTGACTGACCTCTTTATGTCATCTCACGCGATTTACTGATATTGTAGTTTACTGCTGGTGAGCAAAACAGGGCTAAGTTAAGCAAGAACCATTTCCACCAGGTAAACCCAAAAAACGGAGGTCTATTTTTTCAAAAACGAAGCTGAAGCTTTTCCTTTATTTCCCTATCCATGTGAAAGGAGGATGCGATTGTTTTCATTAGAATATAGTTATGTGGGTTACCAAATGAAAGGATTCAATTAGTACTTTTTAGGCACCATAAAGTATAACAGTTCTCGTTTTCAGAACCTATCCAAAAGAAAAATCTAAAAACAAGTGCAAAGCGCATTTACATCAAATCTAGGCCACAAAATACATCACGTTCCATTATCTGCTCAAATAAAGTTAATAACGCTATATTTCTATATTTTACAAATTAATCAGAAAGACCCCAATAATATTTAATTTATTTAATAATAAAATTTAATTCAAAGCAAAATTTCTCGACTTGTTTAACATTGACCGCACGTGGAGAAATTTTTGACTACCGATCCTAAAGTCACTATTACTGTCCGTGGTGGTGACTTCACTAGAACTGAACTATTGTATTTATCCGATAAATCCCGGTGAACAGCGTTATGAAATTTTCCAACGCATTAGTAGAGGAGGTGGTAACTGGTAATCTCTGTATTAGACATATCAACGAAAGGCTCAAATATAAGATTAACCGCAGTGTTGTCCGCCCTGCTGCCCTCTATGTTTCCGAGCGTTGGCCGAATATAAAAGACAATGAACGGCATCTTGTAATCATGGAGACCAAGATGTTGCATAGCGCTGGGGCCTTAATATGCTTTGGTCACATGCGATATTAGGATATTTATGATCGTTATGGGGTTGCACCGATAATGAAAAAAATGGGGGGAGAGGCGTCTTCGATGGTATGGTCACGTCATTCGGGGGAATTCATTTGCCAAGATTGATTTGAACATCGAAGCCGATGGGAAACGACCAAAAGGTCGCCCGAAACAACGGTGGCTTTATACACTGGATGAGGTTTGAAAGTCTCGGGATCACATCTAGATCGGGCATTTGACCGTAAAATGGCACAACCGGTAAAGAGGAAGCGAGCCCCACTTACAGAGCCTATTTCATCTTACAAAAACTGTTCCGCTCGAAACGTCTCACCGCAGGGTCAAAGCTCCTACTTATCTATTCTTCGGAGACTTGGGTTCTTAGAAAAAAAATTGTGGACGCATTCTCGAGAAGAGTCCTCCGAAGAATTTTCGGCCCCCTACATGAGGATGGTCGATTTCGTAGCCTACATAACGACGAAATCGATGAGCAATACCACGACCTTCTGGTTGTAGATAAAATCCGGCTCAACAGGTTGCGGTGGGCGGGTCACTTAATCCGTATGGATGAGGATGATCCCACCCGGAAAGTCTATAAGGGCAATATCTATGGTAGAAAAAGAAGACGAGGCAGACCCTGCCTGAAATGGAGCGATGGCGTAGGTCAAGACACCAGACAGCTTTTGGGGATATCGAATTGGTGGACCTCGGCCCAAAACCGGGGTGTCTGGAGTTCCTTATTAACGCAGGCCTAAACCGGATACCGGTTGTTGCACCTTAACTGATGATGACCCCGTTTCGGGGCGGAGCAAAGACTGAAGAAGAAAATTTAAGCAGATATTGGCATGCAGGGTATTTTGAATCCTGGATAGCTATAAGGGAGAATTCCTGATTTTTTTTAGACTTTTCGCCTGAGTAGTTTCATCAGTCCAGTTTCAGTCAATTGGAAAAAATTCATATCATATTATTATTGAGTTTATTTGAGAGATAACGGATTGGGATGTGTTTCAAGTTCTAGATTCTATATAAGTGCATTACCTTGTATTCTGTGAGATTTTGGGCTAGGTAGTTTCCAAAAATAGATTAAGTCTGAGTATAAATTTGCACATTTTGAATCCTTACACTATTTATATCACTAGTTTTTCCCACATGTGTGCGAAACTTTCGTTTGAATCGGTGTAGCACTTTTGGAGTAAAGTGTGTTTGACTGAAAGGCAGAGTAAACTGAGTTTAATGAAGTTTTGTTTCATGTTCATTTCTGTTAATAGCTAATACGACATTCTGTAGGTAGTTTCGGTAAAAAAGTGTGTGCTGGCCTTGTCAGTACTTGTCCTATCATCTTCTTTTCCTTCAGTCTTTGTCCCTTTCACAACCGGGTTCGGCTCGTCGCGATCGGTTTCGCAATTTTATTTTATCAAATGTTTGTTCTGGATGCATGTACCAAACCACTGTTGTTGCGGCCGGCCTTTTGGTGGATTACCCATCGACTTTGATGTTCAGATCAATCTTGTCAAGCCAATTCTCCTTAGCGTGAATTACATGACCATACCATCAAAGATGCCTCTCTTGAAGACATCTTTCTCGGCATCAGGTTGGCCTGTTTGTGGTGCGTACGAAGTGAAGAAGTGATCAGCTGATATAATGGTAAGCTTCATCAGTTGGTCATCAAATCGTTCGAATTTTTTAATGGCATCACGGAAACTCTCTGAGATGACAATGCGAATACCGTATTGAGGGTGTGCGTTACCGAAATAGAGAAGTTTATAGCTATTTTTACCACGTTTGCGTTCTATGTCGCAACTTTTGATGCCAGGCCATCGGGTTTCTTGCAGAGCGCATATATCAATGCCCCATTTGCGAAGGGCCCTGCGAATTCTTCGGTCTTTTCAGTTAGGGTGCCAACATTTAAAGTGTAGACACGTATTTATTTTGCTTGGGCTAACTTACTTACGTGCTGGTGCCGTCCATGCGTCAAGAACTCTTGTCCATTTCTCGTCAGGAGCGGGGCTCGTCCTGTCGCGTCGACTGAGGTGGACGTGTGGCGCGGCAGGATCTGCAGCATTCGAAATTTATTTCGAATGTTGCGGATGCGGACGGGTAGATGGCGCGGAACTCTCCACTCAGTCATTTTAGAACGCACCAAGGGAGTGGAGAATTAGCGGTGGAAAAATGCCGTTGGTTGGGACAGTAAGGACCGCATGGAAATAAGCCGGTCTCTTCTGTTCCAACCGCGGCGGTGTAGACATCTAAAAAAGTGAATCAGTTACGAGACAATTTTGGATTATTTAAATTTTCACAAAACTATAAAATAGATTTCAATATTTTCAAGATTAATAAAGAAATTATCTAACATTTCGTAAATGATCATTAATCTTTTAAATTGGTGACCCCGACACTAGAGCCCGCCGCCACGGACATCGCTACCGCAGCAACGGCCGTCCCCAGCACCGCCAGCGCCGCCGCTACAGCCCGACGCTCAAATTCGCACCAGCGCCGCCGCCGAGGAGAACCCCAAGGCCATCAAGCCTGGTGATTCCGCCATCGTCATCCTCGTGGTTTTGCCTTTGTGTGGTTTTATTAAGTTGGAAAATTTGTGAATACGGAAGCATACAAAATCCCATCGAAGTGCTACGAAAACATCAGTGCTACGAGGCGATGACGTAAACAACGTCGCATCGCAACCCATCAGCACTCTACAACGGGCACAGGCAGGCACTTCGCATAAACTTTCTTCGTTTCAATTTTCGTCGACGGCGCATAAATCTCCGTCCGTCTACGGGTCCAGTCGGCTCGGCTTGAAAGTAGCACACGCAAGGACAACTAATTATATCCGATAGAAAAAAAATATAATTGCTTCCCTCGCAAGGAGTTTCGCATCAACTTCATTCCAATAAGATAGCAACTGGCAATCAATCTTCAAATTTAATTGTTGTCATTAGTTTTGCAATATTCGCGCTAATTGTTAATTATATTATTAAGAGTTTAAATTGTGATCATAGTTCAGATAATAATAATTCAAAATCGCTGCAAGAGACGCGTTGAAGTATTTTTCATCGCGGGTTCTCCGTTTTCTGGGTGGTGATTTCGGTCAGCGCTGGAGAGCGTCGGCTTCGGTCGTCATTTCTGTGTTCGTGCGTGCATTTGTGGGTGCGGCCTGCCGTGTCGGAGCAAAATTCACCGCGTTTTCATCATAAACTCACCGCGTGTTCATTGAAAACTATTACTTTTTTTTTGTTGCTACTCGAAATGTCGTTGGACAGTAAAGACGTGGCAGGCCCATCGGACCCGCAAGTGACCGCCCTCGCCGTACGCGTTCCTCCGTTTTGGCGGCGGAACCCGGAGCTGTGGTTCGTGCATTTGGAAGCGCAGTTCCAAATGTCCGGCATCACATCGGACGCGACTCGCTTCAACTACGCGGTGGTCGGCCTGGACGAAGAGTCCATTCTTATGGTGTCTGACGTAGTGAAGTCGGCATCATACACGCAGCTCAAGAGTGAGTTGATCAGGCGCCTGTCGGCAAGTGAGTCGGCAAAATTAGATCACTTGCTGGCGGGTTTAACATTGGGTGATCGAACTCCCAGCCAATTGCTTCGCGAAATGAGGCAATTGGGTGGGAGCAAGATTGGCGATGACCTGATCAAGTCGCTCTGGCTGCGACGGCTTCCGGAGGGCACCCAGGCGATCCTAGCTTGCGTTTCCGGTTCCTCGGAGGAACTGACAGCGACGGCCGACCAGGTACAGGAGGTGTACGTTCGCCCAACCATAGCGGCTGTTCAACCACAGTCGGATGAGGTGAGCGACTTAAGGCGCGAGATAGCTGCTTTAACAGCCAGCGTGGACGAGATGCGGGCAACGTTGGACGCTCAGCGTTCGAGTGCCAGATCGCGAGCTCGCTCACGGTCTGCCACACGAAAAGGGCGTTCGGGTAGCAGGTCGTCAAGACAGCCTGCGGACAAAGGTATTTGCTGGTACCATCTGAGATTCGGAGATAAAGCGACAAGATGTACGCTACCTTGTAAATTCGCGTCTACCGCAAAAAACTAGGTCCACGGGGGGTTTTGGCGACGGCCACCCAGAGCGCAGCGCCACGTCGCCTAACTATTTTTGACCCCCTCGGCAGGCGCAACTACCTCGTCGACACGGGTGCGGAGGTTTCGGTTCTCCCCGTACCCCGGCATTATCGACTTTATCCACAGCCCCTCAAACTGGCGGCAGCAAATTCCTCCCGCATCAATACATACGGGTACAGGCAAAACCAACCTTAATTCGTCGGGCCAAATGGTATCTCACGCTGACAATAACCTTTCCGTTCTTTTGGAAGACATCACCGACTCTCGTGTTCGGACACTCCTCCAAAAGCTCAGCCAGATTACTACCGAGTGTAGTCTCTTGAAACAAATGAAGCACAATGTGCAGCACCACATTAATACTACTGGTTCCCCGATTTTCTCGAAGGTGCGTCCTCTACCACCCCAGAAACTGGCTATTGCGCGGAAAGAATTCGAACAACTTGTTCAACAGGGTATCTGCAGGCCCTCAAACAGCTGTTGGTCTTCCCCATTGCATATGGTCACTAAGCCAAATGGCGAATGGCGTCCCTGTGGGGATTACAGAAGGCTAAACGCACAGACTGTTCCTGACCGATATCCGATTCCACTCATCCACGACTTTGCGCATCACCTCGCGAATTGCCGCATCTTTTCGACCTTGGACTTAGCCAAGGCATACCACCAAATCCCAGTAGCTCTTGAAGACATTCCAAAGACGGCGATATGCACACCCTTTGGACTCTTCGAGTTCACCCGAATGACTTTCGGATTGTGCAATGCGGCGCAAACCTTTCAAAGGTTCATTCACTCAGTCCTGCGAAACCTCGATTTCTGTTTCGTCTATTTGGATGATGTTTTGGTCGCTTCTTCCACTGAGTTTGAGTACTTAGCCCATCTCGAGTGCATTTTTCAACGTCTCCTTGAGGCCGGTTTAGTCCTAAACGTTGAGAAATGCAAATTCCTTCAACAACAGGTGAGATTCCTCGGCCACTCCATTTCCTATGAAGCAATACAGCCCGACCCAGACAAGGTGCAAGCAATCACAAGCTTCCCGCGTCCAAAAACAGTGAGGGAGTTGAGGAGGTTCTTGGGCATGCTAAACTTCTACCGTCGTTTCCTGCCCAAGGCCGCCCATCACCAGTCCGTTTTGAACGCATACTTGTCTGGCCCCAAAACAAAAGACACACGAGAGATTGTGTGGTCTGAAGAGGCTGTCCGCGCGTTCGATGAATCCCGACTGCAACTGGCTGATGCTACACTCTTGGCATTTCCTCTACAAGATGCACCCCTAGCCGTTTTTGTTGATGCCTCTGACATCGCAGTAGTTGCTGCCCTTCACCAAAAGGTGGATCAAGTTTGGCAGCCGTTGAGCTTCTTCTCGAAACAGTTGAATCCCGCTCAACGAAACTACAGTACCTACGATCGCGAACTCCTCGCCGCGTACTTGAGTATCAAATACTTCCGTTTCTCCCTAGAAGGCAGGCCGTTCACAGTGTTAACGGACCATAAGCCTCTCACGTATGCTTTGAAACAAAAGTCCGACAAAGCGTCCCCTCGTCAGCTTCGACACCTGAGCTTCATAAGCCAGTTTACGTCAGACATCCAGCACGTGTCCGGCAAGGACAACATAGTTGCTGACGCTTTGTCTCGTGTCTCCGAGGTTAACATCCCCGCCTCACTCGATTTCTCGGCTATTGCCAAGGCGCAGGAGGATGATGCAGCACTTCAGAGCCTCAAATCCAACCCGAAATACAAATTTCGGGAGTTGCCCATCTTCGGCTCAAACATCTCGCTCTGCTGCGAAGACTCGGAAAAGGGACCTCGGCCATACATTCCGGCCACATTTCGCAAGGAAGTGTTCCACGCAGTTCACGACTTGGCGCATTCCGGCATCAGGACAACAAACCGGTTAGTCACCGGCAAATACTTCTGGCCCTCCATGAACAAGGATATCAATTCCTGGGCCAGAGAGTGCATCGCATGCCAAAAGTGTAAAGTCTCCAGGCATGTAAGGAAGGAAGTGGGGCACTACCAAGCGTTTCCACACGATACACCTCGACATAATAGGGCCTTTGCGAGACTCGCACGGCTACAAGTATTGCCTCACAATCATCGACAGGTTCACGCGGTGGCCTGAGGCAATACCTCTGAAAGACATTACGGCGCAATCTTGTGCCGAAGCCCTCTGCCGAGAGTGGATACCACGCTTTGGCGTCCCTGCAGTGGTCATCACTGACCAGGGAATGCAATTTGAATCCACCCTTTTCTCGGAGTTAGGTAAACTCCTGGGTTTTAAACGCTAGCGGACTACTGCATACCACCCGCAATGCAATGGGATGCTAGAACGTTGGCACCGGACGCTGAAAGCCGCCATCATGGCATGCGACGACCCGTCCTGGACTCAAGTCTTGCCTCTCGTCCTACTCGGCCTTCGTACAACCCACCGAGAGGTATTTGCTGCCAGCCCCGCGGAGCTGGTATACGGGAAGAACCCAAGACTCCCAAGCGATCCGGTCTTCGACAAGAGATCGGGTCTCACGGAGTCGGGGTTGGTGCGTCTGCTGAGGGACAATCTCCGACGCATCAAAGCGCCACTACCCACTCGACACTCGTCCATACCTGCTTGTTTGCTGATCAGGACGGATGCCGTCCGGAAGCCGCTGCAGCCTCCATATGAGGGCCCGTACCGCGTTCTCGAGAGGGGAGAACATTTCTTCCAGCTCGAGATCGGTGGACACAAAAAGGAGGTCTCTTTTTCCAGGCTGAAACCCGTGTGCGCCCCGAAGCAGCGTCGTGTCCGCTTTGTGGATTATCGGGGAACGAAGTTCCGGGATCCGTCGCCGAAACATTCGAAATTTATATAAACACGACAAGGTTGCGAGTTATATTGGACTTAAAACGCCAGTCGTTGTAGTCTAAGCTAGACTAAGGCTAAATCTAGGTTGTTGTTTAGGATCTGCGGGATCCTAAGTCCCCATCCACATGATGGCGGTTGGTGTTGTTTCTAATTATGTTATTAGATCCTGGAATGTTCGATTATTTGCGATTTTTTAACACCTGCTTGATAAATCTTTATGCCCCACCTGAAGAAAAAGACAATGCAGAATACGATCTTAAAGACAATTTCTACAATAGTCTGGAACGACTTTTCGATTCATTTCCACCAAATAACACAAAAATAATACTCGGTGACTTTATCGCTAAAGTTGGGAATGTAACAGACGGACTGGTTCGCCGGGAAATGCCAGGAAGAGCTTGAGAAGCAAAATGATGCGTATAAAGAAGGAGGAAGAAAGAATTACTACCTTAGATAGGCAACATATTGAGTAATAAGACAAAAGAAGAGCATATAATTTGAAGAAGAACTGACGAACATTGATAACAATTTAGGAAATATAACGATAACAGGCGGGCTTATAAAATGATAAGCGTGGACTCTGTTTATAATTAACAAGTCAGAAAACCGGTACCTGGACGATTCAGCAGGTATATGTACTTCTTTTACAAAAACATTTGAGTGGCCATTTGTCCCCCATCAAATATGCATATATTATGTATATGTGTTTTATGTATCGTTTGATATTGACATTCAAACTCCTTAATTTGTACAGAAGCGATAACTTTGGTCTATTATAACTTTGTTAAGAATAGTATGATTTCCGCCGTATGGTAGGATGCTGCTCTATGTTATGGAATACATTGGATCTTGCAGTCAATTACTAAAAATGATAGTAATATACTATTATTAACTATATACTACTATATATATAATATACTATTAATAACTCTATTTGAACAGGGTCGGTATGGAGGCTATTTCGAGAGCCTAGGTGGTAGTCTCCTGATTTTTTCAGATTTTTCGGCTGAGTATTTTCTGAAAATTGGTCCGTGAAATAAATGATCACTTTCGACCCGTCGCAGACAAACAGACAGGCAGACAGTAAACTGTTTTTAATGAGGAGGTTTTGTTTTACATAGTCAATTTCAGTCAATACTAAAAGTTGGTAATATACTATTAGTAAGTTTTTTTGAACAGATATTGGAATGGGATATATCTCGAGGCCTAGATTTCATATAAGCGCACCACCCTATTTTTTTTGGGTGGTCATTTCCCAAAAAGACTCTTGCCTCACACATTTTGACTCCTTACTCGCATACTTTACAATTTGTGTCGAAACTATATCAGAAGTACTAATCGAGACCTTTCATTTGATACCCCACATAACTAAATACGGTGAAAAACATGTTTACTTCCCTCTTTGCATGTGCCCCCTTTAAACTCCACGTAAATTTATGTTACTCACTGTATGCCTGGGATTTTGTTCGGATCGGTTCAGTTGGTTTGGAGAAAAGTGCGTGTGATAGACAGACAGACAGTGAATCGATTTTAATAAGGTTTTGTGTAAAAACGGTAATCTGTAAAATTAAAGATAGAGCGAGTATTGGTTATAACACGCCTTATTACAACCTTTTTTTTATTTTTTTTTAAATCATCTTTTATTTATAAGAAATACGACACACATATATATATATATATATATATATATATATATAGATTGGAAAAATGAACAAAAAGAAATGCAATCTTTTAAAATAACAAAAATAACTTAAATCTAATGGTCACTGTGAGCTTTCATTTGTGAATAACGATTTACAGGCAAAGTAAAAAATAAAAATTTAATTTTACAGTAAGTTGTCGGGAAATGGGCAAAAACCTGCCAGAATTCACTTGGCCTTAGTGGCAATTAAAGAAATATAAAAGTAACAATAAATGTTTAATCGAGATACTTTAAAATATTTGTGAGATAAGTTTTAAATATTGTTCTTAAATCTATCATAATTATACAACCTTTTTAAGGTAGGGAAAGTGGGATTTTTACCCACTAAAACCATCCCGACTTTTCAAAGTCGTCTTAGTTTTGACATTTGTTGAAAAGGTGGGTTTGCGGGGGGTTAAAAGTGATCATTTCTTTAAAGGGGCCCATTCTCAGAAACTACCAAACCGAAAAATCTGAAAAAAATTAGTAGGTTGCCACTATATGGTGCCTGGGCTTCAAAATACCTCCCATACCGATATCTGTTCAAATAAAGTTAACAATAGTATATTACTATAATTTTTTGTAATTGGCTGGAAACCCCCCTTAAGTTCATTCTAGCACCACGAAGTGACGTAGGCTATAACGTAGAGCATGATCCTACCAAGTTTGGTGGAAATCGCACTATTACTAACAAAGTTATAATACGTCAAAGTTGTTGCTTCTTTGAAAATTGAAGGCTATGAATGTCAATATCACCCGAAAATGGATAGTCTCACATAATATATGCATATATTACGTGCTACGTACTAAGAAATACACAAAACGTTTCATACCTGAAGCGTCCAGCTTCCGGTTTCCCGACTTGTTTATAATTTTTGTTGGCAATACAAATAAATGTATTTTTCCATTTTTTTATAGTCTTTATAGTCTTGGATTATTGTTTGATTGATGATTGTTTGTATTTGTGTTTTACGGTCAAAGTAATAAAAATAAGCAGTTATTAACGACCTCGGTGGACCTCGGCGCAAAACCGGGATGTCTGGAGTTCCTTATTAAGGCAGGCCTAGACCGGATACCGGTTGTTGCGCCGTTGATGATGATGATGATGATGAGTTATTAACGAAATTATATAAGAAGGATCTGTAGAATATTATGTAAAAATTTCAGTCCGACTGATAGTGGTACTTCCTTCCCACCAGTCTAAAAAGCGTGGTTCCGGGAAAAGCGCGTTTAAAGTTTTCATTTTGTATGCACGTCAATGTAACTCATGCTCTTCTATTTGCTGTAACTTGGAAAATATTTTGAATTTCAGTCTAAAATTTCTACAGTATACCCCAATATATGTTGCTTTCAAAATATCATCAACCATCAGGAGTCCGAAAAACCGTGAAGCATCGGGTACTGACGATATCCTAGTAGAACTTGTAAAAGCAAGGTGTCCCACAGGCCAGTAATGCCATTTTCTATCTAATTCGCAAAACTTGGGATGAAGTTAGATTCGCCAAGTGGCCAAAGTCCTATCTACAAAAAGCACAGATATATATTGGGGCTTTGTACGTACTACGGGATGGACTGGTCCGTCTTTAATTCAATTAGGCAATTGAACATGCAATACGGAAATTATCGGCAGCATAGCAGATGACATTAACAGCGTTATAAGATTCTTCATGCCTGCGAGAGGAAGCTTCACCAGGACTTGTTAGCACTGATGAAGGGAACAAGTGGTTCCCGAAATATCGGTATTTGCAAAATAAAAATCAACACTAGCGAATAGAAAAACCAAGTGTTATTATCTCAAATAATTAATCGCTCGATACACCGCGAAATTACACTCAGAATGGTAATTTTGTTGTTCGATTGGTGACTTCGCCATGAGCGTAATGAGGTACTCGACATAATAATAGTAATCGTTGGCACAGCAGTCCACACTGGATCAGGGCGTTGAAGTGTGTTAGAGCACTTCATTCAACGGTACACTACAGTACATTGTAGGAGGCAATGTGGTCAGCATTACGATCGCCCGAGATTATTACCCTGATTTGATTCAAGTACTCATTCATAGATGAGTCGACTGGTATCCGACTTCAAATCACGATACAAATCCCACTGCCACCAGTGAGATTTGAACCGCGATCCTCCGCTACGACAGTCCAGCGCTCTAACCACTTGAGCCATCCGGGCACATGGAGAGGGATAAGAAGGGGAATGGCAGGCGATGCGGGACGGGCTACATCCACTAGCAGGGGGGAAGGAGGAAAAGTAGTGGCAGAGCAGATCACAAGATAGTTGAGGGAACTTAGCTAAGGAGCCAGAGAATTTAATGGACGGAGGGGATAGCTGATCAGGACAGTGGGAGTTGCGAATGTGGGACTAGAAAAGTTTGAGGTTTCTGCACTTTAGTCAGTCTTCAACACTGGTCAAATATTCATTTCTGGACTTACGTATTAAGGATTTGGCCGAGGAATGCAGAATTTAAAAAAAACTAAGTCAGCATAGGTTCTAGAAGACAGGAACTTTTTCCTCGCAGGATGTTTTTGACGAAGTTTCTGCGGACTTCAGTAGTGACCTAGAGAGGGTAAGAGCGTAAACTCTTAGGAGGGGACGTAACGGTGAAGAAGACCAGATAAATTGGTGTAGAAAGTGTTGATTGCTGCTGGGCTGGGTTCAGACCTTCGAAGTTCGCCTTTCGAAAGTTGAACTTGGTAGGCTTTGGGTGACAGGAGAGGGGAGTCGGGATACCTAAACATCGAACTTGAGAACTGGCTGATGGGTGTCAGGGGCAACTGAAGATGGGCACGAGGGGATTGGGAAAGGGAACGCACAGGGAGGTTAGAGAGGACAAAATCAAGAGTGCGATCTAAGTGGTTTCTAGAAAGGTAAGACTGGAGGGCGGCACAGGTGTACATGGAAGTGAATAAAGGGCACCTTCGCCGGTTGTCTTTGCCAGGCGCAGCGTAGTCTCTGCCGCAACGAAAGACAGAGTAACCTTCGTAGAGCTCAGAATCTGAAATTCTGTCATCCAATCAGGTTTCAGAAATGGAGATAACGTAGTATAGGCATGCTAAGACAGAGAGTTTGAAATCAGACAGCTTGGTATTTAGACCTCTTACATTTTGGTAAAATAGTGTAAAGTTGTCAGAATCAGGCCGAAATTTTTTAGGAGAAGTGTCACATTTTGTCACATTTGGTGAAAATATTGGAATCAATTTCGAATCAGCAATCATCTAATCTAAGTTCGACAATCATCATTCACCTAAGTTAGGTCTGGCGAGGTAATTTTGGGGAGGGCCTTCCGTGAGCGCATACGATGTGGTAGCCACGCTCCTTATAAATTGCAATTGCTGGTTTCGTTCCAAACATTTCTACAGAAGTGTTTTGGCTGATTCATATTGAAATTGCTTTTCCGGTGTGAGCGCCGTCCTTCGCTGAATCTGAAAATACCGCAAATTTCTGCATTTCGAGGATTTTTTTGAATGGTATATGATTATAGAGATGGTAGTTTCCAATGACACCCGCAACACACCTCAAATGTACACCTTGTGAGTTAATAAATGGCTAAATTAACTTGCGCGTATCAGATGGAGATGAATGAGTTTTTCAGTGTACGGATAATCGACAAAGATACAGTCTAAAGTAATTTTATGACGAAGATATAGTCTGAATAATTCTCGCCGCAGTAGGGCAGCTACCATATAACGCTGGATCAGCTTTTTGAAATTTAAACCCTTTTAGTAGCACTTCAATTCCTGTAGAAGTTGAGAGTATCTTCAAAATTGATTAATATATTACCCCTCACTACCGTCAATATCACAGGAATACGAGTAGACCGTGTGATTTACTTGTAATTATAAACTGCTCCACTTCTTTCACTTGGCATCCAATCATCCATCCTTTTTCTTTCCTACTATCCATGGTTTCCGTTGACAACCACTAACTCCTATTTTCGCCGTTTTTGTAATCTTTTTATTTTTCGGCTTCGGAGGAGGAGGATTTAGGATTAAAACAAATTCCCCAAGATAGTTGGTAAATATCACTTGGCATCTTTAAAACTGCCTTAACAGTTAAGAGAAAATTTGTGGACAGAAACCACTTCTTCTAATTTACTGTTCGCATTTTTCAAAATTTCGCAATCATGAATGCCATATTACTAAGGCAAGAGCATCGAAAAAAGTTTTCCCATTAGCTGTGTTTTCCTCAACTTCCGAAACCGCCCTCCTTACTCAGCTCATCACCATCCGCTTAACCGTTCTTCATCGAACTGGCGAGCAATCTCATTTGAATGCATAACATTTCTCCTCCACCAGAAACAAATGCCAGAAATGCATTTAATAATATGCAGCATGGCCAAGTCTATGTGAAAGCAACACCTGGAAAAGTTAATCATCATTTCTGGAATATTAGGAAATTGTGGATATCTAAAATATTTAAATAGGTTTTAGAGCTTTTTGGAAGCTAAACGGTGAAAGCGTTTTGTAAATAAAATTGGGAAAAGAACATTAAAATTATCATTTCTAAATTAATATTTCAAAATAAATGAATACCGGGACGGGAAACAGGAAATCGAAGAGAGGGTAATGGAGGTGTTGTAGGGAATTAAAAAGGAACAAGAAAAAATACCGCATACCATCAAATAAATCTCTCACTAGCTCGTCACAGGACAAAACGAACGAAATGACGCACATGTCGCGAAAATCAGAGGGCAACTCGATTAATTTTCACTATCACCCGGTATTAATTGGTAACGTTCTGTACCGGAACACAACACAAAGTAGGTTTTCCATCAAAAGCGAAACATCTCCACAGCCTACATCGATTCTAAATCAACACTTAACTTCCTATAATAATCGTGATTAGTATAAGTGTTATTGATATACAAAATCAAGCCGAATTTGGCACTTCTCTTGAAAATAGTGGTGAAGAATTTGGGCACGAGGCTATTGGCATCCGTTGGAATCCACACAGCCTTGGAATCAACCAAGGTGACTCTCGAAAACCGGCCATCTAGATCAGTTTGGTGTGTCAGTGAAGGGTCTGCATTTGATCGGCGACCGTAAAGCCCGTCATTTACGTCCAGTTTGGCCTGTCTGTTACGTCCGAAGAATCCCCATTTGACCGGTGGCCGTAACGTGGTTGGGATGCAGTTGGTCTGTCAGTTTTGAGTGTTCAGGCGGCCGGTGATAGAATGAAAAATGATTCGGCCAACCCGCCAGACATGTTTGTTTCGGCTGTGAGCGAGGATTTCATGTTTATTTAGGCTGTGAATTTTATAGATATCATTATCGATAGTGAACATTGATAAATGTTTACATAGAAAAATATTTCAAATTCTTCTCTCAAGGCCTTCCACTTTCAAAGTTGAACTAATGATATTACGGCTTGCCGGTACGCGAATGGTGCATTCAGTTGAACTGGCGGCCAGATGCATTGCCGGCTCTTCCGGCATAACTGACAGGTCGAGCTGAACGTGGATGGCACAAACGCCAGTTGAAAGCTATGCAATTGTGAAGCAGAGAAAATCCAGCAGATAACATTTGCGTACGGGATGCTGAGCAGTGCTGAGTACACCAGCTTTGTCTGCAAATTATCTATCACACATCATGTGCATTTTGCGGTACTTGGATGGTGTTTTCAGCTGAGCAGGCGATCGGATGGACTGTAGATTGTGCAGGAGTGACTGACGCCTGCCTGACCGTGGATGGCTGGCTTTAGATTAGTATTAATTGAAAATCAAGGAAGAATAAATAACGTTTAAGATTCTTTCTTCTTTCAGGCAAACCGTAAATTCCTTGAGTTGCTTTGCTTTTAGCCCGACTTTCCGGGGTTTTTGAGGCTTTCTGATAATTCTTCTTAATTAGTTTCCATAAGAAACATTTCAACTGAACATATCCGCCATTGATAGGTGGAATGAGGGACTCCGCCGATGGTATGGTAATGCCTTTCCCGCTGGCGAGGATACACTAACCTGACCTGAGCGACAAAGGCTTGACACTCTAGATTGTGATTTGAGAACTTCTCGACTTAATCCGAACCAAACATATGACTTAGAGAAATAGCGCATTCAATCCAGATGAGCCGCTCCGCCGGGCTAGCGAACAAGACAAAGCCTAAAGCACGGTTAGGCAGGCCTGTCAGTTAAACCTAAACAGTCTACAGTCTATTCGTGGCCTATTGGACTAGAAACATCATTCATGTATCGGCAATCATGTTTCCAATTGTGGCCGTGAAAGGCAAATGAGATTCTTTCTTACTGGGGCGCATTAATAAACATATATGTATGTGTCATTGACTGTTTACTGTACTTGAACAAGGCTCTAGAGGAGGTTGGACCCTCCTATAAGAACACTACCAAGAACGTGGGAAAGAAGAGGGCGTACACCCTAGCAGCAGGCTCGTTTATGACCGCTGGGAGTTTACTCTAAAGACGGGAAAAACTCAAAGCGGCAATTTACCTACCTGCGGTAATGCTAGTGAGAAAAATTCCGTGCCTGGATCAAATATATGGTTTTCATTCCGCCCGTAACTGGACATTGCGTGTCAAGCACACCTAGGTGCCATCGGTTTGCTGAAGTACGCTTCAACTCCCCCAGACTTCCTAAGACACCGCATTCATTCTCTATTGTTCCGCAACAAATGCTCTTGAGGCAACCCACTTGCTGTTTTGGGAGAGTGGATTTCATTGCATAGTGTAGCAAGCCATTCAATTGTCGCCCTTCCTTAATGTACAACCTGCCGCTGTCACTTCCGCCTTCCCATCACATCGTTTTTTCTTCGAAATAGTGCCAGGTCAGACACACCGATGAAGCGGCACGGATAAGTGTTCACGAAGGCTTGGAGCATTTTAGTGACAGTGGGGGCACTTTCCATGTGCTACTTGTGTATAGTAACATAGCAGCACAGAAAGAATATTATCACGGAACATTCTCAACTTGATCCTCGTGTTGAGATAATTGCATTTTCAGTTGTAGACAAAGCAGAAAAGGCGCATCTTGCGTTTGATCGACGACATGATAGGGAGCGCGATGCGATGATTCGTCCGACTGAGAATCTTGATTTTGTTGGTGTTGATCTTTATAATAATAATAATAATCGTTGGCGCAACAATTTATTTTGGACCAGGGCCTTGAAGTGTGTTAGAGCACTTCATCCAAGACCGTAACGTTACACTACAGTACACTGGAGGAGGCAATGTGGTCAGCATTGCGCTCGCGCGAGATTATTACCCTGATTTGACTCAGGTACTCATTCACAGCTGAGTCGACTGGTATCCGACATACAGGCACGATAACAAATCTCCCCGCCACCAGTGAGATTTGAACCGCCGCCTTTTGCTACGACAGCCCAGTGCTCTAACCACTTGCGCCATCCGGACACTGATCTTTAGTACGATCTATTTGCCTCTCTTTGCGAATCTAGAGCCATTTGGCCAAAGACTTGACCGTTGAAAGGGTAAACAGGTGTGATTAACGTCGTCAAGGTGTTTGAGCAAAACTGTCATGGTCCATTGAACTCCTCCACAAGGCAGCATTAAGAACGTCAACGAAAAAAGGAAGTAATATCGGTAGCTAGATGCATCCCTATCAGACTCCGCTGTGGATGTCAAATTCCTCTGAGATTTTACCTCGAAGCACCACCTGACCCCATCATATGTCGCTCTGATAATAGCCATTAGTTTCTCCTAAATGTCCCTGCCACGTAGAATACGTCAGATACACCCCCTATCCACTTTTCGAAATCGATTGAGAAGAAAGAACCTACTTTCTGTCAATCAAGCTTTCGAGGTACTGCTTGATGCGAGCCAGGATTATTTTAGCTTTCATCTTCGACAGCGAGTGTGTGGATAGTTCACCAATTGTCGCACTCAACACGGATGTCTTTCTTTGAAATCTTAACGATCATCCCCTTCTTACACACTATAGGAAAGCTCTTGGATTCCCACGATTTTCGTACGAGTGGAAGTAACATAGATGCAACGGGAACTAACTCTTGCAGATACGCCGTCAAGCCCAACGGCTTCATTCCGTTTGAGGGCATTGATGCCGGGATGACTTCTTTCCTATTTATAAGAGCAGTCCGTATCCGGTCGTTGCGTGCGTGTATATGATGTGGCTAAAAACGGAGGTGAAGTGTTCCTACCACCTTTTGATTTGCTCGTCATGGTGGATGAGGAGTGGACCGTTAACGTCCTTCACAATACCATTGAAAGGTTTGCAGCCACATGTAAGTTGTTTGGTGGGGTGGTGTACACATCTGATATCATTGCGGCATCTTCCACTTCCATTGTAGGCTTAATAACAAATTCCCTTTTGTCACGGTGCACATTATGTTGAACCAGATAATTCGCACGATATCGAACCATGAGCGCGTCATAACACGCAGCGGTCAATAGATAGTGTTTCAACTCCATCGGTTCATCGATCCGCTTCCACAATTCTGCAGTCCGTCAGATCTTATGACGCCCCTTCGAAAAGTGGCTGACGACTGGTGCAGCACTTGAGAAAAGAGCATTTTTATGGCGGCCCAATGTTCATTGTATTGTCAAGCGGGTTACACAGAGTACCTGTCGTTTCATCAGCAGACCCTGGCAGAAAATCAAGGTTTAACAACCAAGGTTTTCGCGATTAAATGTTCCATTTGGAGCTATCTTAAACTGGCCCAAGCAGGCAATCTCAATTATTAGTTTAAGCGTCGGCCCAACTTCGCCATCGCGAATATTGAGCAGACAAGGAAGGAGGATATCAGATGTTGAATTCCCAACCGTCGAAGGAAAACACGGAATATCATTCCAATGAACACAGTTAGAAAATTGAGCTCGGGCACTGAAGGGTAAAGTTCCTGAATACGAGGGAGGATAAATCGCAAATGTGGTGTTTCAGTTAAGTTTTGGAACTGGACCGAAGAGTCAGAAGGTGCTCAGCAACAGCAGCCATATAATATTTGACTTTCTCTCGGGAAGGTTGAAATTATATTAGGAAACTGTAGAACAGAGTTTGAAGAATGAAGAGTAATGATGGGCTTCGGCTCATACGAACAAAATAATTGCAACAGAACCCAAGGGATCTCCATGCGGAGGAGAGCTCATATGCGAGCAGAATCCTCGTATTGGGCACGGAGAGAGAGAAAAGAGAGTACAAGCAGATCCTACTTGTTAGCATCTTTTTCTGAAGTTTATTTCTTTCTGTGTACAGCAAAGTCGTCAAGCTACTGGACTGCCTGCTATTTCTGGTGCAAGAGCCACTTCCAAAACCTTTTGTTTGTTGTGTGCCTTCTCGTTTTGTTTTAAGCGCTATATATGAATAGAATGCTCTCCAGAAGATACAGATAAGCTGTACCACCGGCTTGAAAAAAAGTGATGATTAGATAAATTTTGATAAAAACTTACAAATCTTCAAAGAAAGCTGAGAAAAAGTCAAATGGGGGTTGCTTTTTCCAATTCGAACCAAAGATTGTACTCTGCATTGGATGTAAGTATGAAAATATAAGCGAAATGTTATGCATACTACGTTTGCGAGGCAAATTGAGAAATATAAGCCTCATAAACGTTCACGCCCCAACAGAGAAGACTGCAGAATCGGAGAACGGTGCCTTCTACGAGGCAGATGAGCGGAGCCTCGAAGCGTGTTCCAAGTATGATATCAAAATCATACTTGGAAATTTCAACAGTCAAGTAGGAACGGATCCCGTATTCAGACGATACGTCGGCTCCTATAGCTTACATAGGTATACCAATGATAATGGACTGCGGATTATTCAGTTAGCACTTCCGCACGAAATGGTTATTGGAAGTACTTGGATTGCACCGAAAGCGGTCCACAAACATATGTGGGTCTTTCCAGACGGGACCACTTTTAACCAAATTGACCACGTGCTGATTGAATGCCGCCACCTCTCAGCCTTGATGAATGTCTGGCCAATATAGACTAGAATCACTATCTCGTTGACATGGTGTTCTGCGCTCGAATTGGAACACCTACAATCCCCTCTGACAATCAGGTGAGAATGAATACTGAAGCCATTCATAACACAACCCTTAGTAACACCTATAAGGGTGCCACAATAACCGTAGCTAATAGATGCCCTGGAGATGAAGCATCGATAAATGATCTTCACAACCACCTGAAGAACGTTATCATAAATACGGCCACAAACATACTTGGCCCCAGCCGCTGGTTTGACGATGAAGCTAGCAACGGACCAGAAGAATGCTACATACCGAGTAATGTTGCATTCTCAAAGAATCCGGGGATGCGCAGAGAACTACCAAGAACTCCGTCGAGCAGAGAAGTGATTCAAAGACGAAAAAAGGAAGTTTTACCAACAAGTCAGGAAGATGAAGCCTTATACACCTCGATACCCATCTTGCAGAGACAAAGAGGGAAATCTGATTTCCGACAGAATGGGTATATTGGAGCAATGGGTTGAGTATTTTGATGAACTGCTCAACAACCAAAATATCGGCGAGTTGTAGGTCCCGCCAACTGAAGACGACGGATAAATGCTGCACCACCAACCATTGAAGAAACAGTCCGTGCAATCCACTGGCTTAAGAACCATAAGTCGGCAGGAGCCGATGGAATTACAGCCGAACTACACCAAGTGGCTCATCAACTAATGCTCAAAGTGTGGGGCAGCGAATCAATGCCAGACGACTGGCAACGGGGTATTATCTGTCCCATACATAAAAGAGGGGGATATCACGCAGTGCAGCTATTATAGAACTATCATGTTGCTGAGTACCATCTATAAGATATTCTACACTATCTTGCTAGCCCGGATAGCCCCATACGCCCAGAACATGATTGGCCCATATCAAAGAGGCTTCGCTCCAGGCAGCAACTCAGCAACAGATCAGATTTTCTCTCTGCGGCAAGCGATGGAAAAACTGTTGGAATATTTACATCAGTTTCACCATCTTTTCATCGACTTTAAAGCCGCCTATGATAACATAGCCAGGGTAAAACTGTACACAGCCATGAGAGAGTTCGGTATTTCGACGAAATTAATAAGACTGATTAGGCGAGGCCAGGTAAAAGCAGCAGGATCACTCTCCAGACCATTCAACATCAACAACGGTTTAAGACGGGATGCTCTATCATGCGTCCTCTTCAACCTTGCCCTGGAGAAAGTGATTCCCAGACGATGATGCAGATGTAAATGCGAGAGGCACTATTCTCGTCAAGTCTACCCAACTACTGGCCTATGCTGACAATATTGACATTATGGGGAGACCAGCCTTCACCTAGATCGAGCAGGCGGCGCGAGATCTCGGGCTGCACGTTAATGAAGGCAAGATGAAGTACATGGTGGTACAACGTCAGCGCCAAAAATCAATCAACCAACAACATCGAATCGCACTGGTCAAAAGGAAACATTAAAGATAGGAGACTACAACTTTGAAAACGTTCTCCTATATAGGGTCGAAAATCACAACCGCTTTACTGTACAAGACTATGGTCTTGCCAATCCTTATGTATTTCTCGCAAGCCTGGGTTTCTAGCGAAAAAAAATTGCGAACTCTTGACAGCGTCTGAAAGAAGATTCCTCCGAAGAATTTTTGGCCCCTACGTGAGGATGGACGATTCCGTAGCCTACAAAACGACGAAATTTACGAGCAATACCACGGCCGTCTAGCTGTGGATAAAATCCGGCTCAACAGGTTGGGGTGGGCGGGTCACTTAATCCGCATGGATTAGAATGATTCAGCCCGGAAAGTCTATAAGGGCAATATCTATGGTAGAAAAAGAAAACGAGGCAAACCCTGTCTGAGATGGAGCGATGGACCCCAGACAGCTTTTACGGATTTCGAATTGGTGGACCTCGGCGCAAAACCGGGGTGCCTGGAGTTCCTTATTAAGGCAGGCCTAGACCGGATACCGGTTGTTGCGCCGATGATGATTGGATGTAAAGTATAACTAAATTTTGATTGAGAAAGCTGAGGGGAAATTTACATCAAGAGGAAATTTAGTACGATATCTTTCCTATCCCATAGCAGAATTACTGAACGGAAAAATCAGAGGAGATAGGAACTATGGAAAAATTTTGCTTACACGAGAAGGGTTTTACGTCGGTTTTTATTTTTTTTTCTCTTTATTTTTGGTTTTCTTGTTTTCATGCTTATTTTTTAATGCACATGTTGACACGTCTGCTAAAGTACGATTTTGGAACATTTAACCATTTCCGCTTTCAACCGTCAATTTCTTAGCCCCCATTTCAAGAAGCATACTGATTTCGGGAAAGTAATTATTCGCAATCCTAACGAATGGCAGCAGCAATAAAGAAGTGGAAACTTAAAAGCAGAATGTAATCATCGTTAAAGTTGGTGTTTACCACAATTTTGTAAGGTAATAAACTGTTTCTAAAATTATTCATAATGAAAGTCGTAGACAAACTACATCGTGATAAAGACGGAAATCTACATCGTGTCGAAATCTACAATAACTAAAACTATTAACAAAATTAAACGACACTGGTCCCTTACAGAAAACGGACCCTTCTCCTCCTACAGATATATTTCTGGGAGCTATTAAGTACAATGAAAATTATCAACTGAGCAGTCCTTAGCACTCAAAACACAGAAGATAAAAACAGATCCACAAAAGTTTAGTTAATAAAATCCTCCCAGCATAATAAAATGTTGGAAATCATTACCATCAAACGTTGTCCTTTGCAATGTATTTAATTTAATCCTTTCAATTATGTATACAAACAATCCAGCTTAGTTGCTTTGGTGAGTGAAAGGGTGGACAATTTGCGATTGCCGCTATAAATCATGTCAAAAAGTGTCTTTGAACAAGTTGTACCCATCTGAAAAATGCCATTGAGAGTCCTTACAAGATTAGGAGTAATGAAAGAAGAAAAATTGAAAGAAGCGTTCCGTGGAATGCTTTGCATATACGAGTATTCTCATTCGCACGAATTCCACTCACGTCTTAGAGCGGGCATAAACAAGTCCCGGAAAAAAACTAAGGAAAGAATCCTCGTGCCAGGACAACAAATAAATCATCGAGTAGTTTAATATATTTTCTTGAACTTGAGGGAATGTACCTACCGACATTCTTCTTCCCATACAGGAGAAGGACATTCTCCGTCACTCCTCATTCTAAAGTAGAAGGAATTTTTTCATAACATCCAAACAGATTAGCATCGTGAATTTTTAATAGACTGATTACTAAATGGCTTTTATTGTGCATTTCAGGATACGTCACGCTATCAGATATTATATTTTAGTTTGTGATTTACCTGGGAATTACGTATTCCTACTTGGAGAATGTGTGCGCTTTATATAGATTAATGGTTGCATGTTATTTGGAAATATCTGACCATTGTGAACAACATCATCTCGGCATGTTGAAGGCATACTTAACTTTTATCGTACAGGGGTAAATTGCTGAAATCCAGTCATGCTTATAACTTCGATTCTTAATTTGCTCGCTAAGGATTTCGTGCGTGCGGCTTCATATTTGGGAACTGGGCATTTTATTAAATATTCACCAGAATGAGCAGCGGGGGAAATAAGGAATAGCTGTGCTGCGAGTCAATTACAAGGACGGTTTCTTCTGCGTCTTTACCCGTATCCAAATAAGAAAGGCATTTTTAAATGGTTAGTAATTAGAGAAGAGCAATTATCCCTTCTTAAGGAAAGAAAAGGAGTGACAATTGGGATGGCGCTTGCTGTCAAAAAATGACAGTGAGAAATAATTTGCCTTTTAAATGGATTGAACGCTTTTTGGACTGGAATGTATTCAACTTGGATACGTTTTGCATGCATACGTGAGATTCTACTATCTGAACTCATACATATGCTCCTGAAAGCGTTTTCACAGTTAGTTTTTTTTCACTAATTGTCTCAAGAATCAAAATTTGAAGTCGAAACTTAAAACAGTTTTTTTTAAGAAATTGTGTGAAACAAGTCATTATCTAACAAGAACACAAAAAAATACACAATTTTCATATGAATTGTATTTGTAACACCACGTTTTTCCGGATATTTTTATTATTCGATTTGCTTCATTTTTTTTTCTTTTTATAATCTAGACTTGTCCTGAAAAAACTACACAAATTTAACAGGTCACGTAAAATCTTATCAAAATCGGTTTGTTGCCTGATGGTGATGATGGTCCGTTTTGAAATTGATGTCAGTATCCTTTTCGTCACGCTGGCCAATCTGATAGGTTGTCCGTTACCGCTTAATCAAAACCCGATTGAGTACATAACATGCCATGATTTTCAAGAAAAGTTGCCTTAATTATAAGTTCTGAAATCTATAACTCTTACACAGTTGTTATTACGGTCACCAAGGTCACGTTCTTATCAAATGTCCGAACAAGGCCCACCTTGATATTCAGATTAGCCATCATAATTACGAGGCCACTTTTAGGGCGCCTCTCATGAACTGTATGCAGTTGCCCTCCTTCTATGTAAAAGGAGTGTTTATATAATTGTGATGCTTTTACAACATAGGTTGGCGTCCTTCAGGGCACACTTTGCCGATACAGGATTGGCTTCTACTATTACTAGGCTTACCACAGTAGAAAAGCACTGTGCCCCTGGGTCCCTAAGAGCCCCACCTCTATGCTTAGACCCTTAAGTCACCATGTGGCGGCAGCGGAATAGTTGAGAAATGAGCAGGTTGCTTTTTCATAAACTTATATGCCTTATTCGATTTGAGTGTGTTCTTAATCCCCGTTCAATGGGAATAAGCGTTGAAATTGGAAGAGTAGCCATTGAAGGACGATATATTGTACCGCTTTAGTGAAAAAACTTATCATAATTATTCGGTTTTTCAGGAGTTTGTTTCGGTGGGTGTTTCGTAACGAACCCGCGTGCTCTTGTTTATTTCTACCATTTTCTTTAGAATTCGCTTCAGTTTTATCCATGCTAGTGTAGCGGAGCGAACAGATGCGAAAAACAATTTTTGACAGCGAAGCCAAGGAAAAGCCAAAGCAAAATACGGGATGCTTTGGAAAACCTCCTCATTCAAGAAGTCTAAAACTTCTCCCAGACTCCCTAAACTTTGCTCGAAAGGTTAAGCAAAAACCAACGGACTGCAAGTGCTGGTTGAAGTGTGATCGGATTCATGCCAAAAATCAATTGAAGGCACTGCTCCTCTATATTCTATCAAGTGCTCTATGTTAAGTACAGCGTACTCCGCGTATGCTGGTTCGTTGTTGGAAATACCGGAATATAATATTGGAATATCCAGATTATTTGGAACAATAAGCTCTACTACCAAACCCTATCTCCACCTCCACGTGGTGACCGCTGGGAGCTCTTTCTTAACGGAAAGTTGCAGACGGAGAAGGATGAAGGCGAGTCTTCCCGCGCCTAAAAACCGGACAAATTGTACCAACTGGTCCTCCTGGTTGGGGGTTGGGTAGGGCTGACAACCCTACACGGAAAACAACTTGTTACGAAGCCACAACAGGAGCCTCGGATAGGACGGACTTTAAAACGACGGACCCGGCAACGACAACGGATCAACGATTTGCGCATTTTCTCATGGAACGTGCGCTCCCTGTACAGAGATGAAGCCGATGAGCAGCTAGCCGATACCCTGTCCCAATAAAGGGCTGATATAACAGCGTTACAAGAGATGCGATAGACAGGGACCGGTTTCTCGGAGAAGAGCCACTACACCATATATTATAGCGGTCATCCAGTAAACCATGTGCTCGGAGTAGGTTTCTTAGTCAGCCAAAAAATGAAACCTGCTGTTATCGGCTTTGAAAGCATAAGCGAACGGCTATGCACTCTGCGCTTGCGAGGCAACTTTAGAAATATAAGCCTCATAAACGTTCACGCCCCTACAGAGGAGACTGCAGAGTCGGAGAAGGATACCTTCTACGAGGCAGTAGTCCCAGATATGATATCAAAATCATACTTGGGGATTTTAACAGCCAACTAGGGAAGGAGCCCGTATTCAGGCGATACGTTGGCTCCCATAGCTTACACGAAAAAACAAATGATAACGGACTGCAGATTATTCAATTAACAGGGTCACACGAAATGGTTGTTGGAAGTACCTGGTTTGCGCGGAAAGCGGTCCAGAAACATAAGTGGGCCTCTCCAGACGGGGCCACTTTCAACCAAATTGACCACGTGTTGATCGAACGCCGCCACCTCTCAGCTTTGATGAATGTCAGAACATATAGGGGGGCCAATATAGACTCGGATCACTATCTCGTTGGCATGGTGCTCCGAGCTCGAATAACAATACCACCTAGAATCCCCTCTGACAATCAGGTGAGAGTGAACACTGAAGCCATCCACAACACAACCCTCCGCGACACCTATAAGGGGGAAATGGATGCCGCAATAACCGCAGTCAACATAGGACCTGGAGATGACGCATCAACAAATGATCTTCACAATCACCTGAAGAACGTTATCATGGATACGGCCACAAGCATACTTGGCCCCAGCCGCAAAAGGAGTCGGAACGGCTGGTTTGACGATGAATGTAAGCTAGCAACGGAACGGAAGAATGCCGCATACCGAGTAATGTTGCATTCTCAAAGAACGCGGGTACGCGCAGAGACTTATCACGAACTCCGTCGAGCGGAGAAGCGACTTCACAGACGGAAAAAAGAAGCCTTTGAGAACCAACAAGTCTGTGAACTAGAAAAGTACAGGGAGCAACCGCACCAGGCGCGGAAGTTTTACCAACAAGTCAGCAGGATGAAACCTTATACACCTCGATGCTCATCCTGCCGAGACAAAGAGGCAAATCTGATTTTCGACAGAATGGGCATATTAGAGCGATGGGTTGAGTATTTTGATGAGCCACTGAACAACCAGAACATCGGCGAGTTGGAGGTCCCGCCAACTGAAGACGACGGACAAATACTGCCACCACCAAGTTTAGGAGAAACAGTCCGTGCAATTCATCGGCGAAAAGATCATAAGTCGCCAGGAGCCGATGGAATTACAGCCGAATTGGTTAAATATGGAGGCGACCAGTTACACCAAGTGGTTCACCAACTTGTTCTCAAGGTATGGGACAGCGAATCAATGCCAGACGATTGGCAACGAGGCATTATCTGTCTCATACATAAAAAGGGAGATATCACACAGTGCAACAATTATAGAGTTATCAAGTTGCTGAGTACCATCTATAAGATATTCTCCCCTATCTTGCTAGGCCGGATAGCCCCATATGCGCAGAACATCATTGGCCCATACCAAAGAGACTTCACTCCAGGCAAATCAGCAACAGATCAGATTTTCTCTCTGCGGCAAACGATGGAAAAACTGTTGGAATATGGACAACAGTTGCACCATCTGTTCATCGACTTTAAAGCCGCCTATGATAGCATAGCCAGGGTAAAACTGTACACGGCCATGAGAGAACTCGGTATCCCGACGAAATTAATAAGACTGACTAGGCTAACCCTGACCAATGTGCGAGGCCAGATAAAAGCAGAAGGACCTCGATCATTCTCTATGCAACCCCAGTTTGGAGGGAGGAGTTGCGGATGTCAGGGAACGCTCCCAAACTGAGTTCAGTGTACAGGAGGACAGCCCTGAGGGTATGCTCTGCCTTCAGGATTGTCTCAGATGATGCAGCATTCGTCATCTCTGGAATGATGCCAATTGACATCTTGGCAGATGAGATGGCGAACCTATACAATGCGAAGCCAACCTCTTCCTCATCGCGGACGAAGAAGACTGAAAGGGAGAGTTCCATAAATAGATGTCCAGAGGGGTGGGGACGCTCGGGAAAGGGTCGGTGGACTCACAGGCTCATTCCTGCCATCAAGGAGTGGTTAGAGAAACGACACGGTGAGATTAATTATAATCTCACCCAGTTTCTCACGGGGCATGGGGGATATCTCCAATAGTTGCGCCGCTTTTAATTGGATTGTCCACATTGCAATGGAGTCCCAGAGGATCCAGAGCATGTATTCTTCCACTGTCCAAGATTTGTGGAAGAAAGGAGGAATCTAGAGGAATTGGCGAGTGAATGCTCATTTGCACGAATTACATGATCATACTATCGAAAACGCCTCTCTCGCAAGTCTTCCAAGATAGGTGCAACCCCATGCCGACCGCGGATATCCTCATTTTGCATATGATCAAAGCGTGTCACGCTTTCGTTTAATTTTTCATTTCTTGGTCCATTATACAATGTAGCTGTTTGTAGCTTTTTTTTCGCTCTTTCCGTAGTTTCACCTCTGGTAAAGGATAGCAGGGTCGTCCGCAAATATCGCTATTTTGGGTTCTTCGTAGCAGGGTATATCATTGGTATACACAAGAAACAGTGAGGGGCCCTGCGGTATACCAGTTGAAATTTTTTTAGTTCAGGGTGAGTTCCTTCGTATTTCGCTCTGAATAGGGGCTCTTATACATATGGTCTTAGGATATCGCCAACATTTTCTGGAGGTCTCTATTCAATTTCTACAACAGACCTTGATGCCATACTTTATTAAACGCTTGGGCGACATCGAGAAGAATGGCACACCTGCTTTTTTTCCATTGCACTTTCTACCGGATTCGGGATCTTATGCAGCTGTTGGTTGCTTTTCGCGGAAACCTAATTGGTGAGGTGGTATTAGGTTTCGATTTACAATAATTTGTTTGAGTCTTTTAAGGATAAGCCTTTTAAATAGTTTGGCTGTAGTAGGGAGTAGCGATATTGGGCGATACAATTCGACTCTGCTTGGGTTCTTCCCACTTTCCATTGTCGAGGCACCTATTTGAATGTTAAAGCTGCAATAATTATTTGTGCTAATTTTACATAGTCAGCAGGTTTTTCAGGAGGCACATTCGTTTTAATTTCTGTCGTCGGCTCATTTAGTGCATATTGGGTAATGGTCGACTTTTCTGACTGGGGTTAAGCATGTCGACGCTTGTGGATTTAGATCATACGGGATATCAAATGAAAGGTGTTGATATCCGAATCTGATATCAGTTTGGCGTCAATCACAAAGCGCGCCAATAAAGAGACAAAATGTACACACTTAAAGTGAGAAGGACTCATTTTCACAAACTACCCAACTAAAAAATCCGAAAACTAATCAGGAAAATCAACTTATATGTATGAAATCTAGTCCTCAAAATATGTCCCATTCCAATATCTGCTCAAATAAACTTACTAATAGTATATTACCAACTGAAAAGCCTCCTTAAGTTAATCGGAGTACCAGTATAGAGCATGTTTTGCATACGCATGCCAAGTTTCATGGAAAGTTATAGTAGTTCAAACTTACCAATTTCGCGCGAATTTACTGCATCTGAAACCATGCAAATAAGATGCTGACGTCATAAGCAACGAGAATAATGGACATTCGAGTGAAATATTAAAGTCCCATATATGAATAGGTTACTTCTCCCCAGCCCTTTTGCCCTTTGCAGCTATTGGGGGTCACCTAAAGTTTTGTGTTGTTTTTTATACCTAAAGCGCCCAGCTTCCGGAATATTTTTAAGGTTTTGTGTAAAATCGGTTTACTGTCGGTCTTTTTTTTTGAGGAGGTGGAAATTCTCAAAAAACGGTGGTCTGGACACATCATTTTTACCCACTAAAACCACCCACGACTGCCTCCCTGCTCCACGGAACCACCCTAAGGTTTACATCACGGGGCGGAGTCAGCTCATTCTAGCTTAATCACCTTTCTTCTACACGCGGCGTACGTGACGGATACCATACCATACCACTTCTCCTAGAGTCTCCTCTAGATTCCTCCTTTCTTCCACAAATCTAGGACAGTGGAAGAATACATGCTCTGGATCCTCTGGGACTCCATTGCAATGTGGACAATCCAATTAAAAGCTGCGCAAGTATTGGCGATATTATCCGTGCCTGGTGAGAAACTGGGTGAGATTATAATTAATTTCACGGTGTCGTCTCTCCAACTACTCCTTGATGGCAGTAATGAGCCTGTGAGTCCACCGACCCTTTCCCTGGCATTTCCACCCCTCTTGCCATCTATTTATGGATTGCTGCCTCTCAGCGTTCTTCGTCTGCGATAAGAAAGAGATTGCCTTCGCATTGTATATATTCGCCATCTCATCCGCCAAGATGTCAATCGACATTATTCCAGAGATGACGAATGCTACACCATCTGAGACAGTCCTGATGGCAGAGCATACCCTCAGGACTTCTGTAGATTGCATACAGTTTGCTAGTATTAACTGATATCCGCAACGCCTTCCTCCAAACTAGGGTTGCATAGAGCATGATCGAGGTCACCTCCCTGGCTATAAGCGACCTAGAGGTATGCCGTGGCCCTCCCACGTGCGCCATCATCCTGACCAGGACCACACTAGCAGTGGATGATTTATCGCAAACATACCGCACGTGTTGCCTATAGCTGAGCTTCCTGTCTATCACCACCTCCAAGTATTTGATGGTCGGCTTGGAGGTGATATGATTCCCGATTCTAATACAGGCGTAATTTATCTTCCGGCGCTTAGTGATGAGGACCGCTTCTGTTTTTTCCTCCACCAGTGTCAAACTCGAGCTCTCTAGGCAACTTTTAACAGCACTTGCCTTGCTTGATTATAACTCAGCATCTTCTAAATGCTTTGCGACAACAATCAGCGCTATGTCGTCAGAGTAACTCACCACTGTGGCCTCCCTCGGAAGGGGAAGATTAAGTACATCGTTGTACATGATGTTCCACAGTAGTGGCCCCAATACGGAGCCCTTCGGGACACCCGCGGAAACAACGTACTCTTATCCTAGCTATCGATGATAGCAGTGAGACAGGCGGGAATACCAACCTTCATTGGGACTTGCGTACTAGATTCCAATTGGCCCAACTGAATCCATTTTTCACGTCCATGGTTACTACCACGCAATATTTGTTGGTATCCTTTCCGTGGATTGCATTTTCGGCCAAACCAGTAACCAATCTAATGGCATCGATGGTTGATCTGGTTTTACGGAACCCATACTGTCGATCTGAAAGGCCGCGTTGGCTCTCAACAGCCGGGAGTAATCTATTATAGATTACCCGCTCTAACATTTTCCCCACCGTGTCCAAAAGACATATGGATCGGTATGAGGATGGTTCACCTGGAGGTTTACCAGGCTTAGGCAGACGTACCAACTTCTGCCGCTTGCATGACGCTGGAAATATTTCCTCGGACATGCGCGCTTCGAACAACTCGGCGAATATTTCCGGCCTGGATTTCATGGCAAGCTTAAGAGCCTTATTCGGTACTCCGTCCAGGCCCGGGGCTTTATTGTCTCCTATTCTACGGTAGATCTCCTACAGCTCGTCCCTGATGGCTGGCGGAATTACCGTCATATTCAGATGTGGTTGGAATGTGTCGGTGCTCCCCTCTTGTTGGGGGAATAACCCCTGGATGATTTTCAGCAAGAAGGTGGGACTCGTGATATGCGGAGATGAATGAACTCTGAATTGTCCCATCGGGATTCTGTAAGCACTCTCCCACAGCTTTACGTTCGCTTCTGAGTAGGCCTCCTTAAAGTATTTCCTCTTGCTTCGCTGGATGGCGAGCTTGAGAGTTGTGCGGGCTGCCTTATAGGCGCTCTCTTTCTGCCTCTGATCGACTCTACCTAATGCTCTTTGAGCCGCTCTTCTGGCTCGGTGGAAGGCTGATTGAAGGCCGGTGAGTTCATCATTCCACCAGTAGTATGGTCTTCTAGGGAGCAACCGCACCAGGCGCGGAAGTTTTACCAACAAGTCAACAGGATGAAACCTTATACACCTCGATGCTCATCCTACCGAGACAAAGAGGCAAATCTGATTTTCGACAGAATGGGCATATTAGAGCGATGGGTTGAGTACTTTGATGAGCTACTGAACAACCAGAACATCGGCGAGTTGGAGGTCCCGCCAACTGAAGACGACGGACAAATACCGCCACCACCAAGTTTAGGAGAAACAGTCCGTGCAATTCATCGGCTAAAAGATCATAAGTCGCCAGGAGCCGATGGAATTACAGCCGAATTGGTTAAATATGGAGGCGACCAGTTACACCAAGTGGTTCATCAGCGAATTAATTCCTGACGTTTGGCAACGGGGCATTATCTGTCCCATACATAAAAAGGGAGATATCACACAGTGCAGCAATTATAGAGGTATCACGTAGTTGAGTACGATCTATAAGATATTCTCCCCTATCTTGCTAGGCCGGATAGCCCCATACGCCCAGAACATTATTGGCCCATACCAAAGAGACTTCACTCCAGGCAAATCAGCAAAAGAGCGATGGAAAAATTGTTGGAATATGGACAACAGTTGCACCATCGGTTCATCGACTTTAGAGCCGCCTACGAGAGCATAGTTAGGGTAAAACTGTACACGGCCATAAGAGAATTCGGTATCCCGACGAAATTAATAAGACTGACTAGGCTAACCCTGACCAATGTGCGAGGCCAGATAAAAGCAGCAGGATCACTCTCAAGACCATTCGACATCAACAACGGTCTACGATAGGGGGATGCCCTATCATGCGTCCTCTTTAACCTGACCCTCGAGAAAGTGATTCGTGATGCTGATGTAAATGCAAGAGGTACGATCCTCTTTAAGTCCACCCAACTACTGGCCTATGCTGACGATATCGACATCATTGGAAGGACGACCCGAGACGTACAAACTGCCTTCATCCAGATCGAGCAGGCGGCACGAGATCTTGGGCTGCACATCAATGAAAACAAGACAAAATATATGGTGGCAACGTCAGCACCGAAAACCAACCAGCCAACGACATCAAATCGCACTGGTCAAACAGGAATAATAAGGATAGGAGAATACAATTTTAAGACCGTTGACAATTTCTCCTATCTAGGGTCGAAAATCACAACCGATAACAACTACGATGATGAAATCCGCGCACGGTTGCTGTCAGCTAACAGAGGCTATTTCAGCTTACAAAAACTCTTCCGCTCGAAACGCCTCACCATAGGGTCAAAGCTCTTACTGTACAAGACTATGATCTTACCAGTTCTCATGTATTCCTCGGAAACTTGGGTTCTTAGCAAGAAAAATTGCGAACTCTTGGCCACGTTCGAGAGAAGAATCCTCTGAGGAATTTTTGGTCCCCTACATGAGGATGGACGATTCCGTAGCCTACACAATGACGAAATCTATGAGCGATACCATGACCGTCCGGTTGTGGATAAAATCCGGCTCAATAGGTTACGGTGGGCGGGTCACTTAATCCGTATGGATGAAGATGATCCCACCCGGAAAGTCTATAAGGGCAATATCTATGGTAGAAAAAGAAGATGAGGCAGAGCCTGCCTAAGATGGAGCGATGGCGTAGGCTAGGACGCCAGACAGCTTTTAGGGATATCGAATTGATGGACCTCGGCGCAAAACCGGGATGTCTGGAGTTCCTTATTAAGGCAGGTCTAGACCGGATACCGGTTGTTGCGCCGTTGATGATGACGATGATGATTCTCATAAACTGAACAACCGAAAAATCTGAGAAAAATCCATAGGCTGCGAATGTATGGTCTAGGCTTTGAAATACATTCCATACCGATGTCCCAAAATAAAGTTAATAATAGTATATTAGAATAATTTTCAGTCATTAGCTGCAGACCCTCCCTTAAGTTCATCCTAGCTCCAGAATGTAGCAATGTAGGCTATAATGTAGAACTTGAGCCTACCAAATCGCACTATTACTAACAAAGTTGTAATAGGTCAAAGTTGTCGCTTCTTTTGAAATTTAAGATTTTGATTGCCGAAAGTGAATATTCTCACAATAATATATGCGTATCTTGCGTGTTACGTACTAACGGGACAACACTCAAATGTCCTTATAAAAGAAATACACTACACCTTTCATACCTGGAGCATCCAGCTTCCGGTTTCTGGATTCGTTTAATTAAGGCCTTCAGTTTGTTTGTCAGAAAGTTTAGGGTGTTTTTCCTTTCCGCTGTGTGGTTTTTTTTGCCATAGTTTGTGAGCTTTACCTTTCTCTGCAACTAATTGGTTAACCTTGGCAGGAAAGTCAGTGTTTTTTAATCAGTCCATTATGATCAGGAGTGCTTTTCTAGGCCGCATTTTGTGTCTCCTTCGTTAGCAAATCGAGCTCCCCCTCACGTTGCTTTTGGATATGGTTAACCTAGATCCCCAGAATATATTTTTTGTATTAAATTCACCTCCTAATATGAATGAGCTTCTGAAGAACTGGACGAATCAGGCAAAATCTTCTTTTTCAATACCGGATCGGGACGGACATTATATTGAGGAGATCTTAAGGACTTCGTTAAATAATTGTATACCAATAGCCACAACCTGCATTTTTTCATTGTCAATTTTCTGTTCTTCGGGGTGTTTGATATCCTCTTTAACGAAGATTGTAGTTCCCCTCTGACCTGCCGACTGGAATGTGTTGCATGTTTCATGATAAGAGCAAAAGCCACGGTTTGCTTGTTATATTTTTGTCTCCCTAAATTTGTTGTCCGTCAAGTCTTCTATTTAAAATGTCAAGTCTATCTATGATAAAATAGTTTTCAGTATTTGATTACTATGGTCATTTTTTGATTAGTGCATCTTGCGTTACCACCTGCGAGTATTTTATTTATTCGGATCTAACAACCGGCGTTAGGTTGGTTTTACGTGGCTCAGTTTGCCGTTTTTCGGGAGAAGCCAACTTTGACGTCAGCGGTCCTTTACGTCTCAGCTTCTGTAATTCTTTACTACTTCACAGCTTCTGTAATTGGCTGGATGTTGGCCCTTGCAATTTCCACATTTTGCCGGGGAAGCTCTGTTCTTTGGACATTTTCATGGTCATCAGCACATTTCACAGAGCTTGGATTTAAATTGTAATACTTTTCAGTGTGATTGACCTTAGTATCTTTTGCACTGTGGTATTAGGTCGCTTTTTTCAGCGCCTCTGTTTTGACCTTCATATTGAGGATAGAGAGGCCTGTTGTTTTGGTCTTCCTACGTGTACCATTGGACTTTTTCCATGTTCAGCCTTTTCGCAAGGGCTCCGTTGTCCTCTGCGTTTACAGTATGTTTTTTCCAAAATCTTGTTGTTTAGAGTAACTATTGATGTCTGCCGATAGAAGGCTTTTAACTTTCTGGTGCTTGTCGTTTCCGTTAATATTAACCCTTAACTGGTGGTGGGTTCAAAATGACCGCAATTGGAAAAAATCAGATAAATAGTACTATGTAAAAAAATTGTAAGAAAAATCTGCATATTTTAAAACAAAAAACTCTTTTTCTTAACACTAATCAATTTTTTGTTGATTTTATCGTAGATATTTCATCTCATATTTACTTATTACTTACAATTAGTTTTCGATTTTGAGGATCTTTTTTTGGAGTGCACTCCAGATATTTGGAAAATATGAAAAAATAATGGAAAAACAAAAGCAAACCCCTTTTTGGTTTGATGAGGCTCCGAACTTAAACAAGATCAACAAATGTAAGATGTAAAAAAAATACAAACTAAACGTAAATTCAAACTTTTTGCAACATTTTGAACCTTGTTGAGATTGTTTTTGTTTTTTTTTTCGATCACAAAGATAGTAATGCGTGTGTGTGGGTTCAGATTTTTCCATGACACCCACACTTAGATTTTCACTGCTGTAAAGGTCTCGACATGTTCCGTGTGCTGTTTTCTGTACTTTTCTTGAAGTTCTTCAATTAAAGTCTGGTGAAACCCTGACACGACTTTCCAAGAATTTCTTAAAGCCAAGAAAAGATAAAAACCCAAGACAAAACAATAAAGCTACTGATTATCAAGACAACACCGAAGCCGTTATCTTAAACAGTTAGTAGATTGATTGAGTATTGAATTGCGGTAGCTTTGATCGTCAAACAAGGATAATGTAAAGGGGTGCATTGTGTAGGGTTAGTTCTTGCTCTATATGTTTATTATATAGCCTACCAAAGTTTGGTCTCGTCCTTACGGCTAACAAGATAATTTATTAGATGCACCTGATCGAGCGATTCTTCGGGATTTCTTATTCCGTCAGTTATATGTTTCTACCACTGAAGCAGTCCTAAAAATGAGAGTATCTTACATTTTCGGAGAAACACTATTAAAAATTTTAAAAACGTTGGATGCATTGACACTAGATTTGGTAAGACTATTGAATCTAGGAACCCTCATGCATGTAATGACAAACATCATGTAACAATGAGTTTAAAATGTTAAAGGGGGCAGGATTTTTATTTCCGAATATAGGCATGCATATCCCAACACAATAGTTAAGAATTCAATTGCGCATTATTTTCTAATGATCCATTTACGCAAATTATTCCTACTGGAAAGTGCAATTCACATTAGGAGTTCAATATTATGTGTTAGAAAGTGAGAAAAAGCTACTTAAAACAGATTCAAACAAGTCGGAATATTGGAAGCTGGACGTTTTCGATATTTAGGTTTTGTCTTCATATTTTTTGAGAAACTTTCTATGCATGCTATACCCCCAGACAGATGGACAGACAGACATTGAATCGATTTTAATAAGGTTTTGTTTCACGCAAAACCTTAAAAAGCAGCTTCAGTTTGTTCTTTAACGGTCAGTCACTTCATTGTTACAGAATTCGTATAAGTGAATCGTCGATTTATCATACGAGGCATATTTGTGTAGTAACTGACTAATCTGAAAACTCTAAAAGCAGACACGAATAAAGGAAAAGGAAGTCGACAGTAGAAGCGACGTAAACGTCTCCGAAGTCAATACTACCGATGAAAAGATGGACTAGCGACGACAATCTAGCACTGGATTGTCCATTAGATGTCGAATTTTCCCAGCGGATTCTAAATCGCAAAAAAGAGAGAATACCAACGAATCACTCAATGGATTTAGCCAATGGAAGATTACTCTACCGTAAAAGAAAACACAGCGAGGACTTATTCCGAAGTGACGTATACGGAAGGTTAGGGCAATCTGTCGGGCCCTCCACTCGAAGGTGACTAACATCTCTTTTTTCTTCGTGATAAGAACTTAAGTTTCGAAGAGTACATGAAGATTGGCAAAATCATTGCCTTGCAAAGTAGAAACTCGGTTTTTCTAGTGAGAAGTTTTGAGCGATACAATTTTGAAAACTTAAATAAGCTCTGTTGACTGTCAACAATTATACGCGAATTTGACCATCCTGACTGTTATCGGTTATCATCACCAAACCCCAGATAGAAGAGATTTCGAACGGTTGTAGAGTTGTAGTCCCACTTTTATTGCTTTCTATCTTCAGTGCAATTGGATATTGTTGTTGTTTTCGGTGCTGTCGTTGCAACCATGTATAAACATTATTTTCTATTTATGAATGTACCGTTTCAGATCTCGCCAGCTCGATGTGGATAAAGGCAACTTATAAATCTCGAAATGTTCTTCCCAGGAATGGCTAGTGGTTGGGTGTACTAAAAAAAAAGTCGACAACTCACCTCACATCCCAGACCATTTCTACTAATTATACGTTAAACAAGTCGGGAAACCGGGAGCTGAACCCTTCAGCTATGAAAGGTTTTGTGTATTTCTTTTATAAAAACATTTTTCCCATTAGTAACTAGCACGAAATATAGGCATATGTTATGTAAGAATATCTAATTTCGCGTGATGCTGACATTCAAAGTCTTAAATTTGCACAGAAGCGACAACTTTGACCTATTATAACTTTGCTAGTAATAGTACGATTTCTACCAAACTTGGTAGGATCATGTATCATGTTCTGTGTTATCGCTTACATTGCTGTAAAATTTCATGATTCCGGGATGAATTTAAGGGAGTTTGCAATCAATGTTAATGTTCTGGCCGAAAATGCTTGGAAGTGCATATCAACTAAACGTATTACCGCCATCTTGTGCGTATTGAATGAAATTCAACGAAGCGACCCATGTGATAGCAGGTATGGCCCCACCGAGATTTTGTTAAACGAGGGTCAGTACCTTTATGATGCAATAGTGAAAACCATTTTTATTACAATAACCGTTTCATCCCTGCAGCTGTCATTCTACTGTTAAGCTGAAACCAACTCCCCAGTTAAAAAAATAAGCTTAAAAATATTGGCAAAACCTGCCGCAAACAATGCATAATGCCCAAGTGAAAAGATATTTTCATTTTCTTTTAAGAAACTATCCAAAAAATCTCATTGAACAGAGAGCTATCCGTGTAAAAATGAGAAGGAGAATAAAAGGAAATGAATTTAGAAGAACACAGTTCCGATTTACTCCAAACCCCGAATTTCCGGAATTTATATTTACTTATTAATTAAAAATATATTATTCGTGCTCGCTATCCGGAAGAGAATTCATGTTATGACAAGGCCATGGTGCAACAATAACACTGTTCAGGGGGGAACTCGGCTATGAAAGGTTTTTTTATCACAATCCATTTGTTTCGATAATATAAATATCAGGGATGAAACAAATCTGCAAAGAAAACGTACACAATGTCGTTAAAAACAATAAGTCGGGAAACCAGAAACTGGGCGCTTCAGGTATGAAAGGTTTTGTTTGCTCCTTCTGTGAGTATATTTAAGTGTAGAACTATCCCATTTGTACGTAGCCCGTTATGTATATGCATATAGCATGTCTGACAATTGATTGTGATATTGATTAGTTGCAGTAAATTTACACGGTAAAGTCAATTTTGAGCTACTGTAACTTTGTTACTAATAGTATGATTTTGATCAAACTTGGGGATAATATGCTTCATATTATACCACTACAAACTTTTATAACTCTGGGATAAACTTAAAGGGGGTTTTACTCAATTTACTTTAAAATATGGTAAAATTCTGAGGCCTGGGCACCATAGAGAGGCAGCTTCAGTATTTTTTTCAGATTTTTCGGGTGGGTAGTTTCTGAGAATGGGTCCGTTAAAGAAATCGTCACTTTCCACCCCTCCCACTCCCCGCCTTTCTAATAAATCTCAAAACTAAGACTGGCTTCGGAAAGTACTAATTGAGACCTTTCATTTAATACCCCACATGAATATATTCGATGGAAAAATATAGCCATTTCTGAGAAAAGTGCGTGTGACAGACAGAGAGACAGACGGACAGACAGACAAACATTGAACCGAATTTAATAAGGTTTTGTTTTGCAAACAAAACCTTAAAAACGATCGTTTTTTATTGAAAGTCTCGAGATGCGCCAGGGCGTTCACGTCAATCAATAGAGCAGGACAGCCCTGTCAAGGAATGAAGAAGGGTTTTAATGGTCATGTGGGTGAAAGGGTAAAGAGGAGCCCGGTGTCATGGGGAAAAAGGGTTTGGAGCATGCAATGATGGTGGCGAGTGTATAGTAGATTTTGCGAACACTCCGACCTTGTACATGGTTTATCAAACGATTGTCTCATCTTCCAATATTTGACAGCGGGAACAGCAAAACGTAAATTGTTATCGCCACGGACTATAACGCCATTTCCTATAAAACCATCCCACCTTAATATCGTGCTTTAATTGTGAAACAAGCAACCGAGAGAACAGCGTGAGAAATGTACTGGCCCGCCATGCTTTAAATAGTGGTGATTTGGTGAGGACAAAAAGTAAAGGATATCATTTATGCGATTACCAACTATTATAGATGTTAAAGAATCGTAAAACCAAACTATATGATCCTTAAGGCAGTTTACTCTCGGGGTCATCCTCCGAGATACTTGGATTTGCAAATACGATGTTCATCTGTAGATTCATGAGGAGAAACGCCTCTTCATAAGTTTTCCGGTGATAAAACGCTGGCCAACTGCAAATTTACAAGAACGCTAATCTGGCAGCAAAGAAAACTATCGTCGTTACTCGCTGTTACAAAGAAATTTACGACGTTTGGAGCAATTCCACCCGTCAGAGCTACTGAAGGCGAGGGAGAAATTACGCGAACGAAATCCGGGAAAGCAACAGCTGATGACATCGCATTTGAGCTCTGAAAAGCGATGAACTTGAACCCAATACTTCCTTAATCGGGTTATTGAGGAGGGTAGAACACAATTTGACTGGTAACGAACCACCACCCTTTCAATACGGAAAAAAGGAAGTCCAGCAGAATGTTGAAATTCGCGGCCGATCTGGTGGCTGTCCAATATCATGAAGACAAAGGTATTCACGACATGGTTCAAATAACCGTGAAACAATCTGGGATTTTTAAAAATGGTGGAACTACTGACGCAATACACGCTGCGCAGTTACCTCTAAAGCGCGATATTTTTTTTTTTTTTTTTGGAGTAGGGTAGGTGAATGCGTTTACGCACAGAGTGTTGGACTCCCGCAAAAGCACGCTGGCGGACTACCAACTAAACACCTCCCTGTCATCAGAGAACTAGCCTGGAACCGTTTGACACATTACTTCGGGCTAGCCCTCCCGCTCTCCCGGCTTTGGGAGCCTTCAAGTCAGGAAATTCCTTTCACCAACGGGAGGGGAGGGGACGAAGGGAGTTGTTAGTTCAGGGAACCCCTTACCGTCCGATCCCTCTGCCGGTCGAGTTCAATCTTCTTCGTTGTAAGAAGAGCCCGAACATAATGCGCAATACGATTCCAGCTGCCAGCGCTCTTCAGCATCTCTCTGACAATGTTGTCTGGAGAGAGCTCCCCTGTGTCTGCATAAAGCTGCTGGCGGAGGCCATCCCACCTCTCGCAAGAGAAAAAGGTGTGTTCAGCGTCATCCGGCACTCTATTGCAGAACACACAATCAGGAGATCGCGCCTTCCCAACCCTGTGCAGGTAAGACTGAAAACCTCCATGCCCACTTAGAAATTGGGTAAGGAAGTAATCAATCTCACCGTGCTTTCTGTTCAACCACGGGTCTAATTTGTCGATGAGCCGCGCAGTCCACTTGCCCCTTGGCTCATTTTGCCAAGAAACTTGCCACTCGTTAAGGGTGCGTTGACGTTCTTCACGGGCAACCACTTCTCTTAAGTTTTCGCCCTTACGGCGATAGATAGCTTTGCGCTCCTTGGCAAGGAGGGCAACGGGGATCACTCCCGCAATCACCATCACAGCCGGTTCGGAGACAGTGCGATAAGCAGACGCCACTCGCAAAGCTCCCCGCCTCTGCACTTGAGCTAGGCGTTTACGATGCACCTCCTTGTCAAGGGCATCAGCCCATACCTCCGCACCATAGAGAAGGACGGACTGCGTTGCTCCCATGAGGAGACGTCTCCTAGTTGATATAGGGCCGCCCACATTCGCCATTAGCCGACTCAAGGCCGCGACTCCTGCTGCAGCCCTGTCCGCGGCTGCTTTGATTTGCTCGAACAAGCTCATCTTCGAGTCGAGCATTAAACCAAGGTATTTAACCGCTGGTTTTGACTCTATAGTCAACTCGCCGATCGATATGGGATGCAAGGTCGGGATTCTCCTTCTGGTCAGGATGACTACTTCGGTTTTCTCCAGCGCAAGGTTGAAACCGTGAGCAGTCATCCATCCGCTTACCCGTCGCATCAATATGCCAAGTCTGCTTTGCGCCTGTTCAACAGTGCGTCCGGCAACAAGTGCCGCAACGTCGTCTGCATAACCGACCAGGCGCGACTCTTCAGGCATATCGAGTCTCAGCAGACTATCGTAGGAAGCGTTCCAGAGGTCCGGCCCTAGGATGGATCCCTGCGCTACTCCCGACGTGATTTCCATCCTCCTCTGGCCCTCTGGCGTCTCATAGAACAGGGAGCGGTCTTTCAGATAATCCCTCAATATCCGCAAGAGATAGCTTGGCACGTGAAAGGAGTTCTCTAGTGTGCCCAGCATATCTGTCCATCTTACGGAATTGAAGGCATTTCTGACATCAAGCGTTATGAGGAGCACTATCCGTCGAGATCGGCGGCTGTGCGCCCCGGCTCGATTAAACGCATCTACGACCTCCATAACAGCATCCACTGTAGATTTCCCTGTTCTAAACCCGAACTGCCTTGCGGATAAGTCCCCGGTAGCACGGATCGCTTCAGCGAGTCTACCCCTGATGAGCTTCTCGAGCACTTTTCCGGCCGTGTCAAGCATACACAGTGGTCGGTATGCAGACGGGAGCTCCGGATCTCCTTTACCCTTACGGATTAACGCGAGTCTGGTCACTTTCCAGCGAGAAGGAAAAATGCCTTCCTTCAAGCACGCGTTGAACGCTTCGAGCAGCAATTCTGGCCGTTGGCGGAACACCAGTTTGTAAACTTCCGCCGGGATGCCATCAGGGCCTGGCGCCTTCCTGTTTTTCATAGTGAGAACCGCTTCTTCGAGTTCTCCCATTGTGAAAAGGGGGCAATCCACGAGGCTTTCCGCGCTGTTTACATCAACCCGTACAGGGTGTCTGGGGAACAATGCCCGCACAATGCGGTCCATCTGGTCGGTGCTCAGTATGCAGGGCTTCCGCAGAGCCCCGATTTTCCGAGTGACAAGCTTATAGCCAAGTCCCCACGGGTCATCATTCACCTCATTAACGAGATTTTGCCAGCCGCGAGCTTTGCTTTTATTTATAGCGCTGCGGAGTCTCCTTTTTGCTGATCTATATTGTGCCTTTATGGCACATGCCTCCTCGTTGGCGTACAAACGTTGTGCCAAACGGCGGAGCTTATGACACTCCTTCCGTAGGTCGGCAATTTCCGCCGTCCACCAGTACATAGAAGGCTTGTCGCGCCTGGGGCCTCTCCGGGGCATGGAAGCCTCACACGCCGTCGTTATCAGATTCATCACTGAATTTACGACGGTGTCAGCTGCGACACCACCACCCCCCGGAGTGCCCCCCAGTGCGGCCCTACCTGCTCCAAGAGCTTCGACGAACCTTCCGATGTTCACCTTCGCGACATTCCACACGCAGGGGGAACGTCGTGTTGGTGCTCGCCGGCAAGTAGCGTCAAACACTTCGAACGCAATGTACTGATGATCACTTGCCGAGAAGTCTTCTAGGACTCGCCACCCGTCCACCGATGATGCCAGAGATTCCGACGCAAAAGTGATGTCGGGAATGCTTCCTTCACAACCTGAGCGCCGAAACGTTGGCGTGGATCCGGTGTTTAAAATTACGAGTCCGGTTCTCGCCGCCATTTCCAGAATCCGTTTCCCTCTGGAGTCTGATTGAGGCATGCCCCATTCAAGAGCCCTGGCATTAAAATCACCGCCAACCAGGATTCGTCCCTCCGTGCTCGAAACGGCGTCCTCCAGAGCATCAAGCCGGCGTTGAAAGTCCGGAATCGATTCATTCGGCGTCAGGTAAACGCTAAAAAACGTTATCCCTAAACACCGGATCCAGGCAAATCCGTCCCCCCGGCCTTCGGCAAGAACACGAAGTCGAACGTCGTCCCGAACCCAGATGGCAGCGGTGCCCGATAAGTCCAGATACCATGAGGACGGGTCCTTGTTTCGGTATTGCTCGCTAATCAGCACTAGATCAGCATTTACTTCCGCAGCGAGCTGCGCTAGCAACTGGTGAGCGGTTGCACTCCGGTGCATGTTAATTTGCAAAATGCGGATCATGGCGTTCGCACCCTAGCCCTCTCCAATTCCGCCCTGAAGATCGGACACCGTCCCGAGCCCGCAGTGTGTGCGACGCTTTCGCCAGACGCACCACGATCCCTGCAGAGAACACAACTCTCGCTTTCCTTGCAAGTCTTCGCTTGATGACCCGCTTGGCCGCATCTCCGGCATGCTGTCCTCCTGTCCGGACCCTTGCAAGCTGCTGACGTGTGTCCATAGTCCAGACACCTGTAGCACTTGGTGGGGACTATCCGCATTCGTACCCTGCATACTACCCATCCGATTTTGATTCTCCCGCTGTTAAGGAGTTTCCTCGCATATTGCTCGGGGACATCCACCACGGCAAGTTTTTGGCCTCGAGCATTTACAGAGGTAATAGCTACCCGGGCATTGGTTACCTCTGGACATTCACGCTTTAGCGCCTTCTCTACTTCGACCTTTTCTGTGAGGCAGTCAAGATCCCGTATTTCCAGAGAGCACATGGGTTCTAGGCTGAAAACAAGGGCCTTCTCCCCCAATAGCCCCTTGACCGCTTCGCAGAACGTGCTCTTGTTGGTCGTCTTTGGGCCCAGTTCGACGAGAACTCCACCACTCCTCGTTTTCCGTATCGAAGACACCTCTGCTCCGTTCTCCTCGGGTTTCATCCTGTAGCGGATTTCACTAAGGACTTCGGCAATATCTTGCCTTCCGTCGGCTTAATGAGCAGAGCCGACGGTCTAGTCCTTCTTCGTTTCGTCGTTTTTTCCGCTAGTGGCTTTGGGTTGGCAGCCTCCTTGTTTTTGGACAGACGTGTCTCTGGTGCTGGAGTCCGTTGTTTCTTTTTATCCTTTTTCGCCTTTTTTTTTGGGCCTTGGAGACTACTTCAATAAAGTCTCCTTCAGGCACGTCGTCCTCTTTCCGCTTTTTCCCCTGTTCACTTTGCAGAGGGCTATCTGCGGTCCGTTTGACGCAAGCAGCATTCTCAGCGGGGAGTGCGACTGTTTCTGCTCTACAATCGTCTTCCGCTGCTCTCCACGTGCGTCTATAAAAGGAAACGCGGTCCAGTAGTTCCTCCAGTTCCATCAGCCCGTTTTTGACGCCTTTGCTGACGTTTCTCTGAAGGAACGTTGCCGACCGCATACGCTTCACCACTGCTGCGCACTTTCGGATGAGCCTTTCCTCTTCGGCTCTAGCGAGGACGGTCGAATGCATTTCCACTCGATTTGTGCCCAAATCCATCTGCTCAGGACTAGCGTTTCTCACTGAGCTTACTTCCAGGACAGGGGCACTGCAAGGTAGTGGAGTTGCCATCCCCGCACGGTCAGTCGCACCACTTGATGAGGCTTCCTCTTTATTTGGGCGCCCCGGTGTCTCATCGGGTATATCAGCCCTCGTTGCCTCTTTCACTGGTCGCTGCGGTGAGCGACGCATCTTTGTGCTCCGCCCAAACGCACCCAGCTCTTCCTCCTTGTCTGTTGTTTCGTCTTTTTTTTATAATTTTCAGAATATTCTCCATGAAAAAGTTACCAGCGCATCGTGTGCAAGGGAGCGGGCCGCAATAGTCAAGAACGGGTATACCCTCGGGGACACAGCCCCTACCCCAGTTCCCTGAGGCCTGACCTACGCTTAGCTGATCCCGGAATTCACGGACGGATCAGCGCTCGCTCGGGACAACGCGGTCTACTAACACCGGTTCAATGCACACTTCCCGACCAGGGTCCCGAAGGGGCTGGCTCCTGATACACGTCGCAACTACCACCTTGGCAGAGCTACGCTCACATCACCCCGTCGACGCCGACAGAGAGTTGTCGACGGCTCCGGAGACTCCCAGTGTGTCCCGACGTGTACCGGTCATTCGCGGTTCGCTCTTCACCGAGAAGCTTTCTCGAGGCTACTACCTAGGACGCAGGTATGCTGCCAGCTAGGGGGCAAAACTACTTACTCGGGCACCTCGGGGACGTCACACCCCGTATCGTAAGCGACCCGTTTAAAAATCGCTAACGACCCCTGAGGGGATGCGCTATTGAAACAACAAGAAGTGGCTGGATATAAATCCCGGCGCCGGGCCAATGACTGGTTTGACGAGTGCTTGACAACAAAAAGGAGGCATAGACAGCAGTAGCGGGAAACAAAGCCGCAGAGGAAAAATTACGGAAATCTCTGACGAGCAGCTAATGAAATATTAAGGCAAAAGATACAAAAATTTGGGCTGGGAACTCTTCATGAACGATTTATTTAGGAAAAATTCCAATGAAAATAAGAAAGGGAGAGAACGAAAACGAGCCTTAACTGCGGCTCGTTAGATTCGCATCGAATAATCGATTTTGAAGCGCGTTTCATTAACTATTGTATGGTCAATTGAGGATAAGATATAACGTGAATATACAACCAGAAATAGTGATTACTCTGCCAAACTATTATTTGTTGGCGTGATCTAATTCATTCATTGGTTAGAGAGGTGAATCGGAGCCTTGAAACGTACCGTGACGGTACATTACATTACCCGCACTCTGTCGAAATGGTGGATGAAAAAAAGTGAAAAACATTGCACTGTTTTCCACTTTTTCCATCAATATCTATCTAATCTAATATCTAATTACATTCAAATAATCAACAGAAATATGTATACGAGTATATCCCAGGATGAGCTTACTCTTACTCTTTCAAATGGTTTCGTAAAAACACATTTCCTGGTATGATTTTCCATGTTGTTTTTGCAATTTGGCATATAGCAGGAATGGTAGCCGCGTAATTAGCTTATTTCTAACAATTTCTCCTTCTTTAAGGCAGTAGTGCAGTGTGAGCCTAAGAATTTTAATATAATGCTATTATTTTTGATGCTGATGGAAAGTTAAAATATACCACGAAAATGATTACTTCTGCGTTAATCAATGTATATTTAATATGACCAAAACTCCAATATGCTATAAACATAGCATATTGGTCCCAAGCAAGCCCAGGTAAAAGAGGAGGGTTTGAGGCAACGTACTTTGTTTTATCTTCAGTAAAACAAAAATGAAATGCTGAGATCAGGCAAAGGGATAAATATAAGTATATATATATATATAAAGGAGTTTTTACACTATGCTAAATCCTATTTGATCTTTTTTGGTGACAGGTCCCGCGGCAGCCCAACCATGAAAATGCGTCCAATGTCGTTAGAAACAACATGATCGGTTCAAGCAACCAGCTTAAGAAAAATGCTAGGACGTCCACCTCAGTCGAGGCACAGGACGGGCCCCGTTCCTGGCGAGAAATGGGCAAGGGTTCTTGACACATGGACGGCATCAGGAAGTAAGTAAGTTAGTTCAAGCAAAACAAGTACGTGTCGTCACGCTAAATGTTGGCACCCCAACTGAAAAGAGCGGGGAACTTGCAAGAGCCGCTTGGAAAAGGCGCATTGATATGTGCGCTCTGCAAGAAACCTGATGGTCTGGTGCCATAAGCTGCGACATAGAACGCGAACGCGGTAAAAATGACTATAAACTTTTCCATTTCGGTAGCCCAGACACTCTATATGTTGTTAGCAATTGTCATCTCAGGTCGACCTGATACCGAGGAAGGTGCCTTCTGGCAAAATCTCGATGTAAGGACCTGTAACGTGCCTGCTGACGATTATATCATCATTGCCGGCGACCTTAACGGTCAACTGGGTAAAAAGGCAGACGATAACAGGTGTCTTGAGGGAATTGGGTTTAAATCGCGCAATAAGGGTGGCGATCGTATAATTAATTTCACGGATACCCATGACTCTGTACTCAAGAATACATGGTTCATCAAACGATTGTCTCATTTTCTTATATTTTATAGTAGGAAAAGCAAAACGCAAATCGACAATATTCTCATAAGATGCCAACATTTCACCACCGTCACAAATTGCCACTGCAGATGAGCCCGTGCCCGTGCAGACTCGGGTCTGATCGCCCTAATTAGGCCTTTGGAGCATTCGCCTACTGCATCACAGCCGGCAAGCCAAAGTGAGTACACCGTCTCCCGGTGCCACCACTATGGAGGTTCTCCTCCGCCACTTGGTTTTGGTTTGGCCGACAGGGTTGCCGTCCCGTTTCCCTCACCGCCACCTCTGATCACCGACAACACAAGACAATGACAAAAATAGTACTTTGCTTACCGACCGTCGAGCCGCAATGGATAGATGGCCAGAATATTTCATCCGCCACTTTCACTATCACTGCCGACATTTGGAGCAGTTCCAACCGTCAGCGCCACCCGGTGCTCAGAGGTGGCAGTGAGGAAGATGGGGCGGCAACCCTATCGGCCAAACCAAAACCAAGTGGCCGAGGAGAACCTTCATAGTGGTGGCACCGGGAGACGCTATATCACATTGGTTTGCCGGCCGTGATACAGTAGGCGAATGTTCCAAAGGCCTAATTAGGGCGATCAGATCCGAATCTGCACGGGGACTCATCTAAAGTGGCAGTAGGTCACGAAACCTTACCATGGGTACACTGGTACCATGGGAACGGGGACAGCTCCTGAGTTCACATATTTCAGGGGAATTCTTGGTGTATGTGTATTCAGCTCGGTTGCTGCAGTTGGCTCCCTAGTGAGAGTTTCATGGGGGTTGTGGTTGTCCTCAAGCAAACAGGGACCTTTGGGCCTCAACCTGAAGTTGCGTGTCAACACAGGCGTCCTGCTTCTTATTTCCGCAGAGATTTTGTTAGGTCTTGCACCCGCCAGTATGAATGCTGAGCCATGCACTCAATATAAACTTGTACCGTTGCAGCTTGTCTCAGCGTCTGTCAGCGCAACTGAAGTCGAGGAAGCAATAAAACGAAAGAAATCGGGGAAAGCAACAGGACCTGGCGACATCGCATTTGAGCTCTGGAAGAGCGTGGCTTCAGACCCAACATTGTGGCTGAGTAAATTCTTTAATCGGGTTATTCAGGGAGATAGAACGCCGCGGAAAGTAGCACAGTTCCAATATGGAAAAACAAAGATAGTCGAACAGAATGTTCAAATTACCGTCCGGTGCAAAAAATTCACCAATATATTTGGTTGGTTAGCACACAGCATAAATCAGTTCAGTCGCCCGGAGGAATTTGCGCCTTTCCTCACTGTGAGGATTACCTATCTTATCCCTAAGAAAGACACGGTTTAGGACCCCGTGGACACAAGATCGTTGACTTACTTACAAACCTCTAAAAAATCATAACGTCCATTATTAGTGGAAGGGTCAAAACGCACCTCGCGATCAATAACATTCCGTCCGAGGCAGAGCAGAAGGGAAGGGAATCAAGTGGTTGTAAGGAGCAGCGATAGTTGTAAGACAAGTAACTACAGGTCAAAGAAATATCTTTAGTTGCTATATCGATTATAGATGTACTTAGATGACATCAAGTTGTATGCTGGTGCCTTAGAAGTCTGTTCCGAATTGTGGACATGTTTAGCCGTGATATTGGGATGGAATTTGTGCCGAATCTATGTCATCCGCAAAAGTCATCACGAGCTACATGCGGGACGTAGCATTGGTGGCCTCCACATCCAAGCTATTACTGAGATAGACTTCTCGCAACCTAGGAATTCTGCAAGGAACCATGCTCGAGTTGGAGATCTGAAGGATGCTGTCCTGCCACATGTAAAGTTGGTGCTGAAATCGCAACTCTCGGGGAAAAATAAAATAAACGGACTGAACTTATTCTCTATCCGGTCACTGGCTTGTGCATTCGGAATATTGCCGTGGACAAAAACCAATTTAGAAAACGTCAAACGGCGGATGTGGACTACTATGCCCAAATGCTGAATGTATCATCCAAACTGCCGTGGAGCGACGGACGTTCCCCCTAGCATCGTAGGCAGAGGCGTAGTTGACGTGGCGGCACAACATCACCGCCAAGTCGACTTGCTGGGCGTTTATTTTTACAGCAAAGAACAGGCGAGTGCCTTGCATGAGACTTTTTGTGGACTTACTCCACTTAACTTTAAGCTTCGATCTTTGAGTCCTCTGAGTGGGGTGAAGTCAGAATGAAAGTTGAAGGCAATGCACGGTAAATACACTGGATTTGTCGAACTGCATCTGTCGAACAGTTGGCTGTGTGCCCGGGAGCTCTTTGCTGAAACGGAGAGATTTATGTGTGCCATTCAGGACGTGGTCGCTATCTGCGCTTATAATAAGAAAGCGACTAGTGCAGAATGTGTGGTTCGCCGTTAGAGACGTTGGACCATCTCACTTCTGGCTATTCTGTTATGGCACCTGTGCAATACAAGAACAGGCACAATGATGTATGTAAGGTGATTCAGCAAAGCCTTGCATACCAGCATGGGCTGATCACGGGAATCGGTCCGGTTTACCGACACGAGTCCTAAGCAATACCTAATAGTTCTGCTTACAGTGCGTATTGGGACTGGTGAGTTCTAACTGATCACTATATACCACACAGCAAGCCTGACGTGCTGTTTATCATATTGACAGAAAGTTGTTGAAGTTGCAATCCCCACATAATAACAATACGATGAAGAGGTTGTGGTAGTATTATATTTAAAACAACAATCCAACAATACAACAACAAAATTTGTTATGTAAAAAGATCATAAGGCTATTAGCTCCCCGGTCCCCGACTTGCATACATTTGCTGCTTGACACTGCAACTAATATTGCTGCGAAATAAATAAATGTTGGAAATTCCAATGAACGTGAAAATAGCTATGGCACCGGGAAGCAAATTTTCATCTAGGAGTCGAAGTATTTATCGTAAGTGCCTTTCTGTCATGCAGAATAAAATACACCAAGCATTCTGAACTTTAATGTTTTTATATATACAGTGACATAAAGTGCAGATATTTATTTAGGTAATAGTTCACGTCAACTCTGCCTCCCTTTAATCAAGCAAATTTCTTCGTTGAGCAGCAAGAAATCAGATGATGGTTGGCCCCTATTCCCGATGAGACTGATAAAATTACAAATGCGTTTTGAAGTTGCAGCGATATTCTAGCTGATTTACAAACAGTCGTTAAAATCATAAATGACAAATGCATATTCACAATCCCAAGATCGAGTATCGCATGGCCCATTAACAATTCCGTATCTAATAGACTCCCACAAGATAATACGATTAGTCATTCGGACACTTGTTAATAGTTACTTCCCAGTCTGATCACATCCAAGTATCCGTTTCTGACCCCTGGTCAAACGCTCAATTGCAGAAGTGATTTGGTAACTGTCAGGCGCCACTTTTATTAACACGGTCAGAATAGTTTGAGCGGCGGCGACAAGGGACCAACTCGTACAAGATACCTCTGCATGCATTGAACGAATGCTATGATTCATATGTGCCAGTGATCTTGCCGATCTCCAACTTATTGATGAAAAGTTTTCAATTAATAAGCGACATATTTGAATAAAGCACAAGCAGCATCGAATCAATAGCACTGATATTTTTATCCGATGATTCTATTAGTGCCATCACACTGGCAATCTGTATTATTGGGACCACTATGCATGTACTTAAATGGCTTTATGGAATCACAGCCGCGAGAATGTCAAGGACGCAACGCACTTTCCAAACCGCGCTCGTAAATGTGCGATTTCAGTTAGGTCAATAAACAACAATATATTTTCCTAAATTACTGCGGCGACTTTGCAAAGTTTTCGTGCAACATTGTTTAGTATTCCTTTCATTTCTGCACAATTCTTTCTTTTGATTTTGTTACAGATTGCTACCACGGAGCTCTCCAGCAAACATTCTATTTTGCGCTGATTGAGAATTACACCATTTGTTGGTAATAGTTCCAAATTATAGGCTTTCAGGGCAATTACGTTCAATCCTTTATCTGGTGGGTTACTTCTTTGCGTAAAACATAAAGAACTTACCACAAAATGAACGACAATGTAACCAAGACTTTATCCGCAACGATCCGCCCACTGTGGAAAGGATTTAATCCTTGCTCTGTAATTTGTGCACGAGATCCAATCTCGTTGCCTATTGTTCACCCTAAACGACCAGATTAAAACCGGTAGCTCCTTGAGGTCCTCCATCAATCGTCCACATCTAAGACGAGAAAGCCTCACGGGACAAATATAATAATAAGGACTAAACGACAAAACTCGGTCGGGGAAATCTATTTCATGGCAGGCAAAATTTTATGTAAATTTCCCATTTAAACGATAAACGGAACAATTTTGTTGTTTTTAATTTTCCAGTCGGCGTAGTGCCAAAAGAGTTTCGTGGGTGATGTTCTCTCATTTCGCATTACCACTTGGAGGATACGAGGGGTTGCTCGGCACCCTCCCCACAGCAAAGTGCAGAAACGATACGAAATGCCTTTATTTATACGGGAGTGCGCACAGAACCCTGGCAATGTATTCTGTTTACAATAGAAAACATTGCCAGCGAGATGGTGGGTGCACAGAACATCAGCAAAGCAATAGATACCTGGGGTTAATCTATCATATATCCTGCGTGCTACATATTGAGCCGTTCAAAAAACCAATCGTTGCAAAATTGTTTTTCCGTTCTCCCAGGAGTAAAATGTAATTTAAGCAAAGCATTTTATATTCACTCCGGACAAATGGGATTGCGCCCGATGATTCGTATGTAATAATCGAGTGTTTCTCTTATACATATTTGATGAATGCAAAAAAAAATCATATGAGCAATCAGACTGCGACATTTTGAAAAGGAAGCATTGAAAAAACAATTGCACAACCTCTACTATTGGATTGCAGGACGTTTTGAAATTGATAATTTCCATTCACGCAATCTGCAATCTTGACTGAAGATAAACAAATCTTAGTATGGGGAACGTAGCATCTATAACGCATGCCAAAACCATACTTGTGTTTGAGATTTAGATGCGTATACCATTATGGTAGTGGCAGTGGCAATTGCCCACAGAAAAGTCATTTCCTTTAAAAGTTTGCCAGGAGAACATTACTTCAGTAATAAAAAAATTTTCTGACTTTTATCATTTGTATATGGTTGCACACCCTTCTTTATTGCTCCAAATTATTGTATTGATGTACAAAATATTTCCTTCAAAAATAAAATCATCCCATGTTTTTTTTCCTTTGCTACTTTATTCGCAACATTTTCTAAGAAAACCCCAAATAAAGTCTTTAATTCCATTTTTCGACTTTGGAAGTCTAACACCGATTGATGAAAATATTGTTATGTATTAACCATTTACATTCTAAAAAATATTGATGTAAATTTACCATTATTATATGCGGCACTTTACTTCATATTATAGAAGTAAATTTGCGCTCTAGTGTATTTCGAAAATTTATGCTATAAATGTGGTAACAAATAGCTTAAACATATTTTTGTCACATATATAGCGGATTTTTCCTTTTCCTTTATTTTTATCCATGTTTTATGGAAATGAGACAGACAGACAGACATTGAATCGATCATAATAAGGTTTTGTTGTGGAAACAAAACCTTAAAAACACTCATTCGAAGTGAGATTGTTTAATAACTCCCCACCTTTTTTGCCTGACAATCAAAAATGCTCTACTTGACCATTTGACGGAACCGGTCCACACTCGTCAAGCCACAAAGAATGATTAACTTAATGCAAAGAATGTATTATACATATAATGATTATATTCAATTCTGGTGTGATTTTAAACGGAAAGTTTGGCAAAATCACGCAATATTGGCAATATTGAAAACACTAAAACTGTAGTGAGTTTACAAATCTTGCTGTGTAATATTACAATGATTTTGGTTTATTCCCGAATTGCACTTGTTTTGTGTAATATTATTCAAAAAAAATTCAAAATTCAGTGCACAAAAAAACACTAATTTTACTTTCGCCACTGTTTACACAGCCATTTACGTCTATTTAATGTTTTTTAAGGGTTTGTTTGAAAAACAAAACCTTATTAAAATCGGTTCAATGTCTGCCTGTCTGTCACAGGCACTTTTCTAAGAAACGGCTAAACCGATTGACAGGAAATTTGGTGGGAAGGTGGAACCTGTGGACCCCCAGACATGTAGTGAGTGATATCCTTCTACGTTGAGATTTAGGGGAGGGGGGGTCCCCATATATGTAAAAGGGGGGAGTAAAAATTTGTCATGCGGGGTATCAAATGAAAGGTCTTAATTAGTACTTTTCGAAGCCGTCTTAGTTTTGAGATTTGTTAAAAAGGCGGGGAGCGGGAGGGGTGGAAAGTGATGATTCTTTTAACGGACCCATTCTTAGAAACTACACAACCGAAAAATCTGAAAAAAAACTCAAGAAAATGCCTCTATATGGTCCAAAGGCCTCAAAATACTCCTCATATCGATATCTGTTCAAATTAAGTTAATAATAGTATATTACCATATTTTTGGGAAAATTGAGTAAAACCCCCCTTAAGTTTATCTCAGAGTTATAGTATAGTAGTAGTTAAAATATGAAGCATATTATCTCCAAGTTTGATCAAAATCATACTATTAGTAACAAAGTTACAGTCGCTCAAAGTTGTCTTTACCGTGTAAATTTACAACCCGAAATACTAAATCTGACATACTAAATGCATATTCTTACCGGGCTACGTACAAATGGGATAGTTCACACTCAAATATACTCACAGAAGAAGCAAACAAAACCTTTCATACCTGAAGCACCCAGCTTCCGGTTTCTCGACTTGTTACAATTTTTTTAGAGGGTAGGTAGCTATGTTGCTTTTGAACTGGTTTCACATAGCATATGCACTGTAAGCAAAAAGACTATACACAGGAGGTGAAACTGCTTAGGCAAGCCTTGAACTTTTACAAGACCAAAAGGGGGCGTGCGGCAGACGGGGCTTTTTGGCCAAAATCGTAGTTGCATTCTGCGCATCTTTCTTAGCACTGGTTCTCATTTATGTGATGGTGTATTTGGCATTTGGAATTGAATCAATCGTAGATGATGGTGAGCCGAATAATATGGGAATGTCACTTTATCTTCTTCTTTTTCTTCATCCTTTTTCCCGTTCACAACCGGGATCGGTTCGTCGTGATCGTTTTCTCCATTTGGCTCTATCGGATGCCTGATCGGGGTGCAATCTCGAGGCTTTTAAATCCCCATCCAGCGTATCAAGCCACCGTTGTTTCGGCCTGCCTTTTAGTCGTTTACCATCGACTTCGATGTTCAGACCAATCTTGGCAAGTGAATTCTCGTTAGCACGAATTGTGTGACCATACGCCCGCTGAGACAAGCAACAACGGTACCAGTCTATACCAAGGGCATGGTTTAGCAATCATTCTGGTGGATGCAAGACATTCCTAAATCTCTACCCAACTAAGGAGTACGGCACCCGTGTTGATACGCAACACCGCGCCGAGGCCCGAAGGTCTCTTCTTGCTTGAGCACAACCACAACCACCATGAAACTCCCACTAGGGTGGCCAACCGTAAATAACCGAGCTGTACTCACATACAACGGGAGTTCACCAGAAGTATAAGAGTCCAGGGGCTTTCCCGGTTCCCATGGTACCAGTATACCCCTGGTAAGGTTTCATGACCAATTTGCCACTTCAGATGAGTCGCCGTGCAGACTCGGGTCTGATCGAGCTAATTATCCGTTGCGGCTCGACGGTTGGTGAGCAAAGTACCGTTCTTGTCATTAACGCAACAGAGGTGTTTGATTTCCTGTGTACGTTCATTACGGCGTTTAGCAAGTCAATACAAATCTCTCTCGCCATCCTGAGTGTCCAGTTTATCGTCAAGATTTTTGTAATGGTTCACTCGGGTGCCAGCGACCGCTTTCTTTGCTTCCCAGTTGGCATTTTTATAAATTTTACAATTAGTAGGCGTTTTGTCGTGAAGAAATTTTTGGTAGAGGCGTTTCTTTTCACGGACCTTCATTTCAACATCATCATTCCAAAGCCATGTATCTCGGTTGATGTACCGCTTACCCGGCTTGGCGACCCCGAGGGTTGCAGAGGCCGCTTTGTGGACCGTGTTTTTCATTTCGTTCAATCGTATGAGTGAGATCGAATCTTCTTTCTTTTCACCAAATCGCCACCATTTAATGTGCCGCGGGCCAGTGCGTTCCTCACACTGTTTTATCCGTGGCTTAATTCACAGGACGGCAATCAACGGCTGCAGTTGAGGTGCAATGGTCTCATAGGGAACGACTTTGCAATCAGTGACAGTGGCGCCTTATGAGAATATATTCGATGTTCGCGTCTGATGAGAATATAGCCGATTTGCGCTTGACTGTTCCCACTATAGAAAGTAAGAAGATGAGACAATCGTTTGATGAACCATGTATTCAGCAGTACAAGGTCATGGGTGTCCGCAAAATCGATTGTACGCTCACCACCCTCATTGCGCGCTCCGAAACCCTTTCCCCCCTGACCTTTTCACCCACATGACCATTAAGATCGCCGGCAATGATAATATAGTCGTCAGCGGGCACGTGACAAGTCTTTTCATCGAGAAGTTGCCAGAAGGCATCTTTCTCGGCATCAGGTCGGCCTGTCTGTGGTGCATACGCGGTGAAGAAGTGAATAGTGCGATCAGCTGATATAATGGTGAGCTTCATCAGCCGATCATCAAATCGTTCGACTTCTTTAATGGCATCACGGAAACCCTCTGAGATGGCAATGCCAACACCATATTGAGTGTGTGGGTTACCAAAATAGAGAAGTTTGTAGCCATTTTTACCGCGTTCGCGTTCAATGTCGCAGCTTTTGGAACCAGACTATCGGGTTTCTTGCAGAGCGCAGATTTCAATGCACCTTTTCCGAAGGGCTTTTGCGAGTTCCTCCGTCTTTCCACCAAAATTTAGCGTGCAGACACGTATTTGTTTTGTTCGTTGTGTGCGGACTAACTTGCTTACGTCCTGACGCCGTCCATGCGTCAAGAACCCTTGCCCATTTCTCGACAGGACCGAGGCCCGTTCTGCCGCGTCAACTGAGGTGGACGCCCTAGCATTTCTCCGAGGCCTGTGACTTAATCCGATCATCATGTTTGTAACGACATTCTATGCATTTTCTTGGTCGACCTGTCGCGGGGCCTGTCACCAAGAGAGATCAGGTTGGATTTGGCATGGTGGAATAACACCAACTATACTCTATTTATCTCTTTCCCTGATCTCAGCATTTTATTTTTGTTTTACTGAGGATAGTACAGAGTACATTGCCTCAAACCCTCCTCCTTTACCTGGGCTTGGGACCAGCATACTATGTTAATAGCATGGCGGAGTTTTCCACTTTGCGCCAAAGCATACACATATAAGTACGTAACTTGAATACCGCTGGAAGTAACGTAGATACATATCCATCTGGATGGGGTATTCACAACAAACACACAAACTTTATCAGCATATGCATATATGTACATATGTCCGCTCGAATAATTGATACCGATATACAGATAACTAGAAAAAGCCAAAAAAGGAAAACTAAAATGCGGTAGCGCTCTTGTCAGTTCACTATATATGATGATGACGTCTACACCTCTTGAAATATAATAAATTCACGTGGAATACAGAATTCTCACCTCCTATAACTTTGCTAGTGATAGTTGGATTGCCTGCAAAACTTCCAGAATTGCGTCTTATGTTCTCACTTATACTGGATAAATTTAAAGGAGAAACCAGATTTCAAGAGTTATTTTCACGTTCTTTTTTAGATTTTTTAGTAGGAAGAATTAATTGGAATTGAATGAATGTGGACCTCATATTCCGAATATTTTTTTTGAAAAAATTAAGCCATAAATAAAAAAGTCGGCAAATTGGAAGCTTCACGCTTCAGGTATAAAGGGTTTTGTGTTTTCCTAAGGGGGGAACGATGAACGTATCACAGTTTCATATGTACATAGTTAAAAATTCAATTGCTCTCTATTTTTAGGGAGCAATTTACACAAATAATTTGTTCTGGAAAGCACTGTATTGAGAATGTTTGGAGTTCAATATTTATAGCATTGACGAATTTTTATGTTATGATGACGTCATACAGGTCTTAGAATGCTTAAATTCACATAAAATATGAAAGTTTTACCTTCTATAACTCTGCTTATAATAGCTGGATTTACTTCAAACTTTCCATAGCTATGTCTTATATTATCCCTTATACGACTGCAAAATTTCTTCTTTCTAACATGAGCTTAAGGAGGGGGGCGGCAAAATATAATATACTATTATTAACTTTATTTGTGCAGATATCTCGACATGTATGCGGATGTATTTTAAAGCCTAGATTTCGTTTAGATTCGACACTGTTTTTTTTTAGATTTTTGGTTGGTTAGGTTCTGTGAACGAGTTACACTTTTGAAGGTAATATTTTGAGCTCTCACTCACGTACGTTTCATCCGATATCAAATATGGGAATCGAAAAGTACTAATTGAACCCTTTTAGCTGTTGCTCCTCATAACCATATTCTGTGAAAAAGAAATGTTGAACCCCGGTTTCGCATATATGGCGAACCCCTCCTTAAACTCAACACACAAAATGCGGGGCTCGTTATATGTAAAGGAATTCACAGATTACACGTTCTCGCAAAATTTCGTAACAGTCAGTCGTGACAGACAGACGGACGGACAGACAGACATCGACTTGATTCTAATAGGGTTTTGTTTTACACAAAACCTTAAAGAGGTGCTGGGGAGAAGTAAATTTTTCATGTCATTATTATATTTCACTGGAATGTCAAACATTCTCGTTAATTATGACGTCCACATCTTATTTGCATAGTTTAAAATGCAAGTAAATTCACGGGAAATTGATAAATTTGAAATGCTTGCCTTTATACATGAAACTTGGCAGGCAATCTGAATTTCCATAACACTTGGCATGTATGTTGGTGCAAAATTTAATACTCCTAGGATGAAATTAAGGGGGGGGGGGAAGGTTTTAGTCAATTTCAAATAGGTGGTGATGTATTATTAGTAAGTTTATTTGAGCACAGAATTCATACAAGCGCATCACCACTTCTGACGTGCGCATTTTTCAATTCACGTTAGAACTAAATCCATCGGATTCGGAAAGTATCGAATCCTTTCATTTGATACCACATGATTGTACTCGGTAAAAAAGTTTTTACATCCCCCTTTGCATGTATGGGGAGCCTCCTCTAAATTCCCGGTAAATTTATATCACTAATTATATGCGTGGGAATGGAAATTTCGTTCGGATCGGTTTTGCCGTTTTGCAGAAAAGTTCGTGTGATAGAGAGACAGATAGTGAACCGATTACACAAAACCTTAAAAAGTTACGCGCTATTATTCCGTTGAAGGTCTTAACGCAAGTTCTTCAACTGCGGGGCGTTAGCGACTGCAATTTTTTGTGAAACAAAAAACGTTTTAATTTTACTTTATCAACTTATTTTCTAAGAATATGAACAACGCAGTCAAATTAAAAAATGTTGCAGGTGTTCAAAAAATATCTAAATTTTCCATATTTTTTCACAAATTATGCAAAGAAAATCACCCTTAAAAATATAATGATTAAGAATTCTCATAAATGTGAAAAACATTTTAGGAAAACGGGTTTGAAAAAAAATTATTTGAAAAATCACGTTTCGTATACAAAGACTTTTATCATTTAACAAATACATATGCACTCCTAGAAGAGGCCGACGCCAGGTATTTATGAAAACATAAAGCGACTACCTCTTGGGCGCTCGACCCTGACCCCGTGTAAAGGAAAAGGAATTTCGTTTCGAAATTTCTGCAGCGTTCCCCGTTCATCCTGTCCAAAGCTTCCTCGAAATCTGTGAGAAGCAGGCGAAGTAAAGATCCAAATTCCGTACACTGTTCTAAAATAGTTTGCAGGATGTTAACGCGCGCAGTGCAAGAGGATCTAGAGCGACACGCAACCCACTCGCTGTCGATCAAGATTTCGAAATGTGTTCGAAGTTCCCGTTCGAGTTGGAGATTCGCACCAACTCCATCGAGTTTCTTTTATGGTGCAGATAGTTCTTGCAAGTTCGATCATCTCACCGGTGAAATACCACATTTACCGCCCAGAGATGGGTATGTGCGACTGGGATTAACTTTCTTATGTGCTCATGCGACCAATGCATCAATAATCCTTGCTACTTTTTGGATAAGATTAATCCTGCCTCAACGAATGAGATCGACGAGCTTTTAGTTTGCTGGGTTTGTTAGTTGACATAATCTGTTTTTAAAATTTTGTTTTTTAGTATTTAATAAATTATATTTTATTTAAACTTAATTTTATTTTAAAAACAAAATTCTATTCATAAATCAATACAATTCATAAAAACTTTTTAAAATTCAAATAGTAAGCGGAGTGCGGATGTCGATTGCTATTTAGGGTAGTAGGTAGAAGTCTAGCAATTATTTATTTTTTTTTTGTATGACATTCTGCCGTCCACTCATGGCACTCTGCTCTCCACTCCTGTGGCGAGGTCTAAACTGAGTGGAGAGCGCCGCTGGCGTCATCTGCCCGCTCGCATTCGCAACATTCGAAATAAATTTCGAATGCCGCGCCACAGTTTAAAACAAAATCTAACTAAAATCGAATCAATGTCTGTCTGTCTGTCACACCTGATCTACTTGAAAATGTCTAAACCCATTGTCACGAAATTTAGTGAGAAGGTGTGGTCTGTGAATCCTTTTATATAGAGCCAGTGGTGCCATTTTGTGTTCAGTTTGAGGGGGTCTCCACATAATGTGAAAGCGGGTGTACATTTTTTTTCACCAAAAGTCGTCATGTGGCGTATTAAATGAAAGGGCTCGATTAGTACTTTTGAAAACGGTACTTCATATATTGGGTGGAACATAGACGAGTGAGGGCTCAAAATGTGTGCCCCAAAAAGTGAAATACATCTTGTTCTCAGAACCTAACCAACCGAAAAATCTGAAAAAATCGCAGTGGTGCATCTCTACGAAATCTAGACAACACAATACATCTGGTTCTGAGATCTGCACAAATAAAGTTATTAATAGTATACTTCCATATTTTAAAATTCTACCCGGCAACCCCCCTTAAGTAAATCCTAGAAGTACAAAATTGGTGTAAGTGAAGCCATAAGCGGATTTCATCGTCATAGCTGTTATCGGTTGTGATTTTCGACACTAGATAGGAGAAATTTTCAACGGTCTCAAAGTTGTAGTCTCTTATCCTTACTGTTTTCGTTTGGCCAGTTATATTTGATGTTGGTCGTTCTTTGGTTTTTGGCGCTGACGTTGCTACCATGTGATCCGTCCTGCCTTCTTAATATGAGCCTGAGATCTCGCGCCGCCTGCTCGATCTGGATGAAGGTTGTTCTTTCCATAATGTCAATATCTTCGGCATAGGTCAGTAGTTAGGTTGCCTCGAAGAGGATGCTGCCTCTCACATTTACGTCTGCAGCGGCAATCACTTTCTCCAGGGCCAGGCTGAAGAGGACAAATGATAGGGCATCCCCCTGTCTTAGACCGTTGTTGACCATTGAATGGTCTCGAGAGTGTTCATGCTGCTTTTATCTAGCTTAGCACATTAGTCAACGTCAGCCTTATTAATTTCGTCGGGATACCGAATTCTCTCATGGCCTTGTACTGTTTTATCCTGGCTATGGTATCATAGGCCGCATTAAAATCAATGAAAAGATGGTGCAACTGATGTCCACAGTCCAACGGTTTTTCCATCGCTTGCCGCAGAGAGAAAATCCGATTTATTGCTGATTTGAATGGAGTGAAGCCTCTTTCATATGGGCCAATGACGTTCTGGGCGTATGGGGCTATCCAGCCTAGCAAGATAGCGGAAAATATCTTATAGATGGTACTCAGCAACGTGATACCTCTATAATTACTGCACTGCGTGATATCCCCTTTTTTTACGTATGGGACAGATAATGCCCGGTTGACAGTCGTCAAGCATTGATTCGCTGCCCCACATTTTAAGCATTAGCTGATGAACCTCTTGGTCTAGTTGGTCGCCTCCATGTTTAACCAATTCGGCTGTAATTCTATCGGATCCTGGCAACTTATAGCTTTTAACCCGGCGGATTGCACGGACGGTTTTTTCAATGTTTGGTGGTGGCAGTATTTATCCATCGTCTTCAGTTGGCGGGACCTGCAACTCGCCGATATTTTGGTTGTTGAGCAGTTCATCAAAATATTCAACCCATCGCTCCAATATCCCCATTCTGTCTTATCTTAGTCTCTGCAGGATGAGCATCGAGGTTTATAAGTCTTCATCCTGTTGAATTGTTGGTAAAACTTCCGCACCTGGTGCGGTTGCTGCTTGCACTTTTCGAGTTCACAGACCTGTTGGTTTTCCCAGGCGTCTTTTTCCTGTCTGTGTGTGTCTGCTGCTAGCTTACATTCATCGTCGACACAGACCTTCAGATTTTTCTTGCGGCTAGGGTCAAGTATGTTTATGGCCGTATCAATGATAACGCTCTTCAGGTGGTTCTGAAGATCATTTGTTGATGCTTCATCTCCAGGACATCTGTTAGCTGCGGTTATTGCCACTTGTGGGTGCCACGGAGGGCTGTATTGTGAATGGCTTCAGTATTCACTCTCACCTGATTCTCAGACGGGATTGTAGGTGGCGCTGTAATTCGAGCGCGGAGAACTATGCCAATGAGATAGTGATCTGAGTCTATTTGGCTCCCCTATATGTTTTGACATTTATCAAGACTGAAAGGTAGGGGCGTTCAATCAGCACGTGGTTAATTGGGTTGAAAGTCATCCCGACTGGAGAAGGACCACGTATGTTTGCGGACCGCTTTCCAAACCAGATACTTCCAACTTTTATTTTATGTGATACTGCTAACTGAATAACCCGCAATCCGTTATCATTGGTATCCCCATGTAAGCTATGGGAGCCGACGTATCGTCTGAATACCGGCTCCGTCCCTACTAGACTGTTGAAATTTCTAAGTATGACTTTGATATCATACTTGGGACAGACTTCGAGGGCCCGCTCATCTACCTCGTAGAAGGTATGCTTCTTTGACGCTGTAGTCTCCTCTGTAGTGGCGTGAACGTTTATGAGGCTTATATTTCTAAATTTTCCTCGCAAACGCAGAGTGCATATCCTTTCTTTATATTTTAAAAGCCGATAACAGCAGGTTTCATTTTTTGGCTGACTAGCACACCTACTCCGAGTACATGGCTCTTCTCCAGGAAGCCGGTGCCTGTCACGCCCATCTTGCAACGGGGGGACAGCAATATAAGCTATAATATAGAGGCATGATTTTACCAAGTTTTGTGGAAATCGCTCCATTACTTATTAAGTTATAATAGGCCGCAAATTCTTAAATTCTTCGTCAAACTGCTTTCGTTTCTTTTGCGATAATATTTTATTAGTTGCTCGTCAGAAATTTTCGTAATTTTTTCTCTTCAGCCTTGTGTTTTGTGTCGTTTTTCTTGTATTCCTGGTCATATTCTTTGACGTTGCACAAGCATTTGACAAGGTCTGGCTTGAAGGCCACATCTGCGAAAACAAGGAAAAGCTGCGAACTCAGCTACCAAGCACCAATAGTATAAATACTATGGAGATAGTTTGGAATAGAAAAGAAATCGAATTAATTTATAAATTAAGTTGGGCGTTAGTTTATTTGATTTCAAGAATAAAGGTCGGCACCGACAACCGTTTCAATAATATTACTGGCAATCATTGATATAGGTTAACTTCAATACTGAAGAGTGGGAAGCTTACCCCGAGAGATTAAACTGTGTCGATGATATACACTCGGTTGTAGAAAGTTGTTTGACCCGGGTTTGTCAATGTATGTGTTTTGTTAACATTTACATTCGAGTTCAGTTGGTAAAACATTAGAACAGGCATGAAATGTTTTTCTCACACCCCTACTTCAATCTTTTAATAATAATCTTATCAATCCGCCTTTACTGTTGATATTAGCAACTAGATACTCCTCATCGCAATGTCACAGGTTCCAACCATTATATCCAAATAATAAGATTTCTTCAGATGCAATTTGTATTCAAAACCTCACCCAAATAATCAATTCACTGCAAATTTGATCTTATTTCAGAACAAAACTTCTCTATATGTATAATGGTTTTAATGTGCACCTAGTCTTTCTACGGAGCAGTAATCCTTCCTAGACACGGCATAGGTGTCTTCCTATGAAATCCTTTTTAAAAATTTCAGCTCCTCCAGGGAAGGATAATGGTCCAACCTTCACCGCATGCAGACAACCGACTACCTGGGGATGTAACTACTAGCATGGAATCTCTTTCTCATTCTGCTTTTTCTCCGGTACCTAAATTGATGTTGGTTTACAAATTGCTTTCGACTGCCAAGGAATATCATTGTAATCTTTGATATAAAAAGCCAGTACGAGTCTCATGGGTTTTTTCAAACACTCTCTGATACAGGTACAAGTTGGGAATTCACACAAGCATATAGTATCAAAAAACATTAAAAAGCAAACTCTCGTTCCGTTTTCATCTTCAAATACGTTTTGCCTATAACACAGTCGGAAGCGCTTCCCTGAGTTTTGATAAAATTATGCATCGAGTCCTTTTTTCTACATGATAGTCTCCAAGTAGTTAAACGTTCTCTTGCCTTCCGAGACAGTTGTCTAAGTGGAAACGTGTGGAGAGAGAGAAATGAAAGTGTTGTTTTAACTGTTATATTGTGAGCGAATATAGATATATTATAAAATGCCTAGTTAATATGTATGAATGATTTTTCAACCTAAAAGGACTCCGTCTTCACATGCAGTTAAGGCACTGGCGAAAAGACGTGAACTGGTTGTGCCTGGGAAAACTGATAGTCAGAAAACCTAGTTTGTCTGATCTCTGATTATTGCGAATGCAAATGGGTGGGTTTCGCCTAAATTTTACGTTGATACGATATTGAATTGTGTTTAATCCCCAGGAGGATATTATGTGCATGTATTGTAAAAATCTTACTATTTTCCTTTAAACATTTGACTCAAATTTGCTGATGTCACAATCAGCAATTTATTTCCGGGTAACGAATTTCATCAAGGTAGAGAAGTTTAAATTGCAAGATAAAAGTTATTTGCGGAAAAATTCAGGTTTATTGACATCTGCAATTTAACCTGAATTTTATAATGTCATCAGGGAAACCTCTCGTTAAACAAATTTGATGCCTGACCGCTGCATCTTTATGCCAACTTTATGCTCTTTCTATCAACATGATCTCCCTTCACCATTACAAAGCCCTTTGGTTTGCTTGTGTGCTATAATGTCTACTTTAATAGCACCATTCAAATATCCATTTTCGACCCGTCGATTGTCTCATCTTCTATTCAATTCCGAAAAGTTTTTATAGCGCCGATTACGATGCGATACTGTTTGCCACTAGCCTCAAAAAACAAGTGGCACCCGAGGGAGCAAATGATATCTGAACATTGGAAAATTGTTGGCAATGATAGCAAAACTGGTGACAGAGAAGACCGCAGTCTTGGCATAAACGTAGCAACAAGCAACCCTACATCCTTTTCACTTGTTTTCCACGGACTCCACTTCGCGTCCTGACTTTAGACCTACGGGAAGAATTCATTTCCATCAGACTTGCACTGTAAACAGTTTAGAACCTTCATTCGCTGAGTACTTTTTCCCGTACCATCTTCCCCATATCATAGCATATCGGTCTGACATGTGGTTTCATGTGTGGGTAAGTTCTTATCCTTTTGCTTTTTACACCATGTATTGTAAGTTGTTTGTATGCTTCTTGGCGGAGTGAATTAAATTAGCAAACGGATATTATGGGAAATCCATTTGACATGTCACGCGATTTCCTACGAAACATCTGATTATATGTTTAGGGATGTCTCTTAACATTCTACATGCTAGAGCAGGGAAAAAGACACTGAGTGACATATACTTGTACGTAAATCCCCATTGGAAATGAACTTTACTTTAGGAGATGGAATAAGCAGCAAAAGGATCAGAATATTCATGTGAAATCATAGCAAGGAAGTAAGTTTATTTTTCAAACAGTAAAATAAAAAACGAAATTTCGTTGCTTAAGGTATGAAATGGTTTAATAGACATTTCAAGTTTAACTTAAGGCGGACAGACTCAATGTATTCTGCTTATGTAATATGTTTCTACTCTTCATCTAACTTTTGGTGTATATTGCTCATCCTCTCATCCTCTTGTGAATGTAACATATGCATTTCAACTAATTTTGGGGATCTTGCCAATTTACAGATTTTACATTTTAAGGTTTTGTGTGAAACAAAATCTTATTAAAATTAATTCAATATCTGTTTTTCCATCTGTCCATCTGTCCGTCTGTCCGTCTTCTTTCTTTTTTGAAGAGGTGGAAATCTTCAAAAGACACTGGTTTGGACACGCCAGCGTATGGGGTTCTTACCCACTAAAACCACCCCTCACCTCCCCCCAAGCCCCGTTCAACCACCGTAGGGTATTAAATCACGGGGCGGAGTCAGCTCATTTTAGCTTGTTCCCCTTTAGTCTCTACGCGGCGTACGTAACCGCGCTTTTCTGATCTCCTCTGCCTTTCGCAGTTTGCTCTGGATAGATACGACCATGGAGTTGATCGCATCCCAGTCTACCTGACATGCTAGCATTCTTCGCATCAGATTCTCTGGTACCAGTACCTCTCCTAGAGTCTCCTCTAGGTTCTTCCTTTCCTCCACAAACCTTGAACAGTGGAAGAATACATGCTCTGGGTCCTCCGAGACTCCATCGCAGTTTGGACAATCGGGTAAGGTATCTAGTTTAAACCTCAACAGATACTGGCGATATCCTCCATGCCCCGTGAGAAACTGAGTAAGATCATAATTAATCTCACCGTGTCGTTTCCCTAACCACTCCTTGATGGCAGGAATGAGCCTGTGTGTCCACCGACCCTTTGCCAAGCGTTCCCAACGCTCTTAGCATTTATTTAGCGATCTCTCCCTTTCGGCGTTCTTCGTCTGCGATAAAGGAGAGATAGACTTCGGATATATATATTCGTCATCTCATTTTTTTTTTTTTTTGTTTTTCAATGGATGGAGGTGGAAATCTTAGAAAGACGCTGTTGCGCCAGGTTGCAGCAGTGTGTGGGATTCACACCCACTAAAACCACCCCCACTCTTCCGCCCTCCCCGCGGGACCACCGTGAGGTATTACTACGTGGGGGAGGCTTTGGTTCGCTATACCAGCTCGTCCATGTCACGTCTCCGTCGCCCCGCCTTCCGAGCTCGGTCCAACTCCAGGAGTTTTGTCTGCACCACGGCTACTGCCTCATTTACCGCCATCCAGTTTTCCTCCGACTTCAACATCTCTTCCACAGGTTGGAGGGCTCGATGTCCGCCCCTAGGATGCTGTTCAACCTCCTTTTCTGCTGCAGAAACCTGGGACAATGGAACATAACGTGCTCCGGGTCCTCGAGTGTAGCACCGCATTCAGGACAGTTGGGAGACTCGTCCAACTCGAAGCGATGCAGGTACTTCCTATAGCCACCGTGTCCCGTACGGAACTGTGTCAGGTGGTAATTCAATTCTCCGTGCTTTCGGTTGACTCATTTTTCGATAAACGGGATCAATGTATGGGTTCACCTGCCCTTTTCGGAGTTATCCCATCGTTGTTGCCACTTGCCATACAACTCTCTCCTGATGGCTTTTCGGAAATCCGCATTCACCTCGGCTGGATTTGCCTTCCGTTTTTCGTAGAGCTAGTGTGCCTCGCTCGCCAGAAGATCTATAGGGATCATTCCTGCGATAACACACACTGCCTCCGTCGACGCCGTCCTAAATGCGCTGTACACCCTTAGCGCAATTGGCCGGTATGCCGAACATATCTTCCTCCGGTTGACAGCGTGGTTCAACGCTCCCGCCCAGACAGGGGCCGCGTATAGCAGGATCGACCTCACCACTCCCGCGATGAGTAGCCTGCGACTATACTTCGGCCCTCCCACGTTAGGCATCATCCTTGCAAGGGATGAGTTGGCATTTGCTGCCTTCTCTCGCGCATAATCCAAGTGTCCCTTGAAACTCAGCTCAGCATCGATCATCACCCCCAGGTATTTGACAACCGATTTTGAGACGACCTCACGATTACCAACCTGGATGGTAACCGTGTTGTTCTTCCTACGTTTGGTAATGAGGACCGCCTCCGTCTTTTCGTCCGCCAGGTCCAGCTTCGCCATTCGTAACCATGACTTGATGGAATGAATGGCTTCATTTGCATAAAGCTCCACATCCTCGGGATGCTTTGCAATTGCAACTACCGCCAAGTCGTCCGCAAAATCAATCAGCGTTGTCTTCTCCAGCACGCGAAGGCCAAGCACTCCGTCGTACATTATGTTCCACAGCAGCGGTCCCAATACAAAACCTTGAGGCACACCTGCTGTCACAATGTACTCCTTCGGCCCGTCGTCCGTCTCGTACCAGAGAAGTCTGTCCGAAAAGTAACTTTCGATGAGCCGAGCCAAGTAGATAGGAACACCCAGTTTGGCCAAAGCGCCCTTAATCCAGCCCCAGTTGGCTGAGTTAAAAGCATTTTTGACGTCCAGCGTCACCAGAGCACAGCATTTGCCCATGGCCATTGCATTTCGAGCCAATTCCCCCAAAAGACCACCCGCAAGCTCGATGAACGGGAGCAGCCTGTTGTATATCACCCTCTCCAACATCTTCCCCATGGTGTCTAAGAGACAAATAGCGCGATATGAAGAGGGCACGCCGGGTGGTTTTCGAGGCTTCGGTAGCAAGACCAGCTTCTCCCTCTTCCACTGGGCGGGAAACATTCCTTCCGCCATGCACGATTCGAATGTGCTTGCGAACCACCTTGGTCTGACCTTGACTGCCACCTTCAGAGCCCTGTTCGGAATTCCGTCCAATCACGGAGCCTTGCTGTCCCCAATACGTCTGCAGATTTCCCAAAGTTCCTCTTCGGTAACATCAGGGATCGAGAAGACGTCCTGCTGAGCTGCCAGTTGGGGTTCTCTTTCGTCCTGCTCCTGCTGCGGGAAAAGAGTTGCAATTATTTGCAACAACAGCCGTGGGCATGTCACCTGAGGTGATTTTCGCCCGCGGATCTTCTTCATTACAACTTGGTAGGCTGTACTCCACGGATTCGTATTAGCCTCCATGCAGAGCTTCTGGTAGCATTCCCGCTTGCTTCTCCGAATGGCCTTCTTAAGGTTGCTTCGCATATCCCTGTATTCCTCCTCGCGCTCCTGGTGCTCCGGCCTTCCTCTTGTCCTGTGGGAAAGTCTCCTCGCTCGAAGACAAGAGGATCTCAAGGCAGCGATCTCCGTGTTCCACCAGTAGTTTGGCCTCTTGCCGTGGTGCAAACGTCGTCGTGGCATCGTAGCGTCGCATGCTTCAATTACACGCTGAGACAGCTGTGTGACCCTTTCCACCGCTGTTCCATCCGGATCATGGGCTCCCTCCAATGCGGCCAGGAACGTCTCCTCGTCGAAAGCTTCGATAGACCAGCCAACCGCCTTAGCCTTTCCACCTCCAGAACGTCATTGACTGCTTCCCCGGTTCCCAATGTGGAGGAAGATGGCCTGGTGGTCACTGTGGGTGTAGTGCTCACTCACTTGCCAAGCCATCTCCCTCACCAGTGAAGTGCTAACAAATGTCAGGTCCACGATCGAACCCGACCCTCTTCCTCGAAAGGTGGGCACGCAGCCAACGTTGGCCAGCACGATGTCCAGCTCCGCAAATGACTCCAACAGAATTTGACCTCTGGTGTTCGTCGATCGGCTTCCCCACTCCAGGGCCCACGCGTTGAAATCGCCCGCAATGATTTTAGGGCTGCGGTCTCTAGCGTCCAACACCAGACTGTCTAACATCTCCTCATATTGTGCTAAGGTTGCACTAGGAGGAGCGTAGCAGCTGTAAATATGGACACCGTTGACCTTCGTCCTTATAAAACCGGCTGCCGAGGGGGCCATGACTTCCTGAATGGCCTGTCTTCCGCACGCCCAGATTGCGGCGTTGCCAGACGCATCCACCATCCAAGTCGCACCGCCGTGGTTTCTGTACGGCTCGCAAATAACCGCGACGTCGACATTCGACTCTCGAATGGTTTGCGAGAGTAGGTCCTGAGCTGCCTCACAGTGATTGAGATTGATTTGTATCACTCTCATTTGCTTGTGCGGTTCAGCTCCCTCCTATATATCGAACATCTGCTGCTTCCCGCAATATGCCGGCCGTCCACGCCCTCTTTCCCACTACATAACATACACCGTGGATCTCCGGTGCAATCTTTGATGAGGTGGCCCTCTTCCCCACACTTCCTGCAACTCCTCGACCTATCATGCTGGCTAGTGCATGCCGCCGCAAAATGGCCGAAATCGAGGCATCTGAAGCATCTCTTTAGAGATATTTGCTCCCTGAGCCTGCACACGACCCAACCTACTCTTACCTTGCCCGCGGTAATTAACTTAATAGCTGATTCCGCCGGCAAACTAATAATAGCGGTCTGTGTGCCACCATATGCCTTCTTCGTCCTTTTTATGGCACTCTGGTCTATATCGCCAAGGTTGAACTGCTGCTTTAGCGCAGCACAGATGTCCTCCCGTGAGATGACTTCATCTAGGTCCTTGCATTCAACCACTATCTCCTGTTTCCGAGCTCTTACCTCAGCTTCCCGCGGAAGTTATCGGCCGACTTGTCGGCAGATTTACTTAACTCCAGCATCAGATCCCCTCTCTGTGTTCGCTTGATACGGCTCACACTATCCCTCAAATCCTTCAATTCCTGGTCTGACTTCATCTTTCGGAGGACATATTTCCCTTCTTGGAAATAATTATTATTTCCGGGCGGAGCTTCTTTTTGTCCTTTTTCCTCTTGTTGCTCACCTTAGTCCATTGTTCGGGCCTCCGGGCGTTGGTTTCTTCCACTTTTGTAGGTGTTGTGGCTGCAATCGTGAGATAACCGACTTTGGCGGGTACTCTCGCCGGCTCCGCCTTCTTTGGTGAAGAGGCTTTTTTCTTCTTCGTCATCTCATCTGCCAAGATGTCAATGGGCATCATTAGAGAAATGACGAATGCTGCATTATCTGAGGCAGTCCTGAATGCCGAGCACACAGGGCTGTTCTTCTGTAGACTTAACTCAGTTTGTTAGCGTTAAATGTAACCTGCAATGCCTTTCCCCAAACTGGAGCTGCATAAAGCAGGATCGAACTCACTACCCTAGCTATAAGCAATCTGGAAGCATGCCTTGGCCCTCCCACATTTGGCATTATTCTTGCCAGGGCCACACTCGCAGTGGATGCTTTGTCATAGACATACTGCACATGGCTTATAGCTAAGCTTCCCGTCTACCATCACTCCCAAGTATTTGATCGCAAGCTTAGAAGTGGTGATATGATCCCCAATTTGAATACTGGCGAAAATTTCTTTTGCAGCGCTTGGTGATGGGGACCACTTCCATTTTTTCCTCTGCAAGTGTTAGGCTAGAACTCTCTAGCCAACCCTTAAAAGCATTGATCGCTTCGCATGAGTATAACATCTGCAAGATGCTTTGCGACAACAACCTGCGCTATATCATCGGCGTAGCCCACCACCGTGGCTTCCTCCGGAAGGGGAAGATTATGAACATCGTTGTACATGATGATCCAAAGCAGTGAGCCCAGTACGGAGCCCTGCGGGACACCCGCGGAGACAACATACTCCTGGGGTCCGTCATCGGCGTCAAATCACAGCCCCCGTTCTTGTAAATAGCTGTTGACAATAGCTGTAAGATAAGCGGGAATACCAATCTTCGACAGAGATTCCCGTATTAGGTTCCAACTGGCCGAATTGAATGCATTTCTCACATCCGGGGTCACTACTATGCAATATTTGCAAGTACTGCCCTTTCCGTGGATTGCACTTTCGGCTAAGCCAGTAACCATTTTGATGGCATCAATGGTCGATCTGGCTTTACGGAACCCATACTGCTCTCTCAGACGGCAAACCCATCCGATTGAGTATTGCCATAGGCTTTCCGCAAACCCACAATGGACTCTTCGACAAGTTCCTCCAACTTAAACTGTTCCATCAAGGCAGTGCAAATTTCTCCTTTGGATGTCACTTCATCGAGATCGTTGCATTGTATATAGACCTCATGTTTTTGGGTCCGTTCTGTGACATTCTGCCCAAGTGAGTTCTTAACCTGAGTTCGGAAGCCATCAGTTTTCCCCAAGCTGGTTTTTTTCAGCTCAACCATGAGTTCACCCTTTTGGGTCCTTCGAATCTTGTTGACATTTCCGCCTAGATCTTTTTGGTCGGGGTCATCTTTGACCTTTTTCAGTATCCCCGCGTAAGACAAACTTCCATTGCTGGAGATTACAATCGCTTCTGGGCGAATTCACACTTCTGCCTTTTGCTTCGCCTTTTTCTTAACTACCTTGGTAAATTCACCTTTTCCATTCCCCTTGGATTTTGTCAGGTCGATTGGCGGAGATCGCACTTGGGGGACCTGCTTTCTCTCTTCGGTGCCTTTAGTTCCGTTTTTCGGAACTATTTTTTTGGCTTTTTTGCTCTTAAGCGCCTGCTGACTTCCCACAGGATCCACATCTCCTTCCTGTACTCTCTTGTTTGGTGGCAGGTTGATTACAATACGATTAGATGTCACTTGGGTCGTCTGTGGCTCCGTTGGGGCAACAGATTTCGGCTTGCCTTTGGAATTTCGTTCCTCCTGCTGCGATTTATTGTAGAGCACTCTAATTGCTCTCACCATATTTTTTATGGCTTGGTGGACGTTGTGCTTGTCCTTGATGAACTCAGACAGCTTGACTATTTTGGCACCAAGCTTTGTGAAGGGTAATTCCTCTGCTTCAGGGCTCTGCCCTCCATGATTCCTAACCAGATTACTACTTTTAAACAGTCCTTCACATTTGGCATTCATTGACCTTCCTTCCGTTTTATCTTTTTGCTGTTCCGCATTGGCGGAGATCTCAAAGTTGACGAACTTCTTCTGAATGGGTCCTTTTCCTGGTCCTGGAGTATATGCTGCTGTTCCTCTTGAATATGTACGGTCGATGTTGTTGCTGTTTTTGTTGTTCAGCGATCTGCTTTCAATGCATCCTTCTTCGGTTTTGTTACTGGTGTCCTCGGTAGAGTGGTACTTCGCTTGAACACTTCCTTTTACAAATCTAAAACACTTGTAGCATTGGATGCCACGGTGGCCACCGAGGTACTGCGGTCGAGGGATGTCGACGATTGGGAGACCGCTTGCTCACTCCCAAAAGCCGCCGGTACTGGGGTTCTGAACAGTCAGAAAAGAAAAGTGCATGAACACATATTTACACATCAATAGGTATGCCCCAACCCGCCAGCTGGGGTCGCGCCTGATGGGAGATCTAGCCATTCCTCACAGGCCGTCTGTCCGTCTATTTGCCTGTCCGTGTTTTTTTTTTTTTTTGTGGAGGTTGGAAATCTTCAAAAGACACTCGTCTGCACACACCAGCGTGTGGGATTTTTACCCACTAAAACCACCCCTGACTCCCTCCCTGCCCCGCCGAACCACCATAAGGTATTACATCACGGGGCGAAGTCAGCTCACTCTACCTTAATCCCATTTCTTCAATACGCGGCGCATGTGACCGCGCTTTTCTCCTTTCCTCTGCCTTTCGCAGTTTATCTTGAATAGATGCTATCATGGAGTTGACCGCATCCCAATTCTCTTGATGTGCTAGCATTTTCGGCACCAGATTTTCTGGTACCAGCACCCCTCCTAGAGTCTCCTCTAGATTGGTCCTTTCCTCCACAAATCTCGGACAGTGGAAGAATACATGCTCTGGGTCCTCTGGGACTCCATCACAATTTGGACAGTCAGACGAGGTCTCCAATTTGAACCTGTGAAGGTATTGGAGATATCCTCCATGTCCCGTGAGAAACTGGGTGAGATTATAATTAATCTCACCGTGTCATCTCTCCAACTACTCTTTGATGGCAGGAATGAGCCTGTGAGTCCACCGACCCATTCCCGAACGTTCCCACCGTTCTTGCCATCTATTTATGGATGTCACCCTCTCAGCGTTCTCCGTCTGCAATAAGGGAGAGATTGACTTCGCATGGTATATATTCGCCATCTCATCTACCAAGATGTCATCATTCCAGAGATGACAAATGCTGCATCATCTGAGATAGTCCTGAAGGCAGAGCATACCCTCAGAGCTGTCCTCCTGTAGACAGAACTCAGTTTGGTAGCGTTCCCTGACATCCGCAACGCCACCCTTCAAACTGGGGTTGCATAGAGCATGATCGAGGTCACCACTCTGGCTATAAGCAACCTAGAGATATGCCGTGGCCCTCCCAAGTTCGGCATCATCCTCGCCAGGGCCATACTAGCAGTGGATGATTTATCACAAACATACTGTACGTGTTGTTTATAGCTGAACTTCCTGTCTATCACCACCCCCAAGCATTTGATGGTCGGCATGGAAGTGATGATATGATTCCCGATTCTAACACAGGCGTAATTTCTCTTCCGGCGCTTCGTGATGAGGACCGCTTCTGTTTTTTCCTCCGCAAGCGTCAGACCAGAGTTCTCTAACCATCATTTGATAGCACTGATTGCCTCGCATGAGTATACACTCAGCATCTTGGAGATGCTTTGCGACAACAACCAGTGCTATGCCGTCAGCGTAACCCACCACTGTAGCTTCCCCGGGAATGCATTTTTCACGTCCCGGGTTACTACCACGCAATATTTGCTGGTACTACCCTTTCCGCGGATTGCATCTTCGGCTAAGCCAGTAACCAATTTGATGGCATTAATGGTTAATCTGGCTTTTCGGAATCCGATTTGAAAGGCCGCCTTGACTCTCAACAACCGGGAGTAATCTATTACAGATTACCCGATCTAGCATTTTCCCCACCGTGTCCAAAAGACGAATAGGTCGGTATGACGATGGTTCACCTGGAGGTTTACCTGGCTTAGGCAGAAGTTCCAACTTATATCGCTTCCATGCCGCTGGAAATAATCGCTTGGACATGCGCGCTTCGAACAACTCAGCGAAAATGTCCACAGTAGTTTGGTCTTCCACTGGGGAATGAGCACCTCCTAGGCATGGACGCGTCACATGTTTTGGCGATGCATTGAGCCAAATGGACGGCTCTTTCTGTAGAGACGCCCGCTTTATCAGGTTGATCTAACCACACCTGTATGAAGGTCTGCTCATCCAAAGATTTTGCAGACCAGTCTGAAATGCTTTTCGGTTTCGGGCATGATAGCTCTTTGCCCTGAGGTTCGACACATGTCTCAAAGAAGATTGTCTGGTGATCGCTGTGGGTGTAGCGTTCGCTGACGCACCAGGACATACCACGCGCCAGCGAAGAGCTGACAAAGGTCAGGTCTACAACTGAGCCTGACCCCCCTTTCTGGAAGGTGTTCATGGCACGTTTGTTAGCCAAAACCATGTCGATCTGTGCGAAAGCTTCTATTAAACTGTGCTCCCTAGCATTAGATTCTCTGCTACCTCACTCTAGGGCCCAAGCATTGAAATCACCAGCAATCACCTTTGGACTTCATCCCCTTGCGTCGAGAGCAAGATTATAAAGCGTTCGCTCGAATTCAGACAGTGTCAAACTTGGTGGGGCGTAGCAGATGTATACATATACACCACTTATTTTCGCCCACACAAAGCCACTGGCTGCCTGAGTTGCAGTACATTGTATGGCCTGTCGACCACAACTCCATATCGCCGCTCCACCAGTCGAATCTGTGACTCATATGTCACCGTGACGGTTTCTATATGGTTCACTTATGATGACAATTGCCATCTCAGATTCGAACGTGGTCTGCTCAAGTAAATCCTGAGCGACCCTGCAATGATTGAGGTTTATTTGAATAAACCTCATTTTCTTATTGCAGTGAGCGCCTTTCTAAATTCGGGACATTTACTACTTCTGGCAATATGCCGGTTATCTTGTCCCTCATTCACCTCGCACAATAGGCATTTGGGGTCCCTATTGCACTCCCTGGCAATATGGCCTTTCTCCCGACACCTTCTGCATCGATCGGATCGATCAATGCTGCTGGCGCATACCTTGGCGAAGTGCCCAAACATGAGGCATTTAAAGCACCTCTTTAGGGAAGTCTGCTCTCTTAAACGGCAGACAACCTATCCAATCCGAACTTTTTCACCAACAACTTCTGTGCTGTCTTCGCTGGTACTCGTATTGTGGCCGTTTGAGTACCGCCATAGGCTTTTCGTAAGCTCACAACAGACCCCTTCAGAGCAGTACAAATTTCTGCTTTCGATGTTATTTCATCGAGATCCTTACATTGTATGTAGATGTCATGTTTTTGGGCACGCACTGCGGCATTCTCCCCAAGTGAGGTTTTCATTTGAGTGCGAAAGCCATCAGTTTTACCCACGCTGGATCTTTTCAACTCGAACATGAGATCCTCTTTCTGAGTTCTTCGGATTCGGTTCAGATTTCCGCTCAGATCTTTTAGGTCGAGATCCGCTTTGATCTTTCTGAGTATCTCCGCGTAGGACAGATTGCCCTTACTGGAGATAACAATCGCATCTGGACGGGTTCGCACTTTTGCTTTTTCTTTCGCTTTTTTGCTCGTAACCTTAGTCCATCCATCGTTTCCGTTCTCCTGTCTTGGGCTTCGCAGCACTGGTCGACTTTTCTACATTCGCTGTACGCTTTCCTTCTTTAGAGTTATTAGTGCTGCTTCCTGTCCGCCTTTTTTTCTCTCAGGCGCTTGCTAATTATTTAAAGTATCCCCCTCTTTTTCCCGTACTCGTTTATTTCGCCTTGTTTCGATGGTAGTACGGTTAGGTGTCACTTGGGTCGCTTGTGACATTGTTGGTGCAGCAGGGTTCGGCGTATCCTTAGTATTATTTTCCTCCATCTGCGATCTATTATAGAGGACTCTAATAGCCCTCATCATATTCTTTATGGCTTGGTGCACGTTGTGCTTGTCCTTGATGAACTCGAACAGCTCAACTATTTTTGCCCCAAGCTGGATAAAGGGTAATTCCTCCAGATCGGGACTCTGCTCCCTATGAGCCCCGACAGGGTTACTCCTTCTATACTCTCCTTCACTTTTGGCGTTTATTGACCTTACCTGTACTTTATCCTTCATCGTCTTTGGCATTGGTGTTGAAGTTGACGAGCTTCTTTTGAATGGATATCTTCCTTGTTCCTGGAGCACCTCCTGCTGCCGCGCATCTTGAACATATGCGGTGGGTGTTATTACAGTTTTTGTCGTCCAACAATCTGCCTTCAGTTCATTGACGGCCAGGACGGTTTTGCTGTGTGTTTGGTGGGATTGGAAGGGAATCATCCACTATGAACTGCTCAACTCAACTAATTCGGCCCTCTACTATGAGCAACTCGATCGTTTGAAACAGGCGATTGACTAGAAGCGGCCAGAATTGGTCAATAAGAATGGTGTTGTGTTCCACCAAGACAACGCTCGGCCTTACACATCTTTGATGACACCTGACGTATAGTCCGGACCTGGCACCAAGCGATTACCATCTCTTCCGGTCCATGCAAAACGCTCTTGGTGCTACTAAGTTGGCCTCAAAAGAAGCTTGCGAAAACTGGTGGTCTGAGTTTTTTGCTAATAAGGAGGGGGGGGGGGGGAGGGGAGGGGTGTTTATAAAAGGGATAATGAAGTTTCCCTCTAAATGGCAACAAGTTTGTGAACAAAACGGCGCTTATTTGATTTAAATCGGATAATTCTAAGTATGTTAAATAAAACGTCAAATTTGGATCACAAATACGACATTTATTTTTCCCCAACCCAATATACGAAGGTATATAAGCACACTTAATATACATGCATGTATTATGTGCAATATCCAATGTGAATATTTATTGTTTCAGAGCACCCCGTGTGGGAGAGTAATTCCTCTTTTTTTTGTAAGAAAACCAGATTTACTGTTAACTTTCTATGTGCTAATTTCCTTTCATACTTTAGTAAGCTTAGGACTGTTAATTTAACATGTTAAAATTGTGTCATATTTAGATTGATTTATTTAAAAATCAAATGACTATTTACGCTATACGGATCAAATCATGCCGAAATTACTATTTTATCATTGAACAAATTCTGAAACCAATGTAAAAGAATACGCCACTATAGTGGACAAAGATAGTGAATAGTAAAACTAAAGCAAGTAAGAATTTTGTCTGCTGCAAAGGGTAGTATAGGTCCCAGGGCGAAACTTGGATTGGTACCCACGATGGAGGATAAAACCTGGGAAATGCTTGCTGAACCGACACTCACTCTCTCTCTTCTACTACTAAACCCTATCTCCACCTTCACATGGTGACCATTGGGAGCTTTTTCTTACCGAAAACCTGCAGATGGAGAAAGATGAAAGCGAGTTTCCCACGGGAGCTTTTTCTTACCGAAAACCTGCAGATGGAGAAGGATGAAAGCGAGTTTCCCACGACTAAAAACGCGACGAATTGGGTAGCGCTGACAACCCTATATGGAAAACCAACTTTACGAAGCCACGGAGGAGCCTCGGACTAGATGGATTTTGCAACGACGAACCCGGCAACGAAAACGGAATAACGATTTTCGCATTTTCTCATGGAACGTGCGTTCCCTGTACAGAGATGGAGCTGCCAAGCAGCTAGCCGATACCCTGTCCCAATATGGGGCTGATGTAACAGCGTTACAGGAGATGCGTGGGAAAGGGACCGGTTTCCTGGAGAGGAGTTTCTACACAATATATTATAGCGGCCATCGAGTAAACCCCATGTACTTGGAGTAGGTTTCTTAGTCAGCCAAAAATGAAACCTGCTGTTATCGCCTTTGAAAACATAAACGAACGGTTAAGCACTCTGCGCTTGCTTAGGAATATAAGCCTTATTAACGTTCACCCCCCTAGGGAGAAGACTGCAGAGTCGGAGAAGGATACCTTCTACGAGACAGTAAAACGAACTGTCGAAGCCTGTCCCAGATATGATATCAAATCAAATATGAATGGAGCCCGTATTCAGGCGATACGTTGACTCCCATAGCTTACATCAAATAACGGATTGCGGATTATTCAATTAGCTGTGTCGCACGAAATGGTTGTTGGAAGTACATGGTTTGCGCGGAAAACGGTTCACAAACAAAAAGAGTCGGAACGGCTGGTTTGACGATGAATGTACGCTAGCAACGGAAGGGAAGAATGCTGCATGCCGAGTAAAAGCGCATTCTCAAAGGACGCAGGCATGCGCAGACACTTATCATAAACTCCGGCGAGAGGAGAAGCGACTTTACAGATGGGAGAAGGAGGCCTGAGAGAACCAACAGGTCTGTGAACTCCAAAAAGTACAGGGAGAAACCACACCAGGCGCGGAAGTTTTATCAATATGTCAACAGGATGAAGTCTTATACAACTCGATGACCATCCTGCAGAGACAAAGAGAGAAATCTGGTTTCCGACAGAATGGGCATATTGGAGCAATGGGTTGAGTATTTTGATGGACTACTGAACAACCAAAACTTCGGCGAGTTGGAGGTCCCGCCAAATGAAGACAACGGACAAATGCTGCCACCACCAAGTATAGAAGAGACATATTGGAGTGATGGATTGAATACTTTCATGAACTACTCAACAATCGAAATATCGGCAAGGTGGAGGGCCCGCCAACTGAAGACGACAGAAAAATACTGCCACCACCAAGCATAGAAAAAACAGTCCGTGCAATTCATCGACTTAAAAATCATAAGTCGCCAAGGGGAGGATGGAATTACAGCCGAATCGGTTAAATATGAAGGCGACCAATTACACCAAGTGGTTCATCAACTTGTGCTCATGGTGGGGGGCAGCGAATCAATGCAAAGAGGCATTATTTGTCTCATACATAAAAAGGGAGACATCACACAGTGCAGCAATTATAGAGGTATCATGTTGCGGAGCCCCATCTATAAGATATTCTTCTTTATCTTGCTAGGCCGAATAGCCGCATACGCCCAGAACGTCATTGGCCCATACCAAAGAGGCTTCACTCCAGGCAAATCAGCAACGGATCAAATTTTCTCTCTGCGGTAAACGATGGAAAAACTGTTGGAATATGGACAACAGTTGCACCACTTTTTCATCGACTTTAAAGCCGCCTACGATAGCATAGCCAGGGTAAAATTGTACACGTCCATGAGAGGATTCGGTATCCCGACGGAATTGATAAGACTGACTAGGCTGACTCTGACAAATGTACGAGACCAAACAACAGGACCGAAAACCAACCAACCAACAACATCAAACCGCACTGGTCAAACGGGAAGAATAAAAATGAGATATTATAACTTTGAGACCGTTGATAATTTCTCCTATCTAGGGTCAAAAACCACAACCGATAACAAGTACGACTATGAAATCTGCGCACGATTGTTGTCAGCTCACGGAGCCTATTTCAGCTTACAAAAATTTACTGTACAAGACAATGATCTTGCCAGTCCTCATGTATTCTTTGGAGTCCTGAGTTCTTAGCAAGAAAAATTGCAAACGAGAGAAGAATCCTCCGAAGAATTTTTTGCGCCCTACATGGGGATGGACGATTCCGTAGCCTACATAACGACGAAATCTATGAGCGATACCATGACCGTCAGGTTGTGGATAAAATCCGGCTCAATAGGATGATGAGGATGAGGATGATCTCACTCGGAAAATCTGTGAAGGCAATATCGATGGTAGAAAAAGAAGACGAGGCAGACCCTGCCTGAGATGGAGCAATGGCGTAGGTCAGGACGCCAGATAGCTTTTAGGGATATCGAATTGGTGGACTTCGACGCAAAACCGGGATGTCTGGAGTTCCTTGTTAAGGCAGGCCTAGACCGGATACTGGTTGTTGCGCCATTGATGATGATGATGACGACGCTTTCTTACCATTATTTCTACCAGCACATGCCATATTAAGCAAATGCGAACAAAAATGGACAGAACTGATACAAATTACGGATAGAGTATATATACATCATAAATAAGGGTAACACCTTACATAAGAAACGTGAAATACAATAGATAAGACCCTCACAACTTTTGAGCAGCACATATCATAAAAGGTAAACCCTTTATTGATCTTGTTTAACCCTACATGTGGCCTAGCAAAACACCTTACACACATCAATGAAAAGCCGAACGATAACATTACGGATCAATTTTACTTCAAGCAAAATTTTCATCTACGTATTCACTTGCACCCGCAATAATTTGTCTAGCCAAAAGCCAACCAGCCCAAAGCCAGCAACAAAAACAAGTAACCACAACAAAAATAGTTTCACAAACGATGCTCAACGTCGGCATCAGTTCGGCATTCGACAGCTGCGACACTTGTGCACTTTTATAATGCGCTGATGTTAGATGATGTTATAATAAAAGGTAATGCACTGACGTTAGATGATGCGGTGCGTTAGGTAGTTAATCTAACAATGCTGCTGAAGATAGGAGAGATTAGAATTTCAGGCTGGGACCACTGTAATGTTTACCAGCATCGAGTCGACTTCTCTGCAGTGCGTATGTAGTAAGAAAGTTGAGGCGTTATTTTCATCAGTCGGTCATAAAATGACTCAACGTCATATTTGTGCATGAGCTACCGTACGTTTTTCATACAGATGTCAATGAAGCTTGCTTACATTCTCATGCTTTCAATGGATCAAGAATCCTTGCCCATTTCTTGACTGAAATGGTTCCCACTCTATTACTTCCACTGAGATGGATTATTTTTCAGTGGTTCGAGCACTACGCTGTCGCAGGGGAAGATGTGCTTCACTGTAGCAGTGGGAATTGTGTGGTGACTGGAAGTTGGATGTGAGTGAAGACCTGAGGCAAATCAGATTAATTATCACGGGCGAGCGTGCCTACAGTGTACCATAGTAGTGCACTGTCTTGAATCAAGTGCCCTAACACGCTTCAAGGCTCTAATCCAATTGGTTTGTCGGTATTGCTATTTTGCATCGATCACAATGGTCGCGACCAAATAGTATTTAGCCTAGTAAAGTAACTCAAACTGTACTTACATAGTATATATACTTACAACTCCAACTATTCATGATCTACTTCTTTTCTAAATGTCATAATTTTGCTTTTATTTTACTGAAGAAAATACTGAGCTAATTGCCTCGAATTCTTCTCCTCTTTATCTGGGTTTGGAATCAGCATCTTATGTGAATAAATAAAATAGCGGAGTTGTATTTCAGGAAAATTAGTCACAATAATTTCCTTCGGTTTTCAATTATTGCATTGAGATTCCTATGTATCTCACTCTCATTCTGGGAAAGCTCAGATGAAGTCTTCCCTTTCGAAATCTGGATACACGTGTACTGGGGAGAAGTCATAATTATAATTACAATAATAAAGCAATGCAATCAACATAAAACCTGCTCTCACGGTTCTCGCCAATTATGGGTCAGAAATGCAACGACAATAACGAATCCAAGTGAAAAATATTTCAGAAGGAAATTAATTAGTGTCCTTAGGCGGTTTGAAGTAAGTATTAATTACATCCACAAATCTGATCTAATGTAGACTTCAGGTCAAATGACACATTCAAACGAAACATCGAAAAGGCGAAAATCAACATTCTTCCATCATAAACACACCCTAAAGAAATCCTCTTTTAACTATTCAGCTTGTCACAGACTTGTCTCCAGTGATTTGCGTGTTTATCTCCCGACACAAATCTATCCCAAGCCTGGGTGAGCAAGGATATCTCCACCCAAGTAATCACACCAGTGGTTCCACAGCCCCGCCGATATTCCTCCCCTAAATACCTGTAGATTGAACGAGGGCCGCAGGAATCTATCAAACCTTACCATTTCCAGATATCAGCCTAGACTCGAGCGAATGTGACGTTGAGTGTCGTTCACGCTATAGCTTCAAATTTCTAGTTTTGGTTAATCCTTGCCATGCTACTCGTGGTCACACCAAACTGGCTTTCACAGCTTAAGCAACACTTTTGCTTTCGTGCTCGCAAGGAAAGGTGAATTCCCATCTGAAATCAAACTAATGGACATCTGACCTGTTGTCGTTCCACTTCGCTATCTTTCACCTGATGACCGTCGCTAAGGGAAAGCAGGACTGGCAGAATATCCGTATAAATGTGATAATTGCTAATTAATTCAGATCCCACAAAGCTGCTAGCGTGCGCGTATTTCTTGTTGTTCCTCACAAATGAATGTGAGTTACTGTTCAGTCAACATTTAATTATCAATGTCGTGACATGTAGCTGACTTATTACCTCGAAAGTATTCTGATCGGCTCTATTACCGACCATTAGTATGTTGCCACTTGCCAATTTAATCCTTTCTCCAAATCGATAATTGTGCGGTAGAACCATATGTTTAGATGGCTAGATCAGGCAAATCAGACAATTTTTCTATCGATTTAAGATTGCATTGAGTGTTCTTAACAACGTTTGAACCAAACTTCAGAAGAGTTGACCTTTACGTTTTTTCCGGTGGTCTTGCATAACAGTTGAAAATTAAATCAATTTTTTTTCATTCATCCTTATGTCTCCACTATCAAAGAAATCGGAGTCATGCCATAGAAATAAAAATGCCTGGAATTCAAGATTTGAGCCGCATAATCTGACGATTAGTAAAACAAAGGCACGTAAACCCGAGCGAATAAAACGCTGTTCTTTCTGCTTTTCGTGTTTGATTTTCATAATCGCATACAATCAAAAACTTCGAGGTCAGACAATGCCTCTCCCATTCTTATAATGACAGGGAAACCATCATACGCCACGCTTCTGACTTCTACCTGTGGAGAGCCACAGGAAGATAGGGTTATGCCTTTTTCAAGAATACGCCAGAGTACGGTTTGATGTGGTTATTAGCATTACTATCACGCAAAGCAATTAATTAATTAGAATATTCTGCATTTATCACACTACACAGAGAGCTGAGTAGGGACGGACAGTTGATAGAAGGGTTAATAGTAAGGATAATAAAGGATAATCCAACCTCAAACTAAACAAACACCGCGGATCTGTACATATCGCAATCCACAAGGTTTGTTGGCAGGATTAGGGTAACCTTCGTAATCGCTCAGTGGCGAAACACCTGTTAGTGTATATCAATACGACCCTTATGGCTGTGATGACAAAGTGAACAAAAACATATGTACACAAAGCGCCAAAGCCCCTAAATAACAATCACCCTCCTCCAAATGCTCTTTATTACCATGAAAGTATATCAGTGATTAATTTCCCGGTTGAAATACGAAATCATAGGGTGAGATGCTGAGCATCAAGGCCTACATGGCAAAGTGTTAAGCTTCGCGGAGGGTGATAAATGGGTTTGCTTTGTGAAAAATGCAGCGTAGAGAACATGCAGAATGATATGCTCCAGCCCTGCCCAGGAAATCATTTCAACATTTAGCCGTGACTTTGCTAAAAATTATAGTCTCGCCGTAGCTCATAACAATTACATCTTAATTTAGAGATTTGTTCTGCCTTAGGCTATTTCAGCGCAGATGACAAAACGATTGCCAGCTCATCAGGACGAGTGAGATTTGTAATATATATACGACAGCATGTATGCACTTCCAAAGAAGTTCCAATAACATGTTCAAAGGGTTTATGTGCATATTCGTGAGTGTTAGATTCTTTCAATATTGCTTTGCAAGAATTCACGAAAATTACTTTTTTCCATACTGAATCCCATGTGCATATACACCGTGCTTACGTATATTCACAGCATTCAAAGAAAAATATTTAATTTCTTGAACAAATCAAGGTGTAACTTGTGTGTGTGTATCAAGTTGCACCTCCGCAAAAGATGACAATGCATAGCCTCTAACACCAAACTTTGCAATCATTATGAATGGTCAGGAATACCAACGGTATCATCTACTGAATCCAATTCGAATTTTCATCGATTTTTCAATATTTGAAATAAAGTTCTACATATTTCATTTGCATCAGTCGAGGTCTGGAATAGTTTGGCATATACAGGTATGCGATTTATATGGAAGTTTATTCAGGGTGGTTAGATGAGCTCCGCATTGATTTGCAAAGCTCAAGAGTGAGAATTTTAGTCTCGAATATGTGTGTCGTTTCGGTGGACATGTCAGATTTTCTGGATACTGAAAGAAGATGACCGTCAAAAAATTGGGTGTTGACTGCGAAGATGCTGAGTCACGCGATACTGAGCCTGAATAGCAAAAAGAGGAATACTCGAAATTGGAGTCCTTAATAAACTAAGTTAAAAAGAGAGAAAAGAATTTCGCCAAGGGAGTGGGACCTTTGAGTATGAATTTGATGGAAAGAATGGGTGGGCTCAGGCGATCGTCAAAATCCGCGAAAAATTATGCATTTGCCTCCAAAACGGGCAATGGTTATTCTTTTCTGAAACAATCACTGAGAGGGTGACCAAAGGGTAGTTTATGTCCCAGGGAGAAACGCGAATTGTTACCCACGATGGGGCATAAAACCTGGGCAACGCCTGCCGAACCAACACCGACAGCTCTACTACCAAACCCTATCTCAACCTCCACATGGCGACTGCTGGGAGCTGCTTTTTTTCGAAAAGCTGCAGACGGTGAAGGATGAAGGCGAGTCTCCCGCGCCTAAAAACGGGACATATTGTACCAACTGGTCCTCCAGGTTAAGGTTGTCATCAACCCTTCACGGAAAACATTTTGGTGCGAAGCCACAAAAGGAGGTTCGGACTGGAATGACGACACAACGACGAACCCTGCAACGACAACGGAATAAAGATTTGCGCATTTTCTCATGCAACGTGCGCTCCCTGCACAGAGATGGAGCTAGCCGATACCCTGCCTCAATATAGGGCTGATATAACAGCGTTGCAGGAAATGCGTTGGAGGTCTCCTGGAGAAGAGCCACTACCCCATATATTATAGTGGCCATCCAGCAAACCATGAAACCTGCTGTTATCGGCTTTGCAAATATAAACGAAAGGGTATGCACTCTACGTTTTTGAGGCAAATTTATAAATATAAGCCTCATGAACATTCACACTCCTACAGAGGACACTGCAGAGTCAGAGAAGGATACATTCTACGAGGCAATTGGGCGGACCCTCGAAACCTGTCCCAAGTATGATATCAAAATCATTCTTAGAGATTTGTAGAGTCAACTAGGGACGCAGCCCGTATTCAGGCAATTTGTTGGCTCCCATAGTTTACATAGGGATACCAATGATAGTGGACTGCGGGTTATTCAGTTAGCATTATCGCACGAAATGGTTGTTGAAAGTTGGAAGCCCATAAACATGGTCCTCTCCCCTTTCAACCAAATTGACCACGAGCTAATTGAACACCGCGGCCTCTCAGCCTTGATGAATGTCAGCATATTTAGGGGGGCCAATATAGACCCTTTTTTTAAATAATTTTTTTAATTTTAAGAAATAGGTAACAATAATATATGGATTGGAAAAATGAACAAAAGGAAAAAAATCTTTTAAACTAACAAAAATTACTTAAATCTAATAGCCACTGTGGGCTCTCAAAATTTTTGGAGAACGATTTATAGACAGAGAGGAGAAACAGTAAGAAATAAAAATTAATTTTACAATAAATTTCCGGGAAATGGTCAAAAAACCCGACAGAGTTCTCCTGGCCTTAGTGGCAAATAAAGAAAAAAATTAAAAAAAATTAAATAAATAAATAAAGGAATAATAAATAAATAAAGAAATAATAACTCCGCCGTAGCCGGTCCCAAGCCCGGTTGTGAAAGGAGGAGGGATGGATAGCTTCAGTCTGAATGGCTGTACGTCACCGCAGCGTCTCAGGGGGTAGGTGAGGAAAGTGCAGAAACTTTGCAGTCTTCCAGGTTACTCACTAAGGAAACTGTCCCTACACCTGGCAGCAAGGGATAAAATGCACCACCAAAAATGAGAAGAAGAAGTAATTTGAGGTCCGGTGGGATAACCGGCGGGAGTCGTTTGACTTGGTGACTAGGTCGGACTCTCGTAATGGGCAGCATGTATAGAATTCTCGGAAATGAATCCTTTGTATATACAGGTATTCCCAGGGTCTATGCATCTCCCGCAACTTCGAGAATTCTATCTAGAATCAATGATGAGATTGCATCTCGGCTGTGTGCTTATATGTCGCTGCTGCAACTACAATCACTTGTGTATTGTGGTGCAGTTGCGGCTATCAGATTGCACGGTCAGAAGATTCGCTTTCGTGTTATTGGTTTGAGTGACCAAAGAGATCCACCATGGAAAATTCGTCTGAAACGTCGGCGGGACTCACTAAGGCGGGACATTGCTAGACTGATTCAGATCAGCACTGGCAATGCCAGGAGACGGGTGAGAAAAAAGGTGCAGACGGTTTACCGGAACTATGCCATCCCCTGTGAGACACCCATAGTTGAAAGTCTGGACACACTAAAGCAGAAACTTTCTATCATATGCAATCGGTTACGACGGTATGGGGAAAGTTATTCCGCGAGGAATCAGCGGAGCTTTTTCAGATCTCGCAGCTCGAGACCAACAACATTCTGTCCGAGGAGCAGAAGGGCGGAGGAGTCGGGTCAAGGGGTTGCAAAGAGCAACTCATTATCGACTCGGTAGTTGTAGGATAAGCAACTAGAGGCCAAAGAAACCATTTTAGCTGCTATATCGATTATGCCAAGGCTTTTGATAGCGTTCCGCATACCTGAATAATCGATATCCTACATCTGTATCGCATTGATCCGAAACTAATAAAGTTTTTGGCGACAGTCATGGGGGGGTGGCATACCACCTTATCAGTGCGTACATCTGAGGGTGCTAATACCTCAGAGCCCATCCGGAGGAGGAGCATCTTCCAGGGGGATTCGTTGAGTCCCCTCTGGTTTTGTATGGCACTGAACCCCCTTTCATGGCTACTGAATGAAGCTAGAGGGCATAGTTTGAGATACACTGATACACTTGATGTACTTAGATGACAAGCTATATGCTGGTATTGACGACCATGTTAGAAGTCTGTTGCGAATAATAGACATGTTCAACCGTTATATTCGGATGGAGTTTGGATTGAACAAGTGTCGAATCCAAGCCATCCGCAAAGGTCATCACAAGCCGCATATATATATATAGTATTGGTGACCTCCACATCGAAGCTATGACCGAGATAGACTTCTACAAGTACCTAGGAATTCTGCAAGGAACCGATGCTCGAGTTGGTGATCTGAAGAATACCCTGCTGTCTAAATGTCTATAAAGCTGGTGCTGAAATCGCCTCTCTCGGGGAAGAATAAAATAAGCGCGCATTCGGAATATTGCCGTGGACGAAGACCAATCTGGAAAACGTCCAGCGGCGGATACGGACACCTAGGCCCAAATTCCGAATGCATCATTCAAAGTCTGTCGTGGAGCGGATGAACCTGCCTCGTCACATCGGAGGTAGGAGCGTGGTTAACGTGGCGCCACAACGTCATCATCAAATTGACTCGCTGCGCGCTTATCTTTATAGCAAAGAGCAGGCGAGTCCCTTGCACGCGGGCGTCTGTAAGGCAGACTGTGGACTGACTCCACTTAACTTGAAGGATCGATTATTCAATCCTCTGAGTGGGGTGAAGTCGGACCAAGAGCGGATCGATGAATGGAAGTCGAAGGAAATGCGTGGTCGCTATCCGAGCTTATAAAAAGCTCATCATGAAAGAAAGGGTGGAAAACGAGCAGTGCAGAATGTGTGTTTAGGTTTTTACCTTCCTTCGTGCGAAATTATGAGCTTAACGCAGCAGTTCTCAGTTGACGGTGCAGTATGTAATCTCAATATTCTCTCAGAACTCCAACGAAACAAAAATCAGAATCACTGATAACATTAATTGGTATGCTATATATAAATTTTCACAGGAATTCCACATCTCAGACCAACAGTAAATGCGAGCACGATACTTGAATATTTACTGTACAATTTCTTTTAGTAAATTATTACAATTTTATATATGATACTACTTTAACTTCAATTCAAATACTATTAGACGTCGTGCGACTTGGGGACTGTTCGAGGCGATAGCTGGAGAAAAGAGAAGAGACCGGTTCGTCTCCATGCGGTCCTTCTGCCCCAAACCAACAGCACATTCTCACCGCTAGCTCTCCACTCTCGTGGCGAGTTCTAAAAACGTGAAGAATTCCGTGCGCCATCTATCCGCTCGTATTCGCAACATTCAAAATAAATTTCGAATGCTGATAATCCTGCTGCCCCACATGTGGTTCGGCGTTGGAGACGTTGGACCATCTTATTTCTGGCTGTACTGTTATGGCACCGGTGCAATACATCACCAGGCATTATATTGTATGTAAGATTATCCATCAAAACCTTGCATACAAGCATGGGCAGATCACGGGAACATGATAGTTCTGCTTACAGCATGCATTGAGACAGGCAAGTTCTGGCTGATTGCCATACTGCACATAACAAGACTGACGTACTGTTAGTTGACAAGACCCCCATAATAGCAACATCGAACGGAAATACGTGGAGAAGGTGAACAGTGAGCTACTGGCTCGGAAATCAAAGAAATTTGGCGTCTCGAGCGGTATATACAGGTATTGTACCTAAATCCCTCACGGCTTCCCTTGATGTCCTGGGACTTTCGCACAGTCTGGTTCGAACCATGCAGAAGTACACCATTCTGCATACGTCCTCGATGTTGCGAAGAGTACTCGACGGATTCTCCCACTGACCTACCACCGGCCACCACCACCAGCGCCCTTTTAGCTTTTAAGTAGGTAGGATCTCGGACTATCCTAAATGCTTGGCACTTAGTGGTAACTCGGAAAATAATAATAAATATTTAATCGCTTCAAATTATACTTCTGACTTAAATTATTGTTCTTAAAACTATTTAATTAAAATTATTTACTTTTCGCTTTATATATTTTTTTCTTTTTTTTTACAATAACATCCATAGGGACAAAAAGTAATAATAATACAACTATTAAAAAATAGACAATGAATAACAATATATGTATGTATAAGTTATAACTGGTGGCAAAAATAGCACCCGTTTAATATGTACATATTTATAAATCCCTACCAAGAAACAAATGGCAGAACTGAGACGACCGTCAAGTTGCACACCCAGGTATTTAACGCACTTCTTATGTGGAATGCGCTCAAAATATCCTCGTTCGCGACAATGTGGAAATCTCTCCAATTCCTTTTCAAGTTCCTACTGGCGTACACCAAGAAATTTCGAAACAGAACCGTTTCACACTTTTGCGTATTGATTTTCATCCGCCGTTCGTGGAGAACTGAGTATCATTAAACATCTTCTGAAGTTCAGCTTGCATCTCAGTTACCTTCTTGTGTGCCATGTAGTCTATCAGATCGACTGCAAAGGCAATCAACGACCTTTTAGGAGATTTATTAAGCTCGAAGGAGTTGAATAATTCACCGGCAAATAATGCGAAAAGTGTTGGCGCAGTCACTGTCCCTTGCTGTAATCCATTCAGAACAGGAAATTCTCCACTAGTAGTGAGACTTCCGTTCGTGATGACAAAGCACTTGCCATACAGCAAACTACACATCATCGCTAGGAGGTGGCTGGGAAACTCGTTCTTCAGGAGCCTGAAAATCAACCAATCGAACCAGACGGTATCAAAGGCCTTCTCCATGTCTATAAGGCCACCAATCTTAATCCGCTAGTAAATATCAGACGTTACCTCCGTTATTGCATGTGTTGTCGAATATCCAGATCGAAATCCGAATTGCGCATTCGACAATAATTTCTTCCTCTTGATATGCCCGTTCAAGGCTTTCAATACCAAAACCTCAAACACCTTGCTGATGTTAGGCAGCAGACTGATTGGACAGCAGCTCTTAGTACTGGATGAATCCTTCCCTATCTTGAAGATCCGGAACACTTGGACTTTCTTCCAGTGTCCTGGAAAGAAGAGATTGTTCAATAAATTATTGAACAAGATGTAATAATTACGAATGGCAATGTCTGGTAAATGCCTGAGGACCACGTTGGGAATGCCATCTATACCGGATGACCTCTTATTGTTTACCCTTCTAAATATGGTGGTTAATTCCCCACGTGAGACAAGTAATCAAGCAGATTATCACTCGGTATGAGATCAACTTGCAACGCAGAGCTAAACTGGAAATTGTGGACACCTTCCACAATTTCAGAAAGCCGAGTTGACTCTAAGTCCGTTCTGGTCCGATGCACCGACTCAAAGTACTCCCCTATAAGTTCGAGCTTGAGAGCATCATCCATCACGATGTGATTGCCTTGCGCATCAGCAGTTACAATATTCGTGTCTATACCTGAGTCAATGGAGTGCTGTATCTCGCTGCCACCGACTTTAATTCTCGGCACAGTTACCCGTGACTTCTTCCGGAATAGATTTTCTTGACGCGAATGAGCAAAAGGCTTTTCACTTTTTTCAACCGTTTTATGGCTCCAGTTTCATATCCTTCCATATTATTGCGAGGTTTAATCTTAGGGACGACTTGTTCACTTGTATCCAGCGTCAAGTTTTCCAGCTTGAGAAGAAACTGAAGTATTTCCGCGTTGCTCAAGTTCCTATCACCTGGCCCAATTGTACTATCGTTTGGAATTTCTTCCAATCTGTTTGTTTAAAGTTCAGCCTGTGGACGCCACTGTCCATCCAAGACGAACTCTTCGTCCATCAAACAGAACCTCAATGAGAATAGCGTTATGGTCGCTATCGTAGAGAGGGGTCTGTAGTTTCCGTTGAGGATTACTAAAATTAAAGTTCAGGCGCGCGTCAGCAATGCACAAATCCAGATAGGAATTTGCTCTGGGCCAGGTTCGACTCTCTGACCCGTATTATCCCCATTTATACTCCATCTATCCAAGATTTGAGGAATACCCCTCTGGGATTGTTTGTGGCGTTTAGCCACGAGGTATGCTTAACATTCAAGTCGCCAGCTATCATATAATAATTATACAGCCTGTTCAGTTCGAGTATCATAAACAGAGAAAGGAACTCCTCCTTGAACTTGAAAGAAGGAACAGAATACAAGGGACATCCATACATTCAAAGGTTTCAAATTCAGGCCTATTAATATGCCTGAAACGATAATGGCGACCCACAATTATTTCGGTACCACCTCCCTCTTCACAATTTCGTCTGTCGTTCCTCACGAATTCAAAGTCTTTGAATGTTATCGAATACCTTGGACTGAGGTGTGTTTCTGAAATCAAAACAATGTCAGGCTGGTGCCTGATACCACTATGACTGCAGACCTAGCAGCGGATATGCTGTTTGTGTAAATATTCTGTTATACTATTTATTTTTGTATTGTGTACGTGTAGTGTATGTTGCATGTTTTCACATAGGGTTAATATTTTATTGAGGATGGTGTTCATCCCGCCACTTGCATCTTGTTGGGACCTCTTAGCCCCGCCTTATCGGACTACTTCTGCTAAAGGGATCCCCGGGACAACTGGACCCGAAGGGACGGCACTGTTCAACTCCGTTGACGCCTTGGTCCTTTGGACCGATCTTGGCGCCTGCTGCCTTGTGACGTTAACATTGCGGTATGCAGGACACCCACGGTACGAAGCCGGATGCATTCCGTTTCCGCAGTTGACACAGAAGGTTATTTCCTTGCCCTGCTTCAGTCAGCGAACATTCGGTTGCGGTATGGCCTTCCCGAAGGTTAAACATCACAAGGTTATTTGATAGTTCACTGCCGAGTGGCCATAGCGCTGTCATCTTCGTCGCTAGACTATTTCGTCCCTCAGCAGGCGCTCAAAATGGAGCGGCCTGATGCCGATCAGATCGCTTCCCCGGCTCTCCGGGTTTATCTGCACGAGGAAGTGTGCAAGAATTCGTTTTTCCAAAATGGATCTCCTCGTACTAAAACGTGAAACCGAGAGGAAATTGACCTCAGTTCCCGTCTCCGGATCATTTTGAGCACCCCATCGGGCTCTTCCTCCGCATTCAAACCTTTCAGAAGGAAGGATTGCACCTACTCTTCCTTTGAAGTGTATTTGAAGTGAGCAGCCTTTAATCGCTCGAAGATCTCTAGTGCTTTCTTGTAATCCGCTATTTTTTTACATTTGATTTAGACTCTCTCGGCCCCTGTCTTTTTAATTATAAAATTCGAGAGCCCCGAACCCCCATTACGAAGAGTGGCTAAAACTTCCGGAAGGAATGGCGAGCTGGCGAAGACACTTGGAGATCTCAAAAACCAAATGTCATTATTGATTAAGAACAATGGAAAGCTAAAGCTAAGCACGCCGTCTTCAAAAGTAGCCGAGAAAAAAGTGAAGCTTTCTTCAAAAACTTCTGCGTCCATGAGGGAGCCGGGCTGGATTGAGAGCGAACAAGTTTTCAGCAGCGGATCTGACCGTTTGGAGGATATTGAAAACCATCAAGCTGACGGTACGAGAGACAGTGGCAGCGGTGGTGATGAAAATGTTCCAGAAGAGGATGCTAACTGGGCTAGTTGTAGTAGTGCCAAGTGCGGCAATGGGAAAACTGAGTTTTTTCTCTGTTTCAAAAAAGTTAAAAACAACTAAAATTAAGAAAAAATGTTAACTGATGAATAGAATAACCTAAGTAGGTCTGACGATTTAAACAAGTCGGGAAGCCGGAAGCTAGACGCTTCAGTTATGAAAGGTTTTGTGTATTTCTTATATAAATAGATTTGAGTGTACATTTGTCCCATTAGCATGTAGCACGTAAAATATGCATATATGCGTAAAATATCCACTTTCAAGTGATATTACTTGACATTGACATTTATACTCTTGAATTTGCGGGGGAGCGACAGTTTTGACCTAGTATAACTGTGTTAGTAATAGTGAGATTTTCAGTTAATCTGGCAGGATCATGCTCTATGCTGCAGCCTACATTGCTGCACAATTTTGTGATTCTAGGGTGGACTTAAGGGGGGTTTTCCTGTCAATTACTAAAAATTATAGTAATGTACTATTATTAACTTTATTTGAGCAGGTATCAATATGGAGAGCATTTCGGAGCCTGGGTACCATATAGTGGCAGGCTCCTGATTTTTTTCAAATTTTTCGGTTGAGTAGTTTCTGAGAATGGGTTCGTTAAAAAAATTATCACTTTCAACCCCCCGCACTCCCCTCCTTTTCAAAAGATATCAAAACTAAGATCGAAGATAAAAGAGCAATTTACACCCCCCTTTTGCATGTATGGGGACCCCCCTTTAAATTCGACGCAAAAGGATGTAACTCACTATATGCATGAGCGTTCACAGTTCCCACCTTCCTACCAACCGTTTCCGGATCACTATTTCGTTGGCATAGTGCTCCGGGCTCGAATTACAACACTACCTACAATCCCTGTTGATTTCTAGATCATTTACAGATCAATGTTGACTCCACCTCGACCATAATATTATAATGCAATATTTTGTAAACGTGAGATATACGGAATTCATTGACCGGCGATACCTGCATGGAAATCTGCAAACACATCAGTTTACGCGCTTTCAATTTGCAATCTATGCAGGTTAAAAATTTCCAAGGTACTAAAGTGCATTGCATACAATTTTACTACGAATATACCATTCGCACATGTGTCTTACGTAGGCACAAAACCTGTATTTAAAGAAATGTTAATAAAGAATTGCCAGTCCGATCGATATAACCAAACTTATCTTTTTATCCCTAGTGAGGCCGCTAACGACGATTGATTTGACCTCAAGCTTGAATTGGTGCTTCACCAAATTAAGCATACCACTCATTGGTAACAGATGTCCTGGAAATGAAGCATCAACAAATGATTTTCACAATCACCTGAAGTGCGTTATCATTGATACGGCCACAAACATACTTGGCCCCAGCCGCAAGAAAAGTTGGAACGGCTGGTTCGACGATGATTGTAAGCTTGCAACGGAACGGGAAAATGCTGCATATCGAGTAATGTTGCATTCTCAAAGAACGTGGCCTTGCGCAGAAACTTATCACGAACTCCGGCGAGAGGAGAAGCGACTTCACAGATGGGAGAAGGAAGCCTGGGAGAACCAACAGGTCTGTGAACTAGAAAAGTGCAGGGAGATACGGTACCAGGCTCGGAAGTTTTACCAATAAGGCAACAGGATGAAGTCTTATACACCTCGATGCTCATCCTGCAGGAATAAAGAGGGAAATCTGATTTCCGACAGAATGGGCATATTGGAGTGATGGGTTGAGTATTTTGATGAACTGCTCAATAACCAAAATATCGGCGAATTGGAGGTCGCGCCAACTGCAAACGACGGAAAAAAGGTCTCGGTTAGTACTTTCAGAAGATGGTCTTAGTATTGACATTTGTTTGAAAGGTGGGGGGATAGCGTTTATTTAACGGGCCCATTGTTAACTGCACCCCTATATGGTGCCTGGGCTCCGAAATACCTTCCATACTGATAACTCTTCCAATAAAGTTAATAATAGTATATTACTATAATGTTTGCTTATTCGCCGCCAGACCCCCATAGGTTCATCCTAGTACCACGAAATTGTAGCAATATAGGTTATAACATAGAGCACGATCGTGCCAAGTTTGATGGAAATCGCACTACAAAGTTATAATAGGTCAAAACTGTCGTCTTTTTACAAATTCAAGACTATGAATATTAATATCACCCGAAAGTGGATACTCTCACATAATATATGCATATATTACGTACTAATGGGGCAAATGCACACTCAAATGTCGCTATAATAAGAATCTTTTTCTAAATTCACCTGACATTGAGTTGCTTAGACCCATCTGATGGGCAGCCTTGATCTGCACACCGCTGCGCTATTACTCATGGAAAAAAATCCTGAGAACCATCGCCCTCTTTACATTGCATTTCTGGATCTAAAGAAAGCGTTTCACCGTGTGCTGCACGAATTCATGCTCTACTATAATACTTAGTAACAGAAGAACTCGTGCGCTGGGTTCAATAGCTCTACCACGATCCGAAAAATTGGAAGTGTAGCTGGTATATCAAAACCGCTTCGTGTCTTTGTTGGTGTTCATCGAGGAAGCGCCCTTTCACCGCTCCTCTTTATTCTTGTTATGTGCAGCGTCACACAAGACATCCAACTTCCTGCGCCCTATACACTGCTTTACACGGATCATGTTCTCGTAACATCTAATAGCAAAAGTGATTTCGAGCAACTTGTCCAAAAATGGAATGATCGCCTCATGCAACACGGTCTCAGAGCGAATCTGAATAAAGCTGAATTTTTGACGACCAATGCCCATGAAATTGGCACAGTCAGTGTCAAAGGCAGTGACCTGACCAGATGAGATTTAAATACCTTGGGTCAGCTTATGAGCCAATGGAGAAATTGCTGCAGGCATTAACGCAACTTGAATGAAGTGGCGTTCCACAACTGGTGTTCTTTGTGATCGACGTATCAGCGAACGCCCAAATTTGAAATTTATCACAGTGTCCTCCGTCCTGTCACTGTCTATAGTTCTGAGTGTTGGCCGACTATAAAAGACAATGAAAGGCATCTTGCGGTAATGAAGACAAAGATGTTGTGTTGGACTATTGGCGTGACATGTTTTGATTACATCCGAAATGGCTATACACGCGGTCGAATTGGAGTTGCACCTATCGAGGGAAAACTGCGAAAGAGGCGTCTTCAATAGTATGGTCACGTAATTCGCGGTAACGGGAATTTACTTGCCCAGATTGGTCTGAACATCGAAGTCGATGGTAAACGACCAAAACAACAGTGGCTTGATACCCTGGATGGGGGATGGATTTAAAAACCTCGAGATTGTATGTAGATCTCGCATTTGATAGGGCCAAATGGCGAGGCCAATCACGACGAACCGACCCCGCTTGTGAACGGGACAAAGGCTGAAGGAAAAGAAGAAGGAATCTTCCCCTAGTATTACGACCATTTATGGTACCACTACTAACAATGCAGTTTCTTTTCGAAATATTTCCTTAATCCCTATGTTCCTAAGAAGTTGTAACTTTTTTTCTTCGCCTGTTAGTTTTTGTCTGTACTTTTTAAGGTTTTGTGTGAAACAAATCGTCTGTCACCCGATTTATTCGGAAACGGTTAGACAGATTGTCACGAAAATTGGTAAAACTATGTGATCTGTTGTTCCCTTTACATGCAGTAAGTGGCGCCATTCTGTGTTGAGTTTAAGGGGGCTCCCCATACATGTAAATGGAGGGTGCAACATTTTTTTCATAAAATGTGGCCATGTGGTATCAAATTAAAGGGCTCAATTAGCACTTTTCGAAACTGGTTCCATATTTGATATTGGGTGAAACATAGGGGAGTGAGGGCTCAAAATATGTCCATCAAAAAGTGTAACAGGTCTCGTTCTCAGAACCTATCAAACCGAAAAATCTGAAAAAAAACCCAGTGGTGCATCTCTACGAAATCTAGGCCTCAAAATACATCCCGTTCCGATATCTACACAAACAAAGTTAATAATAGCATATTTCCACATTTTAGAAATTTATGCGGCAACCCCCCTTATGTCCACCCCAGAAGTAGTGGCATGCGTACAATGGAGAATATAATGCACAATTTGGTTAAGTTTGAAGAAAATCCAATTATTATTAACAAAGTTATAGGAGGTGAAACTTTGCCATTTTTTGTGAATTTCGTGCATTCTAAACCTGTATAACGTCATCATCACATATCAATTGGTCAATACCACAACGAAGGGGGGTCATATGAATGGGGTCGCAAAGAATTATTTTATTTTAGTTTTTTTAGTCATTGGTATATAAATATCAATTACTCCAACCAGACATGTCTGTATATAGGTAGTATATGCGTGCTAATGAAGCTTGCGGGTAGTGTCTAATTGAGATAGATATTTGTACATTAAACCAACCGTATTTAATATACGTGCTATATATGTACATATGTATGCTTTTGTGCACGAAGTAAATCGGAAATATGGGTACGATCAATTTATATACGTATGTACAGCATTCGGAAATGTTTGTTTAGGGCGGGAATAATATGTGTGGCTGTAATATGTGCGTATGTCTTGTAGTTTGGAAAAATATGAAGGAATGTGTTGGATTTGTAGCTACATAAGATAGAAAAATGTGAGTTGAAGTTTCTTACATAAAATGAACACAAAACCTTCATACTCGAAGTGCGAGCTTCTGGTATTCCGACTTGTTTATTAGTGTTGAAGTGATGTTGATCCGCATATATTATATAACAGCGACTTGTTGATTTCGTATCTGTTGCAGCGCTATGCGCCTTGACATCGATCATCGTCATCTAAAAGAAAGAAAGAAAAGAGACTTTCTGAGGTAACTAATTTCGTAGTTTTTAATGTCAGTAATTTCTATGGCAGACCTAAATCGTATTGGTCTGCAAAATCTACGCAGATTGACGGGGTTCAGAGGAGTTTTGCCAAATTATTTTCTAGCCATCTTTGCGAGAGATCTACTACTTACTACTTCTTTTCTATGTGCTCTGGACCATTTTTGTTTTATAGACGCTTTAAAGCAGGCAAATTATTATTTCAAGCTGCTTCAATTATCTGGGGTATCACAATAACAGAACACCATGTGGTTTCCCAGATATTCGAATTTTTCTTCGAAATGAGGCAAGTTTGGCGCCTAACATACATTCGATCGTAAGAGTATCTACGAGTCATCATTGTTCAACCTGGAGAACCAAGTGTGCCTTGAAAGGAAATTCGATGATTTGTTTTTATGTCCTTTTTTACAAACAACTTTGGGGCTATCCGCAGGTAATTTTTGCGTCACTATATAGCCTAATATGTGAGCTATACAGTACAACAAGAAACACTGCTCGACTGGAGGCGATAATATAACAAACTGTCTCCTGAATTAAATAAAATTTCATTACAACAAGCCCATTTTTAAGGTTTTGTGTGAAACAAAACCTTATTAGAATCGATTCGATGTCTGTCTGTCCGTCCGTCTGTTTGTCTGTCTGTCTGTTTGTCTGTCCGTCTGTCTGTCTGTCACAGCCGATTTATTCGGAAACGGCTGGACCGATTGTCACGAAAATTGGTAGGAGTATGTGATCTGCCGTTCCCTTTACATGCAGCAACTGACCCCATTTTGTGTTAAGTTTAAGGGGGGCTCCCCATACATGTGAAAAGAGGGTGCAAAATTTTTTTTCATAAAATGCAGCCATGTGGGGTATCAAATGAAAGGTCTCAATTAATACTTTTTGAAACTGGTTCAATATTTGATATTGGGTGAAACATAGGGGAGTGAGGGCTCAAAATATGACCATCAAAAACAGGTCTCGTTCTCAGAAGCTATCCAACCGAAAAATCTGGAAAAAATCGCAGTAGTGCATCTCTATGAAATCTAGGCCTCAAAATATACCCGGTTCCGATATCTGCACAAATAAAGTTAATAATAGTATATTTCCACATTTTAGAAATTTACCCGGCACCCTCCTTATGTTCATCCTAGAAGTATAAAATTTCGCATGCGTATAACGAAGAACATAATGCACAATGCCAAATGGAGAAAATAAGGATCTTTGAAAGGAAATGTCTGCGTGCTTGCACGGGGCTTAATAGGACTACTTCGTCAAACTTTGAGCACTATATAACTAATGAAGTGATGTATGCAGCTGCTGCTGTGCCAAGAATCGACACAGTTATCGTCAGATTGATTCGGAATCATATAGTGCGATCTGCTTCGCATGGTGAGAACCCTTGGGTTTCGCAGCCGTTCTACCCAAATGATGGGTATTTCGAGAAAACTCTCACGACAGGCTTCATTCCTCCCGAAGCGTTCGTGTATCTTGACAGGAATGGTCTAATTCTTGATTCTGCCGGTGATCCGGTTATGTATCATATACATAGGCGGGCCACGGACAAAAGGATAGAATACCCCCCGAATTTGACAGTGGGGGCTCCGGGATTCGACTGGAGATAATCCAGAGCGAGAGCAATTGACATTAAGCGGGATGAAAAAGAGAAATCTTGGTATTGGTGGCTGCGGGATGCCGGTTAGCGGTGGCCGTGCTCAGTCCTGCCATTTGTTTCTTGGTGGGGCTTTGTAAATATGTATACATTGAACGGGTGCTGATTTTGTCTCCAGTTGTAACTTATAAATACATACGTTATTATTCTTTGTTTTTTTGTATGGATGTTATTTTTAAAAAAAAAGAAAAAATGTGTAATATAAAATCTATAATTATGATAGTTTTAAGAACAATAATTTAAGTTAAAAGTGTCTTTTGAAGCGATCAAATATTTATTATTACTTTTTATATTTCTTTATTTGCCACTAAGGCCAAGTGAATTCTGTCGGGTTTTTGACCATTTCCCGACAACTTATTGTAAAATTAGATTTTCATTTCTTACTGTTTCTCTTCTCTGTCTGTAAATCGTTATTCAAAAATTTTGAGAGCCCACAGTGGCCATTAGATTTAAGTTATTTTTTGTTATTTTAAAAGATTGTTTTTTATTGTTCATTTTTCCAATCTATATACTATTGTTACCTATTTCTTAAAAATAAAAATGATTTAAAAAAAAAAAAAAAAAAAAAAAAGAAAATCAAACTATTATTAACAAAGTTATAGGGGGTAAAACTTTACAACTTTTTGTGAATTTCGTGCACTCTACAACCTGCATGACGTCATCATCACAACGAAATTAGTTCGTATGAATTGGGTGGAAAAGGATTATTTTGTTTTAGTTTTTTAGTCATTTGTATATGAATATCAATTATTCAAACGAGACATGTGTGTATGTAGGTATACAGTATATGCGTGCTAATGGACTTTGCGGGTAGTGCCTAATTCAGATAGATATAAGAAGTAAATCGGAAATATGGGTACGATCAATCTATATACGTGCCTATATGTGTGCAGTATTCGAAAATAGGCAGTTTGTTTGTTTAGGGTGAGCGTAACATCTACGGCTGTAATATGTACACATGGCGTGTAGTTTTGTAGCTATAGCGTAGTACTAAGTTTTTCGCACGAAAAAATATTTTCAAACGAAATTTTTTCGCTGTGGAAAATTGACAGTGGAGATTTGTGACAGTGACAGTGGAGATTTTCAATTTTAAAGAAAATAGCAGTCAGTTTATCATCTGCCTATCTGTCATATTTTCGCGCGAAAATAATGTGTAGGTGCATTGTTTTCGCACGGAAATTTGACAACTGTGTGTAGATTTCTGTGGATAATTGTGTCTTAGCTAATTTGGTCGAAATTTTTTCGTGCGAAAAACTTAGTACCACGGTGCGAAATTATTTCGCAAATGCGAAATTTTTGACAGTTTTTATATGAGATTTCACGCAAAAAAGCGAACTTAGTACTATGCTTATATACGGATAGAAAAATGTGTGTTGAAATTTCTTAGATAAGATGAACACAAAACCTTTATACCCGAAGCGCGAGCTTCCGGTATTCCGACTTGTTGAAGTTCTAGAAATAGTACTGTATTAAAAAACATTAAACATTATTCAAATATATCAGGAAAGATGGATTCTTACCTGAATTATCACAATCGATTGCAAACACTTTACCATACCAAGTAAACAACTCAAAACCTACCTATTTCAAAATTTCACTTTGTTTTAATATTCACTCTTGGAGCAATGAGAACAAGCCATGTACTTCGTAAGAAGGTTTACAGATTAAAGAGAATTGAGGTGTATTATTGTTGCTAAGACTGTCCTTTACCGCTGCAGCGTTTCTACGGCCACTATTGAAATTTGACTTTTGACGGCTAAATCCTTCAAATCGATCTACTTATGTGTGCTGGTTGCACCCATCGTGGAAAAATTTCAAAAGAGACATTGATGTAATGTAATTTGCGCTAACGAGAAGTTACTAATTAGCATTGCCTGAGTATCGAAGTTGATAGGAAGTGATCAAAAGGCCGACCAAACACCTAGACTATGCCTATAGCCAAGGAGTATGGAGAATTTGGCCTAGGTGAGCCGACTCCTCTACTAAACGGGGCAGAAACTAAAGAAGAAAAAGAAGAAACTGTTATGATGCTCTGACAGGAAATTAAGCGGAAAATCGCCCCAAATAGAATTCCCTTTGGGAGGCAGTGATCACTATTTCTTCGTCCGTCGCCGAATGGTTTACTATGAGACAAGACAGTCCATGGCTTTACCAAATTTTGATGTTATCCGGTAGTCAATCAGAAGTCGTAAGCAATTAAAGTGGTTTTCATCGTCGGAATTCATTTGCCGTTTCCAAAAATTGACAGTGATGGTCTATGGTGTGTCAAGTGTGTGATGAATGCAGCAATGGTTTCATGACGTTCATGTTATGGCGTGTGCGTTTAGTTAGTTGCCGTAGTAGAACTTGTTATCACTACGAATTGCAATAAATATTTCCTAATCCTTTACAACGTCACTTAATTCTGTACTTTGGCCATCTGCATTGATCGTCTGGAGCATTCGAGCAAGTAACGCTTTCTGTATTGCGTGATTCATTTTGATGAGGGCGATAAGGACGAAAAACTGATTTTCTCGTTCTACGACAAAGTTGTGCTTCCCTGCCTAACATGGCCTGGGTCTTCCCTGTCGTTCCTTAAGATCTTCAGACAATTGTAGCGGCCTGCAAGAATTGATCGTTTTTTGCGAAGAATTGATGTAGATCGTTGATCTTCGTGTAGTTGAAATCTGCTTCATACAGATTTCAGAATAAAGGATTTACGGAACTTCTATCCTGGAAATCCTCATACCACAAATTTGTAAGGATAAATACCACCTTGTCTTTCTCCGCTATGTACCCCTCAGTTCAACCATTGCCAATGTATTGTATAACGATGTAATCAAATAATGAACTTCGTTTCATCTGTGTCTGCTTGAATTTCAACCACTTTTAGGGATGGTTGAGACTTCCGAGACGTTTGGAGCTCTTGAATATAAAATGTCTATTTTTAACGCTTAATCAGTTTCTTCGTCTTCTTTTTCTTCAACCTTTGTCCCGTTCATAAGCGCGGTCGACTCGTCGTCATTTGGTTCTATCAAACGCCTGCTCTGGATGCAGCCGTGCAGCTTAAAAATCACTATTCAGTGTATCAAGCCACTATTGTTTCGGCCGGCCTTTCGGTCGTTTACCACCGACTTCGATATTCAGACCGATCTTGACAAGTGAATTCTCGTTAGCGCGAATTACGTGACCATACCACCGAAGAAGTCTCTTCTAATTTTCCCACGATCGGTGCAACCCCAAACCGATTACGGAGATCCTCATTTCGGATGCGATGAAAACGTGTCACCCGACTAGTCCAACGCAACATTTTCGTCTCTATTACCGCCGTTCGTTACCTTTTATAACCGGCCAACACTTAGAACCATAGAGAGCGTCAGGGCGGACGACATTGTGGTAAATTTTAGATTTGAGATGTTCGTTAAAACGTCGATCACAAAGAACGCTAGTTGCGAATCGCCACTTCATCCAGGTTGTGTTAATGCGTGAAGCAATTTCACAACGCAGTTTTCCATTGGCTGATAGCATTGACTCGGGATATTTAAATCGCTCAATTCTGGCTATGTCATTGATAGTGATTGTGTCCGTTTCATGGGGGATCAGTCGGCAAAAATTCAGCTTTATTCAGATTCAATCTGAGACCGTGTTGCATAAGGCAATCATTCCATGTTTGGACAAGTTGCTCGAAGTCATTTCACTGTTTGATTCACGGTTATTGGAACGATTTCGCGAATACAGTTGTCAAGAATGTGTTCAAAAATCTTCATAGTATGGGAAAGTAATCGGATCCAACGGTAATTTGAACATTCTGCTGGACTACCTTCCTTTTTTCATTTTGAACTGTGGTATTTCCTTGCCAGTTAGATGGTGATCTACCTTCCAAAATAACCCGATAAAAGGATTTACTGAGCCATAGTGTTGGGCCCCACTGCTTCGGTTTCCAGGGCTCAGATACGATGTCGTCCGGTCCTGTTGCTTCCTCCAATTCAGTTCCGGTGACATATGGGACTGCTCTAAATGCCGGCCATGATTGTGGAAGTGGGGGATGAACAAATTTTTCAGTTGAAATCTGCTCAAAATATTCTCACCATATATTTATCGGGGCTCGACGCCCGCTAAACAAAGTACCGTTCTTGTCATTAACGCAACAGAATTGTTCGATATTTTGTGTGCGTTCGTTTCGGTTTTTGGCAAGTCGATATCGATCTCTCTCGCCATCCCGAGTATCCAGTTTATCATAAATATCCTTGCAATGGATCTCTCGGCTGACAACAATCGCTTTCTTTGCTTCCCGATTGGCATTCTTATAAATTTGCCAATTGGCGAGCGTTTTATCGTCGATAAACTTGTGATAGAGGAGCTTCATTTCAAGGTCGTCATTCCAAGCCAAGCATCTCGGTTGATATACCATTCACCTGGCTTGGTGACCCCGAGGGTAACAGAGACCGCTTTGTGGATCGTGTCTTTAATTTGGTTCCATGATTCTTCCACATTCGTAATGATTGGTAATCGCGTAAGTGGGATCATTTCTTCTTTCTTCTCACAAAACCATTTAATGCGTGGCGGGCGTTTCTCGCGCTCTTTTATCGAGTTTTACAATTATTGGTTGTCATTGTTGGGCTCCTCAAATGCAATTCAAATCAAGGCATTCAATTCAGAGAATAGAATTGAAATGGTGTAGGTATATTAACGTTATATAAGGGGCAAACAATAGGAAATGTACAGACTGCCCTCATTCAGATTGAGTAGGCCGCACAAGATCCACATAGTGAGAACATCAGAAGCAAAAACAAAGGACACAAAAACATTCCATGGTACCAGTCAATTAAAAATAATGAACATAGAAGAATTTAACTTTAAAATTAGCCAAACGTTTTACTAACTAGGGTTGAAAATCACAACTAAAAACAGTTACGATGAAGAAATTCAATCAATGAATTAAAAGAGCCTATTTTAGGTTACACAAACTATTCCGCTCGAAATAATTCACAAAGGGAGAATGTTCCGAAAGTTTTTGTTTCTTACAGAAAAATGGATGATTCCTTAGCATATATAATGATGAAATTTATAAGCGATATCGCGACCGTTTCATTGTGGATAAAATTTCGCTCTGGTGTCCAGGTCGCCTTATCTCTATAGCTGATGATGTGAAGGACCCCAGACAGCGTCGAGTTGCTGGACCTCGATGTGAAATTAGGACTAGCTGTTGGCTAGCTGCTGAGGAGTACTTGCTCCGTTTAGGGATGGTATTTATAAATATGTTCAATGAGAACATGCACAAATCGTTTGTCATATTTTTGTGTGTGTTTGTGGTTTTGTATGAAACAAAACCTTATTAGAATCAAGTCAATGTATTTCTTTCCGTCGGTCAGTCTGTTTGTCACACCCGATTTATTCAAAAACTGCTAGACTTATTGTCACAAAAATTGGTGACAGTATGTGGTCTTTTATTCCCTTTACAAATAGCAAGTAGTGCCATTTTGCGTTAAGTTTAAGGGGGAAAGGGGGCTCCCCATACATATGAATGGAGGATGCAACATTTTTTTTTACAGAATTCAATTGGTGCTTATCGCAACTGATCGCATATTTGATGTCGGGAGAAACGTAGGGGAGCGAGCTCTCAAAATATGACCCTCAAATAGGCCTCGTTCTCAGAACTTATCCAAACAAAAAATCTGAAAAAAAATCACAGTGGTATATCTAAACGAAATTTAGGCCTCAAAATACATCCCATTATCTGCAAAAATAAACTTAATGTTAACATATTAGCATATTTTAGAAATTTTGCACGGAACTCTCCTTAAGTTCATGCTAGGACTACAAAATATGGCAATTGCATAAGGCATAACTTTGGGAAGGAATCCAACTATTATTAACAAAATTATAGAAGGTGAAACTTTTACATTTTATTTGAATTTCGTGCATTCTTAGGCGTGTATGACGTTATCATAACATGTCAATTCGCCAATAACATAACAAAGTGAGTTCACGTGAATGGGAGGTCGCAGGGAAACATTTCATTTTTTAATCATTTATAACGACAGATACCCTGGAGATGAAGCATCAACAAATGATTTTCACAACCACCTGAACAGCGTTATCATTGATAAGGCCACAAACATACTTGGCCCCAGCTGAAAGAAAAGTCGGAACGGCTGGTTCGGCGATGAAGCTAGCAACGGAACGGAAGAATGGTGCATACCGAGTAATGTTGCATTCTCAAAGAACGCGGGCACGCGCAGAGACCTACCAAGAACTCCGTCGAGCGGAGAAGCGACTTCAAAGACGGAAGAAGGAAGCCTGGGAGAACTAACAGCTCTGTGAACTAGAAAAGTACAGGGAGCAACCGCACTAGGCGTGGAAGTTTTACCAACAAATCAGCAGGATGAAGCCTTATATGCCTCGATGCTCATCCTGCAGAGACAAAGAGGGAAATCTGATTTCTGACAGAATGGGCATATTGGGGTGATGGGTTGAGTATCTTGATGAACTGCTCAATAACCAAAATATCGGCGAGTTGGGATCGGCGAACTCAAGACGACGGACAAATGCTACTACCACCAAGCATAGAAGAAACAGTCCGTGCAATCCATCGATTTAAAAACCATAAGTCGCCAGGAGCCGAAGGAATTACAGACGAATTGATTAAATATGGAGGCGACCAATTATACCAAGTGGTTCATCAACTAATGCTCAAGGTGTGGGAACGAGGCATTACCTGTTCCATACATAAAAGATCGCAGGGTATATCACGCAGTTGGGCAATTATAGAGGTATCATCTATAAGATGTTGTCCGCTATCTTGCTAGGCCGGATAACCCCAGAACATCGTTGGCCCATACCAAAGAGACTTCACTCCAGGCAAATCAGCAGCAGATCAGATTTTCTCTCTGCGACAAGCGATGGAAAAACTATTGGAATGTGGACATCAGTTGCACCATCTTTTCATCGACTTTCAAGCCACCTAGCCAGGGTAAAACTGTACGGCCATGAAAGAGTTCGGTATCCCGACGAAATTAATAAGACTCACTAGGCTGTCCCCGTTCTAGAGGAGAATCCTCCGAAGAATTATTGGCCCCCTACATGAGGATGGACGATTCCGTAGCCTACATAACGGCGAAATCTATGAGTGATACCATGACCGTCAGGTTCTTGATAAAATCCGGCTCAACAGGTTGCGGTGGGCGGGTCACTTGATCCCTATGGATGAGAATTATCTAGCCCGGAAAGCCTATAAGGGCAATATCTATGGTAGAAAAACAAGTCGAGGCAGACCGTCCCTGAGATGGAGCGATAGCGTAGGTCAGGATGCCAGACAGCTTTTAGCGATATCGAATTGGTGGACTTTGGCGCAAAACCGTAGTGTCTGGAGTTCCTTATTAAGGCAGGCCTTGACCGATACCGGTTGTTGCGCCCTTAATGATGATGAGTCATTTATATATCAATATTAATTCCTCGAGATAGACATAGGTATGTATTTATACCTACATATATATGTATAAATGAAGCTTTGAGATAGTACCTAATTCATATAAATTTATTTGTACATTGAACAAGTGGTATTCAATATACGTACTTTATATAGTATGTACATATGTATACTTTTATGCACGAAGTAAATCGGAAATATGTGTATGATCAATTTTGATATGTGTGTACTTACAGTACAGATTCTAGTTAATAGGCAATGTTTGTTTGTTAACGATGAGCATAATATCTACGTCTACGGAATATCTTGTAGTTTAAAAAAGATATGAAGGAATATTTTGGGTTTTTAGCCATATACGAATCGAAAAATGTGCTTAGAAAGTTTCTCATATAAGATGAACATAAAACCGTTATACCCGAAGCGTTAGCATCCGGTATTCCGACTTGTTTTTACTGTCCCGTTGATGTGCCTTCTTCTACGCTGCTTTCATGACTTCGTAGTTCGTCTGCCATGCTAAAGATATATACTCCGTCAAACGGGTCTTGAAAAGTAGTACATAATTGAAGCTATAACTAATTACAAATGAAAAAATGTTACAGGCAAAGTTTCTTGCACAAGAAAACCACAAAAGTTTTCGTAGCTGAAGTCCTCAGCTTGCAGTTTACAGCATTGTAGGCATATTACTGTTGCAGGTTAAAAGTGGCGCGAAGAGGAAAATATCCTTATTTGTGCTTAAAGACGATATTTTAAGAACAAAAGTGAAACACACGTTACGTAAACAGTTTTCGAATATCTTCTATTTGTCGGCAGATAATACTCTTTGACAAATCAAGCCAACAAAAACATAGAGATTCGCATCTCCTTGATTGGGCAATAAATTTCAATTGGTGGGATGAAATTCGTAATTTTCGAACGACAGACATACGAGAATATGATCGCGCCCCTTCTCGGATCAATTACCTTTTCTTTTGTTCGAGCCTAGCATCTGTGGAAATCAATTTTAAAAACGGAAGAGTCTACCAAAAATTGTCTTTTTCAATTGGAAAATTTATGGTCTAATTAAAACATTGACAAAAAGACAACGCGGTCTCAGGAAAGCAAGGGTTCGCTCGATTAAACTCGATTACTTGATCAAATTCGAATAAATAAGAAACCAGATGTCATCATCAGGTTTGCTTACGTATCACTCAACCATATCGTCTAGAATCGAAATGCAGGGAGGTTCCATGCAAGAACATGTTGCTTCATCCCTTATACCGCGGGCGCAAACCCGCATTCGGTGATATGATGAAGCGTACACATATGTTTAATTTTCCTTAAATTACTGCTAAATGAGATGATGATTTGGTTCTGGCTGCGGTCATGACTCTGTAGTTTTCTTGGTATCAAAGTGGAGGTTTTATGATTTCTTCCCTGATGTTGCAGAGCGCCCAAAAGATGTTGCGTGCCGTTTTTAATCACATCATCCGATTTGGTTTGTGTTTCATATGAAAACAAATTGCTTGGATGAATCGCGTATACTACGAGGCCGCAACAAACTGGCTGGGAAGCGTACAGCCTCGTAGACTGGGACGCATAATATCTGATGTACATTGTGCGGGTGGCTGTAAAACTTATCAAGTTCTTAATTAGATCCAATCGATCGACGGCGACATGGGGAACATGAATGTAATATATGCCGTCAAGTGGCGATCGATTATGTAACGTAAACCGTACGTGTGCGAACCGTCAAAGTTATGATCGACGAGTCGGGCCTGGAGCGGGTGTAGGACCATAAAAATTAGTTCTTGTTGTCTGAACAGCCTGAAAAGCCTTCCCGATTAACAAAAACTAACGGCCAGTGGTTAATTAGTTCATGTGTCAGCTGGCAATTGGGAGTACAGTGATCTCAAAAGATTCATTAACTCACTCTCGTAGATTAGACCGGGCAAAGATCGTGTTAAGATTTTTAATTGCTGTGAGAAACTCTTGGAGCTAACTACTCAACGGGTACAGTATCTGCGGCGACGTAGGATTTGCGCTGTACTAACTAAACCGTATCAACTCCCACACGAAACCCAGAATCCTTTCCTACTTGCTTGAGATCAACTATCGTGGCCTATGTATACATGCGCAGATGTCACTATGTGTTGTTCAAATCTTCCCACAGATTCGTGAATCGAAATGATTCGACTAACGAGTTGAATGATAGTCAAAGTGCCGCTTATGCGTCATTCGTCCAAAAGTGTTTATTAGCGCAATATCTCGCAACATGTCTAGTACGCAAGATCGTGGCCGTATTTGATAGGAATACAAACATGTATGATTCATTCGTTTGGCTGACGACTATATTATGCCCATGCAAATCGAGTTGACGGTTTGAGTATGAAACGCAATAGAGAATAAGGAATTCGAGCTTAAGATTATACACCATCAACAAATTGAAAACTGATCACTATTGGGGGCAATGAAAAGACTGGTTATACTTTTCGTGTACTTCTAGCGCTTAAGTTCCTTCATTAAAGAGGACAGGATGGAAGCAGAGGTAACTCTTCATATCCAAATTTAGAGTAGTATATTTACAGCAGACTTAATGCTGATAATGCATGAAGCAATAGATAAAACATGCATTGGGTTCTAAATAAAAATTGCAAGCTAGGATTTGGGGGTAGCCGCCTGCTTTACAAAGCGATCACAATACATCTGCCAGATTCAGCGTGCACATCCAATACGAAGTGGATAGAATAAACCCAATCCTAGATACTACGGATGATCACCGGTGCAACTTGGTATATCCCAGAGAACACGCACGTTCCAGGCTAGAAACCGATGCTTCTCTCCTAGAAGCACGCCCTGCTTCACAGCACGTGCCTTTATTTGTTGTCCTCGTGCCTAATTCGACTAGGGCTCCACTACCCTTCGTTTTCCGAACGGAAGACACTTCCGCAAAGGTCTTGTCTTCCGTCGGCTTAATAAGCAGAGGTTGCATCTAGTCACTATTTTTTTCAGTGCCTCATCCTTCGACGCAGTGTGTTGTTGCCTTTTGACCCTCTTCTAACTAAGCGGCCGGTCGAGGCCAAAAACTCGCTGTGCTGGGAGTTGGTGAGCAATATGCGAGGAAGTTTCTAAGCAGCGGGGAAGTCACAATTTGGTGGGTAGTGTGTAGGATACGAATCCGGGCCGCCACAACCAAATGTTACAGATGTTTGGATTACGGGCACACATCGGCAACCTGTCGGGGACCTGACAGAAGGGCAACATGCCGTAAATGCGGCCAGTCAGCGAACACCTGCAATGAAAATGAAAGCTGCAGTCCAGTCTTCCGAGCTGAACTGGAAAGAGCTAAGATGCGGTCATCAAGATCAGCATCCCAAAAATCAATATGTACCAGAGTGTAACTGCTCACGAGTTGCTAGCGCAATTCGCTGCAAAGATAAAGCTGATCCAGTACTTTTCAGTGACCAACACCGAAACAAGGACTCAGCTTTAGGGCACTCCAACATATCAGGTACCGCAGGCATTGGGTTCCGGACGGCACCCACCTTATGGTTCTTGCCCAAGGACGAGAGGACTGCTTTGTCTGAAATCGGTATTTAAGGGTAACATTTTCAGTGTCTATCTAACACCAAATGAGACAATGCCGGACTTTCGACACAGGTTTGGGGCTCTGGAGGATGCTATCTTGCGCACAGAGGGGCGGATCCTAGTCGGTCAGGGGCCGGGTGACTTCAATACCAGGACACTTGAATGGGGCATGGCTCACCCAGACTCGAAATTACGAAATTACTAGTTTTAAACACCGAATCCACCTCAACGTTTCGGTGCCCAGGCTACGGAGGAAACATTCCAGGCATAACCTTCACGCCGGAGTCACTGGTGTCATTGTGGACGGGTAGGTTCTGGAATACTTTTCGGCAAGCGACAATCAATATATTGCCTTGGAAATGGTTGGTACAAACTCTCGGTGTGCGAATTATATAATAAGCTTTAGCTTATCTTTAAAAAAAACTATATCTTTTGTTTTAATAACTTTTACTTTTAGTAATGGTTCTTCGAACCGAATCGAACAGTGGCGGTCTTAAGACTAACTTAATTTAATTGAATTCTTACCAAGATCCAAGAGAATCCAAATATGCTGAAAATGCATAAAATGCATTTTCTGAATTGTGGAAATTTTACACTTGCAGACTAAACATCTGCCAGTCTGGAATGTTGCAACCTGATTCTTTGGTCACGTTGCTGACACAAGTGTGAGAATTAATTTTTGTTGGGTCAGGCGTTTCAGGTAACGTAACTCCTCCCCCATTAAGATTTGGATTTTCTTGGAGTTTATTAATTATTTTTAATTTGAAAGCTTTGTTTTTGAAATAAATGATACATATGAAAATTGATATGATGACAATGAGAAATGTTATAACTGAACTGATTGTAACAACTTTTGTTTTATGGTATTTTAATTCTTGTATTTCCTTTATATTTTGTCCTTGATTTACAATAAGTTCTTGAAAGGTTAATTTAAGTTCGGATGAAGGTAAGTTTTGACTTCCCAAACTTATGAATTTACTTACAAATTTTGTTACTTTGTTACTAAATGTTTTACGGCCAATTTGAATTGTACAATTTTGAAAGTTTACAAAGTAGTTGCCGTTAAGTACAAAATTCCTATCGTCACAGGAACTGTTAAAGGTTACATTTTTCATATTGGTAAGTATTACAATATCTTCTTCTTTTTCAGTAAATTCGGAATTTGAATTTTTGATAAATTTACAATCATGTCTGAAAATACAATTTTTGCTCAGTGGGAGTTCCTTAAGTGATTTTCCCTTTTGGTAAGAATATGCTTTATTATCGATTTCAATAATATATTCTGGTTCTTCATCTATTTGTTTGTTATTCGAATTTGCAATTGGAAATATAAGTTTCTTTTTTAATTTCAACGTTTCGATTGGGATTTTAATTGCAATAATTATGGAGTTGTTGACGAATTTAGCAACTCCTAACTTTATATTGTGAAATTTATGAAAATCTATATCATAAGTTTTAATCTCTCCGTCGGTAAGTATACTGGGATGAAATATATTTGCTTGAGCTGAAACAATATTGTCCTGAATATTCTCGACTTGTCTTTTTATTATGTCTAATCGAATCATTTGTTCGAGGATTAAATTTTGAGTTGAATGATTTTCTTCAAGTCTATGTATTTGGTTGAATTTCTCTATGATCCTTTTGCGATCCAATTCTATTGCGTCTTTTAGAAGATTAAAGGTTTTATTGAATTTGTCGTTAATTTTTACTTGTCGGTTTGTTTGTTCAATTATATTGTGATTGTTCGTGTCGATGACATTTAAGTGGTTTTGGATGTCCTGTCGATCGTCATTGTCCATTGTACCAAATATCCAGTTTAAGGCGGTTCCGCCCAAATTGATAAGACCTCGTTTAGATCTGCGTGGAATGAGAGTTTTGACGGAATTCTTGATATTTTCAATTTGGAGGAGTGCCAAGTCCTTATTTGAATCGGTTTTTATTGACTTTATAGTCGCTTCTAGTGAGTTGACAATTTCTAAAATTTCGGTGGGGTGGATGATGTGTAAGATAATATCGTATTTGTTGACGATTTCTACGTCTTCTGTTCTAATCTGTGTATACCCTATTCCAGTAGTAATTTTCTCAACTATCAATGTCTGTAGCGTGGGTGGAAACAGTAATAAGAGAATCCCTGTCACGATCAGTACCTTCAAATTACGACTCTGGTCCATCAGCTTCCTGTAATTGTATCTCGGTCGGAAATGTATCCTTAACTCTCCTTTGATGAGTTCCCAGCTGGCATTTTCCCCTAGCCGGCGTATACATTGCTTTGCTTCTCCCTGGATTTTCTCTTTCACTGTTGTCGATAATCCGTAAATTAGTAAAGGCTCGTTGTTTCCGCACAGAGCCACTACATTTTCAACTGCTCGGATGAACTCCTGGAGTGAATATTCCGAGTCTTTGCCAGTAAAGGTCCTTATCTGGCTAAATTTATTTAAAATTTGGTCGGGTTTTAGCTCAAAGTTATTCATGGGGTTCTGTTGCTGCACTAGTTGCTGTTGTTGCACTATTTGTTGTTGCTGCTGTTCCAGTTGTCCCCGCAGAAATTCCATATCCTGTTGGTATCTAGCCTGCAATTCCTGCAAGGCCTGTCTGAGTGCTTCATTTTCACTATTTGGCATTTCTTTTATTTTTCTGTTCGAATCGAACGTTAAACTTCGCGCCGATTGCATTCACTATTCGATATAATCGACTCCCGAATTTATTAACATTCGTTTACTAAGTACACAACTTGGTTTTCACGTTCACGAATTTATTTACGCACAACACTTAAGTGATAGCGTTATTTGTTATGTTCACGGAATCCTTTTCTTCGGAGAAGGATCCTACCGACTGCGCCAATTATATAATAAGCTTTAGCTTATCTTAAAAAAAAACTATATCTTTTGTTTTAATAACTTTTACTTTTAGTAATGGTTCTTCGAACCGAATCGAACAGTGGCGATCTTAAGACTAACTTAATTTAATTGAATTCTTACCAAGATCCAAGAGAATCCAAATATACTGAAAATGCATAAAATGCATTTTCTGAATTGTGGAAATTTTACGCTTGCAGACTAAACATCTGCCAGTCTGGAATGTTGCAACCTGATTCTTTGGTCACGTTGCTGACACAAGTGTGAGAATTAATTTTTGTTGGGTCAGGCGTTTCAGGTAAAGTAACTTGCGCGATCCGGGCGCTTTTTCTGTGCATGTAACGTCGTGAAGGTGAGCACCGAGGGGATTGTCGAAACTCTTACAGCAGATGGGACCTCGTTGGAGGGTACTCCTGGTGGTGCTGAAGGTGATACTGGCGTAAATTCAGTTGTGAACCTGATAACGATGCCAGCGGAGCTTCCATGCCTAAGAGCGTATCGAGACGAGGCCGATCTTCTATATATCGGTGTACTGCGGAAACTGCAGAGCTCTGGAAGGAGTGTCACCAAATCAGCAGCTTGGCACAACATCTAATCGACCTTGAGGAGGCATGTGCCATGATGGCAGAATACATATCAGCCAAAAGGAGACTCCACAGCGCAATAAACAGGATCTCGCTGAAGCGAAGCGCACTGTCGGAGGCTTATCCCCAAGGCAGTTCGGCTTTAGTGGGGGGAGATCCACAGTTGATGCTATTATGCAAGTCGTAGATGCCATTCTTCGAGCGGATGCACATAGTCGCCACGCTCGATGGGTGGGGCTCCTCGTAACCCTTGACGTCAAAAACGTCTTTAATTCCGTTAGATTGGAGGTCTGGCCCTAGGATGGATCCCTGCGCTACCCCCGGCGTGACATCAATCATCCTCGGAACACCTACCGTTTCATAGAGCAGAGAGTGATTCTTCAAATGATCCCTCCCTATCCGCAAGAGATAGTTTGGCACGTGGAAAGTATTGTCTAGTGTTCCTAGGACTTTCTATCTTACGGAAGTAAAGGCGTTTCTGACAACAAACTTTAAGTTACATTACGTTACGTACCACTCGTCGAGCTCGGCGGCTATGTGCCTCCGGTTGATGAACGGCATCCATGATGCGCAGGGAGTACTCCCCGTACAATGCGATCCATCTGCTCGGCCTCTAGTGAACAGGGTTTCCGCAGAGCTCCGATGTTTCCGGTTACCAGTTTGTAACAGAGTCCCCATGAGTTCACATTAACCTCGTCGACCAGATCTGTCTGCTAATCGGTGCTCTATCATCTGTCGTTGTGTCAAGCGGGGGAGTCTGTGACGATCCGCAGGCCGTCGTTATCAGGTTCATAATTGAATTTACGACAGTGTCAGCTGCTGTCCCGCTCTACGGCGCAGAGGTATGGACTGATACTCTTAGCAAGGCGGTCGCGCAAGTACAGAGAGGGGAGCTTGACCTTTGCTTACCGCCCTGTCTCTGAACGAGCTGTAATGATGATCACGTTGTTGCCCTTCTAGCTAAGAAGCGTAAAGCCATATACAAGCGCAATGAAGAAGAGACAAGGTAAGGTGTTGTTGGTGAGGAACGGCAACGAAAAATTAAACTAGAGGCAACTGAACTACTCGGCTCATTGGCAATCTAGGTACGTGGGTAAATCGGAAGCATGGTGAGGCTACTTTCTTACCCAGTTCTTAAGCGGGCATGGAGGTTTTCAATCTTACTTACACAAGATTGGAAACGCACGATCTCCTCATTGTGTGTTTTGCAATGGAGTTGTGGACGACGCCCATCACACTTTTTTTTCGTGTGGAAGGTGAGGTAGGATTCGTCAGCAGCTCTTTATTTAATTGATAGTCTGACGCCGTTCCATTGCCGGAGTCCAACACTCTGTGCGAAAATACATTTACCAACTCTAACTCAAAAAAAAACCCGTTAGATATACTTCAACAGATTAGAAAAAACTGCACGATTCTTCTTCTTTTTTAGTCTTTGTCCTATTGAAAAGCAGGATCGGCGCGTCTTAATCGGTTGCGCCATTCTGCTCTATCTGGTGTGGTCGCCGTTGCGAGACTTTCAAATCACAATCCAGCATATCAATCCATCGTTATTTTGGGCGGCCTTTTTTACGCTTACCATCGACTTCGATATTCAGATCAATCTTGGTAAGTGAATTCTCGTTAGCGTGAATTACGTGACCACACCATCAAAGACGCCCCCCTCAAAATTTTCCCACGATCGATACAACCCCATTTTGATCGTGAATATCCTCATTTCGGATGCGATCATGGCGTGCGAAAAGCCCAACGCAACATCTTCGTCTTCATTACCGCAAGGTGTCGTTCATTGTCCTTTACAGTCGGCCAAAATTCAGAACAACAGAGGGTGACAGGGAGGGTGAAACCGTTACAAGTTTTGGGTCTGAGACATTCATTGATACGTCGATCACAAAGAATTGCAGAGTTAGAACACCACTTCAGAGATGAATCCGTGAAGCAATTAAAAACACACTTCACGATTGGTTGATAACATTGATGAGATATTTAAATCGCTCAGTTCTATGCAGGTAACAGTGATGATGTCTGTTCTTTTGAAATGGGTCGTCAAAAATTCAAATTAATTCAGATTCGATGTGAGACCGCGTTGACGATCATTCCATTTTTGGACAAGTTGCTTCAGATCATTTTCGATATTAGACGCTAGGAAAACATCATCTACATAAGGCAGTGTATAAGGCGCTGGACGTTGGATGTGTGTTAGTGCCCGAAACGCCTACAATGCCTCGGGTAAGGACTGACCTCACGGCTCCGATCTCTGGCTATCAAAAACGGAATATGGTCGGTTTCTGGAATGCGCGCACGCTCTTCGGCGACGGTAGCAAGGATCCTGAGAATGGTCGCTTTTTCTAACTTGAGCGGGAATTCCAACGATATAAGATGGGAATTATGGACCTAAGCGGAACCAGCTGGTGGGACTCCGAAGAGTGCTGCTCTCCCTCTTGCGAAAATGTGTTTTTACAGTCTGTAAAGCGAAATGGCTTTGTTAGCTTATAGAGATCCTGGACTATTCGCTGCTACATCTAGTCCATAAACCTTCGATTTCTTCTAGAAAGACATAGAGTCTTGGCTTCAATTCTCGCTCTTTTAGCAAAGTCATTCGAACGTTGTTCAGGTCGATAAATTCGATCAACGTAAACCTGACATGCGACACTTTACCTGTTTAACACTGTAATGTCCAAACGACTCGAAATATCGAAAAATACCTTTGCCCAAATATTCCATATTATAGCTTGGTTGAATTCATAGAAAAAAACAATTCCATTCATTCAACATACGGGATGAACCCCTTGAATCATCTGTATTTACACACGCAGCCTTCATACAAATAATCTAATGCGGACTTTGCCTGCTGATAACATGCATATAGCAATGGTCACCGTCTGCTTTCATGCTCTTCTTACGTTCTTCACTTGTACCCCTCCTAGTTTCAATTCATCCTTGGGAGCTGTGGAAATCCTTCCTGGTGGTAATTTTATCAAGATCTTCGCACTTCACCGCAACTCGTGGTCGACTTACGCGGACAGTTGCTTTCTCGCCGAGTGATGCCTCGATTGGAGATCGTCTAGCTCATACTTTTTTGGGATATTTTGCATAGCAGTTCTTCTTTTTGTGTTGACCATTTGTTTCAACATTTTAAAAAAATCAAAGGTGTTGTAGAAATAGCATCCTGGACTGCAGCTGAAGGAAAAAGCCACTATTGCAGCTGCTGGCACACAATGAGAACCCTTGAAAATTTTAATAAAAATTGCCTTTTTCACACTCGCGGCATTTTCGTTCAACTTTTATAAGCTAAAAAAATGTAAATCCTTTGTAAAGAAAACTAAGCAATAAACCACTACAAGTTTAAAGAATACCGCTTCCCTTTGTTAAGGTTTTGTGTGAAGCAAAACCTTATTAAAATCGACTGTCTGTCGAGTTTGTCTGCCTTTTACGCTCCATTTACTCGGAAATGGCTGAACCAATTATCACGAAATTTGATAAGACGGGGTGGTCTTTGAATCTCTTTATATATAGCTAGTGGCGCCAGTTAATGTTGAGTTAGGGGGGGCTCCCTATATATGCGAAAGGGGGTGTAAAATTCTCCCATGGCTATGTACAATTTTACCATGGCTATGCTATTATAGACGGTCTTGAAGTCGATGAAGAGATGGTACAACTAATGGCCATAGTCAACCAGTTTTTCCATCGTTTGTGGCACAGAGAAAACCAGATATGTTGCTGATTTGCCGAAAGTGATGCTTCATTGGTATAGGCCGATGATGTTTTAGGCATATGGGACTACCCGGTCTAGCGAAGAATACCTTACAAATGGTACTCACTAACGCATTTCCTATATAATTACTGCAGTGAGTGATATCTTCTTTTGAGTGTTTCATTTTAAAAAAATTGATAAAATCGATTTAATGTGGGTCTTTCATATCAAATTTACTAGGAAAAGGCTGAACTTATGGTCTCGAAATTTGGTGAGAATGAATACCAACAATTTTTGCGACTGGGGCAAATATGTTTGCGGTCATACCGATCATCCGGCGGATGTGAAGATCCTGCAGGGCATCTGATGGCGTTCCACAACTGGTGTTCTTTGTGATCGACGTATTAACGAACGTCTCAAATCTAAAATTTAACGCAATGTCGTCCGTCCTGCAGCTCTTTATGGTTCCGAGTGTTGGTCGACTATAAAAGGCATTGAACGTCTTGCGGTAATGGGGACAAAAATGTTGCGTTGGACTAGTAACGCGACATGTTTTGATCACATCCGAAATGAGCATATCCCCGATCGATATGGGGTTGCACCGATCGTGGAAAAAATGCGGGAGAGGCGTCTTCGATGGTATGGTCACGTAATTCGCACTAACGAGAATTCACTTGCCCAGATTGGTCTGAACATCGAAGTCGATGGTAAACGACTAAGGCCGGCTCTGATGTGCTGAATGGAGATTTATGGTAAAAACCTCAAGATTGCATCCAGATCAGGCATTTGATAGAGCTAAATGGCAGAACCGATCACGACGAGTCGACTCCGCTTGTCAATGGGACAACGACTGAAGAAAAAGAAGAAAATTCTCACATGATTTTCACAGGGGATCACAGGAAAGGACCATGCTAACGAGATTGTGGTGCACATATTGGCCCCCTATACGTTGTGACATTAATGAATGCTAATAGGTGGCGGCATTCGGTTAACACGTAATCAATTTGGTTGAAACTGTTTTGGTCTTGCCGATCTTTTTCTTCGCAGACCAGGTAGTTTTAACAACAGTTTCATATATGTTTACTCTAGTTCGAAGCTCATCCCGTGGCATAGTAAGAGGTAACTTTCGGGTAGCGTTGTTATTTCTAAACCAACCCACAAACTACGGTACCAGTTGGCACAAATTGTCTCGTCTCAAGGAGTGGCTTTCATCCTTCTGCCTGTTGTTTTTCGCTAAGAAAGAATTCCAGGCGATCACACATTGGATTTATTTCCAGAGCTGTTTGTGTTGCATACTCATCATGGTTACATGGCTCCCTTTTAAATTGATATCTCCACCAGCAACTAGCATGGTCCCGTCATCAGCTTGAGCGTAAATTGGCAGATGCAACTGCACAGTAATGAGTCGATCAACATACTCCAGAGTAGTGCAACAGCACACTTTCTTGAGGACAGCCTTTCCTCGCATCCGTCGTTAGATAACGATTAACCCCCATCTGATTACACAGCAATATCTGCGTTAGCATGGTATAGATCCACTTAATTAAAGTTTCATCAACACCATGGCGGCATCGCAGAGCTTTTGGAAAAGTAGGCCAGTCAACTCTAACAACTTTCTTGTACAGATTGTAAGGTCAATTACTTGAAATCTTCTTGACGCCACGATCAGGGAGGCGCACCCTACGTTCGCGGTCATCAGACCAGAAGAAATAATAAAATCAAACACCTTGTCTTCTCTAAGGTTGCATTTGCTACTGCCCCCAACAAATATGTTGAGGGTTCGCATTACAACATAACACTACCAGATCCTTTAGTTCTTCTGTCGCCGGAGAATACAAAGCATCATAGGGCAACAAAACAGAGGCAACTTTCACGTTTCTCCTCTTGCCATGAACCTGGTACTGTCAGCTGATCGCAAATAGGAATGGAATTGTCTCAGCATGGTTACGTCTAACAATTTTGACATCATGACGCAGGCTTCCGGTTGCGAGGATCTCTCATCGAAAAAGATCCTGGTCCAATACTACAGATTTTGTTAGAACGAACCTATGGCTTTTGTTCCAGAAATAAAATGCCGGTAGCTGAAAAATCAGTTGGGTCCAGTGTGGATCTCACCGGGAATACCAGCATTTCCTCAACTTTTGCCAAGTTCTTGCATCCGATTTCTCTGGATATCTCGGCACTTGCTGAAGTACCAACACTCATGTCTTCATTCCCAAGAAACTTCACCTTCTTTCGCAGTGCCTTACGTTGACGTTGACTGGCAGGCTGGCCGTAGTCAGGTTTCCAGTTCTTGTACTATCCTTTCTGGTGTTTTCCGTTCAAGTACCTTCCACAGATTTCGCCGTGTGGGAACTTTAATCTGGAGGGGTCTCCAAAATCCGTTCCTCGGCCACGACCTGGTTTCTCAAAGTCGGGGGTGTATTCGAAGTCTGAAACTCCTCACCACTTGGACAGTTACAATCCATTGCTTCCATCTTTATGTGCTTTTACTTCTGAGCAAGTGCCACTTTATGTCCTTATATATTTGGGAGCAAAACTGATAATCCATCAGTGATATTGCATGAAAAAAAGTAATTTTAAAAAGTTATTGTATTAAAAGTTACTTTTATTTCTGGTGAAATTCGATTGATACATGTGTACAGTGCGCGTAGAGATTCCAGATAGGAGAAAAACCCTTGATGGTTCGTTTAAGTGGTTGTAATTAAAGCACAGAGAAAGATTCATAAGCCTTGGAGAGCAAATAAACGAAGCATATATTAATTTATTATGTGAAGAGCGTGAGAAATTGTTAACATATCACACTGCAAATAAACACTACCAAGCGACATACGGCTGGCTGGCTAAGCGAGCAGTTTTAATAAGCCGGCAGGCGAAATTAATCTCAATTACAGTGTTGAGGATTAATTGGGTTTAATTGATTTGCAAAAACAGTGAATGCGAGCCACATTGACCCACACTGGTCAGATATGGCAAATGACGTTTCGCACTCAAAAGTGGATGTTGGTCTCTAAAGCATTTCGGGCTTGACTGCCGAGTTCACTAGATTCTGTGAGAAATATTAGATTGAATGTGACGATAGGATCCCGGCATGCGGTTAGAGTGCTACCATAATTTTGAATTGATTCGCTGCAGTCTGCAAACCAAAATCGTGGGACGATTTCAATGATATAAAGATCAATTGAGGGATATTGTCTTCTACGTTCTTTCGATTGTGGAGTAAGATTGAGAATTGAGAGTTTGTAACTGGACTTATGTGAATGCCAATCAGAGTATCATTTTTCCATGTGTTTCAGTGTCACCCACAGCATTCTTTCATAAGTCGATTCGTCAATTCCTCAATTAAAAATTTTTCCGCCAATTAAAATATCCTAAAATAATTGCCTACAATCTCGTAGTAATTTAGTAACTCTCGACGGCCAAGCAGGCGGCATCTTAGTCTTCATTAATGCCGAATCTCAATAAAAAATTATGACTGTCCATTTCGTATGTACGCCCGCTCGTCTCTATAGCACTTAGATATTCCGACTGTTAAATGCTCATTTAAGATATTCTCCAGTGGCATGCTTGATTTCAAGCAAAGTTCAGAACAATTGAAATGATGAAAAACGATTTACCGAGACTAAGATATATTTCAATCTTGACTAGTCCGCGAAGTGTAACGCAGCGTTGAATTAACAACTGAGTCACGCAAGAGGCGATTCTTTCTGATGATGGTTTGGTACTTCGACATTAATCCCAAAACTCATCTCCTTAATTAACAGAGATAGATAGATGCCAGCATTGCATGATGTTCCAGTGTAAGTAGACCTGCATAATGTGAAACGTCTGAACCTGGCCAGTGCTCTTATTACAGATTGAAATGAAAATTTGTCAAAATTAAATAACATCAAACGGAAATGAGGAAGTTTCTGGTGCAACGCCGTTGATTTCTAATTTAAATTATCAGAGAAGCGAACTTGACGCTCCCAAAATCCCACTGTTCCAACTCTCTTGGAATGCCCGCCTAATCAATTGAAACTTCAAATTATATAAGCTTTTTCGTTAGATTAATAATTGCTGCAAACGGCACATTGTTGAGCATTTCTTGTTTCTTTATGAAAGGTAGTTGGGCGACATAACCACCACGGCTTGAAGTGGATATAATACTGAACTCCGGCTTTTTTGTAGTTTCCAAATAAGATCTCTCCTTCAGTGTCAGATTTCAAGCGTTACATAGCACGAATGACTCCGCCCAGTATATTCATGACTTTCAGCCAATCTCAGCGCTATCGCGAACGCAAGTCCAATGACCATGTGCGCCATTTCTCGCACACTCTCCTCCTTGCACATTCTCACCCAGTGCAGGAATTCCTATCTTGCTCTCCACTTTTTTGCCACTTGTTACATGCTCGAAGGATATCGTTCAGAGCTATCGAACTGAGGACACTAGTGGAAAGGGCTTCAGTTTAAATCCATCAAATTTTTTGGTGGATGACGGAGTAATGAAATCAGAATTTTAGAAAAAAGGTTGTTACTTAATGATTTCGGCCAGTGAATCTTGGAAAATGAACCTGTGTATGTATGCACAAAGTAAGAAGTAGATTTAGCAGTAAAGGGAAGCTATCCTTGTGGATTATGCGCGCGGGAAGTGTTTCCGAAAGGAGAGTTTAATGCATTATTATATTATAAAAGCAGAGTAAAAGGTAAATCTAGAATATGAGGAAGGTTCCTCTGGCAAAAGTGTTTCGGTTCTCTCACCATGGTTCAAGCAGCAAAATAATGTAAGGATTAGATATCATAATTTTTAAATTTAACGCAAATCATAAAATTATTGTGATTAATATGCGTCTTTCCAAAATCGGGGTATGTACGATTGTTAGGAGCTAGTAGAACGTTATGTTTTCATCAAACATTAATATTATTCGATCCTTCTTTCAAATATTTGAAGGCTTTCTAGCGGTCGACTTTTGGACTTTCGCAAGAGAGCCTTTGTCAAACTGTTGGGAGGAGTTCTGAGCTTGTATATATATTTGCTGGTATAGGTTCCAATCTTACGCAAGACTGTGGGTATCTGAAGAACTCTGTGAAACGGTTATTATTGATGAACCAAGGCGCCCCTGCGATTGTACGCAGGATTCTGGATTGCGCGCCTTGCAATAGCTCTATATTCAATATTCTCGAAAATACCCGCTAACTGGATCTGAAATGGCGCAGCAGGGTTAACAACATTCGAAGTTCATTTCGAATGTTGTTAACCCTGCCTTGTATAATACAAAAGGACTTTATACTCCAATTTAAACAAAGAGCGCTCATCCGATTTCAATATGCCTCTTCTCTCTAAGTGGAATCCCAGGTATTTGGCACAACTAGATCTCTGGCTAATCAAGGTTCGACACGAGTGACCAGAAACGAAATATCATTCGCAAATGTAGATGTTACTATATCCCGGCGTGTCTGATGTGGAGATAAGGCAGATCATCGGTCTTACTACGCCTCCTTGCAATACGCAAGCATTGATGCTGTGGTAACACATGGTGAAACTTTTGTGGGATTCAAAAATCTTGTGAACATTAACGTAGTTTAGCAGCTTCTTAATTGTGGACACCAGAGCTTCGTACCACACTCTATCCTATGCATGTGCTATATCCAGGAAAACCGCAGAAGAATACTTCCTCTAATGCTATGCCTTTTGCGGAAACCAATTTGATGTTTTCCGTGGGCAAGGAATGGTGAAAGATTTGCCAGAGGGAGGCTCCCACAAAGTTTCGACACTACGAATAGCAAATTGATTGGGGAGCATTGTAACAACCGATGCTTTCCACCTTTGTGGGAAGTAATCGAGCTGAATAACCCTATTGAAGAACTGCGTGAGGCACTCGATAGCGATAGGTGGTAACTTTTTGATCATTTAACCGGTAATGTAGTCAAGGTCAGGAGACTTCTTCTACTGTAGAAAGACCTACAGTACGCAATTGAGGACATCTTTCGTTTTTATAGGAAACCCGCCTACTGGCCTAGCAGACGGTAATATGGGTAAAAGTGGATCATTGCCGAGGAATTTGGTTAAAAACCATCCTGCGATCAGTCGCAAACACTGCTGGTTTATCGGTACCACTCATCGCCCAGTTTCTACTAGCAAGCCTTAATGGTGGTTCAGTCTGCACAGGTCACTTGGTTGTACTCCATAGAGAGTAGTCGCGCTGTGATATTGACTGAGACCGGTAGTAAAGTGCTGGAAGACACTTTCTTTTCCTGCTTTCAGAGCATTTCTTAGCTTCTTGGCGACTTTTGCGAGCACTTACTTCAGTCTCGTGGATCGATGTTCCTGCCATTTTCGCCTCAGATTTCGTTTACTCCTTATCAGCTGTTAGATTTCTATCGCCGATATTTTTCAGAACTCACCACTGTTCAGCTGTGGAGAAGAGTGTTGAGCAGCTGCGACGATGGATTGATAGCATTGTCGATGTCGTGAAAATGAACGCTGAGGTATTTCTCGTACTTCGATCAGTTGGCCCTCTTATTTATTAGTTTCTTAGGCCTGGTTAAATTTACTGCTTGGCTGGTGATATTTAAAAACAAGTCGGAATACCGGAAGCTCGCGCTTCGGGTATAAAGGTTTTGTGTTCATCTTATGTAAGAAATTTCAACGCACGTTTCTCTATCCGTATATAGCTACAAATCCAACATAATCCTTCATATTTTTCCAAACTAGGAGACATACGTACATATTACGCTCACCCTAAACAAACAAACTGCCTATTTCCGAATACTATACACATATATGCACGTATGTCAATTGATCGTACCCATATTTCCGATTTACTTCTTATATTTATCTGAATTAGGTGCTACCCAGAAAGTTCATTAGCACGCATATACTATATACCTACATACACACATATCTGGTTGGAGTAATTGATATTCACATACAAATGATTAAAAAACTAAAACAAAATAATTCTTTGCGACCCCATCCATAACAACTTATTTCGTTGTGGTATTGACGAAATGATATGTGATGATGACGTCATGCGGGTTGTAGAGTGCACGAAATTCACAAAAAATGGTAAAGTTTTACCCCCTATAACTTTGTTAGTAAAAGTTGGATTTTCTTCAAACTTGACTAGCTTATGCATTATGTTCTGCATTACACGCATGCCAAATTTTGTAGTTCTGGGATAAACGTAAGGGGGGTGCCGAGTAAATTTCTAAAATGTGAAAATATACTATTATTAACTTTATTTGTGCAGATATTGGAACCGGATATATTTTGAGGCCTAGATCTCGTAGAGATGCACCACTGTGATTTTTTTCAGATTTTTTGGTTGGATAGGTTCTGAGAACGAGACCTGTTACACTTTTTTGGTCATATTTTGAGCCCTCACTCCCCTATGTTTCACTCAACATCAAATATTGAACCAGTTTCGAAAAGTACTAATTGAGACCTTTCATTTGATACCCTACATGGCTACATTCTGCGGAAAAAAAATTTGCACCCTCCATTCACATGTATGGGGAGCCCCCCTTAAACTTAACACAAGATGGCGCCACTTGCTGCATGTAAAGGGAACATCAGATTACATACTCTCACCAACTTTCGTGATAATCGGTCTAGCCGTTTCCGAATAAATCGGGTGTGACAGACAGACAGACAGACAGACAGACAGACAGACAGACAGACAGACAGACAGACGGACAGACGGACAGACAGACACCGTCTCGATTCTAATAAGGTTTTGTTTCACACAAAACCTTAAAAAAAGGGGGGGGGTGTGACTCGAACATAAGTTCAAGTTGGCTGTGGCGCAAATCTGGTCTCGACGGAAGTTTTTTGTAACCGCAAGATCGATAAAATTAGAAATTTTGCACTGGTCAGTGGGGCAAATCCATATGCTGTTCTGGAGGAACAATATCAAGTCCTTTTGACTTGCTTATTGTGCTGAATGGTTGTTTGCTTTCGGAGAGATTATTCTTGATTCCCATTGGGTGTACTTGGCATTATAGTCCCCGGTCACTAATAATTTCTTTAAAAGAGTGCAATATACGGCTGAAAACGTGATTTCATTGCTAGACTCGGTTAGAAGGATAGATGTAGCGTGAAGCTATTCGTTACAGCAGCTGTTCAGAGCGAAGTCTCTGAACCGAGATTTAATTAGAATACCAGTTCCACAACTTATCCTTTGGGTGCTTGGTGTCGTCAAATGTACATCTTTGTACCTGCAAGTGATTCTTTGGTGTAAGATGCGTTTCGCAGATCAGCAAAATATCTATGGAATTGTCGATTAAAAATCTGAACAGCTCAAGTTTCATCATCATCATCAACGGCGCAACAACCGGTATCCGGTCTAGGCCTGCCTTAATAAGGAAAAATGATCTTCACAACCACCTGAAGAACGTTATCATGGATACGGCCACAAATATACTTGGCCCCAGCCGAAAAAGGAGTCGGAACGGCTGGTTTGACGATGAATGTAAGCTAGCAACGGAACGGAAGAATGCCGCATACCGAGTAATGTTGCATTCTCAAAGAACGCGGGCACGCGCAGAGACTTATCACGAACTCCGTCGAGCGGAGAAGCGACTTCACAGACGGAAAAAGGAAGCCTGGGAGAACCAACAAGTCTGTGAACTAGAAAAGTACAGGGAGCAACCGCACCAGACGCGGAAGTTTTACCAACAAGTCAGCAGGATGAAGCCTTATACACCTCGATGCTCATCCTGCCGAGACAAAGAGGGAAATTTGATTTCCGACAGAATGGGCATATTAGAGCGATGGGTTGAGTACTTTGATGAGCTACTGAACAACCAGAACATCGGCGAGTTGGAGGTCCCGCCAACTGAAGACGACGGACAAATACTGCCACCACCAAGTTTAGGAGAAACAGTCCGTGCAATTCATCGGCTAAAAAATCATAAGTCGCCAGGAGCCGATGGAATTACAGCCGAATTGGTTAAATATGGAGGCGACCAGTTACACCAAGTGGTTCATCAACTTGTGCTTAAGGTATGGGACAGCGAATCAATGCCTGACGATTGGCAGCGAGGCATAATCTGTCTCATACATAAAAAGGGAGATATCACACAGTGCAGCAATTATAGAGGTATCACGTTGCTGAGTACCATCTATAAGATATTCTCCACTATCTTGCTAGGCCGGATAGCCCCATACGCCCAGAACATCATTGGCCCATACCAAAGAGGCTTCACTCCAGGCAAATCAGCAACAGATCAGATTTTCTCTCTGCGGCAGGCGATGGAAAAACTGTTGGAATATGGACAACAGTTGCACCATCTGTTCTTCGACTTTAAAGCCGCCTATGATAGCATAGCCAGGGTAAAACTGTACACGGCCATGAGAGAATTCGGTATCCCGACGAAATTAATAAGACTGACTAGGCTGACCCTGACCAATGTGCGAGGCCAGATAAAAGCAGCAGGATCACTCTCAAGACCATTCGACATCAACAACGGTCTACGACAAGGGGATGCGCTATCATGCGTCCTCTTTAACCTGGCCCTCGAGAAGGTGATCCGTGATGCTGAGGTGAATGCAAGAGGTACGATCCTCTTCAAGTCCACCCAACTACTGGCCTATGCTGACGATATCGACATCATGGGAAGAACCACCCGAGACGTTCAAACTGCCTTCATCCAGATCGAGCAGGCGGCGCGAGATCTTGGGCTGCACATCAATGAAGGCAAGACAAAATATATGGTGGCAACGTCAGCACCGAAGACGAATCAACCAACAACATCAAACCGCACTGGTCAAACACAAGCACGAACAAGAATAATGATAGGAGAATACAACCGATAACAACTACGATGATGAAATCTGCGCACGGTTGTTGTCAGCCAACAGAGCCTACTTCAGCTTACAAAGACTGTTCCGCTCGAAACGTCTCACCATAGGGTCAAAGCTCTTACTGTACAAGACTATGATCTTGCCAGTCCTCATGTATTCCTCGGAAACTTGGGTTCTTAGCAAGAAAAATTGCGAACTCTTGGCCGCGTTCGAGAGAAGAATCCTCCGAAGAATTTTTGGCCCCCTACATGAGGATGGACGATTCCGTAGCCTACACAATGACGGAATCTATGAGTGATACCATGACCGTCCGGTTGTGGATAAAATCCGGCCCAATAGGTTACGGTGGGCGGGTCACTTAATCCGTATGGATGAGGATGATCCCACCCGGAAAGTCTATAAGGGCAATATCTATGGTAGGAAAAGAAGACGAGGCAGACCCTGCCTAAGATGGAGCGATGGCGTGGGCCAGGACGCCAGACAGCTTTTAGGGATATCGAATTGGTGGACCTCGGCGCAAAACCGGGATGTCTGGAGTTCCTTATTAAGGCAAAAAAAAAAAAATAAAAAAGCTCAAGTTTGGGTTGGCTTATTCCATTGACAGATTTTCAGCTTGATTATTTGCTACCGATTAAGACTTGCAGAACTCGTGATTGGATACGCATCATCTACTGGAACATGGTCTGTATTGATGCCATGAATTGTATCATAGTTTGCGGCATCGTGACAAGAAGTTTCTCTAAACTTTACGAGGTGGGGTTCGCTGGTGTTTGACTTTGGGAAGTGGACAGTGCATAGTAACGGCCCGCTGATTGTTAGATATTGTGACTGGCATCTGCACAATTCTGAAAGATGATTTGATTATTTGATGTCTGTTAAGAGAAGAAGAGAAAAATATTCCAAAGAATTTTCGGCCATCTACATGAGGAGGAGGAGGAGGACGATTCTGTTACCTACATAACGACAAAATCTACGGGCGATAACACGGCCGTCTGCTTGTGGATAAAACCGGCTCAACAGGTTAGGGTTGGTGGCTCACCTAATCCGTATGGATGAGGATGATCCCGCCCCGAATGCCTATATGGGCATTATGTATGGTTGGAAAAGGAGACGAGGCAGAGGTCGTAGGTCAGGATGCCAGACACCTTTTAGGGATATCAAATTAGTGGACTTCGGTGCAAAACCGGGGTGTCTGGAATTCTTGACTAAAGCAGGCCTAAACGGGATATCAATTGTTGCGCCGTTGATGATGATGATGTCTGTTAATGACTTGCTGATGTGGCTGGAGTCGTATCTTTGACTTATTATCCGGGTGCACTGAACAACTTGTATTGATAAAGTGGTGTTGCGATGGTTAAAAGACCATTCTAAGTGGTCGACAACGACCAAGAGGGGAGAGCTATCTCAAAAACCTAAAAAGATGGCGAAGTTGACCGTGAAGGTCTGCTCCCAAATATTGAAGCTTCTCAAAATGGTCGGTCGACACATACTTGCTGCCTCTGTACTAGGCCCTTCGAACACTTGGATCCCTCACGTTTCAGTTTCCCAAAAATTCACATGTCCTTTCCGATGCATGGGTCCGCGCCGGATCCTAAAAAATAATCAAAAAAGGAATTCGTGCGAGCCGAATGCCCAACCGAACCGAATGACTAACACGCAATACCGGAAGCTCGCGCTTGGGATATAAAGGTTTTGTGTTCATCTTATGTAAGAAACTTCAACGCACATTTTTCTATCCGTATATAGCTACAAGTCCAACATAATCCTTCATATTTTTCCAAACCACAAGGAATACGCACATATTACAGCCATAGATATTATCCTCACCCTAAATAAACAAACTGCATATTCCCGAATACTGTACATACATATGCATGTCTATAAATTGATCGTACCAATATTTCCGATTTACTTCGTGCCCAAAAGCATAGTACATATATAGTACGTATATTAAATACGACATATATTATATACCTACAAACACATATGTCTGTTTAGAGTAATTGATATTCATATACAAATGACTAAAAGGTTAAAACAAAATAATTCTTTCCTACCCCATGCATAAGAACTCATTTCGTTGACGAATTGATATGTGATGATGACGTCATACAAGTTGTAGAGTGCACGAAATTCACAAAAGTGACAAAGTTTCACCCCCTATAACTTTGTTGATAATAGTTTCTAAAATGTGGAAATATACTACTATTGACTTTATTTGTGTAGATATCGGGAGCGGATGTATTTTGAGGTCTAGATTTCGTAGAAATGCACCAGTGTTATTTTTTTCAGATTTTTCGGTTGTATAGGTTCTGAGAACGAGACCTGTTACTCTTTTCATTATCATATTTTGAGCCCTCGCTCCCCTATGTTTCACCCGATATCAAATATGGAACCAGTTTCGAAAAGTGCTAATTGAGCCCTTTCGTTTGATACCACACATGGCCACATTCTATGAAAAAAATGTTGTACCCTCTATTCAGAAGATCCACGACAGATCACATCATTGATTTTATGTTTCCCTGCCTCAGATTAATATTTCCCTGCTTCAGGTTCTCATCCTGCCTTAACATCCACAGACCATTCTATTGGAGTGTGCCCCTCGTATCTAAAAGAGTTTTGCGGGACCAGAGAGAAGTAGGGAAAAAGGAGGTCCTCAAATTAAAGAGAAATTAGCTCGAATTAATTTCAATATATAACGATTCAGGCGAAAGCGGAGAGAATCAATACAATAAAGTCAGAAAAGAAAAACAAAAAGAAAAATTCCCAAGAAACAAAGGAAAATAAATAAAAAAATAAATAAGAATAACTTAAACGAATAAAAATAAAAATAGAAAAATAAAAATAGGAAAGTCAAAATGAAAAGAAGTTAAAAATAAAACTAAAAAATAAAAATAAAGGAAGAATAAACAACTTCAGTCTGAATGGCTGTACGCCGCTCCGCCTGCTGCAGTTGTTTCGCTACAATCTCTGGCGACCACTTCAACAGGTTCGCGTATGCAACGGATGAAATGGACAGAGGAAATGAACCCCTTCATCATCCCCTCCTACTACGAGACAACGGCGGGGCGATTACAACATCTTACCACCCCTTGTTGCACCAGAGATTCGTCGAGCGTTTCATGCTATTCGCGCACGTGACTGTGTAACGAGTTGCAGACCAATACTGCTTTATTATTCACAGCGACCCAACCTCGGCCATCATCAGGGAATGTGTTCGACTTGAGGTCATCGCGGAAACTGGTCAATGAGGCAGAGGCGGTGACATCAACAACACCACGCCGCACTGGAGGAAACAGTTTCGATACTCTCTTTCACCGTTCGGCTCAGGTCTCCGTTGAGGTTCGGGACGAATTCCAAACAAGGTGTATAGAATTCACGGAAATGGTCCCTTGCATAAACTAGGTATTCCCAAGCTCTATCCATCTCCAGCAACTTTGGGAATTCCATCTCAAATCAATGATAAGATTGCATCTCGGATGTGTGCTGATACGTCACTATTGAAACTACGGCTTTCAGATTGCACGCTCAGAAGATTCGGTTTCGCGTTATTGGTTTGAGTTACCGAAGAGATCCACCATGAAAAATTCGTCTGGAACATCGGCAGGACTCACTAAGGCAGGACATTGCTAGACTGCTGAAAGTTCAAAGGGTTTACTGGAACTATGCCATCCCCAGTGAAACACCCGTAGTTGAAATTCTTGACACAATAAAGCAGAAAGTTTCTGTCATATGCAGTCGGCTACGACGGTATAGTGGAGGTCACTCCACTTGTGTTCAGAATGCAACGTAGGAGCCGGAGGAATTTCCACCCTTCCTGACTGCGGGAATTACCTACCTTTTATCGACTCAGTAGTTGTAAGACAAGCAACTAGACGCCACAGAAACCTCTTTAGTTGCTGTATTGATTACGCTAAAGCTTTCAATAGCGTCCCGCATACCTCACTAATCGATGTCCTATCGCATTGATGCCAAACTAATCAAGTTTTTGGTGTTATTCATGGAAGGGTGGCATACCGCCTTATCAGTGCGTTCTTCTGAGGGTGCTAATACCTCAGAGCCTATCCAAAGCATCTTCCAGGGGGATTCGTTGAGTCCCCTTTGGTTTTCTATGGCACTGAAGCCCTTGTCATGTTACTGAATGATGTGAGGTTTTGCAATAAAATATGGCCTACGTGCTAAGTCCGAGCTGACACACTTGATGTACTTAGATGACATCAAGTTGTATGCTTGTACTGATGACCATCTTATAATTCCGTTGCTAATAGTAGAATTTAGATTAGATAAATGTCAAATCTAATGTGATCACGAGCCGCATGCCGGACATAGCATTGGTGACCTCCACATCCAAGCTATGACCGAGACAGATTTCCACAGATATTTCGGAGTTCTGCAACTGCTCGAGTAAGTGATCTGAAAAATGCTCTGCTGTCCGAAATCCTGCAACGTGTAAAGCTGATACTTAAATCGAATCCTTCGGGGAAGAATAAAATAGGCGCGTTGAATGTATTTGCGTTCCTTCTTACCGTGGACGAAAACCGATCTGGAAAACGTCCAGTGGCGAATACGGACTACTATGTCTAAAATCTGAATGCATCATGAAGCGGATGAACCTGCCTCGTGACATCGGGGGCAGCAGCGTGGTTGACGTGGCGGCACTAAATCACCACCGAGTCGCCTTGCGACGCACTTATTTTCTCAGCAAAGAGCAGGCGAGTCCTTTGTATGTAGCTGTTTGTCAGGGGCACTGTGGGCTGACTCCAGTTAACTTGAAGGATCGATCTTTCAATCCTCTGAGTGGAGTGAAGTCGGAGCAAGAGCGGATCGATTAATGGAATTCGAAGGCAATACATGTAAATACGTAGATTGTTTTTGGCAACCATTTGCCGATTTGCATTTCTCGAACAAAGGACTGTATGTTGGGGAACTCTTTGCTGAGACGGAGGGATTTATGTGTGCCTTTCGGGATGGCGCAGTCGCCACTCGAGCGTACAAAAAGCCCATAATGGAAGAGCGGGTGGAGAACAACCAGTGCAGAATGCGGGGTTCCAATATTTTAGGATAAATTAAACTTCTAGATGTTAACTCCGCCATGCTATTAGCATAGTATGCTGATCACAAACACAGCTAAAAGGGGAGAGTTTAAGGCAAAGTACTTTGTACTATCCTCAGTAAAACAAAAATAAAATGCCGAGATCAGGGAAAGAGATAAATAAAGTATAGTTGAAATTATTCCACTATGCTAAATCCTACCTGATCTCTCTTGGTGACCACCTCAGTCGACGCGGCAGGACGCACCCCGGTCCTGTTGAAAAATGGGTAAGAGTTCTTGACGCATGGACGACGTCAGGACGTAAGTAAATTAGTCCAAACAAGACCAATAGGTGTATGCACGCTAAATGTTAGCACCTTAACTGGAAGGACCGAGGAACTCGCAAGAACCCTTCGCAAAAAGCGCATTGATATCTGCGTTCTGCATGGAACCCGATGGTCTATCGTTAAAAACTGCGACATTGAACGCGAAAGCAGTGAAAATGGCTAAAAACTTCGGTAGCCCACACACTCAATATGGTGTTGGCACTGCCATCTCAGACGGTTTCCGTGATGTCATTAAAGAAGTTGAACGGTTTGACGATGATGATGACTTGTCACGTGCCCTTTGACGTGATCATCATTGTCGACGATCTTAATGGTCATGAGGGTGAAAAGGCAGACGGTAACAGGTGTCATGGGGAAAGGAGTTTGGAGCGTGCAATGAGAGTGGCGAGCGTATAATCGATTTTGCCGACACCCATGACCTTGTACTTATGAATACATGATTCACCAAATGATTGCCTTATCTTCCTACATTTCACAGTGGGAACAGTAAAATGCAACTCGACTATATTCTCATAACACGCCGACATTTTGCCACCGTCATTGATTGCAAAGCCGTTCCCTATGAGATCATCGCACCTCAACAACGGCCATTGATTACCGCCCTGCGAATTAACCCATCGATGAAACTGCGTGAGGAACGTACTGGTTCGCCGCGCATTAAATGATGGCGATTTCGTGAGAAGAAAGAAGAAATGATCTCACTTACGCGATTACCAACAATTGCGAATGTGGAGGAATCGTGCAACCAAATCAAAGACACGATCCACAGAGCGACCTCTGCTACCCTTGGGGTCACCAATCGGCTGTGGAATCACGATGTTGAAATGAAGGTCCGTGAAAAGAAACGTCTCTACCACAAGTTTTTCGACGATAAAACGCTCGAGAATTGGCAAATTTATAAGACTGCTAACCGGGAAGTAAAAAGAGGTGATCGTTGTCATCCGAGCGGACCATTACAAAAGTCTTTACGATAAACTGGACACTCGGGATGGCGAGAGAGATCTGCATCGATTTCGCAAAACCGGAAACGAACGCACACAGGATATCGAACATTTCTGTTGTGCTAATGACAAGAACGGTACTTTGCTTACCAACCGTCGAGCCGCGACGGACAGATGGCGAGAATATTTTGAGCAGAGTTCATCCTCCACTTACACAATCATTTCCGACATCTAGAGCAGTTCCACTTGTCAGCGCAACTGAAGTCGAGGAAGCAATAAAACGAATGAAATTGGGGAAAACCACAGGACCTGACGACATCGCATCTGAGCTCTGGAAAGCGAAGAGCTGGGACCCAACACTGTGGCTCAGTGAATTCTTTAATTGGGCTATTCAGGAAGGTAAAACACCATCAGACTGGCAAGAAAGTATCACAGTTCCTATATGGAAAAAGAAAGGTAGTCCTGCGCGGTTTTTCAAGGAGAAATACCGTGAGAAACATCGCCCTCTTTACGTTGCATTTCTGGATCTCGTTAAAGCGTTTGACTGTGTGCCATACGAACTCATCTGGTATGCTCTACGACACTTATTGCCAGAAGAACTCGTGCGTTGAATTCAATTGCTCTACCAGAATCCGAAAAGTGAAGTTCGAAGTGTTCGAGAACTGCGTTATGAAATTGCATCATGCATTAACGCAACCTGGATGAATTGGCGTTCTACAATTGGTGTTCTTTGTGGTCGAGGTATCAACGAACGTCCCAAATCTAAAGTTTACCGCAGTGTCGTCCGTGCTGTTGCCTTCTATGGTTCTGAGTTTTGGCCGAATAGAAAAGTCAATGAACGGCGTCTTGCGGTAATGAATATAAATATGAAAATAAGTATGAACTTAAACCTAACTAGATAATTTGAATATTAAAATTTGAAGACGAAAGGCAAGGTTTGCACAGAGAGGCGGGAAAGTTAAATTGATTTCAAAAATATTTGACTGAAGACTTTGTTATCTATTGTACCTGATACTTATTTTATTATTTATACGAGCGATGTTTCTAGAAAAATTAAACTTCTGTCTCCTGCATTTAGCCGTCTGCTCCGGAAGTAACGAAGACGAGTGTTATTCAAATAGTTTGTAGCAAACACCACTACATTCGACATACCAAAACTCGATGCTACTTCCCCCCAGGCAAGAAAGACGATCTCTATAAGTCACTTTTTTTTACTTTTCTTCAAATAATTTTCTTTATTACTTTTCTTCAAATAATTAGTGGCTGCTTCACTCTGAATACCAAAAAATCAATACTACTTCCCCCGCGACTAAAAACCATCTCTCAAAATAACTTGCGTGTCCGGATAGCTGAGTGGTTAGAGCACAAGGCTGTCGTACGGAAGGTCGCGGTTCAAATCTCGCTGGCGGCAGTGGGATTTGTATCGTGATTTGACGTCGGATACCAGTCGACTCAGCCATGAATGAGTACCTGAGTCAAATCAGGGTAACAATGTCGGGCGAGCGTAATACTGACCACATTGCCTCCTACAGTGTTCTGTAATGTACCGTTACGGTTTTGAATGAAGTGCTCTAACACACTTCAAGGCCTTGATCCAATATGGATTGTTGTACCAACGATTATTATTAAAAATAACTTTTCCTCCTGCTCATGGTGATTATTAATTTTCTACGAATAAATTGTATCAAACTCTTCTGTCCAGCTGAGTAGCTGTCCATAAAATTAGCCGGTCTGGGTTCCGCTCATTTCTCATTGTATTGCCCCTGGCCTTGAACTTTCATCCATCCACCCCGGCTCAGCGACAACAACGACTCCCCCTACCACGCTCAGAAACAAAAGAACGGCTAGAGCATGTACCCAACAATACGGTGATCCCTTCGGTAAGTTGGAACATTGGATTGCGAAAATTACAACAACATCCCAAACTTAAATATAAGCAAAGGATGTGAATGTACACTTTTCCCGTTCATTACTGTCTTTGACTTTTTGGAAATTAAAATAAAATTTGGAATTGTTCAAATGTAAATAAATTAATGAGTTTGGGGGAAAGCGACCAGTTGCTAGGTTTTGTTGTAAAATAAACGAAATTGGTAAATTGGAAAGAGTAAAATCGAAAAGCTAAGGGGAGTTAGGACGGGAGAAAATGAAGGAATATTGCATTTTTTTAAATACATTTTTCCGCCAGAATGTCCCTGGACAAAACAAAGGAAGTGTTGCGATCCTTTTCTTATGAGGCTGTTAGCTTTTCCTGATCTGGTTGTCATACGATACGGTATAGGGGTTATCCAATTTTATCCCGGTTAATTATATTATAGAATGGTTAAAGGGTAGTATAGGTTCCAGGGCGAAACGTGGATTGGTACCCACGATGGAGCATAAAACCTGGGAAACGCCTGCTAAACCAACACCAACAGCTCTACTACCAAACCCTATTTCAACCTCCACGTGGTGATTGCTCGGAGCTCTTTATTAACGAATAGCTGCAGACGGAGAACGATGAAGGCAAGTCTCCCGCACCTGAAAACGGGACAAATTGTACCAACTGGCCCTCCAGGTTAAGGGTTGGGAAGGGCTGACAACCCTACACGCAAATCAACTTGTTACGAAGCTACCAACGGAGTTTCGGACTGGAGTGACGACGCGACGAAGAACCCTGCAAAGAAAACGGAATAATGTTATTAGCTGCCAACAGAGCCTATTTTAGCTTACAAAAACTGTTCCGCTCGAAACATCTCACTATAGGGTCAAAGTTCTTACTGTGCAAACAATGATCTTGCCAGTCCTCATGTATTCCTCGGAGACTTCGCTTCTTAGTAAGAAAAATTGCGAACTCTTGGCCACGTTCAAGAGAAGAATCCTTCGAAGAATTTTTGGCCTCCTACATGAGGAAAGTCCATAAGGGCAATATCTATGGTAGAAAGAGAAGACGAGGCAGACCCTGCCTGAGATGGTGCGATGCCGTATTCAGGACGCCAGACAGTTTTTAGGGATGTCGATGATGATGATTGCTGTGATTTGATTTTTCGGTTGGTTAGGTTCTGAGATCGCGATCTGTTTCACTTTTTGGGACATACATTTTAAGCCATCACTCCCTGCGTTTCACCTAATATCAGAAGAAGATTATTTCCGAAAATTACTCTTTTTTCCTTTTGTTTCTGTTCTGTGAAAAAGAAATTGCTGCCCCGTTTCCTATATATGGGAAGCCCCGGCAACAACTGAGTAGGAGCAAATACAATATCATGGCATGGCGTGGCCAACTTGCTTCATCCATGGGATGTAATCTGGAATTAAAATAACTTTTAACGACTTTTCTTCATTTAGAATTTTATATGTTTTATATGATTATGCAATTGCTTAGGAAATTTGGATATTATACAATATTATTTTTAAAAAGGAAGCGCTTAAAAATAATATTGTGCAATGGCCAAATTTCCCAAATTTTTTTTTCGTAACATTTATTTTTGTTCTAAGAAAACAAGTCGGAACACTGGGAACTGGATACTTCGGGTGTAAAGGCTTTCTGTTCATCTTGTATAAAAAATTCCCATACACCTTTTCGCGTAAGTACATACCTAAAAATTCTAAACATTTTCTGATATATGTTTTTCCAAACTCCAACTCCGCCGTTCGTATGAGTTTACTCATATACAACTTTGTTAATAATTGATGGATTTTTTTCAAATTTTGTTCTTCTAAGATAAACTTAAGGAGAGTTTTCGGTTAAATTTCTTAAATATGGTAGGGATGTATTTGGAAGCCTATATTTCGTACGGATGCACCGTTATGAATTTTTTACCCGAATTTTCGGATGGATAGGATCTGAGAACCGTTATACTTTTTGGGTCACACATGTGAGTGATCCTACTGCTTTTATCTGGCGTCGCACAGTGGCCAGGGTGAGCCTAATCAACATTATCAATTTCGTCAGGATACCGAATTCTCTCATAGACGTGTACAGTTTTACCCTGGCTATGCTATTATAGCAATCTTGAAGTCGATGAAAAATGGTACAACTGATGGTCATATTCCAAAAGTTTTTCAATCGCTTGCCGCAGAGAGATCTGATCTGTTGCTGATTTGCCTGGAGGGAAGCCTCTTTGGTATGGGCCAATGGCGTTCTGTGCGTATGGGGCTGCCCGGCCCTGCAAGATAGCGGAGAATAAATTATAGATGGTACTCAGCAACGTGATACCTTTGTAATTGCTGTACTGCGTGATATCTCCCTTTTTATGTACGCGATAGATAATTCCTTGTTACAGTCGTCAGGCATTGATTCGCTGTACCACAGCTTGAGCATCAGTTGATAAACCGCTTGGTATAGTTGGTTATGGTTAGAGTACAAGACTGTCGTACGGAAGGTCGCGGTTCAAATCCCACTGGTGGCAGGGGGATTTGTATCGTGCTTTGACGTGGGATACCAGTCGACTCAGTTGTAAATGAGTACCTGAGTCAAATCAGGCCATCGAAATGTATAAGACCCCGTTGGTATGTCGGTAAAACTTCTTCCTTTTTTCGTCTGAGAAATCGCTTCTTCGCTCCAGAGAGTTCGTAATGGACTTATGCGCGTGCCCGCGTTCTTTGAGAGAGCATTATCCGGTATGCACCAAACGATCACTTACGAGACCATAAAACCGCAAGACAAAATATAAAAAGGACAAACGTTTACCGGATACTAAAAATTATATATTGCAAAATGAAAATAAGGCAGTGGAACACCCTTTTCCAAGGGTGAAAATGTAAATCCAAAACTAGAAAATAAAGTTAGGTGCACATGGAGCGCAACCAGGAACAAATTGAGATACGTATACGGTCTTTAGCGAAACCTCCCATGTGCAATGCACAAAATCATCCAAATGCTCATTCCTAATTATCAACAGTCAATGCAGATGATCAGTTTAGCCATCTCCACCGATTATAGTTAAATATGACCTGGAGATATCTTTACGATTGACCGGGTTAACCCGCATGATTAGTTCGCCATCCGCAATCATGATATCTTTAGACTTCTTTAGATTCTCACCGCAACGGGATGAAATAGGATTCTGCGGTTGAATGAGGAATGTCTTGCCTCAGAAGTGGATATAGACAACGCCTGCGAGTAGTGATATTGGAATAATTGTCCATGGCTCAAAAATTATAAATACTGTGCCGTAGTAGATTCGCACTGGTTTTCAGTTGTTCCACCAAAATATCTCATAATCTTTATAATGTATAATCAGGTCGTAGATACAATTTATTGTTTGAACATGCCAAATTGACTTTGTAAAAACCCAAGATTGAAGCAAATACTCGGACCAGGAGAAATAAGATTTATTCCCTTATCTCGTTTCAGAACTCTAATCATAATCATGATTGTACAGCGGGTACATTTAATAATTTATGGCCCGAAAGGTGATCCATTCATGTGTTCGTTAATCTCCATTCGTCTGAAATGTTGATACTGCACATGTACAAGCTCACTCGCAATCTGGCGATAAGATAAGATTCCAGGATTGTATAAAACCATGCCCTGACTAGAAATATGGTACTAAAATGAATTATGGCCAATGAGTGCGATTGCTGGCAAAAACACCAGGTATACAACTTTGATTAGAAATTGATTTCACCAGCTTGATAAGTGTCTTTAGGTGATCCAAAACGATTCCGGATTGCCATCAATAAAGATACGAAGGTCATCATAAAAGTTGGAATAGCATGGAAGCCGTCTAATAAAGACCCTAAAGATTTTTGCAACATATTGGACTGTGGAGCAGGGATTCATAGAGGGATGGGTGGTGCTTGTTAAGAACTGACTGAACGTCATCTGAAGAAGCATAATATACACAAAAGCCAAGCATAAAAATCGTCGAATTCGATATGATAAGCGATAACTGTTCTAGATACGTATATTTTTATAGAACTCGCCTACAATCAGCACAATCTAAACACATATGTGCGTACCTATGCAACCTGTACGCAAAGAACTCGCTTATGACATCATGCTTACAAATATTTGAAGTTATCATGTTTATCTACTTCTTCACTCAAGTAAATTCTAATTCGAGCTTTATCAAATCTACAAGGATTTAATGGAAATCTTAAGAAAATATCAGAAAATGTGGGATTTGAAAAATGGGCGATATAAAATTAAATAAAAAACCTAAGAAATTAGAAAATCTGTGATTAGTGTTGAGGAAAAGACTGATTGACATATTTATGGTGGAAACAAGACTATCTGGAGGAATACAAGGCGTTGTTGAGGATTTCATTAGATGGTTTGCTAGATTTTGGAAAGATAGCTTGACTAAGGAGTGAATAAAAACCGAGATAAGAACTATTGGGGATAACTCGAATTGAAGGTTCGAGTTAGAATTTTATGGAAAGCGATTAACTTATTCTTGAGTCAATATAATTGGAATTATTTCAGCACAGCCACGGGCACTTTGGCAATGCGTAAGATCCGTGTTTTGTTGCAATCACATTATCAGTGCGACATTAGCTACGTAAATTATGACTGGGTAAATCTGGACACCAATTTGCTATTTTTATTACGGAGATAACTTTTTGTCAAAGTGTACCTCGGATTTCCATACGTTATAGGAAGAAACTGCTTTGGATGAAAAGTTCAATGTAGGTCCAAGGTTTTTTGGTCGGCTCTCAAGACGCTTTCTCCAACTCTTTCCAAAACTGGCTCCCACTCCAAGGCGCGGGCGAGGGGTTACCCGCTCTTCCTCTTGCACGTGCCGTTGGGCAATTGTATCCCATACCTGTAGAAATATTTCAATCGCTGTACAATTATTTATCAGTGGGATCCGAGCGCTAACGCAAAGTAACAACCATAAAACAAATTGCTTATTTTTTCAGAGTTTTCTCAAAAATTAACTTTATAATGCTCAGTCATTGAAATCCAATGGCATATCTCAGCTTCAATCTGGACTTATTTAGATAAGAACAATAATGACTTTAGGAAAATTAAAAACCTCAAAATAGAATCTGATTAATCAACCATTGAACTGAATTTCATTCAGTTTTATATCCACAATTACCGCCCATAAATTTAGGAGAGCAAATCAAAGATTATAAAATCTACACTTTGTAATATCATAAAATACTTGCCTTTGCTTTCAACAAAGACTATGCGCTCTTATCGTTTTTGGAAGAAACGCACACAAATCATATTCGATATCAGGTTATGATGCTTGCGCGGAATGCGAACAAGCTATAAAAAGTTAATTGTGTTTTGTTCCTGTCTATTGTCTGTACCTGCTCCATATTTTCCATTGGATCAATAACAAACTTGGGGAAAGTGGCAAAATAAATAAAAGAGGAGTACACGGCGTTCTTAACAATGGAAAAAACCATGGTGGTTTCTTATAAGCATCCAATGGCAAACACAAGGGACGAAAAACTGAATGAGTTGTAACGGATCTTCGACCACTTTTCAGCCTCAAGACCTCATATTTATTCGGATCCTAGATTTGGATAATAGCGCTGCCGAGGTGCCAAAGAAACTTCAAATATGTATGTTTGGTTGTGCGTTCGGTAAGATTTAAATGTTTGGTAGGCATGAAAACCTCCTGAGTTGAATTCCACCTGACCGAATAGGGGTTTCGTTCCTTGTCTTGGTGAATAGCAGCTAAAATTCATTTCGCACTTTAAAATGACTATTAAACAGGCAGAGTAGGGTCTTAAAGTTGAAACTAATTTTGGAAATTTTTCATCGCAATATCTTTCTTTAGGTTAACTTTCTTTCTAAAGTGATGATAGAAAGCAGGGTGGATACACTATTGAACTTGACAGTGTCGTAGTCCGTTTCACTTTAATCCTTAATATTCGGACAGGGTGTCTTCAGGTGTTCCAATCAACGTGAAGTCATTCTGCACGAATCTTCTGACAGTAAGGTAGACTTTGAAAAATTGAAATTAGTGATTTTTAAGGTTTTGTTTGCAAAACAAAACCTTATTAAAATCGGTTCAGTGTCTGTCTGCCTATTTGTCACACGCACTTTTCTCAGAAACGGCCATACCGATTTACGCGAAATTTGGTGGGAAGGTGGGAACTGTGGACGCCCAGACATGCGTTGAGTGATATCCTTCTAGGTTGAGATTTAGGTTTAGAGTCCCCATACATGTGAAGGGGCGTACATGCGGATATAGTTATGTGGGGTATCAAATGAAAAGTCTCTATTAGTACTTTTCGAAGCCGGTATTGGTTTTGAGATTTGTTAGATGGTGGGGAGTGGGAGAGGTGGAAAGAGATGATTTCTTTACAATTACAGAAACTCAAAGTTAACTTTACCGTGTAAATTTACTGCAACTAAATATGAATATCACACTAAAGTGGGTAGACATGCTAAATGCATACACATAACAAGCTACGTACAAATGTGATAGTTCTACACTCAAATATATTCACAAAAGGAGCAAACAAAACCTTTCATACCTGAAGCGCCCAGCTTCCGGTTTCCCGACTTGTTTAGTGCTAAAATATTGTTAAATTGGCAGTGGAGTCGAGAGTTTTCGAAAAATTTCGAGCAAATTGGCAACAGACTTATAGGTCTGTGTAGTCATACATTTTCGGATCTCTGTTGTGATAATATTCCTCCTGGACAGCCACGAACCCAGTGATGTCCGGCCAAGGCAGATATGTATTTAAAACTAACGTTGTGTCATTTAAGCCATTTGTGTAACCATCCATATGATGCCGGAAAGTAGAATATCCGACTTTTTCGGGTATTTCTTATGCCTTGGCCTCCACGATTGGCCCAGAATGGGAATATTTTTGCTGCTTACGTTTACAAACCAGTCATAGCGCAATTTGTCATCCTGGGAGGCAATTCCTTCTTCGGTGAATGTTAATTTCAGAATGTCATTTAGCCTTGATGAGGCCTTGACTTTTTATAATTCCTGCAGCTTGCGTTTTTACAATATTAAATCTGTCCTTAGATGACCATGTATGCGAGGGGAAAAGGCGTGTGTCCATCAACTTTATTTAAGGGGGTCATCCCGTTTGAAGGTCGTTTTTCTCGCTGATGAAGGTACAAATACGAATTTTTCACCATATATTTATTAATATTTTGAGCATTCGTAGTATCTTTCCTAGCTCACACCCATCTTTAAAAACCAGGCGTTTTTTTGCTGACACGCTGGAGGGCGCTGTGATCATCTTAAAGAAAATGTACTTTAATATGCGGACTTACCATAATCTGCAGATTATGATTATTAGAAAATATCGAATTTTTGGTGCCTTGTTAAACTTTTTTTAAATTTTGGTATTTTTCAAGAAAAAAACTAAGGAATTAATCGCAATTATCCTAGTTTTCGAACCGTAGAAATATGTTCTGAAGAAGTCGTGAAAGTTTCAAATTATTTCGTTGGATAGATTTCGGGCTATGGAGGCAGCTGGCATGCGGTTTCGAGAAAAACGCACTTAAAAAGTGGAATGTGATTTTTAACCATAAAATCTTAACTGACCATAAATCTGCTATACCTAGCCCATAAACCGTAGGTTTCTGGAATTCCAATTCTTATAAATTTAGTGAAGTCATTCGAACGTCATTCGGACCGAAAAATACGCACTTTATTACGGCGATCGACATAGACCTGGCATGTGACATTTTACCTGTTTAACACTGTAATTTCCGAACGAGTCCGAATATCAAAAAATTATTTTCTATACTATATCAAGATACAATTGATGCCAAAAAAATCAATTCGTCGGATCCGAGACACGAGATGACCCCGTTAAAATACTTTTAATCAACAGCGAACATTGAGAAAAGCTCCTTGTAGTCGGATGGATATACATTCGCAATATGTACATGTTGCATTAATATGCAGGTGATATTACTTACATTTTCATATTCAAAATAAGAAAGAGAACAACGGAGAATTTTGCCTGAATTTTCATTACATTTAAGAATGTCGGTAGTTATAATGGAAAGTAATTAACATGTAAAAGTATTACAGTTTATCGCATTCCTTTTAGAACTGACTCTGTTTTGGAATTGTCAACCACAGCTGGTTAGAAATCGTAGGAGGACCTGTTTTGATAGAGTGTGATATTGTGTACAGCATAAAGTGGAATAATAACGTTTAATGTCGTTTCTATTTCGGAGCTAAGCAAATTTTGTAAACTAGATTAAGCAATGGAATATAAAATACGATTATAATAAATGACTCTTTCACAGTAAAACACATGAAACACGCATGATAAAGCACACGTTATAAAATTACGTTTTAATTTTCAGCTAAAGGCGAAACTGGGCGATCCAAAAACAAACATATGTAATAAGTTTTTATTGACCAAGCCGCAGGCAATTCTACAATTTTTGCAATTTATTTTTTAGATTGTGTTTTTTGTTTCTCTGTTTGTCTTACATTAAATACAGGTAGATAAAGTATCTGTGTCCCGCCAAGAAAGCGTCTTTTTTCTAAAACCATAACGAAAAAGAAGGGACTAAGGAGTTTGACCGTCTTTGTCGATCAAACTTTAAAGGTAATCTGTGATCTATTCTAAGATTATTTTGACTATTATCTTTCCGAAGGCAAGAAGCGCGAAGCACTCAATGAGAAAAACCTTACCTTATCTTTAAGGATGAGTAAAAGTTGCAACTCTGCGGAGACTATAGGAATAGTGTCGTAAGGTAACCATCAAGGCTGTGGGAGTAATGCCACTTTTGAACGCGTTGATAATAAAAAAAATTTCGTTTCAATTTGGATGTGCCGACTGTATATGCATGTTACACTGATTTGAACATCACGATCCAAATACCGTGTTTTGAAAACCTCTCCAGAATTACGGAATTCCCCATAGAAAACCTTCTTATTCCTCTATATGGGAAACGGACATTGTTGCGTAGCACAGCCACCAATCAAACAATGTGAAAACGAACTGGTTCGCCGTGAATTAAACGGTGGCGATTTCGCGAGAAAATAGAAGAAGATAGATCTTACTTACGTGAGTCGACCAATATAAACGTCGAATCAAAATAACAAAACGATCCAAAGTGGCCTATGTAAGCGTCGTGGTCATTGAGCCTTATAAGCGGTTCACTGACCTAGATACTTGCCTTGGAATGACAATGTCTAAACGAAAGGCCGTGAAATTAAACTCACATGTCGAACACTTCTATTGCCAGTATTTGGATCAACTCCACCTGCCAGAACCGCTGAAGTCGAGGAAACAATCTAATGAATCAATTCGGGAAAACACGAGGGCTTCACGACATCGGAACTAATCTTAGTTGGGATCGAACCCTGTGCCTCAGCGAGCTCTTTAATCGTATTATTGAGAAAGGCAGAACACTAAATTGTTACAGCTTAACTTTAAAACATTTCGAAAGTGATTATTTAACTCTTGCCAGAAAGCCTAACACCTGTCTCTGAAAAGTTGATAAAAATTCCAATATTAAAACAAGCCAGGAAACCGGAAGCTTGACGCTTCAGGTATTGAGGGTTTTGTGTTTCCCTATGTGAGGAGCGATTAGTGCATAACAGTTTCGCGTGTACATAGTTCAAAATTCCATTATCCTCTATTTTTTAGAGTAAAGTACTGTATTATAGTGACCCCATACGCTTCACAGTTTAATATTATTAGCAAATGTGAAGAACTTAACCTCTACTAGAAACAAAAAAGGGCTAGGGAGAAGTAGATTCTGCAGGAATGGAATTTTAATATTTCACTCGAATGTTAATTATGCCGTCAGCATCTTATTTGCATGGCTTAGGATGCAGTTAATTCGCACAATTCGCAAAATTGATAACTTTCAACTACTATTACCTTGACACTAATAGCCGAATTTTTATGAAACTTTATATGCTTATACACGATACAGTCTTCTACGCTGGTGGCTTAGGATGAATTCAAGGGGTTTTTTTTCAGTCAATTTCTAAAAGTTGGTAATATACTATTAGTAAGTTTATTTGAATAGATATCGGAATGGGATTTTAGGGCCCAGATATCGTCTAAGCGCACCTTCCTAATTTTTTTCGGATTTCTGGGTTGGGTACGTTCCGAAAATGAGTCCTGCCTCACTTTAAGGGTGTATATTTTGACTCCTCACTCACGTACTTTACAATCCACGTCAAAACTGACATCAGATTCAGTATTAATTCAGACCTTTCATTTGATACCCTACATGGAAACATTTGATAAAAAAAATGTATACATCCCCCCTTTTCATGCATGGGAAGCCCTTCTTTAAACTGCACGCAAATTTTTGTCACTCACTGTATGGGTGGAATTTCATAGTTCCCATCTCTCCACCAAATTTGATTCGGATCGGTTTAGCCGTTTTGGAGAAAAGTGTGTGTGACAGACCGACAGTGAATCGATTTTAATAAGGGTTTGTTTTACACAAAACCTTAAAAATTAATATATCGCTTGTTTCAAGGACTTATTTCAATAATAGCTCGAATAATATAAAAACATATTAACTTTTTTATCAGCTTTCATATATTCTTGATTCAAAAACAGCACAAACCCTTAGTAAATATTGGACATATTTTTTGAACAAATTTTATATTTATTTAACAAACTTTTAAGAAAACTACTTTGGAAATATTTGCTTACAAATTGCTCTCTTTCAGTCACGCGTATCATGCTCAATTTACATAACACGTCGTTAGAAACAAGATGATCGGATCGGGTAAGAAGCCCAGCTAGGGCGTCCATCTCAACCGACGCAGGAGGACAGGCCCTGGTCATGTCGAGAAGTTTGGAAGGATGCAAGGGTTCTTGACACGTTAACGGCGTCAGGACGTAAGTAAATTCGTCCAAGCAAAACAAATGCGTGTCTGCACGCTAAATGTAGGCACGCTAAAAGGCGCATTGATATCTGCGCTCTGCAAAACCCCGATGGTCTGGTGCCAAACATTGCGACATAGATCGCGAACGCGGTAAAAATGGCTACAAACTTCTCTATTTTGTCAGCCCACACACTCAATACGGTATTGGAAATTACAATTTCATAGGGTTTCTGAGTAATTTCTTGATGAAAAGATCTGTAACGTGCCTGCCGATGACGCGAAAAGAAATGATCTCACTTACGCGATTACCAACCATTACGAATGTGGAATAATCATGCAACCAAATCAAAGACACGATTCATAGAACGGCCTCAACCGAAATACTTGGCTCTGGAATCACGATGTTGAAATGAAGGTCCGTGAAAAGTTTCTCGACGATAAAACGCTCGAGAATTGGCAAATTTATAAGAATGCCAACCGGTAAGCAAAACAAAGCGATCGCTGTCACCCGAGCGGACCATTACAAAATTCTTACGATAAATTGGACACTTGGGATGGCGAGAGAGATTTGTATCGACTTGCCAAAAGCCAAAACGAACGCACACAGGATATCGAACACTTCTGTTGCGTTAATGACAAGAATGTTCTTTGCTTACCAATCATCGGGTCGCGACGGATAGATAGCGAGAATATTTCGAGCAGATTTCAACCGAAGAATTTGTTCATCCTCAACTCCCACAATCATTACCGACATTTGGACCAATTCCACCTGTCAGCGCAATTGAACTTGAGAAGGCAATAAAACGAATGAAATCGGGGAAAGCAACAGGACCTGACGACATCGCATCTGAGCCCTGGAAACGCTGGGACCCACAGTATTGGCTCAGTGAATTCTTTACTCGGGTTATTATGGAAGGTAGAACACATCTGACCGGGAAGAAAGTACCACAGTTCCAATATAGAAAAAGAAAGGTAGTTCAGCAGAATGTTCAAATTACCGTCCGATCCCGTTACTTTTCATACCATGACGATTTTTGAACGCACTCTTAACAACCGTATTCGCGAAATTGTTCAAATAACCGTCAATCAAATCACATTTGTAGAAAACTGTGGAAGTACTGACGCAACACACGCTGCGCAGTTACTCATGGAGCAACACAATGAGAGCATCGCCCTCTTTACATTGCATTTCTGGATCTAGAGAAAGCGTTTGACAGTGTCCCACATGAACTCATCTGGTATGCTCTACGACAATACTTACTGCCAGAAGAACTCGTGCGCTGGGTTCAATTGCTCTACCACGATCCGAGAAGGAATGTTCGAAGTATGACGGGTGTATCAAAACCGCTTCGTGTCTCTATTGGTGTTCATCAAGGAAGCGCCCTCTCGCCACTTCCCTTTGTTCTCATTACGGACACCGTCATACAGGACATCCAATGGCTTTATGCAGATGATGTTTTCCTAGCATCTCATAGCAAAAATGATCTCGAGAAACTTGTCCAAAAATGGAACAAAAATGACCGGCCCAGAACTAAGCGATTTAAATATCTTGGGCCACTGCAATCAGCCAATGGAGAATTGGGTTATGAAATTGCTTCACGCATTAACGTAATCTGAACGAAGTGGCGTTCCACAACTGATGGTCCCAAATCTAAAATTTACCGCAATGTCGTCCGTTCTGTCAATTTCTTGGGTTCTGAGTGTTGGCCGACAATAAAAGACAATGAATGGCGTATGATTGTTTCAAAAGGGTCGCTCGCTAAGTCCGGTGGTTGAAGTATAGTGTACATTGGGCTGTAATTTTCTCGACTTTAACTTTGAAATCGCATAGGGAAATATTCTTCTCATTTACCTTCCCATGTGTTATGTGTTATGAATGTGTTATGAATTAATTTGTTACAAAACGCCAACTTACTCATAGAGCAACCGTTTGTCTTCTCGGTACAAGATGGTTACTGCATAACCGCCGCGATTCTATGTTAATGCCTTCCCGATTTTCAATTTCGAAAAGGCAATGTAGACACCTTTCCAATTCGATGCATCGTTGTCTTACAGCTGTAATTGATTACATACATAACAATAAAACTTGAAATAGAAGTTTGAATTTAGTTGATTTTGATTAGAATGCTTTCATTTTTCCTGATGTGCCAATACTTTTACTGGAATCGGTTGTGTCACTAGGTATAACCGTTTCTAAGAAAACTGCGTTTGACAGTCAAGCAGACAGAAAACGAATCCATTGTAATAAGATTCTCAGAAACTACTCAACACAAATATCTGGAAAGAAACATGGTGGTCCATGGTGTCGAAATACCCTCCATACCCAGTATTTGTTTAAGTAAAGTTAATGATAATATACTACGATATTAATTATAAGCATCTTTCCTAGAAATTGACTGGGAACTCCCCTAAACTTTATCCCAGAATCATTAACTTTTGTAGTAATAAAGACTATACTATCGAGCATGACACTACCAAGTTTGATGGAAATTGTACGATTACCGATTATAATTTTGCTTAATGGGTCAAAGTTGTCACTTTTATGCAAATTTCTTGTATTCTAAGGCTTTGAATATCAGTATAATACTGAAGTGAATAGTTTGACAAACTAAATGCATTAAGCTTGTAATCTAGGTAAGAGTGAGACAGATGCCCAATTAAATATGCTTAAGAAAAATACAAAACCTTTCAAAACCTGATACCTGTTCAATTTCATCATCATCATCATCGTCATCAACGGCGCAACAACCGGTATCCGGTCTAGGCCTGCCTTAATAAGGAACTCCAGACATCCCGGTTTCGCGCGGAGGTCCACCAATTCGATATCCCTAAAAGCTGTCTGGCGTCCTGACCTACGCCATCGCTCCATCTGAGGCAGGGTCTGCCTCGACTTCTTTTTCTACCATAGATATTGCCCTTATAGACTTTCCGGGCGGGATCATCCTCATCCATACGGATTGAGTGACCCGCCCACCGTAACCTATTGAGCCGGATTTTATCGACAACCGGACGGTCATGGTATCGCTCATAGATTTCGTCATTGTGTAGGCTACGGAATCGTCCATCCTCATGTAGGGGGCCAAAAATTCTTCGGAGAATTCTTCTCTCGAACGCGGCCAAGAGTTCGCAATTTTTCTTGCTAAGAACCCAAGTTTCCGAGGAATACATGAGGACTGGCAAGATCATAGTCTTGTACAGTAAGAGCTTTGACCCTATGGTGAGATGTTTCGAGCGGAACAGTCTTTGTAAGCTGAAATAGGCTCTGTTGGCTGACAACAACCGTGCGCGGATATCATCATCGTAGTTGTTATCGGTTGTGATTTTTGGCCCTAGATAGGAGAAATTGTCAACGGTCTCAAAGTTGTATTCTCCTATCATTATTTTTCTTCGTGTTTGTGTTTGACCAGTGCGGTTTGATGTTGTTGGTTGATTCGTCTTCGGTGCTGACGTTGCCACCATATATTTTGTCTTGCCTTCATTGATGTGCAGCCCAAGATCTCGCGCCGCCTGCTCGATCTGGATGAAGGCAGTTTGTACATCTCGGGTCGTTCTTCCCATGATGTCGATATCGTCAGCATAGGCCAGTAGTTGGGTGGACTTGAAGAGGATCGTACCTCTTGCATTTACCTCGGCATCACGGACCACTTTCTCGAGGGCCAGGTTAAAGAGGACGCATGATAGCGCATCCCCTTGTCGTAGATCGTTGTTGATGTCGAATGGTCTTGAGAATGATCCTGCTGCTTTTATCTGGCCTCGCACATTGGTCAGGGTCAGCCTAGTCAGTCTTATTAATTTCATCGGGACACCGAATTCTCTCATGGCCGTGTACAGTTTTACCCTGGCTATGCTATCATAGGCGGCTTTAAAGTCGATGAACAGATGGTGTAACTGTTGTCCATATTCCAACAGTTTTTCCATCGCTTGCCGCACAGAGGAAATCTGATCTGTTGCTGATTTGCCTGGAGTGAAGCCTCTTTGGTATGGGCCAATGATGTTCTGGGTGTATGGGGCTATCCGGCCTAGCAAGATAGTGGAGAATATCTTATAGATGGTACTCAGCAACGTGATACCTCTATAATTGCTGCACTGTGTGATATCTCCCTTTTTATGTATGAGACAGATAATGCCTCGTTGCCAATCGTCAGGCATTGATTCCCTGTCCCATACCTTGAGCACAAGTTGATGAACCACTTGGTGTAACTGGTCGCCTCCATATTTAACCAATTCGGCTGTAATTCCATCGGCTCCTGGCGACTTATGATTTTTTAGCCGATGAATTGCACGGACTGTCTCCTAAACTTGGTGGTGGCAGTATTTGTCCGTCGTCTTCAGTTGGCGGGACCTCCAACTCGCCGATGTTCTGGTTGTTCAGTAGCTCATCAAAGTACTCAACCCATCGCTCCAATATGCCCATTCTGTCGGAAATCAGATTTCCCTCTTTGTCTCGGCAGGATGAGCATCGAGGTGTATAAGGCTTCATCCTGCTGACTTGTTGGTAAAACTTCCGCGTCTGGTGCGGTTGCTCCCTGTACTTTTCTAGTTCATAGACTTGTTGGTTCTTCCAGGCTTCCTTTTTCCGTCTGTGAAGTCGCTTCTCCACTCGTCGGAGTTCGTGATAAGTCTCTCCACGGACATTTCAAAACCAAGATAAGATAAATCCGTTCAGTCGTTCTCGAGTTTTAGCGAGACTAACGCACAGCAATCGATTTTTATATAGTTATAAGATTCGGGGTTTTAGTCCACTATTTACGCTTACCATATTTGCTTCATTATCTTATCCTTAACCAAGGCAGTCCTGGATATTTAAAACCATCTTTTTCTAGCTCTATCAATATTGTATTAATCAAATATTCTCCAGTTGACGCATTGCAGAGTCTTAAGACAATTGACAGTTGTTCAATTCTGCTACAGCCTCTAGTGTAGTCGACCAAAAAAGAATAATATTTTGCTTATTTTACCCTATCAATCACTTCACCAGTTACTGGCTTTGACATCAATGTAATCAATTCATTTTGAATACCGTGGTTTAGATAATAGTGTCCAAGTAGTTTGTCACTAATGCGTCTCGTAACGTAGGATCAAATTTAGATATCTCTATGAGTCTATGAAGTTACCGGAGTTTCTATCGTCTTACTCTGAGAGAGATTCTCTGTGACTTCTAAATGGTGGCTTATGCTAAGAAATTTATGATATCAATTAATCTCTCAAACAAATTTTACCAACTTTTTTGAGATTCAATAAATTTGCCTTTCTTTCGAATAAGAAATTGCACCTGGGACTCTACCAGTTATTTCTTTGGTTCTAATAAGGTAAACAATCCAAACCACGATAAGAAGTTAGCCATTCACATTATCTAAACGTCTGTCGTCGATTCGTGCATTCTTTTCAGAACAGAAAATCATACTTTATTTAACCAAAAGGACTACAGACTTGAACTGACCAAACAACTTGTAAAAATCGTCCTATTTCCCATTCAGTTTCTTCCCCTACCGCCAAATGTTCCCCATTTTCCTCGATTTAGCAGCCCGACGACTGAACACAAGGCGCGAAAAAAGAAAGATGTTCAGACCACGATCCCGGGCCGGGTTGGGCTGTGTGTCGACTATTTCCACCCTTACCACATCATCCAACATCGTCATCATTTTGTTTTTTTGTAAAATAATTATTTGTGTAAATATCTGCTCGTAAATATTTTTTTAGATATATATATGTATATTTAGTTGCAAGGTTTTCTTTCTTCTTTGTTTCGAAAGTTTTGTGTGAAAAAAAAAACGATTTACGATTTGGTGGACATATAGGGACTATAGAAAATCCCACGCACACAGTGGGTGATATAAACTTAGGTAGAGTTTAAAGGGGAACTCCCCATACATGCAAAGGGCCAAGTAAATCAGAAAGTGGGTGAGTAAGGAATCAAAATGTGGACACTTGAGTGAGCCGGGACTCATTTTCGGAAACTACCCAAACTAAAAATCCGAAAAAACAGGATTATATTATATCTAGGCTCCAAATTTGTCCCATTTCGATAACTGCTCAATTAAATTTAATAATGGTATATTGCCTAACTTTTCGAAGTTGAGCAAAAAAACCCCTTAAGTTCATCCTAGGAGTACCAGGATAGAGGACAATGGCTCGCATACTCATACCAAATTTCATTGAAAAGCGGCCATTAGTGATAAAGTTATGGCAATTCAAACTTATCGAATTTACTGCAACTGAAGCCGACTTCATAATTAACTGGAATATTAAAGTCCGATATATGAAGCTGTTACTTCTCCCCAGCCCTTTTACCTTTTGTTGCTATTAGGTGAACCCTTTTTAAGGTCACACACTTTGCTCAAAAACCGCTATATCGATTGACACGAAACGTGACGAGAAGGTGGGAATTGTCAACGCCCAGACATAAAATGAGTTACATTTTTCTAGATTAAGACTAAAATACATGCAAAAGGGGGTATACAATTTTTTTTTCACCTAATATAGTCATTTTGAGGTCTTGATTAGTACTTTTCGACGCCAGTCTTAGTTTTGATATTTGCTAGAAAAGCGGGGAGTGCGAGGGGTCGAAAGTGATGATTTCTCTAACGGACCTATTCTCAGAAACTACCCCACTGGAAAATCTGAAAAAAATCATAAGCTTCCTCTATACGATATCTAGGCTACAAAATACTGTCCATATCGATATCTGCTCAAATAAATTTAATAATATTATATTACTATTTTTTGGGGGAAATTGAGTAGAAACCTCTCTTAAGTTTATCCTAGAGACTAAGAGACTAAAAGACTATAGTATGAAGCATGTTATCCCCAAGTTTCATCAAAATCACACTATTACTAACAAAGTTTCAGTAACTTAAAGTTTTCTTTATCGTGTAAACTTACTGCAACCCGTAGTATCATGATATCATAAGCATATTATTGTTCTTTAACATTAGGTTCATCTTCTGACTGGGTCAACAAATATCGACAAAATGGATTCGAAAAATGAAGGTCTTCAGTTAATTGCTGTTATGATTCGCGACAAAGCTTTAAAAATAAACGGGTAGCCAAATAGAAAAGGATATCCGATTATGAAGGCAGCGATCAATCTATACAATCTGCCAAAAGCCGGTTTCAAGGAAGGTTTTTTACACCATGATTGATTCTGTGGTAAGCAATATGGATTCAATATTTTTGTATTTAAAACAACATTTTGAAAATGTTGGCTTTCCCTATTATCTAAGCAAGTTAAAAAATATTTCCAAAGCGCAAATATTGAAAAACTGTCAAGATCTACAGTCCTGCAAGTAGGGGAGAGCAATGACTTCGAACCTTAGGAATTATATGAAGAATTACAAATTATGATCCCAAATTTACCCAACTACATTAAAGATGTAAAACATTTGCTCCAATACATCACAGAAAACAGGTGAACCAGGAAGGATTTTCGGCTTTGATGGTTTTATCCATTGGCGCAGATATATGTAGCTTCTAAGCTGAGTTACGAAGCAATCAGTAAAACTAAAAGTAGGAAATTTATTTTTCTTTAATTTTTGAATTATTTCTTTACCATTTTTCTTTAATGTTCCAAAGAAATATTAGTAGATATTTTGTTACTTTATGAATATTTCAAGTGTTCCTTTTATTTTATAAATCAGAGGGCCTCGCGGAATGTACCTTGCCCACATTAAATTTAGGCCTTGCCTCGCTGCCTATCGCTAAAATCTACATTACCCACTCAACGAAATTTTGTTGAAGCTATTACCCGAGAATGTACGTAGTTCGATTCTTTTGATAACGTTATATTTCTGCATTGTTATTGTAAACTGAAGTTATTATATCAAAGAATTTGAATCATTGCATTGTAAAGATTTATTCCATTTTTATGCAAGCTCATCGCCCAGATACACGAAACGATAGAGTAAATGAGTTGGATGTGAGTTACTCAATCCCAATTCGCTAAACTCTGAGAGCTTAACGTACATACTCTTCTGACGTGTCCAGCAAACAGTAACACAATTCCCTCGTTCTACTTGAGATCCTCCGAAACGCACTCCTTTAATTCAAATATTAATTCATGTAAGAGAAATTTGGAAGCATCACCCATTACTGCGTATTATATCCGTAAGAATGCAATTAATGCTATCTCAGAAGGGGAATCACCGGAAACTAAAATCAGTAAGGACTCAAACCATAAATCGGCCAAAATCCTGCGAACAATGTGTTTATCCTTGAGATTTATTTACCATTTGTGAAAGCAAGACGAGACGCTACGCGGATTCACAATCAAAAGAAGACAGACGAAGGCCGGCGTACATCTGGAAATCACAACTTGTGTCTCACTCTGTCCCACTTGCACTGTTTACTAACAAGAAGCAACAGTTTCCACAGGCCCCGCCCGCCAATATGGTGGATATTTATTCCGCGCCAGTGGAGGGGTGTCGAGATTGCTTGTTCGCTCTGCACTTGTGCCGCGGAGAGGGGGCTCGTACATAGACCCGGGGCGGAGCCTCGTTCGATCCAGTTCCGATTCAGTGTGGCGTAATTGCCAAGCACTCGAGTTTCGGTAGTGTGCAATCCGGTTGTGAGCTGTCGAGGGTCGGAACGGCGAGTAGCATCCAGTGGGCACCCATGTCACACGAAATCAGTGTGGCCGTCCGCGGAATCATTTTAGGAATCGTTCGATTCGAACATGAGACAGTGCGACAGTAGTGGAGTGACGGTTGCTGATTGATTGACTTACGAGGCGGACGGTTACGTGGAAGCGCCGGGACGTCTGTAATTGAACAAGCACACGGGCACACTGATCGGAGGGGCAGCGTGAGTGTCCTGCAACTGAGTTCCCAGGACGCAAGGGTCGTAACATAACTTAAAGGGCGAAGGAATCAGAGAAGTTGTGTTGTCAGAAGCGGATGTCGCGCAGTGAGTGCTTATGGCTCGGTAGTGCGATAGTCGCGGTACCGTTGATTTGGGAAATCGGAACTTGCCACTCCATGGTCAGAGTCTCAATAAAAATCACAGGCCCGGGTGCAGTGACTTTCCGGTCCAAGAACTCTTTCTGAGCCCCGTTGTCGTCATTGAATTAGTGGAAATGAGTGCGTGAGGTTGACTGGAGTGAAACATCGCACATTGCATGCAACGTACTCAGTCGAATAAAGTTAATGTGAAGTGAACCAAGTGTGGAATTGAAGCTAACTCGAAACCAAGCCTAACAAGTGCAATTCGAATATGATGGAACAGAAGACTATGCCTCTAGATTATAGTATAAATGTTAAAAATGAACCCGGCGCTGTTCACCAGTCGCAGCATCACCAGTACCAAGCGGACGCATCGCTCGTGTCCGCCACCGTCACAGTGCCTACGTCTGCAGTGCAGGTGCCCAGTTCGCATATCCCTTTGTCGACCGCGAAGAGTGGCCACCAGCAGACCAGCGCCAACAGCAGCCCTGCCGTTGGTGGACCCCCACTGATTTCCAGCGCTTTTCGAGTGGTGACGCCGAAAACGAAAACCGACGGTAATTCAAGCAAACTTGTCCTATGTTTATCCATCCCCCATTCGCACAAATACGCCACGAGGCGTCTCGTTGGCAAAACCAGCAATTAATCTCAGGTGACCGATATATTCCTGTGTTCATCCACGAACACCCCTTCTATGGTCGCGGGACCAGCAATGTCGCCAGGATTGTACCGTGTTTCGCGAAATTAATTTTTGAGACGAATACTTGGGACTACTGTTGATCCGCGAAAATGGCATTTTGAAATTATTCAGGTATAACAATTCGCATGTATTACTCGTGGGTGCAATTTATTAGGGATTGTCGCTCGGCAGAATGTTTACACGGAGGAAATGGTGTTGACGAATCCTCTACATATAGAGATATCTGAGGAGAGGAGTATGATTGCACAGTAAATCCTGGTTTGGTCGGGTGGACAAAGAGTGAGATTAATAACAACGCATAATATTTTCATTAATTAGGATGATGTTTATATGGGGCAGGATATTCTTACCCAAATATAATGCGTTGGATAGCAATTTAATTACATTACATTTCGAAAGTAGTTTCTAATGACATCGGTTTGACATAACTGAATGACGGCAAACGTGCCAAATCACGGTGCGTATTCGTTCGAAAGTGGTAAATGCTCCCTTCGTCCGGTACAAACGTTAATCGAACTCCTAGCAAATGAGAAAAGCTGCTTTTCCGGAAGGAAGCAAGTTCCTCTCAAATTGGGGATACAAATACCGACGGGACTACCTGTTTTTTTTTTTTACGTTTTAAACTACCATTTGGATGCGGATCGAGATCGAGTGTCCTTCATTCCGCTTAATCAAAGGGAAAGCTAGGCACGGCCCCTTTAAATTTATACGATTATTATATATCATTCTAATTCTGAAGGATTTCTTCCTTTTACCAATTACCATTTAATTGAAAAGCCTTACAATTTTTACTTCCGGACATTGATTTCTTCCTTCAGTTGATATATGAGTAGATACGCAAACAAAGCGATTGATTTATTAATTCATGCATGGCAATTGAAATGGAAACAAAAATATTTCGGTTTATCCATTTTGTGCATGGGTAGAAATTTATTTTGTAATTTAATGTATTATGGCCTGTTAATATGAAGGTGAATTTTATATTGAAGATAATCTTCTAGACGTAACAGTTTACTCGATAAACGTTTTCTCCTAATAATGTTCTGGTTACATTGAAATCAACTCAACTTGGTTAACGTTGGCACGAACCCCGTTGAAAAGCAGCGGCTCGTTTAATTGAGCTGGAGTTATCACATACTTTTTTTTACAATTAATCGACATCTTTCATCGAGATTGCGATTACAATACCAATGAGATCAACAGATCGATCGTTAATTCAGCTTAAAGTGAGAAATGGACTCTTCATAATCTCTGGTTTTTGGGTACTCAAAATTTTCAGTTCACAAATTTTTCAATACTCCTTCGCATGTGTCTTGTTATTCATATTTTCAGGTGACAGTTATAATGCAATGCCAAATATTTGAAAATGGGGTTTACAAATCCCTACGCTAAAGTACATGGTACATGGTCTTTTGGGAAAACTCCACACCGTTGAATCCGACGGCCGTGACTGCTGAGTAGAAAATTTAAGGCATTCCCCGGAGTGTCGCTGCTTTTCAGATATTTACCTATAGTTAGTTAGGATGAGTCTGTGAAGGATCTGTTAAATTTATCACACAATGGTTTTTATTTTTTGACGTTTTAATATCTGCTTTCGAGACATTGGATAGGAGCAAGTTTTTGAGCGATTGTTTTGCGATTTCATCAAAATGCTCCAAGATGACCCTTTCAATTTCAGGAAAATTACGTAGAGGTTTATGATAAGAACACGCTTGGGTGTAAATCTTAAAAGAAAAGTATCTTGATCTTGCAAGCAATCTGATTTTGAAATAAATCATCCAGATACCAATTTTTCACATTTTTAGAATTTTGAAAGTTCTATTAGTCGATTGCCAGTGAGAAAAACAAGGAAGAAGGAAGGAAGAAACAGTCAAATCAAGTTAACACGACGAATAGGGCACCACTTTCTAGCTAAATGCACTTAACCATTTTTAATTGGTTTTAGTGTCTTCCTGTCGATTCTTGTACCTTTTCAATAAATACATGACATAAAGTGATCATGATACACTATTTCCTTCTAATCCTACTAAGCAAAGCATTGTCTTCTTTCCAAAACCACTGATCCTGTTGTCGATGTGGACCGTTGAGTTTTACCTTTTTGCACTCTCAAAATATACCCTCTTTCCATCCCTTGTAATAATTCAACGAGGTTTCAATTTTTTCATTCAAATCATGGGACGTCTGATTTTCTTTTTTGGAATACTTCACATTGATTTTACACGATCAAGAATTGGTTGATTGAGCAACCTCCAAAGCGTCTGCCTATAAGGAATTTTCATAATACCTGTAATTGGACGCCATCACATTTTTACTCTACCTGACCATGCACTGCCTTTCACCACTACTTTGATTTACCTATAAACAAGGTTTTACATGTTCTAGTTGCTGTTACATGCATGCTGGAGGTACATGTCCGCTATAGACTTTTACAAGCAAACGATAACTTTCGACAGCTCTTTTCTTTTGTTTGTAGGATCAATGCGATGGAGTTTTCTGGGAGACATCATTTTTCTTTTTTTGTTGTTGTTGCTTTCTTTTTTTTTATCTGTCGAGGACAATTGAAAATAATAGCGCCCTGCTTTGCCGAAATGGTGATGCTTCCTTCAAATATTTCCTCAACATACATTGAACCTGTTGGCTGTGTGTATTCTGTGCATTTCGCTTTAAATCGGAAAATACAGGCTGCTTTGAAGCCGCTTCCAGCATTCCCAGTACGTGCAACTTTGATCCATGCCTTGTTAACAATTTCACCATCTTGTAAAACTTCACAAGCTGTAAACCTGGTTCATAACATTGTATATGACTTAACTAAGAGCAGCTCCACTAAAATCTTTTTCCTTCCTGCACCCTTTTCCCAAAAACCATAAATTCTATAAACACATTCTCTTTTCCCACAGTTAGAGCAATATATAAGCTCTAATTTAATCGTTCTATTGATAAAATTGTTTTTCTAACTTGACTTATAAATTTTTGGAGTGTCAGCAAATATAGTTGAAATTGCGGGTCATAAACATTTAAAACACGGAAGGAGAAAACCAAAATATAAAGCAAAAATAATAAAGCCAAACAAAAAAACCTGAACAGCTTTTTATATGGAGCTGAGAAGCAGGTACATAACAAGTCGGAAAGCCAACTCGGCGCTTCAAGTATCAACGGTTTTGTGTATTTCTTATATCATACTATTTTCTCATTTCTACCTAGCTCGATACTGACATTCAAAATATTAGATTACGGTAAATTTGAATGAAAATTTGGCCTACTATAACTTTGTTGATAATAGTTTGATTTCCGCCAAACTTGACAGTATTACCCTTTATTATGGGGGTTTGCAGTCAATTTTTTAGAAAGATGTAGTAACATACTATTATTAATTTATTTGGGAAGATATTATTAGGGAGAGCATTTCGGAACCTAGGCACGGTATAGTGGCAGCTTGCAATTTTTTCTCCGATTTTTGGGTTTAATAACTTCTGAAAATTATTCCGCGAAAAGAATGATCACTAATTACTCACATAATTACTAACCTTTTATTTGATACCCACATGCCCACCCCTCTTTTACAAGTATGTTATTGCTCACACTCAAATTTCGTATAGGAGTAACCGTTGTTGAGAAAAGTGCATCTGAGAGACAGGTAATAAACCGATTTATAATCGGTTTAAGGTTTTCTTTTACACGAAATCTTAAAAATGGGCTGATCTATTTAGGCATTCGTATAAGTTCTCTATGGCCTTATTCAAAGAATTGTTGTGTTAGATATTGAATTATTATCTTTTATTTAGGTATACAAGTTTGACAAAATTTTTAAATAGTCACATCCATTCCTGACTACAAACACTCTGATCAATTCAAATCATTCCTAAGTGTTTTGAACATTTTTAAGGTTTTGTGTAAAACAAAACCTGATTAAAATCCATTCAATGTCTGTCTGTCTGTCACACGCGCTTTCCTCCAAAACGGCTAAACCGATCCGAACAAAATTTGGTGGGCAGATGGGAACTATGAAGTTTCGCGCATACAGCGACTGGCATAAATTTAGATGGAGTTTAAAGGGGGCTCTCCATACATGCAAAGGGGGGATTCAAAAAATTTTTCCACCGGATATAGTCATGTAGGGTATCAAATGAAAGGTCTCGATTTGTACTTTCCGAAACTTTGGAGCTTCAGGTATAAAAGGTTTTGTGTTTCTCTATGTGAGGAGCATAACGCAATTCTCCATTGGCTAATAGCATTGACTGGAGATATTTAAATCGCTCAGTTCAGTGCCCGGGTCTCAGCCAATGGAAAATTGCGCTCCTCACATATTTATTTTATAACGATTTGGCATGTTCTATGTTATGTTGTCTAAATTTTAAATTAAATTTTGAGGGCTCTATGCAAAATCATGTAAAATTCAAGAAGATAGTATTAAAAATTTTGTATCACCCCAAAACGTGGTCACGAGTTAAAAAAATCAGTTTTGACAAACATTGCTTACCTTTTCATAATTCACCAATTTTTAGTGGAACTTTTTATCGTGGCAAGATAAAACGAATCTCGTGGTATTAACGCTGATCCATTTTGCTCTGTCCGTGTCAGCTTTCAAGGAGATTTCGTAGACAATTTGTTCGTTTCTGGTTCTAATTTCATTAAAATTACGGATAAAAGTGGAAACAGCACGTATATATCCGACACTCTATAAAGAAATCCAAATAATACTCATAAAATAAAAAGCAACACAACGGGAGATTCCTCACATCAAGAGTCCTTCCTTTGGACGAGATTCCATTAAGTGATAAATAGATTCATTTTTAAATTTACATTAATTTTTAAATGATTTACTGGGATGTAGAAAGTTTAACTTGGAGCTTGTGC